>NW_027362762.1:149107258-151507258 GCF_046119375.1 Phyllobates terribilis
ATGTTATCAATAAAAACGTCAGCCCGGCGCACAAAAAATAAGCCCTCACCCAGCCCCAGATCCCGAAAAATGGAGACGCTACAGGTCTCGGAAAAAGGCGCTATTTTTTATTTTTTTTTACCAAATTTTGGAATTTTTTTTTCACCACTTAAATATAAAAGAACCTATACATGTTTGGTGTCTACGAACTCGCAATGACCTGGAGAATAAGAATGGCAGGTCAGTTTTAGCATTCAGTGAACGTGGTAAAAAAAAAAACAACAACTGTGGTATTGCACTTTTTTTGCAATTTTATCGCACTTGGAATTTTCCCGTTTTCCCGTACGCGATATGGTAAAACTAGTAATGGCGTTGAAAAGTACAACTTGTTCCGCAAAAAATAAGCCCTCACATGGCCATATTGACCAAAAAATAAAAACGCTATGGCTCTGGGAACAAGGGGAGCAAAAAACAAAAAAGCAAAAACGGAAAAAGCTCTGGACCTTAAGGGGTTAATAGTTTAGATAGGTCAAATGTCGTGACAGATTCTCTTTAATTAGATTGTTAGGGTTATGGCTTGTTCACTATCATCGTTAGGAAAGGCCAGGTGATACAAATTTCCCAGCTTTATAAAAAAACAGCTTTCTCTAACCTTGTGCCAAAAAAACAGCAGCCATGGGTTTGTCTAAGCAGCTGCCTAGCACTCTGAAAATGAAAATGGTGGAGGCCGACAAAACAGGAGAAGGCTATAAGAAGATAGCAAAGCATTTTCAAGTTGCCCTTTCCTCAGCTTGAAATGTAATTAAGAAATTGCAGTTAACAGGAACAGTGGAGGTCAAGATAAGGTCTGGAAGACCAAGCAACATTTCAGTGAGAGCTGCTCGTAGGATTGCTAGAGAGGCAAATCAGAACCCCCTCTTGACTGCAAAAGACCTTCAGAAAGATTTAGCAGACTCTGGAGTTGTGGTATATTGTTCTATTGTTCAGAGACACCTGCACAAATATGGCCTTCATGGAACAGTCATCAGAAGAAAACAATTCCTGCGTCCTCACCATAAAATTCAGCGTCAGAAATATGCAAAAGAACATCTAAACAAGCCTAGTGCATTTTGTAAACAAGTCCTATGGACCAATCAGGTTAAAATAGAGCTATTTGGCCACAATGATCAAAGGTATGTGTGGAGAAAAAAGGGCACAGAATTTCAGGAAAACAACATCTCGCCAACCATTAAGCATGGGGGTGGATCAATCATGCTTTGGGGTTGTGTTGCAGCCGATGGCACAGGAACATTTCATGGGTAGAGGGAAGAATGGATTCAATGAAATTTCAACAAATTCTTGATGCAAACAAAACACCATGTGTAAAAAAGCTGAAGCTGAAAAGAGGATGGCTTCTACAAATGGATAATGATCCTAAATCCACAATAGACTACCTGAAAAGGGACAAGCTGAAGGTTTTACAATGGCCCTCACAGTCCCCTGATCTGAACATCATTGAAAATCTGTGGCTAGACCTCAAAATAGCAGTGCATGCAAGACGACCCAGGAATCTCACAGGAAGAATTTCCAAGGAAGAATGGATGAAAATCCCTCAAACAAGAATTGAAAGGCTCTTGTCTGGCTACAAAAAGCGTTTACAAGCTGTGATACTTTCAAAAGGTGGTGCTACTAGGCATGGGCGTACCCAGGATCAAAACTAGAGGGGAGCAAGCCATGGTCACAGATACCGAAGAGAAATATATATATAGTACAATGTAAAGATTTCACTTCTTACATTACATGAGTGATATCTATTGTAAATTCCACAATAGCTCAGAAACCGGCGAATCGCTCCACACAGTATACTGTCCGCCATAAAATGCCCCATACAGGATACTGGTCCCCATATGACGCTCCATACAGGATACTGGCCCCCATATAACGCTCCATACAGAATACTGGCTCCCATATAATGCTCCATACAGGATACTGGCCCCCACATAACGCTCCAGGCAGGATACTGGCCCCCATATAAAGCTCCATGCAGGATACTGGCCCCCATATAACGCTACATACAGAATACTGGCCCCTATATAACTCTCCATACAGAATACTGGCTCCCATATAACGCTCCATACAGGATACTGGCCCCCATATAATGCTCCATACAGAATACTGGCCCCCATATAGCGCTCCATACAGAATACTGGCCCCCATATAATGCTCCATACAGGATACTGGCCCCCATATAATGCTCCATACAGAATACTGGCCCCCATATAATGCTCCATACAGATTACTGGCCCCCATAAAATGCTCCATACCGAATACTGGCCCCCATATAACGCTCCATACGGAATACTGGCCCCCATATAACGCTCCAGGCAGGATACTGGCCCCCATATAAAGCTCCATGCAGGATACTGGCCCCCATATAATGCTCCATGCAGGATACTGGCCCCCATATAATGCTCCATACAGAATACTGGCCCCCATATAACGCTCCATACAGAATACTGGCCCCCATATAATGCTCCATACAGGATACTGGCCCCCATGTAATGCTCCATACAGAATACTGGCCCCCATAAACTGCTCCATACCGAATACTGGCCCCCATATAACGCTCCATACGGAATACTGGCCCCCATATAACGCACCATGCAGGATACTGGCCCCCATATAACGCTCCATGCAGGATACTGGCCCCCATATAATGCTCCATGCAGGATACTGGCCCCCATATAACACTCCATGCAGGATACTGGCCCTCATATAACGCTCCATACAGAATACTGGCCCCCATATAACGCTCCATACAGAATACTGGCCCCCATATAATGCTCCATGCAGGCTGTTCCCCACACATAATGCCTCATGCAGGCTGTTCCCCCCCCACATAATGCCCCACGCAGGCTGTTCCACCCCACATAATGCCCCACGCAGGCTGTTCCCCCACATAATGCCCCATGCAGGCTGTTCCCCCCCATATAATGCCCCATGTAGGATGTCACCCCACCTTATAATGCCCCATGCAGGATGACACCCCCCCTTCCTTATAATGCCCCATGCAGAATGTCACCCCCCCTCCCTTATAATGCCCCATGCAGGATGTCACACACACCCCCCTCCCTTATAGTGCCCCATGCAGGATGTCACCCCCCCCTTATAATGTCCCATGCAGGATGTCACCCCCCCTCCCTTATAATGCCCCATGCAGGATGTCACCCCCCCTTATAATGTCCCATGCAGGATGTCACCCCCCCCCTTATAATGTCCCATGCAGGATGTCACCCCCCTTATAATGCCCCATGCAGGATGTCACCCCCCCTTATAATGCCCCATGCAGGATGTCACCCCCCCCTTATAATGCCCCATGCAGGATGTCACACACCCCCACCTCACCCCCCTCAAATACTCACCTTACATCTCACCTGCTGCCGCTGCTCCGGACTCCAGTGTTGCCGGCCTCATCCCGCTCTGCGCTGTGACTGCTCAGGAGAGAGCACGGTGTAAAGACGTCACCGCGCCCTCTGACCTGAGACATCACAGTGCAGCAGCCGCGGAGGATGCAGAAGCTGCTTTAGAGGCACGGGGAGTGGTAAATATTGTGCCGGGTGCCGGGGCCCTGAGCAAGCGGGGGGGAGCGGGCGCTGACGGTGAGGGGCCCCCCCTGACTGCTCAGGGCCCCGGCATTTGCCCGGGTGCTGACGCCGGCCCTGGTGTGCGGCTTGCGTGCCTGCTTCTAGGGGGGGCAGCAGCCCCCCCTGCCCCACGGTGGGTACGCCCATGCTACTAGGTGCTAACCATGCAGCGTGCCCAAACTTTTGCATTGGCCCATTTTCCCTTTTGTAATTTTTAAAATGTAAGAGATGACAATATTTATATATTTTTTTGCCTAAAATACATAGGAAATGTGTCATCTTCAACTTTAGGCCTTTTAGAGCTCATTTCATCTTCAACTTGCTTAACTGTTCACAATAACAGTAATTTTGACCAGGGGGGCCAAACTTGTACATGCCACTGTATGTATTCACTACTTTTGCTATGAAGCCCCTAAAAATTCCTTGTGCAAGCAATTACCTTCATAAGTCACATGCTTAGTGAATGGAAGTCCACCTGTGTGCAGTCTAAGTGTCACATGATCTGTCTGTATATACACTTTACCTTTTCTGAAAGGCCACAGAGGTTGCATCACCATTAAGCAAGAGGCACCACTAACCAAACAACACCATGAAGACAGGGCTGCCACCAGGAATTTCGGGGACCCATACTGGCAAAATTTTAGGGCCCCTTGAGACTCCGCCCAGGCTCCACTCCAGCTCCGCCTCCACCCCAGCTGCATCTCTCGAACCTTCCACAGTACCACCACCCACTCTTGGAAAAACTCCACTTCTGCACCACGTCCTCACCAATCACACATGAACAGTTTCCATTGAACACCATATCACATACATAGCCATCAGATTTTGTTTCGGCCAAAAGATTTTTTAAGCCGCCACTGGGACAAGGAGACTCTTCTGGCAGTGCCCTACTCTACTCTAACCTATTCAACATTTCTTATAATACCCAATACTCTTTTTAGGTATATTTTTATTTATTTTTATTTAAGGGAATGTGTCACATGCATTTTTTAAAATGACCAATAATATCACATACAAGGAACAAATACCATCACACCATGGCCGGACCACATATTACCACCACATAGTGACCGAATAATACCACAAACAAAAGACAAATACAGCCACACCATTACCAGACCACATATTACCACCATATAGTGACCAAATAATACCACATACAAGGAACAAATACCGTCACAGCATGACCGGACCACATATTGTCTCCACATAGTGACCAAATACTACAATATTGATCATTAATAAAAAAAAATACAATACTAATATTACTATAAATACCATTATACACAGTAGATCTGTACATAGTATAAAGTGTATAGTGTCAGTGTACAGGTAACACACTGACTCATCGGTGACATCTCTAGTTGAAGTCCTTCATCTTCGCTTTTCTTGTTCATCCAGCACAGACCACAATCACTTCTTCCAGCCAGGACTTGTCTCTGCATAAAATAACACAGTTATCTAGAGCACCGCTGCCAGAGCACATTCCCCAATTTTCCTCAACGTCTACACTACATCACATGAAGAAACAAAAGTGACATAGTGCAGCCCTGCACAGTAACAGCACCCCCCACTCACTGAAAACAGTATCCTCAATATAAAATACATCACAGCAGTAATAATATCCATAATTAGCCCCTACGGTAATAATGTCCCACATCCTGCCCCAATGTCTCCATCCTGCCCCCATTGTTTCCATAATTAGCCCCTACAGTAATAATGTCCCACATCCTGCCCCCAATGTCTCCACCCTGCCCCCAATGTCTCCATCTTGCCCCCATTGTCTCCATTTTCCCCCCATGTCTCCATTCTTCCCTATGTCTCCATCTAGCCCCCAATGTCTCCATCTAGCCCCCAATGTCTCCATCTTGCCCCCAATGTCTCCATCTTGCCCCCAATGTCTCCATCTTGCCCCCAATGTCTCCATCTTGCCCCCAATGTCTCCATCCTGCCCCCAATGTCTCCATCCTGCCCCAATGTCTCCATCCTGCCTCCATGTCTCCATTCTATCCCCACTGCCTCCATAATTAGCTCCTACAGTAATAATGTCCCACATCCTGGTCTCGTCTCCATCCTGCCCCCAATGTCTCTATCCTGCCCCCATTTGTCTCCATCCTGCGCCCAATGTCTCCATCCTGCGCCCAATGTGTCCATCCTGTCCCATTTGTCTCCATCCTGCCCCATTTGTCTCCATTCTGCCCCCAATGTCTCCATTCTGCCCCATGTCTCCATTTGTCTCCATTCTGCCACATGTCTACATTTGTTTCCATTCTGCCCCATTGTCTCCACCCTGCTCCCATTTGTCTCCATCCTGCCCCCATTTATCTCCATCCTGCCCCATGTCTCAATTTGTCTCCATCCTGCCCCATGTTTCCATTCTGCCCCCATATCTCCATCCTGCCCCATGTCTCAATTTGTCTCCATCCTGCCCCATGTTTCCATTCTGCCCCCATATCTCCATTCTTCCCCATGTCTCCATTCTGCCTCCCATGTCTCTCCAATCTGCCCCCCATGTCTCTTTATTCTGCCCCCCATTCTGCCCATGTGTTTGCATCCTGACCCCATGTCTCTCCATTCTGCCCCATGTCTATCCATCCTGCTCCCCATGTCTCCCATTTTGCCCCATGTTTCTATTCTGCCCCCAATGTCTCTCCATTCTGCCCCATGTTTCCATCCTGCCCCCATGTCTCTCCATTCTGCCCCATGCTTCCATTCTTCCCCCCATGTCTCCCATTCTGCCCCCACGTCTCTCCATTCTACCCCATGTCTATCCACTCTGCCCCCATGTCTCTCCATTCTACCCCATGTCTATCCACCCTGCCCCCATGTCTCTCCATTCTACCCCATGTCTATCCATTCTGCCCCATGTCTCTCCATTCAGCCCCCATGTCTCTCCATTCAGCCCCCATGTCTCTCCATTCAGCCCCCATGTCTCTCCATCCTGCTCCCCCATGTCCACCATCCTGCCCCCATGTCTCCATCCTGCCCCCATGTTTCCATTCTGCCTCCAATGTCTCCCACTCTGCCCCCATGTCTCCATCCTGCCCCCATGTTTCTATTCTGCCCCAATGTTTCCATTCTGCCCCAGTATCTCCCATTCTGCCCCAATGTCTCCATCCTACCCCCAATGTATCCATCCTGTCCTCATGTTTCTATTCTGCCCCATGTTTCCATTCTGCCCCAAATGTCTCTCCATTCTGCCCCATGTTTCCATCCTGCCCACATGTCTCTCCATTCTGTCCCCACATCTCTCCATTCTGCCCCATGTCTCTCTATTCTGACCCCCACGTCTCTCCATTCTGCCCCATGTCTCTCCATTCTGCCCCATGTCTCTCCATTCTACCCCATGTCTATCCATCCTGCCCCATGTCTATCCATCCTGCCCCCATGTCTCTCCATCCTGCCCCCCCATGTCCACCATTCTGCCCCCAATGTCTCCCATTCTGCCCCCATGTCTCCATTCTGCCCCCAATGTCTCCCATTCTGCCCCCAATGTCTCCATCCTGCCCCCCATGTTTCCATTCTGCCCCCAATGTCTCCCATTCTGCTCCCAATGTCTCCATCCTACCCCCAATGTCTCCATCCTGCCCTCCATGTCTCTCCATTCTGCCCCCTATGTTTCCATTCTGCCCCATGTCTCCCATTCTGCCTCCAATGTTTCCCATTCTGCCCCCAATGTCTCCATCCTGCCCCCAATGTCTCCATCCTGCCCCCCATGTCTCTCCATTCTGCCTCCAATGTTTCCCATTCTGCCCCAAATGTCTCCCATTCTGCCCCCAATGTCTCCATCCTGCCCCCATGTCTCCATCCTGCCCCCATGTTTCCATTCTGCCCCCATGTTTCCATTCTGCCCCCAATGTCTCCCACTCTGCCCCCATGTTTCTATTCTGCCCCAATGTTTCCATTCTGCCCCCAGTGTCTCCCATTCTGCCCCCAATGTCTCCATCCTACCCCCAATGTATCCATCCTGCCCCCAATGTATCCATCCTGCCCTCCATTTCTTTCCATTCTGTCCCAATGTCTCCCATTCTGCCCCCATGTTTCCATCCTGCCCCATGTCTCTCTATTCTGCCCCCAATGTCTCCTATTCTGCCTCCATGTTTCCATCCTGCCCCCAGTGTCTCCCATTCTGCCCCCAATGTCTCCATCCTGCCCCCCATGTTTCAATCCTGCCCCCATGTTTCCATTCGGCCCCCATATTTACATCCTACCCCCAATATCTCCCATTCTACCCCCAATGTCTCCATCATGCCCCCCATGTCTCCATCTTGCCCCCATACTGCGGCTTTACAAAAAAAAAGCTAAAAAAAACAAACTTTCTCCTTACCTTGCAGGGCTCCAGCGGCGTCCACTCTGCCCCCATGTCTCCATCCTGCCCCCATGTCTCCATCCTGCCCCCATGTTTCTATCCTGCCCCCATGTTTCCATTCTGCCCCAATGTCTCCCATTCTGCCCCCAATGTCTCAATCCTACCCCCAATGTATCCATCCTGCCCTCCATGTCTCTCCATTCTGCCCCCAATGTCTCCCATTCTGCCCCCATGTTTCCATCCTGCCCCATGTCTCTCCATTCTGCCCCCAATGTCTCCCATTCTGCCCCCAGTGTCTTCCATTCTGCCCCCAATGTCTCCATTCTACCCCCATGTTTCCATCCTGCCCCCATGTCTCTCCATTCTGCCCCCATGTTTCCATCCTACTCCCAATGTCTCCCATTCTACCCCCAATGTATCCATCCTGCCCTCCATGTCTCTCCATTCTGCCCCCAATGTCTCCCATTCTGCCCCCATGTTTCCATCCTGCCCCATGTCTCTCCATTCTGCCCCCAATGTCTCCCATTCTGCCCCCAGTGTCTTCCATTCTGCCCCCAATGTCTCCATTCTACCCCCATGTTTCTATCCTGCCCCCATGTCTCTCCATTCTGCCTCCATGTTTCCATCCTACTCCCAATGTCTCCCATTCTACCCCCAATGTCTCCATCCTGCCCCCCATGTCTCCATCTTGCCCCCATAGTGCGGCTTTACAAAAAAAAAGTTAAAAAAACCCTAACTTTCTCCTTACCTTGCAGGGCTCCAGCGGCGTCCAGCTGTCCCATCATTAAAAGCATGGTCACTGACACACGACAGTGACGTCATACAACAGCGACATGCACGCTGACGTGAGCTGCTGGCCTGTGATTGACTGGCGGCTGTTAACTATTGCCATGTGGGAGGCTTCCCGACCGGCAATAGATTTAAAGTGAGGACGCACGTTCACTGAGCCGGCAGAATCCTGCTGCTGGGGCCCGGTGAGCAGAAGAGCGGGGTCTCAACCGGGCCCTTCTGTTCACTGGGCCCCATATGCCAGTAGGGGCAGTAACGCCGTTATGGCGGCCCTGCATGAAGACCAAGGAAATCTCCAAACAAGTCAGGGACAAAGTTGTTGAGAAGTACAAGTCAGGGTTGGGTTATAAAAAAATATCCCAATCGCTGATGATCCCCTGGAGCACCATCAAATCCATTATCATCAAATGGAAAGAACATGGTACCACAACAAACCTGCCAAGAGAGAGACGCCCACCAAAACTTTCAGCCCAGGCAAGGAGGGCATTAATCAGAGAGGCAGCACAAGGATCAAAGGTAACCCTGAAGGAGCTGCAGAGTACCCAAGCAGAGACTGGAGTATCTGGTTATACGACCACAAGAAGCCGTACACTGCAAAGAGGTGGCCTTTATGGAAGAGTGGCCAGAAAAAAAGCCTTTACTTACACACAAAAATTGTAAGGCTCATTTTGAGTTTGCCAAAAAACATGTGGGAGACTCCCCAAATGTATGGAGGAAGGTGCTGTGGTCAGATAAGACCAAAATGTAACTTTTTAGCCTCCAGAGTAAAAGCTATCTCTGACGCAAAACCAACACTGTTCATCAAGCCAAGGATGTTTTTCAGCAGCAGGAACAGGGAAAATGGTCCGAGTTGAAGGGAAGATGGATGGTGCGAAATTAAAGGGTATTCTTGAGCAAAACCTGTTTCAGTGATTTGAGACTGGGGTGGAGGTTCACCTTCCAACAAGACAATGACCCAAAGCATACTGCTAAAGCAACACTCGAGTTGTTTAAGGGGAAACGTGTAAATGTTTTGGAGTGGCCTAGTCAAAGCCCAGACCTTAATCTAATTGAGAATCTGTGGTCAGACTAGAAGATTGCTGTTCACCAGAGGAAACCATCTAACTTGAAAGAGCTGGAGCAGTATTGCCTTAAGGAATGGGAAAAATCCCAGTGGCGAGATGCGGAAAGCTCATAGAGCCTTATCCAAAGCAACTTGCAGCTGTAATTGCCACAAAAGGAGGCTCTACAAAGTACTGACTTCAGGGGGTGATTAGTAATGCACACTGAAGTTTTCAGTTATTTTGTCCTATTTGCTTCACAATAAAAATAAAACCCAATGTTCACAGTTGTAGGCATGTTCTTTGCATGAACTAATGAAAGCCACTGTACATATTGGATCTTACAATATTTTCTATTCCAGAAACTGTTCCATTCTTGTCTGGTGATTGTGGCTTGTCCTCAATACCAACCATAGCTTATAGACACTCACTTTTTCTGGATAAAAGTAAATCCTCTTTTTTCTTATCTCAAACAATCACTTTAATAAATGTTCCCCCAAAAAGAAGCACCAGTTTAAGATAATGATTTAGTCAAACTTCTCATACGTCCTACTATCTTCCACTATGTAAATTACTTACCAGGGAAAGGCAAAAAAGAAATTTAAAAAAATGTCAGAAGCGCCATTTAATGAGAGTAATGCTGTGCACATGTGCAGGTGCTTTACTTCCTGTGGACTACACATACTTAGTTGGTTATTGGATCCAAGCAGGCTCTAGCCCTGGAGCCTTTGTAGAGGTACGAGCTGCTGAGTCTGCTGCCGAACATAAGCTATATTTCTCCTTTACAGCTGAATTGCTATTTGTCGTAGAGATTTTCGACATCAAAAGTAAACACAGCGCTGGTTAACATTCGTTCGAGTCAGCAGAACTGCAGAATGTCGAGCCCACTTTTCTCTGCTTCTAAAAACTTTCAGCACATCTGCTTGCAACCTGGTTCGTGTAATGCATCTCACATGCAAAGCTATGGGGCAAAGGGGTTAATTTCCTTGAAGACTTTAAAGAGTTATGAAAGCCCATCGGTGATAAAAATTGATTTTACGGTTCTGTGGCCAGAATGGCAGCGACGTATAGGAGGGGCATCTACAAACCCTTCGTCAGAAAAACAAAGCCTGACTGCTTCAGCTGTATGCCCCAGTGGCAGTGTGTGGACGTGAAAATGGCCTGCATACTCCATCATTCCCAATTATATTTGCTGCGGGAATGGGCCACTTGGGTATGTGGTGAGCTCTTTACCAAGGTCTATTCTGCTTTCATTGTGAGGATTTTCAACATTGCATTGTGTTCATAGTGAGAAGGTTTTGCTACATTGTGAATAGAAAACTATATATATTTATTCAACAGAAGATGATAAATAATCATAGTAAGAATATTCACAGAAAACCAAGAATGACCGTACAGCAGTGCCAAAGAAAGCCTGCATTTTCCATAAAGATTCTATAAATATACAGATACATTTTATCACATGGGAATTCTAGGTGTGAATAGACAACCATTTATTTCTTGTGGAACCTCAACTCCGGGCAAATACCAGAAGGCAGATATAAATGATGATCATGATGGATGATGCTGATGGATGATGATGATGCTGATGACGACACTACTTTGTGTATGGGTGGAGCATAAGTCTGTGCTGGAGGGATCTTTGGGGAAGACAGGTATAGTTCCGGGCCCTGTGGGCTGAAGGCCAGCAGAGATACAGAAAGAGGAAGGAGAATGAGAAAGCGGACATCTCTGAGGAAAACTTCCCTAAACATCCGAGGTGTATGGCCTGTAGAGGTACTGATGGAGCCAGCCTTCACTACTCCCAAGGAGGGGAGAACGGACAGGGACATACCTGATAAGAGTAGGACCGTGTTCTGGAAAGCTGCGGTACCGGGGAAACTAACTCTGAGGATGGATGAGAGGATAGGACAGGAAGAGACAGAAGAGAAAGCTAAAACTGTAACGGTGATATCCCAAAAGACTATATCAGTGACCATAACTGAACTGATGAAAAAGTTAAGTAAAGTAGTTTTTTATAAAAAAAAAGAGACAGTGTGAAAGTGATTGCTTGCCTTCAACTGCTGGACTCCTAACGAAGATGGAGGAACAACAAGAAACTGTGAATGTTGTGCAATACATGCAAATCACAAGACAACTGGGACATTATCATTTATTTGTGGGCAGTCAGGGTGGGAATACACAGCAACAGCAGCCCCTCGCCAATGCTACCACCCTGCACCCCTCACAGAGGCAGAGGGATAAAGACAAGACAAAGAGCCACATTGCAACTATTAAAGATACAGCTCTTTCAGGTGCTTCAAGACATAACCACACTCCTTATCACCTTCTATTCAAGGTCATAGGACCCTCATCCCTTTCTTAAAGGGTTTATTCTGCAGCATTGACTTCTGGGTTGAGAGGGGAGCAGGCAGGTGACGTCACATCGATTGAAACCAGCCAGGATGAGCCGAGATCTAAATTTGCGCATTGGCCGCCTTCGGTGACCTTCTTCTTGAGGCCCACCGCTGGGAAATAAATGTACTATACAGAGAGGGGACTCCGCTCCTGCCTCATCGCCGACATTTTCTTGAAGCCCAGGGCACGCAGCCTCGCACCGCTGGGACACCCTCTCCTCCCAGCCCAGGGCCCGCAGCATCGCCCCACTCCTGCGGGCGGCTTCCTCCAGCAGTTACCCTGCCTCCTGAGACCACGCTCCACTGCCGCCACCCCCCCCAGTAAGCTGTATTTGGACTATAAAATGTGTTAGAACCCTCCTGTTTGTTTTTTCCATCTTGTGTTTTGCGGTCACGTGACCATCTGCCTTTATATTCCAGCTCCGCCCCTTTTGGCTGTGCTGGACTCCAGTGTTAACTGTTTCTCTAGCCAGGTGCTTCTGTGCCTTTCTCTGTCAGTTCGTTTGGTCCTTCAGGGACCTCTAGTACTTTTTGTCTTTTTGTGTTCTGCAACAACTTCTCTGTTTAGGAGGTGTCCCATTTTTGTCCCAGTCCTTAGTTCTTTTAGGGACCCCTCCCCTTATGCTATAGGTCTTCGTTCAGACTAGCCAAGGACTAAAGCGGGTCTGTTCGCTAGGAACAGGCAGCCCGCTACATCGTAGGGATTCAGCTTAGTTTTACTGTAGGGACAGTTTTCCCTTATCTTTCATTAGTACATGTTGCAGATCATAACAAAATGCCCCTTCATTTCCCTCCTGAATTTGGGGGAAAAAAAGTGCGTCTGATAATCCAGAAAATACGGTACAAAGGGAGGACGCATGGGAGTGGGCTCAATCACAATTTTGCCTAGGAACACTGCCATGAATAAATAATGAGATCTAAACATCTTCCAAGAGAAATGTCTCTCAATGATCCAGGAGCAATTTGGTGAGGAATAATGCTTTTTCGAGAGTGATAGACACTATGTCACAAGGCAAAAGTGAAGTGATGATAAAGTGGCTCAGTCTACAAACCATTGAAATTTTGGGTCCAACTCCCCAGACCTCAATTTCATTGGGAGCCTGTGGTCAATCCTCAAAAAGCAGGTGGACAAACAAAAATTAAAAAATTGTGATAAACTCCAAGCACTGATTAGAAAATAATGGGTTGTCATCAGTCAGGATCTGCCCCAGAGGCTGATATCCAGCATGCCAGGGCGAGCTGCATAAGTCTTGAAAAATAAGGTTCAACAACACTGTAAATGTTGAGTCTTTACATAAAGTTAATATTTGTCAATAAAAGTTTAAAAACTTAATTGTACATACACTTGAAGCCAGAAGTTTACATACACTATATAAAAAGACACATATGCATGTCTTTCTCAATATCTGACATGAAATCAGAATAAACCTTTCCCATTTTAGGTCAATTAGGATTACCATCATTTTTAATATTTGCCAAATGCCAGAATGAGAGAGAGAGAATGTTTTAAGGCATTTTTATTACTTACTGCAAAGTCAAAAGTTTACATACAATTCATTAGTATTTGCCCAAAGACATTCAGTTTAAGGGTAATGGTACCAAACGTTTGGGATATCCTTCCTCAAGCTTCTCACAACAGTTGGTTGGAATTTGGTCCATTCCTCCTGACAAAACTAGTGTAACTGATCCAGGTTTGTAGGTCGCCTTGCTCGCACCTGCCTTTTCAACTTTGCCCATAAATTTTCAATAGGATTGAGATCAGGGCTTTGTGATGGCCACTTCAAAACATTGACTTTGTTATCCTTAAGCCACTTTGTTACCATTTTGGCAGTATGCTTCAGGTCACTGTCCATTTGGAAGACCCATTTTCGTCCAAGCTTTAACTTCCTGGCTGATGTCTTAAGACAGATCTGGGCAACATGCGGCCCGCGGGCCACATCTGGCCCTCTGGCTGTTCCAGTCCGGCCCGCGGACCGAGACAGCCGAAGGGCTGATAACAGTGGCCCACGAGCCGCACTGCACCGCACGCCGTCACCGCTCGCCGTCACTGCCTGCCTGCACACCGTCACCGCTGTCTCAATCCGTGGTCTCAATCCGCGGTGAATGCATTGGTGGAGGAGGGGCCGCCACGTCCCTCTTCCACCAATCAGCGTTAGAAACAGCTGACACAATGGCATCAGCCTGCACACTGTGGAGAGTCAGTGCATCAGAGACAGGAGCGTAGGGAAACAGGGAGTGAAGTAAGTATATGCTGGACACAGGGGGGGCTTTAATGCTGGACACAGGGACGGCTTTGCTTTGATGCTGGACACAGGGGGGCTTTAATGCTGGACACAAGAGATGCTTTAATGCTGGACACAGGGGGGGTTCTCATGCTGGACACAGGGGGGCTCTCATGCTGTACATAGTGGGGCTCTCATGCTGGACACAGGGGGGCTCTCATGCTGGACATAGTGGGGGGCTCTCATGCTGGACACAGGGAGGGCTCTCATGCTGCACACAGGGGGGTCTCATGCTGGACACAGGGGGGCTCTCATGCTGGACACAGGGGGCTCTCATGCTGGACACAGGGGGGGCTCTCATGCTGGACACAGGGGGGTCTCATGCTGGACACAGGGAGGGCTGTCATGCTGGACACAGGGGGGACTCTCATGCTGGACACAGGGAGGGCTGTCATGCTGGACACAGGGGGGTCTCATGCTGGACACAGGGGGGGCTCTCATGCTGGATGCAGGGGGGCTCTCATGCTGGACACAGGGGGGGCTCTCATGCTGGACACTAGGGAGGGCTGTCATGTTGGACACAGGGGGCTCTCATGCTGGACATAGGGGGCTCTCATGCTGGACATTAGGGAGGGTTGTCATGCTGGACACAGAGGGGCTCTCATGCTGGACACAGGGGAGGCTCTCATGCTGGACACAGGGGGGTCTCATGCTGGACACAGGGAGGGCTGTCATGCTGGACACAGGGGGGACTCTCATGCTGGACACAGGGAGGGCTGTCATGCTGGACACAGGGGGGTCTCATGCTGGACACAGGGGGGGCTCTCATGCTGGATGCAGGGGGGCTCTCATGCTGGACACAGGGGGGGCTCTCATGCTGGACACTAGGGAGGGCTGTCATGTTGGACACAGGGGGCTCTCATGCTGGACATAGGGGGCTCTCATGCTGGACATTAGGGAGGGTTGTCATGCTGGACACAGAGGGGCTCTCATGCTGGACACAGGGGGGGCTCTCATGCTGGACACTAGGGAGGGCTGTCAGGCTGGACACAGGGGGGGCTCTCATGCTGGACATGGGGGGCTTTAATGCTAGACACTGGGGGGCTTTAATGCTGGACACTGGGGGGCTGTCATGCTGGACACTTGGAAGGGCTGTCATGCTGGACATGAGGAGGCTCTCGAGCTCTCATACTGGACATGGGGGGGTGGGTGGTGCACATGCTGGACATGGGAGGGCTGTGTGGGGCTCATGCTGGACATGGGGGGCTGTGTATGGCTCATGCTGGACACGGGAGGGCTGTGTGGGGCTCATGCTGGACATAGGGGGCTGTGTGGGGCTCATGGTGGACACAGGAGAGCTGTGTGGTGCTCATGCTGGACACGGGAGGACTCTGTGGGGCACATACTGGACATGGGAGGGCTGTGTGGGGCTCATGCTGGACATGGGAGGCTGTGTGGGGCTGATGCTAGACATGGGGGGCTGTGTATGGCTCATGCTGGACACCGGAGGGCTGTGTGGGGCTCATGCTGGACATGGGGGGGGCTGTGTGGGGCTCATGCTGGACATGGGGGGGCTGTGTGGGGCTCATGCTGGACATGGGGGGGCTGTGTGGGGCTCATGCTGGACATGGGGGGGCTGTGTGGGGCTCATGCTGGACATGGGGGGCTTTGTGGGGCTCATGCTGGACATGGGGGGGCTGTGTGGGGCTCATGCTGGACATGGGGGGGCTGTGTGGGGCTCATGCTGGACTTGGGGGCTGTGTGGGGCTCATGCTGGACATGGGGGGCTGTGTGGGGCTCATGCTGGACATGGGGGGGCTGTGTGGGGCTCATGCTGGACATGGGGAGGCTGTGTGGGGCTCATGCTCATGTTAATATTAATATTGAGCAGAATTCATTTCAGCCTATTGGTTCGGCCCTCCCCAACAGTCACGGTCTCTCATGTGGCCCCTCGGGAAAATTAATTGCCCACCCCTGTCTTAAGATGTTGCTTCAGTATTTCCACATAATCTTCTTTTCTCATAATGCCATCTATTTTTTTTTTTTTGTGAAGTGCACCAGACCATCCGGCAGCAAAACAACCTCACAAAATGATGCTTCCACCATCGTGTTTCACAGTTGGGATGGTGTTCTTAGGCTTCCAAGCTTCTCCCTTTTTCCTCCGAACGTAATGATGGTCATTATGTCCAAAAAGTTCAATTTTAGTTTCATCAAACCACAGGACATGTCTCCAAAAATTAAGGTCTTTGTTATTGTGTGCATTTGCAATCATTAATCTGGCTTTTTTATGTTTCTTTTGGAGTAATGGCTTCTCCCTGGCAGAGTGGCCTTTCAGCCCATGTTGATACAGTACTCGTTTCACTGTGGATATTGACACAATCTTACCAGCTTCTGCCATCATCTTCACAAGGTCTTTTGCTTTTGTCCTTGGGTTGATATGCACATGTCGGACCAAAGCACGTTCATCTCTGGGACACAGAACCCGTCTCCTTCCTGAGCGGTATGATGGCTGGACATTCCCATCTTGTTTGTACTTGTGTATAATTGTTTGTACAGATGAATGGGGCACCTTTAAGTATCTTGAAATTGTACCCAAGGATGAGCCAGACTTGTGCAAGTCCACAATTCTCTTCCTGATATCTTGGCTGATTTCTTTAGACTTTTGTGTGATGCTACACAAAGAAGCAGTGTGTTTCAGGTGTGCATTAAAATACATCCACAGGTGTGTCTCTAATTAACTCAGAAGCTTCACATGACATCATCATATGGGCAGTCCACAATTGTTTAAAGGCATAGTAATCTTAGTGTATGTAACCTTTTGACTTTGCAGTAAGTAATAAAAATGCTTTAAAACATTCTCTCTCTCTCATTATTCTGGCATTTGGCAAATATAAAAAAATATGGTAATCCTAACTGACCTAAAACAGAAAAGGTTTATTCTTATTTCATGTCAGATATTGAGAAAAACATGCATATGTGTCTTTTTATATCGTGTATGTAAACTTCTCGTTTCAACTGTATATACTGTACTATAGAAATATCTGGCTAAAAAAATGAAAAACACTAAAGCAGCAAACTTGCTGCAAAGCAAAATTGGTGTCAGTCTCAATACTTTTGGCCACAACTATACTTTAAAAACATACACAACTGTCCTCCTCAAAAACTGGTTCAAACATGCTTATAATACTGTTCCCATCCTTTTCAATTATAAATCCACTTTGCTGTTCATACGTTGTTTTGTTTTTTTCCAACGAGGCTTTGAAAACTTTGATACTTAAAAGAAGAAGTGGCATGCCACTTTTTTTTTTAAGGTAGATTTCCTCTGGGCATCCACTTCATATTTGATACTGTCATGTCAAAGACTGCAAAACGTAAAGACCTCTTTAAGGGTGTGTGCACACAATGCATATTTCAAGCGGATTCCCCCTGAAATAGTTCTTAAAAATGTCAAAAAGAATAAATATATCCATTGCGATGTCAAAACAACATGCTGTACATAGGGTTAGTCTTTTTGAGCTTCTTTTAACAGCTTCAGGTTTCGATAGTCGTAAAAGATTAAAAGAAGTGACCTGACCATTCTTCATGCGGCTTCCGTTTGGAAGCTTCTTACTAGTTTATATATATGAGGTCGGCTGACACAAGGTGAGGTTTTAATACCAGAGGATTGGACCGTACCGATGGGTACACCTTTTTGCAGTGGGATGGCTTTGACACTTTTTTGATCAAAATAGTGTTAACTAAATACCCTATGTTATCTACATGTATTATTACTATTTATTTACTTACTGCAGGGTATATGCTCATTTTGTTATTTCTTGGGTTTTGTCTCTGAAATGGCCACAGTGTGAATGTGCTCCTACCAACATACGCTTCTGCTCATTTCTTTGGTTTTGCTGTCGTTTCTTGTACTTTGTACAAACGGGAGTGGCTCCGTCTTCTTGAACTAAGCATTTCATCAATATAGCTTCCCATGGGCAGGTGTCTGAACAGTCTGGCCTGTGTCCTGCTCTGCCCTTATCTATATTGAGGTTGGCTGATACAAGGTAATGTTTTAATGGTATAGAAATGATAGGACCGTCCCAATTGGGTTCACCTTGTCGCAGTGGGATGGCTTTTATGATCAAAATAGTGTTAGCTAAGTACCCTGTGTTACTTACATGTACTATTGGTATTTACTTACTACAGGGTATATGCTCATTTTGCTTTGTTTTTTTCCCCCTGGGTTTAGTTTATAAATACAGTGAAAAAAAATATGCCTGTGGCAAAAACCACCAGAAAAACTACCTGGGAGTCGACAAAGAAGAGACTTCAGGAAAAACACCACATAAAAGATATCATGTGCATATACGCTAAATTCTCTTCAAAAACGCTTCAGGAGAAAAACATAATAAAGCACCTACAAAAACAAAAAGGAGAATTTCCCGACGTAGATTCCTCTTGGGAAACTCAGAGGGTCCACACTACAGATCTGTAGGCATTCTGTGTGCTACTGCAGGGTGCCCCATGTGGCGCCATCTTCTCTATAAGCAATGCTTCTGAAAAAGAAAACAATATAGCACAGAAATATTGCACAAAAATTGTATACCTTCTAATTAAATCAGATGCATATGGAAGTACTGTAAGGCTATGTGCACACGATGCAGAAATGCTCAGGATTTTTTCCTGAGCGTTTCTGCATCTCTCTGGCAGGAAAAAACGCATGCGGATTGTACATGCGGTTTCCTGCCAGGGACATGCGGAAATGAAGCGGTCTTCACTTTCATTTCCGCATGCGGGTTGACAAGCGCTTCCCAAGCGATTTTAGCATCACTTGGAAAGTGCTTGTCAACTTTACACTATATAAATCCATGCAGCCGGTATGGATTTATATAGTGTGTGATGTCAAAAAATAAAAAATAAATCTATACGTTACCATCTGATGGCCCCCGGTGTCCTGCTTCATCGGTCCCGGCTGCCGGCAGTGAAGACTGTAGGACCTTCCGACGTCAGCGTCACGTGACCCGTCACATGACTCTGACGTCAGCGAAGGTCCTTCATTCAACCGCGAAGTGCGCGGGAAGCCGGCAGGACGCAGCGCGGGCCGTCAGAAGGTGAGAATATATATATTTTTTATTTTATTCTTTTTTTTTTTAATGGTACCTGGGTCTGGATGAGAGTCCTCTCATCCACACCCGGGTACCATCCGCACATTAGACCGCATGAAAAGCGCATCAACATATACAGTGATGCGGATTCCATGCGGTCTAATGCAAGTCAATGGCGGCAAAAGAGCAGCGTTTCCGCAAAATTAATTGACATGCTGCGGATAACGTTGGCGCGTTCTAATGCAAGTCAATGGCGGCGAAATCACCGCGTTTCCGCAAAATTAATTGACATGCTGCGTTAACGCTGCGGTCAAAAATCCGCAGCATGTCAATTAATTTTGCGGAAACGCGGTGATTTCGCCGCCATTGACTTGCATTAGAACGCGCCAATTCCGCAAGACAGCATTTGTACTTGCGTAATTGGTGCGTTCTAATGTGCGGATGGTACCCGGGTGTGGAGGAGAGGAGAGTCTCATCCACACCCAGGTACCATTAAAAAAGCTGTAAAAAGAAGAATAAAATAAAAAATAAATGTATTTTTACCTTCTGTCGGCCCGCGCAGCGCTCCCGCTTGGTTCCCGGCACTTGCAGTGAGTTGTAGGACCTGCGGTGACGTCAGAGTCATGTGACGGGTCACGTGACGCTGACGTCGGCAGGTCTTTCAATTCAAAGTTGCCGGCGAGGGAGAACAGATTGAGCAGGACAGCGCGGGCCATCGGAGGTAAGTATATACACTCTCTCGGTTCACACTGTATAAATCCATGCTGTTTGCATGGATTTATATAGTGTGACCTAGTTATCAAGCACTTTCCAGGTGATGCTAACATCGCCTGGAAAGCGCTTGTCAATCTGCATGCGGAAACGCATGTGAATCTGCATGTGGATCCGCATGTATTCTGCAGGAAAAACGCATGCACAATCTGCATGCGTTTTTTCTGCCAGGGAGATGCAGAAATGATGCAGAAATTTTCTGCTTCATTTCTGCATCGTGTGCACATACCCTAAGAGTCTATAGATTTTGTTTTTTAATAAAACAAATTTCGAATAAACAGAATAATATTTTAATAATATAGTAATCTTGTTTTAAAGGGAGTCTTTCAGCGGGATTTTACTCCTAAAACTATTTATACCTGCATGTAGTTCTTTCAAAGACAAGTGCAGCAATACCTTTACATGGCCAGTCCATTCCTCATTTATATATCAACTAGATGGTGGCCCGATTCGAACGCATCGGGTATTCTAGAATAGGTATGTGCCCGACGGGGCGCAATTAGCAGAGCGGCGTTTAAATTTGGCGCCTAAATCACTGATTGGTCGCGTTAGGCAACCGCGACCAATCAGCAAAGCGGTGTTTAAATTTGGCGGCAATATCGGTGATTGGTCGCGGGCGGCGGCCGCGACCAATCTGCGAACCGTGTTAGTGAGGACTGGAGAGCGTGTTTAAATTTGGCACCAAAATCGCTGATTAGTCGCTACCAATAAGCAGAGCGGTATTTAAATTTGGCGCCAATACTGCTGATTGGTCGCGGCCGCCGACCGCGATCAATCAGCAGAGCGATACAGAGCGGGGTTTAAATTTGGCACCAAAATCGCTGATTGGTCGCCGGCCGCGACCAATCAGCAGAGTGGTGTTTAAATTTGGCGCCAAAATCGCTGATTGGTCGAGGCCGCCGGCCGCGACCAATCAGCGATTTTGGCGCAAAATTTAAACAACGCTCTGCTGATTGGTCGCGGCCGTCAGACGCGTCTAATCAGCGACTTTGGGGCCAAATTTAAACCCCGCTCTGCATCGCTCTGCTGATTGGTCGCGGTCGCCGGCCTCGACCAATCAGCAGAGCGTTGTTTAAATTTGGCGCCAATCTCGCTGATTGGTCGCGGATGGCGGCCGCGACCAATCAGCGGAGCGGTGTTTAAATTTGGCTCCAAAATCGCTGATTGGTAGCGGGCGGCGGCCACGACCAATCAGCGAACAGTGTTAGTGAGGAATGGAGAGTGTGTTTAAATTTGGCACCAAAATCGCTGATTAGTCACGACCGCGACCAATCAGCAAAGAGGCGTTTAAATTTGGCGACAATACTGCTGATTGGTCGCGGCCGGTGACCGCGACCAATCAGCAGAGCGATGCAGAGCGGGGTTTAAATTTGGTGCCAAAATCGCTGATTAGTCGCGGCTGACGGCCGTGACCAATCAGCAGAGCGTTGTTTAAATTTGGCGCCAATACTGCTGATTGATCTCCTGGCGTCCGCGATCAATTAGCACAGCAGTGTTTAAATGTGGCGGCAAGATCGGTGATTGGTCGCGGCTGCTATTTAAATGTGGCGCCAAAATCGGTGATTGGTCGCGGGCAGCGGCCGCGACCAATCAGCAGAGCGGTGTTTAACTTTAGCGCCAAGATCACTGATTGGTCGCGCTCTCCGCACGCGACCAATCAGCGAATCGTATTGGTGAGGAGCGGAGAGCGGAATCGTATTAGTGAGGACCGGGGAGCGCCGCTGCCTGTGCGGATACTTCCACTGCGAGAAGCCTGGAGATGAGCGATTGCTCGCAGCAGAAGTATCCCGACCCGCAGCGCCGCTCCCCGGTGCTCCCTTCACACCCTAGCCGCTGATCTCCCCACAGTATCCGCATGGTGTTACAAAGGTCCGGACATTTGTGTTAAAAATCGCTGATTGGTCGCTGTCGCTGCCCGCGACCAATCACCGATTTGGGCGCCAAATTTAAATATCGTCCGCGACCAATCACCGATCTTGGCTCCACATTTAAACACCGCTGTACTGATTGGTCGCGGACGCTATTTAAATGTGGCGCCAAAATCGGTGATTGGTCGCGCCCAGCGTCGGCGACCAATTAGCACAGCGGTGTTTAAATGTGGAGCCAAGATCGGTAATTGGTCGCGGCCGATATTTAAATTTGGCGCCCAAATCGGTGATTGGTCGCGCGCAGCGCCAGCAACCAATCAGCGATTTTTAACACAAATGTCCGGATCTTTGTAACACCATGCGGATACTGTGGGAACATCAGCGGCTAGGGTGTGAAGGGAGGATCGGGGAGCGGTGCTGCGGGTCGGGATACTTCTGCTGCGAGCAGTCGCTCATCTCCAGGCTTCGGGCAGTGGAAGTAGCCGCACAGGCAGCGGCGCTCCCCGGTCCTCACTAATACGATTCCGCTCCCCGCTCCTCACCAATACTATTCGCTGATTGGTCGCGCTCTCCGCACGCGACCAATCAGTGATCTTGGCGCTAAAGTTAAACACCGCTCTGCTGATTGGTCGCGGCCGCTGCCCGCGACCAATCACCAATTTGGGCGCCAAATTTAAATATCGGCCGCGACCAATCAGTACAGCGGTGTTTAAATGTGGAGCCAAGATCGGTGATTGGTCGCGGCCGATATTTAAATTTGGCGCCGTGATTGGTCGCGGGCACCGCCAGCGACCAATCAGCGATTTTTAACACAAATGTCCGGATGTTTGTAACACCATGCGGATACTGTGGGGACATCAGCGGCTAGGGTGTGAAGGGAGGACCGGGGAGCGGCGCTGACATCCAATTGGTGGGGGCCGCTATTTAAATGTGCCGCACAAATCGGTGATTGGTCGCGGTCTTGGCCCGCGACCAATCACTGATCTTGCGGCTAAAGTTAACCACTACTGTGCTGATTGGTCGCGGACGCTGCCCGCGACCAATCACCGATTTGGGCGCCAAATTTAAATATCGGCCGCGACCAATCACCGATCTTGGCTCCAGATTTAAACACCGCTGTGCTGATTGGTCGCGGCCGATATTTAAATGTGGCGCCCAAATCGGTGATTGGTCGCGGGCAGCGTCCGCGAACAATCAGCACAGCGGTGTTTAACTTTTGCGCTAAGATCAGTGATTGGTCGGGTCCGAAGACAGCGACCAATCATCGAATCGTCTTGGTGAGGACCGGGGAGCGCCGCTGCCTGTGCGGATACTTCCGCTGCGAGAATCCGGGACATGAGCGGGCGCTCGCAGGAGAAGTATCCCGACCTGCAGCGCCGCTCCCCGGTCCTCTCTTCCGCATGAAGGTCAGCGACGCCGGCGGTCCTTCCGCTGCTACCGGCCGGGAGATGAGCCGCTAACGGCCGCCATCTTTTTTCAGAAATCCCGGGGCGCTGATTGGCCGCTGCCGGACCAATGAGCGACGCGGGATTTCCTGGACAGACAGACACACAGACAGACAGACGGGATAAGACGATTATATATATAGATTAAAATGTTAATATCTCGGACTGGCCATGTAAAGGTATTGCTGGACTTGTCTTTGAAAGAGCTATATGAGTATATAAATAGATTGGAGGTGAAATCCTATGGACAGATTCCCTTTAACTGACTTTGGTTTGATTTTATATGTGTCCAGCTGTAATTTTGCTTCCATGTTTTCCCAATATCTGACGCTTTAAACTGTCCAAATTAGTGTTCAGCGAGCGTGCTCGTTTAACCCTTTGAACGAGCATGCTCGGGTGCTCGCCGAGTATTTGCGGCGTGCTCGGCATATAGGCTTGATCCGTCACGGCTGCATCTGTCACGGCTGTTAGACAGCTGCGACACATGCAGAGATTGCCAGTTTGTTAGGCAATCCCTGCATGTGTCACAGCTGTCTAACAGCCGTGACACATGCAGCCGCGGCGGATCAAGCCTAGAGGCCGAGCACGCCGCAAATACTCGGCGGGCACCCGAGTGTGCTCGTTCAAAGGGTTAAACGAGCACGCTCGCTCAACATTAGTCCAAATCCTTTGTTTACCAACCATCTGCCTGTTCTTTGTCCTCATGACAGAATAACAGCCCTCTGCCTTTTGGAGTCCCCCACATACAGACCTGTACTGATGGTGGTGTAGATCCGCACCCATGACGAGACAGCCATCCTCTGCCTTTTGGTGTAGACCTACTGCCATTTTATCAGGCTGTCACTATTAATCCATTGATATTAATTTATGAATGGTCGCTATGGAGTGCACTTCACTGCAGGAGCATCTGTCAGTGAATTGATTGCATTAATTATTAATTGTCCGTCCCATGGAGCTGTGCAGTAATATTAGGAATTAAACACTTTGCTGTGGTAATTGCTATAAAAAGCAAAGTGTTAAGTGCAAAGAAGAAATTAGAGAGTATTTATAACATAGATCTCTGCGACATGTGTAAAGATAATGCAATTTGCTCTGTAATGAGGATTAGGAAGCGGGAAAAAAATGACATTTGTGCTGCTGACATGTTCATAAAAGTGGTTAATATGCTTTTAGATGAGATACAATGAGTGCGGCCTCAGTCTGCTGGGTGTAAGAGAGGAAAAACGAAAAACGCTGAAATTCATGATTCATTTTATACAACTTAAAGGAGAAGTGTATCCTATTATACGGTATGTCTGCTTCTCTACACCAGTAATGCAGGTTACATCCTGGAAATGACCAGTACATTACAATATACACATGCAGCAATATGCTACGTCTTAGGCTATATTCACACATGCTTTGTACACATCCATGGGCTGCCCTATTTAAACCCCTAAAGTATCATTGAGCTTTTTCCTAAAAAATGGATCTGTGAGATTGAGGGCATGTCCTACTTTGCGAATCTGCGGCCATTAAAGTCTATGGGTTATCTATTAAAAAGAAACTAATGAAAAATGAAAGATATCCTTGTTAATGTGCATTTCATCCATTTTTAATGATCCATTGTAAGAACTCGGTGTCTAAAAAAAAAAGGTCAGACAGTCTACCCTTTAAAAAAGAATGAGAAACAAAAAGGGATGCAACACGGATGTAAAATTAATGCAAAACAGAGGCAAAGTGATGGCACATGAAAGAAAAACTTTTAGTCTTTTGGGGATGTAAAAATGGAAATGGAAGTGTTAATGCAGCCTTAAAAATTATTAAAAATTATATCTAGAATAAATACATCTCCTGTGCAGAACTATGTGCTTCCATGGTTACAAACTATAAATAAAAACTATGCACTGTGATACCACAGTCCTAATCCCTTCTACCTGTACCCTCCAACATTCAGTAGGTAAGAGGACGAAGACAGATGTAACAGGTATGGATGGAGGAACTGACTACACAGGGCCTAGTTGTAGTCTGTTACCATGGAGACACACAAAATGGTAAAATTCCTTTTTAATTTTAGGTACATCTGAGCAATGAAAAAAATAATTGCAGAGAAAGCCATGACTTTAAAGCAAGGATGTCAAACTCAAATACACAGAGGGCCAAAATGAAAAATTTGGACAAAGTCTCGGGCCAACCTTGATATTTATTAAAAAAAATGTCTACAATTCAGGAAGTTTTTCCTTATCATCTAATAATCTAATATGGAAACAAACCTAAAGGGTTTGTCCCACAAACAAAGTACATTTTAATTAATAAATCTTATGAGACAGGCTGGAGCATTGGGTATTTCCTCACGGCAGGGGCTTACATAGAAATCATGGGGTCCCATAGCAGAAGTTCTGATAGGCCCCCCTCCAAGAAAAAAACAACTTAATATTCAGTGGGGTCACAGAAGAGCATATCCCACAACTTTGCAGCCCTTGCAAAGTAATTTTCCACCTATTAAAGCCCCTAGATTGCCCTTTCATTGCCCCCATAAAGTATGATACCAACAAAAATGCCCCCAAAACACAGTATGATACCCCCACAGTGAATTCCTCCACACGCACGGTATGAGGACTCTACTGTACCCCACTTCCCTCAACTCCCTTGGCAAAGTATGGTGACTCCAACACAGTATGATCCCACAACTATGATCCCCATAGAGCCCTCCACACAGTATAATGGCCCCACATAGTCCTCCATATGGTGTCGCAAGCCAAATATAATCACCCCGAGGGTCAGATTTGGCCCGAGGGCCAGAGTTTAACATGTATGCCTTAAAGTTTTCTCTCCTGTCTATGCTGGTATAAAAGAATGCATAAGTTGGGTTATAAATGAGGATCACTGCCAGTCTTTTGGATAGATATCTTCAAGTTAGGGCATCTTTACGATCACCTAATATGGCTGAGCTACATGCAGCCCACAATTACATATATTGCATGAAATCAGGAACCTTTTTGTTAGAACAAGTCTGTGATGGCATTATATAAACCATTGAACAAATCTCATCAACATACACATGCTATTTTAAAGGTTTTATGTTCTGACTTTTGGAATGTAAAAATAAGAGCAGCTCAGCTCCCATTGAAGTGATTGAGATCTAAACTGCATGGCTGCACACGGTACGTAGTTGTGGTGTTCCGGCTCCATACATTGTGAACGGCTGAAGGTTGCGGCTGCCGGTTGGGGTGCCGGGTGTCAAACTAATCTGGTAATCTCTGCAAAGGATAAATCATACATATTTTTATTCCCAGAAAACCCTTTAAAGATCAAGTTTTGCTATCTTGCACTGGCTAAGCTAAGGGGAGTACATAAAAAGGCATGTCCCAGCTGATCCAGCAAAAATCCACATGGTGGCTCCACTTCTGGTCCGGACACCTGACTGGTGGCACCAACACTTGGCCTTCGTTTATGTTTAGACAGGACTTTAAAGAGTGAATATTTTTGGGACCAAAGCTTGGAGCGACATAGAG
The DNA here is from genome assembly GCF_046119375.1 of Phyllobates terribilis. Taxonomy (NCBI): domain Eukaryota; kingdom Metazoa; phylum Chordata; class Amphibia; order Anura; family Dendrobatidae; genus Phyllobates; species Phyllobates terribilis. Next base: position 149,134,279 of record NW_027362762.1, read on the forward strand.
GTGACAAAGATTTTACCTTGTATATCAGCGAATTCTGTGGGTAAATGAGCTTGTCTGACATGTATGTGAACTGAAATCCCACTAATGTGGGATCTCCTACTTTCCCTGTTAAAACAGGTGTAAAGAATAAATATATCTTCACACAGGCGCGGCAGGAAGCAGGTCTACATGGGAACGGCTCTTGGGCGCTGTGGATATCAAGCTGTTTGCAGACTTGTTGACACCATAATTGGCTTCAATTATCATTGACAAATTGTGCAGTAAATGGTTTGACAAATGCCTTAGATCCACATGAGGGCATGAGGCCAAAGACTAAGTACCTTTAGCACTCTCAATATGTGTCAAAATTGACATCATTGAGTGCATAAGTATGTGCTTATAAAATGTCCTGAAAGCACAGAATATAAAATGAGAAACTACATGGTAATACTGAGTTCCCTTATAGGTCAAGGGCTCATTTTAGTAGATGGATAATAACAGTAAAACAATGAAAACAGCCCGCAGATGCCCTGGTGTCAACATATATCATAGACATATGGACATTGGGTAACCAAATCAATTAGAATAATTATCGGTTTTGCTGTTTTCACATGCTGTTCACTTACTTGTTATATTGTGCAGCGTAGAAAACATTGAATGAGTCGACGATAAGACAATGAATTCCACAGAAGCAATATTTTCTAGTTATATAGTACCACTTATATTTAATAAAGCAATATGGGGGCAAAGCTTGATGTGATGGCCACAGGGTAATGTGGGAAATTACTTCAATCTTGAATGCTCTATAGCTGGGGGTGAAATCTGACTTCTCCTAATCTTATATGAGTGGTTGTAAGGCTCAGTGCAGTCGACAATGTATATTCCCTCATCGGGTCGATTATGGAAATCACACAATGATCAGACCCTTAGAGTGTCAGCATAGTGTGATCCGATTCTCTAGGGTGAGGAGAAGATGGAGAAAAAAATGTCTCCATCTTCTCCATTCTGTCAGTCCGTGGAAATCAGACTGCACTCAGATGTCATCCGAGTGCAGTTCAATGGTTTCCAGGACTTGCATGGCCAACTGCGATACAAATATCGGCTCGGTCCGATGAAAAAATCTGACATGTAGAATAACATTGGACCCAATGAGATACGATGTTTTGTTGCTCTAACAGTGCACAATAAAGAGACCCATTTGAACCAAAATTTACAAAAGCAGCTTGATCTTAAAAGTGGCCAATGCCATACATATTGTCCTACTGTCTGGGGATGTCACAGATGTTGGGAAAAGAAGCACTAAGGATTTTGGATTAGAAAGATAATTGGATAAGCATGTATCTGTCTGGCAACGGCTTAATTCCTAGTGGAGACAACATGTATGCTCGTCCTAACTGAGCATGCCTGTATATGCCTTGTCGGTGGTCAGCTGAATGAGCAGACAGCTGAGAGATCACTAGGGTGTATGGACACTTTAAGGCTTAGGGGTATATTTTTTATTGCTTATTAGAAAAATAATTTAAAAAATTACTATCTATAGTAATGATATAGGTTTCTTAAAGAGAACGTGTTATCAGAAAATGTCCTATTATTTAAATCAGGTTTTGTGTTCCATGCTTTTTATTTATTTATTTTTGGGCAATTTTTTTGTATATCACGATCTTTGTTAAATTTTTTTAGTAATCTTGCTATTTTCACAATGATCAATGGGACTATTTTAGAATCTTAGTTCCTATCCTTATTATAGGATTATAATGACAGGTAACACCTCTATACACAGTTGATAACACAGAATCCACCATTCACAATATTCAATGTCACAGCTGACCTGCGCCTCCTCCCTTCACAATGACTCTCGCACACGCTCATTAGATGCTTCAATACAATAGATAGGATCAGAGTCAGGTAATTGCTGCTAATGAACATGTAAGATTTCTTGAAGCAACAGGAAGTTAGAGTTTAAAATACCTCCAGTGGCCGATGCAACTGCAAAAATTCTCATTTTTATTTTTAATACAGATTGTGTTAATGGAAAAAAAAAGTTGGCAATTTTTTTTAAATACACAGTTATCAGAAAATTACCTATTGTTTAAATCAGGTTTTTGTGTTGACACATTCCCTTTAAATATTTCATTAAAATCACTCCAAACAAATGACCTAATAGCAACTTATTTTTAGGCTTCATTCCGATGTCATTGTATGATGGCTGAAGTACGGACCGTGATGCACAGATTAGCCGCAGATCTCCCTACTAGAGATGAGCGACCATGAACTTAAACATTCGGGTTCGTACTGGACAGTTAGTATCCGGTGCTGCTAAACGCTGAACACGGACTTCTCCCAGGAGAGCAATGTTCAATGTTCGATGTTCTGGGGGAAGTCCGTGGGAGAGATTTTTTTTTTCCAGATCTAAAGTTTGGGTCTCCATTGTTTTAAATGGGTTTCGGGTTCTGATTAAAGTTCGGGCACAGTTCTGGTACCCAAACCGAACTTTGGACTAAAGTTTGGGTTGGGTACCAGAACCCGAACCGCCACAGGTCAGCTCATCCCTACACAAACTTGAAAGCTTCGTAGGCATATATGAGAATGTCCAGTTTGGGTTAGGGGACTTGCGGCGGATCCGTGCATTATAGTCCGTATTCAGAACATGATACATGGATGTCTGTATGAAGCTTTAGTTGCTATTTACTGGGAACTCTTGAAAATTGCTTGTAAAGGTCTTGATCACTCAGTAGAATTAAGTCATAACATGTCCATACACACTAAAGCAAAGTTGTCTGGACCTGCCACTTTCACTGGGAGGGGGCAGCTATCTTATACTTACGTAGGCGTCCCGATTTTTACATAGTAACATAGTTTGTAAAGCCGAATAAAGACTTGCGTCCATCAAGTTCGACCTGTTAGTTCTGTAATTGCTAAAGTTGATCCAGAGGAGGGCAAAAACCTCAAATGATTTAGCCAATCTTCACCTGAGGAAAAATTCCCTCCCGACTCTGAAACCAGCAGTCAGAATAAATCCCTGTATCAACCTACTATTTTATTTTATTTTTAAGTATATGCTGAAATCTGCCTGGTATCTAGAAATGCATCCAGTCCCCGCTTGAACTGGTGTAGTGAATCCGACATTACCGTCTCCTCACTCAGTGAATTCCATATTCTCACTGCTCTTACTGTAAAGAACCCCTTCCTATGCTGGTGCTGAAACCTTTTCTCTTCCAGTCTTAGTGAGTGCCCTCTTGTTACCGTAATATCCCTCCTTTTGAACAAATCCCAGGCAAGATCTCTATACTGTCCCCTAACATATTTGTACACATTTATTATGTCCCCCCTCAACCTTCTCTTTTCCAGGCTGAATAGTTCTAGTTTTGCCAACCTCTCTGGGTATTGCAGTCCCTCCATTCCCTTTATTAATTTTGTTGCCCTCCTTTGTACCTTTTCAAGCTTGTTTATATCCTTTCTATATATTGGGGCCCATAACTGAGCACAGTATTCCAAGTGTGGTCTGACCAGTGCTTTGTACAGTGGAAGAACAATGTTCTCATCCTTTGCAGCTATACCTCTTCTGATACATCCCATTACCCTGTTTGCCCTTACAGCAGCGGCCTGACTTTGGGCACTCCAATTTAGTTTGCTATCAATTAAGATGCCCAAGTCCTTCTCCATCTCTGAATTCCCCAATGATTTCCCATTCAGTGAGTACTGGTGACTTCCATTTTTCCTTCCCATATGTATGACCTTACATTTGTCCTCGTTAAACCTCATTTGCCATTTAATGCTCCACCTACCCAGCTTATCCAAATCCCTCTGTAGGTCTGCACTGTCCTCTTTTGTATTAATTGTTTTACATAACTTTGTGTCATCTGCAAATATTGATATTTTACTATTTATCCCGTTGACTATGTCGTTAATAAAGATATTAAATAACATTGGGCCTAGTACAGACCCCTGTGGTACCCCACTAGTGACGCTTACCCAATCTGAGTATATTCCATTTATAACCACCCTCTGCCTTCTATCCCTTAGCCAGTTAGCTACCCACTTGCAAACATTTTCCCCCAGTCCCATCATTCTCATTTTGTATACCAACCTATTATGTGGCACGCTATTGAACTCTTTTGAGAAATCGAGATACACGACATCCACTGGTTCCCCCTGATCTACTCGAGAGCTAACCTCCTCGTAGAAGTCAATCAGGTTTGTTTGGCAGGAGCGATTCCTCATGACTCCATGTTGGTTCGGGGTTAAAAGATTATTAGCATCAAGATGCTCCGTAATTGCCTCTTTAATGAAGCTTTCAAAAATTTTGCCCACAACGGACGTCAGACTCACCGGCCGATAGTTTCCGGGGTCACTTTTTGCTCCCTTTTTGAATATTGGCACTACATTCGCCTGTCGCCAATCAAGTGGTACAGACCCAGTCTCAACAGAGTCCTTAAATATAAGATATAACGGTCTGTCTATCACATTACTTAGTTCCCTTAGTACCCGTGGGTGTATGCCATCAGGTCCTGGTGATTTGTTTATTTTAATGTTACTGAGGCGTTTCTGTACCCCAGCTTGGGTTAGATTAGTCATACTTTGTGGAGGATTAAGCTTGTCACTTCTCATTTCGCCTGTTAGTTCTATTTCCTTTGTGAAAGTTGTCGAAAAAAAATTATTTAATAGATTAGCTTTATCCTCATCTTTCTCTATGATTTTGCCTTCATCACTTTTTATCGGTCCAATATTTTCCGATTTAATCCTTTTACTATTTATATACGTAAAGAACAGTTTGGGATTTGATCTACTTTCCCTAGCAATACGTTTCTCTGTTTCCTCCTTCGCTATTTTTATTTGTTTTTTACAGGTTCTCGTTTTTTCCTTGTAACACATTAGTGCCTCCTTACTGTTTTCCTGTTTTAACCTCTTGAATGCCTCTTTTTTGCTATTTAACGCCCCTTTTACGTTCTTGTTCAACCATATTGGTTTCCTCTTATTTCTGGCCCTTTTATTCCCATACGGTATATATCTCTCGCACTGAGTATTCAGAATTCTTTTGAAGGTTTCCCATTTACTATTCGTATTCCTTTGATTAAGAACTTTGTCCCAGTCAATAAGTTGGAGGTTTTCTATCAGCTGATCAAACTTCGCCCTCCTAAAGTTTAATGTTTTTGTTGTTCCCTTATTGATAACCCTACTGAAGGGCATTTTGAAGTCGATAATATTATGATCGCTATTACCTAGGTGCCCCCCTATCTGTACCTCAGTTATTCTATCAGGCCTATTAGTCAATATTAAGTCCAACACGGCCTTCCCTCTCGTTGGTTCCTGCACTAGTTGGGAGAGATAATTATCCTTAATATTTGTCAAGAACCTTTTTCCTTTCTGAGATCTACAGGTTTCTGTTTCCCAGTCAATATCCGGGTAGTTGAAGTCCCCCATTACAGTCACTTCATTATGTTTTGCTACTTTGTCTATTTGTCCTAATAGCAGATTCTCATTCTCCTCTGTTATATTTGGTGGCTTATAGCAGACCCCCAGTAATATTTTATTATTATTTTTTGCCCCCTCTATCTCTACCCACATGGACTCGACCCCCTCTTCTCCTTCTCCTATATCTTCCCTTAGTCTGGGCTTTAGACATGACTTTACATGACTCCTCCGCCTTTCCCCTGTTTCCGGTCCCTTCTAAATAAACTATAATCTAATAAATTTACCGCCCAGTCGTAGCTATCGTCTAACCAAGTCTCTGTTATACCTACGATGTCATACCTCTCCTCCGATATAAGCGCCCGCAGCTCATCCGCCTTATTGGTCAGGCTTCTTGCGTTGGTCAGCATGCAAGATAAAACTTTGGGGTTATTTAGCATCCTATTCTTCTCTAATGATCTAACTGTACTATCCCCACCCCCCTCTCCACCCTCATTATATTCACTTCTCCCCTTCCCCCTTGCTTGCCTCACATCCCACCTATTTCCTTGGTTTCCCCCCCCCCCCGTCTCTAGTTTAAATACTCCTCCAACCTATTAGCCATCTTCTTCCCCAGCACCGCTGCACCGTCCCCATTGAGGTGCAGCCCGTCCCTACGGTAGGGCCTGTAGCCGACTGCGAAGTCAGCCCAGTTCTCCATGAACCCAAACCCTTCTGCCTTGCACCACCTCTTTAGCCACTTATTCACCTCCCTAACTTCCCGTTGGCGCTCCTGTGTGGCTCGCGGGATTGGTAGTATTTCTGAGAAAACTACCTTGGAGGTCCTTGCCCTAAGCTTCCTACCTAGGTCCCTGAAATCATTTTTAAGGACCCTCCATCTACCACTCACTTTGTCATTGGTGCCAATGTGGACCATGACCGCTGGGTCTTCGCCAGCCCCACCCAGTAACCTGTCAACCCGATCCGCGATGTGCCGGACTCGAGCGCCAGGGAGGCAGCACACCGTTCGGCGATCCCGGTCTTTGTGACAGATTGCCCTGTCTGTCCCCCTAATAATAGAGTCACCCACTACCAGGACCTGTCTTGCCTGCCCTACACTTCCTCCCTCCCCCTCATTACTGGAGCATACACTCCCCCGGCGTCAGAGGATCTGTCGTGCTCCAAAAATGCCGGTTCTGAACCAGCCTTCCTATACTTCTTCCCTCTATCCCTCCTAACTGTTATCCAACTCCCTGCCTGTTCAGCCTGCACTTCCCCTCTATGCTCCACACCCAGTATTGACCCATTGAGTGTCTGCTCGGTAAGCAGCAAACTCCGTTCCATGTTGTCGATGCTCCTCAGTATCGCTATCTGAGCACTTAGATCCAGAATTTGGGCTTCCAAGTGCACGATATGCTCACATCTCTCGCAGCAGTATGGATCCTCGAGCGGTAGCTCACGGAATGCATACATTGCGCAAGATGTACACTGCACGGCTCCGGCCAACATGGACGTCATTCTAAATATGGGGATACAGTCAGTATATATATACAAGTATAAAACACAATTATTTATATATAGGTGTATGGACGGGGATCAATTAGGGATGTGCAAGTGTATCAATTAGATATCGGCGGGGGATCAGTTAAGTATGGACGGGGGATCAATTAAGTATCAATTAAGTATGGACGTGGAAATCAGCTGAGTAGGTCAGGTGGATTAATTAAGTATGGATGGTGGGTCAATTAACTATGGACTGGGGATCAATAAATATGGACTGGGGAAATAATTAATTGTGGACTGGGGAATCAATCAATTAATTATGTACAGGGGGACAGGGGGTTAATTAAATATGGATGGGGATAAGGCAAATAAATAGGGACTGGGGGATCAGTAAAAGTGGACAGGGGGAATCTATTAAATATGGATAAGGGGGTCAATTGATTATGGGCTGGGGGGGTCAATCAGTTAAATGTGGTCGGGGCGATCAATTTAATATGGACGGGGGGTGGTCGGGGGGATCAATTAAATGAGGACGGGGGGTCAATTTAAATGTGGTCAGGGGTATCAGTTAAATATGGACGGGGGGTGATCAGGGGAATCAATTTAAATATGGACTGGGGGATCGCTAAAGGTGGCCAGGGGATTTGTACTAAATATGGATAGGGGGGAGATCGATGAAATATGGACAGGATTAATTTAAATAAGGCCGGGGGGGAGCACTTAAATATAATACAATTACAATACAAATACAATACAGTACAGTACACACTCGGGTTCAGAAGGGCCGCTTATCGCGGCCTCCTGCCCCTCACTCACCTCCTATAGGGACGCTGCACGCTGCACGCTATCACAGCTATCACAGCGCGCTCGCCCCTCCGGTCGCCTCTTACCGGTCCTCCTGGTCACCTCCTGGTCACCACCACCTGGCGCCCTCCGCCGGCCGGCGGCGCTGCACGCTATCACAGCGCTCTCTTGCTCTCGTCCCTCCGGTCGCCTCCTACCGGTCCTCCCGGTCCACTCGGTCACCTCTGCCTGGCTCCCTCGCCGGAGGGCCGCGAGCCGAGTCGAGACCACTCCGCCCGCCGCTCACCACAGCCACACCACAGCCCACGTGCTCACACCCTGCGCGCGCTCTCACTTCCGGTCACCTGAGATGATATCTCAGCATTTGTAAGAAAAACAGGATTGAAGAAATGAGAGGAAAAGTATAATAGAAACACGTCACCACTTCTGCATTTATCACCCACTCCTGGTTTTGGCTTACCTAACAAAATAAATAGCATGTTGAATTTCAATGACCAATTCTTGTTTTTTCAAGGAAGGTAAACCGATGCCATAGGTGCTCGGCAGCAGAGATTAACAATTTGGATGCCACGACATGCTGCGAGTCTTCTCCACTGCATGAGGATACATCTGTCATGGAAAGTCCTCATTTATGTATTAGGGCACATCTATTTTCTACTAATAAAAAAAGTATTGAAAAAATATTTATTACTAAAATAGTAAATGTTCTTTGTCGGTTATAAAAGTGTAAAAAAAAATTAAGATTTTTTATCTCAAAAGTGATAAATGCTGTTTCATTTACGGAGAATCTTTCCACAGAAGAAAACTATGTAACAGCTTGGCTTGACTATATCAAGGATATAAGAAACATTGCTTCCTTATTTAATTTGTAATTTTAAAGGGGTTGTCCACTACTCAGACAACCCTTTCTGAATTACAATATTCCCCTACGTAGATTAAAAACAGCGAACACTCACCTCCGATGCTATTCCAGTTATACCAGAAACGGGTCTCCCGGGGCTCATGCGACATTGTTATGTCATGTGAGCCCTGCCACCAAAAAGTGTCTGCCTCACTTTCTCTTCCTTCAGACATAACCAACATTCAGAGGAAGTCAGGGAGCAGCAGCAGCTCTCACTTTTTCCAGTTGTCAGTTTCGTCCGAAGGAAGTAGGAGTGAAGAGGTCAGTTAGCGTCAGCTGATTGGCTGCAGGGCTTACGTGACAAAACAAATGTCAAAAAAGCCCCAAGAGACCTATCGCCAACACAGCTGGAAAGCACTGGAGGAGAGTATAGCCTGTTTTTATTCTACATGGGGGAATATTTTAAATTAGAAGGTATTGTCTGAGTAGTGGACAGCCTCTTTATTTTCATTTTAAAGGGGTTTTTCACTTTCAAATGCCCCATTAAAAAATTCAGAACTTAAGAAGAGTTCAGCCATTCAGGGTTCGTATCTATTAGCCAGAGGGAAGAGAATTAACAAAGAGTGCCTCCCACTCTGGAGGACCAAGCCTGTCCATGCATTACATGGTCAGCCGCGGATTTAAAATGTAATGCTTTATTACCTCTGTGGTGGTGCTGGGTTCCCTCACACATAATGAATGATTGCTGGAGGTCCTAACAACAGGACACCCTGTAAATAGGGACCCTACAAAGAAAAAAGGATTACCAAAAGCAGACATCCCCTTTTAGAGCCTCACAGTCACACAATCCCAAGATTGCCAGCAGAGTCCCTGTGATTGGAGGTAATGGTGATTACTAATGAAGATAAGAATATCTTTTATCTTGCAGTTTATAAAAATACAAAATGTGATACAATCAGGAGTGCTGACAAGCGGTGGTCTGTTCTTAGTCCTTTATCAGATATTAACGTTGGGTACAAGTCTATGTACATACAGGATTTATGCGGGTTACACATGCCTGACATCCCGAGCAGTCCCCTAGTCCTCCAGATAAATCACCAGTGAAGGATCTATAAGTGGTTTCGCAGTACAAGTATATTGTGTTTGACAATAGGACTTTTCTCTTTTCTTTATGGTGTTACTGTGGTCTTTGTCATCGGGCCATCAGCACGGAGTGTTCTGCTCGCCTGCAGGATGAATGGCACAACCCTTAGCTAATTAAAGCACTGAGGGGATTGATGACCCATACTTACAATCTGTATGAATTTTTATGGCATATTTACTGTATCTGTAAATCAAAAAGGAGCTCAATGTTTTCCACCATAGCAATTAATCACGCCTTACACAGCATAAATTAACTGAGAAGTTCTCCCTTTGTTTCCTGCAGCTTCAGGGGAAACTTGTTTATAGGCAGACAAGTATCGAATCTCACACACCGCCTATAAGGGATACGGTGACATTTAGGGAACCAGATGAGCAGTCACTGTGGGCAAGGTGATGTAAGGCATGGCAAATAAGTACCAGAAACTAATAATGGATTTTAGTGTCACGTTTGCAAACAATAATTGACAATGCGGAATTTTTGCAAAAGAAGTTATAAATATTTGTGTTGTGAACAGTCTAAATTTGGGCCAGCTCTCGACTAATACTCCAAACACAGCCATAACCATCTTCTCTTCTGTACTTAATACTGGGTGTCTTGCATTAAAGGGGTTGTCCACTCATGAGTCCTGTCCAAATGCTCTTTCAGGACCAAATTTGATTAATTACATTGGTGGATAACTTTCCATAAATAGCAAGTGTAAAATCGAGCATCTCAGTAATTATTATTGTGCTTTTGCTTTATGACTTACATGCATATAAATAGAATTGATTTCCATTACTCCTTGTAGCCATGTTAATGTCTGACAGCTCCTCTCAGCAGCAGACATTTAATCTGGCTATTAGAATGGTCTGCATTTTACTTATTGCATATTAAGACAGGGGGATTGCAGTTGAGACAACCCCTTTAAAGTGTCAGCATGACCTAAAACCTATTCACAGCCCTTAAAGAAGCACTCCTCCAATCAAATTTTTTCTTCTCTTAATATATTGTAATCATCATATTATATAGCGCTGTGTACTTACAATTGCTCATTTTGCTTTCTACCCAGTTAATCCTTCTCTTTTCCATTAGGTCTATGATATCACATAATTAAAAACTGAATAGCTGAATCCTTCTAAGCTCTATGTAGAAACAGGAGGTCTCTTTTCCCTGCATGAGTCATCACTACAAAAGTCCCTGGCAGGGGGAAAAGCAGAGCAGCTGGGTCAGGAGTTGAAGAGGGGGATGACTCATGCAAGGAAAAGAGACTTCCTGTTCTACATAGAGCAGAGAAAACAGAATAATTAGCTTTAGGCTGTGTGCCCACTATGCGTTTTTTAAGCGTTTCCGAAGCGGCAATTCCGCTGCAGAAACGCTTAAAAACCGCTTGGTAGAAGGTCTGCCATGTTCCCTGGAAAAATCCGCAGCACTACCAATTATTTTGCGTAATCGAGGCGTTTTTGCCGCCACTTACTTGAATTGAATTGCTTAATATCCGCATGACTACATGTGAACATGCGGATATTATGCGGCTCAATGTGCTGATGGTACCCGGGTTTGGAGAAGAGGAGACTCTCCTCCAGACCCGGTACCATAGTACCTGTAAAAAAAAAAAGAATTAAAATAATTCTGATAGCCTGCGGTCTTCTATCTGGTACGTCTTGGCTCCCCGGTGGCTCGCGTCGGTCTAAAAGGACCTTCCATGACGTCATTTAGTCATGTGACGGGTCACGCGACCGCCGACGTCAGTGGTCGCGTCACCTGTCACTTGACTAAATGACGTCATGGAAGGTGCTTTTACACGACAACGAGACACCGGGAAGACCGGACACATCGGATAAGGAGACCGGGGGCCATCGGAAGGTGAGTAAATGGTTTTTTTTTTTTTTTTTTTACCATTTTTATTATTTTTTTTTAACTAACTTGGTCACACTATATATGCCGGTTGCATGGATTTATATAGTGTGACCAAGTTGTCAAGCACTTTCCAAGTGATGCTAAAATCGCCTGGAAAGCACTTGACAACCCACATGCGAAATCGCATGATCAAAACGCTTCAATTACGCATTTCCCTGGCAGGAAAAACGCATGTACAATCCGCATGTACAATCCGCATGCGTTTTTTTCTGCCAGGGAGATGCAGAAACGCTCAGGAAAAATCCGGAGCATTTCTGCATCGTGGGCACACAGCCTTAAAAAGGCAGTTCATACTCGGAAACCCCCCAATGTGGCTGAATTACAACAATGTTGCAAAGATGAGTGGCCAAAATTCCTCCAGAGCGTTGTAAAAGACTCATTGCCAGTTATTGTAAACGCTTGATTGCAGTTGCAGTGGTTTCTTTTTCCCTTAATAATAAAGTCCTTCATTTAAAAACTGCATTCTGTGTTTACTTGTGTTATCTTTGTCTAATATTTAAATTAATTTGTTTTGTGATCCGAAACATTTAAAGGGGTATTCCCATCTCCATGATTCTATCCCAATATGTAGTAGGTGCAATAGTAATCATAATATTAGCAAATACCTCCAATTAGAAATGTAGTATAGTATTTTTCATTCGCTATGTCTTTCCTCATGTCCAGGCAATACAGGACCATAGGTATCCATGGTTACGTCCACTGATAAAGTGACAGTTAGCTAGCTGCTAGTGGTCGTAACCATGGATACCTAAGGTCCTGTATTGCCTGGACATGAGGTAAGTGGCATAGCGAATCAAAAATACTATACTACATTTCTAATTGGAGGTATTTGCTAATATTATTACACCTACTACATATTGGGATAGGATCTTGAAGATCGGAATACCCCTTTAAGTGTGACAAACATGCAAAAGACTTGTTCACACCACTGTATGTTAATGTAATAATCTAATCTCTTTTCTAATATATTTTAATAAAAAATTTCTTATCGTTCCCTCTCTACTCAACTTTATTTTTGCCAGCTTCCCCAGTGCATGCTGGGATACTCAAACAAGAGATCATCAGGGAGCAAAGGCTGCAGTCACTGAAAGGAAGTGTAATCAGTGACGTGACGTCCGTTTCAGGGGCTGGGCTACTCACTAATCTACTGAATGTGTCGATTCCAACTCGGCCAGTGTCAATTTCGACGTATATGCTCAGTAGGTTCTTGTCACTGTGCAATATTCTTTTTAATGTACAGTCACAGTTCGCTCCCTCACCGACTGATGAGAAGTGATGTGGTGAGGGGTCAGATTACAACAAGGTATTAAAATCTACAGAGAGGGGAGTGGGAGGAGGAGTGATAGGCACTCAGCACAGTGAGATACACATACAGATTTGTACCGCAGATTTCAGCAACTGTTACACCACAGTACAGTGCTGGATTCACAGTCACTCAGCTCAGTACTGCTGTATAATGTCTTCTTTGCTGTTGTTCCTGCTTTTGAAAATGGGATACACAGAGATAGAAAAGCAGGAATCCTTCTCTGTGTACTGAGTATGGGAGACATCATAAGCAGCTAGTTTCTACCCATTAGTTTAGAGGGAAATGGAAATTAGATATAGAGAAGGGGAAAAAAGATGAAATGGTAGAAAATACGTAATATAATATCCAGAACTGGTTTTTATCCCTCTTGTACATTCACTCGGAAGCTTAGTTTGAAATGTTACCTGAATGAACAGTGCAGGAGTTTGTCAAGGTTTTTATTTGGCTAGGTTCACATATTTAAGTTGTGTCAAGATTTTGGAGTTTCATAAAAACATAGTTTGAACAACCGGTCAGGGACTATCAAGAGAGACCTGACTAGTTTGATGCAGTCCCTGGCCTCCTTCAACCTACCCTGCTCCAGTAGAATGGCAGGTGTCTCCCATGTGTGTACATATGGAGAGATCTGTCATTCAACTGAAATGGAGCGGGGAGAGGCCGGCCGGAGGCCACTCCAGACTGGTCAGGTCTCTCCCTACAGTACTTTGTCGACTTTTAAATTATAGTTAAGGTGAAAAACATTGGCGCCGGTAGGTGGTCTAATAGGCCTGCAGCAAATAGGGACAAGAGCCACTACTTGTCCAAAGGTACCGGGAATAGTACCAAAAAGGCTAAAATAGTATTCGTAATAATTTGCGCTGCACTAAGAGACAAGGACAAAGGGATGTTAAATAGGTCGATAAAAATGGAGAGATGCAAATAGGATAAAACAGTATCGATTTATTAGATTAAGTTAAAGTAGAATATTAAAAATGCATTAAATGAGACAGGTAAATCACGAACAATAGTGGTTATGAGCTCGGGGTCTTGATTAAAATCTGATTTGGTCCAAATATTTAATGGAGTATAAACCAATTTTATAAGGTGGTGATCTTCCCCTATAGGGAAAAGAAAAAAGAAAAAAAGGGGGGGGGGCAGATTAATTGAGAAAATGTAACTCTATAGAGGGGGTGCGTGGGTTTTGAGTGCCAGCGGTTATTACCTGGATATCTGATAATTCTGATAGATTTCGGTGGCGGTGGCATCCACACTAGCTTTTGAAGAGGTGCTGATTGGAAAAAATTAGGGTTATTAATAGATTATTAAAGAGAGTGGTGTTTGGATTAGGTTATTTTTAGAAAATGGCAATAATTACCTGTCCCTAGGATGGTGCTGTGATTGTAATTAATGTCCTGTTCATGAAAGTTGTTAGCAGGAGGTTGAGGAGGTGTAGTAGTGATTCCAGCTACAAAACCTGGGTGGGTGAGATAGGCAGATGTAGTAACAACCTAGTCAGGTAAAATTATATATGAAACCATTAAGGAATACCTGCTAGTTTAGAGTTGGATGACGGATAGGTGTCAGGGTAGTTGAGGGTACTGAAGAGAGTTGCTGGTAGTTGTGGTACCTGGCTAAAGAGACAGATAGGTGTTAAGCCGGTACCACTGTAGAGTTACTAGAGTAAGTTGCGTGATGACTTACTGAAGTTACAGCTGAGGTGAGTGCTTATAACTTTACAGGGGGGACAGTGGGCCGTGGATGGCGCAGCGGTCGTTAAAGTAGGCCCTCAGGGAGGGGATTTGTCCGGGACACTGTGCACTGTGGGGCACCCAGATATATGGAATGTCAGAGTAGCAGTCGCCGTATCTTATCTAGTGGTGGTAGACGGTGGAGGGTTATGCCTTTGGGTCGTCTAGTAGATGTAGCAGAGATATACAGCTCACCTCCACTCTGCTGTGCTGGAATCGCCAGATATGCCGGATAGGCAGTGGATGTTAGGAAGCGGTACGTGCAGGAGCAGCGTCCCGGCCAGTGACTCGTGCTCTGGTAGTTCCTTGCACAGTGGTACGACAGCAGTGTAGGGCCTTGCAGAACCTTGCGTGGCGTCACTATCATGTGTTGAGCACGAGCATATGACCTGGTTAGGTACGGAGTAGCAGAAGGACCAAAATCCGACGCGTTTCGAAAGCAGTGGCTGTCTTCATCATGGATGGTCCAACTCCTGCCAGTGGTTCTTTATATAGAAGGTGTCCATGGGTTTTAATAAGTAAATCATTATTCATTAATGAGTCAATAATTAGGCAATCATTACTGATTGAAAGCGAAGATCTCAATCTCGCTATTGAGTCCTTTTGGCTTGAGTGTATCCAATTCAATTATCCAAAAACTTTCAGAGCGGGACATGCTTTTTATGTAGTCACCTTTCCGCCAGTTCCTTGGTACAATCTGTATCCCCATTATCTGGGTACCTGATGTGCTTCCCCCGTGTGTCTCTGAATAATGTACAGATAGAGGGTGTCCAGTAAAATGATTTCTAATGTTACGTAGGTGTTCCTTAATCCGTTTGAACATGGGGCGTTGTACATTTTGTTACATGGACACTTTAAACAGTAGATGACACCTGGTGTAGAACAAGTTATAAATTTAGTAATAGGGTCTTCCTTTTGGTCCGTTTTGATTGTTTTTTTGTAGTTAATGAATATTTGCATGCATTACACTTTCTGCATGGAGAAAAGCCCTTCAGGTTTTTTGTGAACATCATGGATGTACTGTTAGAATTATATGAATTTCTCACCGATGGAGCAATGATACTGCCCAAATTTTGAGCCTTTCTGAAAACAAACCTCGGGTTTGGTGTTATTTTACCGCCCAAAATGTTATCGTCCTTTAGTGTGTCCGAATGTTTTTTTTTACGATTTTCTGGATAAGGTGAGTATTAGAATTAAATTGAAAAATAATCGGGATATCTAAAGTGGTATCCTGACATATAGGATGGGATTTAGCATTTTTGTCTATCAATAATTGATTCCTAGGGATTTCCTGGACTTTAGTTTTAGTTGATTCCAGGAATGGTGCTTGATAGCCGTTCTCTAAAATTTTTTTGTCAGAATATTTGCTTCCTCTTTGAAATCTTGAAGATGTGAGCCGTTGCGATGGAGTCTGGTGTATTGGCTCCGAGGTATATTCAGTAGCCATTGGGATAGGTGGCAACTGTCTAGCGGAATAAATTTATTTGCTTTCCGTCGGTTTTGAATAAGTCCGAGTATGTAGGAGAATTTAAATTATGTTTTCTCTGAACCACCATAGTATTTCAGAGTCAAACATATCTGGCTGCAATCGCATAGCCAGGCTCTGATTCACGCTGCCTGCAGTTCAGGTAGCATGAATCTAATGACAGGTCCTCTTTAAATAACAATCACTATAGAGTAGGGTTGAATGTATATAATGGATTGTGAGTTGCTAACATGCTGTAAGTATTTGCACTCCAAAATTTAGGTGTGAAGGCAGGATTGGGCTGGTCCACAGAGGAACAAGTGAATCCCCTGGTAGACCCCTGTGCAGGGGTAAGCCACTAACCCCCCAATATGAGCAATAATGGCACAAAACATTTGATCTATGTACAGACAGAAGCAGCATCTCATCATTCATTCAACAAGCTACCTAGTTTATTATTGTATAGAAGCAGAGGTAAATATGTGAAAGAGGGTAATGTAAGATTTGCATGTAGCTGAACAGTGGCCCCCAGAGTCAATGTCACTGGTGGGCCTTTGTCACCCCACTCAAACACTGCATGAATTCTTTCTTCTGCAGACATCAATTCAAAAACTGTATCTTTTTTTAAATTAATCTTTTCCATTTGCACTTTTTGTGCATGGAATTGCTAAATGTCAATTATGCTAAACTGTTAGAAACCACATAGTAATGAGAAAAACTAAATAAAGTAATAACATTTCTTACATACACATTTTAGCTATTGCAAAGTATAGAATGAAGCTGCACATTGCAACTCTCTACAACTGATGTTCTGAGAAACTTTATTATACTTTTTGAATAGCATATTTCAGGAAATACAACAAGCCTGTGACGGCGGTGGGTATGGACCCACTGCGCCACTGGCCGGTCTTACCCTGGAGGTGTGTGACTAAGTGGTCTTCACTAGCGTCTCTGATGGTGAGGATAGGCTTGGGCTGTTAGGTAAGTCACTAGGTGCCACTCCAGGGCAGTTCCCGGACCAGCAGCAGCTGACCTACGGGTCAGAGGCAAAACACGAAGTACAGAGGGCGCAGACAAAGACGTGGTCAGACAGCCCGAGATTGGGGTGGACAGCACAGGATCAATATACAAAGGCGGGGTCAGGAACGGAGAGGTCAGAGAAAACAAGGAAACAAGCTGGGTTGGTAACAGGAGAGACAAAACTATAATGCACCTTGGCAGGATACTAGAGACGCACTGCAACTAGGGACCTGAGTACAGGCAAAGTGTGGAGGGAAGAGCTGCCTAATATATCCCCTGCTGGCAGGGGATAGGCCAGGACACAGAGGGTTAAAGTGCTGCAGAGTCTGGCCACGCCTCCCTATAGCCAGGTGGAGACTCTTCACCAACAGGGAAATGCAGCAGAGCTGGGAGTGCTGCAAGAGGCAGTTCAGCGCGATGGCCTGACACTGGGTAGATCAGAGCAGTTAACGCAGTGAGTAGGACGGCGCTGAGAAGGCATGCGACTTATCAGCATGACGAACCGCTGACCCTTCATTTTTATCTCTCCTGATATGTCTGTTTCAGCATACACAAAGCCAGACAGTGACAATTGCCAATTTATTCATATGTTTAAAAAAGGAATAAGAAAGGAACACAAAACAGTTTTCCAAGAACAGATACTCCAGAAATGTAGAATTCATATAAGGATTTATTAAAAGACAAGTCAGAGAGTCGACAGGTCTAATTTAAAATAGCACTCTTACCATTGCACTACATTACATAAATGACACCCCCATTGAATAAAAACAATGACACACACATTACAGAATTTGATAAACACCCGGGTGTCCTATCACAATAAAAATACAATTTGGAATATGTTTTTTTTGTATTGATAAAACAGAGACTTTTGGCTAGAAATGTTTTTATGCATATGTCTTTCTCTATTATTTTGGTGATGAGGGGATTCACCATTACCAAATGCCTATTCCTTAGTCTTCCCCACCATGGAATTAAGTTTTTACATAACTCGTTACAACTGTTATTTTATTGCTTGTGCAGGGGCAGAGACATACTGTTACGTTGGATATTTATTTCCGGCATGTACAAATATGCCTCATTGAGAAAACTGAAACTTCTGGCTGCTAAGCTGTAACACTGAATGCACTGAACTCAAAAGGTATAATTTAGCAAAGAGTTTTCATCAGAATTCTGGCATAAAACAGCCTCAAATGCTGCAAATTTTTTCCTTAACCAGAAGTTGCATAAAAAAGGTTGCGATTTTTGCCATTTTTAGTGCCAAAATGAGTAGATCTGGGGTGTGGCAAAGCTCGACCGGAAAAATTCATTATAATTTATGCCACTAAAGTGGCGTAAATTACGTAAGCAATGTACACCAGCCTCTGGATGGAGTTGCAATTTTAGCTGAGGTGCATGTCAGTTTAGAGATGGGCCTAGTTAACCTCTTAATGAATTAGGCACAGTTTCCTCAAGCTCTGCCGTCATTAAAGGGAATCTGTTACCAGGTTTTTGTCAACTAATCTGAGAGCAGCATAATGTAGAGATAGAGACCCTGATTTCAGCAATGTATCACTTACTGGGCTGCTTAGTACAGATTTGATAAAACCACGGTTTATCAGCAGGAGATTATCAGTGGAGGACTAGTAAACCTGCTGCCATGTAGTCCTCCATATTCATGAGCTCTGTATAACTCCACCTCCACAACGGATTGGCAGCCTATGTACAGTGTACACAGAAAGCTGCCAATCAGTGGTGTGGGCGGGGTTAGAGCATTCAGAGAACTGCTAGATCTGCAGCAGAGAAAACTGTAATTGTATCAAAACTGCAGCAAGCAGCCCAGTAAGTGATATGTAGCTGGAATCAGGTCTCTACTATGCTACTCTCAGATGAAGTTGCAAAAACTCCAGATTCTCTTACTGGCGTACAAAATGGCAGTCTTACTTAATCGGTTCCAAAGACTTTACAACGTAACTCAATATTGAACACAAGATCTGAATATGAGAGCCTAGCACCCTTCTCAGTAAGTAATAAGTAACCATACTCCTACATCAAGTCTCTCTAACTGTGCGGGGTTACCAGTGTCAGTCACTATATCAATATTCTGTCTTTGTTTTGCCAAAATTTCCTAAAAGAATGCAAAAAAATGAGTAAACATTTACTTATAAAAAAAACTTGACACTAAAACAAGCATAAGAATAGAAAATATATAACATATAGTGAGAAATATAAATGTATCTGGTGACGTTACATATGACGTATGCTTCCACCTTAAGAATATTATTGCTATAGACTTGATGGCAGTTTAGTTTGGTGCTTTAGGTGCCTTTCCTACAGAAAACAACACTGTTATACATATTATTAAGTGTCCTACAATTCAGAGCGGAGCTAACCTAGTGCCAAAGTTATACTGCCAGGTGAATATTGCAAGTATTAATGTAAAAGGTCAGTATTGGGTTACAATGTGCTAAAGAAACAGAATTATTACATTTGTGTAACTGGTGGCAAGTGTGCACAGAGCAGGCGATAATGCTGCAAATGGTACAGAAAAGTAGCTCATTGGAAAAGAATAAAAAGAAAAACAGGCATAGAAGTCTAACTCATAGTTCAGTCATTGCATAATGGCGGCTGTCTGGACGCGGTGCAAAACTTCCCTGGCGCCATAATGGGAAGAGAACGCAAGAGCTTCATAGAAAGGCATGACTTCAGTGTCTTTCTTTTCCATTTGTGGGACGTTGCTTCCACAATCTTCTAGAAAAACGTTTTCGATGTGAGGATCAGAAGTTACCACTGCAAGAAAAATAAATAAAACATATTTGACTGACATGTTACTAAAAGCACAAACAGCCCCGAGAACCAAAAACATTACTGGGGAACCGATCATCTAGTGTTACTGCCATGCACTCGTGTGTAGGTGTCTGTACAGTAATCCTGCCTAGCTACAGGGTGGGCCATTTATATGGATACACCTCAATTAAATGGGAATGATTGGTGAGATCAACTTCCTGTTTGTGGCACATTAGTATATGGGAAGGGGAAAACTTTTCCAGATGGGTGGTGACCATGGTGGCCATTTTGAAGTCGGCCATTTTGGATCCAACTTTATTTTTTTCAATGGGAAGAGGGTCATGTGACACATCAAACTTATTGAGAATTTCATAAGAAAATCAAAGTCTCCAACAGTGCTTAAAAATAATACAGAACAGTGCTATTTCTTAGCCTCTATTCACATCTGCATCATGGTTTCTATCAGAATTGGTCTAACACCACCTTGCCAGACCGGTGGCCTGATGGACATCACTGAGATCCTATACACCTGTTATTGGGTTCTTTTGGTCTCCACTACCCTTCCTGTTAATCTTTTTTTTTTTACTGGTTTATGTGGTCTTATTGTTGTAAACTGGGAAAGAAAAGGTGTTAAGTGGTTCAATAAAAAAAAATGCAATGGCACCTGTGACCGCAATTTTATCACAGAAAGAAAATCATGGAAGACCACAGTGTCTTTTCTGTATCACATGGACAGCTAATGCCGCACCATAAAGAGAATATTTAGGTTAACGGAATTCACACTTGAATTTTCAGATTAGAAGTTGACCTGTCACCAGATATCGCAATACAAACTGAATACGTTATTAAAGAGATCTCTTAGACCTGATGAAACTGGTGTATTTGCTTTGAAAACCTATACCAGAATGGCTGTAAAATCCTATTTGAAACTTTTCATGCCCAATATTAATATAAGCAGCTCATAAATACTCCAGCCTCATCAGGTTTTAAAGATGTAGTTAATAATGTATGTGGTTTGTACTGTGAAATTTGGTGACAGATCTGTCATAAAGTTAGGTTTTAAGGTGGGTATCCCATTTATTATCACAGTAGTAGAAGTGTGCAACAGGCTGATTTGGATGCTAGATCTGTATTATGCTCTTTTTTATGATTCTGATCACATTAATTATCTGATAATAAACTGGGGAAGACTCACTTAGGCCGAACTCAGAAGTGCATGTATCACGGTCTGAGTACGGACTGGCTGTGGGTCTCCTGACCAAACCTGGCAGCCTCATATATGGCTATTGCAGGGATGTCAAACTTAAACCCATCGAGGGCCAAAATGAAAACTTGGACAAAGTAGCGGCCAACCAGTATACAGAATAATGGGCCCCAAATAGTCCTCCATACAGAATAATAGGCCCCACATAGTCCTCCATACAGAATAATGGGCCCCAAATAGTCCTCCATACAGAATAATAGGTCCCACATAGTCATCCATACAGAATAATGGGCTCCACATAGTCCTCCATACAGAATAATAGCCCCACATAGTCCTCCATACAGTATAATGGGTTCCACATAGTCCTCCATACAGTATAATGGGCTCCACGTAGTCCTCCATACAGTATAATGGGCTCCACATAGTCCTCCATTCAGAATAATGGGCCTCACATAGTCCTCCATTCAGAATAATGGGCTCCATACAGAATAATGGGCCCCAAATAGGCCTCCATACAGAATAATGGGCCCCACATAGTCCTCCACACAGTATAATGGGCCCCACATAGTTCTCCATACAGTATAATGGGCCCCACATAGTGCTCCATACAGAATAATGGCCCCACATAGTCCTCCATACAGTATAATGGGTCCCACATAGTCCTCCATACAGAATAATGGCTCCACATAGTCCTCCATACAGTATAATGGGCCCCACATAGTGCTCCATACAGAATAATGGCCCCACAAAGTCCTCCATACAGTATGAGCCCCACATAGTCCTCCATACAGTATAATGAGCCCCACATAGTCCTCCATACAGTATAATGAGCCCCACATAGTCCTCCATACAGTATAATGAGCCCCACATAGTCCTCCATACAGTATAATGGGCCCCACATAGTCCTCCATACAGAATAATGGGCCCCACATAGTCCTCCATACAGAATAATGGGCCCCACATAGTCCTCCATACAGATTAATGGCTCCACATAGTCCTCCATACAGAATAATGGGCCCCACATAGTGCTCCATACAGAATAATGGCCCCACATAGTCCTCCATACAGTATAATGAGCCCCACATAGTCCTCCATACTGTATAAAGGGCCCCACATAGTGCTCCATACAGTATAATGGGCCCCACATAGTCCTCCATACAGTATAATGGGCCCCACATAGTCCTCCATACAGAATAATGGACCCCACATAGTCCTCCATACAGAATAATGGAGCCCACATGCCGTCCTCCATGCAGTGTAATGGGCCCCACATAGTCCCCAATACAGAATAATGGGCCCCACATAGTCCTCCATACAGTATAATGGGCCCCATATAGTCCTCCATACAGAATAATGGGCCCCAAATAGTCCTCCATACAGAATAATGTCCTCACATAGTCCTCCATACAGAATAATGGCCTCACATAGTCCTCCATACAGAACAATGGGCCCCACATAGTTCTCCGTACAGTATAATGGGCCCCACCCTGTGGGCCAGATTTGGACATGTATGGCTTATTGCATAGCTCGCAATTAAAATCTTGTCTGGGAAGGATTTGCAGATGAGGGTGCTGAGTCCTGGACACGGGTGTCTGAATTCGGGCTCAGGCTCTTTTTGGTGCGTTATCAGTGTAGGACAGTGTAGGATTGCACTAGGCACGGAGAACACTTCTGGGATACATAGGGTGATCCATAAATCCCATCACCTGAGTGCCCTTTTGGCCTCTGTTTCCAGTTTGTTGTGTATGGATCAGGGGAGCAGACTGTGCTTTTCTAACTAGCGGTAAAATATGTATACTATGTATTACCATTGAAAGTATAAGTGGAGGTTTCCAACAGAATTCCTTCAAGATCCTTCCGAAGGAAAATGTAGAAGCTGATATGGTTTGAAAGATGTCAATATGAATATGGCCATTTTTTGCCAATGCAATTTCTCCACAAAATGGATAGAATTGATAAATTTCCCCCAATATGTCTGTCAATATTTTTGTCAAGGTGCCTTGTCTCATTCTTTTTCCCTCTGATATTTCACTTGCTCCTTTCCTCCCCCTTTCTCAACTCTCTTCAAAAGACTTCTATTTTGATTTTATCCATTACACTTGCAAATTGTGCAGCCTCCTCCTCCTCCCTGCCCGGACCCCCATTCTTTCCCTCTCTCATAGCTTCTCCCTATGTCTGACTGCAGGAGAAAAGAATCTAATGATGCTGAAAATTGATTCTGAAGCGTCCTGACAATGCTGTACATCTTTCCCCCTCCCCGCCTGCCATCTTTATGGCCTCCGGCTGTAAAAGTCCCTTTTACTCCCACTGGAGAGAGGCGGATTTATATCGGCGCGGCGCAGGCTGCATCCCTTCTCTGCTGTGCCCTATTCCACAGCAAAGGGGGGAAATGTTTGCCAAACATCACCTGTGTCTTGTGTAGGAAACTTCTGACAGTCGTGGGATCAGAAATCCCCTCCTCATATATCCTAAGTCAGATAATGTCTCATTTGTTTGCCCGACCTGCAGGGTAAAATGTCTGATTGTTCGGCATTTTCGGGTTCGGTGTGATTCTTGCTTCCTTTCATTATGTATTACGGCTCATAGCATCAATACGCTGAATAGCTCTGCAGCTACGACAAGTGTGACAATGAGTGTGATCAGTCTACTGCCAACATCTGCAGATGTCTTCTGTATTGGGGAGCTGCTTCTTCACATTTGTGTTACATTTTGTGATACAGCGTCTAGTCTTCAGAGGGGAGCAACCTGCTCATTTTACAGATAAAAAGTATTCACACCCTATCTATAGATTTGCAACATTTGTGTCAAAAATAACAAAACAAAAAAACCCAGAACAGATCAGTACCCCTTACATCTTCCATAGTCAGAAAACTCCCGATATACACTATGGGCCCGATTTATTCGAGCAGATTTGCCTATTTTTGTCTAGATTTTACTGCTTTTTGTCTTGCGTCAAATTTTAAGTTACGCCTATTTTGAAGACTATTTTCTATTTATTCGTCTGTGTTTTTTTCTCTGGTCACCATTGTGCGTGTTTTTTTTTATTTTCGCTGTTTGCGGCCAATTCATTATTTTTTTTTTTTTAAAAAAAAGTCATAATTTTTTTGTGCAAATATACCCCAGACTCCCCCGGAGTGATTCTTTTTATGCCAGAAATGTTATGCAAATGCAACATTATAATGTATTATGTGACTTTTTGCCTGAAATTGGTGCAGAAAAGGTACAAGACAAAAACAAAAAGCATTTTTGACTGCGCAAAACTCATGAACGCTAAAAACGCCAACGAAGTAAGTTCATGGCATTTCTTCCTTCCTAATTATTCCATAATCATCTATGAGTGGTATTATTGAAAAATGGAAATGTTTTGGAACCAATGCAACTCGGCCACGAAGAGGGACCACGTAAAGTTACAGAGCAGGGTCACCGAGTGCTGAGACGCATAATACAGAAATGTCATCTTTCCCAGTGCACTATTCTTCAGGCATTAACAACCGCACAGAAACTGAACGGGGAGCTCCATGACATGAGTTTCTATGGCCGAGTAGCAGCATGCAAGCCTTAGGTTATGTTCACATGGCGTCTTCTCCTACGTTCAGTGGTTCCCTTGGGGCTTAAGTCCAGACCCCCCGCAATATGGGATTTGGGTGTATGCGCTGATGGGGCCTTTGACTATAATGATACAGACACAGTGTGCTCTGTCGTGCATTATTTTTGAGTTGGGCAACAAGATGTAGCCGACTATATCTTGCTGCCCACCTCCAATAGGCGTATAAGCCCAAAACAACGCCCGACAGAGCACACTATGACTGCATCACTATAGTCAATGGCCCGTCAGCACATACGCCTAAATCCCATTTTGCGGGGGCCAGACGTAAGCCCCAAACTTCAACTTGTCCTACAAAAAAACCCTCATGCGGCTCTGCTGATAGAAAAATAGAAAAATTGTTAACTCTTGCAGGAAAAAAAGGAAGAAAACTGCAAAAAAAAGGAAAATTGGTTGCATTTTTCAGGTCATGTGCACACCGTTTTTTTTTTTTTTTTGAGGCGGTCTAGTGGAAACCGCTTCTGTTTGTTCTTGGGGAGTTTTTAGAGGACTTTTTCTTTTCCAGAACTACTTTGAACAGTTCTCAAAGTTTTCTGAAAACTTTATTTTTTTCTAAAGTGTTTTGTGCCACCTTTTGATTGGACAGTGTATAGTTTGGAGTGGATTCTATCAGGAGCCACTTCACAAAAAAAGTGACAAGCAATTTCTTTTCTCCCACCAGGAGTATTAACAACCAAAAGCAGAAAAAAACCCTTTAAACGAGCACGCTCGGGTACTCGCCGAGCATTTGTGGCGTGTTCGGCATCGATGAAAGTGTTGCTGCGGCTGCATGCGTCACATCTGTCATACACCTCCACATGCAGGGATTGCATTACTAGCTCATCACTAGTAATGATGTGATGATGTCATATTCTCTTTACAGACAGATTCTGCAGCAGCTGCAATGAGTCCTGTTCAGAGTGTTGGTCACCACCTACTAAACATATCAATCAGACCAAAAATACTATTAGACGTTATTAAAGGGAACCTGTTGCGTGGTGCATGCACCCCATTTGTGAGCAGATTAGAGCTGTCAATCACCGTGCAGTCCAGACCACGGGACTCCTGAGCCCAGAATGACCTGGAATTACACTACAGCAGATTATACTGACTATTGTCACACCAAGCTATATATTAACCTGCTGCCCACAGATTGGGCCACAATGCCATGCTCTGTTTATAGAGTAGCTGATCAATAATAAGTATCCATTCCGCATCTGTTCACCTACACATTCAGGTTTTAGGTTTACGAGAAGCCACTTCAACCATCATTGGTTTCAGATGATGAAAAGTGAACTTGAAATAGGAATTCACTAAAATGGAAACATAGAAATGTCACAGGGGCCTCAATGTTTTGGTGATTACAGGAACCTGGCTTAAAGGGGTTTACAGTTTCATAAAACCTGTCCCCCAGCTGCAGTTTGTTTAAAAAAAACAAAAAACCCAATAGTCAGGGCTTTACTTGCCTTACCTAGGACCAGGGCCGAATCTCCACCAGTGTCCCTGGTGTCTGTTATTGTCTGTAGCGCTGATGTCATGTCCACAGCGCTGCAGCCAGTAACTGAGCGCAGCGGTTCTACCCGAGTTGCAGAATGAGCCACTGAGCTCACTGACTGGCTGAATTGCTGACGATGTCATGACAATAACAGACACCGGGAGCAGCAATGGAGACTCCGTGCTGGACCCGGGGAGGGTGAGAAAGGAGCGGTTTGTTTTATAAAACAGCAGCCGGGAAAAAGGGGTTTTCCGAAACCAGAAAAGGAGGACTAAACAAGTCAGCAGCTTCTAGTGGTGTATACATATGATAAGATCCTCCCAACTGGGTACACCTTGTCACGGTGTGATGACTTTTAGGCTGTGTACACACTGTGCGTTTTTGGTACATTTCTGCGGCTTTTTTTCCCCTGAGCGGAATTGGCTCAAAAATGCTAGGGAATCCTTATGCCAGTTAAGTTAATGACAATCCTGGAGTGATGTGCATATGATCAGTAATTTTCCTTTCAGGATTTGCTGTGCGTTTAAATCTGCAGCATGTCAATTCTTTGTACGGTTTTGCCGCGTTTTTCACCCATTGACTTCAATTGAGTCAGTCAAATCCGCAGCAAAAATGCAGGTATAAAAATGTTTACAGATTTGCTGCACATTTGACTGACTCAATTGAAGGCAATGGGTGAAAAAAGCGTCAAAAACGCACAAAGAGTTGACCGCAGGTCACAGGCGTCGGCTGATGAAAGAGTACTACTCCCATCAGCCTAAGTCTGCTGTCACTGATAACAGCGAGAACAGGCGCTGCTGATGGTAGAAGTCATCAGCAGGCGCCTGTGCTCACAGTAAAGAAAAAAAAAAAAAGTTGAAATAAATAAATATTGAAATAAAAAAACACATTATACTCACCTAAAACCAAATCCCTGAAGCCCATGTCCCCTGAAAAATATCAAAAATAATAAACCACCATATCCCTCACCTGTCCGCCATTATCCACAGTGTCCCACAGTGAGTGGATCATTTGTAGATGATGTGACCGTTCTACCCGGAAGCAGGCTACACACTGACAGGAGCATAATAGCTCCTACAGTGTATAGCGGTGAGCTGCTGTGAGAAAAGTCACACGAGTTCATCAGCTGATGAGCTCCGGTAATCTCACTTACTGCACTGCCGGTTGAGAAAATTTTCATGCAGCAGCAGTGCCATAAGTGAGGTCACCGGGGCTCTCTCACGGCAGCTCAGCGCTATACACTAACACAGGAGCGATTACACTCCTGTGTCAGTGACTGCTGATGTGACTGCTGTGCAACTGATCCAGATTCTCGTGGGACACTATGGATTATTTCATCACTTCGGACAGGTCAAGGATATAATTGTTTTTTTTATT
This sequence comes from Phyllobates terribilis, assembly GCF_046119375.1. Taxonomy (NCBI): domain Eukaryota; kingdom Metazoa; phylum Chordata; class Amphibia; order Anura; family Dendrobatidae; genus Phyllobates; species Phyllobates terribilis. Next base: position 149,161,777 of record NW_027362762.1, read on the forward strand.
TTTATTTTTTTACAGAGGACAATGGCTTCAAATGGATTGGGCATTAAGTGAGGTTGCTTTTTAGTTTCTGTCTTTTACAGGGGATAATGGCTTCAGAGGATTGGGCGATAGGTGAGTATAACTGTGTTTTTAATTTTTAAATAAATGTGTAAAAAATGGGGTAGACTTTTATTTAAAATAAAGGATTTTATTCTTCCTATGTCTTTATTTAAACACTTTTACTATGGGGTGAATAATGGGGGCATTTTATTACTCTCCATTACTAACCTCTGGGCTTCAGCTGCCAATACAAGGCTGACCTGAACCCCAACCCTATTACCCCACTTGCCTCCGCACCAGGGCAAGTGGGAAGAGCAGGGGCTAAAAGCCAGATTTGGCGCATCTTATTGATGTGCCATTTCTGGGACAGTTGAGGGGTGATGTTATTAGCCTTGGAGGGGGCCAGGATCTATTAATATCAGTCCGCCGCTGTCTGGTTAGCCTTTGCTGGCGAGATTTTATAGGGGACCCTGCGTCAATTTTTTTCTGGGGTCCCCCTGTAATCTAGCCAGTAAAGGCTAACTAAACAGCTGTGAGCTGTTATTAATAGCCAGGGAACATGTTGGCCTAATGGTCACTTCCTAGGATAAAAATACCAGCCCTCACTTGCCCCAGAAATGGCACTTCATATTTGAAGTCCCAATTCTGGCACTTAGCGGAGGCTCTTTCTGATGCCCTGGTGCAGTTGCAAGGGGGTAATGGGGTTACATAATGGAATTCAGGGCTGTGGAGTCCGAGTCCGTGTCCATTTTTGTGGAGATAAATGATTAGAAAAAACTCCAGCACCTTCTCCGTATCCATCACAAGAAATGTAAAGTTAAAACGTCCATTTTATTAGTTCCATTAAAAAAGCGCCACAAGTAAGGCAGACCTTACGCGTTTCGAACCAAACAGGGGTTCTTAATCATAGGTTACATTTAACCATAGCAATGTAACCTATGATTAAGAACCCTTGTTTGGTTCGAAACGCGTAAGGTCTGCCTTACATATGGCGCATTTTTAATGGAACTAATAAAATGGACGTTTTAACTTTACATTTCTTGTGATGGATACGGAGAAGGTGCTGGAGTTTTTTCTAATCATTTATCTGCTTCTCATCCCTGGATTTGCTACCAAGGATTTCCGTGCACCAGTGGACCCTTACGGCATATGCATGGTAGGCTGAAATTTTCCCTTTTTTTCCTTATATGTCCATTTTGGTGGAGTCGGTATAAAATGGACCGACTCCAACTCCTGAAATATAGAATAAATTGGGTACAGTAGTTCAATGCAGTTTGTGGGGAATATTTTTTCATAATAATTTGGGAAAGTTATGAAATGTTCCATAAATGTCTGTCCTATTCCTGATCTAAGGGTCTAGACTTTTAGCTGAGATGAATCTGTGCTACATGAGCCATGTATGAGGGAGTCGGAGTCATGGAAATTGAGGAGTCGGAGGTTTGGCTTACCGACTCCACAGCCCTGATGGGATTAGGTGTCGCTGACACCCAGCCCTAGATTTAGTAATGAAGAAGTATCAGCCAGACAACCTCATTACTAAACCTGTAAGTAAAGAGTTAAATAAACACACACAGAGAAAAAAAACACTATATTTGGAAATAAAACAGACACATTCTTTAATCATTTCAATTAACCCAATATACCTACCCCAGGTCTGACAGTGATCCAAAGGTTAGAGTGATGTTCCATGTTTCTTTTTTCAAATTTTTTTATTTAGGTCCAAAAAGCATTCATTGTAGAAAAATGCATAAAAAAACGCACCAAAAATGCGTGTTTTCTGCATTGTTTTTGCTGCCAAGAGATGCAGAAACGTTGCAGAAATTTCTGTACTCAAATACTCAACATGCGCCCATAGTCTTACGCTTTTTTGATCAAAAACATTGTTTACTAGTAAGTACCTAATATTATTTATATGCACTATTGCTTTTTACTTACTTATAGCAGTGTATATGGTCATTTTGTTTCTCTCAGGTTATATAATATATTAAATATATATATATATATATATACACATACATATACATATATATGTACACACACACATACACATATATGCCACTGCAGTTTTTGAAACAGCTTTCTTTTTTCAGCCTGAAGGAGAAGTATAAGGCTCTGTGCCCACTATGCGTTTTTTAAGCGTTTCCGCAGCGGCAATTCTGCTGCAGAAACGCTTAAAAACGCTTGGTAGAAGGTCTGCAATGTTCCCCAATGATAATCCGCATGTGCTGTGCACATGCTGCGGAAATTTCCGCTGCGGATTATCATTGCGGAAAAATCCGCAGCACTACCAATTATTTTGCGGAATCACGGTGTTTTCGCCACCATTGACTTGCATTTAATCGCTTAATATCCGCATGACTACATGTGCACATACGGAAAACATGCGGTTCAATATGCGGATGGTACCTGGGTTTGGAGAAGAGGAGACTCTCCTCCGGACCAGGGTACCATAGTACCTGTAAAAAAAAAGAATAAAATAAAAAATATACATTATACTTACCTTCTGATGGCCCCCGGTGTCCATAGCGATGCGTCCTGGCTTGCCGGCAGCTCGCAGTAGACTAAAAGGACCTGCGGTGACGTCATTTAGTCACGTGACGGGTCACGCGACCGCTGACGTCGGCGGTTGCGTGACCCGTCACATGACTAAAATGAAGTCATGGCAGGTCGAGTCCACCGCGAGCTGCTGGCAAGCCAGGACGCATCGCTATGGACACCGGGGGCCATCAGAAGTTTATTTATTTTTTACCATTCTTTCAGTCACACTATATAAATCCATGTCGTTTGCATGGATTTATATAGTGTGACGAAATTGTCAAGCACTTTCCAAGCGATGCTAAAATCGCTTGGAAAGCGCTTGTCAACCCGCATGCGGAAATGCATGTGAAGAACGCTTCACATCCGCATGTCCCTGGCAGGAAAAACGCATGTACAATCCGCATGTGTTTTTTCTGCCAGGGAGATGCAGAAACACTCAGGAAAAAATCCGGAGCATTTCTGCATCGTGGGCACATAGCCTAAAGGGGTTTCCCAATATCAGGTGAGTCTGACACTGCACCCCGCTGGTCAGCTGATGGCACGCTAGCAGTAAGCTGATACACTCAGTGTATGTAGTGGAGCAGCAGTGCCCCGTCACACTGTCCAGTAGCAGCTCTAGGGTACTGCAGGTCAGGTCCTATTATTTTAATATTGGGCTGATCTGCAGAGTCCTGGTCAGTGCTGTGGTCACCACCTACTAAACACATCAGATATTAGATATCCTGCTGGTGTTCTTGCCTGCACACTGTTTATACCAGGCTGCTGCCAGCATTACAGCTGATCAGTGGGGTGCTGGGTGTCAGACCCACACTTATCCAATGTTGACACCCTATCCTGAACTTAGGCCATAAATATCAAAGTAGTGCAATATCTAGAATGGCTACTAAGAATGCAGCACAGACAGGTACAAACCTGCAGCCTATGCAAACAGTCAGGTACCAGGAGCCCAGCCAGGGTGACTGGCCAGGTGCCATGAGAAGACAAAGTAAGATTTAGGGTTACGGCAGGTGTGACTTGGCAGGGACCCGGCCAGTGGAGTGGGGGACGAACTGAGACCTTGGGCGTAAACTTTACATAATCCAGTGAGATGGACCTGAGAGCACAGCGCAGGTGACCGAGGAGAGGTGGGTGTCACGTTCTAGGACACAAAGTGCTGTCCGGTATCTGCCCATGTCATCCACATAATAGAAGACTTTCCTTTATAGTTTTTCATTTGGTATGGAAATTCTTCCTTTGACCTCTGATGTATAAGAATGACTTATGATGTGCCTAGACCCTGGGTCCAAAAGGTTTGCGAAAAAAAAAGTATTGTAAGACTAAGACAAGACAAATAAGCAATCTGCAGCTTAAACAGCCTCTCAAATACACAGCAGGTGATCAGTGGATGTAATCCCGACCATCACTAAATCTAATCAAACATATAAGCTGGTATAGGTGTGGGCAGGCGCCATACAGAAGCAGAGCGAGCAGGACGCCTGATCTGACAGCAGACAGCTCAGTGTGACCACGGCACACAATCAGAAAGCTCCTGCAGTAAGTGCGCTGCGTGTGATCATAAATTGCTATAACCTGCTTAATGGACCTGCAAACTAACTAGGCATGGAGGTACATTTCATTTGACCCCTGACGGCTGGCACTTCCAGCACGCACCCCACACTGCAGATTTATAGGCACTTTGTTCTTGCATGGTGTGTGTAACCACGCCGAGTACAGAGACATGAGGGAGATGCCTATCTGCAGTGCAAGAAGGTGTCGTTATCATGCGAGAAAGGTGTATGGAGACATATAACGGCAAAGGACAGGGATACGGTAGTACAGAGTGTCGTAAAAACAATGTGCTCGAGCTACAGAGCAGATGGGTGATAGAAAACAAGAAAGACGCCAGCATGAACAGATCAATGATTTCGCTTCCAGCTGGAGACGGCAATAAGCAAATTGCTTGTACGAAGAGCTCCAGAATGTGTAACTGCTGCTCATGTAGGAGAATGGCCGATCCTGGCACCACAGAGGTGCTACTGGAAGAGCCGCAGTTCACTTTCAGAACATCCTATTAGGAAGGAGCAGAAAATCTGCTGAACATTAAAAGTTAATGCTTTGAGATCTCCACAGAGCACTACGCCATCATCCGTCCGCGCTCTGAACTTTGTGTGCTCGTCAACGGCCGAAGATCTTAATTTGACGCACAGGGAGTAGCTGACCGCAAGCTCTTTCCTGTCCTTTCCACGGTCTCCGTCTTTGTTGGTTTTAGTGCACCTGAAGCTGCATGTGTCTGCCGTGATAATGGTAGGGGGGGGGGGGGGGGGGGGGCAGTGGGGGTCGGAGTTAGATGGCGGCTTGCGTCTGATGGTAAAACTGACAAAGAGCATTGGCAAGCTGTCAGCATTATCCAGCAAGATGCTCCCCAAGGATCTACCGATAAGGAGAAGGTGAGAAACAAGGAGCTCACAGCTGGACGGCCTTATGGTATATGGAGAGATTAGCGGCTGAAACCTCTAACGATTAAGTGCAAAGCTGAGCGACGTAACACAGAACTGTGCCAGTCCCTAGTATGGATGGATATTTCATTTCACCCTTGGCTGCAGACAGTCCTAATCATGGACTTCTGAAATTCATAAAATGCCAACATATTCCACAGAGCTGTACGGACGTTGACAATCATATTTGTCCACGTCCCTAATGCGACTCAATATATAAGCTCCCCTTCATAAAGTACCACTCCAACATAATGTTCTTATTTTACCGCTGGAGTGGTGCTTCTAATGTAAGTTCCCTGCCCCTACTCTTATACGTACCCGCCGCGGCCTTTATCTTCTATCGCCGCCGGTTGTGACCTGCCGGATCGCTCCAGTGTTAGTTGGAGCAAGCCGGAAGTCACTTTTCAGTGCATGTCCTATTCTGGCACTCATAGACTTACATTGAGAGCTTGTGACGGTTACGTCTGATTTCCGTTCAGTCAGAAGTTGTGAAAACGGCGGATTAGTATAAGACTAGAGTCAGCGACATTAGATTAGCAGCACTACTTCAGCGATGAAAAAACAACCCGCTAGAGTGGTGCTTTAAACATACATGAGGGTCAATTCCATAGACAGCCAATTATCTTATCAGTACGTATTTGTTTTAATTAAAAAAAACAGAGTATGCTGAAGAATCCCATGCAAACATGGGCAGAACATACACAAGCTATGCTGTGATTTCACCCTTAGTCAGATTAAGACTCAGGACCTCAAACTCAAAACAAGAATGCTAACTAATGAGCCATATAAGATTGTTGTCCTCTACCCATCAAGGGCCCCCTTTTTTTGACCCCTTATTAAACTATCTGCATAAAGTTTGCATGTTCTCTGCGGTGTAGGAATGACATTGGAAGCTGCACTGGAGATATAAAATGGTGCTAAAATGACAAATAATATACAATACACAGAAAATATAATACATGTAATCATAGGAATAATAACGATCCAGCGGTAATCTACTCATTATTTTTCATTTACCTAAGGAAAGTTTGAGTCTTCGGAATACCAACTAAGTTTTAATCTTTTTCACATTTTATCGAGGTCTGGCGCGCCTGTCCACACAAGTCATCCTTATATCTCACATTTTACCAGTTTGGCCAGTGGGTTACTCACAGAGTCGGCGCTGTCCTCAGGAAGTGGTTGCAGCTGACATGCGATGGGTGCGGGCTGGTTGATCACTACCCTCTGACACTCTCGTGAGAAGACAGGTAAAGTAGACGAGAGCTGGTCACTCATTTTATAGGGGTCTTCCTGCTGAGGTAGCCTCATGTTTTCAATGGACTCATCATCTGAGTCAGGGAGACCTATCAGTGAATTTGAAGAACCTGTGTAATACAAGAAAACAAACTCAAAGATGTAACTCCTCTGAGTATCAATTTTCAGCTGTGTCCTATCCCTTAACCCCTTAACCTCCGAGGGTGGTTTGCACGTTAATGACCAGGCCAATTTTTACAATTCTGACCACTGTCACTTTATGAGGTAATTACTCTGAAACGCTTCAACAGATCCCCCTGATTCTGAGAATGTTTTTTCGTGACATATTGTACTTCATGATACTGGTAAAATTTCTTCAATATCACTTGCGTTTATTTGTGAAAAAATTGGAAATTTTGTGAAAATGTCACAATTTTTATTTTTATTCCCTTAAATCAGAGAGATATGTTACACAAAATAGTTAATAAATAACATTTCCCATTTCCCTACTTTACATCAATTTTGGAACCAAATTTTTTTTTTTATTAGTGCGCTATAAGGGTTAAAAGTTGACCAGCGATTTCTCATTTTTCCAACAAAAATTTACAAAACCATTTTTTTAGGGACCACATCATATTTGAAGTCACTTTGAGGGGCCTTTATGACAGAAAATACCCAAAAGTAACACCATTCAAAAAACTGCACCCCTCAAGGTGCTCAAAACCACATTCAAGAAGTTTATTAACCCTTCAAGTGCTTCACAGGAATTTTTGGAATGGGGAAGAAAAAAATGAACATTTAACTTTTTTCACAAAAATGTTACTTTAGACCCCAATTTTTTTATTTTTGCAGGGGTAACAGGAAAAAATGGACCCCAAAATTTGTTGTGCAATTTCCCCTAAGCATGCAGATACCCCATACGTGGGGAAAAAACACTGTTTGGGCGCACAGCAGGGCTCAGAAGGGAAGGAGCGCCATTTGACTTTTTGAATGTAAAATTTGCTTGAATAATTAGCTGACGCCATGTTGCGTTTGGAGAGCCCCTGATGTGCCTAAACAGTGAAAACCCCCCACAAGTGACACCATTTTGGAAACTAGACCCCTCAGGGAACTTATCTAGATGTATGGTGAGCACCTTGAACCCCCAGGTGCTTCACAGAAGTTTATAACATGGAGCCGTGAAAATAAAATTTTCACATTTTTCCCACAAAAAATTTTCAGCCCCCAGTTTTGCATTTTCATAAGGGTAATAGGAGAAATTGCACCATGCAACTTGTTGTGCGATCTCTCCTGAGTAAGCAGATACCCCATATGTGGGGGAAAACCACTGCTTGGGCATATGGCAGGGTTTAGAAGGGAAGGAGTGCCACTTGACTTTTTGACTGTAAACTTTGCTTGAATAATTAGCGTATGTGCCCCTGATGTGCCTAAACAGTGGAAAATCCCCACAAGTGACACCATTTTGGAAACTAGACCCCTCAGGGAACTTATCTAGATGTGTGGTGAGCACCCTTAACCCCCAGGTGCTTCACAGAGGTTTAGAACATGAAGCCGTGAAAATAAAAAAATCTTAACTTTTTCCACAAAAATTATCTTTTAGCCCCAAATTTTTTCGTTTCACAAGGGTAAGAGGAGAAAATGGAACCTAAAAACTGTTGTGCAATTTCTCCTGAGTACGCCAATACCCCATATGTGGGGAAAATACACTGCTTGGGCACACGTCAGGGTTCAGAAGGGAAGGAGCACTGTGTGACTTTTTGAACGCAAAATTGGCTGGAATCAACAGCAGACGCCATGTCGCATTTCGGGAGCCCCTGATGTGCCTAAATAGTGGAAACCCCCCACAATTGACTCCATTTTGGAAACTAGACCCCTCAAGGATTTTATCAAGGGGTATAGTGTACATTTTGAAACCAGAGGTACGACAGAATGTGATAACATTAGGTCATCATATTGAATAAGTTGACATTAGTCTTGAGCGCAAGTGCTCGCTACTTGAGTTTGCATCGGGTAATCAGGTATCGACCATGTATCGCAGGTGCTCGAGTCCCTGCCCCGCATGTTTCACGGTTGTTAGACACCCCAAAAAAAACATGCGGGGATCGCTCGTGCATGGCAGGCAATCCCAGCAACGCTTTTTTTGGCCACGAAGCATATGGGGCAGAGACTCGAGCATGTCACTCGAACACCCGCGATACTCAGTGCATACCAGAGGACCCGATACAAACTCAAGTAGCGAGCACTTGCGCTCAACACTGGTCGCCATATTGTCATCATTTTTTTTTTCTTTACATTTGAAAAAATCCCAACCCTAACCCCAACTCTAATACAACCCCAACCCTAACCCTAGCCCCAACCCTAACCCAACCCTAACCCCAACCCTAGCCCAACCCTAAGCCTACCCCCAACCCTAGCCCTAGAGTTTATTTTTTTACACAGTTCCTCGTGTGGTATAATTGATTAGACTACTTTATTCTTCAGGTCGGTGCGATTACAGCAATACCAGATTCATATTGGGTTTTTATGATTGACAGCTGTCACACACTAAAAGACGCTTTTTTTGCAAAGACTAGTTTTTGCATCATCATATTTTGAGAGCTATAACTTTTCCATATTTTGGCCAACAGAGTCATGTGATTTCTTGTTTTTTTGCGGGACAAGTTGACGTTTTTATTGGTACCATTTTCGGGCATGTGACATTTTTTGATCGCTTTCTATTCTGATTTTTGGGAGGCAGAATAAACAAAAACCAGCAATTCAGGAATTTTTTTTTTTTTTAATGCCGTTCCGCGTGTGGTAAAATTGATAATGCAGCGTTATTGTTCGCGTCAGTAAGCTTACAGCGGTACTGCATTTATATAGTTTTTTTTATGTTTTGGCGCTTTTACACAATAAAAACTATTTTCTAGAAAAAATAATTTTTTTGTATCGCTTTATTCTAAGAGCTATAACTTTTTTATTTTTCGAATGATGGAGCGGTATGGCGGCTTGTTTTTTGCAGGACAAGATACCGTTTTCAGCTGTACCATTTTTATTTACATTCGTCTTTTTGCTTGTGTGTTATTCCATTTTTTGTTTGGCGGTATGATGATAAAGCATTGTATTTTGCTTCGTTTTTTACCGTGTTCACTAAAGTGGTTAACTAGTGGGACAGTTTTATAGGTCAGGTCGTTCGGATGCGGCGATATCAAATATGTGTACTTTTATTGGTTTATTTTATTTTTTTCGTAATAAATAAATATTATGGGTTCAATATATTTTTATTTTTTGGGGATTATTTTTTTCTTTTTTTTAATATTTTTTAAAAAATTTTCTTATTTCTTTTTTCACTTTTCTATTTTTTTTTTTTTTTACTTCTACACATTGTCCCACTATGGGATTTTCACTTTTTGCAGCCTGATCGGCTGCATGGCAGACTTTCACTTTTTGCAGCTCCCTTTGTCATGCAGCCTGTCAGCGTTGCACACAGGGGAGACATTACTTTGGTCATGCACTGCGCATGACCAAAGTAACGTTCTGTCTCCTGGGGACCCGGATGTTGTCATAACGACATCGGGTCGTCATGACAACATCCAGAAGGCGCCGCAGACGTTGCTGGACGCCGGCAGGAGAGGTGAGTATAACGATCACCTCCCCCCTTGCCACCCCAATGCTGCGATCGACTTCGATCGCAGCATTGCGGGGGTTAATGTGCGGGACCGCTCCCTGCACATAGCACCGGGTGTCAGCTGTGACAATCAGCTGACACCCGGTGGTGATCGCACCGCTTGTGTACGGGCGCGATCACAGAACGCGTAATAGTACGTAGCTGGCCCTATAGGCCCAGGACACAGCTAAGTACTATTACTGACAAGGTCGGAAAGGGGTTAAAGGAGTATCCCTATCTTTTCGATAGGATGTGCCATCACTTAAACGGAATCCGTCAGCAAGTTTCAGCTACCCCATCTGAGAACAAAATGATGCAGGGGCAAAAACCCTGATTCCAGTGATATATCATTTACTGGGCTGCTTTAGGTCATTTTGATAAAATCACTATTTTTTTCTGCTGCAGATCAGTTTTCTGAATGTTGAACCCTGTAAAACCCCACCCCCACCACTGATTGGCAGCTTTCTGTGTACACTGTGCATAGGCAGAAAGCTGCCAGTCAGTGGTGGTGGGGTTATACAGAGCTCATGAATATGGAGGACAACCTGGTGGCAGGTTTACTAGTCCTCTAGTGATAATCTCCTGCTGATAAAACAGTGATTTTATCAATATTACAAAAAGCAGACCAGTAAGTGACACATCGGTGGAATCAGGTTCTCTGTCTCCAAATCAAGGTACTCTCAAATTGTGAGGCAAAAACTTTGAGACATATTCCCTTTATGATCACTAGGCATAGGGCCTTTTGGACTTTGACCAATCCTGACAATGAAGTGGCTGCAGAGCTGCGTCCTTGTCACAGTTTTCCCCGGCACAGAGGAAAAACTGAAATGGGCTGCAGCCTCTTCGTTCTCAGGATCGACAGGAGTCCATCAATTGATGAGACGGAAATACCCCTTTAATGAGATGAACCAAGATCACAACTCCATTGATAAAAGCAAGCTCGAGAAAGCTATATTTGACCACTTTCTTCATATGTTAGCAAGTATTTTGCCCAGTAATGAATGTACCCTAATTGGAAGATGTATTGCACGATTCTGTCTAGTGTGGGCACCTACATAGATCCCCAAATATGTGACTTACATTCAAGACGCTATCACTAAATAAAGGACTTACTTAAGGTTGCTGAAACGTCTTCTTCAACAATTTTGTCCTCTCTCCATTTCTCATCTGCAAGTTTTTCCAGACGTTCCTCCAGCCTTCTCACATACTGCATCAACTCCTGAGGAGGAAACAAAAAGAAAACGCTCAACCCCAAGAATATATAGGAGGATTGGGAGGAAAAGCAGGGCTAGGAATACCATGGTATATGTCTCACCTGTCTCTCCTCTCTCAGCTGCTCCTTTTCCATTTGCGCAACCTTTAGGGCAGATTTCAACTCACTCAGCTCTCTCCTGCTCTCAGACAACTGCACCTATATACCAACAAGACCATCCATTATAAGCCTATGCAATTATTTACATGATATCCCATGTGCATTACATGGCAATGCACTGAGTGCAGTCTGTGTGCTGGCAGTTACTGCAGGGCAGTATTAGGACTTGTAGCCTCTCTGTGTCCAGACATATGGGGAATATTCTCCCATAAATCAAGGTACATTTAAAGAGATTCTGTAATCTAGCAGAATCTAGGAGAACAAACGTCTGTATAATGTGCACAGCGGTCGCTATTGAAGATAGGAATCCTACATTTGTAATTTGCCCCTTTGCGTGATGCCTAAGCAGCTACTGACATGTCGCGCTCATATTGAGACTTTTAATCATGGCAAAAAACTGCAGCTTTTTACCATGATTGCACAAAAATTGCCATATGACCCCGCCATGTAAATAGACTCTTACTCTCTTGGATTCTGCAAATCCCAACCAATTTTTTTTTAAAGTGTTAATGTGCACAAAGTCTAAAAAAAAGAGTCAGGCGACTGGCAGCTAACACGCTGGTCACCAACCGGCCCCAATGCTTACCAACAACAGAATGACCATAACAGATGATATTCTGCTCTGTCTCTGGGTTACCTGGCTGGCGTCTTTCTCCTGGTTTAGCTGGCACTGAAGTGCTTGTCTGTGATGCCTCTCTTCATGTAGGCTGCTCTCCAAATTCAGCTTTTCAGCCTTCAGATTCATGATCTGGTCTCTCTTAGCCTGAAATATAGAAAAATAGTCACTGAGATGTAGTCTGCAGGGTTTGTGCATGTGTGGCACAATGCAGACATTAGTACAATACCAGGCCATGACACATTGCTGTATATGTAGTGCAGGGCCAGAAGGATTGGTGCAGGGTACAGGGTTTCTCCCTTTCACCACCACATCACAATTGGCACAACATGATGTAGACGTTTTGTCTGATGTATAAATCCAACTATTTGCTTTTCTTCTTCTGCTCTGGTCATGTCAGAGTGTCTTCTTTCAATGGTGTCCTAAGGTCACTTATACTGCTTGCCATGCTCCAGACATACACATAGTGAGACAGGACTAATATTCCCAAGTGTCCAAAGAGAATTTATGTGCATTAGGTTCAAGAGATTAAGTTCATTCGGTTCCCTTCGAGCGGTTATTTCCTGGCGATGTCGGCGCTGTGTCTGCGGGTGCTTGTATGACATTATGGCATCCCATCAGTGGACACTCACTCACGTGATGATGGCTGCACTGACAGCGCCGACATTGCTGGAATAACCCCGACCTGGGAAGAGAGTATATTCTGTTTTAATTTTACACAGGGCACTGTTTCATTTAAAACCAGCATGATTTTGTAATGTAAAGACATGGCTGCAATTGGGCTGTAATACTGATTAATTTGATACCTTTGATGAAGAAATCCGCTTTCTTTTTCCTCTTTAATCACCTTTTGATTAGATTAGATTTCGGTGCACAGGGGCCGGACTGTACACATGGTCTTCTCCTCCCTTTTTGTGATTCCCCGACCCCTCCGCTGTATCCGGTGTGTGAATGACCGGCCTCCTGTTTGAGATCTCAGCAGTGACCTGTCATTCACAGAACGGAGGCAGCGGAGGGGCCGGGGAATCACAGACTGGAAGGAGAAGACCCCGTGTACAGTCCGGCCCCTGTGCACCAAAATGTAATTAGTAGAAAACTTCAAATGGTGATTAAAGAAGAACCACAAAGCGGATTTCTTCAGCAAAGGTATCTGTGTAATCAGTATTTCAGCCAGAAAAGAATGTATTTCTACAACACTCACCCAGTCCTATCCAGTATAACACCAACACATAGCAAGAAGAGAAGAGAATGACTACTGGAATGGCTAATTTTCTAGCAGCAGTGCGGACAACCAGAAACATCCATCTCCTATTACTCCTCAACCAATACACAGCATGTCACAGTGAGAACATCATACCAATCTCCATACGTCGAGTGCTAGTGTGTAGTGCGGGGATACTTTACTGCCACAGGACCTGGATAATCTTCCATTATTGAAGCATCTTGATTTTTGCCTTACATGAGAAAATGTAAAGGACAAATCTCTGGTCGTGTGTCCATAGGCAAAATTCAACATCAGAATGGCTGGGGAAACCAAAATGACACTTTGATTCATCTGGGGGAGCAACAATATATTGAGTCTAAGGCCACGTTCACACGTTCAGTATTTGGTCAGTATTTTACATCAGTATTTGTAAGCCAAAACCAGGAGTGGGTGAAAAATACAGAAGTGGTGACGTGTTTATTTTATACCTTTCCTCTAATTGTTCAACTCCTGATTTCGGCTTACTAGTACTGACCAAATACTGAACGTGGCCGTTTTCTACTTTGGACAATATCTACGTGTGATATGGAGGGATAACAAAGTATCTCCCTGCGGGGACCCCAGCGATCAGCTGCAGTATGTGGAGAAATCCGGCAGTACGTGCTCAGCTTCCCTGCAGCGCCACCAAAGGAGGAATGAAAAATAAGTTCTCTGTTTAATGCAAAATCAAGCAGGTCCTCCAAAGGTGGATGCCATCTTCGTACCAACGCTCCACAAAGGCCAACTGGTGAGGATCTTGAATACAGAACATGAAAATGGGTTTTCTAAACTGGAAAATCAGAAGCTACTTTTTAACATGCTTGATATTGTTGTTAGCATAATTCTCTAAATTAATTCAGTCTTTAAAGAATTGTCCCATGTGGAGGGTTTATGGCATATTGTTGCGATATGCCGTAAACGTCCAATAGATGCGCTCGCTCAGCAATTTTCGGAGCTCCCATAGAAATGAATAGAGTGCAGAGCACATCTGGCCATCCCTGACAGCGTGCACCGCGGCCCCTTTCAGGAGACAGATTCAGATCCCAGGAGTAGGACCCTCATCTATTATCAGACGTTTAGGGCACATGCCATTGTTATCCCCCTTTAATCATGAAAATGTGTTTTTTTTTTTTTTTTTCAGGTTTACTTCGATAACTATTACGTTCAACAACAGTTATATATCACTGACTAGGATGATCATACAATAGGAGATGCCTGGGAGGGTGTAGTGTCACACAACTAAACCAAACTATCATCACATTTACCTCCATGCTATGACTTAGTGCGGTCTTCTCCTGCCACCACTGCCCCATTCCTTCTTTATACCGCAGACTCAGATCAGACACTTTAATAGCAAGGTCAGCAGTTTCCAGGCGGCTCTTGTGAAGGTCAGAGATAGTTCGGTCCCGGATAGAAGAGACAGTCGTTAGTTCCTCCCCCAATAGCATCACTTTCTGCTGGCTTGCCGAGAGTAGATCCTGCGTGCACCGCAGCTTTTCCCGCAGTGTGTCCATCTGCATCTATACAAATATACAAATACAAAGAAAATAAATGATATAAGAACGAGGCTAATGTACTCAAAATGGAAACGTGATCTTTTTCCAATCAGGTGCTTTAGGGACTGTGACGAAACAGCTTCTAATCTTAATCAGCCAGACGTCTAGATTTGTTAAGCCAAGAGAAACTATTCTGTTTGTGTTAACCTGTGAATGTATGTGTATTTCTGTGGCTGGTCAAGAAGGACATACTATTATGTGTATGAACCTGAATGTTGACTTCTGTTGGTGGTTCAATAAAATATTGCCACACTGTTTTACCCTCACCCTGTGTTGTCTTGAGTAGTATTACGCCCACGGAAGACCCCGGGTCTTCACAGGGACACAGCATTTATAGGTATAGGACCAGTAAATAGCTGGTTTTCCTTTGCATAGGTGGTCAGTGATTCATTGGAAAGTAGTCCAGCACTGGATCACCCTACTCCTACCAATGAACAGAATGAAGGTTCTCTGGTGCTCCCTCACAGCTCTCGTATGGATAGGCCATCAATACCCAATCAGTGGGGATCTGACTTTCAGCAGCCCCTCAGATGGTTTAATCGCAGGAGCCTCCTGATTGTTTAGATCGGGTGAATACTGGTTGCACTGCACACATCGGACTGTCAGTAGTGACTGTGCCTTGTATTGCAGTTTTATCTCACTGGGGCTCGGATTGGCCATGATATTAAAAACCTCGGTAATGCGTTTAGGTCTTAGAACCAAGACTTAAAGGGGTTGTCCACTACTCACTGTCCCCACCTTTGAATGTATCAAACATTAACAGGAAGTAAGAGATGTAGCTGGTGCTGATAGAGCGCAGGGTTCGGGTGACGTAACAACCTCACATGAGCCCCGGGCAAGCGAGTGCCAACACCGCTGGAAGGGCGCCAGCACAGGAGAGGAGTATAGGTGTTATTATTTTAACAGGGGCAAACACTCAGATTGAGAAGGGGTTGTCGGAGTAGTGGAAAACCCTTTAATTGTGCATATGAAGATGAAGCAATGTGAAAAAATGATACGTGGATAAACATTCATAGCACACAGTTGACAGGAAGATGCCAGTCATGTCCACCACATGGCACACACCTGGGAGCGGTCCAATTCTGATAATGTCTCTGTAAGACGTTGTTTTAGCTCGTTCTTTTCGGTTTCCAATGACAGTTTTCTTGTCCCCAGTCTGAGCCGTGAAGAAGAGCATAAAGAACGCATTAGTGTAGTACGAGCTTAGATGCCATGACCATCCATCCTATACTCTGCGTAGTAAGCAGTCTCAGAACATTAGCAATTTACAGTGATGAAAATTAAAGGGGTTATGTTACCCCTGTCTGGATTAGGGCATACTTAATCTCTTCCATGAGCACAGAGCTAAATGATAACATTTGTCTGCCTTCAACCACCATTAGCAGGACCTTAGCTATTTACTGCATACTTCAATCTACGCTCAGCACTGAAATTGTAAGACCAAGAAGGGAAAGTCGTAGAATTATGGAAATCAAAGGATGGATAGACATGTTAACGAAATGAAAATTATGAAAAACTGGAAACAAAATGTTTAAAGCATCTTGATTTATTCAGTATTGCATTTGGGCGCCACATGCAGAAATCCCTCCACTTACTTGGCTGCTACAAATGACGTTATTATTGGTTGTCTGAGGATTGTTCTGCCACGCTAAATGCACTTGAGCAAATCATCAAGGTCTGCTGTTGGCAGCTCCCTTTGTAACCAATGATGTCCCAAATGTACTCGATGAGAGACAAATCCGGAGACGCTGCAGTACATGATAGCACATTTAGACCATGTTGGTTGCTCACAGTAGCACAAGCAACATGTGGACTTGCGTTATTGTGTTGAAAAATGGCTCATGCAACCCTTTGGAGAAATGGCCATCCCACTGGTTTCACAAACAAATTAATGTAACGCTGAGCTGTTAGTGTACCAGGAATGAAGACTAAAGGGGTCCCACACCATAATTCCGGGAGTAGGACCGGTGTGACATTCCCCGGTGAAGGCCTCTTTATGGCATTGCCCACATGGTCTCATCAGATCTGAAGAATGACGTCTAGTTATCAATTCTGTACTGCAAGTAAAACTACACATCACATACCAAGCCTAATGTGTCAAACAGTTTCTACACAATCCATCAGAAGGTATTTATGAGCCAGATGTCCAGCTACAGGTCTTCAATTGATTTCACGCGACCGCTCTCAAAGGCTATCATAGAGCAGGGCAAGAGGCAAGACAGCAATGGAAACTGGTATGAAGGTCCCTTCTTTCAGCGATGAGTCCCGCTTTTGTCTTGAACACAACGATAGCCGGAGATTGGTCTGAAAATCACGTCATTATCATCATGAAGAAGCCTTCATGAGGAAATGTGAAAGGTCCTAGGAATCGTTTTCAACATGACAACGCCAGGCCGCATGTTGCTTGTGCTACTGTGAGCAGCCTGTGTGGCCTAAACGTGCTATCATGGCCTGCAGCATCTCTGGACTTGTCTTCCATTGAGTACAACTGGGATTTCAAGATTGGCAATTGTAAAGAGAGCTGCCAGCAGCGGATCTTCATGATTTCCATGCCCAAGTGAATTCAATGTGGCAGAACTTTCCTCAGACAACTATTAGTAACCTCACTGGTATCAGCCAAGGCTGTAATTGCGGGGATTTCTGCACGTGACGCTCACACTTCATACTCGATACTGACTGAATCGAGATGTTTGAAAAATGTTTTACATTTTTTTTTCATCATTTGGATGTTACTAACATGTCTATCCATCTTCTGATTGCCATAATTCCGCGACTTTTCCTTCTTGGTGTTGCAATTTCAATGTTGAGCACTGTATAAACATTATGCATCTATTTCCTAATTTTCTGCCTAATTTAGGAATCTGTTGTATTCATGAGGGAGGAGTTGCTTCCTGCATCTCCATCACAGTAATTCATAGGTTCTCATCCATGCAGATACACAGCCGTCATCCACCTTTCTGAGAGGCGGTGTAGATAAGCAGAGGCAGCGAGAGTTCTCCCCCCCATAAATTCACCACACTCAAACTATGTGCTGGGTGTATTCTCTGATTGCTCCTCCTAGCCAAACAGGACAGTATCATTTTGTGCTAATTTTGGCTAATAGTAGAGTTAGTCTGGCCCCACACTATGCTGTACTTACACATGGGAGAAAAATTTCATGACGGATCCAATCTAATAAAATGTGTTACTTTTCAACCATCCTAAAATCCTGGCCTATTGCTGTATTGCTCATTAAAGACACACATTGCTGCAAAGCTATATAACTAGTAAAAAAGACAAAACGCCCCCATACACATTAGATGAAAGCTGTCTGAATCTGGCGGATTTGGCAGGACTGGCTGATGATCTGATGTGTATAGAGGCCTCCCAACTCTCCCCCAACAGACGATGTCTGTTAAGATCAGGATCATGGAATTGGAATTAAAATGGTTGATCCTTTTGTTTTCAGGGGAGATAAGGCGCTGCCAGAGGAGTCTGACAGCGGCTTTATCCTCTCTTCCCACTTTATGTGTTTGGAGCTATCTTGGGAGAGACAGCTGTCTGCTGAGTGAACGTTTGACTGACAGCTCCATTTATATGAGTTAGTAAAAATAAGAGTTCTGCAACAAAGGCCATTTTCATAGAAAGCACAAATATGACAAAAGCAAAAGTCAAGGTTTTTACATATCAAGCTCCTTCTCTTTCTCCAGCAGCCTTAGGCTCATGATGTGGATATCCCCCTCGAGTTTCAGAATTTGATCTCGATGCTCAGTTTCCTTACAGCTCAGGACATCACGTTCTTCTCTTACTATCTGTTCTCTTAAGGAGAGATCCTGTAAAGTGATTGAAATGGAAGCTTAGAAAGTTCACTTTTTGAAGTTCTACGGTATGCCTAGGACAACAGTTTTAAATCTTTACATTTCCCTTGTTGTTAAATTTAAGAAAGAAGACCAAAAAGTCAGACAGACACACATGGTTCTCCTTGTAGAGATGGTCATAAACATGACATCCATTTTGGCTGTAACTAGTAATGTGAATGGGGGTCTCTTGACACTCCACTGATAAAGGATCAGACAGCATGGCTGCTCAGTCCGACCAGAGACAACAACTGTATAGGGCTTGTATACTCTCCCCGAGTTTGTGTGGGTTTCCTCCGGGTTCTCCAGTACTCTCCGACACTCCATACTGAGTCTCAGGAGAGTTTGCTGTCACCAGCAGCTATTTTGTACCTCAATCCAAATAAATTGCTGCTGTCATACTGTACACTTAGAAATGTTCACCCATTCTCACCCTCCACAAAATAATACCTTTCTACACTGGTGAAACTAGCATCAATTAAAACAGGAATACTTGCTCTCCTGTCTATACTCTCGGGTCCTATCGGAGAGCAAAAACAAAGTGTTTCGTGATTTTGTCTTACAGCGGCCCGCTCAGTGATCACTGGACACTGGCGTCAACAGGAGCTCCGTCAACGACGGATTGGCAGCAAGAGTTCTCATATATTCATTATATGGAGGAATTAATAGTGAAAGCTTCAGGAGACGACACAAAATATGTCCGGCTATGGCAACCACGGATTCTTTTCAGAGGTTCTCACAACTTCCAATCCCTATTTTCAACATGAGGGAACATATACCATAATAAGAATTGACTTTCCAATTCCCCATCTTTTATTTTCTCTTTCTCCCGTGAAGATTTCCTCCCTTCTTATTTCCTAATAGCCTTCCCCAGATTATTCAGTCCTACACTTACAGTGGTGGCCAAAAGTATTGGCACCCCTGCAATTCTGTCAGATAATACTCAGTTTCTTCCTGAAAATGATTGCAATCACAAATTCTTTGGTATTATTATCTTCATTTAATTTGCTTGCAAGGAAAAAACACAAAAGAGAATGAAGCAAAAATCAAATCGTTGATCATTTCACACAAAACTCCAAAAATGGGCCAGACAAAAGTATTGGCACCCTCAGCCTAATACTTGGTTGCACAACCTTTAGCCAAAATAACTGCGAACAACCGCTTCCGGTAACCATCAATGAGTTTCTTACAATGCTCTGCTGGAATTGTAGACCATTCTTCTTTGGCAAACTGCTCCAGGTCCCTGATATTTGAAGGGTGCCTTCTCCAAACTGCCATTTTGAGATCTCTCCACAGGTGTTCTATGGGATTCAGGTCTGGACTCATTGCTGGCCACCTTAGAAGTCTCCAGTGCTTTCTCTCAAACCATTTTATAGTGCTTTTAGAAGTGTGTTTTGGGTCATTGTCCTGCTGGAAGACCCATGACCTCTGAGGGAGACCCAGCTTTCTCACACTGGGCCCTACATTATGCTGCAAAATTTGATGGTAGTCTTCAGACTTCATAATGTCATGCACAGGGTCAACCAGTCCAGTGCCAGAGGCAGCAAAGTAACCCCAAAACATCAGGGAACCTCCGCCATGTTTGACTGTAGGGACAGTGTTCTTTTCTTTGAATGCCTCTTTTTTTTCCCTGTACACTCTATGTTGATGCTTTTTCCCAAAAAGCTCTACTTTCATCTCATCTGACCAGAGAACATTCTTCCAAAACGTTTTAGGCTTTCTCAGGTAAGTTTTGGCAAACTCCAGCCTGGCTTTTTTATGACTCGGGGTAAGAAGTGGGGTCTTCCTGGGTATCCTACCATACAGTCCCTTTTCATTCAGACATCGACGGATAGTACGGGTTGACACTGTTGTACCCTCGGACTGCAGGGCAGCTTGAACTTGTTTGGATGTTAGTCGAGGTTCTTTATCCACCATCCGCACAATCTTGCGTTGAAATCTCTCGTCAATTTTTCTTTTCCGTCCACATCTAGGGAGGTTACCCACAGTGCCATGGGCTTTAAACTTCTTGATGACACTGCGCACGGAAGACACAGGAACATTCAGGTCTTTGGAGATGGACTTGTAGCCTTGAGATTGCTCATGCTTCCTCACAATTTGGTTTCTCAAGTCCTCAGACAGTTCTTTGGTCTTCTTTCTTTTCTCCATGCTCAATGTGGTACACACAAGGACACAGGACAGAGGTTGAGTCAACTTTAATCCATGTTAACTGGCTGCAAGTGTGATTTAGTTATTGCCAACACCTGTTAGGTGCCACAGGTAAGTTACAGGTGCTGTTAATTACACGAATTAGAGAAGCATCACATGATTTTTCAAACAGTGCCAATACTTTTGTCCACCCCCTTTTTTAGGTTTGGTGTGGAATTGTATCCAATTTGGCTTTAGGACAATTCTTTTTGTGTTTTTTCATTGAAGACAAATTAAATGAAGATAATAAGACCAAAGAATTTGTGATTGCAATCATTTTCAGGAAGAAACTGAGAATTATCTGACAGAATTGCAGGGGTGCCAATACTTTTGGCCACCACTGTACAGTTGAGTAACATAAGTTTATAGCATTTACTGTAAAGCAAAGCAAGTGTTTAACTTCAACAACTTCAGTCTTATCTGATTACTGTATTGGTCTAAAACTGGTTGTGATGTTTAACCACCGGCTTCTCTATCCCTACGGACCCGAGCGTTATAGAGGCATTTCTTCTGTGTGTTCTACATGATTCTTGATATTGAATTATCCTTTGTGTGTGTTTGTCTATTATGAAGCCCTGCGAGGCTTTATGTCTACCCTTTTTTTTTCGTACTATATCTTGTATTTTTACTACGATAGACTTCTCTTAATAAAAAGTGATTAAACATAAAACAAGAACACTTTTTCACCAAATTGGTAAGTTATCGCTTAACCATACGACAGGCAATAGCTTAGAAATCACTGGGGCCCCCAATGATCCCCAGACTGGGGAGCTGCAGAGCCACATTCAAGTTAAACAAAGGTTGAATATTACCAGCACGGATTCAATCATTGTCTATGGGACTTTCTCAGGCAGCCCCATTGGCTATAAATGGAAAAGTGAGCAGCATGTTGAACCTCTACTAGGAAGGAGCTCTGCAGAACCCCATTCTGAAGATCAGAGGTTATTTCAGTGGTCAACGCTCAGCAATTAGTGATTTATCACCTATAGGGAAAGACCTTTCAGTAGGAAATATATGCTACTCTTTATACTACTGGGTGATTAAAATGCATACCTGGTATTTGTGAGTGACTGAGGCATGCTTGCTGTTTGAGGCCTCCAGGGCAACCTCAAGATCTTTAATTTGTTTCTTAAGAGAGCTCACGTCTTCCTCCAGTGCAAGTCGCACTCTCATGAGATCATTCCTCTCCTGCTGGGACACATCTAGCTGTTGCTGTTTGAAAAAAAATTAAGTGGTAAATATATAGGATATGTTCACATAGGGCAGATTTGTTACAGATGTTCCTTCTGAATTTATGTTCAGCCAACACATATCTCTCCCGATGCCTCAATACATAATCCAGAGGAACGCTCGGCTGTGCTGAGTGCTCCAGTGTTCTCTGTGAGAGAGCCTCCTCTGTCGGTGGCTTATCTCCAGGAGAATAAAAGGACTATTGGAAACGCAACATGCTGGATCCTTTTCTCCTTTGACATCAACTGTCAGGGGAGAATCGGGAGGCCCCAATACATATTAGACCATTGATATCGGTGGGTTTGGCCTAACTTAGTCTCATATGTAAAGGACAAAATCTAAAGACCTCCGTACACATCAGACTAATGACGGCAGAACCTGAAGGTACCGGCAGGCTCGGCTGACCGTCTTATGTGTATGCGGGCCTCCTGATTTTGGACTGTCGATCCTTTTATTCTCGGTGAGATTAGCCGCCACCACCAGAAGTTATAACATACCATGGACTGGCTTACCTGGGCAGCTGAATTATCTTATATCGCCCACTTGACACCAGGGGCTCAATTTGGACAAGACATGACAGTTTTTCTAACTCCCCTTTACCCAGTAAGCAACAGTAATAGTGAGTAGTAGCTATCTGTTTCATAAGGTCTTTTCTGAATATACACATTGTTGGTTTGCTGTAATACTTGGTAGCAGGTTCCTTTTAAAGTCATAAGACATTAAAGTACCTGTAAGAAAGTCGCTTTAGGGATGACCAAGATCATGTCCATAGACGCTTCCTCGTCTTCCAGCGTGACCAGGTCTTCCATGGGACGTGGTACATTGAACACAAAAGATTCACTGATTCCTTTCACCACTCCCAGGTGATCCACATAGCGAAAATGATACTGCTGCTCCCCAGGCCGTGGTAAGTAACAGGCTGCGGGAGAATAAAGTTTTGTAAAACAGGACATGAAATTGTTTCAATTACGCCCGTTACTAAAGTGATTCTGCTTTATTTTCTTGTAATCTACAGAGCTGCTCGTGACGTTACCTGGCACCTCTGTCAGAGGGCAAAGCCTCTGCAAAAAGCAGCTCTCTAGAGGATGGAATGGGCATCGTACAATAGCAGACAGGAGCACAACTTCCACCTCTAGATGAACCCCAAGTGATCTGTGCAGACCAAAGGCTCAGATGTAATGTGCACAGAGCCCAGATCATTACTTCCACATGAAACTTTTCTCACCTTGAAATTGAACACTACAGTAAGATTCTGATCCATCTGCAAGTGCTTCAGAGGAGGCGGCCCAGACAAACGTCTCATAGTCCTTTATAGAAGACGCTCCCACCTGTGATGGAGGCAGAACATGACTTACCAAGTGTTTCTCCAGAAAACATTTAAGAGATTCCTTTAGGCCCTTGGAAAAAATGCCTTATAAACAGAGGTTTCTATACAAAGACTTCAGGGAAAGCTGGATGATAATATGGACTCAAGGATTTGTCTTGCCTATCTTGCACAATTGTGGCATATGGATATACCATAAATGTAAAGTAGATGTGGATTCCAGCAATGGGACCTGCATCTATCGGCAGAACGGTGCCCTGATGTACAAAGCTGTCATGTACAGCACTCTCCATTCATTTATATGGGAATTATCACCACCTCTCTAATGATATCTGCGCACGTCGGAGCCCCCTTCTATATTGGTGTCTTGCCTATTGGTGGGATCCACATCCACTATAAATGTATGGCATATCCTGTTGCTATATAAATGTATGTGATGGGAATACCCATTTATTGAACCACAAATCTGACTTGATAAATATCCTCTTAAAATCCAATGACTACCGTGTAGTAAAGAGGTGGCTACAGTGTGGTAAAGAGGTGGCTACCGTGCGGTAAAGAGGTGGCTACCGTGCGGTAAAGAGGTGGCTACAGTGCGGTAAAGAGGTGGCTACCGTGCGGTAAAGAGGTGGCTACAGTGCGGTAAAGAGGTGGCTACCGTGCGGTAAAGAGGTGGCTACCGTGCGGTAAAGAGGTGACTACAGTGTGGTAAAGAGGTGGCTACAGTGCAGTAAAGAGGTGGCTACAGTGCAGTAAAGAGGTGGCTGCCGTGCAGTAAAGAGGTGGCTGCCGTGCAGTAAAGAGGTGGCTGCCGTGCAGTAAACAGGTGGCTGCCGTGCAGTAAACAGGTGGCTGCCGTGCAGTAAACAGGTGGCTGCCGTGCAGTAAACAGGTGGCTGCCGTGCAGTAAACAGGTGGCTGCCGTGCAGTAAACAGGTGGCTGCCGTGCAGTAAACAGGTGGCTGCCGTGCAGTAAACAGGTGGCTGCCGTGCAGTAAAGCGGTGGCTATATGTGCATATGTTGCTCAGTTAAGAAAAAGCTCAGTAGAGAGGACAACTCAAGGAGCAATTTGTTGTAAAATTACCGTAGGACGACAATATTGAAAGTGCAAAGCAATTTAAAAAACACATGGAACTTTCTCACTTTAAAGATGCCGATCCAGTCGCTGGTAGAACCCTTCACCCCGGTGGGCAGGGTATAGTGACACTCCGCTTTGGTACTGGACATGTAAGTTTGAGCCACATTCAAGAAGCTGACACATGACCCCTGAGACAGGGGAGATTCCTCCATGATGTTCACTTTCTTGCGTCTATGGATGACAATAGATAAAACTGTTACTTATCATGCTACTGTGTACATCATTAAACTATTATTACTTGTAGACTTTAAAAACATTATGTTCATGCATTAGATTAAACAGCAACTGAGACATTTTAATGGCGATGTAGTAAGCATTCTGATTTGGATGATTTCACAGAATCCGACCAAAACAGGTAAAGTCTCAGACAAAGGTCAGGAATGGGGCCACCACTAGAGCCCCCCCATACACATTAGATAGCTGTGCACTGAACAAACATTTGGCTGACAGATATGTCCCCTGACTCCCCCATACACAGGAGTTTGGCTCTGCCGAGTGCTGCTGTGCTCTTAATGAGAGGCGCTGCAGCTCAACTCTCAGAAAATACAAGGTTCGGCCGTTGGTACTCCTAATGGCCAGATCCTTCTTTCCCTCGGCATCATCTATCAGGAGAGAGTTGGGAGTTTCCCTTATATATTAGACTGTTGGCTATCAGCAGGATCAGCTGACTTTAGTCCAATGTGCGCTTAAGGAATAACCTAGCCTTCAAGAGACTAAACATTTCTTACAAGTCAAATTATGGAACATTATGTTATTATATGCAACTTATGTTAGACCTCACTCATGTAAATATACAGTGGCTTGAGAAAGTATTCACCTTCTTGGATTTTTATCTACCGTATTTTGTTACATTACAACCTGTGTTTAAATATTTTTTGCAATCCGATTTGTGTGTGATGCATCAGCAATAAATAGTCTAAGTTGGTGAAGTGAAGTGAGAAACATATAGGCAGAAATTAAGTTTATGGGATCAAATAACTAAAAATTGGCATGTGCATAATTATTCATTCCTTTTGCTATGAAGCCCCTAAAAATTTCTGGACCTGGGGTGAGTAAACTGGTTAATTTAAATGATTAAAGAATGTGTCTGTTGTATTTCAAATAAAGTGTTTTACTCTCAGTGTGTGTGTTTATTTAACTCTTTACTTACAGGCTTGTTTAGTAATGAGGGGGTCTGGTTGACACCTCTTCATCACTAAACAAAGGGCTTGGTATCAGCGACACCTAATCCCATTAGCCCTAATTCCAATTCATGTAATTTCTGGGTTAGCTGAGAGCTGCCATTTTTAGCCTAGGAAGACGCCATTAGACCAACATGTTCCCTGGCTATTAATAACAGCTCACAGCTATTTGGTTAGCCACTACGTCCCCACGATCAGCAACCAGCAGCACTTTGCAAGCAGCGTATTTTTGCTGCGTCCAAAAACGCTGTGTTCTAATGCTGCACTTATTTTGTCAGTACATGCGGATCCACTGGATGTAATGACATTTCAATGGGTCAAAATCTAAAATTTACATGCTGCAAGTGACTTTGGGTATGGGCCCATGATCAGGAAATGCTGCGGGTATGACATGGCATGTTTATGCAGCGTCAAACCTGCAGAGGACAGATGTTATAGCATAGTGGATGGGATTTCTAGAAATCCCATGTCCACTATGAGTGCATCTGAGGCTGCGGATCACCCACGGACACTGACATGCGGCGCGTCTTTCAGGACCGCAGCATGTCAAATTCACTTGCTGTGTTATTGAATGTATTGCTGCGGTAGAATGTATTGAATGCAGTAAATCCACATGTTCAATGAACACATGCGGATTTACCTGTATTAAAAAGAAAGCAGCAAAAATATGTGGCGTCCAAAGCGCTGTTATGTCCGGATTGTGGGCACATAGCCTAGAATTTAATAAAATGGCGTGGGCTCCTGCATCATTTTCATAACCAGCAGAGGGAAAGCCAACAACTGGGGGCTGATATTACTAGCCGGTGAAGGGGCCATTAGCCCAAAATATTCCCTGGCTATTAATAACACCCCACAGCTGTTTGCTTGGCCTTTACTTGCTAGATTACAGGGGGACCCCAGAAAAAAATTGATGTAGGGTCCCCCTATAAAATCTAACCAGCAAAGGCTAAACAGACAGCTGAGGGCTGATATTAATAGCCAGGGAAGGGGCCATGGATCCTGGCCCCCTCCGATGCTAATAATATCAGCTCTCAGAGGCCCCAGAACTAGAGCATCCATAAGATGCCCCAAATCTGGCGCCTAGCCTCCGCTCTTCCCACTTGCCCTGGAGCAATGGCAAGTGGGGCAATAAGGTTGGGGTTTATGTCAGCCTTGTATTGGCAGCTGACATGAAGCCCAGGTTAGTAATGGAGAGGCGTCTACAAGACTCCCCCATTACTAACCCCGTAGTAAAGTTTTTGAAATAAAGACACAGCCAGAATAAAGTCTTTAATTTCAAATTCCACAACGTTTCAATCATTTTATTTAAAAATAAAAAAACACTGTATACCCACCTAACCCCTAGTCCCCGATGCCCTTGTCTCCTGTAAGAAACCAAAAATAAAAAACAACCATATCCCTCACCTGTCCGCTGTCATGACATAATCCAGTGTCCCAGGATGATCTGGGTCACTTCTACAGCAGTCAGTGGTGTGACTGTTGTAGAGGACAGCACTGTATACACTGACAGAAGTGTAATCACTCCTGTCAGTGTATAGCGCTGAGCTGCGGAGACTGAGGTACATTGAGTTCATCAGCTGAAGATCAGCTGAGAGCTCAGGTGACCTCACTCACTGCATCAGTGTAGCGTGGAAAAATTCTCAGTGCTGCCGGGTGATCAGATCACCGTGGGACACTCAAGGTAGGACGGACAGGTGAATATAAGGTGTTTTTATTTTAATATAGACTTATTTTAACTTTTTTTTTTACACTGCGCACAGGCACCAGCTGAGGAGACCACTTCTCCCCTCAGCCGCGCCTGCTCCTGCTATTATCAGCGGGAGAGGCTGTAGGATGATGGGAGGAGTAGTCTCCCATGGGCAATTCTTTGTGCGTTTTTGCTGTCTTTGACTCATTGACTTCAATTGAGTCAGTCAAATACGCAGCAAACATGTGCAGAAAATCCGCAAATATTTTTATACTTGCATTTTTGCTGCTGATTTGACTGACTCAATTGAAGTTAATGGGTGAAAAACGCTGCATCAATGCACAAAGAATTGACATGTTGCAGATTTAAATGCAATGACAATCCTGACAGGAAAATTCCTGATCATGTGCACAACACTTCAGGATTGTCATTGCATTGGCTGGCACAAAGGATTACCTAGCGTTTTTGGCCCATTTCCGCAAAGAAAAATGCAGCGAAAATGCTCCGTATGCACATAGTCTGTGTCACATGGTCTGACTGTACATACATGCCTTTTCTGAAAGGCCACAGAGGCTGCAACACCATTAAGCAAGAGGCACCACTAACCAAACACCACCATGGAGGCCAAGGAGATCTCCAAACAAGTCAGGGACAAGATGTGGAAAGCTCATAGAGACTTATGCAAAGCGACTTGCACCTGCAATTGCCGCAAAAGGAGGCTCTACAAAGTACTGACTTTAGGGTGGCGAATAGTTATGCACATTGAAGTTCCCAGTTATTTTGCCCAATTTGTTGTTTGCTTCATAATTAATATAAAACCAAATGTTCACAGTTGTAGACATGTGCTTTACATGAACTGATGAAAACCCTTAAAAAAAAAAAAAATGAAATTCCAGGTTGTGACTTAGCAAAACACAAAAAATGACAAGGGAGGGGGGTGAATACTTTCACAAGCCACAATGTGTACATACAGTACAGACCAAAAGTTTGGACACACCTTCTCATTAAAAGATTTTTCTGTATTTTCATGACTTTGAAAATTGTACATTCACACTGAAGGCATCAAAACTATGAATTAACACATGTGGAATTATATACTTAACAAAAAAGTGTGAAACAACTGAAAATATGTCTTATATTCTAGGTTCTTCAAAGTAGCCACCTTTTGCTTTGATGACTGCTTTACACACTCTTGGCATTCTCTTGATGAGCTTCAAGAGGTAGTCACAGGAAATGGTTTTCACTTCACAGGTGTGCCCTGTCAGGTTTAATAAGTGGGATTTCTTGCCTTATAAATGGGGTTGGGACCATCAGTTGTATTGTGCAGAAGTCAGTTGGATACACAGCTGATAGTCCTACTGAATAGACTGTTAGAATTTGTATTATGGCAAGAAAAAAGCAGCTAAGTAAAGAAAAACGAGTGGCCATCACTACTTTAAGAAATGAAGGTCAGTCAGTCCGAAAAATTGGGAAAACTTTGAAAGTGTCCCCAAGTGCAGTTGCAAAAACCATCAAGCGCTACATAAAAACTGGCTCACATGAGGACCGCCCCAGGAAAGGAAGACCAAGAGTCACCTCTGCTTCTGAGGATAAGTTTATCCGAGTCACCAGCCTCAGAAATCGCAGGTTAACTGCAGCTCAGATTAGAGACCAGGTCAATGCCACACAGAGTTCTAGCAGCAGACACATCTCTACAACAACTGTTAAGAGGAGACTTTGTGCAGCAGGCCTTCATGGTAAAATAGCAGCTAGGAAACCACTGCTAAGGACAGGCAACAAGCAGAAGAGACTTGTTTGGGCTAAAGAACACAAGGAATGGACATTAGACCAGTGGAAATCTGTGCTTTGGTCTGATGAGTCCAAATTCGAGATCTTTGGTTCCAACCACCGTGTCTTTGTGCGACGCAGAAAAGGTGAACGGATGGACTCTACATGACTGGTTCCCACCGTGAAGCATGGAGGAGGAGGAGGTGTGATGGTGTGGGGGGTGCTTTTCTGGTGACACTGTTGGGGATTTATTCAAAATTGAAGGCATACTGAACCAGCATGGCTACCACAGCATCTTGCAGCGGCATGCTATTCCATCCGGTTTGCGTTTAGTTGTACCATCATTTATTTTTCGACAGGACAATGACCCCAAACACACCTCCAGGCTATGTAAGGGCTATTTGACCAAGAATGAGAGTGATGAGGTGCTACGCCAGATGACCTGGCCTCCACAGTCACCAGACCTGAACCCAATCGAGATGGTTTGGGGTGAGCTGGACCGCAGAGTGAAGGCAAAAGGGCCAACAAGTGCTAAGCATCTCTGGGAACTCCTTCAAGATTGTTGGAAGACCATTTCCGGTGACTACCTCTTGAAGCTCATCAAGAGAATGCCAAGAGTGTGCAAAGCAGTCATCAAAGCAAAAGGTGGCTACTTTGAAGAACCTAGAATATAAGACATATTTTCAGTTGTTTCACACCTTTTTGTTAAGTATATAATTCCACATGTGTTAATTCATAGTTTTTATGCCTTCAGTGTGAATGTACAATTTTCAAAGTCATGAAAATACAGAAAAATCTTTAACCCCTTAATAACATTTGACGTACTAATACGCGTCTGTGCCCTGGGACTTAAGAGCCAGACCCGTATTAGCACGTCATGGCGATCGCGCGCGCACACAGGCTGTGCGGGCGCGTTCGCCGCCGGGTGTCAGCTGATTGTCACAGCTGACACCCGGTACTATGTGCAGGGAGCGGTCCTGCACCGCTCCCAGCACATTAACCCTCGCTATGCTGCGATCGAAGTCGATCAAAATCGATCGCGGCATTGTGGGGGCAAGGGGAGGTGATCGGCGATACTCACCTCCTCTTCCGGCTTCCAGCGCAGACTGCAGCGGCTTCCCGGGTGTTGCCATGACGACCCGATGTCGTCATGACAACATCCGGGTCACCAGAGAGCAGGAAGATTGCTTGGACATGCGCAGTGCATCTCCAAGCAATCTTAACACTGTGCACTTCTGACAGCCTGCATGGCATAGGGATGGTGCTCCATTCCTATGCCATGCAGGCGATCAGAAAAAAAAAAGTGAAAGTCCCAGAGTAGGACAAAGTAATAAGGTGTACAAACTGTCTGAAAGTGGAAAAAAAAAAAAAAAAAAAATGTGCAAAAATATTATAAAAAAATAAAAAAAATAATACACCAAAAATAAAAATATAATGTACCCATCAATAAATATTATTATAAAAAAAATAAAAAAAAAACAATAAAAGTACACATATTTGGTATCGCCGCGTCCGGAACAGCCTGACCTATAAAACTGTCCCACTAGTTAACCCCTTCAGTGAACACGGTAAAAAAAAAAAAAAAAAAAAAAAAAAACGCAGCAAAAAACAATGCTTTATCACCATACCGCCAAACAAAAAGTGGAATAACACGCGATCAAAAAGACGCATATAAATAAAAATGATACCGCTGAAAACGTCATCTCGTCCCACAAAAAACAAGCCGCCATACAGCTCCATCAGCCGAAAAATAAAAAAGTTTCAGCTCTCAGAATAAAGCGATGCTAAAAAATATTTTTTTCTATAAAATAGCTTTTATTGTGTATAAGCGCCAAAACATAGAAAAATGATACAAATGTGGTACCGCTGTAAACGTACTGACCCGAAGAATAAAGCTACCTCATCAATTTTACCACACGCGGAACAGAATAAAAAAAAAAAAAAAAAACAATTCCTGAATTGTTGGTTTTTGTTTATTCTGCCTCCCAAAAATCGGAATAGAAAGCGATCAAAAAATGTCACGTGCCTGAAAATGGCACCAATAACAACGTCAAGTCATCCCGCAAAAAAACGAGCCGTCACATGACTGTCTGCCAAAATCTGGAAAAATTATAGCTCTCAAAATATGGCGATGCAAAAACTAGATTTTACAAAAAATGCGTCTTTTAGTGTGTGACAGCTGTCAGTCATAAAAACCCCATATGATTCTGGCATTGCTGTAATCACACCGACCCTAAGAATAAAGTCGTCTAATCACTTATACCGCACAAGGAACGGCGTCAAAAATAAACTCTTGGGTTAGGATTGGGCTAGGGTTAGGGCTGGGTTTGGGGCTAGGGTTGTGCTGGGGCTAGGGTTGTGCTAGGGCTAGGGTTGTGCTGGGGCTAGGGTTGTGCTGGGGCTAGGGTTGTGCTGGGGCTAGGGTTGTGCTGGGGCTAGGGTTGTGCTGGGGCTAGGGTTGTGCTGGGGCTAGGGTTGTGCTGGGGCTAGGGTTGTGCTGGGGCTAGGGTTGTGCTGGGGCTAGGGCTGGGGTTGGGATTTTTTTCAAAAGTAAGAAAAAAAGATGACGATATGGTGACTAGTGTTGAGAGCAAGTGCTCGCTACTTGAGTTTGCATCGGGTGCTCTGGTATGCATTGAGTATCGTGGGTATTTGAGTGACATGCTCGAGTCTCTGCCCCATATGCTTCGCGGCCAAAAAACTTTACGGGGATTGCCTGCCATGCACGAGCGATCCCCGCATGTTTTTTTTTGGGTGCCTAATAACCGTGAAACATGCGGAGCAGGGACTCGAGCATGTCACTCAAGCACACGCTGTACATGGTGCATACCTGAGTACCCGATGCAAACTCAAGTAGCGAGCACTTGCGCTCAAGAATAATGACAACTTATTCAATGTGATGACCTAATGTAAACAAATTCTGTGTCGTACCTCTGGGTTCAAAATGTTCACTATACACCTTAATAAAATCCTTGAGGGGTATAGTTTCCAAAATGGGGACACTTGTGGGGGAGCTCCACTGTTTAGGCACATCACGGGCTCTCCAAACGCGACATGGTGTCCGCTAACAAATTGAATGGAAAATCGGCTCAAATTGTTAGCGGACGCCATGTTGCGTTTGGAGAGCCCCTGTGTGCCCAAACATTGGAGCTCCCCCACAAGTGACCCCATTTTGGAAACTAGACCCCCCAAGGCACCTATCTAGATGCATAGTGAGCACTTGGAACCCCAGGTGCTTCACAAATTGATTCATAAAAATGAAAAAGTGTTTTTTTTTTCACTTTTTCATTATTACGAATCAATTTGTGAAGCACCTGGGGGTTCCAAGTGCTCACTATGCATCTAGAAAGGTGCCTTGGGGGGTCTAGTTTCCAAAATGGGGTCACTTGTGGGGGAGCTCCAAAGTTTGGGCACAGAGGGGCTCTCCAAACGCAATGTGGTGTCCGCTAACAATTTGAGCCGATTTTCCATTCAATTTGTTAGCGGATACCATGTTGCATTTAGAGAGTCCCTTTGTGCCCAAACTTTGGAGCTCCCCCACAAGTGACCCCATTTTGGAAACTAGACCCCCCAAGGCACCTATCTAGATGCATAGTAAGCACTTGGAACCCCCAGGTGCTTCACAAATTGATTCGTAAAAATGAAAAAGTGAAAAAAAAAAACACTTTTTCATTTTTATGAATCAATTTGTGAAGCACCTGGGGTTCCAAGTGCTCACTATGCATCTAGAAAGGTGCCTTGGGGGGTCTAGTTTCCAAAATGGGGTCACTTGTGGGGGAGCTCCAATGTTTGGGCACACAGGGACTCTCCAAATGCAACATGATATCCGCTAACAAATTGTCGGCTCAAATTGTTAGCGGATATCATGTTGCATTTGGAGAGTCCCTGTGTGCCCAAACATTGGAGCTCCCCCACAAGTGACCCCATTTTGGAAACTAGACCCCCCAAGGCACCTATCTAGATGCATAGTGAGCACTTGGAACCCCAGGTGCTTCACAAATTGATTCATAAAAATGAAAACGTGTTTTTTTTTTCACTTTTTCATTTTTACGAATCAATTTGTGAAGCACCTGGGGGTTCCAAGTGCTCACTATGCATCTAGA
The DNA here is from genome assembly GCF_046119375.1 of Phyllobates terribilis. Lineage (NCBI taxonomy): Eukaryota > Metazoa > Chordata > Amphibia > Anura > Dendrobatidae > Phyllobates > Phyllobates terribilis. The sequence goes on from NW_027362762.1 coordinate 149,194,948, forward strand.
AAGGTGCCTTGGGGGGTCTAGTTTCCAAAATGGGGTCACTTGTGGGGGAGCTCCAAAGTTTGGGCACACAGGGGCTCTCCAAACAGAACATGGTGTCCGCTAATTATTCAAGCAAATTTTACAATCAAAAAGTCAAATGGGGCTCCTTCCCTTCCGAGCCCTGCCGTGCGCCCAAACAGTGTTTCTTCCCCAAATATTGGGTATCTGCGTGCCCAGGGGAAATTGCACAACAAATTTTGGGGTCCATTTTTTCTTGTTACCCCTGTGAAAATAAAAAAAATTGGGTCTAAAGTAACTTTTTTGTGAAAAAAGTTAAATGTTCATTTTTTTCTTCCACATTCAAAAAATTCCTGTGAAGCACCTGAAGGGTTAATAAAGTTCTTGAATGTGGTTTTGAGCACCTTGAGGGGTGCAGTTTTTAGAATGGTGTCACTTTTGGGTATTTTCTGTCATAAAGACCTCTCAAAGTGACTTCAAATGTGATGTGGTCCCTAAAAAAATGGTTTTATAAATTTTGTTGGAAAAATGAGAAATCGCTGGTCAACTTTTAACCCTTAGCTCCCTAACAAAAAAAAATTTTGGTTCCAAAATTGTGCTGATGTAAAGTAGACATGTGGGAAATGTTATTTATTAACTCTTTTGTGTGACATATCGCTCTGATTTCAGGGCTTAAAAATTCAAATTTTGAAAATCGCTAAATTTTCAAAATTTTCGCCAAATTTCCGTTTTTTTCACAAATAAACGCAAGTGATATCGAAGAAATTTTTCCACAATCATGAAGTACAATATGTCACGAAAAAACAATCTCAGAATCAGGGGGATCCGTTGAAGCGTTCCAGAGTAATTACCTCATAAAGTGACAGTGGTCAGAATTGTAAAAATTGGCCTAGTCATTAACGTGCAAACCACCCGCGGGGCTTAAGGGGTTAAATGAGAAGATGTGTCCAAACTTTTGGTCTGTACTGTATGTCAGTATAAAAGTGGTTGTAAATGACCCCTTTGCCCTCCGTGCTGCTTCACTGGATCTGGTTTTCTCAGAAGCACTGGTTCTGTACGCGGAGATATTCTGTAAGCTTAGCCCGGCCCTATAATTCATAGCTCATCAGTCCCTTTATAGAAATAAGTTAATAGAGCTGCCATGTATTCAGAGTGAAGCATCTCAGCGCAATGCCAATGGGTATTTGCCACTTGTATGTCTTCCAGATCTCACAGGGAGAAATTAAATCTGCTGCTTTGTTTTACTGCGCCGGTGCCCTGACCTCTGACAGCTGTTCTCGCTGGGCACTCACCGTCAGCTTTATAATGAATTGACTTTAATATTTTTAATTCCAATTAAATTCCACATGAATACCAAAGGACATGAATCAGTATTTCATTTGAGGACAAAGCTTAGCTTGTTTTCCATATTTTACCTGACAAATGCCAACTCATGAATCATCCTTTCCTCTCTCAGAATTCAGTGTTAAACTCCATATATTCCAGATGCCAATCTGCTAGCTGAATGCCAAAGGCCTCATTCAGACGTCAGTGTTTTTGACATATGCAAAAACCAAATGGTACAATTGTCATCAGTGTTTGGTCAGTGTGTCCTCGGGGCTTGGTCAGTGTGTCCTCGGGGCGTTTGGTCAGCGTTTTTCAAGTATAAATAAATTAAAAAGCGTCTCCTATATTTTGCAATGTTAATCATGGACACTGATGCCATCTGTGTTCATTCTGTAATTTTTCACGGACCCATAGACTGGTATTAATCCTTTTCATCTGGGATAACGGTAAAAAAATCAAACGTCTCCATGATTTTTACATAGACACACGTCCACAAAAAAACAAAGATATGTAAACAGCCCCATAGACTCTATATACACGTGTTCTATACGTGAAAACCACAGAACAGTTACGTGAAACATGGACTTCTGAACGAGGCCTAACAAGTGGCTTGTGACGCTTGAATTCTTGAAGTGGTTCCATAAAAAACACAGTGGCTCTTCAAAGTTAGTCTTTCTCAAAGGGGTTCTCCAGTTCCTGTAACATCAGAGGAGCTACCGATGTGGCGTCCATGGGCTGCTTGCCATCCATCATGCACAGTTCCTATTCTAACAAGACTCGGCTTACAGATGCCATGTCAGTAGCACCTATCTGCTCCTAATGGAGAAGTGAAAGGCACTAAATAACCCCTTTAAATAATACTTTATAATGTAATAAGCTATAACAACATTGCCGCCATGTTTTCTGTAGGTCCATATGGATTGTCAACCCAGCCTTGGGGTGAGGACACTGGACAGTTGGGGATAGTAGACACCACAATATGGTCAGCACATCTAACATGTCTATAATCTGGCATCACTACCTATTCTGTTGCTTACAAAGGTCCTGTTATTCTAGCTGGAAACTGCCAACAAACAGGGCAGCTGCTGCTGATGGATCCTTTTATGACTTTGATTTTATTATGGCTTTTACAGTATTTTTATGCATTTCCTCCCTGAATGTGGCATGTTCTTACCTACTAAGGAACAGGCCATCTTCATACCTGCACCAAAGTAAAGGTATTTCCAAGGCGTTAATGAGATACGCAGTCCATGAAGATGAGTGCAGTATAAAAAGTGCTCAAAGTACTAAGCACAGACACAAAAAGACTAAACAGGTTTTCCCACTATAGTATTTTATGATGTTGATCCAGAGAACAGCTTCAGCCCAGCCGTCCATGGAGAGCGGGTCACGCAGTCCCTCCGATTAATTACTTTATGACATGTTCTATTGAACAGTACAAATAAGAAAAGCACTTCAAGGCCGAGTTCACACGGTGTCTGATGCTTCTTTTTCAGCCAAAACACTGAGTGGGTAAAAATTAGAAGTACGACATTTACTTTATCTTACTGCACCAAACCGCCCTTAAATAGTTGCACAGGGAATAAAGCAATATTTTATAGTAAAATGTACCAAAAATCAGATGCAAATACAATATATATATATTAACTTATGTGTTTGCCCCTAGGCACAATCAAGGCCCCCTATAGTCTGTTGGCAAACTCATATGGGTGCCCAGAGGGTCGTGACATAAGGAACATTTATCACCTATCCACAAGACGGGGGATAAATGTATGATCACTAGGACCCCCACTGATCTGAAGAATGGGGGGGGATCCGAAGTCTACCATGTAGCCATATCGAGACCATGCGACCACCATTGCTATAGTGAAGGAAGCAGTGTTGCACATGCTCACTGCAGATCCACTCACATAAGAGTTTGGGGGTCCCCCATTCTCGTGATCAGTGGGGTCTCAGCGATCATACATTTATTTTCTATTCTATAGATAGGTGTATAGGTTCTTTCTGGGACAAATCTTTTAATTTTAAACATGAGAGTTGTCATCACAGCATTTTATATGTAATGATCTTACAAAATCTTGGCCTTTAGAAGCATTACTTACAGATTACAAAGTCCCTTCATAGATAAGGGGGGCACTATATGACCTGAAACAAGGTACTTATAGGTGATAAGATATTATCACTCTTCTGTAGCACATCCAATGTAAAAAATATTTTGAGATAAACCTTTTAACAGTCATTTATGATGATCCTAAAGAGATAGTGTCATGGGTGTTAAGTGCATTCATTGCAGTCACCTGAAACTGGAGTTAGCAGGGGAATGTTGCTTGGGGAGAGCCCTGTGTCAGGGAGTCCATGCCAGCTACCATTGATAAAGCTGTCCAGTAAAGGAAACCTCATCGGATTCATGTACCCAAACTATGGTCAAATCTCTGGAAACATCCAGGAGCCTCCAGAAAACGGAGGAAAATTTCCAAGGTGCACATGTAAGCCTCCAGGAAAGCAGAGATTCCAGATAGTTTCTTGTCCGTACAACCAAATGCACATTAAAGGGGTTTTCTTAACTCATTCAGCAGTCAGGCACCTCTCGCTTGACTCCCAGTTCGGACCAGAAGCATCGTCGCACCAATGGCCCGAGCTGTGCGTTTTCCAATGCTGCTGAGACCACTTTACTTCTGCAGGATTGGAGGAGCACAGAGGCGCTTGAGCTGTCAGGATCCTGGCCAGCTTTAGAGCAGCACTTACAAGCTCTATTATAGAGAGCATGTCACCGCTGCATTTCTTGCTAGGCTGCAGCGGTGCCCAGAACCTAAGCAACGACTAAAACACAAAAAAAATAAATATCCCTCCAGTCTGAGAACGGAGAAGATTTTTATTAACAAATAACTTACAAATGTGCGAGTTTTTTTACCAGCATTTTGCAATATAAACCAATAATGATAATGAAAATCACCCTTTAACACTACATTTGTGTTGCAGATTTTCTGTACCATTCCTGCACCTAAGTACTTGCGATTTTATCATGGTTTTGACGCTGCATTTTTCAACCTTTTTTTGTAAGTCACGTTTTAAAGCTGTTTTGTTTTTGATACGTCCTGATATTTGGCTTTGACAAAACCTTACTGATAAAGTTACATGTGGATTTTTATGCATTTCCACCGCAGCAACACACTAAAAACGTTTTTTACATGCGGATTTTTCCCCATCTAATGTAAAATCTATGGGAAAAACCTGCTCATTAAACTCAGCGTATCCGAAACACGCACCGCAGGTAAGTATACAAAGAGTAAAAAATAAATGCAGAGGGAGCGAGATATTTATATAAATCCCATCCACTTTGCTGGAACTGTAAGGCACTGGGTTTTTTATGCAGCGAAAATACCCAGCGTCAAAAACTCATTGTGGGAACACCGCCTAAGGAAAGCAGCAAATGGGGATGGACCTGAAAGGTTGGCGCCACACTAGATCACCTCGCGGACAACCGGCACCAAATGTAGGCAAGTATGAGCTTGCCCTCTATGCACCTGCAGCACCATGGGACACACTTTGGGGGCAGATTTACACCCCGTCCACATCTGTATTAGACCCGACATCGCAGATTTCAACAAGAATGTCAGAAAACAAGTGCGTTAATTTTCTTCCAGTGAAACGACAACCACCAAGATGGAAACCTGACGAATCCGTCAGTCACCGGCGTGCGGTGTATAAGGGGCTTGGTACGGCCATCATTCTGAATGGAAATAAAAGCGCAGATGTGAACGGCGCCCAACGGCCTGGTCCTGCTGTGTGATTCCCTATACACAGTGGTGCCTGGGAGAAGCAGACTTGCCGTTCAGGAGCATGGAACAGCTGGGTAACGAACACTATGGGAGTAGTAGTATGGTCCGGATCACAGCAGCAGAGGAGGAATCCCCTGCATCCTCCTAGCCCCCCATGAGTCTATTAGAAAAACTTATGGTGGAGAAAAACTCCAGGCGCTGCCGCGAGCATCTCCTCCTCCTCCTGCTCCGCAGCCGCCAGTGCGAGGCCTATGCAGCAGCTGGAGACTTGCTGCGCACCACTAGTGTCCCCGCATCACGTCGCCCCGGTTTAGGCTGCGCACCCCGCCCGCCCTCATACAGGAGGCCGCACACCCGCACATAACACCCCTGGAGAGGAACAAACAAAACCGCTTACCCCCGCACTCAGAAATCAGCTGTCCCACAACAACAAAAGCTCTGCGCGCTGCTACCTGGGAGCTGTAGTTTCAGGACGGCAGCTGCAGGCTGCGCATTCCATCGGAACGTACTACATTACCCAGAAAGACTTGCGCAGGCAAAAGGTCAGATGTCTCGAAAGGATTCGCGTTGCTACGGGTAACGGGAACAGTTTTGGTGTTTCCTTGTTATTTTGTATTGTGATGTGAAAAGTTTCCTCACTTCCCGGGACATGGCCGTGAGGGGATGTAAAGGCCGATAATACTGTATTGTCAGGGCTCTGAGGCTGTGCAGTATCTAATACATCGCCATATGTAAAATACGAATAATAAAAAAAGAACATACAGATATCGATAGCTCTTAAAACAGAGGTGGGAAAACTTTTATCTGCAAATGGCCATTTGTATATTTCTACCATCATTCAGGGGCTGCACGAAATTATCAGCTTGAAAATGACCCCGCTATATTGGGGCAAACATTTAATTACCTCCCCCCTAATGTGAGGGCTGGAGCTGCTTCTCTTCCGTGCGGCTGGGATGTTAGGTGATATGGGTGACGGTACTTCTCACAACTGATTGTCCGTCGTGTGTCGGTCTGGAGCGCAGGTGACTGTGCTGATGAGAATGACGCACCCCTGGGCCTTCGTTGCGCGGCATCGCGCGCACGGGAGCTTACCCGGAGCTGGATCTGTTGAGGGTTGTAGTCTCGTGGCGGTGACCCGGTCCGTGCCCAGGGAGTCAAACTGGACGGCAGTGTTCTTAATAGTAGATGTTGTACGACTACGCCACCCGTTGAATGCAGCTATGGAGCTGCCGCTGCAGGACAGTCCGCTGAGGCCGGTGGATGGATGGTGCAGCGTAGATGGTATAACCCCCAACGGGAGGGGTATGGCCTCAGGGCAGCAGATGTGGATGATGGGGGTAGCAGGAACCACTCAGAGACGGTACGGTGTAGTTCAGGGTCTTTACTGGTGACAACGATAGACCCTCCCGGAGTACTGGCTAGCGATTGGGGCCTGGTCAGTCCTTGAGCAGATGGGATCTCCCCTGGCCAGGCGGAGTTGTAGGCCTCCCAAACTAACGATACTCTTCTGGCTACCTTGCTAGAGGCGGGTATAAGTAGCCCACGTCCCTGAGTGTACCGTGTGGTGCTCACCCGTATGGCCGGTGACTCGGGGCCTTCTAGTAGCTTCCGCTCCACGACGGCGGTGCTGGTCCCATGCGTGTGACCGTGCCTTCGGGTTTCTTGGCCAGAGGACCTGAAATCCCCTGCCTGACGGATTCTGCTGCTGGGTAGGAGTTAGTCCCCACAGCCTCGGACTCCGGGTCCGGTAAGAAATCTTCTCAGTCAGGGCGAGCTCTGCAGCTGCCAGCCCCTGACTCCTTGTAACACTGCTCCCACAGAGCTCCTGTTGTTTCTTCCCATAGCTGCTTCTCTTCTCTGTCTCTACTTCTGGCATGGCCCAGGAGCTGGGCCCAGCCGGAGCCACAGCTCCCTGTCAGCCCTCCTGGCTGAACTCTCCCTCTGAACTCTCTAACCCTGCCTCAGCCCCAGGTTTATATAGGGGAAGTCCTTCCCCTCCCAGGACTGGGCAGGAGGTGTGGCATGCATAGGATCCCTGACCAAGAGACCTCCCACCTGCTCTCAGACGTAATATCTCTATCACTGTGGCAACCAGACCCCTGGGGAGTCACATTCCCCCCTAGTGAAATTTAGTACTCCGACTAAACATATTTTTAGAAAAACATAACAAGGTATAAACAATAATAATACAATAAGAAAAACACATAAAGATGGTTACGGCGTGTCCGCAACCGGGTGCAGTTTTGAAGAAAACAAAGGTGTCCATTTCACCAAAACAGGGAGATGTAACCAGGTAGGGGTCTGTCCTGCCCCGAGTCCTTAACAGTCTTTTAGTCCATCCTGGGTTACGCTCCACTAACTGTACAAAGGATTCCCGTTAAATCCACCAAGGACTCCTATAAATTACTAGAAACACATAATTATTTACAGGATATGGCCGCTCTCAGTCCTCGGCCAGTGGGGATAAGGAATGGCTGCTCACAGTCCTCAGCCTGGTTTAAGATAGGGGCACATGGGGAACAATTCACTAATCCCAACGGGGACCATATTTTAATTAGCAGCAGTCCTTGTACCCTTACGGGTAACTATTTACAGCTCTTTATTCACGCTACTTCCCTTCAGTAGCTATGTCCTCTTTGTGCTCCCTCCTGAGGGTAGTCCTCAGACCCGTCCGGGTCCTCTTGGCTTTCCTCGTATTGGTAGTACTGCAGCTCCTCCTCGGTTAGCTGGGTTAGTATCTCTGCGACAGTCCTCCTCCCAGGTGGCCAGGACTTTACCTCCCTTTGGGCTGCCCCGGTTAATTGGGCCACCAGGATGCTCACTTTTTGCTCCTCTGTGAGGGGGTACACCTGGAAGAGGCTATCCAGCTTTTCTCTAAAGTCATGCAGGGTATGTGACTCCCCTGAGTACTGGGGTAGCCAGGCTGCCCCCGGGATATAGGGCATGGTGAAAGGCATGACTGCAGCAGCGGTGGCGCTGGCGGGGGTTGAGGCAGTGAAGCTCTCCTCCGTATCCGACATCCTCCTCCCCCCTAGTGGACCGTGGCCTACCTTGCGATGATCCTCTTCCGTAGGCCGCGGCTCCGCAGTGGATCGTCAGGGTTGAGGACCTTCCGTCGCGCTCCTGTGACGTCGGCGTCTGCTGGGCTCCTTCCAGGACCTTACGCAACGTCCGGACGTGAGGCGGGGCTTCAGTTCTCGCGCGCTTTCGGAGTCCACGCCCCTCTTCTTCCCGCGCGGCGTCTTCAAGATGGCGTCCAACGGCGGGAAAACTCCACGGATGGCGGGAAGAAGGCAGAAGATGGCGCCGGATGGCGGGAAAACTTTGCGGATGGCGGGAAGAAGGCAGAAGATGGCGCCGGATGGCGGGAATCTTCACCACTGGTAAGTTTGAACAGTCTTTTTCAGGCACGCAGTACCCGGTGGTTGCGGGCACGAAATCCTGCCGACTACGCCAAAAGTTGACGCACCCCTGGGCCTTCGTCGCGCGGCATCGCGCGCACGGGAGCTTACCCGGAGCCGGATCTGTTGAGGGTTGTAGTCTCGTGGCGGTGACCCGGTCCGTGCCCAGGGAGTCAAACTGGACGGCAGTGTTCTTAATAGTAGATGTTGTACGACTACGCCACCCGTTGAATGCAGCTATGGAGCTGCCGCTGCAGGACAGTCCGCTGAGGCCGGTGGATGGATGGTGCAGCGTAGATGGTATAACCCCCAACGGGAGGGGTATGGCCTCAGGGCAGCATATGTGGATGATGGGGGTAGCAGGAACCACTCGGAGACGGTACGGTGTAGTTCAGGGTCTTTACTGGTGACAACGATAGACCCTCCCGGAGTACTGGCTAGCGATTGGGGCCTGGTCAGTCCTTGAGCAGATGGGATCTCCCCTGGCCAGGCGGAGTTGTAGGCCTCCCAAACTAACGATACTCTTCTGGCTACCTTGCTAGAGGCGGGTATAAGTAGCCCACGTCCCTGAGTGTACCGTGTGGTGCTCACCCGTATGGCCGGTGACTCGGGGCCTTCTAGTAGCTTCCGCTCCACGACGGCGGTGCTGGTCCCATGCGTGTGACCGTGCCTTCGGGTTTCTTGGCCAGAGGACCTGAAATCCCCTGCCTGACGGATTCTGCTGCTGGGTAGGAGTTAGTCTCCACAGCCTCGGACTCCGGGTCCGGTAAGAAATCTTCTCAGTCAGGGCGAGCTCTGCAGCTGCCAGCCCCTGACTCCTTGTAACACTGCTCCCACAGAGCTCCTGTTGTTTCTTCCCATAGCTGCTTCTCTTCTCTGTCTCTACTTCTGGCATGGCCCAGGAGCTGGGCCCAGCCGGAGCCACAGCTCCCTGTCAGCCCTCCTGGCTGAACTCTCCCTCTGAACTCTCTAACCCTGCCTCAGCCCCAGGTTTATATAGGGGAAGTCCTTCCCCTCCCAGGACTGGGCAGGAGGTGTGGCATGCATAGGATCCCTGACCAAGAGACCTCCCACCTGCTCTCAGACGTAATATCTCTATCACTGTGGCAACCAGACCCCTGGGGAGTCACATTCCCCCCTAGTGAAATTTAGTACTCCGGGACTAAACATATTTTTAGAAAAACATAACAAGGTATAAACAATAATAATACAATAAGAAAAACACATAAAGATGGTTACGGCGTGTCCGCAACCGGGTGCAGTTTTGAAGAAAACAAAGGTGTCCATTTCACCAAAACAGGGAGACGTAACCAGGTAGGGGTCTGTCCTGCCCCGAGTCCTTAACAGTCTTTTAGTCCATCCTGGGTTACGCTCCACTAACTGTACAAAGGATTCCCGGTAAATCCACCAAGGACTCCTATAAATTACTAGAAACACATAATTATTTACAGGATATGGCCGCTCTCAGTCCTCGGCCAGTGGGGATAAGGAATGGCTGCTCACAGTCCTCAGCCTGGTTTAAGATAGGGGCACATGGGGAACAATTCACTAATCCCAACGGGGACCATATTTTAATTAGCAGCAGTCCTTGTACCCTTACGGGTAACTATTTACAGCTCTTTATTCACGCTACTTCCCTTCAGTAGCTATGTCCTCTTTGTGCTCCCTCCTGAGGGTAGTCCTCAGACCCGTCCGGGTCCTCTTGGCTTTCCTCGTATTGGTAGTACTGCAGCTCCTCCTCGGTTAGCTGGGTTAGTATCTCTGCGACAGTCCTCCTCCCAGGTGGCCAGGACTTTACCTCCCTTTGGGCTGCCCCGGTTAATTGGGCCACCAGGATGCTCACTTTTTGCTCCTCTGTGAGGGGGTACACCTGGAAGAGGCTATCCAGCTTTTCTCTAAAGTCATGCAGGGTATGTGACTCCCCTGAGTACTGGGGTAGCCAGGCTGCCCCCGGGATATAGGGCATGGTGAAAGGCATGACTGCAGCAGCGGTGGCGCTGGCGGGGGTTGAGGCAGTGAAGCTCTCCTCCGTATCCGACATCCTCCTCCCCCCTAGTGGACCGTGGCCTACCTTGCGATGATCCTCTTCCGTAGGCCGCGGCTCCGCAGTGGATCGTCAGGGTTGAGGACCTTCCGTCGCGCTCCTGTGACGTCGGCGTCTGCTGGGCTCCTTCCAGGACCTTACGCAACGTCCGGACGTGAGGCGGGGCTTCAGTTCTCGCGCGCTTTCGGAGTCCACGCCCCTCTTCTTCCCGCGCGGCGTCTTCAAGATGGCGTCCAACGGCGGGAAAACTCCACGGATGGCGGGAAGAAGGCAGAAGATGGCGCCGGATGGCGGGAAAACTTTGCGGATGGCGGGAAGAAGGCAGAAGATGGCGCCGGATGGCGGGAATCTTCACCACTGGTAAGTTTGAACAGTCTTTTTCAGGCACGCAGTACCCGGTGGTTGCGGGCACGAAATCCTGCCGACTACGCCAAAAGTTGACGCACCCCTGGGCCTTCGTCGCGCGGCATCGCGCGCACGGGAGCTTACCTGGAGCCGGATCTGTTGAGGGTTGTAGTCTCGTGGCGGTGACCCGGTCCGTGCCCAGGGAGTCAAACTGGACGGCAGTGTTCTTAATAGTAGATGTTGTACGACTACGCCACCCGTTGAATGCAGCTATGGAGCTGCCGCTGCAGGACAGTCCGCTGAGGCCGGTGGATGGATGGTGCAGCGTAGATGGTATAACCCCCAACGGGAGGGGTATGGCCTCAGGGCAGCAGATGTGGATGATGGGGGTAGCAGGAACCACTCGGAGACGGTACGGTGTAGTTCAGGGTCTTTACTGGTGACAACGATAGACCCTCCCGGAGTACTGGCTAGCGATTGGGGCCTGGTCAGTCCTTGAGCAGATGGGATCTCCCCTGGCCAGGCGGAGTTGTAGGCCTCCCAAACTAACGATACTCTTCTGGCTACCTTGCTAGAGGCGGGTATAAGTAGCCCACGTCCCTGAGTGTACCGTGTGGTGCTCACCCGTATGGCCGGTGACTTGGGGCCTTCTAGTAGCTTCCGCTCCACGACGGCGGTGCTGGTCCCATGCGTGTGACCGTGCCTTCGGGTTTCTTGGCCAGAGGACCTGAAATCCCCTGCCTGACCGATTCTGCTGCTGGGTAGGAGCTAGTCTCCACAGCCTCGGACTCCGGGTCCGGTAAGAAATCTTCTCAGTCAGGGCGAGCTCTGCAGCTGCCAGCCCCTGACTCCTTGTAACACTGCTCCCACAGAGCTCCTGTTGTTTCTTCCCATAGCTGCTTCTCTTCTCTGTCTCTACTTCTGGCATGGCCCAGGAGCTGGGCCCAGCCGGAGCCACAGCTCCCTGTCAGCCCTCCTGGCTGAACTCTCCCTCTGAACTCTCTAACCCTGCCTCAGCCCCAGGTTTATATAGGGGAAGTCCTTCCCCTCCCAGGACTGGGCAGGAGGTGTGGCATGCATAGGATCCCTGACCAAGAGACCTCCCACCTGCTCTCAGACGTAATATCTCTATCACTGTGGCAACCAGACCCCTGGGGTGTCACAAGAACATGCAGGAGTCTGCCGTACCGAACACAGATGTATATTATATTATTATATATTATTATATTACACTGCAGGTCTCAGCACAGTGGGAAATTCATCACTACTCACGTTACATTTACAGTGGGGGATCTGCTGTATACATCACATAGGAGACACCGAGACTGCCGTATACGTCACATAGGAGACACCGAGACTGCTGTATATACATCACATAGGAGACACCGAGACTGCCGTATACATCACATAGGAGACACTGAGACTGCTGTATATAAATCACATAGGAGACACACAGACTGCCGTATACATAACGTATACGTCAGTCTCAGTGTCTCCTATATCACATAGGAGACACCGAGACTACTGTATACATCACATAGGAGACACAGAGACTGCTGTGTATACATCACATAGAAGAGACACCAAGACTGCTGTAAATACAGTACATCACATAGGAGACACCGAGACTGCCCTATATACATCACATAAGAGACATTGCGACTGCTTTCTATACATCACATAGGAGACACCGTGACTGCTGTATATATATCACATAGGAGACACCGAGACTGCTCTATATATAACACAGAGGAGACAATGAGACTGCTCTATATGCATCACATAAGAGACATTGAGAATGCTGTATATACATCACATAGTAGACACTGAGACTGCTGCATATACAGTACAGACCAAAAGTTTGGACACACCTTCTCATTTAAAGATTTTTCTGTATATTCATGACTATGAAAATTGTACATTCACACTGAAGGCATCAAAACTATGAATTAACACATGTGGAATTATATACTTAACAAAAAAGTGTGAAACAACTGAAAATATGTCTTATATTCTAGGTTCTTCAAAGTAGCCACCTTTTGCTTTGATGACTGCTTTGCACACTCTTGTCATTCTCTTGATGAGCTTCAAGAGGTAGTCACCGGAAATGGTTTTCACTTCACAGGTGTGCCCTGATAGGTTTATTAAGTGGGATTTCTTGCCTTATAAATGGGGTTGGGACCATCAGTTCTGTTGTGCAGAATTCTGGCGGATACACAGCTGATAGTCCTACTCAATAGACTGTTAGAATTTGTATTATGGCAAGAAAAGAGCAGCTAAGTAAAGAAAATCGAGTGGCTATCATTACTTTAAGAAATGAAGGTCAATCAGTGCGTAAAATTGGGCAAACTTTGAATGTGTCCCCAAGTGCAGTTGCAAAAACCATCAAGCGCTACAAAGAAACTGGCTCACATGAGGACCGCCCCAGGAAAGGAAGACCAAGAGTCACCTCTGCTTCTGAGGATAAGTTTATCCGAGTCACCAGCCTCAGAAATCGCAGGTTAACAGCAGCTCAGATTAGAAACCAGGTCAATGCCACACTGAGTTCTAGCAGCAGACACATCTCTACAATAACTGTTAAGAGGAGACTTTGTGCAGCAGGCCTTCATGGTAAAATAGCTGGTAGGAAACCACTGCTAAGGACAGGCAACAAGCAGAAGAGACTTGTTTGGGTTAAAGAACACAAGGAATGGACATTAGACCAGTGGAAATCTGTGCTTTGGTCTGATGAGTCCAAATTGAGATCTTTGGTTCCAACCACCGTGTTTTTGTGCGACGCAGAAAAGGTGAACGGATAGGCTCTACATGCCTGGTTCCCACCGTGAAGCATGGAGGAGGAGGTGTGATGGTGTGGGGGTGCTTTGCTGGTGATACTCTTGGGGATTTATTCAAAATTGAAGGCATACTGAACCAGCATGGCTACCACAGCATCTTGCAGCGGCATGCTATTCCATCGGTTTGCGTTTAGTGGGACCATCATTTATTTTTCAACAGGACAATGACCCCAAACACACCTCCTGGCTGTGTAAGGGCTATTTGACCAAGAAGGAGAGTGATGAGGTGCTACGCCAGATGACCTGGCCTCCACAGTCACCAGACCTGAACCCAGTCGAGATGGTTTGGGGTGAGCTGGACCGCAGAGTGAAGGCAAAAGGGCCAACAAGTGCTAAGCATCTCTGGGAACTCCTTCAAGATTGTTGGAAGACCATTTCCAGTGACTACCTCTTGAAACTCATCAAGAGAAATCCAAGAATGTGCACAGCAGTCATCAAAGCAAAAGGTGGCTACTTTGAAGAACCTAGAATATAAGACATATTTTCAGTTATTTCACACTTTTTTGTTAAGTATATAATTCCACATGTGTTAATTCATAGTTTTGATGCCTTCAGTGTGAATGTACAATTTTCATAGTCATGAGAATACAGAAAAATCTTTGAATGAGAAGGTGTGTCCAAACTTTTGGTCTGTACTGTACATCACATAGGAGATACCGAGACTGCTGTGTATACAACACAGGATTCACTGAGAATGCTATGTATACAACATATAGGAGATGGATGCAGCATATACATTAAAGGAGACATGGGGGATGCAACATGTACATCACAGGAGACATGAGGGATGTGGTGTGGCATGTACATCACAGAAGAGGGGGCTTCTGCATAGATGTCACAGGAGACGCTGGAGCTGCAGCATAAATCTCACAGGAGATGCTGGGGCTGCAGCATAGACATCACAGGAGTCACTGGGGCTGCCGCATAAATTTTACAGGAGACATGGGGCTGCGGTATAGCTGTCACAGGAGACATGGTGCTGACGTCACAGGAGATGCTGGGGCTGCGGTATAGCCGTCACAGGAGACATGGTGCTGTGGTTTAGACGTTACAGGAGACGCTGGGGCTGCGGCATAGATGTCACAGGAGATGCTGGGGCTGCGGCATAGATGTCACAGGAGATGCTGGGACTGCCGCATAGATGTCACAGAAGATGCTGGGACTGCCGCATAGATGTCACAGGAGACATGGGGCTGCGGTTTAGACGTCACAGGAGATGCTGGGGCTACGGCATAGATGTCACAGGAGATGCTGGGGCTGCGGCATAGATGTCACAGTAAATGCTAAGGCTGCCGCATAAATGTCACAGGAGACATGGGGCTGCAGTATAGCCGTCACAGGAGACATGGGGCTGCAGTATAGCCATCACAGAAGACATGGGGCTGCAGTATAGCCGTCACAGGAGACATGGGGCTGCAGTATAGACGTCACATGAGACATGACATACATACCAGGATGAGGGATGTAGGGTGCCATACATACCAGGAAGAGGGATGAGGGGTGCCATACATACCAGGAAGAGGGATGAGGGGTACCATACATACCAGGAAGAGGGATGAGGGGTACCATACATACCAGGAAGAGGGATGAGGGGTACCATACATACCAGGATGAGGGGTGTCAAGCATACCAGGAAGAGGGATGAGGGGGGCCGTACATACCAGGATGAGGGATGTAGGGTGCCATACATACCAGGAAGAGGGATGTAGGGTGCCATATATACCAGGAAAAGGGATGAGGGGTACTATACATACCAGACAGAGAGATGAGGGGTACTATACATACCAGGAAGAGGGATGAGGGGTACCATACATACCAGTAAGAGGGGTGCCATACATACCAGTAAGAGGGATGAGGGGGACCATACATACCAGGATGAGGGATGAAGGGTGCCATACATTCCAGGATGAGGGATGAAGGGTGCCATACATACCAGGAAGAGGAATGAAGGGTGCCATACTTACCAGAAAGAGGGATGAGGGGGGCCATATAAACCAGGATGAGGGATGAAGGACGCCATACATATCAGTATGAAATAACTGACTACACACAACTGATGTATGGAAATCTAACATTAGTTAAAAAGTCCAAAGTAACCCATTATGCTACCAGTAAAAACTGGTCCTGAAGAAGAGGAATTACAAAGCTACATCAGGATACTCCGGCATTGCTAGTTCTGAGCAGGTATGCGATCTGTATCAGAGCGGACATTGACAGATTGGGGCCCCTGTGCAAGAAATGTGTCTGGGCCCCACTCTTTTTGTGGCGACAAAGCTACAGATATATTAATGTATATACTGTATACATATATACTGTACATTGGTATATTCATATATATAATATATAATTTACATAGTTCCCTCTCTAGTCCCTTACATATCGGATTCTCATTATTTTTGTTATTTATAGCACCCTGTCTTTATCACATGGCGTCGTCTCTTTATTTCATAGTGTCCTCTCTTGTTGGATATAAACTGAAATGTCTGTTGATGGAGCATGGAAATGCTTCTTTTCTGATGGAGAAGCTGATGGACTGGTCTTCTGGTCAGATGCTGCTTCATAAGCCAAGTAATTTTATATCAAACAAGAGAGGACTATGTAATAAAGAGAAGGCGCTGTGAGTAACAAAAATAACGAGAATACGCTATGTAAGGGATGGTGCTATATACAGTTATATGAAAAAGTTGGGGCACCCCTATTAATCTTAAGCTTAATGTTTTATAAAAATTGGTGTTTTTGCAACAGCTATTTCAGTTTGATATATGTAATAACTGTTGGACACAGTAATGTTTCTGCCTTGAAATGAGGTTTATTGCACTAACAGAAAATGTGCAATCTGCATTCAAACAAAATTTGACAGGTGCATAAGTATGGACACCCTTATCATTTTCTTGTTTTAAATACCCCTACCTACTTTTTACTGACTTACTAAAGCACTTTTTTTGGTTTTGTAACCTCATTGAGCTTTGAACTTCATAGCCAGGTGTATGCAATCATGAGAAAAGCTACTTAAAGTGGCCACTTGCAAGTTGTTCTCCTGTTTGAATCTCCTCTGAAGAGTGGCATCATGGGCTCCTCAAAACAACTGTCAAATGATCTGAAAACAAAGATTATTCAACATAGTTGTTCAGGGGAAGGATGCAAAAAGCTGTCTCAGAGATTTAACCTGTCAGTTTTCACTGTGAGGAACATAGTAAGGAAATGGAAGAACACAGGGACAGTTCTTGTTAAGGCCAGAAATGGCAGGCCAAGAAAAACATCAGAAAGGCAGAGAAGAAGAATGGTGAGATCAGTCAAGGACAATCCTCAGACCACCTCCAGAGAGCTGCAGCATCAACTTGCTGCAGATGGTGTCACTGTGCATCGGTCAATTATACAACGCACTTTGCACAAGGAGAAGCTGTAAGGGAGAGTGATGCGAAAGAAGCCGTTTCTGCAAACACGCCGCAAACAGAGTCGGCTGAGGTATGCAAAAGCACATTTGGGGAAGCCAATTTCTTTTTGGAAGAAGGTCCTGTGGACTGATGAAACCAAGATTGAGTTGTTTGGTCATACAAAAAGGTGTTATGCATGGCGGCAAAAAAACACAGCATTCCAAGAAAAACACTTGCTACCCACAGTAAAATTTGGTGGAGGTTCCATCATGCCTTGGGGCTGTGTGGCCAATGTCAGCACCGGGAATCTTGTTAAAGTTGAGGGACGCATGGATTCCACTCAGTATCAGCAGATTCTTGACAATAATGTTCAAGAATCAGTGATAAAGTTGAAGTTACGCAGGGGATGGATCTTTCAGCAAGACAATGATCCAAAACACCGCTCCAAATCTACTCAGGCATTCATGCAGAGGAACAATTACAATGTTCTGGAATGGCCATCCCAGTCCCCAGACCTGAATATCATTGAACATCTGTGGGATCATTTGAAGAGGGCTGTCCATGCTCGGCAACCATCAAACTTAACTGAACTGGAATTGTTTTGTAAAGAGGAATGGTCAAAAATACCTTCATCCAGGATCCAGGAACTCATTAAAAGCTACAGGAAGCGACTAGAGGCTGTTATTTTTGCAAAAGGAGGATCTACTAAATATTAATGTCACTTTTCTGGTGAGGTGCCCATACTTATGCACCTGTCAAATTTTGTTTGAATGCAGATTGCTCATTTTCTGTTAGTACAATAGACCTCATTTCAAGGCAGAAACATTGCTGTGTCCAACAGTTATTACATATATCAAACTGAAATAGCTGTTGTAAAAACACCAATTTTTATAAAACATTAAGCTTAAGATTAATAGGGGTGCCCAAACTTTTTCATATAACTGTATAACAAGAGATGATACTATGTAATAATGGGACAGTGCTGTATAAAACAGAGGATACTATAAAATAAGGGACGGCGCCATACATACCATATTTTTTGGACTATAAGATGCACTTTTTTCCTCCAAAATTTTGGAGGAAAGTGGGGGGGGTGTTTTATAGTCCGACATATTTAGATATACTGTGGCTGTGGGTGGTGGGGGGAGCGGCAGCGGCGGAGGAGTGGGTCACAGGAGGCAGGAGCTGCCTGCTGCAGCCTACACTGTACCTGCTACTAAAGAAAATGAATATTCACTGCTCCCCACGCCCATGGGCGTGGGGAGCAGTGAATATTCATTTTCCTTAGTAGCGTGCACACTGTACATGCAGCCCGGCTCCTGGTACATATGGCACCCCTCATCTCGCTTCCTAGTATTGTACAGCAGGAGAACATCCGAATAACAAGTCAAAGGGAAACTTAATTTTAGTCAGTATAAAAAACCTTTATTATGAAGTAGAAGGGTTAGGTGGCACTACATGCACCAGCATGACCGTACCAAAGTGCCAGATAGAAAATAAAAAAATCTTTGGAAGTACACATAAATACAGAAATTCAATCATTTCTCAATTAGGACCAGCAGTAACAAGAAAAAACATAGAATATTTGGATGCAAACTACATATGTAGCCAAAACCTCATCAAATGCATCATTGTAGTCTATACAATTGATGTGTGAACCATAGACAAGAGGAGATAATGCTCACTCCAGGGGTGTACACCTCAAATGTGTCAGTATATGTATAATGCTGGATAATTACCGTAGAAATGTACACGTACACCTCCTATATATGAGTCTAGGTGATAGCGCCTGGGAAATAGTGTCCAAAACACAATTACAGTCCATCTCAAACCCATGCAAAAGGGGCAAATATTTGAAGGACGAACGTCCGAAACGCGCGTCGGGGCTGTACCACATGGTGCCTTTCATTTACTTGGACCAGTAATTCAGGTGACCGCCGGCGCAAATTGCACACAACTGGACAATATCCAATGCGTTGGATAACTTTTATTCATTATGAAACCAAAATAGTAATTCTGCTAATTTTCTTTAAACTGTGCGAGATAAATGTTAATTTTACAGGTCACATAATTCTGATTTGGCATTGTATAGTTCACTTATTTTTTTATTTTTCTCAGAAGTCATTTCGTAGGATTAATATTTACATAAATGAAAGTCAGCTGAACTGTTAGACAGGTCGACCATTCTGATGTGCATAGGACTCTCCCCACAGATAATGTGAGGGGACATAAGGATAGGGCTGTTGGAATTTCAACGCTGCATCCTTATGTTTTCAATGGGAAAGTTTTTTTTATTGGGTTGGTATGTCCACACACGCTGCTGTGTCTGGTGCTGGGCAGAGCTGCGGTGCATTTTCTTAGCGTTATTAGGGTATTTGATAAATGCCTTCATTTAAAGACGTACGTTTCTGGGAAAGATTCTCCGTAAATCAGCTTAACATTGTTAAAAGTAGTCGGGTTCCAAGCCTTAAAAGAAGACTGATAACTGTAGAATAAAAATAAAAGTGATGTGAAGGGTATGTACCAAATTGAGACTCCTCTGAGGAATCAACAGCAATTAAATGCTGCCCCATCAAAGCATTTATTTTCTGGCTATTAAATTGTGGATATTTTTAGAGTTCCCTCATGCCGTTTGCTCTTTTCTATGGCCCCTCTGTTGCCCCTTGTGTCTTTCTTTATACATGTTGTGTATTACTGCCGAGACAATTCATTATAGCGAGGGTGAATTACGTGGCTGAGTTAAGTTTTCATTTTCGAATGGAGTAGTTTATATTTCCCAATTCTTCTTTTCACAGGTTACAAGAACCTTCGTAGTAGCCTACACTGACTAAAGATGTCAACTCTTGTGACTTCTTCAAGGGATCCGGTTGCGTCCATTACCATACTACAGTATGAGGCTAGACCTCCCTACATGACAACGGCCATACTTATTAGGTCCTGCAACGTTGGATCTAATTTAAGGTTGTTGACCCCTTAATGCAATTTTTCATTTTTTCTCTTTCGCTTTTCCTCCCCTTCTTCCATAAGTTGTAACCTTTTTTTTTTCTTTTCCGTCTGCATAGCTGTATGAGTGCTTGTTGTTTGTAGGTCGAATTGTTGTTTTGAATTATACCATTCATTTTAACAAATACATATAAATGGCTAAAAATTCCAACCGAGTTTTGATATTATGCTCTCATTGTATGCTAAAAATGACCTGGTAACATGATTCTTCAGTTCAGTATGATTACAACGATATCAAACTTGTGTAGTTTTTTTAATTAATATTTTAGTGGCTAATAATCTTTTTCTCTTTATCGTGTTTACTGTGTTTGTTAATTAACCCCTTTACCACCTAGGGTTTTTCCATTTTTGCGTTTTAGTTTTTTACTCCCCTTCTTCCCAGAGCCATAACGTTTTTATTTTTCCGTCAATATGGCTATTTGAGGGCTTGTTTTTTGCAGCACGAGTTGTACTTTTGAACGACACCATTGGTTTTACCATACCGTGTACTGGAAAGCGGGAAAAAAATTCCAAGTGCGGTGACATTGCAAAAAAGTACAATTCCACAATAGTTTTTTAGGTTGTTTTTAACATATTCACTAAATGCTAAAACTGACCTTCCATTATGAGTCTACAGTTCATTACGAGTTCGTAGATACCAAACATATATAGGTTCTTTTTATTTAAGTGGTGAAAAAAAATCCAAACTTTGTAAAAAAATGTAAAAAAAATTCCGAGACTCGCAGTATTTTTCGGGATCTTAGGCTGAGTGAGGGCTTATTTTTTGCACTTTGAGCTGACGTTTTTATTGATACCATTTTGGTGTAGATATGGTGCACTGATGGGCCGTTATTGCATTTTAATGCAATGTTGCGGCGACCAAAAAAACGTAATTCTTGTGTTTTGATTCTCTTTTCGCGTTACGCCCTTTACCAATCAGATTAATTATTTTTATATATTGATAGGTCGGGCGATTCTGAATGCGGCGATACCAAATATGTGTATTTTTAAATTGTTTTAAATTGTTTTATTTTGAATGGGGCGAAAGGGGGGTGATTTGAACATATATATTTTTTTCACTTTTCACTTGCTTCAATAGTCTCCATGGGAGACTAGAAGCTGCAATCATCTGATCGCTTGTGCTACACATAGCAGGGCAATCATCTGATTGCTTGTGCTACACATAGCAGGGCTACAGCCCTGCCATGTGTAACAAAAGTGGTCATATGCTATGAGGGTCGACCGCTGGGCGTGGCTCATAGCAGATCAGCTATGACAACCACAGGGTTCTCCTGCAGACCCCGGGCTGTCATGCCAACCCATCGACAGCCCTCGATCATGTGATGGCGCACCGATGAGCGGGTCTAATGACGCGCTTCCGGCTTGGCCATGTTATATACCTCTGTCGGAGATTGACAGTATCATTTAACGATTCCACCCACCGCTGTTAGGGGCACATAACAACTGATCAGATCAGCTGTCATGTGCTGGGAAAGATCCGGGCTCAGCGCCGGAGCCCGCTTCAAACGGGGAGGTGACCTTGGACGTACCTATATGTCCAAGGTCGTAAGGGAGTTAATTTTATTTTTAAAAGATTTGATATTTGCAGACATTACCGAAGACGGTTATTTTTGTATTACATTATTTTTAAACTGGAAAAGGGAGGTGATTCAAACTTTTAGATTCATAGGACTACCAAAATCCACCCATAATGGCAATTCAGTAGGCCTATGGCTTCCTAGGCAACTCGACTGTGTGTCACCCTACCTGGATGCCACAAGTGTAATAAAGCTGTGTCTGAGAGCAAGGGGGAGGTTCTCTGGTTAGGGGAACATTAGCATGCAATGCCTCCTGTCTCAGGCCAGTAGGGGGAGCAGGCTGCCCCTATAAAAGCTGGTACTGAGGGCAGGGTTAGAGAGAACTGGATTGCCTGTCTCAGCTCTGAGACGTTTCCCAGAGTGGAGCAGGGACAGAAAGTTGATTGCACCTAAGAGGAAGTGTGGCAGTAGGAGAGAGCCACCAGCCAGAGACAAGAGGCGAAGAGAGCCTGTCTTGGCAGAGAAAAGACTTCATTTTTCCAGACTTTGGTGTCTGAGGCTGGAAGGATTCCACATCCCCCAGCAGAGAACCAGTCCACAAGGGACTGTACATTCCTTGGCCTAAGAAGCCTGGAGGCCCTGCCACAACCGAAGGGACCAGTAAAGCCGTAGAAGGCTGGGAGCAGAAAGGAACCCACGTCGCAGGCCATACAGGCGAGAAAGCACGGAAGCTCGGAAACGTGGGCTGTTACCCTATCAGGAGGAGATAGCCAGAAGGAGCGTAGAAAGCACGGTAGGCCTATACCCTCACCCTGACCAGGGCCAATTTCCCCGTTGCTCTCAGACATCCAGGTCCCCTCCTAGCTGGGACTGTTTGTGGGTCAGTTTACCTGTTCAAGTAAAGACCCTGGACTGCAACCTGTTGTCTGTGTGCTCCTTGCTCCTCCAGCACTATCATCACTGGGACTCTCACTACCATCACTCCCACCATCCACTATACTGCCCTGGGGCCGCACTCTTCCCGTGGGGAGTCACACTACCATAGCTGCACATCTCATCAGCCCCAGCGGTCTGCATGCAGCGGCGGTTCCTAATAACCGCAAATCCACGGGTGGCGTAGTCGGACATAATCAATATAACGGACTACCACTGGCCTGACCACCCTGAGCCACGGAACCGGGTTGCCACTACTACTCCCATCGTTCCCTATTGCCCGGATCCGAGTGCCCCACGGCCCAGGGGGCGAGTCAGCTTTGGCGTAGTCGGCAGGATTTCGTGCCCGCAACCACCGGGTACTGCGTGCCTGAAAAAGACTTTTGTAACTTACCTGTGGCGAAGTTTCCCGCCGTCCGGAGTCGTTTCCCGCCATCCGGAGCCGATTCCCGCCATCAGACGCCATCTTGGACCTTTTCCCGCCGTCTTCTGCCGTCTTCCCGCCATCTGCAGCTGTTTCCCGCCATCGGACGCCATCTCCAGGACGCCGCGCGGGAAGAAGAGGGGCGTGGACGTCAAAACCGCGCGAGATCCGAAGCTCCGCCCCACGCACCGACGCTGCGCAAGGTCCTGGAAGGGAGAGAGAGCGACGCTGACGTCATCAGGACACGACGCCAGGTCCTCGTCCATAGCAGCAGCAGCGGAGCCGCGGCCTACAGAAGAGGATCGTCGGAAGGTAGGCCACGCTTGACTAGGGGGGAGGAAGATGTCGGACACAGAGGCCCCCACTACCACCAACGCAGCTGCAGCAGCGGTGATGCCCTTTTCCTTGCCCTACATCCCTGGAGCGGCCTGGCTGCCAAAATACTCAGGGGAGCCCCATGCCCTAACTGACTTCAAGGAAAGGCTATACAGTTTGTTCCAGGTTTACCCCCTGACAGAGGAGCAGAAGGTCAGCATATTGACAGGGCAGTTAACTGGCGCAGCCCAAAGGGAGGTGAAGTCATGGCCCACTGAGGAGAAAAGGACTGTGAAGGGTATTCTGGCCCGGCTGCGGGGTACCTTTGATACACGTACCTCCGCTGAGATTAAAATGAGGTTCTATGGATGTAGGCAGCGGGCACAGGACAGCATCAGAGACTATGCCCTAAATCTGCAGGAAGCCTTGAGGGCTATTCAACAAACTGACCCTGGCAGTGTGCAGGAAACGGATAAACTGCTAACAGAACAATTCATAGAGGGTCTGCTGTCTAGCGCCCACAGGGCCCAACTGCGCCTCATGTTCTTTCAGAACCCCGACCTGACCTTTGCCCAATTTAAGGACAGGGCCATAAGGGTGCTCCGTGAATCTGCAACCAGTGGCGCTATAAACCCCCGGCGCCCTGCTATCACCTACCACCAGGAGGCGGCGCCCTCCTCTATGGACTCCGTGGAGGCTGATGCACAGGCCCTGAACCAAGCCCCGTCGAAAGGCCTGCACCACCAAGTCCGGGAGCTGACCAGGAGCGTCGCGGCGTTGACCAGGACCGTCCAGGCGTTGCAAGTGGACCCGTCAAGACCCATCGAGCTGGCTTCAAGTCCGGAGGATGTCCCGTGGCGTCGACAGAGGAGGATCCCGTCGTTCCGAGGGAGGCCCACAGACCGCTACGCAGAGGATGGACAGCCCATTTGCCGTCGTTGCAACCAGCCCGGACACATTTCCAGGTACTGTAATTTAAACGGGTCCAACCTGGGGCAGAGGGCCGACCCCCAGGCATAAGATCACCAGGCCCTTACAATTGGCGTAATAAGTACGTGGGGGGGCGCCCGGTTTTACCCGTGGTGCTGGACGGTATCCCCATGAGCGCCTTGCTGGATACTGGGTCGCAAGTAACCACAATCCCTTATGTACTTTTTAAGCAGTATTGGACTGATGCTGATATCACACGGTATCCAGACAGTAACTTGAGCATCATCGCCAGTAATGGCTTACCCGTGCCGCAGATGGGGTTCAAGGAGATGACCATTAAAATTGGTAAAGTTGAACTGCCGGCACAGGGAGTGATTATTGTGGACATTGACCGTCATGAAAGTCACCCTAAAATAACTGTGGGTACTAACATAATTGAAAATTGTCTTTCAGAGGTAATTGTAATTCTACAACAGGTGGCGGTGAATGCTAGTTCCAGCCAACAGAGGGTCCTCAACAAGGAGATAAAAGCCCTGATGAGACGGCAGCAGGTAGAACTGTCTGGTGGTGAGATCGGTAGCGTAAGACTCAGTGATCCATTCCCCATTTCCATGCCTCCCAAAAGTGAAATGATGATCTGGTGTCGGACTGCAATCGGGTTGAGAGATAGAGACTACCAAGCCATGGTAGAACCCGTGTACTCAGACAGCAGGCCCACCATTTTGACAGCCCGGGGGGTGGTTGATGTCCGAAATGGGAGGGTGCTCGTCCGCATCCTCAACATTGGGGAGAGGGAAGTACACTTACCCAGGTACGCTACACTCGCCAAACTGTTTGTCGTCGAACACAAAGCTATCAGGGCCGTGGAACCCTTGCCTCCATCTCCACAGGCGGAGGGTAATGGCTCCCAGAAACAAAAAGAGGACTGGTGCCAGAAACTCCACGTGGGTGCTGACTCCACTCCCCTGCACCAAAAACAAGGAGTCTACCGGGTGGTACAGGAGTACGAGAGAGTCTTTAGTAAGCACCCGCTAGACTTCGGCAGAGTAAAAGGGATAGAACACCACATCCCCACAGGGAGCCACCCACCAATAAAAGAGAGGCACAGACCTGTACCCCCTGCACATTATCAGAACGCCAAGGGTATGCTAAGAGAAATGAAAGAAGCTGGGGTCATTAGAGACAGCTGTAGCCCCTGGGCAGCCCCCTTGGTTCTGGTCAAAAAGAAAGACGGCACCATGAGAATGTGCGTGGACTATAGACAAATCAACCGTATCACCCACAAAGACGCATATCCGCTGCCTAGAATAGAAGAGTCTTTAGCCGCACTAAAATCAGCTAACTTCTTTTCTACTTTGGACCTTACTAGCGGGTACTGGCAGGTTCCTGTGGCAGAGGCTGACAAGGAGAAGACCTCCTTCACCACCCCGATGGGACTGAGCGAATTCAACTGCATGCCTTTCGGGCTCTGCAACGCACCAGGGACCTTCCAGCAGCTGATGGAATGCTGTCTAGGGCACCGAAACTTCGAGACGGTCCTCCTCTACCTGGACGACGTGATCGTCTATTCGAAGACCTACGAGGACCATCTGAAGCACTTGGCCGAGGTGTTCGAAGCCCTGGCAGGCTATGGCCTGAAGGTGAAACCATCAAAGTGCCACCTGCTGAAACCAAAGGTCCAGTACCTAGGGCACGTGGTAAGCGCGGAAGGAGTGGCTCCCGACCCTGACAAGGTCACGGCAATCAAGAGCTGGCCAAGCCCCTCGAACATCAAAGAGGTGAGACAGTTTCTCGGGTTGGTAGGCTACTACCGAAGGTTCATCCCCGGGTTCACTAAGATGGCAGCTCCTATGCAGGACCTCCTGATCGGACAGTCTAAGTCCCGAAGTCAAAAGCCACCCTTCAAGTGGGATAAACCGGAAGAGGAGTCCTTCCGCCAGCTAAAGATGGCCCTCACGGGGGATGAGATCCTGGCCTACCCTGATTACGGCCAGCCTTTCATTCTCCACACAGATGCCAGTAATGTGGGACTGGGAGCCGTATTGTCCCAAAACCAACAGGGCAGAGAACGGGTGATCGCATACGCCAGCCGGAAGCTGAGGCCCACCGAGAGGAACCCGGAGAATTACAGCTCCTTCAAGCTAGAATTCTTGGCGGTGGTGTGGGCCGTAACGGAACGCTTCAAGCATTACCTGGCCTCCGCAAAGTTCACCGTGTACACGGACAACAACCCGTTGACACACCTGGACAATGCAAGACTGGGTGCCCTGGAACAGCGGTGGATGGCCCGTCTCTCCAACTATGACTTCGTGATCAAGTACTGGGCAGGCAAAACCAACGCCAACGCGGACGCCCTATCAAGAATGCCTCACTTACCTGAAGGTGACGAAGACCCAGAAGAGCTAGAGGAGGTAGACCTCCCCGCGTTTCACCGGTATGGAGCCGCTCAACACTCTCACCGCGTGAAGGAGGAGGATCTAACAACTGTGATGATGAATCCCCTACCTCACCACAGCTGGGCCGAGACCCAAGATAGTGACCCTGCAGTCCGCCTGGTGAAAGATCTGCTGACCCAGGAAGACGCCCGCATGAATCCGGATGCTCCAGAGGAAGCTAGACAGCTATGGAAGGAGAAGAGCAAGCTGTTCCTCTACGAAGGCAAGTTGTGCTGAAGGATTGTCAACCACCGGACGCACGAGCTGACCTGGCAAGTCGTGGTCCCAAGGCGGGATGCAGCTATGGTCCTGGGGGCTTACCATGACAGAGCGGGACACTTCGGTTGGAAGAAACTGGAGTTCCTACTAAGAGGAAGGTTCTTTTGGGTCGGCATGAGAGGAGCAGTAGAAAAGTGGTGCAGAGACTGTGGCCCTTGTCACCTGAGGAGGAAGGACCGCACCAGCCAGAAGACACCCTTGAGGCCCATCGTCACCACGCAGCCTCTTGAGCTGGTAGCTCTGGACCACGTCAAATTGGCTCCAAGCCGGTCTGAATACATCTATGCCCTGACAATCGTGGACCACTATTCCCGTTTTCTAGTGGTGGTCCCGGTAAAGGACTTGACAGCCCAAACAGCGGCCAGAGCCTTCCAGCAATACTTCTGCCGTCCACACGGGTATCCGGAACAGGTCCTGACAGACCAGGGTCCAGCGTTCGAGGCTGAAATCTTCCAGGAGTTCTGCAACCTCTATGGCTGTAAGAAGATTCGTACAACGCCTTACCACCCACAAACCAACGGGATGTGTGAGAAGATGAACAATATAGTCATTGATCTCCTGAAGACGTTGCCCGTGGAGGAACGCAGCCTGTGGCCAGAAAAATTGCCGGACCTGGTAGACATGTACAACAATATCCCGGTGAACGCTACAAACTGCACCCCGGCTTACCTGATGCGAGCTAGACCAGGTAAGCTGCCCATAGACCTGGAGATGGGAGTCCTAATACCTGAGGACACCTCCCCGGATGCGGACTGGGATACGGAAAGGCAACTGCAGTACAGGAAGGTACAAGAGAGTGTGGAGAAGAGCCTGGCCCAGGTGAGAGAGAAGCAAGAAAGACTCTTCAATCAACATGCCCCTGCTGGTCCCCTAGAACCTGGTGAGCAAGTCCTAAAGCGAAAAAGAAGGCTACATAAGTTGGACGACCAGTGGGAAAGGGAACCCTACACCGTACTGCAGTCTGACCACGACAACCCAAAGGTGTGCGTAATCACCAAGGACGGAGGAGAAACCACTAGTGTCGTCTCCAGAGACCACCTCAAAAGGTGCCCCGAGCAACTCCGTAGTGCAGAAGAGGATCAGAGTGACCTTGAACCCGCAGCGGACAAGGAAGAAATGATCAGCACCGTTCTCGGAGAGTTCCCTCAGTCCTGGACTCGCATAAATGATGCCATAGTGGTACCTGTCCTGCATTTCCTGCAACCAGCACAGCAACAACCAACACCAGAGCCGGAAGGTGAAGAGGAGCAAGCGGTTCCAGAGGCAGAAGAGCCTGTACCAGCAGCCCAGGAGAGTCAACCCTCTGCTGACAGTGAGCCTGCCATGCCTGCGGTAAGCCAAAGAACCCGCAGACAGTTGCCTGCCCTACCTGTACAGCCAGCTGGTAGCTGTACCCCTAACGCTAGTGGGGAAAGCCAAGTTGGTCCACCACCAGACAGTGGGCTACGTAGGTCAACCAGGAGCACAAAAGGGCAGATACCCGCTCGCTGGAGAATATAGGGTGCACTAATTGTAAATAACCTTGTTGCCAAATGTTGAATTGTTTGCCAAGTTACATGCATGTTTGGTAATACTCTGTTTCAGTTTCTTGCAGCTACCGTAAGGACTCAAAGGTTATGGACTTTTATAACCGGGACCTGGTATGGACTGCGTTCGGAGCCTAACCCAGGAATGAACTAAGACTGTGAAGGACTTGGGGTAGGACAGACCCCCACCTGGTTAAGGCTCCCTGTTGTTCTGGTGATATGGACACCCGGTCACAGACCACACTGTGACCTAAAGAACTCAATTTGTGCGTCGTCTGTCTATTAATGTTTTATTGTTGTGCATATTGTCTTTGTTTATTGTTTAGTCCCGGAGTACTAAATTTCACTAGGGGGGAATGTGTCACCCTACCTGGATGCCACAAGTGTAATAAAGCTGTGTCTGAGAGCAAGGGGGAGGTTCTCTGGTTAGGGGAACATTAGCATGCAATGCCTCCTGTCTCAGGCCAGTAGGGGGAGCAGGCTGCCCCTATAAAAGCTGGTACTGAGGGCAGGGTTAGAGAGAACTGGATTGCCTGTCTCAGCTCTGAGACGTGTCCCAGAGTGGAGCAGGGACAGAAAGTTGATTGCACCTAAGAGGAAGTGTGGCAGTAGGAGAGAGCCACCAGCCAGAGACAAGAGGCGAAGAGAGCCTGTCTTGGCAGAGAAAAGACTTCATTTTTCCAGACTTTGGTGTCTGAGGCTGGAAGGATTCCACATCCCCCAGCAGAGAACCAGTCCGCAAGGGACTGTACATTCCTTGACCTAAGAAGCCTGGAGGCCCTGCCACAACCGAAGGGACCAGTAAAGCCGTAGAAGGCTGGGAGCAGAAAGGAACCCACGTCGCAGGCCATACAGGCGAGAAAGCATGGAAGCTCGGAAACGTGGGCTGTTATCCTATCAGGAGGAGATAGCCAGAAGGAGCGTAGAAAGCACGGTAGGCCTACACCCTCACCCTGACCAGGGCCAATTTCCCCGTTGCTCTCAGACATCCAGGTCCCCTCCTAGCTGGGACTGTTTGTGGGTCAGTTTACCTGTTCAAGTAAAGACCCTGGACTGCAACCTGTTGTCTGTGTGCTCCTTGCTCCTCCAGCACTATCATCACTGGGACTCTCACTACCATCACTCCCACCATCCACTATACTGCCCTGGGGCCGCACTCTTCCCGTGGGGAGTCACACTACCATAGCTGCACATCTCATCAGCCCCAGCGGTCTGCATGCAGCGGCAGTTCCTAATAACCGCAAATCCACGGGTGGCGTAGTCGGACATAATCAATATAACGGACTACCACTGGCCTGACCACCCTGAGCCACGGAACCGGGTTGCCACTACTACTCCCATCGTTCCCTATTGCCCGGATCCGAGTGCCCCACGGCCCAGGGGGCGAGTCAACTGCACCCAGTGATCTCATCAATTGGGGAAGCCAATAGGTGCCCAAACATGCTCGAGCACACGTCACAGCCATTTAACCCCTTCACCCCCGAGCCTGTTTTCACCTTCATGACGAAGCCAAATTTTACAATTCTTACCACTGTCACTTTATGTGGTAATAACTTTGGAACGCTTCAATGGATCCCATTAATACTGAGATAGTTTTTTCGTGGCATATTGTACTTCATGATAGTGGTAAAATTTCTTCTATAGGAGTTGCGTTTATTTGTGAAAAAAATGGAAATTTGGCAAAAATTTAGAAAATTTAGCAATTTTCAAACTTTGAATTCTTATGCCCTTAAATCAGAGAGATATGTCACGCAAAATAGTTAATAAATAACATTTCCCACATATCTACTATACATCAACACAATTTTTGAAACATAATTTTTTTTTGTTAGGAAGGTATAAGGGTTAAAAGTTGACCAGCGATTTCTCATTTTTTTAACAAAATTTACAAAACCATTTTTTAGGGACCACATCACATTTGAAGTGACTTTGAGGGGTCTTTATGACAGAAAATACCCAAAAGTGACACCATTCTAAAAACTGCACTCCTCAAGGTGCTCAAAACCACATTCAAGAAGTTTATTAACCCTTCAGGTGCTTCATAGGAACTGAAGCAATGTGGAAGGAAAAAATGAACATTTAACTTTTTTTCACCAAAATTTTACTTTAGACCCAATTTTTTTTTATTTTCACAATGGTAACAGGATAAAATTTGTTGTGCAATTTCTGCACAGCTGACACCCAGCGGAAATCGCCCGCTCACAGCCTCCTGTGCGCAGGCGATTGCCATGACGCATATTTACTGCATTGGTCGAGAAGTACTTCCCGACCATGATGTATATTTACTGCAAATGTCGTGAAGGGGTTAAATGCCGTTATCAATGATTGACAGCAGAATCTAAATGATTACACAACAGTGCTCAGAGCTATCTCTTGTCGTTGCTGTTAAAAGCGGATGCCGGCTGTGTGACGCAGTTGACATCTGCCATTTGTGGTGCATACTAATTTCCTGATCCTGCTTCACACATGCAGACATATAGTTATGCCCATTTGCGCCAAAGAGTTAAAATGTGGTATCACTTTTAGGACGCCGTATAACACAGACAACAATCACATCACAATGCCCGGACTGGCCGGCGGCTCTCCTGACTCCAGTCCGTGTACCTCGATGCGATCGTCGTCCATCTTATACAACCATGTGACTGCTCCCTAAGCCTGAGCTTTTTAGTACCTCCAATAAAACTGATGTAGAGACTAACCTGTCAAACATCCTGTTTGTCTCGGAATAATAAGGGTTCAAGGAAAACATCCTTCATTTTCCCATTTTTCTTTTTGATGCTGTTACTTGAAATACTGTTTCTTCCTAAACTCTAGTCTCGTGCCTTTGTACCATACTCAGTATTTTTAGCATTATACCTAAAAATGCAGCCCAATTGCCAATAGATAGGCCTGCATTTGCAAATAAAAGTGAATTTGTGGAGAGGCAATAGTATTAAAAAGTTTTTGTAGTAGATTGAATAATTGAGCGTTGCGGCCGTGGTGCAGTTTGGTGCCACAACCATGACAAAAGAAATGCACCATTTTGCTCTAATTTTCAAAAATCGCTCCAAAACACTGAGGTTTTATTATGATTGCAGTAAAAACTCACAATGTGACTGCAAAGTCTGAACACAACCTAAAGTCGAATTTTAGTGCTAAAATTGTGACTGTTTTATACCAGTATTCTGGCATAATATGTAGAATAAAGTCATCGCTTTCTGCACTTTTTTAGGATTTCTTATTAATAGCACTGAATTGAAACCTTTATTGTTTAATGCCAGAAGATGAAAGTCTGTCAGCAGTAACTGGTGGGACTCGGACATCTTGGTCCCCATTCATAATTACATTGGGGGCTTCTGCCTGACTTCAGGCACATGGAGTCCAGAATATGAAGCATTGGACTCCGTTTGACCTTCTTTCCGATGATGTCCATCTTTTTAGCCAGATGTACAGTAGTACCATAGAGACTATGCTATTATGTTCCTCTTAAAATATGGCGAGATTTTGGACTCCATTTGCCATATTGAAGTTAATGGTTCAGTCAGGGGCATGTCTGAATCCCATTTTTAAAGTTTCCACACGATAGGCCCTGGCGGATTCATGACTGGCACTAAAACATTGTCTCTAATTTCATGCTACCCAAACCACGGATAGCATGACACCTCAACGGGGTCCTTCATTACAGGGAGCTATGTTTTACTAAAAAGCGCTGCAGAAAATACAGACAAGATGTAGTTTTAGAAGTGAGCTGGCCACGTGGAGGAGAGTCTGCAGAACGACTTTCCTTCATCCTCTGCCTCTGTGGCTTGGCTTGATTGACAGGTCTTTCAATATATGCAAATAAGCAAAGACCTGTCATTCAAGCTGACCCTGGCTTGGAGCAGCCAAAGGGGAGCTGCTCATGGGCATTTCTCCCGCTACTTAAAGAATGAAGAATATGCTGATAGGCTCCCATTAAAGAAGCACTCCCATTAAAGTTTTTATCCTTTTAATATATTGCAATCATCCTATTATATTGCTGTGTACTTACAATTGCTTATTTTGCCTTTCTACCCAGTTAATTCTTCTCTTTTCCATTAGGTCCCTGGCATCATGTAATTAAAAACTGACTAGCTGAACCCTTCTAAGCGATATATAGAAACAGCAGGGCAATTTCCATGCATGAGTCATGAGTCACTGCAAAAATTCCTGGCAGGGGGGAGGAGCGGAGCAGCTGGGTCACAAGGTGAAGAGGAGGATGTGAAATGCAGGGAAAAGAGACTTACTGTTTCTACATAGAGCAGAGAACAGAGAAGAATTTACTGGGTAGAAAGACAAAATGAGCAATTGTAAGTACACAGCACTATATAATATGATGACTGTAATATATTAACCCCTTTACAGCCTGGGGCATAATAGTACGCACCAAGCTGTCACCCCCTGTTCAGCGCGGGCTCCGGCGCTGAGCCCACACTGAACCGGGCACATGTCAGCTGATTCTTACAGCTGACATGTGCCCGCAAAAGCCACGGGTGTAATAGCGAACCACCCGCGGCTGTTAACATGTTAAATGCTGCTGTCAATCTCTGACAGTGGCATTTAATATCGCCGCGCCGGAAGCGCGTCACTTACTCCGTCCATCGGTGACCCCGTCACGTGATCGCGGGTCACCGATGTGTGGGCATGACAACCCTGGGTCTGCAGCAGACTAAAGTGGTTGTCATGAGCTGATCGCTATGAGCACCACCTAGTGGTCAGCGCTCATAGCACAGGAGCATTTCTGCTACATAGAGGTGATCTGCTCATCAACTCTATGTAGCAGAGGCGGTCAGACAAGTGCTGCTTCTAGTCTCCTATGGAGACTATAGAAGCATTCAAAAAGTGAAAAAAAATGTTTTCAAAAATATCAAAAAAATAAAAAAATATAAAAGTTTAAATCACCCCCCTTTCGCCCCATTCAAAATAAAATAATAAAAAAAAAACCACATATACATATTTCGTATTGCCGCGTTCAGAATCGCCCAATCTATCAATATAAAAAAAGTATTAATCTCATCGGT
The DNA here is from genome assembly GCF_046119375.1 of Phyllobates terribilis. Lineage (NCBI taxonomy): Eukaryota > Metazoa > Chordata > Amphibia > Anura > Dendrobatidae > Phyllobates > Phyllobates terribilis. Next base: position 149,228,428 of record NW_027362762.1, read on the forward strand.
AAACGGCGTAATGAGAAAAAAATTCTAAACGCTAGAATTATGTTTTTTGGTCGCCGCAACATTGCAATAAAATGTAATAACGGGCGATCAAAGCATCGGATCTACCCCAAAATGGTATCACTAAAAACTTCAGCTTGGCGCGCAAAAAATAAGCCCTCACTCGGCCCCAGACCCCGAAAAATGGAGACGTTACGGATCTCGGAAAATGGCACCATTTTTTTTTTTTTAGTAAACTTTGGATTTTTTTTTCACCACTTAAATAAAAAAGAACCTATACATGTTTGGTATCTACGAACTCGGAATGACCTGGAGAATAATAATGGCAGGTCAGTTTTGCAAAAAGACCTGGGCGCCCACGGAAGACAACAGTGGTGGATGATCGCAGAATAATCTCCATGGTGTAGTGAAACCCCTTTACAACAGCCAACCAAGTGAACAACACTCTCCAGCAGGTAGGCGTATCAATATCCAAATCTACCATAAAGAGAAGACTGCATGAAAGTAAATACAGTGGGTTCACTGCACAGTGCAAGCCACTCATAAGCATCAAGAATAAAAAGGCTAGACTGGACTTTGCTAAAAAACATCTAAAAAAGATGCACAGTTCTGGAAGAACATTCTTTGGACAGATGAAACCAAGATCAACCTCTACCAGAATGATGGAAAGTGAAAAGTATGGCGAAGGCGTGGTACAGCTCATGATCCAAAGCATACCACATCATCTGTAAAACACGGCGGAGGCAGTGTAATGGCTTGTGCATGCATGGCTGCCAGTGGCACTGGGTCACTTGTGTTTATTGATGATGTGACACAGGACAGAAGCAGCTGAATGAATTCTGATGTATTCAGAGCCATACTGTGTGCTCAGATCCAGCCAAATGCAGCCAAATTGATTGGTCGTCGTTTCATACTACAGATGGACAATGACCCAAAACATAAAGCCAAAGCAACCCAGGAGTTTATTAAAGCAAAGAAGTGGAATATTCTTGAATGGCCAAGTCAGTCACCTGATCTCAACCCAATTGAGCATACATTTCACTTGTTAAAGACTAAACTTCAGATAGAAAGGCCCACAAACAAACAGCAACTGAAAACCACCGCAGTGAAGGCCTGGCAGAGCATCAAAAAGGAGGAAACACAGCGTCTGGTGATGTCCATGAGTTCAAGACTTCAGGCAGTCATTGCCAACAAAGGGTTTTCAACCAAGTACTAGAAATGAACATTTTATTTACAATTATTTAATCTGTCCAATTACTTTTGGTCCCTTTAAAAACAGGGTGGCACATGTTAAGGAGCTGAAACTCCTAAACCCTTCATCCAATTTTAATGTGGATACCCTCAAATGAAAGCTGAAAGTCAGAACTTCAACTGCATCTGAATTGTTTTGTTTAAAATTCATTGTGGTAATGTCTAGAACCAAAATTAGAAAAATGTTGTCTCTGTCCAAATATATATGGACCTAACTGTATATAGTGATCGCATGATCAAGGATTAATTAAAGAGCAACTTAACTTTAGGGGGTTTTTTTTAGATAATTTTGTCCAGCATGGAAAGTTATGAAACTTTACAGATCACTTTATTAGGGGATTTGAATTCATTTCTGTAAAACATGGTAAGTAGGTGGCTTCCAAGCCCCTGCTTTTCCACAGTCTATTTTTTTTGCCTTCCGCTGCATTGATATCAGAATGTACTCATTTGGAGTACAGGTGATGGCAGTGATGAGTCAGCACCTGTTTCCTCCTGTGAACCTTGTGCTTATCAGAACAATCTCCTGCAGCAGCTTATCCGCAATATTAGTGAAACACAGGCGCTGAGCTGACACTTTAACTGCCATCATCTGTACTCCTAATGAGCACATGCTGATATCAATGCAGCTGAAAGACTGGGGAAAAGCAGGAATTTGGAAGCCACTTACATGCAATTTTTTTTACATTGAGGCTGTGTGCCCACTATGCGTTTTTCAAGCGTTTTTGCTGTGGAATTTGCGCAGCGTAAACGCTTGCAAAACACTTGGTAATACATACCCCATGGTCCCCAATGTCAATCCGCATGTTCTATGCCCATGCTGCGGAATTTTCCGCAGCGTATTTTATGTGCGGAAAAATCCACAGCATGTCCATTATTTGTGCGTTTACGCATGCGGAATTGCCTACTCAATGCATTTAAAAAATGCATGGCAATTCCGCATGTCCAAAACGCTTCAAAAACGCGTGAAAAACACGCGTGAAATTACGCATGCGTTTTTTCTGGCAAGAACATGCAGAAACGAAGCAGAAATTTTCCGCTTCATTTCTACATCGTGGGCACATAGCCTAAGGCTATGTGCCCACGATGCAGAAATGAAGCAGAAAATTTCTGCAGCATTTCTGCATCTCCCTGGCAGAAAAAACGCATGCAGATTGCAAACGGCATGGATTTATACAGTGTGACCGTAAAAATAAAAAAATAAAGCTATACTTACCTCCGATGCCGCCGCGTGTGCTGTCGCGCTCGTCCTGGCTTCTTCCGGGTTGCCGGCACATCGCGAGACAGCCTGCGGTCACATGACCGTGACGTCATCTCACGTCCTGGAAGGAGAAGCGCTGCAGGGGCCGCCGGACAGGTGAATATAAACTTTATTATTTTATTCTTTTTTTACAGGTACAATGGTACCCATGTCTGGATGAGAGTCTTCTCTCCTCCAGAACTGGGTACCATCCGCACATTGAATCGCACAAATGTACAGACACGGATTCTATGTGTCTCAATGCAAGTCAATGGCGGCCATTCCGCTGCGCTTCCGCAAAATTAATGAACATGCTGCGGATTTATGAGCGCTGCAGAAACGCTGCGGAAAAATCCGCAGCATGTGCATTGACATTGCGGAATGCCATTGGGGACCATGGGGTGCGGATTACCATGCGTTTTTTATGCGTTTCCGCTGCGGAAATTACGCAGTGGAAACACATGAAAAACGCATCGTGGGCACGCAGCCTGATGAAGACAAATCGTTTAATAAAGTGATTTGCAAAGTTTCATAACTTTCCATGCCACACAAAATTCTAAAAAAATTCATTTTTTTTATCCTTTAAAGTGCAATTAAAAAAAATTGCAGTTCAAGTCAACCCTCCTTTTTTCCATTTTTTTTAACGAAAAGAATAAAAACGGATTACAATTGATTTTGCCTTTTTCCATAAATGTCTGAACTCATGTTTGTAAACGTCTAAACGCTACTTATTGTCTGAAAAGCACTTTACTTACCCCTCACAGTAAACGCCATAAAAAAATTTAAAGTGACAGAATCGCTGTTTTTGGATGCCTTGTATCCCTCAAAAGGCATACCAATAAAAACTGCAGCTTACTTCCTCAAAAAAACAAGCCCTATTGACTAAAATATAAGGAAGCTAAGAGTCTCAGTTTTCAACTAAAATTAATTTATTGAATGATTAAAAAGTTTTAGATTTTTTTTAAAGTTGTAAAACATAAAAAAATAGCTGAATTGCTTTTTTTTCTATTCTCTCCCACAAACTATTTTTTTCTAATTTTTCAATATATTTCATTGTAAATTAAATGGTAGCATTTAAAAATACAACTTGTCCTACAAAAACAATTCCTCGTACAGCTATTTTGATAGCATAATAAGAAAAACATTATGGCACTTAGAAGACTGGAAGGAAAAAACAAATATGAAAAAAAATGGCCTCTTTCATTAAGCTACAAGTTAGCAGTCAGGCTATGTGCCCACGTTGCGGAAGTGAAGCATATTTTTTACGCTTCTCCCTGGTGGGAAAATCGCATGCGGATATTACATGCGGTTTTCCCGCCAGGTAGAAGCGTTTGTGAGGCGTCTTTGCATGCATTTCCGCATCACTTGGAAAAGTGCTTGACAACTTGTTCAGAATGGTAAAAAATAAAAAAATAAACTTTATACTCACCTTCTGATGCATTCTCTGCCCCGTCCGGAGGCTTGAGCGGCTCACGCTGTTGTGTGCAGGACCTGCGGTGACGTCATTGTGTCATGTGGTGGGTCACATGACTCAATGACGTGGCAGGTCCTTCAGACAACAGCGCGACGGAGGGAAAACATCAGAAGATAAGTATAAACTTTATTTTATTCTTTTTTTTACAGGTTCTTTGGTACCCAGGTCTGGATGAGAGTCTCCTCTCATCCAGACTTGGGTACCATCTGCACATTGATTCCGCTGCGCTTCCGCAAAATTAATGAACATGCTGCGGATTTTTGACCGCAGCATATACGCTGCGGAAAAATCCGCAGCATGGGCATTGACATTGCGGAATGCCATTGGGGACCATGGGGTGCGGATATACATGCGTTTTTCAAGCGTTTACACTGCGGAAATTCCGCAGCATATACGCTTGAAAAACGCTACGTGGGCACACAGCCTCAGGCTATGTTCCCACGATGCAGAAATGAAGCAGAAATTTCCTGAGCATTTCTGCATCTCCTTGGCAGAAAAAAACGCATGCGGATTTTACATGCGTTTTTTTTGCCAGGGAAAAGCATTTTTTAAGCGTTTTTGCATGCATATCCGCATGCGTTTTTTCAAGTGCTTTTCCAAGCGATTTTGAGCATCACTTGGAAAAGTGCTTGACAAGTTGCTTACACAATATAAATCCATGCAACTGGCATGGATTTATAGTGTGTAAGCTTTAAATGCAGCATCAATAGTAAAAAAAAATAATTAAAAACGTAAAAAAAAAAATAAAAAAATTATACTTACCTCTCTGGCGGCCCCCGATCTCCTCTCCGGTGGCGTCCTCTGTCCTCCGCGTCCCGCGGTGTTCCGAGAAGGACCTGCGCTGACGTCATTTAGTCAGCTGACAGGTCACGCGACCGCCGAGGTCAGCGGTCGCGTGACCATCACATGACTAAATGACGTCACCGCAGGTCCTTTCAGAACACCGTGGGACGTCGAGGACAGAGGACGCCACCAGAGAGGAGACCGGGGGCCGCCGGAGAGGTAAGTATAATGTTATTTTTTATATTTTAATTCTTTTTTTTTACTAATGGTACCCGGGTCGGATGAGAGTCTCCTCTTCTCCAGACCCATGTACCATACGCGCATTGAACCGCATAACATCCGCATTTATACATGTATGCATGCGGATGTTATGCGGTTCAATGCAAGTCAATGGCGGTGATTTTGCCGCGATTACGCACAATAAATGGTTGTGCTGCGGATTTTTCTGCAATGATAATCTGCAGCGGAAATTTCCGCATCATGTGCACAGCACATGCGGATTATCATTGGGAAACATGGCAGACAACTTATCATGCGTTTTTAATGCGTTTTCGCTGCGGAAACGCATTAAAGCCGCATCGTGGGCACACAGCCTCACTCTCTGTGACTGCAGAGTTGTGAATCTTCACATCGCGTGCACTGTGTGCTGTCAGGATTCTCCGATGCTGGAGCCGGGAGCGGGCGGTCATCTGACTACAAGTATGCAATTTGCATATGTTCTGTCACATTCTGACTAGACTATATCTGGCCTTGCTCAATACACTTGCATTCTCAATGTATTGAGCTCAATACACTTGCAGTCTAGTCAGCATGTATGTAAATCACATTTGCGGTCACGAGCCCGCCGCTCGCACCGAAGAATCCTCACAGCGCACAGTGCAAGCGATGTAAGGATTCACAAGTCTGCAGTCACACAGAATGACTGCAAACTTGTAGTTTAAAAGGTTAAATCCTTTAAAAGGTTTGTCTTAAGTTCTGTACCCAGGAGCACACTGCTTCCCTGCCTCCCAGCTTCAAACTTGCTGGGGTGGGTGTGCAGGTGGTAGTGCACTCCTGATGAATGACAGTTTGCACTGGATGCATGGCTGCGTCGCCTGCCTCAACAGTATGCACTCAGATGCTGCAAGCCAGGAAAGCTTTGGAGGAACACAGGGGCACTGAATCCAGCCAGCTTCAGAACTGCACTTACAAGCTTTTTAACAAATGAGACCGACCACCGCTGATAAACTGCAGAGGTGGCTGGTAACCTAGGCAAAGAGCACTGTGCAATTTTACTCAAATATTTAGGATCCAATGGGTAATGTTTCTTCTTGTGTAGAATGACATGCCAAGCCTGCCATGCCAATGTGAGGAGGCTTATAAGCCATGCAATGCTCCTCTAGGAAATTAAATATGCAAATTGCCTATTCAGAGAGGAAGAGGATTAGAACTCTATTGCCACCTATTGTAAGTAGCAATCCTAAAAGTCAATATCGACCTTATAATAAGCCTTGTGCCACCTATTGGAAGTATCAATCCTAAAAGTCAATATCGACCCTTTAACAAGCCTTACCACATGACTTAGGATAAAAACCAAACCAGATTCTCAATTTGCAGACACGGTGTTTCTGGTTGCTGTCCCTCATTAGTGCAAAGTGTAAGATCTAGTTTTGCTGTGTGAATCTGACTGGGAAACATTAAATTGAGATTCTGGTTTGGCTTTTATCCTAAGTCATGTGGCAAGGCTTGTTAAAGGGTCGATATTGACTTTTAGGATCGCTACTTCCAATAGGTGGCACTATGTCACAGGTGCAGTCATCCTGCAGTTGGTTTTTGGAGATCTCTTTGTTTAGCATTACAGACAATTTCTTAGAAGCTGTATCTCTAGGACCCAGTGGCTACCTTCCTCTGGCTAATTAACACCCTGGCCTGGGTGTATAAATACCTGCTGTGTGCAAGAGGGAGATGCCGGCGATATTCATTACTTCTTGTGAAGGCTTGAGCAAGAGCAGTACCTCTTCCTCTCTGGTTCTAGAGGACGTGTTCTCATTTGTCTGGAATCAACTAAAGCTAAGCGATTTTCCCTTGTTTGTCCCCCCTTGTTGTCTTTAGTGTTCAGTGGGGATCAACTAGCACTAATCCCCTCCCTTCTCTAGCCTGAGCCTAACGCCAGGGAAAGACAGGGCGAGGTACGGGTGCGGCGATTGGTGAACAACAAATATAGGGACGTTAGTGGAGACAGGGTGACACTAGATCAGCCTAGGAGGTCTCCACTCCCCCCCTTCCCCTAGAGTCTGGGCTCCCTTTCCCTTTGTGTTGCACTTAGTCTTTCCCACACCTTGCGTGACCGTGACACACTAGAGCTCTAGTCTTCTTCCTCTCTGAAGAGGCAATTTGCATGCTCCTTAGGATAGGTCATCAATGTCTCATAAGACAGGGTGCGACACCCGGCACCCCTGCCATTCAGCCGTTATCGGTGATGGTGGCAGCGCCGATGGCCGGAAGTACTTACTTACGGAGCTGGCCATCTTCTGATAGTGGCTGCTGCAGGGTACTGCACACACATCCGCCTGCTAAAGATTTGAATAGGAGGTAGATATGCAGTACCAAGCCTAGGCCACTACCAGAAGATGGAGGCGCTTGGCAAGTGAACACTTCCGGCCGGCAGCCGCCGATATCGATAACAGCTGATCGGCAGGGGTGTCAGACCCTGGCTGATCAGACATTGATGATGATAGGTCGTCAGTGTAATAGAAGTGGACAACCTCTTTAAGATTAACACAGGTATCCTTTGTGCTATCACCCAAGCAAAGGTATTGCTAGTCTTGCACATGAACGGCAACCATATAGTATGATTCCTTTTGGGTCCTCAACCATGAAGGTACTATGATGGAAAGATGAGTACAGGAGGATAGACGAATGAGATACCATAGCTACCCACTGCTGGTCTGCTAATCCACTAGCGAGGCACATAGTGCAGCCTGCACTGCTGCTTGTCCCAAGGTCTACAAACTATACCGCTGTTCTGGGAAACAGTATGAGGGCCCTTCATCGAAATGCATTGCCATCGTGAATGGGATTTGTGTCATATCTTTCACTTATGTCACATTTATAAATATTATTATATTATCACCATAATTTGGTCACCAGTGTACAGTTATGGATCTGACGCTGAACTCAAGTATCATATTGCAAAATGGATTAAATGGTACAAGCTCCACCTTTGATTAACTTTCATTCAATAGTGAATGTACAATTTTGCACCCTATCTATTTACCTTAATTGTTTCTGGAGATTGTCAGTTCCTGGACCCGTGATACATATTTTATATCAATATTTAGTACTGTATGATAATGTGTTATGAAACATGAAATATCCATGTATCAACGAGCCGGCACATGGGTTTTCACACAATCTGGAATTAAATAATATAAATCACAATACACTGTTCTATCCTCAGTATCAGCCTACTTCTTTGCAGTTTCCAGTTGACAAACTAATAATATTTAGAAAGTAAAAACCCACAAAATAGGATTGAAAAATGCTGGATGCTTCATCAGGGTATTTAAAGGGGTTTTCCAGAACATTTATATTGAAGATCTATACTTAGGAGTCCAGCTGCCTTAAAGTGCTGTGGCTCTCTGGAAAAGGCATAGATATGTGAAGTGGCCTTGAATGATATGGGCAGCCCGGTGGCTCAGTGGTTAGCACTGTTGCTTTGCAGCCCTGGAGTCATGGCTTCAAATCCCACCAAGGACAAAATCTGCAAGGAGTTTGTATGTTCTCCCCGTGTTTGCGTGGGTTTCCTCCATGTTCTCCGGTTTCCTCCCACACTCCAAAGACATACTGATAGGGAATCTAGATTGTGAGCCCCAATGGGGACAGTGCCCATAATGTCTGTAAAGGGCTGCAGAATATGATAGCACTATATAAATAATAAATAAATACTGCAAACTCTCTCCTATTCACTTATATGGGAGAACTTGCAGTACCTCTCACCCCAACTACAGAATGTGCAGAGCTTTGCTACTCATGGAGCAGGAGGGACCCCAGGAGGTGGGCTCCCATCAATCTCATACTGATTACCTATCCTAAGAAAGCACAGCTTTATTTCATAAGTACCTTCTGAACTTTGGTCATGTCATATTGGTCTTATTTTTTAGATTAGATTCCGATATGTATTTGAACAAAATTTTTTTTTAAAAAAGCGTATACAACAGTCCATTATGAATAATTGTGATAAAACAAGTACGTCTGTCACATAGTGAACTTGAACATATTGTATTTCTGCCTCGTCAGTGCAATCAGGTAAGAGGAGGTCAGGGGCGTATCATTAACGTGGTGTAATATCTTCCTGGGGAACAAGGAAAGGTAAAATGCTGAGCGGGCAGGATCTGGCAGCAAGGCTGCGAGGCACTCCGGAGTGCTAAAATCCACAGCTTGTTTGGTGTAAGCAACTAATTAAAGCTGCGAATTTCAGACCTGAGGGTCCTTTTATGAACAGCATTAACCATTAGCTCTTCCTTGTCTCCCATCACTGGAGGCAGATGCACGACCATGTTCAGAACTTAATAACTTCGGATGTGTCTGAAGACAGAACATTTCATTCTGAGATATACGCAAGATGATTAAATCTTTTGAACATACTGCTAATGTAATGATATATGCAGATGGAGGTTTTAGTGCGGGGCACTCATTAAAAATAAATACTACGGGGTTCATATTATCATCAAATGTGTTTGTTTTTTTTCCTACCATGAAACATATCGAGCCCTCTGCATGCTTAAATAAAAGAAATCTGGCTTTGGGCAAATTAATTCAATATATATCTGTTAATGATGCCTCATTTATGGCAAGAAATAAATAGGAATACTAAGAAATTAAAATTAAGTAATTTGTAGGGGAACTATATTTCTATACAGAAGTCAGTAATGCCCGTAAGTATCTCATGCTGTGGGAAATACGTTTCTTTGCAGAGGTGAAATGTTTCTGTAATTATGGTATAATGTAAATGCTGCAGTTCTATTGTAGTTTTCACTGGGATGTGTTGGGAGAAATAACTTGAAGCTGCGGGATCTCAAACTTTAGATTAAAATCAGACCAAGTCGCCGATATTGGTGGGATCGGCTGACCATCTATTGTGTATCGAGGCCTCCAACTCTCCTTTGTCAGATAATGTTGGAGGAAAGAAGGATCGGGCGGTTTGAATTCATATTGTATATTCTTTAGTTTTTGCAGGAGATTAGCCACTGTCTTAGGTGCGTGGCAGTGGATTTCTCCTCAATGAAAACACATGAACCCTCAGCTCGAAGTGTATGAGAGGGGTAGTCAGAGATAGCTGTGAGCTGTAGCTTAAAGGGATATTCTCAAGTTTAGAAGTTATCCCATGTCCATGGAATTGGGAGGGATAACTTCCCCATTGCTGGGGGTCCAACCACTGGGATCCTCACTGATCCCGAGAACTGGGACTCTGAAGAGCCCCATGTGAATGTAGTGGTGGTTGACCATGCGTACTACAACTTCATTCATTCTTAATTCGACTGTTGGAGATAGCTGAGTGCTACGCTCAGCTGGTGTTTTGACAAGCCCATAAGAACGAATGGAGTGGCAGTACACATGATCGACCACCTCTCCACTCACACAAGGCTCTTCACAGCCCTGGTTCTCGGGATCGGTGGATGTCCTAGTGGTCGGACTCCCAGCAATATGGAAGTTATCCGCTATGGATGAAAGATAACTTCCAAACTTCAGAATACCACTTTAAAGGTGCCCATATATATGATCTGTCCCCATATACAGTACAGACCAAAAGTTTGGACACACCTTCTCATTTAAAGATTTTTCTGTATTTTCATGACTATGAAAATTGTACATTCACACTGAAGGCATCAAAACTATGAATTAACACATGTGGAATTATATACTTAACAAAAAATTGTGAAACAACTGAAAATATGTCTTATATTCTAGGTTCTTCAAAGTAGCCACCTTTTGCTTTGATGACTGCTTTGCACACTCTTGGCATTCTCTTGATGAGCTTCAAGAGGTAGTCACCGGAAATGGTTTTCACTTCACAGGTGTGCCCTGTCAGGTTTAATAAGTGGGATTTCTTGCCTTATAAATGGGGTTGGGACCATCAGTTGTGTTGTGCAGAAGTCTGGTGGATACACAGCTGATAGTCCTACTGAATAGACTGTTAGAATTTGTATTATGGCAAGAAAAAATCAGCTAAGTAAAGAAAAACGAATGGCCATCATTACTTTAAGAAATGAAGGTCAGTCTGTGCGAAAAATTGGAAAAACTTTGAAAATGTCCCCAAGTGCAGTTGCAAAAACCATCAAGCACTACAAAGAAACTGGCTCACATGAGGACTGCCCCAGGAAAGGAAGACCAAGAGTCACCTCTGCTTCTGAGGATAAGTTTATCCGAGTCACCAGCCTCAGAAATCGCAGATTAACAGCAGCTCAGATTAGAGACCAGGTCAATGCCACACAGAGTTCTAGCAGCAGACACATCTCTTCAACAACTGTTAAGAGGAGACTTTGTGCAGCAGGCTTTCATGGTAAAATAGCTGCTAGGAAACCACTGCTAAGGACAGGCAACAAGCAGAAGAGACTTGTTTGGGCTAAAGAACACAAGGAATGGACATTAGACCAGTGGAAATCTGTGCTTTGGTCTGATGAGTCCAAATTTGAGATCTTTGGTTCCAACCACCGTGTCTTTGTGCGATGCAGAAAAGGTGAACGGATGGACTCTACATGCTTGGTTCCCACCGTGAAGCATGGAGGAGGAGGTGTGATGGTGTGGGGGTGCTTTGCTGATGACACTGTTGGGGATTTATTCAAAATTGAAGGCATACTGAACCAGCATGGCTACCACAGCATCTTAAAAACCTATAATATAACACTTGGACGATAATATATAAAATGTAACATTTATTATTAATATATTAAAAACAATGCATAAATATAATAAGAAAAGGGAAGCAACACAAACAAAGGTCGCCGGGATTGACAGCTATAGTACATATAGAAATATTCACTAGTGAATCAAATTTAGTCACGTGCTGCAAATGTATAAAAGATCCACACTTACGGGTCAGTACAGCTCTGTTATTTATACTTACTCTATACGCTGTCTCACTATACACTCTGCTGCTTCATTGACTGTTTTGCACTGTGAGTTTATCTACTTACACTTTGTATCTTATGTAAATCTTACATGATTAATTGCAGTGTGGATCTTTTATACATTTGCAGCACGTGACTAAATTTGATTCACTAGTGAATATTCCTATATGTACTATAGCTGTCAATCCCGGTGACCTTTGTTTGTGTTGCTTCCCTTTTCTTATTATATTTATGCATTGTTTTTAATATATTAATAATAAATGTTACATTTTATATATTATCGTCCATGTGTTATATTATAGGTTTTTGCTGTTTATGCAGACACATGGGCACTTTGATGGTTTTGTGTGACTCAGTTTACTGATTGTTACCAAAGCATCTTGCAGCGGCATGCTATTCCATCCGGTTTGCGTTTAGTTGGACTATCATTTATTTTTCAACAGGACAATGACTCCAAACACACCTCCAGGCTGTGCAAGGGCTATTTGACCAAGAAGGAGAGTGATGGGGTGCTATGCCAGATGACCTGGCCTCCACAGTCACCAGACCTGAACCCAATCGAGATGGTTTGGGGTGAGCTGGACTGCAGATTGAAGGCAAAAGGGCCAACAAGTGCTAAGCATCTCTGGGAACTCCTTCAAGATTGTTGGAAGACCATTTCCGGTGACTACCTCTTGAAGTTCATCAAGAGAATGCCAAGAGTGTGCAAAGCAGTCATCAAAGCAAAAGGTGGCTACTTTGAAGAACCTAGAATATAAGATATATTTTCAGTTGTTTCACACTTTTTTGTTAAGTATAAAAACCAGGGGAGGAGTCCTGAGGAGATAATTTGCATATTCCCACTGCATTTTGGGGTAAGTGAAGAGTCTCCGCGAGCTCAAAGAACACTGGATTTTGGCTGTTGGAGCTGAAAAGAGGACATCGGTAAACCGCGCGCCGGTCGGCGCGTGCATTTTGAAGCTTTTTTTTAAACTTTTTTCACTGTTTTCAGAACATTAACAATAAGAACATGGAAGAGTCCAGGAGCCATTTGGTGAGCTGCATATCCTGCTACATGTTCACAGACTTGCCAGTGGAAAAGCCAAACTTCACATGCCAGAAATGCAAGCTTGTGTCCCTGTTGGAGGAAAAGTTGCGAAATCTAGAAGAGAGGTTAACTACCTTGAAAATCATTAAGGAAGGTGAAGAGTTCTTAGACAGAGCAGAATTATCTCTTCATGATTCAGAAAGAGAAGAAATTCGAACTGCACCTGACGAAACCGAAGAATGGAAGCATGTGACCCACAGAAGCAGGAGGATCGAGAGGCAGTCAGCACCCATACTGCTCAGGAACCAGTACCAGGCTCTCACGCAGGAGAACCATGAAGAAATACAGCAAAATAAGACTTTGCCAGCAATGAATAACCTTGTAAGCCCTCAGAATCCTCCTGGATGGAGAAAGAAGAATGTTGTGAAGAAAAAACGGAAAATGGTGGTTATGGGGGATTCCCTGTTAAGAGGAACAGAGGCCGCTATCTGCAGACCAGACATAACCTCAAGAGAAATGTGCTGTCTTCCAGGAGCAAAAATTAAAGATGTGTCTGACAGGATATCAAGACTCTTCAGACCTACAGATCACTACCCATTCCTGCTAATACATGTGGGGACAAATGACACCGCAAGAAAGGACCTGGAAACCATCTGCAGTGACTTTGAAGACTTAGGCAAGAAAGTGAAAGAATTGGGAGCGCAGGTGGTCTTCTCATCCATCCTCCCAGTGGATGGCCATGGAACAATGAGGTGGAATAAGATTCTACAGGTGAACAACTGGCTACGTCGATGGTGCCGTCAACAAGGATTTGGATTTCTGGATCACGGAATGAATTACCTATACGATGGACTACTTGCTAGAGATGGGGTGCACCTTACGAAGACTGGAAAACATGTATTTGGAAGTCGCCTTGCTACACTCATCAGAAGAGCTTTAAACTAGAACAATGTGGGAAGGGAAGCAAAAGGCCAGAAAAAGCCATACAGCTGACAAATACTATTGAGATCTCTGCTACTGGAAGTGGAAAAGAAGAACAAAGACAAAACAATTTAAATAATAAAAATATGGGAGGAAGAGAAACCAATCACAAACTAAAATGTTTTTATACAAATGCACAAAGCATGGGCAACAAACAAGGAGAATTGGAACTACTAATGCAGGAAAAGGAATATGATGTCATTGGAATCACTGAAACTTGGTGGGACGATACACATGATTGGAATAAAAGGCTAAAAGGATACAACTTATTTGCAAGAAACAGACTTGATAAACGAGGAGGAGGTGTTGCATTGTATGTTAGAAAAGCGTATATCTGCACAGAGATTGAAGCTTCAGAGACTGGGAGTTCTGTGGAAACTGTTTGGGTAAGAATACAAGGAGAGAACAACGGAAAGGACACCATTGTAGGCATTTACTACAGGCCACCTGGGCAAGCTGAAGATATGGATGAACTCTTTATGTATCAAATGACCAAGTTCTCCAAAAAATATGACGTAGTGGTCATGGGAGATTTCAACTATCCAGACATTTGTTGGGAATCTCTCTCAAGTAAAACTAACAGGTCAAGGAAATTCTTATCCTCTCTTGCTGACAACTTCATCTTCCAAAAGGTAGGGGAGAAAACAAGGGGATCTGCTACTTTGGATCTAATCCTTATAAACAGGGAGGAAATGGTTGAGGAGGTAAAGGTGGCTGGGACCCTAGGAGGCAGCGATCATGCTATTATAGAATTTTGGATAACTAGAGGAGGAAGACATGTGAAGACTCAAACTTCAAGGTTAGATTTTAGAAAGGCAGATTTTAAGAGACTCAGAAAGAGAATAGGAGGGATCCAATGGCTGGATGTCCTTAAGGACAAAAATGTCCAGGAAGGATGGGAAATTTTTAAAAATGAGATTCTCAAAGCACAATCGTTAACAATCCCGAAAAGTAGGAAGAATGGGAAGCTTTTAAGGAAACCAGGATGGATGAACACAGAACTTAAACACATGCTAAAAAGAAAGAAAGAAATGTTTATTAAATAGAAAGAGGGAGGCATATCTAAAGAAGATTATAATGCAGTCTGCAGATCCTGCAGGGCACGTATCAGGTTAGCTAAAGCTGACAATGAATTAAGGCTTGCAAGAGATGTCAAAAGCAATAAAAAAGGATTTTGGGGGTATGTCAAAAGTAAAAGAAAAGTCAAAGATGCTATAGGATTTTTACAGGATGAAAATGGAGAAATGGTAAGAGAGGATGTTGAGAAGGCCAAACTTTTTAATTCCTATTTTGCATCTGTTTTCTCTCAGAAAGAAAATGTAACATCAACTGATCTTCACTGTCCTTTTAAAGGAATAGAGGAATCCAAGTTATCTGTAAACAGAAAGATTGTGAGGGAATATTTAGCTAACATAAATGAGTTCAAGTCTCCAGGTCCAGATGAATTACACCCCAGAGTACTGAAGGAGATCGTAGAAGAAATTTTAGAACCACTCTCCATAATCTTTGAAAATTCTTGGAGAACAGGAGAAGTCCCAGAAGACTGGAGAAGAGCAAATGTTGTTCCTATCTTCAAAAAGGGGAAGAAGGTGGACCCAGGGAACTATAGGCCGGTGAGTCTGACTTCTATACCAGGAAAGATCTTTGAACAAATTATTAAACAACATGTATGTAAGTACATGGATAAGAATGAAGTGATTAACCAGAGTCAGCATGGGTTTGTAACTAACAAGTCATGTCAGACTAACTTAATTTCCTTCTATGACAGAATCACTGACTGGGTGGATCAGGGAAATGCTGTAGATATAGTATATCTTGACTTCAGCAAAGCATTTGACAAAGTATCTCACACCATCCTTATTGAAAAAATGACCAAGTATGCAATGGACCAGGCAACTGTTAGGTGGATTCATAACTGGCTTAGTGATCGGACTCAAAGGGTGGTTGTAAATGGCTTCACATCCAGCTGGATGAATGTCTCAAGTGGGGTACCACAGGGCTCCGTCCTGGGACCTGTATTGTTCAACATCTTTATCAATGATTTAGATGAAGGAATTGAGGGTAAGCTGATTAAATTTGCTGATGACACAAAGCTAGGAGGGATAGCTAATACTAGAGAAGAGAGAGAGAGGATTCAAAAAGACCTAAATAAACTGGAGCAGTGGGCAGCAACCAACAGAATGGTTTTTAACAGGGAAAAATGCAAAGTACTACATCTGGGCAATAAAAATGAAAAAAGCATATACAGAATGGGAGGAATAGAGCTAAGCAACAGTACATGTGAAAAAGACTTAGGTATACTAATAGATCATAGACTGAACATGAGTCAACAGTGTGATGCAGCAGCAAAAAAGGCAAATACAATTCTGGGATGTATTAGCAGAAGCATACAGTCTAGATCACGTGAAGTCATTATCGGTCTTTACTCCTCTTTGGTCAGACCTCATCTGGAATACTGTGTACAGTTTTGGGCACCACATTTTAAAAAAGACATAGACAAACTGGAGCAAGTTCAGAGAAGAGCGACCAGAATGGTGACTGGTCTGCAAACCATGTCCTATGAGGAACGGTTGCAGGATTTGGGAATGTTTAGCTTGCAAAAAAGAAGACTGAGAGGAGACTTAATAGCTGTCTACAAATATGTCAAGGGCTGTCACATTGTAGAAGGATCATCTTTATTCTCATTTGCACAAGGAAAGACTAGAAGCAATGGGATGAAACTAAATGGGAGGAGACACAGATTAGATATTAGAAAAAACTTTTTGACAGTTAGGGTGATTAATGAGTGGAACAGGCTGCCACGAGAGGTGGTGAGTTCCCCTTCAATGGACGTCTTCAAACAGAGGCTGGACAGACATCTGTCTGAGATGATCTAGTGAATCCTGCTTTGAGCAGGGGGTTGGACCAGATGACCCAGGAGGTCCCTTCCAACTCTACCATTCTATGATTCTATGATAATTCCACATGTGTTAATTCATAGTTTTGATGCCTTCAGTGTGAATGTACAATTTTCCTAGTCATGAAAATACAGAAAAATCTTTAAATGAGAAGGTGTGTCCAAACTTTTGGTCTGTACTGTACATGAGATGGTCGACCACTCCTTCGGAAATCAGTGATTTTGGATGATTATAAAACACTAGATGGTGGCCCGATTCTAACGCATCGGGTATTCTAGAATATGTGTGCGGCAGACCGGGCGCAATCAGCAGAGCGGTGTTTAAATTTGGCGCCAAAATCGCTGATTGGTCGCGGCCGGCAACTGCGACCAATCAGCAAAGCGGTGTTGAAATTTGGCGACTGTATCACTGATTGGTCACGGCCGGCGGTCGCGACTAATCAGCAGAGCGGGGTTTAAATTTTGCGCCAATAATGCTGATTGGTCGCGGCCAGCGAACGTGACCAATCAGCGGAGCGGGGTTTAAATTTTGGGGCAATAATGGTGATTGGTCACGGCCACGACCATTCAGCAGAGCGGTGTTTAAATTTGGCGGCAACAATGCTGATTAGTCGCGGCCGGCAATTTGGCGCCAACAATGCTAATTAGTCGCGGCCGGCGGTCGCGACCAATCAGCAGAGCGGGGTTTAAATTTGGCGCCAAAAATGCTGATTGGTCGCGGCTGGCAACCGCGACCAATCAGCAGAGCGGGGTTTAAATTTGGCGCCAAAACTGCTGATTGGCCATGGCCGGCGACCGCGACTAATCAGCAGAGCGGGGATTAAATTTGGCGCCAATAATGTTGATTAGTTGCGGTTGCCAACCGCGACTAATCAGCAGAGCGGGGTTTAAATTTGGCGCCAATACTGCTGATTGGTCACGGCCGGCAACCGCGACCAATCAGCAGAGCGGGGTTTAAATTTGGCGCCAAAATCGCTGATTGGTCGTGGCCGGCGGCCTCGACCAATCAGCAGAGCGTTGTTTAAATTTGGCGCCAATCTCTCTGATTGGTCGCGGCTGGATTCCGCGAACAATCAGCAGAGCGTTGTTTAAATTTGGCGCCAATCTCGCTGATTGGACGCGTGTAGCGTCCGCGACCAATGAGCAGAGCGTTGTTTAAATTTGGCGCCAAGCTCGCTGATTGGTCGCGGCTGGCGTCCGCGACCAATCATCAGAGTAGTGTTTAAATGTGGCGGCAAGATCGGTAATTGGTCACGGCCGCTATTTAAATGTGGCGCCTAAATCGGTGATTGGTCGCGGGCAGCGGCCGCGACCAATCAGCAGAGCGGTGTTTAACTTTAGCGCCAAGTTCACTGATTGGTCGCGTGCGAATTGTATTGTTGGGGAGCGGAATCGTATTAGTGAGGACCGGGGAGCGCCGCTGCCTGTGCGGCTACTTCTGCTGCGAGAAACCGGGAGATGAGCGACTGCTCGCAGCAGAAGTATCCCGACCCGCAGCGCCGCTCCCCGGTCCTCCCTTGACACCCTAGCTGCTGATGTCCCCACAGTATCCGCATGGTGTTACTAAGGTCCGGACATTTGTGTTAAAAATCGCTGATTGGTCGCTGGCGCTGCCCGCGACCAATCACCGATTTGGGCGCCAAATTTAAATTTTGGCAGCGACCAATCACCGATCTTGGCTCCACATTTAAACACCCCTGTGCTGATTGGTCGCGGACACTATTTAAATGTGGCGCCAAAATCGGTGATTGGTCGCGCCCAGCGTCGGCGACCAATCAGCACAGCGGTGTTTAAATGTGGAGCCAAGATCGGTGATTGGTCGTGGCCGATATTTAAATTTGGTGCCCAAATCGGTGATTGGTCGCGGGCAGCGTCCGCGACCAATCAGCACAGTAGTGTTTAACTTTTGCGGCAAGATCAGTGATTGGTCGCGGGCCAAGACCGCGACCAATCACCGATTTGTGCGGCACATTTAAATAGCCGCCGCGACCAATTGGATGTCAGCGCCACTCCCTGGTCCTCCCTTCACACCCTAGCCGCTGATGTCCCCACAGTATCCGCATGGTGTTACAAAGGTCCGGACATTTGTGTTAAAAATAGCTGATTGGTCGCCGACGCTGGGCGCGACCAATCACCGATTTTGGCGCCACATTTAAATATCGGCAGTGACCAATCACCGATCTTGGCTCCACATTTAAACACCGCTGTGCTGATTGGTCGCGGACACTATTTAAATGTGGCGCCAAAATCGGTGATTGGTCGCGCCCAGCGTCGGCGACCAATCAGCACAGTGGTGTTTAAATGTGGAGCCAAGATCGGTGATTGATCGCGGCCGATATTTAAATGTGGCGCCAAAATCGGTGATTGGTCGCGCCCAGCGTCCGCGACCAATCAGCACAGTAGTGTTTAACTTTTGCGGCAAGATCAGTGATTGGTCGGGTCCGAAGACCGCGACCAATCATCGAATCGTCTTGGTGAGGACCGGGGAGCGGCGCTGCCTGTGCGGGTACTTCCGCAGCGAGAACCCGGGACATGAGCGGGCGCTCGCAGCAGAAGTATCCCGACCCCCAGCGCCGCTCCCCGGTCCTCCCTTCCGCATGGAGGTCAGCGACGCTGGCGGTCCTTCCGCTGCTAACGGCCGGGAGATGAGCGCCTCGCGCTGCTCATCTCCCGGCTGCATCTCGGTCCTGCAGATGGGTCCGGCGGTCGAGGTCCTTCTGCTGGTACCGGCCGGGAGATGAGCGCCTCACGGCGCTCATCTCCCGGCTGCATCACCGCTGAGCTCCATCCCGCAGATGAGCCGCTAACTGCCGCCATCTTTTTTCAGAAATCCCGCGGCGCTGATTGGCCGCTGCCGGACCAATGAGCGACGCGGGATTTCCTGGACAGACAGACAGACAGAAAGACAGACAGACTGATAGACTGACAGACAGACAGACAGACGGGATAAGACAATTATATATATAGATATGGGCGTAACAGGATCTCAACTATTAAGCGTTTTTTTTAAAGCACTGATCTGTTAACATTTTAATGCCACTAGTCCAGGATAGGTGAGGATCTACACAATTGCGATTCCACCACTTGGACCTACACTAATTTTTAGAAAAAAGGGGCTGCAGCAGATATTCCCTGAAGTAATATCTCCGCATGAACCAGGTCGCACTCACTATGCTTTATCTGATCTAGAACAAACATTACTATTTGTTGATTTGTACTCTGCTAATGGTTTGCATAAAAAAGACTAAGTATGGCAACATCCCTGCTTATGCATATGAAAAAAAACAAAAATTTTTGGCACATATTTGCCTTTTCAAAATTATAGCAACACCTGAGATTTTCCCAGTATATACACTGATATATTTAGTCTCGGTCCTCTCTTTTGTTGCTAAAAACTGTTGAAAACAGCTTATTTGTTTTAGGTAAAGAACTATTATAACTTAAAGAAGATCTATCACTGATTTTACCACTCTTCTCCATTTTGCGCTGCGTCACTTCATTGCAGAGATATTCACATTTGTTGCTTTTGGCATTCAGTATGTGAAATCTCATCCTGCAGACCAAGAGAGTGTTTCTTCAAAGTCTTCTCTGCTTTCGCCCCTTCCTCCCAGACTGTTCGTGTGACAGCTCTGCGGACTGTCTCAAATGCAGCCAAAGTGTGATTGGCTGCTTCTGGAAGGAAGATGTGAAAGTGCATGCACCCAGAGAAGACTCTGAAAAAAAATGCCCAGTTGCACTACAATCAGAGATTTCACATACTGCGCTCCAAAAGCAACAAATGTAATTATCTCTGCCATGGAGCAAAACATCACAAAATGGAAAAGAGAGGCAGAATCAGAGGAGCTCAGGCATGTTTACTGTTATTTAACTCAATGTTTTTGAGACAGCTGAGTGATAGTTCCTCTTTAAGCTTTATTTTCAAGTCTGTAAAGAGGCAGGGAAAGTGTCCATTATTTTTATGCAGTCTCCCCAGAGAATACAGGAAGCTCAAAGAAATATATATATATTTTTTTTCAAGATATGGAGTGTACAGGACACTATCAGGGACAATTTAATGCTTACAATGCCTTACCTCATCATACTTTTATGTATTTAAATTGTTTTAGAAAGTTATTTTTAATACTTGTAATGTATAGTTTTTTTTCTTTTTAGATTTTGTTTTGAGTGTACATGTGAGCAAATGTTGAAGCTGTCTGTCTTAAGATATATGTTAGTGACAGCTGTCACTTGTGAAACAAGAGACCCCATGTGGAGAAGACATTACACACATGGGAAAATACACTTATGAAATTCTGACTTCTAAGGGTGTACGGTACGCCTCCTGTGCGCAAGTGACACTTTATGGCCAGCTTTAAATAAGAATGCTTTTGCCTGATGATCAGGGATCAAAGGTGTCTGTCAGCAAAAAGG
Organism: Phyllobates terribilis; assembly: GCF_046119375.1. Lineage (NCBI taxonomy): Eukaryota > Metazoa > Chordata > Amphibia > Anura > Dendrobatidae > Phyllobates > Phyllobates terribilis. The sequence goes on from NW_027362762.1 coordinate 149,249,593, forward strand.
ATAATTTTAGTAATAAAAAAAAAAACATTTACCCATAATAGAATAATCAATACGATATGTTCATAGAAATAGCTCAAATCAAGAGTTTCCATTTATTGGTATTTTTAAGCAGTTATTTCTTGTACAGTAGAACTGATACGTATATGTATATAAAGAAAGATTCTGCATATTTTAGTAGTGGAATAAAAGTGAACAAACTGTTAATTGGCGCTGGGTAAAATAAAACTTTTCATTATTGTTTGTTTTTAAATCAGCAAATGTAAAAGTTGGAGACTTTGTAATATTTCGTTATTATCCTATTTGTTGACAATTCATTTTATTTTTTTTCTACAGAAAAGAAAAATGTTATTACATGGAAACCATCAGACTAGATGCTGTTGGTGGATGTCATTTTTGTATTTATAGATAGTTTGGGCTAGTCTGACACATACTTCACTCAGTGCAGGACACTTTTTTTTGCAAAATTCTGTGTTTTAAACCTGAAAAACTGCTGATAATACTGTAGGAGAACTAGAAAGCTGTCTAACCATAAGTTTAGTATCTCAAGACTTAAAATGAGAAGTTTTAATCCCCCCCTGGCAGCAATAACAACGGCTCTGAAAGCTGTCCCTTCCTCTACTGTGCCCTGAGCCCTGAACGCTCCCCAAACTCTTCCCTCTATTCTTGAGCTATGGATCTTGCCTTCAACCAGAAGACCACTGAAGCCATTACTTAAAGAGTAACTAAACTTTATTTTTTTTTATCTTTTTTTATTATTATAATTGTTTTGAAGGCTTGTAAATTACTTTATTAGGTGATTTGGATTCTTTCCAGTTCCAAAATATGATCAAAGTGGCCTCCGGTTTTCTCCAGGGTTTTCTTATTGTTGCGCAAGATTCTTACACCCTGTGTAATGTTAGTACTGATCCTGTTTTCAGAGCGGTTTCCTCGTAGCGCTTTGCTGCATAGCTCTCTGTGTCCTGCATTATGATTATGACGCTCGCTTTATGAGTAAGAGATTCCACCACAGCACCAAGAGCGCTAGATAACTCATATTGTGATGTCAGAATGCAAGACAGAATTAAAGGGTTGTCCACCTTTGGGGACATTTTTTTTTACTCAAATGCACGTATTTGTGTCTAAAGATACGTCTTTGCAATTGAGCTTCATTAAAAATGTTGCCCTGCTTGGCTTTTACAGGGTCTTTGTTTCTCAACAAATTCAAGTTTCAAGGCTGACTCATTCTGCAGCCAGCAATAAACAGGGCAACACAGCAGCTATAGAAGGCAGACGGTGACAATTCCCCCAAAATTATTTTTAATCCTAATTTAAATGCATTAAAAAAATTTCACCAAAGGTGGACAACCCCTGCATTTACACAATGTGATTTTGCATTCTACTCATCAATCATACATATAATTAAAGAGAACCTGTCATGTCCCCAAATGCTATTAACTTGCAGAAACAGGGTTTATCTGGAGGTTAATAGCATTACAGTGCTATTTCCTCCGTGGAGCTACCGGCTTTCAGTCATGAGCGTGCCTGGAGCGCCTACAGTCACCACTCACAGCACTGAGAGCTGTGGCTGTAAGCACACCCCAACCCTTTGACAGTTCGCTCTACATATATACTGCAGAGACGGCTGTAAATCATAGTACTGGCGTGTGCTTACAGCCACCACTCACAGTATAGTAAGCAGTGACTAGAACTGCTCCTTGAATGCCGCCATGACTGAAAGCTGGTAGCTCCCAGGAGGAAAAAAGTTCATTTTCTCCCAGTAAATGCACTTTCAGTAAGGCGGCTGGACAGCAGTACAATGTTGCTTAACTTCAGATTAACCCTATATCTGCAGGTTAATAGTGTTTGGGGCCATGACAGGTTCTCTTCGGGGCTTGTGCAGACAAGTCTATCTTCGATCTGAGTGTGGCCAAACAAAATATCAGATCACACTCGGACCATTATTAGTCTATAGGCCGTACACATGTCTGATATTTTGGTTGGACAGTGTCTGTCAGAGGAAAAAATCGCTGCATGCCCGAGTTTGAGCTGATATTCGGATCTCACTCGGCCATGCAAGTCAATGAGTGCGTGGAAACCATCAGACTGCACTCTGATGTCATCTGTGTGCAGTCCGATTTCCACGGCCTCAGAATGGAGAAGAAGGAGAGAATTGGATCACACTATGATCACATTCTGACCAGAGTTTGATCAATGTCATTTGCATAATCAACTCAATTCTCTCTTATGAGTGAATCTACGGCAATCTTCACATGACCTTAATGTGACAGTTTCAGAGTGAGCGCAGATATTGCCCATCTTTCTCACTGCACCAAACACAAAAGTGCACGGATACACATAGAGACATGCAAAGACAGACAGACAGACATTGCTGGCAGACTCAGTACATGGTGCCTGCTTGTCAGATAAATGAAAAGAGGGTTACCAGTGAGTGAAGCAGATGGGGGAGGCAGAGGAACAACTGAAATGGGAGGTAGAACTTTGAAGAATTAAATCGATTTTATACTGAAAGTACTAGAGACACTTATTGAGAATATTTACTGCTGACATGTCCGTGTATCACTGTGAGTAGTGCGATCAGTACAGGTTCTCAGTTTCCATTCACTGATAATAGAAAAAACTAGAAAATTGGATAAAGTTTCATTGTATAGAGACCTTTATTGAGATATAGTACGTGTTTAATAGGGAAAACCAGTTGTCGCCAGTATAGAGAAGTCTTGAGATAGTAGAGACGTTTATGCCCAGATGCCAGGCTGTAGCTATAATTATTTTATTCCTCCATGTTTGAGCCTTCATAAAGGACTCTGCAAGAGGAGACCTGGAATCTGTACTCATCTGCTCCATTTTTTTCTTTGCACTACTTTTGATAAATCTTCCCCAGCATTTTGTTTTGTTTTTCCTCTGGATCGAAGTAATATGACTTTAGTCGCTCAATTTTTTTGTATTGAAATTCAACAGGATTACTGTATATTTTGTAATTCATTTGATTTTTTTCTACAGAATTTAGATCCTTTAAGTTCATGACATTAGTCAACTCTGAAAGATGTTGAGGAGCCTTAATGAAATGGGGAGGAGACATATTAAAACATGGAGAAACAAAAAGATGTACAGTGCCTACAAGTAGTATTCAACCCCCTGCAGATTTAGCTGGTTTGATAAGATGCAAATAAGTTAGAGCCTTCAAACTGCAAACGAGAGTAGGTTTTATGAACAGAAGCATAAATCTTACAAACCAAAAAGTTATGTTGCTCAGTTGAATTTTATTAAATTTTAAACATAAAAGTGTGGGTCAATTATTATACAACCCCTATGTTTAATATTTTGTGGAATAACCCTTGTTTGCAATTACAGCTAATAATCGTCTTTTATAAGACCTGATCAGGCCGGCACAGGTCTGTGGAGTTATCTTGGCCCACTCCTCCATGTCGATCTTCTCCAAGTTATCTAGGTTCTTTGGGTGTCTCATGTGGACTTTATTCTTGAGCTCCTTCCACAAGTTTTCAATTGGGTTAAGGTCAGGAGACTGACTAGGCCACTCCAACACCTTGACTTTTTCCCTATTGAACCAGGCCTTGGTTTTCTTGGCTGTGTGCTTTGGGTCGTTGTCTTGTTGGAAGATGAAATTACGACCCATCTTAAGATCCTTGATGGAGGAGCGGAGGTTCTTGGCCAAAATCTCCAGGTAGGCCGTGCTATCCATCTTCCCATGGATGTGGACCAGATGGCCAGGCCCCTTGGCAGAGAAACAGCCCCACAGCATGATGCTGCCACCACCATGCTTGACTGTAGGGATGGTATTCTTGGGGTCGTATGCAGTGCCATCCAGTCTCCAAACGTCACGTGTGTGGTTGGCACCAAAGATCTCGATCTTGGTCTCATCAGACCATAGAACCTTGAACCAGTCTGTCTCAGAGTCCTCCAAGTGATCATGAGCAAACTGTAGACGAGCCTTGACATGACGCTTTGAAAGTAAAGGTACCTTACGGGCTCGTCTGGAACGGAGACCATTGCGGTGGAGTACGTTACTTATGGTATTGACTGAAACCAATGTCCCCACTGCCATGAGATCTTCCCGGAGCTCCTTCCTTGTTGTCCTTGGGTTAGCCTTGACTCTTCGGACAAGCCTGGCCTCGGCACGGGAGGACACTTTCAAAGGCTGTCCTGGCCGTGGAAGGCTAACAGTAGTTCCATAAGCCTTCCACTTACGGATGATGCTCCCAACAGTGGAGACAGGTAGGCCCAACTCCTTGGAAAGGGTTTTGTACCCCTTGCCAGCCTTGTGACCCTCCACGATCTTGTCTCTGATGGCCTTGGAATGCTCCTTTGTCTTTCCCATGTTGACCATGTCTGAGTGCTGTTCACAAGTTTGGAGAGGGTCTTAAATAGTCAGAAAAGGCTGGCAAAAGAGATCTTTAATCTACACATGTGAAGCTCAATATTCTTGGTGCCTGAACTACTTCTTAATACTTTAGGGGGACCAAACAGAATTCTTGTGGTTTGAGGGGTTGAATAATAAATGACACTCTGAATTAACTTTTTACGTTTTAAAAAAAAACAAAAAAAAAAAACAAAAACAAAATTTGCTGCAGTGCATTTCCCACTTCCAGGCTGATCTACAGTACAAATGTCACAATGCCAAGTTAATTCCGCATGTGTCAACCAGCTAAATCTGCAGGGGGTTGAATACTACTTGTAGGCACTGTATTTGCAAACATTTGGAGACATTTATGGTTTACTTGGTTACCGGCGGCGGCCGGAAGTACTCCAGTGCTGACAGAAAACAGCAGCTCCATCAAAACTATAGTGGCTGTAATGGGGTACTGCATATCCACCCCCTATTCATTTGAATAGGAATTGGATCTGTAGGACCCTTCTTGGCCACTATAGAAATGACGGAGCTGCTTTGTTCCACCAGCATCCGGACAGTGCCGGTAACAGCGGATCAGCGTGGGTGCCGGATGTTGCACCCACAGCGATCAGACATTGATAGTTATAGGCCATCAATAAAAAAGTAGTGGCCAAGCCCTTTAACATTACTCTGTAAGCATTCCAGTACTGATGCCATACTTGTGCCACATCCAGTGTGGGCACTATCTACATTTTATCTCAATATATGTTTCAGGATTTTAGTAGGGAACAATATATACATACTGTATATGTATATGTTATATTATTTTATATGTTTTTCCATATAAACCATTTTTATCTGCACTTTTGTGATGTTTTTGCCGAAGGAGGAGATGGTATCATAATGCACACGGGCCATATAAAATAATCTCATTATGACCAGAGTGTTGTAAATTCCACATTTCTGTCTTCTTGTAACAACTATAGGAAAGGAATAAAGAGTATGATTTTTTACATGGCAACGTACCATACATTTATTATTATTGCAGTGAACCGCTTGCTGGGGACTACTGTTTTAGAAGCTTTCTACCTTGAATATCAATTACCACTGGGTGAAAAGTTATAACAGTCAGGCAAAGCTGACTACATGAAACTATTAGGTGGAGGTGTATCTATCTATATTAATACAACCCGTTTAGTCTGAAATGTCTGATATCCTATAATACAGGAAGAATATATATCTTTGTACCGTGTTAGCCAGTAGATAGAAAAATATTTAGATTTGAGAGTCCTCAGTGGTTGATACCTTTTAATGGCTAACTGAAAAGATGGTAACAAATTGCAAGCTTTCGAGACTACTCAGGCTTCTTCATCATGCATAGTTTGTAAAAGCATAATATAACCCAATATGTTTGGCTATATAATCACCTCTATAAGAACACATCACACAGCTCCAATGCCCTCTAGCAAACCCATATACTTTTATAATAACATTACATCAAATAAACCATTTACTATGCCTGATGAAGAGACCCGAGTAGTCTTGAAAGCTTGCAATTTGTTAGCATCTTTTCAGTTAGCCATTAAAAGGTATCAACTATCAACCACTGAGGACTCTCAAATCTAAATATTTTGATATCCTATATATAACAAATTTTTGAGTCTTCTGCACTATGGATTTCACTTGCTGGGAAAACACAGATATGGTGTTTTCTGCAAATACATTAACAAACCCCGAAGCAAATGGTCACTTCACACTAGAGCCAGATGGACTTGGGAGCTTAAGTGCATCCACCCTTTTCCTTGCCAAGTAGAACATTGTGTGTCTAGCCACATGCCTCGTGGTCAGCTCTGCCAGCTCAACATTCTTCGGCAACGCCAGGCCATAGTTGAGTGCAAAGGTCCATCTGCCACTATTGGAAGAGATATTGAAAATAGCCTTCTCCACCCGCCCTCTGCAGCCTTACTGTTCTCGAATACTTGTGCCTTCTGCCCTTGACAGATGCCAGTAACCTCCAGGGCTACTCAGCATGATGCCAGTGTACAGACTATTCAGAACGCTGAATACTTTAACTCTTCCATTTCCACAAGGCCCTTGCAATAAAAAAAATACCAATCTGTCATTCTCAGATATAATAAGCAATCTATTTAACATATTGTGCACTTACGAAATAAATAAGCATCTGAAATCTAAGCTCATATTGTCACAGCAATTAGACACTAAAACCGTTTATTAAAGAAGCAGAATCATCTTTCCCATCTCAATATCTTAGACAATGGCCAAAACAACTCAATAAATAACTACAGGATAAAGTTAATGCAAAATTAAATATTTTTTAATGTTTTTAATATGAACATTAGACTTTTTTTTCTTAGGAATTTGAGGGAATATACAGTACTAATATCTATTGTTTGTTTCGAAAAGCCCCTTCTAATCTAAGATATAGTAGGATAATTATTCTATAAAAATCAAAATTACCCCATATTTTGTAAGGCAGAGGAAGCCAGCATGTTATTGGTTGTTGCTTCCCACTGTGTGACTCAGAAATGTACCCCAAAAAACAACAGGGGGTAGCCGATACAAATAGGACAGCCATGCTTCAATGTACTAGCACTCAAATGCTTTGATTGCAAAGGGGCAGGAATGATCAGCAGCAATATCTCTAGACTTGGCTCTGCGTTAACAAAGGTATTTGCAATTTACAAACCATTCTAATAATGTTCACAAAGCACACAATCACATTCTCGGAAATAAAAAGCATTATGTTGAAACAGATATGCTTTGTTACCCCCCCTGTAAAGAGTTTCAATTATTACGAGGCGCACATTCACTGAAGGGTGATATAAGGAGATGGTTTATTTGATGTAATGTTATTATGGAAGGATATGGGTTTGCTAGAGGGCATTGGAGTTGTGTGACGTGTTGTTATAGAGGTGATTATATAGCCAAACATATTGGGTTATTATGCTTTTACAAACAGGATTTGCTAATAAAAATGTTCTTATACTTGCTATGTTCCAGAAAAGTGTATTGTTCCAAATTTAACATTTTATTGATATATGAATTTAAATCATTCACTGGCAATCACTCTCAAGGTTGTATGGCACACTATTGGATCCTTCAAGTTCACAGATTGTGAACACAGTCACAACAGGGCTCCTAAAGTCCAGCATCAAAATCCTCATCTGGTAAGGTAAGTAGGCGGGAAACATCCTGAAACTGCAGGGAGCCGGAGGACGTCAGGAAACTGCAGGCAGGCGGAGGACTGCAGGAAACAACAGGCAAGCGGAGGACAACAGGAAACCACAGGCAGGTGTAGAATGTCAGGAAATTGCAAGCAGGCAAGGGACATCAGGAAACCGCTGGCAGGTGGCATAGGTGTGTAGAAAGCCAAGGTCCAGCAACACAGAAGTCTTAATGCAATACCAAGACACAAGGGTGTGTCTCAGTGAGCCTTATATAGGCTTGAGCTGATACTCACATGGGATCACGCCAGGCCATCTGCATGGAGACCAAACACAGCTTCGCTACCTGGCTACTATTAGCCGTTCTATGTATCTCCCCACCCTGGGGTGCTAGAATGGATTGGGACCCTAGCAGGCATTCGGCCTGCACCTGAGATCTCGAAAATGTAACCGATGTACAGCTAGGACATACAATCACTCCATAATCTCCTTATGTAATTCCCACCTGACTGAATTTGATTAAAGCAGTTACACAGCATGCGGCAGGGGGTCATCCTGTAAAGGAGGTGTTGATACAAGCTACGCTTCTGGTGGGGGTGTGAGTTTTTCCCTTTGAAGCTCTCAAGGCTGGAACACCTGCTGAGCCAGGTGTCCTGTTTCATCTTTACATTTTGAAGCAGGATTGTAATCTCTGACCAGATATAATACAGTTGATGGGCATGACATTAAATTCCCCCATATTGTTCACACATGACCAGTACATTCCTCCATTACTGAGAAATCGGTGTTTGAATTGAAATGTAAATGAGGCTTAAGAGACATTGTAGATCTGAAGCATCTGGCACTCCAACTCTATTCCCAGCCCAATGCCGCCACCTCCTGCTTGTCAGACAGGTCCTTTGCCTCAGTTCTGACAGCATAGAGGCTGTCAGACAAGAGGAGATTGTGGTGGGTGGGAAATAGAGCTGGAGTGAAAGAGGCTTCTGATCTCCACCCTCATTGGTATAACCATTCAAACGCTGATTTCTCAGTAACGGAGGAATAGATTGGCCATGTAAAGGTATTGCTGGACTTTAGTGATGGGCGAGCACTAAAATGCTCGAGTGCTCGATGCTCGGGTCGAGCAAATTGGAATGCTCGGGTGCTTGACCCGAGTAACAAGCCCAATGTAAGTCTATGGGAAACTCGATCCTTTTTCAGGCGGCTCCCCCGGCAGTCTGCAGAGGGCCTAAAAATTGCCCAAATCGATGGGAACAGTGCTCAAATGACATGGGAACAGCATGGGGAAGACCCCTGGGAAATATGTTAAGGAACATCCTTTCCAGGGTAATGACTTGTATATAAAGCAAAATAAATAACCAAAACCAAAAATACTCCTCCACACCTTGGGCTATGTTCACACGTAGCACTTTTGATGCATTTTTGCACTTTTGCATTGCTTTGAACCGTGACAAATGCATTCACCGGGAAATGTCATTTTAACATTTTACAACCTTATCTGGCCATGTGGTGTGTGATACATGATCAGACACATCCTGTTTCATTTATGAAGGAGGGACTCTGAAACTCACAAAGCCTATTTTTATAAGGCCATCAGACGGCCTTTACTATTCTTAAAGGGCCAGCAGTCGGCCCTCACTATTCTTAGAGAGCCATCAGCCGGCTATGCTTTGTTGTTCCCATTACTAAAGAGTGGGTCTCCTATACTGTTATTGCGTATGCAGTGAGTGGCAGGGCTGCCCAAAATTTGGACGCACCCCAATACCCCTTTGAAAATTTGGATGCACCCCAATAGCCCTTTAAAGAGACTTAGAGTAGGGCCTCCTGAAAACAATGTTCCCATTATTAGGAAGTGGGTCTCCCATACTGTTTGCCTATGCAGTGAATGCAAGGGCTGCCAAAAATTTGGATCTACTCCAATGCCCCTTGGAAGAGACGTAGAGGAGGGCCTCTTGAAAAAAAATGTTCCCATTATTAGGAAGTGGGTCTCTCATTGTGTTTGTCTATGCAGTGAATGCAAGGGTTGCCAAAAATTTGGAGGCACTCCAATGCCCCTTGGAAGAGACATGGAGGGCAGAGGGTCTCCTGAAAACAATGTTCCCATTATTAGGAAGTGGGTCTCCCATAGTGTTGGCCTATGCAGTGAATCCAAGGGCTGGCAAAAATTGGGAGGCACTCCAATGCACCTTGGAAAAAATGTGGAGGAGGGCCTCATAAAAAATGTTCCCATTAGAAAGGAGCGTGTCTCCTATACTTGTAATGCCCATGCACTAAGTGTATGGGCTGACTAACATTTACCCCTGGGGGGTATACATGAACATACTGTATAAAACATTTTTTTACGGGCATCATAAACAACCTTTAAAAAAATTATATGGGTGTTGCATCACAGACCACGGTCACCCTGGTGATATGGTGGTGGATGATGAGGAGAAGGGGGAGGTCAAGAGCAAATAGCCAAAATCAGGAATTGTATACCCATGTGTTGGTGTGAAAAGGTGCATGGGAATACACCTCCCAAAAAAATGACACTGGATTTGAGTTTATGTTACGCTGCTATCATTCGGTGGTGTTGAGAAGTCTGGCCCAATCCAGCCCTTATTCATTTTTATAAGAGACAGCCTGTCAGCATTTTCAGTTGACAGGCGGATGCATTTATCAGTTATAATTCCACCAGCGGCACTAAAAACTCGCTCAGATAAAACGCTAGCGGCAGGGCAGGCCAGGACCTCCAAGGCATAGAGATCCAGTTCATTCCACGTGTCCAGCTTGGATACCCAGTAATTATAAGGCACAGAGGAATCATGGAGGACGTTGGTACGGTCAGCAAGGTACTCCATCAGCATCTTCCCAAACTTTGCACTCCTTGTGAGAGTACCCCGCACCTCAGGGCCTGTGCGATTGTAGGGGCTGAAAAAATTCTCCCAGAACTTTGACAGTGTTCCCCTGCCTCTGCTGGATTGTAGTTGTGTCTCTCTTGGCTGTACTCCTTGGTAGTCCAACGAACTGTGACCTCTGCCACCAGCGTTTTCAGATGGGAATTTTTTTAATAGTTCCGCAACAAGGGCCTTCTTGTACTGCACCATTTTTGTAGACCTGTCCGCCTCAGGAATAAGAGATATAAAGTTCTCCTTGTAGCGTGGGTCTAGAAGTGTCACCAACCAGTAATGACTGTCACCCAAATTTTGAGAACGCGAGGGTCACGGGAAATGCAGCGTAACATAAACTCAGCCATGCGGGCCAGACTGCTAACAGGCAAGACTTCCATGTCCTCACCAAGAGGACGACTGACCTTGCTCTCCTCCTCCTCCTCCTTCCTGTCCTTAGGCCATCCACGCTGAACAGAAGGTATGACAGTTGTGCAGGTAGTACCGTCTATAGCGCATGAAACTAGCTCCTGTTCTTCCTCCTCCTCCTCTTCTTCATTGTCACCCAATCCACGTTGGGATGAGATGAAGCTGGGCTGTGTGTAATCACCCTGTATGGTTCCTTGCTCCATCTCATCGTGCTCCGTATGCAATGCATCCTCTTTGCTTGTGAGCAGAGAGCGTTCCAGAAAACAGAGAAGAGGGGTGGTGACTCTAATTATGGCATCATCGTCGCTCACCATCTTGGTTGAGTCCTCAAAGTTTTGGATGATGGTACATATGTCTGACATCCATGTCCAGTCCTGAGGTCTTATGTGTGGAGTCTGAACTGAATACCGACGGCCTTCTTGATGCTGGTAGTCAACAACTGCCCTCTTCTGCTCACTGATCCTTCCCAACATCTGCAGTGTAGAGTTCCAACGCGTGGGGACATCACAGCTGACTTTCTAAAATGGGCACACAGGCGGCGTACTTTGACAAGCAGATCCAGCAGCTCCGGGTAGCTTTTGAGAAACCGCTGAACCACGAGGTTAAGCACATGGGCCAGGCATGGTACATGTGTGAGCTCGCCTCGCCTCAGAGCCGCCACCAGGTTCCGGCCATTGTCACACACGGCCATGCCTGGCTGTAGGTTCAGCAGTGTCAGCCACAGATCTGCCTGCTCTTCCAGAGCTGTCCACAACTCTTCAGCATTGTGCGGTTTGTCACCTAAGCATATTAGCTTCAGCACAGCCTGTTGCCGCTTGGCCAAGGCAGTACTGCAGTGCTTACAGCTTGTGACTGATGTGGTCATTTCGGAGATGGAAGTTGAAGAGGAGGAGGAGGATGAGGTGCAGGAGCTGTAGACTGTGGGGGCAACCCTGATTGACGTAGGGCCCGCAATCCTCGGCATCGGGAGGATGTGTTCCGTCCCAAAGTCTGACTGGGTCCCGGCTTCCACTATGTTAACCCAGTGTGCCGTCAGTGAGATGTACCATCCCTGCCCACAAACACTTGTCCATGTGTCCATGGTTAGGTGGACTTTCCCTGTAACTGTAATGTTGAGGGCACGGCTAATGTTGTGGGACACATGCTTGTGTAATGCGGGGACGGCGCACCGGGAGAAATAGTGGTGGCTGGGGACCGAGTACTGAGGGACGGCCGCCGCCATCAGGTTGCGGAATGCTTCCGTCTCCACGAGCCTAAAAGGCAACATTTTGAGCGCAAGCAGTCGCCAAATGTGGAAATTTAGTAGTGTGGCCTGTGGGGCGTTGGCTGCTTATTGCGGACTGGGGTATGGACAACTGAACGCTGCGCTGGGACAAGGACGTGGTTGCTGATGGTGCTAGTTGAAAGTGTGCAACGACAGGTGCAGAGCCGGAAGCATCTTCGCATGCACTATGGACAGGGGATTGGCTTGCACGCACAGCAGTGGAACAAGCAGTGGTGTCACCCGCAGATACTGTTCCTGGACCCTGGGGGTTGGCCCACAAAGTCGGGTGCTTTGCCTGATGTGCCTGATCATGCTAGTGGTGGTCAGGCTGATAGTTTTGCTAGCCCTGCTGATGCTGGCCTGGCAGGTGGTGCAAATGGCCTTTTTAGTGTTATCAGCTGAGTCTTTAAAAAACAACCAGACTCTGGAAGACCTAACAGTAGTGCTGGCAACTTCCGACGTGTTGGTGTTACGGGGAACGGTTGCCCGCCTTCTGTCTGCAGCCACCACACTGCTTCTTCCTGCCTTTTGGGGTGTTCTGCCTACCTCCCCCTGTGTGCTGCTGTCCTCACTCTGCATGACCTCCTGCCAGGTTGGGTCAGTTACTATATCATCCACCACCTCGTCTTCTACCCTTGTCCTCCTCCTGACTTTCTGGCAATTGTGTCTCATCATCGTCCACCTCTTGTGATTATTTCCCACCGTCGCCTTCGTATAACCGTGGCTGCTCAAATATTTGAGCATCGCTACATGCGATCTCCTCTTGCCCCGCTTCAAGTGGACCAGGCGAGAGGCCCGATCTATAAATGGAAAAGTGAACAGCTCTTCAGAGTGTCCAAGTGTGGGATCAGTTGTCTCTGGGCACTCGGCATGATGGGAGGAAGGAGGATCAGGGTGAGGAATATGCGGTCCAGACTCACGGCTACTGAGACTTGACCGTGTGGAAGACAGGGTGGTGGTGGCTAAGTGACTGGAAGCATTATCTACTATCCAACCAATAACCTTTTCACACTGCTCTGTGTTCAATAGTGGTGTTCTGTGGTTCCCTATTAATTGGGACAGGAAGGTCGAGCGAGAAGATGTGGGTGTTTGTTGTAGCACAATTTCAGCTTGCCCACGGCCTTGGCCTCTACATGCACCATCACCATCACATCCAATTCCCCGTCCCTTGCCACATGCCTTACTCATTTTAAATGGAGGACAGTATCTTCCACGATCACTACAAATGGCTGAATTTGGAGCGAACTTATATGTGATCCGTGTGACTGACAAACCACAGTTTTAAATAGCTTGCCTGGAGGTAACTATTTCTAACAGCACCGACCTCGTGTCAATAAGTTCACTGACACACTGCAACAAAATTTAAATGGAGGCCAGAAATGGCAATGTTTTTAGCGCAATTATATATGATCCGTGTGATGGACAAACCACAGTTTTAAATAGCTGGCCTGTAGGTAACTATTTTTAACAGCACCGACTTCGTGTCAATAAGTTCACTGACACACTGTAACAAAATTTCAATGGAGTCCAGAAATGGCAATATTTTCAGCGCAATTATATGTGATCCGTGTGATGGACAAACCACAGTTTTAAATAGCTGGATTTTTAGCGCTGGAATATGGAAAGGACCTGGCTGTATTCTGCAGTGCCTACAAGCAAATGGCGCAGATAAACGCTGTTCTCTGTATTGCTTTTTAAGCAAATAATCAGGATTAAGATCCCCAAAAAATTATTCCTGGCCCCTGACACCTGGGCCTATTTCCACAAATATCTGTAAAAGCACCAGCAGACAGAACTGGAATGGACCCTCTTGATATGTGCACTACTGTCTGCTATATAGCCTGCCTGCCTAGCAGTGATATCTCTGCAACTGGATTAGTCCTCAGAAGGACTGTTAGTTGAGATGGATATGTGTCTCTAATATAGTCTGGTATAACTACACTAACTAGAAACAAGCAAATCTCTCCCTAGCTCAGCAGCAGCTCTCCCTACACTGTCTGATTCCGGAGTGACTGTGACGAGCCATGCCAGCGCCAGGTCTGATATAGTCCTCTTGACATTGTGCGGCCAGCCAATCACTGTAATGCCACAACCAACAATGCTGCGGCATTACAGTGAGTGGCAGACAATCCCTGCATGTTCATTGGCTCTGTAAAGAGCGCCAAACATGCAGGGATGGGACCCGAGCTCCCGCCGAGCAACCCAGGAAATACTCGGCGAGAGCCGAGCATCTCGAGCAGTGAGATGCTCGGGCGAGCACCGAGCAGTAGCGAACATGCTCGCTCATCACTACTGGACTTGTCTTTGAAAGAGCTACATGCACATATAAATAGTTTGGGGTGTGAAATCCTTCTGACAGATTCCTTTTAATTTTAGGCATGGAAACTTTCAAAAAGGACTATTAAAAAGTATGCCGCTTGGATTGTGAAAAATGGTGACAGATCCAGTTTAACCCCTTATGACGCTGTTAAAAAAATGTATTACCTATACTGTATATCAAGTATCCTAAAAATTTACAATGCAGCCTTTTCAGGAAGCATCCTACTACAATAATACTCTAAAAGAAAAACAAAAGTGTGTAATTAATACATGTGTACAACATCTGGTCCCCCACCACACATTCCAAAGCGCGTTTCACGTGGGGTTCTTCAGGGAGTGATTTTCTTGGGGTTCTTTTATCCAATTTTTATATGTATTTTCTGATTTATGTGTTTTTATTGAATCATGATCCTATTTGGTCAATAAACTAACTACTTGTACATATGTTGGATTAATTCTTCACTTTTTGTTTGCCTTTTTGAATACTTTTTTGCTTGTTGTTTATAGAATTCAGTGGCGTTTCCATTAATTTATGATTTAAGGTATTTCTTTCTGAAATAGGTTTTTAAAAAATAATATACTCCGAAGTGTTTGCTAAAAACTAGTGCTGGGTTATCCGATATTCTGTATGATTAAAATTTAATTACTAAAATCTGTTACCAAAATTATTTTTTGTACTTGTACAAAAAATCTGCTTTCTCTTCTTTGCAAAAGGGGGAATTTCCATCAGCCATTCATGGCTCAGATAGGAATAGCTATCTGTATGTGGCAGCTAGAGGTGGTTGGGATTATGAAATAGCCAGGGGTACTGTGCTGTTTCCATAATTCCAATAGAAGTTAAAAGGGGTTTCTGAAACAGTATAGTATAGCCTTCTACGCTTTTTAGACTCCCGACCGACCACCTCTGTCTGGCACAAATAGACAGGTAATCCTATATTAGCCATGAAGATTAGACTACCGCTTTAGAAATACAACTGTATATTTTTATTGTGGTGTCATTAGGTAACCTAAAGTATGAGAATAGATTTGTACTGCATACGGGCCGGTTTTAGACAAAGTGGAGCCCGGGGAAAAAAGTTTAAAGTGGGGTCCTAAATGCTGACAGACTGCACCATCACATGCAAACATTTCTGTTTGTGCGCTGAGTTCAGGCCGTTACATGACCGCGATCGACAATATTGAAGTCGGCTGGCGCTTGTTTACCTCTTTACACAGGATGACGAAGAATGATGGGCACAGAATAATCACTGGTAGATCAGTCTGTCCCCATACAGTATCATGTTATCAGCAGCACATCTGCACTTTACACCGGGCGATGTGCTGCTGAGAACAGTGATTTTTGTTCCGGCATAAACAATCCAATCACCCAATGAATAAGCAGCATTTTGCTCGTTTCGTTGGGCGATTGCCGACATGTTTACACCTATGAATTCTTGTCTGTGCAGTCAGGATTTATATATGTGGATGCTACATACATACAATGACATGTAAACATCTGGGCACCCCTGGTCAAAATGACTGTTATTGTGAACAGTTAAGCAAGTTGAAGATTAAATTATCTCTAAAAGGCCTAAAGCTAAAGATGACACATTTCCTTTGTATCTTAGCCAAGAAAATTATATGCTTTCATCTTTTAAATTTAAAAAATTACAAAAAAGAGAATGGGCCGATGCAAAAGTTTGGGAAACCTGCATGATTAGTACATAGTAGCATCCCCTTTTGAAAGTATCACAGCTTGTAAACGCTTTTTGTAGCCAAACAAGAGTGTTTCAGTTCTTGTTTGAGGATTTCCATCCATTCTTCCTTGGAAAATTCTTCCGGTTCTGTGAGATTCCTGGGTCGTCTTGCATTCGCTGCTATTTTGAGGTCTAGCCACAGATTTTCAATGATGTTCAGATCAGGGGCCTGTGAGGGCTATTGTAAAACCATCAGCTTGTGCCTTTTGAGGTAGTCTATTGTGGATTTTGACTTGTGTTTAGGATCAGAATCCCTTTTTACAGATAGTGTAATGTTTGCATCAAGAATTTGTTTAAATTAAATTGAATACATTCTTCCCTCCTGATTGGTCCACAGGACTTGTTTCCAAAATTCATCAGGCTTATTTAGATGTTCTTTTGCATATTTCTGATGCTGAATTTTATGGTGAGGACGCAGGAGAGGTTTTCTTCTGATGACTCTTCCATGAAGGCTATATTTGTGCAGGTGACTCTGAACAGTAGAATAATGTACCCCAACTCCAGAATCTGCTAAATCTTTCTGAAGGTCTTTTGCAGTCAAGCAGGGGTTCTGATTTGCCTCTCTAGCAATCCTACCAGCAGCTCTCACTGAAATTTTGCTTTGTCTTCCAGACATTATCTTGACCTCCACTGTTCCTGTTAACTGCTATTTCTTAATTACATTTCAAACTGAGGAAAGGGCAACTTGAAAGCGCTTTGCTATCTTCTTATAGCCTTCTGCTTCTTTGTGGGCCTCCACCATTTTCATTTTCAGAGTGCTAGAAAGCTGCTTAGAAGAATCCATGGCTGCTGATTTTTGGCACAAGGTTACAGGATGATGGGTTTTTATAAAGCTTTTCCTGGCTTTTCCTAACAATGATAGTGAACAAGCCATAACCCTAACAAGCTAATTAAGGTCTGAAACCTTGGTCAAAGTTATCTGAGCACACAAATCTCCAAGAGTGCCCAAACTTTTGCATTAGCCCATTTTTTAAAATTTAAAAGATGGAAATATTTTTTTTGGGACAAAAATACAAAGGAAATGTGTCATATTGTGTCATTTGCCACTGTACACCATATGTGACACAATCACTGCATGTTACACACATATATGTATACATACACGTAGCACACACACATATATACACCGAGCACATACACATATATATCTTCACATACATATACCACTAAGAGTCCATACAGTCTAGGCTCAACCACACACAGAGATACACATACAGAGAGAGAGACACACACACACATTTCCATTCGCATCACTGGGCTGTCTATGTCATACAGGATGGCTCCTCCAGAGATAAACGCTCTTTGTAACCAATTATACTCTGATCAAGTGATGAGGATTCTGAACACAGGACTCCTTATACTAATTAAGAATGACCTAAAATGTTTAATAAAATAGGTTTTACAGACTGGAGAGTCAGTATGAAGATTTTCATACGATCATCTACTTCATACTAAAGTCTATTTTACACAATAAAAAGTTAAATATGAGTTATTAAGCACCATCCTGGTATTCCAAAATCCCTATGACAACACTTCCCATCTTGTTATGGGGTCACTAGTGGAAATGTTGAACTTAATGACTTGTGAGTTCTGCCTTTTAACTGTCTGCACATTTAGAAATGAAGGAGGTACCCTAACCCTACTTACATTTTATAGACATGATTACTTTTTTAGTTTGTTAGTAAACCCATCATGAACATCCGAAGAATTAAGCTATTTTCAATATTTTCGGTTTTGTCTTTTCCTCCCCTTTTTCCTAGAGCCATAACTTTTTTTTCCATCCCCATAACCATATGAGGGCTTATTTTTTTGCGGGACGAGTTGTACTTTTGAATGCCATCTTTCATTCTACCACATGGTGTACTGGAAAACAGGAAAAAAATTCCAAGTGCATTAAAATGGCAAAAAAAAGTGCAATTGTACAATTGTTTTTTTTATTTTATTTACCATGTTTACTATATGATAAACTCACTTGGCAATATGATTCTCCAGGTCCGTACCATTACGCAAATACCTGACATGTATAGATTTCTTTTTATTTAGTAGTGAAAAAAAATCATAAATTAGTAAAAAAAATATATATATATTTTGATTTTGTTGCCATTTTCCAAGACCTGTAACATTTTAAACTTTCGGGATATGGGACTGTGTAGGGGCTTATTTTTTGCAGCCTGAGCTGACATTTTAATTGATACCATTTTGGCGTAGATACAATGTTTTAATCGCCTCTTATTGCAATGTTGCCGTGGCCAAAAAAACGTAATCCTGGCGTTTTGATTATTTCCTTGTTACGCCGTTTATTGATCAAATTAATTTACTTTATATTGTGTTAAATCGGACTCTTCCGAACGCAGCAATGCCAAATATAGGTATTTTTTTTTATTGTTTTATTTTCAATGGGACAAAATTGATTTGAACTTTTGTGTTTTTTTATTTTTTTTTATATTTTTAAAAACTCTTTTTTTTTAAAACTTTTTTTCTGTATTTATAGTCCCCTTAGGAGACTTGAACCTGTGATCGTTTGATCACTTGTGCTATACATAGCAGGTCATCAGCACTGCTATGTATAGAGAGAATCATGATTTCATATGAATGTCAGCTATGAGCCAGCGTTCACAGGATAATCATAATGAGAGGCACAGGGGTCAGCAGACCTCCGGCTGTCATGGCAACCCATCAGAGTCCTGTGATCACGTCACGGGCGCGTCGATAGACGGACGGAATTACGTGCCCTCTTGACGGCGCGTATTACCTAACAAATAGGCAATCCCTGCATGTGTTATGGCTGTCTAACAGCTGCGAGACATACAGCCGCGGCGACTCATACACAGTTTTCAAGCACGCCGAAGCTACTCGGTTAGCACCTGAGCATGCTTGGAGAACACCTTATCCGAACAAGTTGACGCATCACTAGATTTAACATGTTAACAGCCGCGCCAGAGCACTGCTCCACCCGCGGCTGTTAGAGGTCCATGATGGCTGATTAAATTATCCATCATGTGCGGGGAAAAATTTGGACTTCAAATGTCGTGAAAGAGTTAAGTCTAGTCATTGAAGAACATCCATCCGCAGGTATCCATCTGGTTGGGCTTCAAAGATGAGCTACCAGGAGCTCATACACTGTAGACTCAACCACACACACTGAAAGACACAGAGAAACACACAAAGAGACACACGGGCTTACCACTAGCCTATCCTCTCTTTAGTCCTTCTAACTCCTGCAGAGTACGGGGCTTGTGGTGACATCATGGTAACATGACTGGTCGCATGAACGTGATGTCACCAAACTTCCTGAAGCAATCTCCACATTGGATGATTCACTGGCAGTGGGAAACCCTGGGCAATTACCCAGTCTTATCTCCCTAACGCTAGCCCTGACTGCATGCATGGGATTTCTTATATTTTGGCATTTGGTGTAAAAGTAGAATTACTGTATATTTTTGCTACATTTTTTTGCATGTTTTTATTTTTAATTTCATGTGATCATCTTATTTTGAACAAATTCTTACGCTTTATTTCTGTAACGTCATCATCTCTGCCTCCTGCCGGACAGAGACGCCATTCCCCTCACCGCCGCAGTTCTGGTACGGCGTCCTCCAGCTACCCTGCTGCTGTTGCGCACACAGCGTGCAGCTTCCCGGGCACCGTGCTTAGGGCGCGCGCTCCCTCCCTCTTAAAGGGGCTGTGCGCGCCGTCCTAAAGAGTTCCCGGGCAATGGCCTGAGGACCACTCCTATTTAAAGCACCTCCTCCAAAATGGAGGTGCCTGTGCACGGTTGTTGTTTGTGTGCTAACACTCTCCTCAGCCCTCAGGTTCCAGTGCCCGCCAGTATGTCTGTCAGCCGTGCCTGCCTACCTGTCTATCAGCCGTACCCGCCAGCCTGTCTACCTGCCGTACCCGCCAGCCTGTCTAATTGCCGTGCCCGCCGGCTTATCTACCCAGATCACCTGTCTAGTTACCTGCTGTTTCAGCCTGCTTGTCTACCCGGATCACCTGTCAGGTTACCTGCTGTTTCAGCCTGCTTGTCTACCCGGATCACCTGTCTGGCTACCTGTTAGAACCCTCCTGTTTGTTTTTTCCATCCTGTGTTTTGCGGTCACGTGACCATCTGCCTTTATATTCCAGCTCCGCCTTTTTGGCTGTGCTGGACTTCAGTGTTGTTTGACTGTTTTGCTAGCCAGGTGCTTCTGTGCCTATATCTCTCAGTTCGCTTGGTCCTTTTGGGACCTCTAGTACCTTTTTTTCAGTCTATCTTTTGTGTTCTGCAACAACCTTCTCTGTTCAGGAGGTGTCCCATTTTTGTTCCAGTCCTTAGTTCTTTTAAGGACCCCTTCCCTTTATTCTATAGGTCTTCGTTCAGACTAGCCTAGGACTAAGGCGGGTCTGTTCACTAGGAACAGGCAGCCCGCTACATTGTAGGGATTCAGCTTAGTCTTACTGTAGGGAAAGCTTTCCCCTTCTTTCCTTAGTACTTGTTTGCAGATCATAACACTACCAGCCGTACCCGCCTGCTTGCCTACCTGGATCACCCGTCAAGCTACCTGCCATACTCTTCCGCTGTACCTGTCAGCCTCAGCCACCTGACCCGTGGGAGTCACCTGCTCTCACACAAGGTCGGTCCCAGAGTGGCACCTGGTTCCCCTGCTCGGTCCCTCCTTGGTTCACGGAGTCGACTAAGCCGCCGTGTGGCCAGGGTTGGTCCGAGTAGGCGCTTAGTTACGCCCCTCTGGTCCCTCCTTCTATCCCAGCACAGAGGTTCCACCACCTGGACCCGTAACAATTTCAGTTCATACGTTCATGTAATATCTATTGAGCTCCAGGTCTTAGTGCTGTAAATAGCCCGCCGAGCATTATTTCTGTTTAGCATACACTATATGACTTATGGGTTGCCTTATACTAAGGGATGATGTCACATGTCGGGTTATCAATCATTCTCCATGTCTGATTCCATATCCTAACTAGTTTGTTTGTCATGGCTCGGCTTATGCATTAATTCTCTGCCAAACTGCAAATAACAGACACGTCTATAATTTCACTCAAGCAAGTGCTTCCTAGTAATTAATTAATTAATTGGCATTTGTACATCTCGTCTTGTACTGCCAATTGCCTCTCCGTAAATCTCTGATAAAGGGAGAAATGTACAAGTAGCTGAATTGCTATTATGTTTCTTTTACAGTGCCAATAAACCTAAAATATCGGGTGAACTAGTGTAAGAATAGCATTTTGTATTATTCATATATAAATATAAAAGAGGTATAAATTGCAAATATGCTGACATATTCAGCAGCAGCCAGGACACAAAGGGTAATACAGTATTTTACTTTAAGAACATTTTGCCCTGAAACAAAGGAAATAGCTGAAAAAATATACAGTAAATTCCAGAGTTTTTCTCCTGTGAGAAGTTTATTCTGTTCTATAAGCTTCTGACTACTGAAGCCAGTGATCAACAGCCACGTGTTAAACATGCCAACGTCTCTGCTGAGGACAGTGATTGTCTGCAGAAATCAGGGGTTAAAAAAACACATGACTTTCATGGCTGCCTATTTAATAGGATTCCTAGATAATACCTTAACCTTCAGTCATTACAGTGCACTTAGCGACTGTCATCCAGCTTTTCTGAATTGTGCATTCAGAGTGTCGCGCAATGGCCGGCGCCCCTGCATGGTGTCACCTTCTCCTTCCATGCAGGGACGCCAGCTTACTCACCGCCCCAGCCCTGTGGCGTTGTCCCCAGCACGTTCTTTGCTTCCTGCGCTGTACTGAGTCCTGGTGGCGTTCCTAGTCCAAGCGCACGGTCCCCTGCTCTTAAAGGGGCAGAGTGCATATGGTAAATGCCCTCAGCCTGTTGCAGAGAGGCATTTAGTATAATGACCTCACCTGCTGGATGGCTCTCAGCCTATTGCTGGGAGTCATCCTATATAAAAGACTCCCTCTCCCTTAGGGAGTCGCCGAAGCAACAGCTTTCATTAGTATGTTGTCTCCCCTACTAGTGAGTTGTTAGGTCCTCTGGTCCTGGTGTGACCAGTTCCCTGAACCCGAATCCCTGGTCCCGGTGTGGCTAGGTCCTGAACCCGAATCCCTGGTCCCGGTGTGGCCAGTGCCTGAACATTGTCCTCTGCTCCCCGTGCAGTCAGTGCCTGAACATTGTTCCCTGGTCCTGGTGGGGCCAGTCCTGTCCCTGAAGTCCCCTGGTTCCGGTGCGGTCAGTGCCTGAACATTTTCCCCTGGTCCTGGTGCGGCCAGTCCTGTTCCCGAAGTCCCCTAGTCCTGGAGAAGACAGGGCCTGAACATTGTCCCCTGGTCCTGGTGTGGGCAGTCTTGTCAACGAAGTCCCCTGGTCCTGGTGCGGCCAGTATCTGAACGTTTCCCTATCTGAATCTCCATGTTAGTAACCGTTCTGCACTGATCCTGAACTAAACCTATTAGTCTGAACGGAGCCCTAGTCTGTGTCAGCTAACCTGACCCCTGGGGTCAGCTGTTGCAGTACCGGCATCTGCCTAGGAGTGGTACCTGGCGGCTACCTGTAGCCCAGCCTGTCTCCACCAACTGGAGCTACAGTGAACACCAGGTAGCCGCTTAGCTACGCCCCTACCTAGGCAGACTCAGCCCTGTGGCACAGTCGGTCCTTTAATACACATGTGCCACTGATGGGCGTAGCACAGAGCTAAACAACCCCCTCCATTCTTGCTCTGCATTTGCAACTTTCGCTATAGTTATGACAGTATATTTTTGTTGGAATATTCATGAACTAGGGGAATCAGCAAGAACAGAACCAATGTGCCAGTTTGGGTCATTAAATAGATTTTAACTTAGAATTGAGTCCGCTATTTTTTATTTCATATGGGATTTTAATGGTAATCCAATCTAAAGGAATCTATGTAGATTCCCTCCTAACTTTCCTTGTGTTTTGTGGTATATATACACTGTGTTCCAAATTATTATGCAAAAAGTGTTTAGGAGTGATAAGGTAAGAATTTTTTTGTTTGTCAGTTAAACTCATTGATGGTGATGTGTGTCAGGGCTCTTTATATCACTGTAAGCAATTGCAGACACCTGTGCTAATTAGTTTGGCAGGTGTGTCCAATGAAAGGCAAGACTACTTAAGAAGGCTGTCCCACATTACTAAGCAGACTACATTTTCTGCCAAAATGGGAAAGAAAAAGGATGTGTCGGCTGCTGAGAAGCAACAAACTGTGGAGTGTTTAGGGCAAGGCATGACTACAATCAACATTGCCCAGACACTTCATCGTGATCATCGCACAATCAAGAAGTATGTAGCTGATTCACAGTACACACGTGTGCGTGCTGATAAGGGAAAATTGAGGACTCTTTCCTACAGGCAATTACGTCAGGTTAAAAGAGCAGCGGCAAAAAAGCCTTGTCATAGCAGCAGACAAGTTTTTGAAGCTGCTGGTGCCCCAACGTCCCCCGAACAACAAGATGCAGAAGACTGACTTCAAAACTGTTTTGTTCACCGATGAGTGCCGTGCAACGCTCGATGGTCCAGATGGATGTAGTGGAGGATGGCTGGTTGATGGACGCCCCATGCAAACACGGCTACGGCGCCAACAAGGAGGAGGTGGAGTAATGTTTTGGGCTGGAATCATGGGGAGAGAGATTGTCGGCCCCTTTAGGATCCCTGAAGGGGTAAAGATGAACTCCATAATGTATGTTGAGTTTCTCAAACAGCACTTCCTGCCATGGTTCAAGAAGAAGAACCGTGCATTCCTCAGCAAGATCATTTTCATGCATGATAATGCCCCGTCTCATGCTGCACATAACACATCTGCATCTCTGGCTGCTATGGGCATAAAAGGGGACAAACTTATGGTGTGGCCCCCATGCTCCCCTGACCTCAACCCCATTGAGAACCTCTGGAGCATCATCAAAAGGAGTGTCTATGATGGCGGGAGGCAGTTCACATCTAAGCAACAGCTCTGGGAGGGTATTCTGTCCTCATGCAAAACAATTGAAGCAGAAACCATCCAAAACCTGACAAATTCAATGGACGAGAGAGTTCAGAAGCTCCTTTCGAACAAGCGGTCCTATGTGCAAATGTAACATCACCTAGAATAAAGTTTTAAGTTGAAAACTGTTTGATTTCAGTTTGTAATAACCTGCTAATGCTTATAATTTCAAAAATGACCATTTTTTTTGTTCTTTATTAAAATGAAAAGGTTGAAACCTCTGCTGTGCATAATAATTTGGAACATGCATTTTGAGTGCAGTTTGAGTTTTTTATTTTTTAAAAAATATACTGTTATCATAGGCAGTTTGTACAAAAACCTTTCAATTGTACTCTAATAGTTATTTGACTGGAAAATTACAATGACTGCAATTCATATAGGTAATTTGGGAAAATCTGAGAAAATATTATTTGCATAATAATTTGGAACACAGTGTATATGCTATATACCATAATATATATATAGAGTATTGCGCAAAAGTTTTAGGCAGGCGTGGAAAAAATGGTGAAAAATGAGAATGCTTTAAAAAATAAAAGTGTTAATAGTTTATTTTTTATCAATGAACAAAATGCAAAGTGAATTAACAAAAAAAAAATCTAAATGTAATTAATATTTGGTGTGGCTGCCGATTGCCTTCCAAAACCGCAACAAAGCATCAATTCTTTGCATGATTTTTTAAGGAACTCAGCAGGGAGGTTGTTCCAGACATGTTAGGAGATCTAAATGCAGATCTTCTGTGTATATAGGCTTGCACAAATCCTTCTCTCTCTTCATGTTATCCCAGACAGACTCAATGATGTTGAAATCAGTACTCTGGGGCCATATCATCACTTCCAGGACTTCTTGTTCTTCTTTACACTGCAGATAGTTCTTATTGCCATTGACTGAATGTTTGGGGGCGTTAACCTACTGCAGAATAAAAGTGGGGTCATTCAGATGCCACCCTGATGGTATTGCATGATGATAAGTATCTGACTGTATTTCTCAGCATTGAGGACACCAAGAAAAGGGCAATGTTGAGGACCGAAGACACAGTGGTGAACCAAGGAAACAGTGCATTAAATGAAAAGACACATCATGGTTACTTCCCTTTGAAATCAGAAGATGTCCAGCAGTGCCATCAGCTCAGAACTGGCAGCAACTGTTGTTACCCAACTACACCCATCTATTGTTCGGAGAAGTCTTCACATGTAATGTTTCAGAAGGGGTCACTGAATGCTGAGGTGCAGAATACATAAAAGTCACCAACACTGCTGTTGACTGCTGAACTCCAAACCTCGTCTGACATTAACATCAGCACAAAAACTGTGCCTGGGAATTTCATGGTATAAATTTCCATTACTGAACAGTTGCATTCAAGCCTTACATCACCAAGCACAATGCCAAGTGACGGATGGAGTGGTCTAAAGTCGATGCCACTAGATTCTAAAACAGTGGAAATGTGTTCTGTAATGAATTATGCTTTTCTGTCTAGCAGTCTGACTGTATTTCGCCAATTGTAAAGTTTGGTGGAGGAGGATAGTGCTGTGGGGCTGTTTTTTAGGTGTTGGTCTATACTACTTAGTTCTAGTGAAGGGAACTCTTAAAGGGAATCTGTAGCTTTTTGCTACCTCATCTGAGAATAACATAATATAGAGGCAGTGACCATGATTCCAGCGAAGTGTCACTTACTGAACACAAGAACAATTTCCAAAATTTTGACATGCTTGAGTTTCATAGAACATTTTTTAACTAATAACATGAAGGTAAGGTTAATAATATAACTTTCATTACAAAATCTTTAGTTTTACTCAAATAAGTTGATGCAAAAACTACTACACCTAGTATTTTGTATGACCCCCATGATTTAGAGAGAGAATAGTACTTGCTCACTTGTGTCCGAGGGTGATGGCGCATACTGATGCTCTTCAGTTTGCGTACCGGCAGGGACTGGGGGTGGACGATGCTGTAGCGTCTCTGCTACAAACAGTACATTCCTTTTTGGACAATGATGGAACCACAGTGCGTGCTTTGTTCTTTGATTTCTCTAGTGCGTTCAACACATTACAGCCACTCTTACTGCGTGGAAAGTTGATTAAAATGGCGGTGGATGAGGGACTTGTGAATTGGATAATTGACTACCTGTCGGATAGGCCACAGTTTGTTAGGTGGGGGACGGCTACATCAGATAGTGTACTGAGCAGTGTCGGAGCCCCGCAGGGAACAGTGCTGTCGCCATTCCTCTTTACATTGTACACAGCTGACTTTCAGTATAAATCAGACCGTTGTCACCTCCAGAAGTACTCGGATGACTCTGTGATAGTTGGCGGTATTGGGAAGGACCAGGATGAAGAGGAATATAGAAGGGTGGTTGCGGACTTTGTAGTATGGTGCCAGGCTAACCATCTAGAACTAAATGTTAAGAAAACCAGGGAGTTGGTGATGAGCTATGGAAGGTGCAAGAAGGTATGCCTACCTGTTACCATTGACGGTCAGGATGTGGAGATGGTGGACAGTTTAAAATATTTGGGGGTTTACCTGGATAGCAAGCTAGATTGGAAGTGCCACATGGAGAAGGTCTACAAGAAGGGGATGAGTAGATTGTACTTCCTAAGGAAGTTAAGGTCTTTTAATGTGTGTGGCAAAATGCTTGAGGTGTTCTACCAATCCATTGTGGCTAGTGCCACCTTTGCGGCAATAATTTGCTGGGGTAACAGTGTGCGTGTTGCTGACGCCAACAAGCTCAACAAACTTATAAAGAAGGCTAGCGTGACGGTGGGCCTACAGCTTGGGACTTTTGAAGAGGTGGTAGAGGATAGGATTAAGAAGAAGTGCAGAGCTATAATGGGCAACAACACACACCCGCTTTATGAACTGTTTGCGAAACAGAAGAGCACATTCAGCAATCGCCTAATACAACTAAGGTGTAAAAAGGAAAAATACAGGAGATCGTTTGTTCCAACAGCTATGGGGGTGTTTAACAAATGTCTGAAAAGCAATGTCTAAAGCATTCCAAATGTTATGTTATCATATGTGTCATGTTCGAGATCTGTGTTCTGCTGCTGTGATACCGCAATTTCCTCCGGGATAAATAAAGTATATCTTATCTTATCTTATCTTATTTTAAAGGACAGCACCAAACCTTCTAGGCATGGAACGAGCAAGTTGGTAATATATTTTTCCATTCTTTAAGAACGACCTCTCTTAGAGCCTGGATGCTGGACGGAGAGTGATGCTCAACTTGTCTCTTCAGAATTCCCCATAGGTGTTCGACAGATCAGGAGACATATTTGGCCATTGAATCACTTTCTCCCTGTACGTTTTCAGAAATGTAACAGTGGCCTTATATGGGTGTTTTGGATCATTGTCATGTTGGAAAAGTGCACATCTACCAAAAGCTCTAAGTGATGGGAGCATCTTCTCTTTCAATATAGAGCAGCATATCTGTGAATTCATGATACCATCAATGAAATATAGCTCCCTGACACCAGCAGTTCTCATGCAGCCCCACATAAAGACACTGCCACCACCATGTTTCACTGTAGGCACCATATATTTTTCTTTGTAATCATTACTTTTACGATGCCATACAGTTTTGAAGCCGTCAGTTCCAAAAACATTTATCTTGGTTTCACCATTCCAGAGTATAGAATCCCAAAGTATAGGGTCTTCATATTTTTCAGCATGGGCCCTGGCAAATTGTAGGTGGACTTTTTAGTGCACGGGCTTCGGGAAAGGCTTCCTTCTAGACGACACCCATGCATGCCATTCCTCTGCAGTGTATTCTGTATTGTGTCCCAAGAAACACTAACAGCGGTTTGGCTTTCTACTTCTTTAGCTAATTGCAATGAACTTGCATGTAGATTTTCTTCAACCCTCCTAATCAATCAGAAGACGCTCATGTACTCATATTTGTAACATAGCATTGAATTAATTTGTTAGGGAAATTTACTTTTTTGGGTGGTCAAAATATCAAATCTTGTTTTCAAGCAATGTCTCTCTCTCTGTCTCTTTCTATATATATTTATAAATATATACTGGCTATGTGATATCTATTGCACGTAGGCCTAAGTACTGCCCTCCTCAATTAAGTATAGTAGATTTTTTAACACATTATGTAACAAGGAGAAAACCTAAAAACATATACAAATTTTCAGCAGTAGCAAACACAGTTACCTCTCTAGGAGGCTATTTTTCTCCATATTTAATATCTAATATTAGGTATGTGAGACATTGCGGGTGGGTAAGCCTGAATGTTCACATTGTAGGGCTACTACAGACACATCTGCTTAGCACAGCATGTACATCCATATAAATGTCCCCCATACTACCTAGCCATAAAGAATGTCCTGCATTTGGTATAATTCAGGGAAATTTATGACAGCTTTAAGCAGGTTTGGTCATCGGGGAATAATTAACACTTCACAGTCCATCAGATTACTTAGATCCAGGCGCCATAGCAACCATTTGGCGGCTGTTCATTGCCATTAAAAGTTATTGCTGACAACCTGAACCATAGGCTGGATGATACAGGATGAGAAGCAAAATAGAGGATAAATTAAGGATCTGACATAGCTGAAGTGTGTACATGTCAGCTCTTATGGAGAAAAACTGCAAAAACGCACTCAGGGACTACGGGGGATGTGAGAAGAAGCTCTCAGACATGGCACTGGATGACTGAGGATTAAAGCATCTGTCATATACAAACTATACAAAAATTTTAGGCATGTGTGAAAAAAATGCTGCAAAGTACAGATGCTTTCAAAAATAGAATTGTTAGGCTATGTTCACATGTTGCGTTTTTGCTGTTTTTTTATGCAAATTCAAAGCTACTTTTTACAGTACCAGCAAAAGCTATGAGATTTCAGAAATCTCATGGACACGCTTGTTTTTTTTTTCCCGATTGAATTGGAAAACTGATACTTTTTTGAAAACTTCAGCACGTCAATTCTTTCAGTGTTTTTGCAGATTTTTTCACCCATAGAAAGCAGTGAGTAAGTGCAATAAAACGCCGCAAAAATGCAGCAAAAAAAAAAGTTGCCTTCAGTTTTTGAAGCGTTTTTAGTAAAAAAAAGCATGTACAGCGGTATCTGAAACCCATTTATTTTTGTGATTTTCCCAAGTTTAAACCAAAATGTCTTGGTATCGTCACATGAGAATGGCTGTTAGTATTAGTACAGTTTAATTAAATTAGTGATATTTGTTAAAGTAAGCAATGCCTGACGAATTCAATGGCCTACCAGTGAGTAAAAGTAAACAATGCCTGACATACTCCATGCACTGACAATGTCTTAGGTAAACTATGCCTGACCAATTTAACTCCCCCCCGTTGTTTTTACATTTGCGCTTGTGTATTTTTTCATGAACTCATATGAACTTTTTTGTTTAGAATTGTCCCTCTATTTTCAGAGATAAAAATCTTTTTCCACTGAATAATTTGATCAAATTGCCCTTTGGCCAAAAATGTTTTATGGTTTCACATACGTCTTGAATTGGTGGTCTAACACCTTGCATTGTTCATGCTTGTATAGTGGAAGCAAAGCTGAACTTTGGGATCCTGAAAAAAAATGCAGAAAAAGAACGCAGAAAAAAAGCCAGCAAACCTGCTTTTTGTCTGCAGCCTTTTTACTGCCAAGAGATCAGGTTTTGGCTGCAGAAAAAAAGCAGCAAAAAAGCAACGTGTGAACATAGTCTAAATATTTTCTTTGTATCAATTAACAAAATGCAAAATGAATGAACAAAAGTGAAATCAAATCAATATTTTTTGTGACTGCCCTTTGCCTTCAAAACAGTATAATTTCTTCTAGGTACACTTATACAGTTAGTGATTATGTAAGACTTGTGGTAGATCGCTCACTCGGCTGCACATAGAGGTAGACACAGGTACGCTGTCTCTTTAAATCTTTGCTTGGTTTATTGTAATGTGGCATAAACTAACATTTAGTCCATGAAAATAAACACAGCCCACTGGGCAAAACAGGAAAACAAAGCAAAAACGGTCACACAAAGAACACAGTCCTTGTAGTAGCAAGGATCCGCCTGCTGAGAGTTCAGTAACTCCATGTGGTTCAGGAACAAACACAAGCTCCCTTCTGGAGCTTACTTCTCCAGACATTGAACTGTGAACGCCTCAGCTAGCTGAGTATTTAAACTCCCCCAGACCACACCCTGAGGCGGAAAGATATGGTGAATGACCTCACACTCTTCACAATAGTCGTTCACAAAAAAACACTCCCTTTTACTATGGACTTAACCCCTCTCAACAAATAACCTGCTAGAGAAAACTTAATGGTTTTAGTTCACTGAAGCCTACAGCCTCAGGGAAACATATCTCCCCTCTGGCACTTTACCAGTGACTTTGTCACATATCCCCCTCCCCTGCCCAAACCCAGGGGTTTTGGCACCTTCACTCGCTAAACAGGGAAGTCTGGACAGGGCATCTGCTTTTCCATGTAGCTTCCCAGGCCTGTGCTCTCATGAAAATTAAAGTCTTGGAGGCTAGGATCCACCTAATTACCTGGGCATTGTTCCCTTTCCTTTCCCTCATCCATCTCAGGGGTGCATGGTCTGACACTAGTCTGAATTTTCGGCCTAACAGGTAGTATCTTAGGGTCTCAATGGCCCATTTGATGGCCAGGCACTCCTTTTCTACAATGGCATAGTTCTTTTCACAGGAGGAGAGTTTCCTACGCAGGAATAGGGCTGGATGTTTGTCCCTATCTATTTCCTGGGACAACACAGCTCTCAAACCGACCTCGGAGGCGTCAGTCTGAACCACAAACTCCTTAGTGAAGTCAGGTGATACTAAGACTGGTTGCTTACATAGGGCGAGCTTCAACTCCTTGAATGCCATCTCCGCTTCATGGGACCACTTGGCCATCGATGTCTTCGTGTCCTTAAGAAGATCAGTCAGGGGGGGGGCGGCTACCATGGCGAAATTTGGGATACATCGCCGATAATACTCCACAATTCACAGAAACGCACAAACTTGCTTCTTGGAGTTCGGTTGCGAGCAGTTTTGAATAGCCTCCACCTTCTTTACTTGCGGCTTTGTTTCGCCCCTTTCGACAACGTAGCCCAAGTATTGTGCTTCTTCCTTCACGATGGCGCCCTTCTTTGGGTTTATCGTAAACCCTGCTTTCCTAAGCGCATCCAGTACCACCTGGACCTTCTGTAACTTACTTCCCCAATCCAGGATGAATATTACGATGTCATTCAGGTAAGCTGCGGCATACTTCTTATGAGAGACTAGGATCCGGTCCATGGCCCTCTGGAAGGTAGCTGGGGCTCCCTGCAGACCGAACGGCATCCTGGTGTACTGAAAGCACCCGTCAGGAGTAGAGAAGGATGTCTTCTCCTTGGCACGGGGGACACGAGAATCTGCCAGTACCCTTTCGTTAGGTCCAGGGTGGTGAAATATCTGTCTGTCCCTAGCCTCTCAATCAGCTCATCAACGCGGGGCATCGGATACGCGTAAAATTTGACACCTCATTCAGCTTCCTGTAGTCATTACAGAACCGCCATTCTCCGTCCGGCTTCGGCACCAGAACAATGGGGCTGGACCAACTCTTTGACTCCTTGATGACGACCAGGCTCAACATTCTACTTACCTCTTTGCAGATCACCCTGCGGCGGGCTTCATGAATCCAATACGGCCTTTGATTCACCCTCACATGCGGCTCTGTCAGGATTTCATGTTCAACCACCTGCATACAACCTGGCAGCTCAGAAAACAGGTCCCGCTTCCGCTGAAGCAGCTCTCGGCACTGTTGCTTCTCGGCTGGTGATAGTGTCTCCGCCACTGTGACATCCTCGACTCGTGCTTCAGGATGGCCGGCCAGGCACTTAGCTTCCACCGGCTCCAAGTCTCGCCAAGGTTTCAGCAGATTAACGTGGTATACCTGATACGGCTTTCTTCTTCCTGGTGGGTGGACCTTGTAGTTGATGTCACTCAACTTTTGACCACTGCATATGGCCCTTGCCACTTGGCCAGGAATTTACTCTCCACCTTTGGGATCAGCACCAACACCCGGTCTCCGGGGCTGAACTGTCTCAGTCTCGCCGATCAATTGTAGACCCTTTCCCGGGCCTCTTGTGCTTGTACGAGGCTTTCCCTTACAATTGGCATCACCCTCATGATCCGGTCTTGCATTTGGGCCACATGCTCGATGATGCTCCTTTGGGTTGTTGCCTCAGCTTCCCAGGTCTCTTTCGCAATGTCCAAAAGTCCCCAAGGGTGCAGTCCAAATAGCAACTCGAAGGGTGAGAGCCCCGTAGAGGCCTGTGGGACTTCTCTAATGGAGAATAGCAGGTAGGGGAGTAGGCAATCCCAGACCTCCTCCACAACCTTTTTAAGCATGGACTTTAGGATCTTATTGAACCTCTCCACCAGGCCGTCCGTCTGCGGATGGTACACTGACTTCCTGAGTTGTGTAATCTGGAGAGCCTTACGCAACTCCCTCATCACCTTCGACATGAACGGAGTTCCCTGGTCTGTCAGGATCTCCTTTGACAGGCCCGTCCTGGAGAAGATATGGACCAGTTTTCACGCTGTACTCCGGGCAGAGGAGTTTCTCAGTGGTACCACTTCCGGGTACCTGGTCTCGTAGTCCAGCACCACCAGGATGTATTGGTGTCCCCTGGCGGCCCTACAAGGTCCATAGCAATTTGGCCAAATGGAACCTCTATAATGGGTAACGGGACCAAGGGACTACGGAAGTGGGACACGGGAGCAGTTAACTGACACGTAGGACAGGACCGACAATAGTTGACCACCTCCCGGTGACTCCCAGGCTAGTAAAATCTTTGAAGGACCTGCTCCCGGGCTTTGTCTACACCCAGTTGCCCACCCAAGACATGAGAATGGGCTAGGTATAGTACCCTATACCTAGAGGGACCTGGTACCAACCGCTGTTCTAACACTTTCCCTCTCTGTTTAGTGACCCGATATAGCAGATCCTCATTCACTGAAAAATAAGGAAACCTGGTGTCAGCCCCCGGCTCTTGGGCAACTCCATTTATCACAGTCACATTGTCCCTTTTAATGTAAAGTCCTTCATTTGAGCAGTCCCAAAATTTCCCCCAGAAACTCTCAGCTCAGGAATCTCAGTCTCTTGGGTCACCATCTCGTCCTCGTCACCGACAAGGACACACAGGGGGAATTCATTTGCCTCCGACTGCGCTGAGGATTCAACAAGGTAGAACTGTCTCTTATCTATGTCACATGGTACGCCTGCTTTCCGCCATAAGTCCCGCCCTATTATTTCCGGGTGTAGCAGTCCCTCAACCACCCCGACCTCATGAGACTCGGCCCCACAGTCAGTTTTTATTATCACTCGGGCTACGGGGTAGTCCTTGGCATCCCCGTGGGTACAGCAGATGCCCATATACTTCCCTGGGATCAACTGGTGGGGGAGTGTGGCCTTTACCAGGGACACCAAACTTCTTGAGTCCAGAAATCCTGACACTAACACTCACAGGGCTGATAGTCCACACTGCAAGCGGGGTAGGCAAAGTAGGAACAGCGTCTTCCTACGCTGCAGTCCATCTGCTCGGAGGACATAGGACAATGGGCGGCTATGTGTCCAGAACCGTGACACCTCCAGCAGATCAAGTCTTTCCCAGAGGCTTTTGGCAGACCCTCAGCAACCCCCTTGGACCTCTGACTACCCCCATTGGTGGCACTAATACTCCTCTTTTGGGACTCTGGCTTCCTCTGAGTACCCCAGTATGGGGATGCAGCACATCCTGGCTTCCTTAGGGACCTCTCGACCACTTAGTATCTTTTTACGAGGCCGACCAGGTCATCCGCATTCCGGGGGTCTCCGTGGGCAACCCAGTTCTGCACCGGCCTAGGTAGGGAGTGAATAAACCTGTCCATCAAAACCCTTTTTACCATCTGGGCTGGGATGGAGGACTCTGGCTGCAACCACTTCTGTACAAGATGGAGGTAATCGAACATTTGGGAGTGAGGGGGTTTATCACCGCAATACACCCAGTGGTGAACCCTTTGGGCTTTCACAGACATAGTCACTCCAGCACGTGCCAGTATCTCAATCTTTAAGTTCAAATATTCCTGGGCATCCTGTAAGGCTAGAACATAATAAGCCTTTTGGGGCTCTCCAGTCAGATAGGGGGCCAGCACCTCTGCCCACTGCGCCGGCGGAAGCTTCTCCCGCTCTGCCACCCTCTCAAACACAGTCAAGAAAGCTTCCACATCATCGCCCGGGGTCATTTTTTGCATGGCTCGTCTTACCAGTGTCAGGACGTATGAGTCATCACCTGGAGTTGGGGGAGGGGCTGTCGGCCTCCCACGAACCGCCTCTGCGAGCAATCCCATCTGCTGCTGCTGTCGGAGCTGGTCTTGTTGATGCTGCTGCTGTTGGTTGATATGTTGCAGCAGTAGCTTGCTTGTCTCCTGCTGGGCTAGCACCAGGTGCTTGATCAGGTCCTCCATGCCGACTGTCTTAGTTTCCTGGCTTATGGCTGTCTTTACCCAGGACATGTGTGGCACCCTAGGGGTCTGGTTACCACAGTAATAGAAATATTACGTCTGAGAGCAAGTGGGAGGTTTCCTGGTCAGGAGCCCTTAAACATGCAACACCTCCTGTCCCAGACCAGATAGGGGAGGAACCTGCCCTATATAAACTGGATCTGGGGCGGGGTTAGTAGAGTCAGAGCATGGAGTTAGTTCCAGACACAGGGAAAGTAACAGCTAGGAGCTCTGTAGGAGCAGGAGCTGAAGACCAGGGGCTGGAGCTAAGCAGAGCTCGCCCTGGCAGAAGAATCTAAGAACTGGACACCGGAGTACGAGGCTGCAAGGATCTTTAAGTCCAGCAGCAGAAACCAGCCGGCAGGGGATTCCAGGTCCTCTGGCCATAGAAGCCTGGAGGCTCAGTCACGAGCAAGGGACCAGCACCGCCATCGAGGAGCGGAGGCTATCAGAAGGCCCCAAGTCACCAGCCATACGGGTGAGCACTACACGGTACACTCAGGGACGTGGGCTACTTCCACTCGCTTACAGCAAGGTAGCCAGGAAGAGTGCAGACAGACGGGGAGGCCTACAACTCCACCTGGCCAGGGGAACTCCTGTTTGCTCACAGACTGACCAGGCCTCTTATGCTAGCCAGTACTCCCGGGAGGGTCTGCCTTTTCACCATCAGTAAAGACCCTAAACTGCACTGCAAAGCCTCTGAGTCGTTCCTGCTGCGCTCGTGCACCATCACTCCCATCATCCACACTCCTTGCCCTGAGGCTATACTCCTCCCGTGGGGAGTCATCCCATTCTCTGCTGCGCATACAACACCAGCCTCAGCGGTCTGCCTCGCAGCAGCGGTACACCCTGACCGCAATCCACGGGTGGCGTAGTCGGACAATTAACCTAAAACCTATAAAAGACTGCCACTGGTTTGATCACCCTGAGCCACGGGACCGGGTCGCCGCCACAGAGACTACAACCCCCAGAGACCCGGCTCCGGGTATCCCACACACGGCCTAGGGGGCGCGTCAACTTTGGCGTAGTTGGCAGGATTGTGACCAACCCGCCACAAACGGGTATTGCGTGCCTGAAAAGGACTTCACACTTACCTGAAAAAGAGTTTTCCCGCTGTCCGGAGCCGTTTCCCGCCATCTTCAGCCGTTTCCCGCCATCCTCAGCCGCTTTCCCGCCATCGGGCGCCATCTTCGGAACGCCGCACGGGAAGAAGAGGGGCGTGGACGTTCAAACCGCGCGAGACCTGAAGCCCTGCCCTACGCACCAACGCTGCGCAAGGTCCTGGAAAGGGAGAGAGCAACGCTGACGTCACCAGGACGCGACGCAAGGTCCTCGCCCGGAGCAGCACCAGCGGAGCCGCGGCCTACGGAAGAGGATTGACGGAAGGTAGGCCACACTTAACTAGGGGGGAGGAAGATGACGGACACGGAGGGACCCTCTACCACCAGTGCGGCCACTGCCGCAGTAATGCCGTTCACAATGCCATACATCCCCGGAGCGGCCTGGCTGCCCCAATACTCAGGGGAGTCGCATACCCTAAGCGACTTTAAAGAGAGACTGTACAGCCTATCTAAAGTATGCCCCCTGACGGAGGGACAGAAAGTGAGCATATTGATAGGCCAGTTAACCGGCGCAGCCCAGCGTGAAGTAAAGTCCTGGTCAGTCCGGGACAAGGAGACCGTAAAGGAGATCTTGGCCCGTCTGAAGGACACTTTTGATTCCTGCACCTCAGCCGAGATCAAAATGAGATTTTATGGGTGCAAGCAGCGGGCCCAAGACAGTATAAGAGACTATGCTTTGAGTTTGCAAGAGGCCCTGGGGGCCATTAAACAGGCAGACCCTGACAGTGTACGGAATGCAGATGAACTGTTAACTGAGCAATTCATTGAGGGTCTGCTGTCCAACGCCCACCGAACCCAGTTACTTGCAATGGCCTTGCAGAACCCTGGTTTAGACTTTGCAAAGTTCAAAGACAGGGCCATCCAGGTGCTCCGAGAACCGGCACCGGGTAGCGCTGTAAACCACCGGCGCCCTGCTATTACCTATCATCAGGAGGCGGCACCCTTGTCTACAGAGTCTGTAGGAGCTGGTGCGCAGGCTTTGGACAACAACCCGGCTACAGACCTGCACTATCCAGGTCCAAGAGCTGACTAAAAGCGTAGCCGTGCTAACCAGAACTGTGCAGTCTTTACAGGTCTCTCCTCCAGGAAAGATCCACCTGGCGTCCGGACTGGAGGACGTCCCGTGGCGCCGACAGAGGAGGATCCCAACATCCAGAGGAAGACCCAGCGACAGATACAACGAGGACGGACAACCCATCTGCCGCCGCTGCAATCAACCCGGACATTTGGCAAGGTACTGTCATTTAAACGGGCACAACCTGGGGCAGAGGGCCAACCCCCAGGCATAAGATCATCAGGCCCCTCAAACTGGCGAGATAAATATGTAGGGGGACGGCCAGTCTTGCCTGTCGTACTGGATGGCATTCCAATGAGTGCCCTACTACACACCGGGTCACAGGTAACTACCATCCCTTATGTGCTCTTTAAGCGGTACTGGAATGACTCGGACATAACCCGCTACCCAGATGACGACCTGAGTATCATCGCCAGCAATGGTCAGCCCGTATCGCAGGTGGGATTTAAAAAGGTGACCATTAAGATCGGTAAAGTCGAACTGGCGGCACAAGGACTGATTATTGTGGACATTGATCGTAATAAGAGTCACCCTAAAATAACCTTGGGAACTAACGTGATTGAAAATTGTCTTGCAGAGATAATTCTCATTTTGCATCAGGTTGCCAAGAACGCCAGTTCCAGCCAGCAGCGAGTTCTCCAAAAAGAGATCCGGGCACTGATGAAACGGCAACAAGTGGAACTATCTGGTGGTGAGATTGGTAGCGTGAGAATGTGTGACCCGTTCCCTATTGCCATGCCCCCGAAAAGTGAGATGATGATCTGGTGCCGGGCAGCTATTGGTCTAAGAGGTAGAGACTACCAAGCAATGGTGGAACCCGTTTACTCAGACAGTAGGCCCACCATTTTGACAGCACGGGGGGTGGTCGATGTACGCCATGGGAGGGTACCTGTCCGCATCATAAATATCGGGGAGAGAGAAGTATACCTGCCCCGGTATGCCACGCTAGCCAAATTGTTCACCATAAACCAAAATTCTGTAAGGGCCGTGGAACCCTTGCCTCCATCTCAACCAGAGGAAGGTAACGGCTCTAAGAAACAAATGGAGGACTGGTGTCAGCAACTGCATTTGGGTACTGACTCCACTTCCTCACACCAAAAACAGGGAGTCTACCGGGTGGTTCAGGAGTACGAAAGAGTCTTTAGTAAACACCCGCTAGACTTCGGGCGAGTAAAGGGGGTAGAACATCACATCCCCACAGGAGACCATCCACCCATAAAGGAAAGATACCGACCTGCACACTATCAGCATGCAAAGGGGATGTTGCGAGACATGAAGGAGGCTGGGGTAATCAGGGACAGCTGTAGCCCTTGGGCAGCTCCACTAGTTCTAGTGAAAAAGAAGGACAACACAATGAGAATGTGTGTAGACTACAGAAAGGTCAACCATATCACACGCAAAGATGCGTACCCGTTACCTAGAATAGAAGAATCTTTAGCTGCATTAAAATCTGCTAACTTCTTCTCCACTTTGGACCTTACTAGCGGGTACTGGCAGGTTCCTGTAGCAGAGGCAGACAAGGAGAAGACTGCATTCACCACCCCGATGGGTCTCAGCGAATTCAACTGTATGCCATTCGGGCTCTGCAACGCACCAGGAACCTTCCAGCGGTTGATGGAATGCTGTCTGGGACACTGGAATTTCGAGACGGTCCTGTTATACCTGGACGATGTCATCGTTTATTCCAAAACCTACGAGGACCATCTGAAACTCCTGGCAGAAGTGTTTGACGCCCTGGCAAGCTACGGCCTAAAGGTGAAACCCTCCAAGTGTCACCTGCTGAAACCAAAGGTGCAGTACCTGGGACACGTGGTGAGTGCTGACGGTGTGGCTCCCGACCCCGATAAGATCACCGTGATTAAAGACTGGCCAAGACTCTCCAGCATAAAGGAAGTGCGGCAGTTCCTCGGGTTGGTAGGCTACTACCGAAGATTCATTCCCGGTTTCACCAAAATGGCAGCTCCTATGCAGTACCTCCTGATAGGTCAATCCAGGAAGGCCAAAAACCAGAAGCCGCCCTTCAGGTGGGAAAAGCTGGAAGAGGAGTCCTTCCGCCAGCTGAAGATGGCCCTCACGGGGGATGAAATCCTGGCGTACCCTGACTACGGCCAGCCCTTTATCCTCCACACGGACGCGAGCAACATCGGGCTAGGAGCCGTACTGTCCCAGATCCAGCAGGGGAAAGAACGGGTAATCGCTTACGCCAGCCGAAAACTACGGCCCACAGAGAGAAACCCTGAGAATTATAGCTCATTCAACCTAGAGTTCCTGGCAGTGGTGTGGGCAGTGACCGAACGTTTCAAGCATTACCTCGCCTCTTCCAAGTTCACCGTATACACTCATAACAATCCGTTGACACACCTGGACACTGCAAGGTTTGGTGCCCTGGAGCAGAGATGGATGGCCCGCCTGTCCAACTATAAATTCACCATCAAATACCGGGCGGGACGCTCAA
The DNA here is from genome assembly GCF_046119375.1 of Phyllobates terribilis. Lineage (NCBI taxonomy): Eukaryota > Metazoa > Chordata > Amphibia > Anura > Dendrobatidae > Phyllobates > Phyllobates terribilis. The sequence continues at coordinate 149,288,827 of NW_027362762.1, forward strand.
ATGCCAACGCGGATGCCCTGTCCAGAATGCCAAACTTACCGGACGTAGGGGAAGATCCAGAAGAACTGGAAGAGGTCGAACTCCCTGCGTTCCACCATCATGGGATTACCCTGTACTCCCACCGTGTAAGGGACAGGCGCTCTGCCACGTTCAATCCCTTACCCCACTACAGCTGGGCGGAGACGCAAGACAGTGATCCCGCAGTCCGTCTGGTGAAGAAAATGCTGACACAGGCTGATGCCCGTCTTGACCCAGATGCTCCGGAGGAGACCAAGCAACTGTGGAAGGAGAAAAGTAAACTGTTTCTTTACAAGGAGAAGCTGTGCCGGAGAATGGTCAACTCTAGAACACATGAGCTGACCTGGCAGGTAGTGGTCCCAAGACGAGACGCGGCTATGGTTCTGGAGGCATACCACGACGGAGCAGGACACTTCGGATGGAAGAAGCTGGAGTTCTTGTTGTGTGGACGGTTCTACTGGGTAGGCATGAGAGGAGCCATCGAGAGATGGTGCAGAGACTGTGGCCCGTGCAACTTAAGAAGGAAGGACCGTGCCAGCCAGAAGACTCCTCTGCAGCCCATCATCACCAGGCAGCCACTAGAACTGGTAGCCCTGGACCATGTGAAACTGGCTCCAAGCAAATCTGGGTACGTCTACGCCCTCACCATCGTAGATCACAACTCCCGGTTCCTGGTGGTGGTCCCTGTCAAGGACTTAACGGCTCAAACAGCAGCTAGAGCCTTCCAGCAGCACTTCTGCCGTCCACACGGGTATCCGGAGCAAGTGCTGACGGACCAAGGACCAGCCTTCGAAGCGGAGGTCTTCCAAGAGTTCTGCAATCTGTATGGCTGCATGAAGATAAGAACAACGCCCTATCACCCTCAGACCAACGGACTATGTGAGAAAATGAACCAGGTGGTGATAGACTTGCTAAAAACGTTGCCCCTGGAAGAACGCAGTCTGTGGCCTGAAAAACTGCCTGATCTGGTGGACTTATATAATCACATCCCCGTAGGTTCCACCAACTGTACCCCGGCTTACCTAATGAGAGCAAGACCTGGTAAGCTGCCTATTGACCTGGATATGGGAGTCCTGACACCTGAGGACACCTCGCCAGAGGCAGACTGGGATACAGAACGGCAGCAGCAGTATCGGAAAGTACAGGAGAGCGTCGAGCGAAGTCTGTCTCAAGCAAGAGAAAGGCAAGAGAAGACTTATAACCAGCATGCTCCCACTGTTCCCCTGGTACCTGGAGAGCAGGTCTTGAAGAGAAAGAGGCGGCTCCACAAGTTGGATGACCAGTGGGAGAAGGACCCGTACACAGTACTGCCTTCAAGTCATGATAATCCAAAAGTCTGTGTAATCAGTAAGGATGGAGGAGAGACCACAGCCATTGTCTCCAGAGACCACCTGAAAAAGTGTCCCGAGCAGCTGCAAAGCCCTGACGAAGATCAAGAGAACCCTCAACCCGCAGAGGAAAGGGAAGAAATGATCAGTACCGTACTCGGAGACTTTCCCCGGTCCTGGACTCAAATCAACAACGCAGTCGTGGTACCCGTCCTCACCTTTCTCCAGCCAGCCCCTCAAGGGCCTACAGAAGAACAGGGAGTGTCAGAAGAGCAGCCGGCCCAAGAGGCAGAAGAATCCATACCAGCAGCCCAGGAGAATCAACCCTCTGCTAGTAGCGAGCCTGCCGTGCCCCTAGTAAGCCAAAGAGTACGCAGAAAGCTGCCAGGCCTACCCGCAACACCTCCTACACCCTGTAGTGCAGAACCAGATAGTGGGTTACGTAGGTCCACCAGGAGCACTAGAGGACAAATGCCCGCTCGCTGGAGAATTTAAACTATAATGTGAATTTACCTGTAAACTACAAATGTTGAAAATGGTTTATGTTTGCTGCCTGTTTATTAATTTTGTTTCTCTAGTTACCCTTCAGGTTTATTTGGACTGACAGGTTATGGACGCTGAATAACCGGAACTACATTGTAAATAGTTGCACTTTGTGCCTCTTGCGAAGACGGCCACGGAAGAAAAACCTGTCTGGCGTGGTCCCGTGTGGTCCAAAGTAGTTCGCTTCGCCTTGCAGCCACGCCCAGGGCCAACGTTTGGGGTTTGCTTTGGACAGGTCCCCTACTCTGTTCTAAGACTTCACCTTGGGTAATATGGACACCCGGTTATGGAAATGCCATGACCATCAATACAAAATGTACTTTTCCTGTTATTGTTTATACCCTTGTATTTGTGTTTTTCTGGAAAATGTGTTTAGTCCCGGAGTACTAAATTTCACTAGGGGGGAATGTGGCACCCCAGGGGTCTGGTTACCACAGTAATAGAAATATTACGTCTGAGAGCAAGTGGTGGGTTTCCTGGTCAGGAGCCCTTAAACATGCAACACCTCCTGTCCCAGACCAGATAGGGGAGGAACCTGCCCTATATAAACTGGATCTGGGGCGGGGTTAGTAGAGTCAGAGCCTGGTGTTAGCTCCAGACACAGGGAAAGTAACAGCTAGGAGCTCTGTAGGAGCAGGAGCTGAAGACCAGGGGCTGGAGCTAAGCAGAGCTCGCCCTGGCAGAAGAATCTAAGAACCGGACACCGGAGTCCGAGGCTGCAAGGATCTTTAAGTACAGCAGCAGAAACCAGCCGGCAGGGGATTCCAGGTCCTCTGGCCATAGAAGCCCGGAGGCTCAGTCACGAGCAAGGGGCCAGCACCGCCATTGAGGAGCGGAGGCTATCAGAAGGCCCCAAGTCACCAGCCATACGGGTGAGCACTACACGGTACACTCAGGGACGTGGGCTACTTCCACTCGCTTACAGCAAGGTAGCCAGGAAGAGTGCAGACAGACGGGGAGGCCTACAACTCCACCTGGCCAGGGGAACTCCTGTTTGCTCACAGACTGACCAGGCCTCTTATGCTAGCCTGTACTCCCGGGAGGGTCTGCCTTTTCACCATCAGTAAAGACCCTGAACTGCACTGCAAAGCCTCTGAGTCGTTCCTGCTGCGCTCGTGCACCATCACTCCCATCATCCACACTCCCTGCCCTGAGGCTATACTCCTCCCGTGGGGAGTCATCCCATTCTCTGCTGCGCATACAACACCAGCCTCAGCGGTCTGCCTCGCAGCGGCGGTACACCCTGACCGCAATCCACGGGTGGCGTAGTCGGACAATTAACCTAAAACCTATAAAAGACTGCCACTGGTTTGACCACCCTGAGCCACGGGACTAGGTCGCCGCCACGGAGACTACAACCCCCAGAGACCTGTCTCCGGGTATCCCACACACGTGCACACACGGCCCAGGGGGCGCGTCACATGCAGTTTATCCTCTGCTGCTACACGTGGCTCCTGGGGACCTTGCCCGCACTTCTACCGTCACCTGTGGTAGATCGCTCACTGGACTGCACACGGAGGTAGACACAGGTACGCTGTCTCTGGTTAATTGTAATGTGGCATAAACCAACATTTAGTCCATGAAAATAAACACAGCCCCCTGGATAAAACTGGAAAACAAAGCAAAAACGGTCACACAAAGAACACAGTCCTTGTAGTAGCAGGGATCCGCCTGCTGAGAGTTCAGTAACTCCATGTGGTAAAGGAACAAACACAAGCTCCCTTGTGGAGCTTACTTCTCCAGACATTGAACTGTGAATGCCTCAGCTGGCCAAGTATTTAAACTCCCCCAGACCACACCCTGAGGCGGAGAGATATGGTGAATGACCTCCCACCCTCCACAATCGTCATTCACAAAAAAAACACTACCTTTTACTATGGACTTAACCCCTCTCAAGAAATAACATGCTGGAGGAAACTTAATGGTTTTAGTTCACTGAAGCAAACAGCTTCAGGGAAACATATCTCCCCTCTGGCACTTTACCAGTTACTTTGTCACAGACTATAATTAGATGTATGAGAACCAAGTACAGTCTTGGCCAAAAGTGTTAGTACCCTTGAAATTGTTCCAGAAAATGAAGTATTCCTCCCAGAAAATTATTGCAATTACACATGTTTTGTTATACATGTTTATTACCTTTGTGTGTATTGGAACAACACAAAAAAACTGTGAAAAAAAGGCAAATTGGACATAATCCAACCCAGGATCATCTCCGATCAAGAACACTGTTTTTTTCCGTCACTTCTCTCTCGTTCTCTCCACTAGGATCTTTCTATCCTTTATGCTCTGTCTCCCCTCTCGTTAGGGACATCCACGTCATGAGGCACTGCTCACATTAGACCTTGGGTCTTTTCGCTATGCACACTGGGCCCTTTCTGACAATCTAACAAGAAACTGTCTATTATCTCTTCAGCTTTTGTCCTCCCACTCTGGGCTAGTCCCAAACATTAACTTTAACTTGTCCCTGCCAACTACCTATTGCTGGGCAGAATACAATACAACAATTCCAGAATACAGTTAATTACTATGTAAGAATGTGCTGTATGGAATCTGTTGTATTGAAATTAAAATAACCTTATAATCTGACTAAAGAAGAGATAATGAGCTGGGGTCTGACAAGTTCTCTTGGAGCCCAAGACAGGGGGTCTAAAATGAGTCCTTATACTCTTGGTCCCTAATAGATAGATTAATAATGATCATTATCAGTATTCTTGATCATTTATTACCGTAAACATACACACTTTGGCTTTAGATGACATATGCCAATGCCAGGGATGTCAATCAATCTAGTCTCAGCTGCATCCGACTATTGGGGCTGAGGCCAGTGCACTTCACTGCACTGCACATGTGCCAGGTGCCACCAGAACAGGTTGGAGATGACGAATCTTGGGCTCTAGATTGGGTGCGTTTAGAGTACATAACATATACAAGCAGCTCCACCTCTGTGACTACTTAGAAGTTATTTGCCTACAGTGTGTTCCTGGATTTAACATCTTATTTTACATGATGCAGTAACTGATGATACAGATAGGGGACAAGTTTCAAAAGTTAAAAACTAAAGTAAAAGTGCTGGTCGTAGTGTTGGGACATAGACGGTTGCGGCAGCCTTTCTTTTGTAAATGTGTGTGACGCGCCCCCTGGGCCATGTTCAAGGGACACCCGGAGCCGGATCTGGATAGGGGTAGTAGTCCGTGTGGCGGTGACCCGGTCCATGCCCAGGGTGGTCAAACTAAGTGTGTGGCAGTCTTTTGTAGATGTTGTTTAAGTGTCGACTACGCCACCCGTTGATTGCGGCTAGGAGGCCGCCGCTGCAGAGCAGTCCGCTGAGGCCGGTGGTAGGATTGTGCAGCAAGGATGGTATAACCCCCAACGGGAGGGGTATGGCCTCAGGGCAGCAGATGTGGAAGATGGTGGTTGTGATGGTGCAGCAAGGAAGCTCAGAGACATGCGATGCAGTTTCAGGGTTTTTACTCACAGGTGTTGTTCCGGTCACTCCGGCCTTGAGTGACCACCCGAGCCGTGCTGCGTCCACCAGGTGTGGGACTCGGCCAACTCCCAGGCAGTCCAGAGCGTGGTCCTGAGCTCCCCTCTCTTCCTTCCTACTGGCCGTTCCCACCAGGGATCCACCTTTGTCCGGCTCCCTCGGGCCTCTTGGTGGCAAAACCTTCTCTGGCTTTCCTGACCCTACTCGTGGTGTGCCTTCCTGGTGGATGTGGTGAGGGTCGCGCCAAAACTTGACCACGACCTCCGGTTCCTGGCTGAGGATCATTAGCCTCCACCAGTTTGGGTTCCGGTACCCTTTTCTGCCAACCCTTCACCCTTTTGGTTTACTTCTGGGATCTCAGGGTTCCCTCTTGTCTTGCGTCTCTGGGCCTCTCTTCCTCCTCCTCTCCACTGCAGGCCTGGCCCTGGAGCTGGGCCCAGCCGGAGCCACAGCTCCCTGTCAGCCCTCCTGGCTGAACTCTCCCTCTGACTCTCTCAGCTCTGCTCTCCCTGTCTCTAGATGGTGCCCACCATATATACTCCCTCTATGTGTGAGCCCAGGTGACTAGCACCCAATGGGCTCCTACCTCTATGCCCAGAGTCCCTCCCCTATCTGCCCCTACACTACTGGGATGTTCCTCCCCCCCTCCCACTCCAGCCAGGGACAGACGCTGTCGTACCTGCACATCTATCTGGTGGGAGTACCGTTGTCCTGTCCCCCGGAAATGGGATGAGTGTAGTGCATGCAGCTAGCTGAGCTCAGTCCCACACTCCATCCTTACCCGGGAGTGGAATACCACACCTCTGGATCGAGGTGCAATACCCCTGCAGCAGCCGAGTCCTCGGGGTGCTACATGTGCATTGCTGGTGATGTGCAGCGACTATCAGGCACTTTTCTTTTTCCACTGTCTGTTAAGTATACACTCCCAGAATCCCTCGGGGCAGATAATGAAGACACTGAAGGCAAGACACTTCATCAGAGGCATTTCATTACACAAGCCCCTCGGCAGCACTATATAAGTATGAGCTATGGCTCGGCTGATAAGTTACCCAGCATCTAATTGCTGTAAATTACCTGCATGTCAAGCATATTACGTGAATTGTTTGTAGTTCTGATCTCCTTTTTGGATAAAATGATCAATTCATATTTTTTGCTTTACAACGCTATATTTACTATATAATATTCTTCTTTATTTAATTATTGCATTTTTTTCAAGCAGAAATCTTTTAATCATGGATGTAAAGGCATAATATAAGGTAATTTATACCTGCAAATAGACTGGATTTTGGGTGTACTATGAACTGAACCTCAAATAGTGTGGAGCTTGCGCCTATTTGTGTTGAAAGGGTATTACCTTGATGTTTGGGGCATTTTGCAGGAAGAGCATAGGTGGGACATAAAGGGAACCTGTCAGGTGGCATGAGCAGTCCGGTCTGTGGACAGCCTGGTATAGAGAATGAGGCGCTGTGCAGAATAATATATAGATTGGAAAAGATTCAGAATAACTTGTTTTTTATTCATTACAATCCCTGATGTTTGTATGAATGAGTCCAGTGGGCGGTCCCTGTATGACAATGCTGCAGAGATAGCTGTCAATCACTAGTAGGACCGCCCACTGGACTCATATGTATGCAAACACCAGAGATTTCAATGAATATAATACAAGCTATACTAAAACTATTCCCACATAAATGTCTATCAACCTGATCGGCTCCTCCTGTTCTATAACATCCTGCATACAGATCAGATACCATGTTCAACATGTCAGGTATCTTTTAAAGGTGTCATGTCTTTGCATTCCAACATTGGCAAGTACTTGTGGTAATTATATACTTTATGATTTATAAACTATGAATTTGATATAATTCTCTAGTTCTTATCGTGTGAATAATTGCCAACAGTCACAAATTTCTAGTATGTAATCCAATTTTTCAGATACAAACTCTGCAATTTTGTTGCTATCTTGGACAGAAGGACATGTAAACTCCACTGAGGGTGGGTGGTCTTGCTTGGATTGGGGGCTTTCTCGGGAGGAGTTGTGGCCATTTATGGGTGAGACTGCTGGCCACAGTTGTACTTCCCTATATAGCCATTAGCAATGTTGTTAAATTTGATCTGGGGTCGCAAATATATTGATATTATATCCATGGAATAACTAGAATTTACATGGCCTTTATCAAGATTAGGAATGGAAATGTAGCACATATGTAGCACCCTGAGGACTCGGCTGCTACAGGGGTATTACGCCTCAAGCCAGAGGTGTGGTATTCCACTCCCGGGTAAGGATGGAGTGTGGAACTGAGCTCAGATAGCTGCATACACTACATACATCCCATTTCCGGGGGACAGATCGACGGTACTCCCACCAAGTTATGTGCAGGTACGATAGTGTCTGTCCCTGGCTGGAGTGGGAGGGGGGTGGAACATCCCAGTAGTGTAGGGGCAGATAGGGGGAGCAGTCTGGGTAAGGCTAGGAGCTCATTGGGTGCTGGTCACCTGAGCTCACACATAGAGGGAGTATATAAGGTGGGCACCATCTTAGGACAGGGTCTTTTGTAGAGTGAGTCAGTCTTTGTGGAGTCAGAGGAGCAGAGCGGAGAGGCTCAGCCAGAAGGGCTGACAGGGAGTTGTGGTTCCGGCTGGGCCCAGCTCCAAGGCCAAGTCTGAGAGAGAGAGAGGAGTCAGAAGGACCCAGAGAGAAGAAGAAGGAACCCCAAGACCCCAGAATACAAACAGCAGGGTGAAGGGTTGGCACCCAGGGTACCGGATCCCAAGCTGGCAGAGAGAAAAGCACACCTTAGCCAGGAACCGGAGGTCGTGGGCAGGATCTGCCACGACCCTCACTAAATCCACTAGGAAAGCATACAAAGTATAGGGTCAGGGAACCCAGAAGAGGTGTACCCACCAAGAGACCCGAGGGAGCCGGACATAAGTGGATCCCTAGTGAGAACGGCCAGAAGAGAGGGGAAGTCAGACAGGAGCTCAGGACCATGCTCCAGAATTGCTTGGGGGTTGGCCGAGTCCAGGACCTGGTGGACGCAGCACGGCTCGGGTGGTCGCTTCAGGCCAGAGTGACCATAAGAACACCCGTAAGTAAAAACCCCTGAACTGCACAGCCCGACTCTGAGTCTTCTTGCTTAGCTCTCCTGCACCTTCACAACCACCATCCTCTACATCTGACCCCCTGAGGCTATACCCCTCCCGTTGGGGGTTATACTACCACAGCTGCACACATACCACCAGCCTCAGCGGACCCTTCTGCAGCGGCGGCCTTTTGACCGCAAATCAACGGGTGGCGTAGTCGACACTAAAGAACATTTAACAACATCTGTAAAGACTGCCACACACTGAGTTTGACACCCTGGGCACGGACCGGGTCGCCGCCACTCGGAGACTACAACCCCCATCTGATCCGGTTCCGGGTATCCCCAAACAGCACTGGCCCAGGGGGCGCGTCAACTTTGGCGTAGTCGGCAGGATAACGTGCCCGCAACCACCGGGTACTGCATGCCTGAAGAGAAGTTCAAATTTACCTTAAGAAGAAGTCTCCCGCCGGTTCCAGAGAGTCCCCGCCATGGGACGCCATCACGGATCGTTTCCCGCCGGTTGCCCGCCATCTGCAGCTTTTTCCCGCCATCCACGGAGTTTCCCGCCACTAGGAGATGATTCCCGCCATTTCCAGAAGATTTCCCGCCTTGGAAGAGCGGACGCCATTATGGGCGTGCCAAAGGGTGGCAAGAGGTCACCTCCCATCGTGGGCCAGGTCAAGGAATGGCGCCAAAAGCGGAAACCGCCCCCACCAACAGAGACTGTGATGCTGGAGATGTCCATCAGCGTGAGAGAACTGCCCCTGGAACTGACAATCACAGAGTTGCCCCGGGACCACCTTCAATGTGGGCGGAGACAGAACAAGAGAGCGAAGATGGGTGCAGCCTGGAGGAGTCTGGAGAGAGCGCACCCGGAGACAAGAAGTCTGGAGAGGACTCCGGAGAAGTCGTACCCGGAGATGGAGGGAGAGGCAGGCAGCACCGACCCAGTGGTCAGGAGCCTGTTGCAAGCGACAACCCCAGAAGGCCTGGTGGAGATCCTGGCACAGCTCCCCCGAGACCGGGAGCATGCACAGACCGCACTGGAGGGCTTGGCTCAGAGGATGGCCCGAGTGCAGCGGGACGTCCTGGCCGCATGGAGCAGAGAGATGGCCCAGCAGGCTGGAACCCGCCAGCGAAGCACGCCACCCGAGACGAGGAGACAGACCGCCTCTGAGGATGGTGCAGGAGGAGTGAAGGCCGGAGACGGCGCCGAGAAGGGAGCTGGACAGATGGAGGCAGGTAAAGGGGACGTCACAGCCCCGAGCCGAGAAACCGCGTGCCTGCCCCAGCTCCCCGTCGCAGAGCCCGAAATTCCCCCTGCCGTGCCCGTCGCTGCATCGTCACCGCTCCAGACAAGGCCTCAAGCAGAAGCCGCGGCCGCGACCCCTGTGACGTCACGCGCCTCAACCCTGAGCGCGGCAAAGCAGGAAACACCACCGGCCTGGTCGCAAGGTCTAGTACCCCCGGGCGCCGCAGTACCAACAGCGCCCTCTACCTCTGCTGAGTCACCGGCCTGGTCGCTGGGCCAAGTAACCCCGGGCGCCGCCGTCTTCACGGTGCCCTTTACCTTCAGGGTGCCCCAAGCCTGGTCGCAAGGCCTGGCGAACCCGGGCGCCGTTACCACCACCGCGCCCTCAACGTCTACCGTGCCGCACCTGGGTGAAGACTTGTTTGCCCAGCACACGTGCCCGGATGGGCAGCCCTTTGTGTGGCCACCGGAGTTCCACCATCCCCGACTCCGGAAAGAAAGACCCCTAGATGAGCCCCTGATTCCGGTTCCGAAGCCCGTTAAGATCACCCCACTCTCGTTGGAGGAAGCGCAGTTTGCGTGGGACCCCACCGGAGGAGACCTCATGGGATTCACCCAAGAGACTCGGGCAGCCGCAGCTGAGCGTGCGGAGTGCTGCCGGCAGCAGTTAGAGGTCTTTGACCGTGAGCGAAGAGAGAGGCGGGTCCGAGAGCAGCGGCTGCAGGAACAGAGTGCAGAGCAGAAGAGCCGGACCAGGAGGAACCCCCGTGCAGCCCACGGTCCCCGTGCCACCGGGACTGTAATTAAATTCCAACTGCAGCACGGTTGGGGTTTCATCAGGGATCATCACACCCCCGGCGACGTCTTTGTCACCCGCAGAGACGTGGAGTCCCATCTGCCGGAGGGACACAGAGGTCGTGACCTATATGTAGGGGACGAGGTCACGTTCACCCGGCACAAGTGTGCCAAAGGACCCTACGCTCTCCATGTACACCGGTTGACGGAGGAGGAGCTACGGTGTGAAGAGGAGCAAGAGGATCCGGACGGGTCTGAAGGAGGAGCAGGAGTACGCCGTCATTAAAGTACGGTAAAGAGACTGTACATAGTTACCCGTCAGGGTATATGCCATGCTGCTAACTTAATATAAGGCCCCCGTTGGGACAAGTGTGAACTGTTCCAGTGTGTCCCATCTCCCCACAGGCTGAGGACTGTGAGCAGCCATCCCTTTTCCCCACTGGTCGAGGACTGAGAGCGGCCACCTTCCCTTGTATATAGTTGCGCTTTCTAAGGCGCCCCCTACCGGTTTTATAGGAAACTGTTGTTTTTACTACAAGAGACTGTCGCACTTTACCCGGTCACAAGTTGCACCGTGGCCGGAGGAACAAGAGTGTTATTTATGAAAAGCTTTATATGAAAAGTTTATGCTGATAATATATGATGTTTTATATGTTTATGTTTTATGAAAAAAAATGTATGTTTGTGGATGTTTTTATTCTTTTACAGCCCGAGGACGTGCTGTGATTTACCAGGGGGGAATGTAGCACCCTGAGGACTCGGCTGCTACAGGGGTATTACGCCTCAAGCCAGAGGTGTGGTATTCCACTCCCGGGTAAGGATGGAGTGTGGAACTGAGCTCAGATAGCTGCATACACTACATACATCCCATTTCCGGGGGACAGATCGACGGTACTCCCACCAAGTTATGTGCAGGTATGATAGTGTCTGTCCCTGGCTGGAGTGGGAGGGGGGTGGAACATCCCAGTAGTGTAGGGGCAGATAGGGGGAGCAGTCTGGGTAAGGCTAGGAGCTCATTGGGTGCTGGTCACCTGAGCTCACACATAGAGGGAGTATATAAGGTGGGCACCATCTTAGGACAGGGTCTTTTGTAGAGTGAGTCAGTCTTTGTGGAGTCAGAGGAGCAGAGCGGAGAGGCTCAGCCAGAAGGGCTGACAGGGAGTTGTGGTTCCGGCTGGGCCCAGCTCCAAGGCCAAGTCTGAGAGAGAGAGAGGAGTCAGAAGGACCCAGAGAGAAGAAGAAGGAACCCCAAGACCCCAGAATACAAACAGCAGGGTGAAGGGTTGGCACCCAGGGTACCGGATCCCAAGCTGGCAGAGAGAAAAGCACACCTTAGCCAGGAACCGGAGGTCGTGGGCAGGATCTGCCACGACCCTCACTAAATCCACTAGGAAAGCATACCAAGTATAGGGTCAGGGAACCCAGAAGAGGTGTACCCACCAAGAGACCCGAGGGAGCCGGACATAAGTGGATCCCTAGTGAGAACGGCCAGAAGAGAGGGGAAGTCAGACAGGAGCTCAGGACCACGCTCCAGAATTGCTTGGGGGTTGGCCGAGTCCAGGACCTGGTGGACGCAGCACGGCTCGGGTGGTCGCTTCAGGCCAGAGTGACCATAAGAACACCCGTAAGTAAAAACCCCTGAACTGCACAGCCCGACTCTGAGTCTTCTTGCTTAGCTCTCCTGCACCTTCACAACCACCATCCTCTACATCTGACCCCCTGAGGCTATACCCCTCCCGTTGGGGGTTATACTACCACAGCTGCACACATACCACCAGCCTCAGCGGACCCTTCTGCAGCGGCGGCCTTTTGACCGCAAATCAACGGGTGGCGTAGTCGACACTAAAGAACATTTAACAACATCTGTAAAGACTGCCACACACTGAGTTTGACACCCTGGGCACGGACCGGGTCGCCGCCACTCGGAGACTACAACCCCCATCTGATCCGGTTCCGGGTATCCCCAAACAGCACTGGCCCAGGGGGCGCGTCACATACTTAACAATAATTATATCTGTATAAAAAAACAGCACTACTATCTTTGCTTAAAGGGGTTCTCCTCTACTAGGCCAACCCCTTCTTAAACTAAATGTTCGACCCCGATAAAATAATAAAGCCCATACTCACCTTCCGTGCCGGCGCCATTCCAGCGGTGTCAGCACTCGTGGTCCCGGGGCTGTGATGCGGTGGAATAACACATGATGCCCAGCGCCCAATCAGCACTGGCGTCACTGTCTCCGCCTTCATACGAACTGTACATGAAGAGGAACTGAACGAACTGAACATGAATAGGAAGTCCGGGCTGCAGCTGATCTCTGACTTCCTCTTCATGTTCAATTCGACAGGAGGCGGAGCCAGTGACGCCAGCTGTGATTGGGTGCCGGGTTCACATGTCATAACAACCGCATCACAGCCCCGGGACCGCGAGTGTCGACACCGCTGGAATGGCACCAGCACAGGAGGTGAGTATAGGCTTTATTATTTTATCGGGGCCGAACATTTAGTTTAAGAAGGGGTTGTCCTAGTAGTGGACAACCCCTTTAAGAAGCAAAAAGCTGGAAAATATAAATGTACGTACTGAATAGCATGTAAGCAGGGCTCCGCAGAACGACACAGATTTTGCAGTGGCAGAATAACAAATAGCTGAAATAAAACCAGAAACGACTTTCCTCCATCCGGAGTTGTGACTTCAATATCCGTATTAAGGCCACGGCCCCACTATCAGTATTTGGTCAGTAGTCGGTCAGTATTTTTTCTCAGGAGTGGGAGCCAAAACCAGGTGAGGAACAATCAGAGAAAAGGTATAATAGAAACAAGTCACCAATTCTGCATTTATCACCCACTCCTGGGTTTGGCTCCCACTCCTGAGAAAAAATACTGACCAAATACTGATCCCATATTGTTAGTGGGACCGTGGCTTAAGCCAGATTTCCCATCTCATTCTGTTCTGCAGCTATTGTTCTCTGAGAGGATGCTCTGGTAATACAGATGCCAAGGGGCTGCACCATTCACTTAAAGGGCTGTTCGCAAGTTGTCTCCTGAGCAGTTCAGAGCAATGCAATCACCTTACAGTTTCCTTTGATTTTAGGGTATTTTAGTATAAATTCATTATAAAAACATAAGTTAAGTTGTGGCGTCACATTTTACTTTATGATAATGTTGGAGGCTGAAGTTACTGCTGCCACCAAGTGGTCTACTGTTGTAGTCGCACACATCACATCATAATGGGTCTCGTATAAATATTGAGACAGAAAGTGGAGCAGTTGTATATAAAGACCATTGTGATCACTTTCTTTATTTTCCAGTTTTTGGGAGGTGCAATCCGATCGGGTGTTACTGGTAGATGCTCTATTAGCTTGCATTACATATGGGAAATATGGAAAAATGCTGAGGTTTTTTTCCTCTGTCATTGAATTTTCTTACCTTATTAATTAGTTCTCATAATAGATGAGATATATTTATTTATTAAAAAATGCTACAGATGTTGCTTTTATTCCTGATCGGATTTCTTCTGAATCAATGTCAGCCTATGCTCACACGCAGTCCAAATCGACTCTCTTTGCAGTAAATGCTGCATTCAAAGTACCGGTTTTGCTGCGTTTCGCAGCTTTTTTTAATTAAGCTGTGTTTTGTCCGCAGTATATATTTAATAAAAATAATTTTACTCACCAAAAACACAAGTATTAACACAGCAAAAAAGTGCAGCAGTGTTGACCTGGAAAAAAAAACAACGTGTGTGCATAACATTTCTGAAATCTCATAGCTTTTGTTGGTACTGTAAAACACAGCTTTTATTTACCTAAAAAAAATTGCAGCAATAAATGCGATGTGTGAACATAGCCTTATAGGGCTTCATGTGCAGTTATCTGTACAAGTCATATGCAGGAGCTTAAATGGGGTTATGCAATATTACTATTGATGAAGATCATTAACTTGTCATTCATCTCCTCTTTCCTTTAGGGTATGTTCACACAATGTTTTTGCAGTGTTTTTTCACCCTTAGAAAGCAATGAGTAAGTGCAAAAACGCAGCAAAAATGCAGGTATCATGTTTTGCTGCATTTTTGGTGCAGAAAACTCAGGATCATCAGGCACTAGACTGTATCAGCTTGAAAAATGCAGCAAAAAAATACAGCAAAAAACGTTTTGCCTGCAGAAAAAAAACGCAGCAAAAACGCAATGTATGAACATAGCCTAACTTCTTACTAGACCTGTAGATTTCTGTGGGTGTCATATTGTAGCACTGCACAAATTGGGATTGTACCAAGGTGTAATACAGCCATGTGCATGAGGCTTCAGGAACAGAACAGTGTCTGTGTTTCTTTTTTCTTTTTTTTTTCTCACATGAAAATGGCAGAGTATGGCGTGGTTTTAGATGGCAAGCCATTTTGACCTCAATGTGGAAAAAACTGCAGTAAAACCTTAAAAGAATTGACACACTGCGTCGTTTAAGAAAAATGCACCACAAGTCAAAAGATGCAAAAAAATGACGCACACTGTTTCAGTGAGATTTCAGAACCCTTATTCATTTTGCTGGTACTGTAAAATAACAAAAATGCAGGTAAAAAAAGTATCAAAAATGCTCTCTCTGAACATGTCCTAAGGCTATGTGCCCACGATGCAGAAATGCTCCGGATTTTTCCTGAGCGTTTCTGCATCTCCCCTGGCAGAAAAAACTCATGCGGATTGTACATGCATTTTTCCTGCCAGGGCCATGCGGATGTATATAAATCAATGAAACCGGCATGGATTTATATAGTGTGACCGTAAAAGAATGTTTAAAAATAAAAAAATAAATCTATACTTACCTTCCGATAGCCCCCGCAGTCTTGCTTCGCTCCGTTCTCCCTTGCCAGCAGATCGCGGTACACTGGAGGACCTGCCAACGTCAGCATCGCGTGACCCGTCACATGACTATGACGTCAGCGCAGGTCCTTCAGTCCATCGCGAGCTGCCGGCAAGTGAAGACAAGGAGACCGGGGGCCGGCAGAAGGTAAATATAACATTTATTTTTTATTTTATTCTTTTTTTTACAGGTTCTATGGTACCCGGGTCCGGAGGAGAGTACCATCCGCACATTGGAACGCATGGAATGCGCATCTACATATACAGTGATGCGGAATCCATGCATTCCAATGCAAGTCAATGGCGGCGAAAACGCAGCGCTTCCGCAAAATAATTGGTAGTGCTGCGTTTTTTTCCGCAATGATAATCCGCAGCAGAAATTTCCGCAGCATGTGTACAGCACATGCGGATTATCATTGGGGAACATGGCAGGCCTTCTACCATGCGTTTTTTAAGCGTTTCTGCAGCGCTTTTGCCGCTGCGGAAACGCTTAAAAAACACATCGTGGGCACACAACTTAAGGCAATGTTCCCAGGTAGCGTAAGTACAGCGTTTTTTTTTTAAACCAAAAGTAATTAACTGGAGTACAGGTAGGTATACATGTGTAAGTAAAAGGGAGGACTTCTGTAACTAAATGTACAGTGAAGCTGAAGTAAACAAACGCTGCCATCTAGTGGCCAGAAATTATAAGAGGAATGAAAAGAAAGTAAGCAGGAACTGGGAAGTGAATGTGTGTTGCAGGTAGGACGAAGAATCAAGGGGGGCAAGGTCATGTGACAAGCTGTGTCGCAGTTAAAAAATATAAAAGTCCCTGAGGCCAGGGCAGAGGAGGAGTCATCGCCTGGATCTGTGTTAGGTCAGATGTGTAGTGCTAGCTGAACTGGCTTACAGCCATATCCAAGAGAGTTGAGAACCGCAAGATGAGATCTCTTTCCCAGACTAGGCCCGATTAAAGGCAGGAAGCCTACTTAAAGGAACGGAACAGACGATCTTGTGACCGGTTAAAGGCAGGAGGCCTTCTTTAAGGTATGGACGGTTGTGTGAGCAGATAGTGCAGGAAGCCATCTTGAAGGGACAGTCGTCTGAGCGGGAAGTGCATGAAGGCTCCTTAAAGGGACGGTAGTGTGAGTGGGAAGTGCACGAAGCCTTCTTAAACTACTCTGAGACTACTCTGAACCAACGGTGGACACCGTGTTCTATCAAGTAAACACCTCCTTATTTGGTCTCTATATCTCACAGCTACTGCACTATCTAGGCATTTGCCTTACATATACCTTCCACCTATATTCTGTACACCGATATTGGTGTCCATAGAACAGAAAAGGAGAAGGTGTAAGGCAAGAGGCGGAAGAGAGATACTGGAGAAGATCTATTTGAGTTCTCCCCCAGGCAAGAGGGACAGGTGGAAGACTTGTAGGAACAATATCAAGAAGTGTTCGCCCAACATGATGATGACTTTGGGTACTCTGAGGCCATCCGACATGAGATCCCTATGGGAAGTACGGCACCAATACACAAGAGATATCATCAGATTCCACCCCAAATGTATCAAGAAGTGAATGACCTGTTGGCACATACTGTATGTTACAGAGTGGAGTGACACGAGAAAGCCATAGCCCCTGGACTGCAACCGTTGTGTTGGTCCGGAAGAAGGACAGGATTCTGTGTGGACTGTTGAATGCCTGTACGGTCCGAGACTCGTACCCTTTACCAAGGATAGAAGAATCTTTATTGGCACTAGGGAAAGCTAAATACTTATCCTCTCTGGAGTTATAGATACTGGCAGGTACCCATGGTCGAGTGTGATCGGCAGAAGACAGCCTTCATCCTCCCTATGGGACTGTTTGAGTTTAATTGGTTGCCTTTTGAGCTGACTAACGCCTTGGGGATGTTTCAGCGTTTGATGGAGGTGTGTCAGTGACTTGAACTTTGAGGCGATGCTAATATATCTGGATGATATTGTGACATACTCCACCACGTTTGAAGAGCATCTTGCGTGACTAGGGCAGGTGCTAGAGCGGCTTCAGAAACATGGACTAAAGATAAAGCCACTAAAGTGTCACCTATTTCTGAAGGAGATTGAGTATCTGGGACATACAGTCTCCAGTGAAGGCGTGTATCCAATAAAGGAGAAAGTGGCTGCAGTGCAGAGGTGGCCTACGCCAACCACCTTGAGAGAGCTGAGAGCATTCTTGGGTCTGTCTGGGTACTACAGATGGACTCTGCATAGACGGAGGCACCCCTGCATGAGCTGTTGAGGGGGACGGCAGGTGATCCCAAGAGTCAGCCAATTCATTTTGGACCAAGACAAGAAGAGACCTTCCAGGCACTGAAATTTGCATTAACGAATGCTCCCATCTTGGCCTATGCAGACTTCTCACATTCGTGTCATACACTGATGGGAGTCTCTACGGCCTGGGAGCTGTGTTGGTCCAGGTTCAGGAAGGGCAGAAATGAGTGATTACCTATGCTAGTGGATCCCAAGTGGATGCAGAGAGAAATCCAGGAAATTACAGCTCGTTCAAACTTGAATTGTTACCCCTGGTATGGGCGATGACTGAGAAGTTTGCGCAGTATCTGTTGGGGTCTGAAGTGCATGTGCGGACTGACAAAAAGCCGCTAGTTCATCTAGAAACTGCAAAACTAGGAACATTGGAACATTGGAACAACGGTGGCAAGTACCGGTACAAGATAGCCTATTGGGCGAAAGCTGAAATTACCCACAGAGAGTGACCCATGAGCCAGGATGTGGACGAAGAATTGGAGGGTGATGAGACCCCAGACTTCAGATGTTTTGCAGCAGCTAGTGTTTTCTCAAGAATCGGGGGAGAATACCAACCAAATCGAGTGCTCGGGTGCCCAAGGGACAAACGGGTACAACTTCAACTGTCAGTCCCTGAGTTATCAAAGCTCCGAAAGTGGGTGACCCTAGGCCAAAAGCCTAACGGTGAAGAGAGAGCGGCCTTGTCTTTCAGTGCCATACAGACACTAGGACAATGGGAACATCTCTGTATGAAGAATGGCCTGTTATAGAGATGGATATAGTTGCCAAAAGAATTCGGAATTACGTGGCAAGTAGTGATTCCAGAGGGGATGGCGTCCAGTGTGGGGAAGGAAGTCCATGAGATGGGCACACACTTCAGAACTAAGAGAACCTTTCAATGACTGCAATGGCTCGTGTACTGGCCATAACTATGTTGGGTAGTATGGGAAATTTGCCAGAAGTGCCGTCAGTGTGAAATGACTAAACCTCCTGAACAGCGAGCATCTACCAAGGTGATAAGGAGTCTGAGCCACTACACGTGTTGATGGTGGACTACCTCATGATCGACCCATCCAACAAAGGTTGTAAGTACTGTCTGCTAATGACAGATCATTTCACAAAGTTCACAGTTGTGACCCCGACCAGGGATCAGACGGCCGAGTCCGTGGCCCAAGCCATCTGTCGCAACTTCATCCACGACTTCATTAAACATACAAAACCTAAGATAGGAGCAAAATGAACATAAACCACTGTGACAGAGTCACTGGCATGATATATGAGGGGAGGTGTGTGTCGCACAGGTTGCTAGCCTGTGTGAACTGAAACCAATGGACTTTCTGCCAGCATGTTATATGCTGGTGGGTTAACTCACTTAAAGGGCGTGGTTTTAGGGGAATGACAGTGATGGGAGTGACGTCATTCCTCATACCTCCACCCCAGGGTGTGGCTGAGCATCGTGTAAATGTTCAGCCCTGTTTTTTTTTTTTCTTTCAGTTGTGTTTGGAGAGGCAAGGTCTCCAGACTGGACAGCCATAGCTCAGGAGGGAGCTGAAGGCTGGACATAACCTGTGTGTGCGACCTGTAATGACCGGAGGTCCGAGAGAGCTCCAGTGAGTCACAAACTGAGACAGAGACAGAAATAAACAACACTTTCTTTACTTAAACAGGGATTAGACTAAAATTCAGTATTGCATGAATCAGTCTCAGGTTCTACCTGACACACTGTCTCTACTAAATACACACAATCATCAAAAGCTGAAATCAATGTGCCAATCTCAAGGTTTCCAGTTTATGTGAATTATTCTAAAGATCTGGAACAATTTTACCTAAATACTGTGTCACTCTAGTGAGGGTGTTCTATAGGGACCCCTGAGATGGGACACTGAGTACAATCCTACCACTATTAACAATAACAATGCATAAAACTATACCAATTGCTCTTATTCCCCTAGTATAGGGATACCCGGGTATCTTAAAGTTACGGTACCGTTAACCTCAGATGTGGTCTATCACAGGCCTGTGAATCGCGGTGGCTGCAGCTAGTCCCGAAAAACTTTGGCGCCAAATAAAAAGCAATGTTCACAAAAACAGCAAAGGTTCCTTGTCTTGTCGGCCGATGCCGAGCCCACATGCTGGGGACTTTAATCCTGTAGCCTCAAGTTAAGGTCTGGGAAGAACTGTTCACAAGGTTTGTCAGTATCCTCTCAATGTGAATGGCACCGGACTCCTTCTCTCCTCTCGCAGTCACTCAATGTTTTCCAGACCACCGACCACGCGCCCCGTCACGGAGATGATATCCTCAGTCTCTTTCCCTCTCACTCGACACTTGGCTCCTTCAGCACAAAGTCTCTAGTCACTCAGCATGGACTTCCACAAAACTCCAAAGAGCCACACAGCTTTCCCCAGCTCAGCACTCGTTCTTAAGCAGGGAAACAGCTTCACCAGGGCCAGGGGATAACAACCCCCACAGGAAAGATTGTAGAGAGTCTTGTTGCAGTTCAGTCCTCACAATTCTCCTCAGACGCCCTGTCCAGAGTCTCACACAGCAGACACCCTAAAAACACACAGGGTCTCCTGCTCTGCCCCTGCTCTGAGCTCAGCCAGTCAAAACTCACAAGGTCCTAATGCTCTCCTGCTACTATCACAGTTCACACTCTCACATGTCACCCCACTAGAGATTGGCGTCCTCGACACACCTCAACACTCAAAGTCGTCTTGTGCATAGCGCTGTGGGGGTATACCCGCCGTAGCTCGAGTAGTTCTCCTGAGACCCACCCCAACAGGCTCGGTCCCCGAGGGGGCAGAAGTCTCTTCAGCGGTATCATCAGAGGGAGCCAATGAGACTGCTCCCTCCTGAGGTGTGGCGCCCTGTGCCACATCATCCGGGTCAGGTAACTGACCTGATCCCCTGTTCTCTGAAGGACATACCACATTCTCAACACTCTCTCCACAAGCGGACTGATTGATCGCAGGGGGCAAGTAAGCAGGCGCAGAGGCAGACTCACCATCAAATTCAAAAGCATTAGGAATGCCCACCCCTCGGGACACGGCCTGTGGTTCCGTGCAAACGGGGACCGCACCTTCAAACCAGCACCGTTGCAGCATGTTACGATGAAGATTACGGGATGGTCCCCCTGTCCCTACCGGCTCAACTTCGTAGACTGGAATCTCAGGGCTCACCCGTTTTTTTTTACCAGGTACGGAGTCGCCTCCCATCGTTCACTCAGCTTTCCAAACCGTTGTTTGATTCTCACCAACACTCTATCCCCCAGGGAGAAAGGCTCGGCTTGAACGGGACGCGCGTCCCTATGGGTCACCTGACTGAGTCGATCACCCACCACCTGATGCACCACCCTTAATCACCGCCGGTGTTCTCGAACCCATTCTGATGCGGTCTGAGGGGGATTGGAGGAGAGACCTGGCATGCTCAAATCTTCAATGTCCTGCCCTGGCCTCCTGAACATCAACATGTGTGGTGAGTAGCCAGTAGTGCTGTGCACTCTATTATTGTAGGCCCACATCAATTCGGGGAGATACTCAGGCCAGCGTATCTGCTGTTTACCCTCTAACGTCCTCAACATCTGCAACAGAGTCCGATTAAGGCGCTCACAAGCTCCGTTACCTTGGGGATGGTAAGGTGTCGTTCTCGACGGTGCGATACCATACAGCTGGTACAGCTCCTTCATCAATGCCCCCTGAAAACATGCCCCTTGATCCGAGTGCGTTCTTTGCGGACACCCAAACACCTGGATGAAATGTCGACACACGGCCTCAGCCGCCGACTCCGCCATCTGATCTCTTGTCGGCACTGCTACAGCATACTTGGTGAAGTGGTCTGTCATTACCAAGCAATAGGAATACCCTGACGTTGAGTATCCTATCAAGACATAGTCAATCATGAGCAGCTCTAAGGGAGCGGAAGTCTTAATAGATTGCGTGGGCACCCGCTGCTCAGGGCTCTTACTGAGCCCATAGACCCGACACTGCCGACACGCTTCTGTCACCATCCCCCCCAATTCAGGACAATAGAGGACTCGCTGTAGCCGCTGGAGTGTCTTTTCACTCCCAAAGTGGGCCCCCTTCTCATGCGCCTCGCGAGCGACCACCGGACCCATCCCCATAGGGATTACTAGCTGGTACCGGTGCTGCAGCCCTGTTCCACACACAACTTATCCCACTGTCGCAGTAGTTTCATTCCTTCCGCGGACAGCTGGGCCTTTTCCTCTGCACGCGGCCAGAGCCCTTTTTGTACCCAATTGCGCACTAGTGCAATGTCAGGGTAATCGTTCTGGTCTTTCGCTCAATCCGAGGGTGTTTTTCCCAGAACACACGGCTTCCCTGACCCACCCCACTTGAATGTACCACACTTCGGAAGATAGGTACCTGCCCCAAGTCAGGGGTTTCAGTGTCCTCAAGCTGGTCATCAACATTTTCCCCCGAGCACGCAAGGGGCACCCTTGAGAGTGCATCCGCGTTTCCGTTTTCCCGCCCAGAGCAAAACTTAATTCGATAGTTAAACTTAGCAAGGCGAGCGATCCACCGCTGCTCCAACGCTCCCAGTTTTGCATTTTCTAGGTGAGCCAGAGGGTTATTATCAGTCATGACTAGCACCTCAGCTCCTGTTAAATACTCGGCAAAGCGTTCTGTCATCGCCCACACCAGGACCAGTAGCTCTAGGCGAAACAAGCTGTAGTTAGCTGGGTTGCGTTCAGTGTCTCTTAAAGACCTGCTGCCATAGGCGATTACTCGCTTCTGACCATCCTGCACTTGTGCTAGTACGGCCCCCAGCCCATGCAGACTGCCATCGGTGTATAACAGGAAAGGGGAATCAAACCGGGCATACGCCAACAACGGAGCACTCGTTAAGGCGGCCTTCACCTCCTCAAATGCCTTTTGCTGCTGGGGTCCCCATGGGATGGGGCGATTTTGGGGGCCTTGTGCCATCCCTCTTAAAAGCTCATTCAGGGGACTCACTACTTGTGAAAACTTAGGTACAAATCGCCGATAGTACCCCGCTAAACCCAAGAAGGCCCGAACCTCTCGCAGGGTGCGGGGAGGTGGCCACTCCTGCACGACCATGACCTTACTGGTCGCGGGCCGCATCCCGTCCGGAGTCACCACATGGCCTAAATACTCAATCTGACTCTGTAACAGTTGGCACTTCTTTGGTTGTATTTTTAGGCCGTAACAACTGAGCCGTCGGAGAACTTGACGTAACTTCTCAAGATGGTCTTAAAATGAGGTCCCGAACACCACAATGTCATCTAGATATATCAGGACTGATTCAAAATTCAGATCACCTAAGCAATGTTCCATCAAGCGTTGGAAAATTCCAGGGGCATTAGCATTAGTGAGTCCGAAGGGCATCCGGTTGAATTCATAGAGCCCCATTGGTAGGACAAACGCCGTCTTGGCCCTATCTTTTTCGGCCATTGATACCTGCCAATAGCCACTTGCTAAATCCAACGTCGAGAAATATTTGGCCCGACCCAATGCCGACAGAGACTCTTCTATGTGAAATAATGGATATGCGTCCAGCACCGTGTGAGCATTCAATTTGCGATAGTCCACACAAAACCGAAGGGTCCCATCCTTCTTCCGCACCAAGACCACAGGGGCCGCCCAGGGGCTCTGGCTCTCTCGGATCACTTGGTTGTTAAGCATACTGGCCACCATGCGCTTCACCTCTTGATAGAAAATTGGGGGGATTTGATGATAACGTTCCCTAATAGGAGGGGTATCCCCTATGAGAATCTCATGCTCAATTGTCCGGGAACAACCGAAATCCTCCGCATGTCGCGAAAAGGTCTCTTGATGCTCCCACAAGACCCTCTCCAGCTGCTCCAATCGCACAGGGGGCAGTTCCTCCCGATCCAATCCCATCTGGTCCATGATCACACGACCATTCCATTCTTCGGTAGGAGGTTCGGTCCGGCCTACTTCGACCGCATATGTCCAGGAAGACTGTTCATCTGGGCGCAGTTCGAACACTGCCTTGCAGGCATCTTCCCTGCTGGCACGAACAGTTCAGCCAGAATGGTCCCAGCAGGAATTGTAACAGCCTCATCTAGAACGTTGATGCATCTGACCGGCACTCGTCCATTCTTCACAATCTCCAGAGACTGGGCCACATGCGCCTTGGCGAACAAGGACTTCTCTGGGGCTGGCTCGAGTAGTACTTCAAGCCCATTCAGTCTCTGAGCAGCCCCCACCGGTAGCATTAAGAGTACTTCTTGTCGGGGTGCTAGCGAGATCGTCGTCCGCGATGGCACTCGGACCGGGCCCACCCGACCCCCAGGGACTGCACTCTTCAGGAGATCGCAGCTCAGCACTAGACGGTGTAACATTCTCTGTGTGGGTTGATGGTGGGTAGCACGAATCCAGTATCTGGGTCCCTCACTGGCATACATCTGATGATTTAAATCTCGCAGAACGTTCATTCCGAGCATCACATCCATCCCTCTTCTAGAAGGGTGGTCCACCAGCACTATCCCTTTCTGACCCAGCTCTTGACCAAACATTTTCAGTTGCATCCACACGATCCCCTTCACCGTCAGTTGGCCATTGTTAGCGGCTGTAAGCCGTATCACTCGGCCATCCTCGGGAACCACTAGTTGACTGAAGTGCCTTTCTTGCACCTCTAAGGGCATTATGGTACATTCGGATCCTGTGTCAACCAAGCATCTCATCTTCCGCCCTTCAAACTCTGCTTCCAGCACTGGACTGCATGTGAACAAATCTTGCTCTTCCCATCGAGGGCTTTGTGGGGGATGGGCCGCTGCTGCTCATGGCAGCGGCTGGGAGTTTAACGTCGGCGAAGGAGGCTCTGGGGCTGCAGACATCCGGCAGTATCGGGAGATGTGTCCCCGATGCCCACATCCAGCAGGTGACTGCTCCTCGTGGACAAGAACTTGAATCATTCGAGGAGGACGACCTGGCAGACTGCTGAACCACCATTCCAGAGGACGCGGCGGGTAGCCTTCCGTGGGAGTAGGGACCGGCCCAGCTCTGAGTTTAGACACCTCCAGCTTTAGCTCCTTCAGTTCGGCGCGCAGTGCCTGTACAACGTTTACCAGTCCCCCCCTCCTGAAACTGGCGCCCAACCTCTCCCCAGCTGTGCACTGTCCACTGCCCCCTTGCTACCAGAGTAGACTCCTCCTCCCTTTCCACCGTGGCCCGATAAATCTGCCAGAAGGATGATTCTGGGGTAGCTCGGGTCATCTCCATCAGTTTGTCTCAAAGGAGCTTATTGGCTAACCCTGTTATGAATTGATCCCGGAGCAAGCGGTCTACCTCTCGGAATGCCCCCATGGCCCCTGGGTCTAGTTGCTGCACCTCATTCAACGTTTCCTGTAAAGTATTCAAGTACTGCATCAAGGTCTCATGTTCCCTTTGGGGCCGATTGAAAAACAAGGAACGAAGCTGGACAACACGAGCCCGGCCTCCCAAACTCACCTCTAACAGCTCCAAGAATTTCTCTAACGTGCTCCTCTCTGACTCTGGACGTACCATCACCATTCGCCTAGCGTCGCCCTCTAGTGCATTTAATGCCAACTCTGCTCGTAATGCGGGGGCCAGATTACACATCCACAGAACACTCCGGACCATCTCAGCCCAATCGTGCAACGGCATGTTACGCCCATTGTATTTTGGCATGTTCTGGAGTAAAGCTCCTACCGGCACATATCCTCCCACAGTCGCCGCGGCTGCCAAGGGTTCCGCTACCAGCGGGGGGGCTGCTGGTGCGGCAGAGTCATTTCTTCCCTCGCCTCCGTCCAAGACAAGCACTGGATCCTGCTGACTACGCCAAAAATGTAATGACAGTAGGTCTGAGAGAGATAAAGTGAGTCATAAACTGAGACAGAGACAGAAATAAACAACACTTTCTTTACTTAAACAGGGATTAGACTAAAATTCAGTATTGCATGAATCAGTCTCACCTTCTACCTGGGACACTGTCTCTACTAAATACACACAATCAGCAAAAGCTGAAATCAATGTGCCAATCTCAAGGTTTCCAGTTTATGTGAATTATTCTAAAGATCTGGAACAATTTTACCTAAACACTGTGTCACTCTAGTGAGGGTGTTCTATAGGAACCCCTGAGATGGCACACTGAGTACAATCCTACCACTATTAACAATAACAATGCATAAAACTATACCAATTGCTCTTATTCCCCTAGTATAGGGATACCCGGGTATCTTAAAGTTACGGTACCGTTAACCTCAGATGTGGTCTATCACAGGCCTGTGAATCGCGGTGGCTGCAGCTAGTCCCGAAAAACTTTGGCGCCAAATAAAAAGCAACGTTCACAAAAACAGCAAAGGTTCCTTGTCTTGTCGGCTGATGCCGAGCCCACACGCCGTGGACTTTAGTCCTGTAGCCTCAGGTTAAGGTCTGGGAAGAACTCTTCACAAGGCTTGTCAGTATCCTCTCAATGTGAATGGCACCGGACTCCTTCTCTCCTCTCGCAGTCACTCAATGTTTTCCAGACCACCGACCACGCTCTCCGTCACGGAAATGGTATCCTCAGTCTCTTTCCCTCTCACTCGACACTTGGCTCCTTCAGCACAAAGTCTCTAGTCACTCAGCATGGACTTCCACAAAGCTCCAAAGAGCCACACAGCTTTCCCCAGCTCAGCACTCGTTCTTAAGTAGGGAGACAGCTTCACCAGGGCCAGGGGTTAACAATCCCCACAGGAAAGATTGTAGAGAGTCTTGTTGCAGTTCAGTCCTCACAGTTCTCCTCAGACGCCCTGTCCAGAGTCTCACACAGCAGACACCCTCAAAGCACACAGGGTCTCCTGTTCTGCCCCTGCTCTGAGCTCAGCCAGGCAAAACTCACAGGGTCCTAATGCTCTCCTGCTGCTATAACAGTTCACACTCTCACACGACCCGCACACACATATATGGACTGTGCTATAGTTTATCTTTTGTTTTTGTGGTTTAGCCAAGTAAGGCTGTATTTATTTTGCTGGAGTGCAGAGCTTTATGCTGCTAATAAAGCCTGCAAAGAAAACCCGGGTTCCTGAGTCTACTTCCGGAAGTGGATGAGTGAGTCGTACTACCACAGTTGGTGCGAGAGTGCGTGCAAGTTTCCAGGAACACGTGTACCTGCCACAGAGACCAGTGAATGTCCTGGGTAAAGGCAGCCAGCCAACCAGCCAGAGAAGTCCAGCAGCATGGATGAGCTCATTAAGCACCTGGTCCAAAGCCAGCAGAGCATGCAGCAACTGCACTTGCAGACCCACAGAGAGCAGCTTCAGTAGCAACGGGAGCAGCAGCAGGAGACAAATAAACTCCTGATACAGCAAATCCAGCAGCAGCAACGACAGATGGAGCTCCTAGCAGCGGAGATCCGTGGCAGGACATCCGCTCCACCCCCAGATCCAGGTGAGGATGCACACGTCAGGAAAACGGTAAGGAGAACCTTACGGAAGATGACCCCGGGGGATGACGTTTAGTCATTCCTGACTGTTTTTGAAAGGGTGGCGGAATGGGAGAGATTGCCTCAGGAGCAGTGGGTGGAGGTTCTGGTGCCATATTTGACCGGGGAGCCGCAGAAGGCCTATTATGATCTGACTTTACTAGACGCAAAGGAGTACGCGAAATTAAAAACTGAGATATTGGCACGCTCAGGAGTGACAATGTCTGTCAGAGCGCAAAGGGTCCACCACTGGGCGTAACCTCCACGCTCACAGATGTTCGACTTGTTACATCTAGTCCAGAAGTGGCTGCAGCCAGAGTCTTTCACTCCTGCCCAGATGGTTGAGCGTGTGGTGATGGACAGGTTCATCCATTCCCTACCCAGGCCTGTGCAGACCTGAGTTGCCCAGGGCGACCCTCGGAATGCGGACGACCTTGTTGGCCTGGTAGAGAGGTACCAAGTGGTCGAAAAATCCCTAGGGAAACCCGACATAATCACCTCCCCCTACTGGAGTGCCCAAAAGGGGGCGGGTTCACCACGGAAGGGGGTCAGAGCCACAACTGGGGGGTGTCCCACTTCCACTGAAGGTGCCGCAAGGACTGTTGTTAAGGATGTGATCTGTTGGCGGTGTCGCAATCCGGGACACGTAGCCGCCCAGTGTCATACGTCTGCTGAGCCAATGGACTGCAGCCTAGGCAGACGATGTTCATACTATGCTTACCCAGCCTGCAGTGTAGACTGTCAACCCAGCGAGGGGCCGCAGGCATGTGCCGTATCCGTTAACGGAGTGATGGTCCTGGGGCTGTTGGACTCTGGGAGTCTGGTAACCTTAATCAGTGCCACCCTTCCCCACCAGCTGATCCCTACCAATTCTGTGGGCGTCTGCTGTATACATGGGGACGCCAAGAACTACCCAGTGGCCAGAGTGACAGTCGGAACAGACTGTGGCACCCAATCCCAAGAGGTCGGGGTGGTCAAGGACCTGATACATCCCATCATTTTGGGGCGCGATTTTCCCTTGTTCTGGGACTTGTGGGGGAAGGGATCCAGACCGAGTCCCGTGGAAAAAAGCCAGGACCCTAGAGAAATACCCCGGTCGACATCGGAAGTGGATGAGTTCCCACTATGTGTCCTTGTCGGCGATGAGGACGAGACTGTGTCTGAGTTGATCGACCTCCCTGAATTAGAGGTACCTGGAGAGAACTTTGGGTCAGCTCAGGTTCGGGACTTGACCTTGAAAGGGGCGTGGGATAATGTTACTGTTTGTAATGGTGTTGCTCAAGAGCCGGGGGCGGACACCAGGTACCCACACTTTGCAGTTCAGGGGGAGCTACTATACCGGGTGACCAAACTAAAAAGTGAAGAGTTAGTAGAACAGCTGTTAGTTCCAGGTTCATACCATCAGAGGATATTAAACATGGCACACTCACATATTCTGGGGGGGGCACCTAGGGGTTGAGAAAACCCAGGAGAGAATTACAAGGAGGTTTCATTGGCCAGGATGTTATCGGGCAATCTTAAATTATTGTAGGTCCTGCCCCACCTGCCAGATAACCGCGCCCACCTCCCACTTCTGTAGTCCATTAGTTCCATTACCTGTCATAGATTCCTTTTGAGAGGATTGCCATGGACCTTGTGGGTCCCTCAGTTAAATCGGCCCGGGGCCACCAATACATCCTGGTGGTCATGGACTATGCGACCCGGTACCCCGAAGCGGTACCCCTAAGGAACTCGTCCAGTAAAAGTATAGCCCGAGAGCTAGTTCATATTTTTGCTTCGACCGGTCTGCCAAAAGAGATTTTGACAGACCAAGGAACCCCCTTCATGAGCAAGGTGATGAAGGAGCTATGCAGAGTCCTTCAGATTACCCAGATTCAGACCTCAGTTTATCATCCACAGACGGACGGCTTAGTGGAACGCTTCAATAAGACTTTAAAGGCGATACTCAGGAAGGTCGTTGAAAAGGATGGGCGAGACTGGGACTACCTGCTACCATTTCTGCTTTTCTCTGTCAGAGAAGTTCCTCAAGCCTCCACTGACTTCTCTCCATTTGAGCTCCTGTATGGACGGCATCCAAGAGGTCTCCTAGACATCGCCAAGGAAACCTGGGAGGCTGAGGTCACGCCCAGCCGGAGCATCATCGAACATGTCACCCAGTTACAAGAGAGAATGGCGAAGGTGATGCCCATCGTGAAGGAACATCTCCTCAAGGCGCAGGAAGCCCAGGCGAGGGTGTATAACCGGTCAGGAAGGCTGAGACAGTTCCAACCTGGGGATCGTGTCCTGATTCTTATTCCCACCGTTGAAAGTAAGTTTCTGGCCAAGTGGCAAGGCCCATATGAGGTGGTGGAGAAGCTCGGTGAAGTGAACTACAGAGTTCACCAGCCTGGCCGAAGAAAGCCACACCAGGTGTACCATGTAAATCTGCTCAAGCCGTGGCAAGATCGGGAACCCGTGGGAACTCCTTGCCTGGGAGCCACTCCCGAAGGCCAGGTGGAAGATGTCACGATAGCGGAGACCCTTTCGCCAGCCCAGAAGCAACAGTGTCGAGAACTGCTCCAGCAGAATCGGGACCTGTTCTCAGAGTTGCCGGGGCATACCCAGGTGGTAGAACATGATGTGCTAACAGAGCCGCATATAAGGGTGAACCTGAAGCCATACAGGATTCCTGGAGCACGCCGGGAGGTGATCTCGGCTGAGGTGATGAGGATGTTAGACCTCGGTGTGATAGAGGAGTCATAGAGTGGATGGTCGAGCCCCATCGTCCTCGTGCCAAAACCCAATGGAGAGTGGAGGTTTTGTAATGATTACCGCCGGCTGAATGAGGTGTCCAAGTGTGACATGTATCATCAGATGCCCGGCGTCGATGAACTCATCGAGAGGCTTGGATCGGCGAGGTACATCACCACTGTGGACCTGACGAAGGGCTACTGGCAGATCCCTGTAACATACCTGGCGGCGTCCTTGCATAGTGGTCCATCTCCCACTGTGCAGGAGCGCGCACTTGATCTCCTGTCCAGAATGTCTCTCTGGCTTCCCTCCATGCTGTCTTGTTTGTGTCTGTGTCTGTTTCTGCTGCTTAAGGGCGGCGCCCGATCACTTCCTGCCTTTTGTACCTGCTGTGGGCCACACCCCTTGTGCGTCCTCAGCCTATCGCTGTCTGTCTCTTGGTATATAGCTCAGCAGCTCCCTTCTATCCCGGCCTGAGCATATGTGTTTCTTTCAGTGTGTGCTTGCACTCTGAAGGTGCCAGGTCCCGTCTTTGTTTCCCTGTCCGCCTTTCCTGGAGGCTTGTTTCCAGGCCTGTCTGAACTAAGTCCTGTATGTTTCCTGCCTTGCGGTGTCAGCTCCCGTGTCTGAACTGTGTCCTGTATGTCTCCTGCTTTACGGTATTAGTTCCCGTGTCTGAACCTAGTCCTGTATGTCTCCTGCCTTGCGGTGTCAGCTCCCGTGTCTGAACTGTGTCCTGTATGTCTCCTGCTTTACGGTATTAGTTCCCGTTTCTGAACTAAGTCCTGTTTGTCTCCTGCCTTACGGTATTAGTTCCCGTGTCTGAACTAAGTCCTGTGTTTCTCCTGCCTTGCGGTGTCAGCTCCCGTGTCTGAACTGTGTCCTGTATCTTGTCTGTCCTGTCTGAACACGCTCCTTGCCTGTTCGTCCCGCCTCTCTGGGGGCAGTATTCCCAGACCCGCTCCTGTATCCCGCTGCAGTGTCGGTCTCCTCCGTACACTCAGTTCCAGTCTGAACTCTCTCCTATCCTTTACCTGTTTTGTCTATGTCCATTCCCTTCCTTTTCCTGCAGAGTCTGTACTCGTACCTAACTCCTGCTTGTTGTCTCTGTACTCCCGTTTGTGAGTTTTTGGTCCACTCGCTACTTCACTGCAAGTACCCTGTGGGTGTCTGGCTCTGTCTTTCCCTTCCTGTCTGTTCCGTGTGAACAGAGTCCTGTCCTGCCCTGCTTCTGCCCGCTGCTCCTGCAGTCCTGTCCTGCCCTGCTTCTGCCCGCTGCTCCGGCAGTCCTGTCCTGCCCTGCCTGTACCCTATCCTGCCTGTATTGTTCCTGAGTCCCAGTGTGTACTGGGCCCTATCCTGCCTGTATTGTTCCTGAGTCCCAGTGTGTACTGGGCCCTATCCTGCCTGTATTGTTCCTGAGTCCCGGTGTGTACTGGGTTCTATCCCGCCTGTGTTCCTACCTGCTAGTGCCTCCCCGTCTGCACTCTAGCTGTGCTTGCCTTTACCCCCCTGCCTGCATACCCGCCTGCCTGCATACCAGTCTGTGTGCCAGCCTACCAGCCTGTTCCTGTATTCCCCTGTGTGGGTCAACAGCCGTGTCCGGGGTCTGTCCTGGAGTAGCACCTGGTCCCTCTGCTCGGTTCCTCCTTGGTGCACTGGCGTCGTATGCCGTCGTGCGACCCTGGTCGGATCGGGTGAATACTTAGTCACGCCCCTCCAGGCATACACTCTCCGGCACGGTCCAGTGGAATCACTACCAATCACATGCACACGCCGCTCTAGCCCGGGCGTGTGCATAACAGCATGCTCAGGCCATGGTTCCCGTTGAGCCCCACGGCCTTCGCTCTCTGAGAAGTTTCCAGCGAAGACTTGCATTAAAATAAATAAATAAATTTTTTTTCCCTTAGCTGAGTTCCAGGCGAATTACGCACCGTCCAGATGGATCTATCAGCTCTCGTTCCTGCGGATCCGCCACGTTACTATGGGGATCCAAGACAGTGTCGTGCATTTGTGGAGCAATGCATGCTACACTTTAAGGCCTACCCTCTTTATTTTCCTTCCGATTGGGCTAAAGTGGCCTTTATTATGTCTTACCTGGCGGGGGATGCCTTGGAATGGATCAACCCCCTATATGAGACACAGGATCCGATCCTCCGGGACCTAATGGCCTTCCTGGTGGCCTTTCTAATGGTCTTCGATGATCCTAACCCGGAGGCTCCTGCTGAAGCTTCACTTCCCAATATCCCGGAGCAGCCCCAATGGGTAATGTGTGTGGGTAGCGTAATAGTTCTCCAGCCCAATGAGACTACTGCCCACCCAGAATCCTCACAGGGTGACTACGCTTTCCGGAATACTTCTCCCAACCTCAAGAGGCAGTCCAGACGTGCGAGACTTAGAGGCAAGCAGTCACGCCTGGGTCTGTCCTCCCTGAGACCTCCTGAACCCTTCGGGGTGCTACCTGGTAACGAAAGGACAGAGACTCTCCTATACTCTGTACCTGATACCTCGCTCGCTTCGTCCAGTGAGTCCAACCTGGTGTACTCCGAAGCAGAGGTTACTCCCGAGTCTCTACACCCCTCCGACCAGGCGGAGGACCTCCAGTTGTGTTTAGAACCCTTCGGGGTGCCACCTGGTGGTGAATGGACAGAGACTTTCCTATACTCGGTACCCGATACCTCGCCTGCTTCCTCCAGTGAGTCCGACCTAGTGTTCTCCGAAGCAGAAGTTACTCCCGAGTCTCTACACCCCTCCGACCAGGCGGAGGA
The DNA here is from genome assembly GCF_046119375.1 of Phyllobates terribilis. Taxonomy (NCBI): domain Eukaryota; kingdom Metazoa; phylum Chordata; class Amphibia; order Anura; family Dendrobatidae; genus Phyllobates; species Phyllobates terribilis. The sequence continues at coordinate 149,321,368 of NW_027362762.1, forward strand.
CCTCCAGTTGTGTTTAGAACCCTTCGGGGTGCCACCTGGTGGTGAATGGACAGAGACTTTCCTATCTCCTGTACCTGATACCTCGCCTGCTTCCTCCAGTGAGTCCGACCTAGTGTTCTCCGAAGCAGAAGTTACTCCCGAGTCTCTACACCCCTCCGACCAGGCGGAGGACCTCCAGTTGTGTTTAGAACCCTTCGGGGTGCCACCTGGTGGTGAATGGACAGAGACTTTCCTATTTCCTGTACCTGATACCTCGCCTGCTTCCTCCAGTGAGTCCGACCTAGTGTACTCTGAAGCAGATGTTTTCTCTGAGCCTCAGTACTCTTCTGACCCGGCGGAGGACCTCCAGTTGTTTCCTGAATCCTCCGGGGTACCACCAGATAACAAAGAGACAGTGACTTTTCCTCATTATGTACCTGATAACCCGTCTATTTCTTCCTGTGAGCTTGACAAGATGTACCTCGAAGCAGAGATTACCCTCAAGTCTCTGTCCCCCTCCAACCCAGTGAACGACTGGTCCTCGAATTCCCTGCGGAAGATTCTGGCAGGCCTGAAGAAGAGGGGGCGTAAGGGGGGAGGTACTGTAACATACCTGGCGGCGTCCTTGCATAGTGGTCCATCTCCCACTGTGCAGGAGCGCGCACTTGATCTCCTGTCCAGAATGTCTCTCTGGCTTCCCTCCATGCTGTCTTGTTTGTGTCTGTGTCTGTTTCTGCTGCTTAAGGGCGGCGCCCGATCACTTCCTGCCTTTTGTACCTGCTGTGGGCCACACCCCTTGTGCGTCCTCAGCCTATCGCTGTCTGTCTCTTGGTATATAGCTCAGCAGCTCCCTTCTATCCCGGCCTGAGCATATGTGTTTCTTTCAGTGTGTGCTTGCACTCTGAAGGTGCCAGGTCCCGTCTTTGTTTCCCTGTCCGCCTTTCCTGGAGGCTTGTTTCCAGGCCTGTCTGAACTAAGTCCTGTATGTTTCCTGCCTTGCGGTGTCAGCTCCCGTGTCTGAACTGTGTCCTGTATGTCTCCTGCTTTACGGTATTAGTTCCCGTGTCTGAACCTAGTCCTGTATGTCTCCTGCCTTGCGGTGTCAGCTCCCGTGTCTGAACTGTGTCCTGTATGTCTCCTGCTTTACGGTATTAGTTCCCGTTTCTGAACTAAGTCCTGTTTGTCTCCTGCCTTACGGTATTAGTTCCCGTGTCTGAACTAAGTCCTGTGTTTCTCCTGCCTTGCGGTGTCAGCTCCCGTGTCTGAACTGTGTCCTGTATCTTGTCTGTCCTGTCTGAACACGCTCCTTGCCTGTTCGTCCCGCCTCTCTGGGGGCAGTATTCCCAGACCCGCTCCTGTATCCCGCTGCAGTGTCGGTCTCCTCCGTACACTCAGTTCCAGTCTGAACTCTCTCCTATCCTTTACCTGTTTTGTCTATGTCCATTCCCTTCCTTTTCCTGCAGAGTCTGTACTCGTACCTAACTCCTGCTTGTTGTCTCTGTACTCCCGTTTGTGAGTTTTTGGTCCACTCGCTACTTCACTGCAAGTACCCTGTGGGTGTCTGGCTCTGTCTTTCCCTTCCTGTCTGTTCCGTGTGAACAGAGTCCTGTCCTGCCCTGCTTCTGCCCGCTGCTCCTGCAGTCCTGTCCTGCCCTGCTTCTGCCCGCTGCTCCGGCAGTCCTGTCCTGCCCTGCCTGTACCCTATCCTGCCTGTATTGTTCCTGAGTCCCAGTGTGTACTGGGCCCTATCCTGCCTGTATTGTTCCTGAGTCCCAGTGTGTACTGGGCCCTATCCTGCCTGTATTGTTCCTGAGTCCCGGTGTGTACTGGGTTCTATCCCGCCTGTGTTCCTACCTGCTAGTGCCTCCCCGTCTGCACTCTAGCTGTGCTTGCCTTTACCCCCCTGCCTGCATACCCGCCTGCCTGCATACCAGTCTGTGTGCCAGCCTACCAGCCTGTTCCTGTATTCCCCTGTGTGGGTCAACAGCCGTGTCCGGGGTCTGTCCTGGAGTAGCACCTGGTCCCTCTGCTCGGTTCCTCCTTGGTGCACTGGCGTCGTATGCCGTCGTGCGACCCTGGTCGGATCGGGTGAATACTTAGTCACGCCCCTCCAGGCATACACTCTCCGGCACGGTCCAGTGGAATCACTACCAATCACATGCACACGCCGCTCTAGCCCGGGCGTGTGCATAACAATCCCCATGTCCCAGACGGCCAAGGAGAAGACTGCTTTCTCAACACCTGATGGGTGCTTCCAATACACTCGGATGCCGTTCGGACTACAGGCGGCCCGCAGCCTACCTTGACAACATTGTAGTCTTTAGCCCAGACTGGGAAAGTCATCTACCTAAACTTCAGGCCTTTCTGGATGCTCTAAGAAAGGCGGGATTTACAATAAATCCAAAAAAATGCGCCGTTGGAAAAGAGGCCAAGTACTTGGGCTATGTCGTCGGGAGAGGCGAAATAAAGCCGCAAGTTAATAAAGTGGAGGCAATCCTGACCTGGCCGAAACCACTCTCCAAGAAGCAAGTGAGAGCATTCCTGGGAATGGTGGGATATTACCAGCGGTTTATCCGAAATTTTGCCATGATGGCCGCGCCACTGATGGATCTCCTAAAAGGCACTAGATCAACCATGGTGAAGTGGACGGAGGAAACAGAGACTGCGTTTCAACTGTTGAAGTCAGCACTGTGTAAACAGCCGGTCCTGGTTGCACCAGACTTCAAGAAAGAGCTTGTGGTCCAGACAGACGCTTCAGAGGTTTGTCTAGAAGCCGTGCTCTCTCAAGAGATAAATGGAGAAGAACATCCCATTCTCTATTTGAGCCGGAAGCTTTCATCCTGCGAGAAAAACTACGCAATAGTAGAAAAAGAGTGTCTAGCCATAAAATGGGCCGTAGATACACTAAGATGCTACCTACTAGGCCAAAAGTTTAAGTTGGTATCAGACCATGTCCCATTGAGATGGTTGAGGGAAAAGAGGGGTAAAAATGCCAGGGTAACTAGATGGTTCCTAGCTCTTCAGGACTTCAACTTTCACGTAGAGGATAGGCCCGGGGAGTTACACGGGAACGCTGATGCCCTTTCTAGAATTCCCTGTCTGGTATCGGAAGGTGCCCAAACCCCCGGCTTTGGGCAGAGGGGGGGAATATGTGACAGAGTCACTGGTATGATATATGAGGGGAGGAATGTGTCGCACAGGTAGCTAGCCTGTGTGAACTGAAACCAATGGACTTTCTGCCAGCATGTTATATGCTGGTGGGTTAACTCACTTAAAGGGCGTGGTTTTAGGGGAATGACAGTGATGGGAGGGACATCATTCCCCATACCTCCACCCCTGGGTGTGGCTGAGCATCGTTTAAATGTTCAGCCCTGTTTTTTTTTTCTTTGAGTTGTGTTTGGAGAGGAAAGGTCTCCAGACTGGACAGCCATAGCTCAGGAGGGAGCTGAAGGCTGGACATAACCTGTGTGTGCGACCCGCACACACATATATGGACTGTGCTATAGTTTATCTTTTGTTTTTGTGGTTTAGCCAAGTAAGGCTGTATTTATTTTGCTGGAGTGCAGAGCTTTATGCTGCTAATAAAGCCTGCAAGGAAAACCCGAGTTCCTGAGTCTACTTCCGGAAGTGGCCGAGCAAGTCGTCCTACCACACCCTGCTATAAGTAAGTAAAAAGCAATAGTGCATATAAATAACAAAGGGTACTTGGTAAACACTGTTTTTCATGAAAAAAGCGTAAAAGATATCCCACCAGTGTCAAGATATACCCAGTTGGGATGATTCTTTTACTCAGTGCAGGCAAGGGCAAGGCCTCCCTTGCTTTGAGCTGTGCATTACTTCCCATTGTTGGGTGTCCATAGTTGGGCCCTGGCCCTGCTAGGCCCTTATTCACATTGAGGTCATTTTTGATACGTGGTAAGGTGTTAATACTAGAGGTTAGAACCGTTCCGATTGGGTACACCTTGTTGCTGTGGGATGGCTCTTACACTTTTTTTGATCAAAAACAGTGTTTACTAAGTACCCTATGTAATTTATATGCACAATTGCGTTTTACTTACTCATTGCAGGGTATATGTTCAGTTTGTTTCTATGTTTTGTGTGTTTTTTGTGTGCAGAAAATCTGCTGCTTTTAACTATTCAATCAAAGTGTATGTGATTTCATGTTGACTCAGATGCTATTGAACTGAACTTTTTTTGGTGCCTTTCTTTCTTTTTAGGCTCTTGGGGGGAGAATGAAAAAAACACATGTCAAAAGTGCATAGTTTCTTTTAAGTGCAGAATCAAAGCTTTTCTGTACTAAAAAAAGGAGAAAAATGAATAAAAATATGCTGCTTCAAACAGGCTCCTAAAAGACATCAAATAAATGGAAAAACACAAAATACAACACAGCAAATATGAAATAATCATTGAAGATTGTTATTATGAATTTTGGTGTGGGCACTTGCAAAAAAACAGCAGCATTTATGCTACATGTGAACACGATCTTACTTTTTCAACTCCTTAATTTGCAAGATGTGAAAGGAAGGACTTAAAGCGCACCTGTCAGCAGGATTGTGCTCAGTAAATTACATACCCTGTCAGGTGGGCGACTTTACACTGATTAAAATGATACTTTGGTTGATGAAATCCGTCCTGTGGTTCTTGTGTGATCTTTACTTTCAGTTTGGAGATAATGATATGCTCGTGCTTTGGGGCGGCCTGTGGGGGGCGCTCTATCTGGTGCTCTGCTTACATATTCATCTGTATGCTCTTATGACAGCTCACTGATCGTTCACTGACCTGCCTCCTATTTTACATAATGCATCTAGTAGTGAGGAGGCATGTTAGTGAACGATCAGTGAGATTGTAGATTTTGACCCTCAACCACAAATCTACAAAAATGTTAGTGTATGCACTCATCCTCTTCTGCAGCCTCCTGGCTAACACCTTTCCAGTCCATCCTTAATTGTGATGCCTGATTAATCCACCTCTCTCCTTGCTACTCCACTATCTCTCTGCTCTGTAAATACCTTCACTGGCTTAAAATTCTACAACAAAGCCAGTTTAAATGACTAACACTGACCTACAAAGCCGTCCATAATGTGTCTCCTCCTTATACCTTTGAACTGATCTCCCGATACCTTCCCACATGTACTCTCTCCGGAGCTGTTGCAACCCCCTTACTTAATGTCTCCTTCCCCATTACCCTGAAGACTGTAAACCCTTGAGAGCAGGGCCCTCTCCCCTCTGTCCCAGTCTGTCACTGTTCATTGTAATATATATTTGTGTTTTGCATGTAAAGCCTTTTCACATGTACAGCACAATGGAATCAATGGTGCTCTAAAAATAAATAATAAGATACAAATAGCAAAGTGCATATTCACCAGCTTTTATGACCATCCAGTCCAGATCATTTGACAAAAAGTCCATATAATTCGTGCAACAGTCCATGTGGCAGCATGCAAATCCAGTTGCCGGCTGTCTGTTGGCAATTATCCACCACATGGACTGATTATATAGACTTTTATGTCAAATAATCTGGACTGGATGTTCCTAAAGGCTGATGAATATGCACATTGCTCTTTGTATCTGAGTCTATTTGATAATATATGTATAATAGCAAAATGATATTGATGTCCTTTGTGCTTTTTTTTATATGAATCTCTCCCAACTTCCCCATGTACAGGAACGCTGGTGTAATGCACACGCTTGGACTGACTGGCGTGTGCGTGTTTAGTGATTCCACTGTGCCATGAACCGGAGAGTGCCTGGAGGGGCGTAACTAAGTATCTGCCCGATCCGACCAAGGTCGCACGACGGCATACGACGCCAGTGCACCAGGGAGGAACCGGGCAGAGGGACCAGGTGCTACTCCAGGTCAGACCCCGGACACGGCTGTTGACCCACACAGGGGAATACTGGAACAGGCAGGTTAGGCTGGCACACTGACTGGTGGGTATAGGCAGACACGGCTGGAATACAGACGGGTGGATGCTGGCGAGCACGACTGGTATGCAGGCAGGGAGGTACTGGCTGGTATGACAGGTTGGAGCACAGAGTGGATAGGACCCAGTTCAGACTGGGACTCAGGAACAGAACCGCAGATGCAGCGGTCAAACACAGCAGAGTGAGACCGCCCGGAGCGGCGAGCAAGACGAGACCGCCTGTAGCGGTGAGCGAGAGTAGAGCAGGACAAGGCCGCCTGGAGCAGCGAGCAAAGGGTCAGAGCAGAGCGAGACTGCCGGAGCAGTGAGCAAAGGAGTCAGAGCAGAGCGAGACTGCCAGAGCAGTGAGCAAGGGAGTCAGAGCAGAGCGAGACTGCCAGAGCAGTGAGCAAAGGGTCAGAGCAGAGCGAGACTGCCAGAGCAGTGAGCAAAGGGTCAGAGCAGAGCGAGACTGCCAGAGCAGTGAGCAAAGGGTCAGAGCAGAGAGAGACTGCCGGAGCAGTGAGCAAAGGGTCAGAGTGGAGCAAGACTGTCGGAGCAGTGATCAAAGAGTCAGAGCAGGCTAGAACCGCCGGAGCGGTGAGCAAGGCAGAGCAGGCAAGAACCGCCAGAGCGGTGAGCAAGGCAGAGCAGGGGGGACAGGGCTCTGTTCACACGGAACAGACAGGAAGGGAAAGGCAGAACCAGATACCCACAGGGTACTTGCAGTGAAGTAGCGAGTGGACCACAAACTCACAAACGGGAGTACAGGGACAATGAGTAGGAGTTAGGTACGGGATCAGATTCTGCAGGAAAAGGGAAGGTTTGGACATAGAGAAAAACAGGTAACAGGCTAGGAGAGAATTCAGACAAGAACAGACGCAGCAGCGGGTCTAGGTATGCGGCCCCTAGAAGGCGGAACAAAAAGGCTAGGAGCGTGTTCAGACAGGAACAGGCAAGATACAGGAACGGGTCTAGGTATGCGGCCCCTAGAAGGCGGAAAGAACAGGCTAGGAGCGTGTTCACACAGGCCTGGAAATACAGCCTCCAGGATAGGCAGAAGACAACAGGCTAGAAGATAGTTCAGACAGGACACAGTTCAGACACGGGAACTGATACAGCAAGGCAGGTAACATAGACAGGACCTGGCATATCAGCGACAGAAGCCAACTGACAGAACACAATGCTCAGGCAGGGTTTCTTGGGCGGAGCTGGGTTAAATACCAGGTGACAGACAGCAATAGGCTGAGGACGCATCAGGGGTGTATCTGCAGCAGGTACAAGAAACAGGAAGTGATCGGGCGCCGCCCTTAAGCAGCAGAAACAGAGGCAAGCAGACAGCATGGAGGGAAGCCAGGCTAGCAGACTGGACTGGAGATCAAGTGCGCGCTCTTGCACAGTGGGAGATGGACCACTATGCAAGGACGCCGCCAGGTATGTTACAGCCGGCTAGGCTGAGGATTTCTGTGTTCTCTATGAGAGAGCCGCTGCCAAGATCCTTTGGAGAAAGAATAAAAGGATTGGCCATTGAAATTTAATTCAACAGGTCAGATTCTTCATGTAATCTTTTGGGAAAGAATCGGAAAGACCCCATACACATTAGATTGTCAGGTTGGTTATCCTGGTGAAATTCGTGGGTTTGGATGACTTTTAATAAAATTTGTATGGGGCCTTAGTATAAGGGCTCTTTCAGATGTCTATGATAATCGGTCCAATGTTGGATCTCAATGCATGGACTGGCTGTACATCTCCTGACCTGATCATGATAGCTTCATATATTTCTATGAAGCTGTCACACTCGGGACAGAAGATGTGCAGCCAGCCTATGCATTGCGATCCGACATAGGACAAATTATTCTGGACATCTAAAAGAGACCTTAGTCTGACACTTCCTATTCTGTAGAGATCACTTTTCAGCAGTAACCTCATTATTAGTGTTGAGCCACCCCCGTAGTGTTCGAGTTCAGTTCGGTTCGTCGAACACCCGTGTGTTCGACGAACTGTTCGTCGAACTGTTCGTCGAACACCTTCGAACACCGTTAAAACCAATGGCAGGCAAACAAAAACACATAGAAACACATAGAAAACACCTTCAAAGGTGTCCAAAAGCTGACAAACTGCTCAGAAGACATAACTAACACATGGAAAAGTGACAAGTACATATAGTCATGCGAAAATAAAAGAGGTGGAGGAGTAAAAGGAGGGGGAGACACAGATATAGGCATGTCATGCCCTTCTAAAATCCAAAAAGTGAGAAGCCGACACGGCCAGTCCGCTCCTGCCTGTGCCACCTCCGTGTCGCCGGGTTTGTGTCAGAGCCGCGGTGAACCCTGACGGCCAGCCCCCCTCTCCCAATACTGGTGCCTGTCCGCTGGTGGGTCGAGCGAGCCCCCCTGTGGTGGAGGCAGCTCTAAGCTTTTTAATTTAAATTGTCTCTCTAATTTGAATGAATACACTTTAAATCCATTTACAAGGATCTATTGGAGGGCAAGTCTCATGCCAGCAGCCGCGGTAATTCCAGCTCCAGTAGCGTCCACTAAAGCTGCTGCAGTTAAAAAGCTTTTATAAGGATCGAGCTCGGCTGTCCACCGCAAGGCATCCTACTGCCAGTCCCAGCCCCTATGCCTTGGGGTGCCTCCTGATGCTCTTCACTAAGTATCCCATGGTCCTGAAGCATTTCCTTTGAAAAAATTAAGTGTCTAAACTACAGGTGGTGTAGCTTGCTTAACAGCCGGGATAATCCGCTGACTAGCAGACACTGCTACTAGGCACAAAGTATTTCCTGGGCTAGATGCAGTTAAAAATTTGTAATTAGATACTCTCGTTGGATGCTGAGAAAGCATTCCATAGAGTCTCCTGGCACGCCATATATGATTCTCTTAAAAAGCTTGGGGTAGGGGTCTAGGGGACCCTTTTATAGCCAAAATCACGGCCCTGTATCGCAATACGTCACCTAGGCTGAAGATAAATGGAACTGTAGCACCCTGAGGGCTCGGTTGCTACAGACGTATTGCACCTCACCCAGAGGTGTGATATCTCACTCTCAGGTAAGGATGGAGTGTGGATCAGGACCCGACACCTGCATGCATTACACCACATTGCCGTGGGGCAGGGCGACCAATATGCCCCTGAGATGGGCACGACAGTCCCTGTCCCTGGCTGGAGTGGGGGGAGGGAACACTGAGGAAGGGGAACCCTGTAGTGCAGGAGCAGGGAGGAAGCAGTTCCTGGGTGCATTGAGAAGGGAGTATAAAAGGTGGGCACCATCTTAGTTCAGTGCAGAGAAGTCTGAGCAGAAGTGGCAGGGAGCAGGGGCTCTGCATGAGCTCTGCTCCGGAGGCGGGCCTAGTAACAGAGGCCCAGGCCTGGAAGAGGGAGAAGGAAGGAAGAGGAGCGGAGAAGGCTCCAGGAACGAGGAATGAAGGGATCCCAGGGGTGCGGACGGGCGAGTCGCCACCGCACGCCCGAATCCACCTGCGTGGAGGGGTCAGGCCAAAGGGGGAGACGGGTCCCCGAACTAGTGGAGGCAGGAAACGACCCTCAGCTAGAAACCGGAGGCTCTGACATTTTATGTGGCGCAGCCCCTCGCTACACCCGCTAGGAAGGCACCACATAGGGTCAGGGAAACTGGCGCCAAGTTTACCAAGAGGAGGCCCGAGGCAGCCGGACAGAAGTGTTGGTAAGAAAGGCCAGACAAAGGACACACAAAGGGGGTCCTGTGAAGTGCTCCAAAGTTATCTGGGAGTTGTCTGAGCCCCTCACCTGGTGAGCACAGTACGACGTGGGCAGCCGTTACCTGCAGACGTGGTCTGGATAATAAGAACTGTGAGTAAAGGCCCTGGACTGCATCACTGACTCCGTGTCGTTACTGCTGCTGCCCTGCACCATCACCCCCATCCTCCGCATACACTGCCCTGAGGCTATACTCCTCCCGTGGGGAGTTATGCTACGCTCTGCTGCACCCACAACACCAGCCTCAGCGGTCTGCCCTGTAGCGGCGGTTCACTCTGACCGCAATCCACGGGTGGCGTAGTCGGACATTTAAACATCAAAACCACATAAATAGTTCCGCCACTGGTTTGACCGCCCTGAGCCACGGAACCGGGTCGCCGCCACGAAGACTACAACCACCAGCATCCACCAAAAAGGGTCCGGCTCCGGGTGTCCCAAGGCCCAGGGGGCGCGTCAGAACATTTTCATCACCTTTCACAATCACCAATGGGACAAGGCAGGGATGTCCTCTGTCCCCTCTCTTATACATCCTAGTGACGGAGCACCTGCTCTCATCAATTCGCCATAACCCCAATATTAGGTGGATTGAGGTGGGAGGCACCGAGTACAAGTGCTCTCTATTTGCTGATGATGTCCTAGTATATATCACTCAATCACATATATCCATCCCTGCTGTTATGGCTGAAATAGATCACTTTGTTACATGGTCAAATTTTAAAATCAATGCAGCGAAGTCTGAGGCCCTCGATGTCTCCCTCCCCAAATCCATATAGGATTCCATCCAGTCCAACTTTCCCTTTGCCTGGCCCTCACAGGGTATCAAATACTTAGGAATTCCTATTCATAGAGACATCTCCCATCTATGTTATCTTAATTTTGGGCCCTTTATTGAACAATTCCATACAGACCACGGTTGGCAAGTTAGAACTGTAAGATTCACTACGTGAACCACTGGTGTTTTGTGGAAAAGCACATGTACACTGCGTTCCAAATTATTATGCAAAAAGTGTTTAGGAGTGATAAGGGAAGAATTTGTTTGTTTGTCAGTTAAACTCATTGATGGTGATGTGTGTCAGGGCTCTTTATATCACTGTAAGCAATTGCAGACACCTGTGCTAATTAGTTTGGCAGGTGTGTCCAATGAAAGGCAAGACTACTTAAGAAGGCTCTCTCACATTATTAAGCAGCCTACATTTTCTGCCAAAATGGGAAAGAAAAAGGATGTGTCGGCTGCTGAGAAGCAACAAATTGTGGAGTGTTTAGGTCAAGGCATGACTACAATCAAAATTGTGCGATGATCAGGATGAAGTGTCTTGGCAATCAAGAAGTATGTAGCTGATTCACAGTACACACGTGTGCGTGCTGATAAGGGCAAATTGAGGACTCTTTCCTACAGGCAATTACGTCAGGTTGAAAGAGCAGCGGCAAAAAAGCCTTGTCATAGCAGCAGACAAGTTTTTGAAGCTGCTTGTGCCTCCAACGTCCCCCGAACAACAAGATGCAGGGTCCTTCAGAGGTTTGCAGCTGTGCATACGCCATCCTGTCGACCTCCTCTATCCACTTCACACAAGCAGAAACGGCTCCAGTGGGCCAAACATTACATGAAGACTGATTTCAAAACTGTTTTGTTCACGGATGAGTGCCGTGCAGCGCTCGATGGTCCAGATGGATGGAGTGGAGGATGGCTGGTTGATGGACACCCCACGCAAACACGGCTACAGCGCCAACAAGGAGGAGGTGGAGTAATGTTTTGGGCTGGAATCATGGGGAGAGAGATTGTCGGCCCCTTTAGGATCCCTGAAGGCGCTAAAGATGAACTCCATAATGTATGTGGATTTTCTCAAACAGCACTTCCTGCCATGGTTCAAGAAGAAGAACCGTGTATTTCACAGCAAGATCATTTTTCTGCATGATAATGCACCATCTCATGCTGCACATAAAACATCTGCATCTCTGGCTGATATGGGCATAAAAGGGGACAAACTTATGGTGTGACCCCCATGCTCCCCTGACCTCTACCCCATTCAGAACCTTTGGAGCATCATTAAAAGGAGTGTCTATGATGGCGGGAGGCAGTTCACATCTAAGCAACAGCTCTGGGAGGGTATTCTGTCCTCATGCAAAACAATTGAAGCAGAAACCATCCAAAACCTGACAAATTCAATGGACGAGAGAGTTCAGAAGCTCCTTTCGAACAAGGGGTCCTATGTGAAAATGTAACATCACCTAGAATAAAGTTTTGAGTTGAAAACTGTTTGATTTCAGTTTCTAACAACCTGCTAATGCTTATAATTTCAAAAATGACCATTTTTTTGGTCTTTATTAAAATGAAAAGGTTGATCGAAAAGTTTGGGGGATCTAAGAGTGTGGCAACCCAGTAGTCATGATTACTTCGAATTCTGACAATATGAGGGTCATGCTGCAGGTAGTGCAGCAAGAAGGCACTTATGTGTCTTGCGCATCTCGGAGCCCCAAAATTATTTTCCGGGCTAGATGCAGCTAAAAATTATTTTTAATTTTAAATCTGGTGGAGCTTATTATAGATGGCCTAATAGGATCAGTGCTGCACACTGCTACAAAGCCCAAATTATTTTCCAGTCAAGATACAGATAAACATGATTAGTAATTTGAAAGCTTAAAACGGTTGGTAGGGTGATTTTAACCAATCATCAAGCTTTTACTCTCCCCAGGATGACACAGGGGTAGAAAAGTCGTTTCGGATCCATGATTTGTTCATCTTTATGAACGTGAGTCTGTCTACATTATCAGTGGAGAGCCGCGTGCGCTTATCTGTCAGCACACCACCAGCAGCGCTGAACACACGTTCAGACAGAACGCTGGCTGCGGGGCATGACAAGATCTCCAAGGCGTAAGTGGCTAGCTCCGGCCATTTATCCAGATTGGAAGCCCAAAAAGAGCAAGGGTCCAGTGACACAGTCGTGGCTTCAATGTTTACTTGGAGATACTCCTGTACCATCGTCTCTAGGCGTTGACTATGTGTCAGACTTCTTGTCTCCTGTGGCCTTGCAAAGGATGGGCTAAAAAAGTGGTGAAATGATTCCGCAAAATTGATGTTACCAGCAGATACTGTGGTTCTGTTACGGTTTGAGTGCTGAACACTTGACGGTCCCACGGTTGGCAAGTTGGAACTGTGAGATTCACTACGTGCACCACTGGTGTTTTGTGGAAAAGCACATGTAAGATTCTGCAACAGTCTCTGCTGATACTCCTGCATGCGTGCATCCCTTTCTATGGCAGGAATAATTTCGGCAAATTTACTTTTGTACCGGGGATCTAACAGTGTGGCAACCCAGTAGTCAGGATTATTTCTAATTCTCACAATTCGAGGGTCATGTTGCAGGTAGTGCAGCAAGAAGGCACTCATGTGTGTTGCGCATCCAGGAGCACCAAGTCCCTGTTGTGTTGGTGGCGAGGTAACAATAATGCTTCCTTCCTCTGTCCTCTCCCCCCAACCTCGCACAACAGAAATGTGATCAAGGTCTCCCTCATCTGATGAGTCTTCCATCAGTTCGTCCTCCACTTCTTCCTGGGCTCCTGCACCTTCCTCACTAGTTTGGCTGCTACCATGCGCCCTGGTAAAACCATCTCCCCCACCCTCACATGCCTGCCGCCTTGGTGCTGCCGACCGTCTGGACCTTGCAGATGTCAGCCCTTCCGCATACAACTCCTCCTCCTCTACTTCCTCCACCTCCTCTTGTGCCACCACCTGACTCCGAATTCTGTTTAACATGTGCTCCAGCATGTAAATCACCGGAATAGTCATGCTGATAATGGCATCATCAGCACTAAACATCTTCGTCGCCATTTCAAAACTGTGCAGAAGGGTGCATAGGTCCCTGATCTGAGACCACTCCTCCAGCGTGATTTGCCCCACCTCTGGATCTCGTTGGCCCAGGCTAGACGTCAGAACGTATTGCACCAGGGCTTGTCGGTGCTGCCACAGTCGCTGCAACATGTGCAGAGTTGAATTCCACCGGGTAGGCACATCGCATTTTAGCCGGTGAAGTGGCAGGCCCAACGACTTCTGTAGAGATGTAAGTCGCTGAGCTGCGGGATGCGAACGGCGGACGTGAGCACACAGCGACCGTGCCCTCTGCAGAAGGCCATCTAGTCTGGGATAGTGGGCTAAAAATTGCTGGACAACCAGGTTCAACACGTGAGCCATACAAGGCACGTGTGTGACATTGCCCCGGCGAAGGGCCGCACCCAGGTTTGCAGCATTGTCGCACACGGCCTTCCCTGGTTTCAGGTCCAGTGGAGACAGCCATTCATGAAATTGGTTCTCCAGAGCTGACCACAACTCCTCAGCTGTGTGACTCACATTTCCCAGACATTTCAAAGTAAAAACCGCCTGATGACGTTGAGCCCTACTGCCAGCATAGTAAGGAGGTGTGCAGGATCCCTTCTGCGCAGTTAGAAAGCTTGTGGCATGACCAGACAGGCTTTGGGTGCAGGTGGAAGACCGAGAGGAGGTTGAGGAGGCAGAAGCAGTGGAGGAACTTTGACATAAAGAGGATTGACGCACAACTCGTGGGGACGGCAAGACTTGGACAGCAGCCCCTTGTCCTGCTGTCACCATAGTTACCCAGTGCCCAGTCAGCGACATGTAACGCCCCTGTCCATGCCTACTCGTCCAAGTGTCTGTGGTGAAATGCACCCTGTCACACACAGAGTTTCCCAAAGAAGCGGTGATGTTGTGTGCGACATGCTGGTGGAGCGCAGGCACACCTTTCTTTGAGAAGTAGTGCCGACTGGGCATCTGGTACTGGGGCACTGCGACGGACATAAGGTCTCGAAAATCCTCTGTGTCCACCAGGCGGAAAGGCAGCATTTCTGTAGCCAAGAGCTTGCAGATGGTGAAATTCAACCTCTTAGCTTTCTCATGGCTAGGAGGAAATGGTCTTTTACTTGTCCACATCTGAGGGACCGAGGGCTGGCTATTGTGCTTAGACGGGGTTGATAAGGGTGTCCCCGGCAAACTGCCGGTCTGTGAGGAAGATGCAGGCAGACATGTTAGGTTGCCTTGATCCAAAGGTGGTGCTATCGATGTCGGACAGCTCTCAACACCATCTGGTGTTACCACCTCCAAATAAAATGATGACCTGCCAATCACGCTGGCTGTTGCGGGTAAAGAGGTGGCAGGTCTGCGCCCCAAAACAGGTGTGACTGCTGTCCCCCCAGTCACAGTGGATGAAGAGGCCGCGGATGCACAAGATATGGCAGACGGTGGTTGGCCTGGCCGGCTAGGCCGCATTGTAGCACACTGAGCTTCCCACTGCAACTTATGCTTCATGTCCATGTGCCGGTTCATGCATGAAGTACTCAAACTATGTATTTTTTGGCCTCTACTTAGCTTTTGCTGACAAATGTTACAGATAACACGAGTTGGGTCATCTTTATCGATCTGAAAAAATGCCCAGGCTATGCAAGGCTTAGCACCCATGCGACCTGAAGAGCCACCACGACTTGTGGTGAGAGGCAGAGTTGTGTTTGAGGATGCAGTTGTTGACGTGCTTCCAGTACTACGTCTCTGTCCAGGAAGGCGCAACCTGACCTCGTCGTCACTAGCATCTTCCTCCACCTCCTCTGCTGACCTCATCTCTTGGCTGACTGTGGGTTGACAGTAAGTGGGATCTCCAACCTCATCATCATCACCCTGTGTGTTATCACACCCGTCGTCCTCAGAGCCAACCTGTTCCTGCCCTGACAAAAAACTAAAGTTGTCGCTCCAATCAGGTATTTGAGTCTTATCATCGTCTTCCTCATTGTCTCCACCAACAGGAGTTACAGTTTGGGAATGAGGGTCTACATTATGGTCAGAACCTTCTGCGTCTGGTCCTGGATCCGACTCATAAAGATTCTGGGCATCAGTGCAGATCATTTCCTCGTCTGGATTCACAGAAGCGCTGGAGTTGACCTCTGATTCCCAGGCTATAGTATGAGTAAACAGCTCTGCAGACTCAACCATCTGTTCTACCTCATACTCAGACGGGCAGCTGGAGATTTGGGAGCTGTGAGGAAGCAAGTGCGATTTGGGTGACACCTTTGAGGACTGGAGTATTTGTGATGTTGAAGTTGATGTGGAGGAGAGCCCACTTAAAGGAGCACTTGATATCCGTTGAAGCACCTGCTGTTTTTGTGCCTCATCTGGAATTTGTAGCGATTGGCGTGGCCGTAAGAAAGGGATCTTATCACATTGTCCGCTAAAAGAAGTAGACATTTTAGTTTGGCTGGAAGATGGTCTTTCTTCTGCAGATGTTACTGTTGCTTTAACACCTACCCCACGGACACAACCTTTTTTCCCCTTCCCAACACGCCTATTCCCCTTTCCACCAGCAGCAGGCCTTTTTCCACTCATTTTGGTGGTTAACTAATTCACAACTCTGGAGTTGTTTGCACAAAAAAACAATGGATGGTAACCGAGCAGAGCTGAGTGGCCAAACTGTGGTATTAGGCCAAAACTATTGGCTGGGTTAGATGCAGAAAAAAATTATATTCAATTTGCAACCTGATGGAGGTCAGTATAGATGGATTAATAGAACAAGACCCACACACAGCTAGAAGCCCAATATTTTTTCAGAGGTAGATGCAGAAAAAAATATATTCAGTTTGCAACCTGATGGAGGTCAGTATAGATGGACTAACAGAGAAAGTCCCACACACTACTAGAAGGCCAAATATTTTTTCAGAGCTAGATGCAGAAAAAAATTATATTCAGTTTGCAACCTGATGGAGGTCTGTATAGATGGATTAATAGAACAAGACCCACACACAGCTAGAAGCCCAATATTTTTTCAGAGGTAGATGCAGAAAAAAATATATTCAGTTTGCAACCTGATGGAGGTCAGTATAGATGGACTAATACAACAAGTCCCACACACAGCTAGAAGCCCAATATTTTTTCAGAGGTAGATGCAGAAAAAAATATATTCAGTTTGCAACCTGATGGAGGTCAGTATAGATGGACTAATACAACAAGCCCCACACACAGCTAGAAGCCCAAATATTTTTTCAGAGGTACTGTAGATGCAGATAAAAATTATTTTTAATTTGCAACCTGATGGAGGTCAGTATAGATGGACTAATAGAGAAAGTCCGACACACTACTAGAAGGCCAAATATTTTTTCAGAGCTAGATGCAGAAAAAAATTATATTCAGTTTGCAACCTGATGGAGGTCAGTATAGATGGACTAATACAACAAGTTCCACACACAGCTAGAAGCCCAATATTTTTTCAGAGGTAGATGCAGAAAAAAATTATATTCAGTCTGCAACCTGATGGAGGTCTGTATAGATGGATTAATAGAACAAGACCCACACACAGCTAGAAGCCCAATATTTTTTCAGAAGTAGATGCAGAAAAAAATATATTCAGTTTGCAACCTGATGGAGGTCAGTATAGATGGACTAATACAACAAGTCCCACACACAGCTAGAAGCCCAAATATTTTTTCAGAGGTACTGTAGATGCAGATAAAAATTATTTTTAATTTGCAACCTGATGGAGGTCAGTATAGATGGACTAACAGAGAAAGTCCCACACACTGCTAGAAGGCCAAATATTTTTTCAGAGCTAGATGCATACAAAAAATTATTTTGAATTTGCAACCTGATGGAGGTCAGTATAGGTGGACTAATAGAACAAGTCCCACACACTGCTAGAAGGCCAAATATTTTTTCAGAGCTAGATGCAGAAAAAAATTATATTCAGTTTGCAACCTGATGGAGGTCTGTATAGATGGATTAATAGAACAAGACCCACACACAGCTAGAAGCCCAATATTTTTTCAGAGGTAGATGCAGAAAAAAATATATTCAGTTTGCAACCTGATGGAGGTCAGTATAGATGGACTAATACAACAAGTCCCACACACAGCTAGAAGCCCAATATTTTTTCAGAGGTAGATGCAGAAAAAAATATATTCAGTTTGCAACCTGATGGAGGTCAGTATAGATGGACTAATACAACAAGTCCCACACACAGCTAGAAGCCCAAATATTTTTTCAGAGGTACTGTAGATGGAGATAAAAATTATTTGTTAATTTGCAACCTGATGGAGGTCAGTATAGATGGACTAATAGAGAAAGTCCGACACACTACTAGAAGGCCAAATATTTTTTCAGAGCTAGATGCAGAAAAAAATTATATTCAGTTTGCAACCTGATGGAGGTCAGTATAGATGGATTAATAGAACAAGACCCACACACAGCTAGAAGCCCAATATTTTTTCAGAGGTAGATGCAGAAAAAAATATATTCAGTTTGCAACCTGATGGAGGTCAGTATAGATGGACTAACAGAGAAAGTCCCACACACTACTAGAAGGCCAAATATTTTTTCAGAGCTAGATGCAGAAAAAAATTATATTCAGTTTGCAACCTGATGGAGGTCTGTATAGATGGATTAATAGAACAAGACCCACACACAGCTAGAAGCCCAATATTTTTTCAGAGGTAGATGCAGAAAAAAATATATTCAGTTTGCAACCTGATGGAGGTCAGTATAGATGGACTAATACAACAA
Organism: Phyllobates terribilis; assembly: GCF_046119375.1. Classification (NCBI taxonomy): domain Eukaryota; kingdom Metazoa; phylum Chordata; class Amphibia; order Anura; family Dendrobatidae; genus Phyllobates; species Phyllobates terribilis. The sequence goes on from NW_027362762.1 coordinate 149,339,527, forward strand.
GTCCCACACACAGCTAGAAGCCCAATATTTTTTCAGAGGTAGATGCAGAAAAAAATATATTCAGTTTGCAACCTGATGGAGGTCAGTATAGGTGGACTAATAGAACAAGTCCCACACACTGCTAGAAGGCCAAATATTTTTTCAGAGCTAGATGCAGAAAAAAATTAGATTCAGTTTGCAACCTGATGGAGGTCAGTATAGATGGACTAATAGAATGATGCTATGCCCAAAAGATTTTACTTCACTAGGTGCAGTAAAAAAATTGGTATTCTATACACAGGTGGTATATCTTGCAACACAGATAGGCTACTCCACTGACTAACACACTCTGCAATAGGCCAAAAAGGATTAGCTTTGCTAGATTCAGCCAAATGCTGTGAAAAAAACTTGCACAGCACTGGCACAGACCTGCCTGGCAAAAACTGATAGGAACTGATGTAACCTAGTCCTGAAAAGGACTCCAATTACAATTAGTCTTTACTCCCACAACCTATCTATTTAAGAGCACAGACCTGCCTGATAAAAGTCGTAGGAAATGCTGTAACCTAGTCCTTAAAAGGACTGCAATCACAACTATTCCCTACTCCCAAGCTATCTGTATATTTGTGCGAAAATTGGCTTGAAATTAACAAGGTATAGCGCACACAGCAACAGCGGTGCCGTCTAACACGCAGCTGCAGCAGTGAGAAAATGGTGGCGACGGGGAAAATGGCTTGGTCTTATAGGGCAAGGACATGTGACATACACTGCCAATGACACATGCCCTTGCTTGTGTGAAAAAAAGCACTTCGCTCCGTGTGTGCGCTGCTGATAGGCTGACAGATTGCACCTCCCCACTGTAAATGCGGGAAAGATAAAAAAAAATGGAGATCTTCATTGTTCCTGCAGAGATCCATCCCCTGCCCCTCCCCCCACCCCGCTGTACACTCAAACTGCGTATTAACATTAATTTTCATCATTACTGAGAAAAAATCCAGTTATGATTTTGGTGCACGAACAGTTATCGAACATAACCTCGAACAGCCGAATTTTTCTCAAATTGTTCGTGTTCGCCGACCGGCTCGAACACCGCCCAAAACAGCTCGAATTTGAGATTGGCGAACAGTTCGAGTAGAACAACGCTCATCTCTACTCATTATCCTCACAGGCAGGATTGCAACGACAGATAACAACAATAAATAGATACCACATAACCACACCACCCACAAAAGGAGATGTCCCCTCTCCCCCTCCATGCACAATGACCTTCTCGGGCACATATCATACAGCATGCCTACAGAGCTCTCATATAGAAGTCATTGAACACTTTCTCAGAATGATACAAGCAATTATATGCAGTAAACTAGTAAACCTGTGAGAATCGATCTTGAAAAATGGATCACAGAGCAAATACTGCTATACTGTGGTTCTAATGAAAGCAATGGCAGCCTTCCAGAAAAGCTGCTTCCTCTGAATAGCTGCACTTGAAATTACAAAATGTAAGTAGCAATTACATATTGTACAAAGCATTAACTTGTCCAATAATTTTAGGCTCCCTTCTTACTATCAGATAATCAAGTTACTACACAGGATTCTGTACTACATTCTTTGCCCTCACCATACCTTTAAGGTCTATGACATTTGACCTTGAATGTCTCACGGATGATCTTTAACATTGTATGCTACCTCTCAAAGTCTTCAAGTTCCACATCCATATGGATGTTGTGAAATTGTTCAGTAGAAGTAATCTTTGATCTAAGAGATCACAGTTCTCGTAAATCCATTCAGTAAAGTTTTAGCACGAGAATTCTTAAATATTTTGTAGAAGACAGTGTACTCTTCAATCTAATGGGATCAAAATGGTAAAAGTGCTGTAGTTTTTCCCATAAACACTAGTATATATTATTAACCAAGATTATTATCCTCTAAAGTACCACATTACTACACTCTTCAACGTTAAAACATCAAAAATGAAAAGTTGAGTAATTATGTAAATCACAGAAAACATGTTATTGATATGCAAATGATGAAAAAAGTGGAAACAAAGTTCAAAACATCTCGATTTATTCAGTACCGAGTATGAGCACCACATATAGAAATACAAAGATTTATACTCCTTGGCTGCTACCAATGAGGTTATTATTGGTTGTCTGAGAAATCTTCTTTCATTGTGAATGCACTTGGGCAAATCATCAAGATCTGATCTGTTGCTGACAGCTCCTTTTGCAATTGCTGACTAATAATCATAGAATCATAGTGTTACAGTCGGAAGGGACCTCCAGGGTCATCGTGTCCAACCCCCTGCTCAATGCAGGATTCACTAAATCATCTCAGACAGATGTCTGTCCTACCTCTGTTTGAAGACTTCCATTGAATGAGAACTCACCACCTCTCATGGCCGCCTGTTCCACTCATTTATCACCCTCACTGTCAAAAAGTTTTTTCTGATATCTAATCTGTATCTTCTCCCTTTCAGTGTTATTCCATTGCTTCTCGTGTTTCCATGTGTAAATGAGAATAAGGATGATGCCTCTATACTGTGACATCCCTTCAGATATTTGTAGACATCTATTAAGTCTCCTCTTAGCCTTCTTTTTTGCAAGCTAAGCATTCCCAGATCCTTTAACCATTCCTTGTAGGACATGGTTTGCAGACCGGTCACCATCCTGGTAGCTCTTCTCTGAACTTACTCCAGTTTTTCAATTTCTTTTTTAAAATGTGGTGCCCAGAACTGGACACGGTATTTCAGATTAGGTCTGACCAAGGAGGAGTAGAGGGGGATAATTACATCACATGATCTAGACCAGGGGTCTCAAACTCAGCTGGGTATATGGGCAGCACACGGAAAAACATTTAATTTGGGGGGCCGCATTATTTGCAGGACAAAGTGACATTTTTAGGGATACCATTTTTTTTCTATACACCTTTTGAACAGGTCCTCATATTGCAGACACGTCCCCCATCCAGGTCCCCATATTGCAGACACGTCCCCCATCCAGGTCCCCATATTGCAGACATGTTCCCCATCCAGGTCCCCATATTGCAGACACGTCCCCCAACCAGGTCCCCATATTGCAGACACGTCCCCCATCCAGGTCCCCATATTGCAGACACGTCCCCCATCCAGGTCCCCATATTGCAGACACATCCCCCATCCAGGTCCCCATATTGCAGACACATCCCCCATCCAGGTCACCATATTGCAGACACGTCCCCCATCCAGGTCCCCATATTGCAGACACGTCCCCCATCCAGGTCCCCATATTGAAGACACGTCCTCCATCCAGGTCCCCATATTGCAGACACGTCCCCCATCCAGGTCACCATATTGAAGACACGTCCCCCATCCTGGTCCCCATATTGCAGACACGTCCCCCATCCAGGTCCCCATATTGCAGACACGTCCCCCATCCAGGTCCCCATATTGAAGACACGTCCTCCATCCAGGTCCCCATATTGAAGACACGTCCTCCATCCAGGTCGCCATATTGCAGACACGTCCCCATCCAGGTCCACCCCCCCCATATACTGCGCACAGGTCACCCCCCCATATACTGCGCACAGGTCACCCCCCCATATACTGTGCACAGGTCACCCCCCCATATACTGTGCACAGGTCCCCCCCCATATACTGTGCACAGGTCACCCCCCCCATATACTGTGCACAGATTCCCTCCCCCTCAACATATACTGTGCACATGTTCCCCCGCCCCCCATATACTGTGCACAGGTTCCCTCCCCCCCATATACTTTGCACAGGTCACCCCCCCCCATATACTGTGCACAGGTTCCCTCCCCCCCATATACTGTGCACAGGTTCCCTCCCCCCCCATATACTGTGCACAGGTTCCCTCCCCCCCATATACAGTGCACAGGTTCCCTCCCCAGGTATTTCACATAGACATGACAGAAAAAAAAAAAGATTATTCTCACCTGTCCTCCGTTCCCTCGGTGTCCTTTCTGCACCTGTGGCCCACAGGCACAGACACCGATTTGGACATGGAGACCAACGCCGAGTGCGCCAGCATTCTGGGTAACTCCATTCTCTATCCCACTGCCTGACCTGCTTGGATCCACCTCCCTGATGAGGCTGTCCTGTCTTGGCACGTAAGGTGAAGTTCCCACATTGACCTCTTCATGTACATCTGTTCCTGTTGTCCCCGCTGTCTAGACTGTTTGGATTCACCTTTCAGATAAGGTTGTCCAAAAACTCCCAGACTGTGACACACACACCCTTCTCCTGTACTTTCTCCTGTGTCCTCACTAGTCACTGTCCCTCACTCAACTCACTCTGTCTGCAATCAGGAAGTGACTCCTTTCTTCACTAAACCTGCCCCTCCCACACTGGAGCAGCTCCTAAACCCCTTAACTCTTTTCCAACCATAACTGCATACTCTGTGTGCTATAGTGCCCACCTCTGCACTACTTCTTCTATCAATCTAATAGTCTACCCGCACCAACCTATATTGAACCTATAAGTAACCCATCAGACATCAGATCATATGATTACTCATATATAAACATAGAACATAGCATTAGGTGCATTAAGAGGGAAGAGGCGCATGACCATCCTGGTCACCCTCTTACACATGCCTTTGCTTAGTTCTATTCCTCTCATTCTGTAGATGTCATTTTCATTTTTTCTTGCCCAGATGTAGAGTCTTGCATTTCTCCCTGTTAAATACCATTCTATTAGTCGCTGCCCATTGCTCAAGCTTATCTAGATCCTTCTGAATCTTTTTTGTCTTCTCTAGTATTAACTATCCCTCCTAGCTTTGAATCATCTTCAAATTTGATTAGTTTACCTTCAGTTCCCTTATCTAGATTATTTATAAAAATGTTGAACAACACTGGGGTAAGGACAGAGCCTTGTGGTATCCCACTTGAAACATTCTTCCAATTGGATGTGCTACCATTTATTACCACTCTTTGAGTATGATCACTGAGCCAGTTATAAATCCACCTAACTGTAGCCTTGTCAATCCCATACTTAGTCATTTTTTTCATTACGGTTAACATGAGATACTTTATCAAATGCTTTGCTGAAGTCGAGATATACTATATCTACCGCATTTCCCTGAACCACCCAGTCAGTGATTCCATCATAGAAGGAAATTAGATTAGTCTGGCATGACTTGTTTGCTGAAAACTTATGCTGGCTCTGGTTAATTACTGTATTCTTATCCGAGTACTTACATACATACTGTTTAATAATTTGTTCAAAGATCTTCACTGGTATAGAAGTAAAGGCCCTGTCACACTTAGCGACGCTGCAACGATTCCGACAACGATACGACCTGTCAGGGATCGTTGCTGCGTCGCTATGTGGTCGCTGGTGAGCTGTCAAACAGGCAGGCTCACCAACGATCAGGGGAGCAGCGACATCGTGGAAAGAATCTTTCCACGATGTCCTGCTCCTGGTTACGAGCCTGAAGCAGGGGCAGGCTGGTAACTATGGTAAACATCGGGTTACTAGGGGCACACGCGCACCTAGTAACCCGTTGTTTATCATGGTTACGACTCTGCTACGGTGGGCGGGAGGTTACCGCTCACTTTAGCAGGCTCGTAACCATGATAAACAGCGGGTTACTAGGTGCACGTGTGCCCCTAGTAACCCGATGTTTACCATAGTTACCTGCTCCCGCTGGTCACACACAGCGATGTGTGCTGACCAGCGGGAGAGCAACGACCAAAAAAATGGTCCAGGACACTTTGCAGCGATCAGCAACCTCACAGCAGGGGCCTGATCGTTGCAAAGTGTCACACATAGCGACATCGCTGATGAGGTCGCTGTTGCGTCACTAAAACCGTGACACAGCAGCGATCTTGCTAGTGATCTCGCTATGTGAGACGGGGGCTAAAAGCTCACTGACCTGTAATTTCCTAGCTCCATATTCTTTCCTTTTTTGAAGATAGGGACAACATTTGCCCTTCTCTAATCTTCTGGGACTTTTCCTGTTCTCCAGGATTTTTCAAAGATTCTGGCTAGTGGTTTCTCTGCTATCTCTTTCAGTACCCTAGGATATAATTCATCTGGACCAGGAGATTTAAATTCATTTAAATTATCTAAGTGTTCCCTCACCATCTCTTTGTTTGTAGATAGCGTGGATTCTTTATTCCTTCGATAGCACAGTGAAGATGAGTTGATGTTACATTTGCTTTCTTTGAGAACACAGATGCAAAATAGGAATTTAAAAGTTTGGCCTTCTCAACATCATTTTTGACCACTTCACCCTTTTCATCCTGTAAAAATCCTATAGCATGTTTAACTTTTCTTTTGCTTTTGACATACTTAGAATTTAGCAAAAAAGTGGGAGTGGTTACCCACCACTAGAAGAATATATTCTCACTAAACATTTGTAAGTAGACAGCAAAAAAAACCCCGTAACTTTTAATATTATTATAAAAAATCAGAAAATGCCACCCATAAAAAGAGACAGTTCTTTAAGCCAGAAGAAGATCTGTTTCTGTTTCTCTTCTAAAATTATAGATTCCTAGGTACTAAATAAACTGTTGGTCCATGGAATAAATGTTGGTAAACAGAAATTGGTCACTCTGATTCATATACATATCTAATAAATGTTATGCATTGGTGAGTTGCGGTTTATTACTTTTTACAGGGCTGTTATATTGATCCATTACTCTCTTCCGGTCATAGACTCTATCCTCAAAAACTTGGTCTCACTACTGCAGGGTACATATTGTGCCAAATTTCTGTTTCTCTTCTAAAACGATAGATTCCTAGGTACTAAATAAATTGTTGGTCCATGGAATAAATGTTGGGAAACAGAAATTGGTCACTCTGATTCATATACCTATCTAATAAATGTTATGCATTGGGGAGTTGTGGTTTATTACTTTTTACATGGCTGTTGTATTGATCCCTGACTCTCTCCCAGTCATAGACTCTATCTTCAAAAACTTGGTCTCCATACTGCAGGGTAGACTTCAAGTTTTAATGAAATTCTTTGTTATATAAAGACAGTATCTCCTAACTATGCCATTGATAATGATCTTCTGGTTTAAAGAACTGTCTCTTTTAATAGGTGGCATTTTCTGATTTTATATAATAATATTAAAAGTTATGTTTTAGATTCTCACATTTTTTTGCTGTCTACTTGTGACGCGCCCCCTGGGACATATTCCTTTTTGAGGGGAATACCCGGCACCGGATCAGATGGGGGGTTGTAGTCTCCGAGCGGCTGTGACCCGGCCCCGTGCCCAGGGCGTCAAGCTCAGTGTTATGTGGCAGTCCTACAGATGTTATTAAGAGTTCTTTTGTGTCGACTACGCCACCCGTTGTGATGCGGTCACTGGGGCCGCCGCTGCAGCAGGTTCCGCTGAGGCTGATGGTGGATGCGCAGCTTGGTGGGATAACCCCCAACGGGAGGGGTATAGCCTCAGAGGGGACAGGCGCAGAGGATGGGGGTTGTGGTGGTGTAGTGCAGACGGCAGTGAAGACAGAGTCGGGTTGTGCAGTTAAGGGTGTTTACTTACTGCAGATGTTGTACTGGTCACTCCAGCTGCTAGTGACCACCCGAGCCGTGCTGCGTCCACCAGGTCCTGGATCCAGCCAACCCCCAAACAAGTCCGGAGCGTGGCCCTGAGCTCTCTTTCTGTCCCGTTCTCTGGCCGTCCCCACCAGTAATCCACCTAGGTCCAGCTCCCTCGGGCCTTCTGTTGGGACACCCTTGGCCCTGGGTTCCCTGACCCTTCATGTGGTGTGCCTTCGGGGTGGATGTGATGGGTGACCGTGGCAGACGCTGCCCACGGTCTCCGGTCTCTGGCTGGGGAATGTTTTTACCCCCACCAGCTTGGGTTCCGGTACCCTGATGCCGACTCTTCACCCGGTGCTTTTAGTTGGGATCTCAGAGTCCTTCTCTTCTGAGCTCTGGGTCTCTCTCTTTTCTCCTCTCTCACTCTGGGTCTTTGTCTTTCTTCTCTCCTCTGCTCCTGACTTGTTCTCTGCAGCTGACTGACTCTCTGCATCTGATCCTCTGCATCTGACCCTGATCTTAGTTGGTGCCCACCTTATATACACCCTCTATGTGTGAGCTCAGGTGACCAGCACCCAATGAGCTCCTAACTTTACCCAGGCTGCTCCCCCTATCTGCCCCTACACTACTTGGGATGTACCACCCCCCTCCCACTCCAGCCAGGAACAGACTCGGTCGTACCTGCACATTTCTAAGTGGGAGTACCGTCGGTCTGCTCCTCGGAAATGGGATGTGTGTAGTGCATGCAGCCTACCGAGCTCAGTTCCACACTCCATCCTTGCCCGGGAGTGGAATATCACACCTCTGGGTTGAGGTGCAATACTCCTGTAGCAGCCGAACCCTCAGGGTGCTACATTCCCCCCTGGTAAATCACAGCACGTCCTCGGGCTGTAAGACATAAAACATCACCAAAACATACAAATTTTTTTTTCATATAAACATAATAAAACATATAAAACATTATATATATAAAACTTTTCATATAAACATTCTCGTCGTCTCTTGTTTCAGGTTCCTCCTCCGGACACTGTGCAACGTGTGTCCGGGAAAAGTGCGACAGTCTCTTAGAAAAACTGGTTTTCCTATAAAACCGGTAGGGGGCGCTTTAGGACGCGCAACTATATACAGGGGAAGTTGGCCGCTCTCAGTCCTCGGCCAGGTAGAGGGAAGGGAATGGCTGCTCACAGTCCTCAGCCTGTGGGATTAAGGGGTTAACGGGTAAACAGTTCACTCAGCTGGTCCCAACGGGGACTATATATAAGTATCAACAGTTTCTTTGGTACCCGGTCGGGTAACTATTTACATCACTTCTCTGCCGCACTCAACGGCGTCTTCCTCCTGCTCTTTGCTTACAGCTGGTTGTTACTTCAGACCCGTCCGGGTCCTCTTGCTCCTCCTCCTCGCACCGCAACTCCTCCTCCGTCAGGCGGTGTACGTGGAGGGCGTAAGGTCCTTTGGCACACTTGTGCCGGGTGAAGGTGACCTCGTCTCCGATGTAGAGGTCACGACCTCTGTGCCCCTCCGGCAGATGGGACTCCACGTCTCTGCGCGTGACAAAGACGTCGCCGGGGGTGTTGTTGTCTCTGATGAAGCCCCACCCGTGCTGCTGGTTAAACTTGATTACAGTCCCGGTGGTACGGGGACTGTGCGCTGCACGGGGGTCCCTCCTGGTCCGGCTCTTTTGCTCGGCGCTCCTTATTTGGGCCTGTTGTTCCCGGACCCGCCTCTCTCTCCGCTCCCTCGCAAACTCCTCGAGCTGTTGGCGGCAGCACTCCGCACGCTCTGCTGCAGCTGCCCTAGTTTCCTGAGTGAACCCCATTAGATCTTCTCCGGTGGGGTCCCACTCAAACTGTGCTTCCGCTAGCGGGGGCGAGATCCTTATTACGGGCTTCGGAGCCGGAATCAGGGGTGCACACATGGCCCCAACCCTCCTCTGGTGCTCCAGTTCGTAATACTGCTGGGGCCAGATGAAAGGCTGCCCGTCCGGCCACGTGTGCTGGGCAAACAAGTCCTCTCCCAGAAGCGGCACCCTTGGTTTTACGGGTGCGGGCGCGGTGGTGGTGGCGCCCGGGTTGCCCAGGCCTTGCGGCCAGGCCTGGGGCACCTGGAAGGTGAAGGGCACCGTTAATACGGCGGCGCCCTGGGTTACCTGGCCTTGCGACCAGGCCGGAGGCTCCGCAGAGGTAGGGGGCGCTGTTGGTGTTGCGACGCCCGGGAATTCTAGGCCCTGCGACCAGGCTGGTGGTACTTCCTGCTTGGTCACGCTCGGGGTCGAGGCGTGTGACGTCACAGGGGTCGCGGCGGCGGCTTCCGGTTGGGGCCTAGTCTGCGTCGGTGACATGGCGTTTTCGGGCACAGCAGGGGGACTTTCGGGCTCTGCGACGGGGAGCTGGGGCAGGTAAGCGGTGTCACGGCTTGGGGTATAGGCGTCCCCTTTACCTGCCTCCATGCGTTCGGCTCCCTCCTCGGCGCCGTCTCCGGCCTTGGGTCCTCCCGCGCCATCCTCAGAGGCGGTCTCCTTCCTCATCTCGGCTGGCGTGCTCCGGGTCTTGGTTTCAGCTTGCGTCTTGGTTTCAGCTTGCTGGGCCATCTCCCGGCTCCATTCCGCCAATATCTCGCGCTGTACCCGGGCCATCCTCCGTGCGAGGCCCTCCAGGGCAGTCTGCGCACACTCCCGGTCTCGGGGGAGCTGTGCAAGGACCTCCACTAGGCCTAGTGGGGTCGTGGTGTCCAGCAGGCTCCTGACCAATGGGTCGGTGCTGCTCTGCTCTTCTTCCAGCAGGCTCCTGGCCAGCGGGCCGGTGCTGCTCTGCTCTCTGGACATCTCCGGGTGAGCTTTTCTGCTGCTCCTCTCCAGGCTTCTTGCCTCCGGGTGCGCTCGCTCCAGACTGCTCCAGGCGGCACCCATCTTCGTTCTTTTCTTTCGTCTCCTCCCACTTCGAGGGCGGTCCCGGGGCAACTCGGTGACTGTCAGCTCCAGGGGTAGTTCTTTCACGCTGACAGACACCTCCAGCATCACAGTCTCTGTTGGTGGGGGCGGTTTCCACTTTTGGCGCCATTTTCTGTCCCGGCCCACGATGGGAGGTGGCCTCTCGCCCTCCTTTGGCACGCCCATAATGGCGTCCGCTGCTCTTCCAAGGCGGGAAATCTTCGGATTTGGCGGGAAGCGTCGCCCAGTGGCGGGAAACTCTGCAGATGGCGGGAACAAGCTGGAAATGGCGGACAATCGGCGGGAAACGACTGGTGATGGAGTCCGATGGCGTGGACCCTCCGGAACCGGCGGGAGACTTCTTTCTGAGGTAAACTTGCACCTTTCTTCAGGCACGCAGTACCCGGGTGTTGCGGGCACGTAATCCTGCCGACTACGCCAAAGTTGACGCGCCCCCTGGGACATATTCCTTTTTGAGGGGAATACCCGGCACCGGATCAGATGGGGGGTTGTAGTCTCCGAGCGGCTGTGACCCGGCCCCGTGCCCAGGGCGTCAAGCTCAGTGTTATGTGGCAGTCCTACAGATGTTATTAAGAGTTCTTTTGTGTCGACTACGCCACCCGTTGTGATGCGGTCACTGGGGCCGCCGCTGCAGCAGGTTCCGCTGAGGCTGATGGTGGATGCGCAGCTTGGTGGGATAACCCCCAACGGGAGGGGTATAGCCTCAGAGGGGACAGGCGCAGAGGATGGGGGTTGTGGTGGTGTAGTGCAGACGGCAGTGAAGACAGAGTCGGGTTGTGCAGTTAAGGGTGTTTACTTACTGCAGATGTTGTACTGGTCACTCCAGCTGCTAGTGACCACCCGAGCCGTGCTGCGTCCACCAGGTCCTGGATCCAGCCAACCCCCAAACAAGTCCGGAGCGTGGCCCTGAGCTCTCTTTCTGTCCCGTTCTCTGGCCGTCCCCACCAGTAATCCACCTAGGTCCAGCTCCCTCGGGCCTTCTGTTGGGACACCCTTGGCCCTGGGTTCCCTGACCCTTCATGTGGTGTGCCTTCGGGGTGGATGTGATGGGTGACCGTGGCAGACGCTGCCCACGGTCTCCGGTCTCTGGCTGGGGAATGTTTTTACCCCCACCAGCTTGGGTTCCGGTACCCTGATGCCGACTCTTCACCCGGTGCTTTTAGTTGGGATCTCAGAGTCCTTCTCTTCTGAGCTCTGGGTCTCTCTCTTTTCTCCTCTCTCACTCTGGGTCTTTGTCTTTCTTCTCTCCTCTGCTCCTGACTTGTTCTCTGCAGCTGACTGACTCTCTGCATCTGATCCTCTGCATCTGACCCTGATCTTAGTTGGTGCCCACCTTATATACACCCTCTATGTGTGAGCTCAGGTGACCAGCACCCAATGAGCTCCTAACTTTACCCAGGCTGCTCCCCCTATCTGCCCCTACACTACTTGGGATGTACCACCCCCCTCCCACTCCAGCCAGGAACAGACTCGGTCGTACCTGCACATTTCTAAGTGGGAGTACCGTCGGTCTGCTCCTCGGAAATGGGATGTGTGTAGTGCATGCAGCCTACCGAGCTCAGTTCCACACTCCATCCTTGCCCGGGAGTGGAATATCACACCTCTGGGTTGAGGTGCAATACTCCTGTAGCAGCCGAACCCTCAGGGTGCTACACTTGCTTTTGACATACCCCCCAAATCCTTTTTTTATTGCTTTTGGTCTCCCTTACAAGCTTCACTTCATAACTGGCTTTAGCTCTTCTAATGCTTGCCCTGCATTGACTGCAAACAGCATTATATTCTTCTTTAGATATGCCCCCCTCTTTCCATTTGATATACATATTTCTTTTTTTCCTTTTTAGCAATTGTTTAAGTCCTGTGTTCAGCCATCTGTCACGAATGTGTCAAGTGTAACAGACAGTCGCTCTGGATCTGTTTGTAGAAGGTCCGCTGCGCCTGGCATTACAGATGACTTCTTAACCTTTCTGACTTTAGGAGCAAGCGGCTACCTCCCTCCTGTTGTTAATTGACACATCCTTGCATGGGAGTTAAAAACTGTCAGTTTGCTGCAGGAGATCGCCGGTGATAGTCACATGTTCCCTTGTGAAGGCTTGGAGCTATAGCAGTCTGCTTACTTCCTCTCTGGTGCACTTGATGTTAGAACCTTGCTCTTAGGTTTTTTTTCCTTTGCTGGTCACATGACCTTGTTGGCCTATTTAATCCTGCTCCGCCCTTCTGGCTTTGCTGGACTTCATTGTATATCTACTTTCTAGCTAGCCTGTGCTCTGTGTCTTGCTCTGTTAGTTTGCTTGGTCTACTGACCTCTATGTTCTATATATTTAGTTTGTTCGTCTGTCTGCTACTATTTCTGTTAGGAGGTGTCCCATATTCCTCCCAGTCCTTAGTACTTGTAGGGATTCCTTCCCCACATCTATAGGTCTCCGTACAGACTAGCTTAGGACTTTAGCAGGATCAGGTCCCCTGTTACATCGTAGGGATTAAGCTCAGTTCTATCGTAGGGACAGATCTCCTCTCTTTCCTTAGCTCTGGTAGCAGATCATAACAGTAAGTCCAGCCAGCAAATTCTCTAAGGAAAGATTTTTCTGTTCCATCATGGTGTCGGTTCAGGATTTGGTTCATCGCCTGCAGGGACTCTCTCTGGAGGTGGCCGAGCTCCGTCAGCACGTGAGTAACTGTCCTGGAGCACATTTCTTGGAGCCTAAGGTATGTTTGCCGGATTTATTTTTTGGTGAACACCGAGAATTTTTTTCATTCAAAAATGCTTGCTTATTGTATTTTCGTTTGAGACCTAAGTCCTCTGGGGATGAATCCCAGTGCGTAGGGTTCATAATGTCACTTTTGCGCAAAGAGCCTCAGGAGTGGGCCTTTTCTTTGCAACCTAGTGATACATGCTTCAGATCAGTGGATATTTTTTTTTCTGCTTTGGGACTATTATATGATGATCCTGACCGTGTCGCATCAGCTGAGACTGAGTTGAGACGTTTAAAACAAGGATCAGGTAATGTGGAAAAATATTGTACTCATTTCCGTCGTTGGTCTACTCAAACAGGGTGGAACGATTCTGCTCTGAAAAGTCTATTTCTTGCTGGGCTCAGTGAAAGGGTTAAAGACCTGCTAATTGCTTATCCTACACCTGAAGATTTGCAACAGGCTATGCAATTAGCTATACGGGTGGATAGAAGACTGCGTGCAAGGGTTAATGAGAGCAAATCCTCTGCTATGTCAGTTTCTGGTTATGAGAATGTGTGTACTAACAGTGGTGAACCGATGGAGATTGGATCGGTGGCACCTCGCTCTCAAGAAAAAGACCGTCGATTTTTTGAAGGCTTGTGTTTCTATTGCGGAAAATCTGGTCATTTGATTAAAGGCTGTGAGCTTCATATGAAGAAAGAAAAAAAAATGGTCAGTCATGCCCGTATTGCCTGTTTAAATTCCAAGGGTGTATTTTTAGCTGCTTCCACGATTGCTCAGGAAAAATTAATGGAATTTCGGGTGTTTGTCGATTGTGGGTCTACTCTGAATGTTATTGATGGGGGATTCGTGGAAAGACTCAATTTAAAACCTGAACCTTTATCATCCCCCATTGCTGTGGTTTCTGTGGATGGTTCCCCTTTGAAGAATATTACTCTCAAGGTCTGTGAATTTCCTCTCACTATTAATGGTGTTCACCATGAGAAATTGGATTTGGTAGTGTTGAATAACTTGCCTTCTCCAGTAATATTGGGATTGCCCTGGTTAAAATTTCACAATCCTGTACTGGATTAGTCTACCAGTGAAATTAAATCCTGGAGCCATAAATGTTATGACAAGTGTTGTAATGGGCGTATTGCAGCTTTGGATAGGGGAGAATTGCCTGTTCCTATTCAGGTTTTTGGAGAGTTTTTTCTGAGAAGGAATCGCAGGTTTTGCCTCCCCATAGAGACTATGATTGTTCTATTGAATTTGTCCCTGGAGCGACTCTTCCTAAAAGTCGTTTATTTAACCTTACTATTCCTGAGAGGAAGGCTTTGGAGGAATACATACAGACAAGTTTGGCCGCCGGTCACATTAGGCCCTCTAAGTCTCCTGTGGCGGTTGGATTTTTTTTTGTAAAAAAAAAGGACGGCGGTTTACGTCCTTGTCTGGATTTTCGTGAGATTAACAAAATTACTGTACGCAATCCTTACCCACTGCCATTGATTCCTGATCTGTTTAACCAGTTAATGGGGGCCAAGTGGTTCTCTAAAATTGACCTTAAGGGGGCATACAATCTGTTGCGCATGAAGGAGGGTGACGAATGGAAGACTGCTTTTAACACTCCTGTGGGTCATTTTGAGAATCTGGTTATGCCTTTTGGTCTTACTAATGCTCCTGCATTTTTTCAGAATCTGATTAATGACATCCTTAGACCTTTGATCGGTAAAAATGTGGTTGTGTATTTGGATGACATTTTGATTTATTCGCCGGATCTGGAATCTCATTGGCGGAGCGTGCGTGAGGTATTACAGTTATTAATGGACAATTCGCTTTTTGCTAAGCTGGAGAAATGTGAGTTCGCTGTACAGAGAATTAGTTTTTTGGGCTACATTATCTCCAGCAAAGATTTTGAGATGGATCCGGTTAAGGTTCAGGCTGTGCAGGAATGGCCTAGGCCTATTGGTTTGAAATCGATACAGAGGTTTTTGGGTTTCGCCAATTACTATAGAAAATTCATAAAAAATTTTTCTAGTATTGTCAAACCTCTGACTGATCTCACCAGGAAAGGTGCTGATGCGGTTCAGTGGTCTTCTGAGGCCATTGAAGCTTTTGTGTATCTCAAGGAGAGGTTCACCTCTGCTCCCATCCTTATGCAGCCTGATGTTACTAGGCCGTTTTTGGTTGAGGTTGATGCTTCCTCTGTGGGGGTTGGCGCAGTATTGTCTCAGGATAACGGGGATGGATTACATCCCTGTGCCTTTTTTTCAAAAAATTTTTCGGAGACTGAACTGAATTACGATATTGGTAATCGGGAATTATTGGCTATTAAACTCGCATTTGAACACTGGCGCCACTTCTTGGAAGGTGCGGAATTTCCCGTTCAGGTTCTTACGGATCATAAAACTCGGATATATCTTGATGCTGCCAAGCGCCTGAATGCCCGTCAGGCTAGGTGGGCACTGTTTTTCTCGCGGTTTAATTTCTCCGTTACTTACATCCCTGGTACTAAGAATGTTAAGGCGGATGCCTTGTCTCGCAGTTTTTCTCCCATAGTCGGTGCTGAGAAAGAGGAGAACATTTTACAAGAAGGTGTTGTGATAGCTGCTTTGGACTCCGTTTTGGAAAATGAGATTCTTAAAGCACAGGAGAATGCCCCTTCTAACACTCCTCATGGGAGGTTGTTTGTGCCTGGGACCTTTAGGAGAGATTTGTTTGTTGAGTGTCACGAATCTCGGTTGGCAGGTCATCCCGGAATCTCTGAGACCAAGAGACTGGTGGGTCGCAGTTTTTGGTGGCCTGGATGGCAGAAGGAAGTCATTAAGTGGGTGCGTCAATGTACTATATGTGCTAGATCTAAGTCCTCACATACTCCTGCTGCGGGGTTGCTTTGTCCTTTGGAGGTTCCCAGTGCTCCTTGGACACATTTGGCTATGGACTTTATAACTGACCTCCCCCCCTCTGAGGGTTTTACTGTCATCTGGGTGGTCGTGGACCGTTTTAGCAAGATGTGTCACTTGGTTCCTTTCGTCAAACTGCCCTGCGCTAAAACTCTCGCTAAGGCCTTTGTCAAGGAAATTGTCAGACTTCATGGCGTTCCTACTGACATTGTTTCTGATAGGGGTCCTCAGTTCGTGGCTCGTTTTTGGCGTGCCTTTTGTGATAGGTTGGGAGTTCATTTGTCGTTCTCGTCCGGATATCATCCTGAATCTAATGGCCAGACAGAAAGGAAAAACCAGGATGTTGAGCAGTTCTTGCGTTGTTTTGTGGCAGACAATCAAGAGGGGTGGTCTGAGTTTCTGCCACTTGCTGAATTTGCTCTGAACAATCATACATCTTCTTCTGCTGGTTGTTCGCCTTTTTTTTGTTGTTCTGGGAGACATCCGTCGTTTGGGTCGTTCTCCAAGTTGGGATCTGCCGTGCCTGAGGAGGAGAATTTTTCCGGTGATTTGGAGAGAGTTTGGACGGATGTGCGTGGTAATCTTCAGGAGGCCAACAGAAAATCTAAAGACTACTTTGATAGGAAACGACAGGAGGTTTTGTTCGCTGTTGGTGACATGGTTTGGTTGTCCTCTAGGAATCTGCGGTTGAGGATTCCTTCAAAGAAATTGGGTCCCAAGTTTGTAGGGCCCTTTAAGGTGCTTCAGGTTGTCAACCAATCTGCTGTTAGGTTGGAGGTTCCTACCTCCTGGAGAATTAATCCGGTATTTCATGTCTCCCTGTTGAAAAAAGCTGTTGTATCGGATTGTGACGCCTCTGCCTCTGTTCCTCCGGTGGTGGAGGACGGGGAATATGAAATTTCTCGCATCCTTAACTCTAGACGGTATAGAGGTAGTTTGCAGTATCTTGTGGCCTGGAAAGGTTTCGGTCCCGAGGATAACTCTTGGGTGAGGTCGGATGATGTTTCCGCGTCCAGACTTATCAGAGCGTTTCACAGGAGATTTCCTGATAAGCCTGGTCCTAGGGGATCCGGAGGATCCTCTTAGAAGGGGGGGTACTGTTAGAACCTTGCTCTTAGGTTTTTTTTCCTTTGCTGGTCACATGACCTTGTTGGCCTATTTAATCCTGCTCCGCCCTTCTGGCTTTGCTGGACTTCATTGTATATCTACTTTCTAGCTAGCCTGTGCTCTGTGTCTTGCTCTGTTAGTTTGCTTGGTCTACTGACCTCTATGTTCTATATATTTAGTTTGTTCGTCTGTCTGCTACTATTTCTGTTAGGAGGTGTCCCATATTCCTCCCAGTCCTTAGTACTTGTAGGGATTCCTTCCCCACATCTATAGGTCTCCGTACAGACTAGCTTAGGACTTTAGCAGGATCAGGTCCCCTGTTACATCGTAGGGATTAAGCTGAGTTCTATCGTAGGGACAGATCTCCTCTCTTTCCTTAGCTCTGGTAGCAGATCATAACACTTGGAGGATGTTTGGTGTTATCTCTCTGGAGTCTGCTCAAGCTAAGTTTCTCCCCCTTTGTTTGTCTTCATTGTTGTCTTTAGTTTATAGTGGGAACTGACCAGTGATCATTCCCTCCCCCTCCCTATTCAGGGCCTAGTTCTAGGGATATACAGGGCTTAAGTTTCCTGCTTGGCGATTGGTGTGGAACCAATATAGGGATTGTAGGGGAAAGGGAGCTGCCAGCAGCGGATCTTGATTATTTGCCCAGGTGCTTTCAGCGAGGCAGAACATTCTTCAGACAACCATTGATAACCTTATTGATAACAGCCAAGGTGTGTAGGTGCGGTGATTTCTGTGCGTGGTGCTCATAGTTGACACTGAATAAATCAAGATGTTTTGTAAATGTTGTTTCCATTTTTTCATTATTTGCATATCATTACCATGTCTTTCTATCCTTGACTTTTCCTTCTTGGTGTGCGCGGCCGTGTCTCCTAGCTGTGACGTCACGCAGTGCGCGCCCGGCCTGCACTGCTGCAGCCTGCATTGGAGAGGAGCAGGAGGACTGGAGCCGAGCCGGGGGATGGTGAGTGTGTGTGTGTGTGTGTGCAGGCAGACATAATTGTGTGATGTCTGTTTATATGTATTTTTGTGTTTCAAATGTGTTTATTCATGTATGTCTGTATATGTTCGTGCGTGTGCGTGACTGCGTGCAGCCTCCCGCTGTGTATAGATGGCGCCGTGCGGCCTCCTGCTGTGTATAGATGGCGCAGTGCGGCCTCCCGCTGTGTATAGATGGCGCCGTGCTGCCCCCCGCTTTGTATAGATGGCGCCGTGCGGCCTCCCGCTGTGTATAGATGGCGCCGTGCGGCCTCCCGCTGTGTATAGATGGTGCCGTGCGGCCTCCCGCTGTGTATAGATGGCGCCGTGCGGCCCCCCGCTGTGTATACATGGTGCCTTGCGGCCCCCCGCTGTGTATAGATGGCGCCGTGCGGCCCCCCCCCCTGTGTATAGATGGCTACGTGTGCTCCATATTGAGTCATACAATTAATGTAAGGCTATGTGCCCACAATGCAGAAATGCTCCAGATTTTTTTTGAGCGTTTCTGCATCTCCCTGGCAGAAAAAATGCATGCAGATTGTACATGCGGATTGTACATGCGGATTGTACATGCGTTTTTTCTGCCAGGGACAAGCGGAAGTGAAGCGTTCTTCACATGCATTTCTGCATGCAGGTTGACAAGCGCTTTCCAAGCGATTTTAGCATAACTTGGAAAGTGCTTGACAACTTGGTCACACTATATAAATGGTAAAAGAATGGTAAAATATATACTTACCTTCTGATGGCCTGCCGACGTCAGCGGTCGCGTGACCCGTCACATGACTAAATGACGTCACGGCAGGTCCTTTTCAGACCATCGCGAGCTGCCAGCAAGCTAGGACGCATCGGATAAAGACGCCGGGGGCCATCAGAAGGTAAGTATAATATTTATTTTTTATTTTATTCTTTTTTTACAGGTTCTATGGTACCCCGGGTACCATCCGCACATTGAAACGCTTGGATTTTGCATGTACAGATGCAGTGATGCGGATTCCATGCGTTCCAATGCAAGTCAATGGTGGCGCGAAATAATTGGTAATGCTGCAGATTTTTCCGCAATGATAATCCGCAGCGGAAATTTCCGCAGCATATGCGGATTATCATTGGGGAACATGGCAGACCTTCTACCAAGCGTTTTTTAAGTGTTTCTGCAGCGGAATTGCCGCTGCGGAAACGCTTAAATAACGCATCGTGGGCACACAGCCTAAAAAAAATTATTATAATTAATATTGTGCCAAATTAATTTTACGTGAACTATCACATGATCTATCACAGGGGATCATGTGACATGTGATACATCAGGTGTGGGGGGGGGGGCCCACGCCTTCTAAACTGCCCGGGGCCCTTGCTAGTCTTAACCCACCCCTGCTTAGACCTGATGAGGAAGGTGCATTTACTTTGAGAATCTGTGTCAGAATGGCTTTAGGATCCCTTCTGAAAGATTAAGTTAAAGGGAGTCAACACAGAATGACTGTTCCAACCAAGTACAGGCGCTCTGTGCACAAAGGCGTTGCCAATCATTTATATACACCTTCCCACTTGCTTGTTTTACATCTATCTCCATCCTTCTCTGGCTCTATGAAGCCAGAGCTGTCAATCAAAGAAGAAGAGGGTGGAGATTAAGGGAAAACAAGAAGGTGGGAAGGTGCATTTCAATTATTGGCTACCCCGTTGTGCACTGAGAGGCTGTACTTGGTTTGAACCGTCATTTTTTTTCTGACAGACTCCCTTTAAAGTGCACCTTCCCTTCTGCTGCTGAGATCTCACACTGCTCTTTACAAGCTGCAGCTGGATGGGTGGAGATTAGATCTGACGCGCCCCCTGGGCCATGTTCAAGGGATACCCGGAGCCGGATCTGTATGGGGGTAGTAGTCCTTGTGGCGGTGACCCGGTCCGTGCCCAGGGTGTCAAACTAAGTGGCAGTCTATGGCAGTAGATGTTGTTAAGTGTCGACTACGCCACCCGTTGAGTGCGGCTTTGAAGCCGCCGCTGCAGAGCAGTCCGCTGAGGCCGGTGGTATATGTGCAGCAGTGATGGTATAACCCCCAACGGGAGGGGTATGGCCTCAGGGCAGCAGGTGTAGATGGTGGGGGTTGTGATGATGCAGGAAGGAGAGGCAGAGTCAGGAGATGCAGTTTCA
The DNA here is from genome assembly GCF_046119375.1 of Phyllobates terribilis. Lineage (NCBI taxonomy): Eukaryota > Metazoa > Chordata > Amphibia > Anura > Dendrobatidae > Phyllobates > Phyllobates terribilis. The sequence continues at coordinate 149,359,753 of NW_027362762.1, forward strand.
GGGTTTTTACTCACTGATGTTGCTTTAGTCACTCTGGCCTTGAGTGACCACCCGAGCCGTGCTGCGTCCACCAGGTCCTGGACTCGGCCAACCCCCAGGCAATTCCGGAGCGTGGTCCTGAGCTCCTTTCTGACTCTCCCTTCCTCTGGCCGTTCCCACCAGGGATCCACTTTTGGCCGGCTCCCTCGGGTCTCTTGGTGGTCAAGCCTCCTCTGGGCTCCCTGACCCTATACTTGGTGTGCCTTTCTAGTGGATTTGGTGAGGGTCGCGGCAGATCCTGACCACGACCTCCGGTTCCTGGCTAAGGTTTGTTTTGGTCTCTGCCAGCTTGGGATCCGGTACCCGTGTCCGCCAACCCTTCACCCTTCTGTCCTTATTCTGGGATCTTGGGGTTCTCTTGTTGTTTCCTCTCTGGGTCCTTCTGACTCCTCTCTCTCTCTCTCTCTGCAGGCTCTGTTCTGGAGCTGGGCCCAGCCAGAGCCACAGCTCCCTGTCAGCCCTCCTGGCTGAGCTCCTCTGCTCTGCTTCTCCTCAGGCTGAACTCTGATCTAAGATGGTGCCCACCTTATATACTCCCTCTATGTGTGAGCCCAGGTGACCAGCACCCAATGAGCTCCTAGCTTTACCCAGACTACTCCCCCTATCTGCCCCTACACTACTGGGATGTTCCACCCCCCTCCCACTCCAGCCAGGGACAGACGCTGTCGTACCTGCACATATACTGGTGGGAGTACCGTAGTTCTGTCCCCCGGAAATGGGATGTATGTAGTGCATGCAGCCTACTAGCTCAGTTCCACACTCCATCCTTACCCGGGAGTGGAATACCACACCTCTGGGTCGAGGTGCAATACCCCTGTAGCAGCCGAATCCTCAGGGTGCTACAGATCCACTTATATTCATTAACTATTTAATTCATGGCTTGAGCTGCCATTCTGACATGGGTATCTATTTAGTAATACAGTCTTGGCCAAAAGTGTTGGCACCCTTGAAATTGTTTCAAGAAATGAAGTATTTCTCCCAGAAAATTATTGCAATTTCACGTTTTGTTATACACATGTTTATTTCCTTTGCGTGTATTTGAACAACACAAAAAAAGATTAGATAAAAGGCAAGTTGGACATCATTTCACACAAAACCCCAAAAATTGGCCAGACAAAATTGTTGGCACCCTCATCTTAATATTTGGTTGCACACCCTTTGGAATAAATAACTGCAATCAATTGCTTCCTATAACCATCATCTAGATTCTTACACCTCTCAACTGTAATTTTGGACCACTCTTCTTTTGCAAACTGCTACAGGTCTCTCATATTTGAAGGGTGCCTTCTCCCAACAGCAATTTTAAGATCTCTCCACACATGTTCAATGGGATTTAGATCCGTACTCATTGCTGGCCACTTCAGAACTCTCCAGATCTTTGTTTCAATCCATTTCTGGGTGCTTTTTGAAGTATGTTAAGGGTCATTGTCCTGCTGGGAGACCCATGGCCTAGGACGCAAACCCAGCTTTCTAACACTGGGCACTACATTGTGACCCAAAATCCTGTGGTAATATTCAGATTTCATGATGCCTTGCACACAGTCAAGGAACCCAGTGTCAGAGGCAGCAAAACAATTCTAAAACATCTTTGAACCTCCACCATATGTGACTTTAGGTACTATGTTCTTTTCTTTGTAGGACTCATTTCATTTTCGGTAAACAGTAGGATGATGTGCTTACCAAAAAGTTCTATCATGGTCTCATCTGTCCACTAGACACTTTACCAGATTTTGGCTTATTCGCGTACATTTTGGCAAACTGCAGTCTAGCTTTTTTATGTCTCTGTGTCAACAGTGGGGTCCTCCTGGGTCTCCTGCCATAGCATTTAATTTCATTCAAATGTCGATGGATAGTTTGCACTAAGCCTGCAGGACAGCTTGAATTTCTTTGGAACTTGATTGGGGCTGCTTATCCACCATCCAGACTGTGAAGGAATGGCACCAGGGGGGCCCCGCAGAATCCCGCTGTTCCGGCTTCTTCCGGTGGATCCACACCCCGCCACCCGCCTGACGTCTCGCTACGCCAGACGGAGCACGTGATATGGATCTACCCTTTGCACCAACGTGACGTTCCGTATTGCTACAGTTCTACACCGTCACCTCCTGTCCGCACGGGTACAGAGAGGCACCAGGGAGTGAGAAAAGGTGGTTCACTCAGACACTGACGTGGCCCCCACGCTTATTCATACCCCTGACAGGCTCAGAGGCTCTTTCACTACTCCAGTGAAGCAGAGCCTGGTCGTCCCGGTATAACTGCCACCAGTCTCTATTTGATATAACAGACTTATATCGGGCAAGAAACCAGCCTGGTAGCGTGTTTGTTGGACCGAACAACAGACATAAGGTTCGGAGGTCAAGATAAAAGAATAGCCCAAGATTAAATTATATATTTAATTGCCATAAGGGCTCAGTAAACAATCTACTATGTACATAAGGGTTACATATACAGTGGTCAGAGTTACAAATACAAAAGCATGGTGCAACAAGTCTAAACAGATCTTAAAGTCAGTTACCCATTTAGATGGCAAGCCTGGCTCGGGTGGTGGGCGGCCACATGGGGGAGGTTGTGGGCTCTCACTTGGTTGGTGGACTTCTCCCACATGTCTTGATGGTATGAGCATGAGCTCCCCCAGGAAAAGACGGGCGGGAGGAGACCTGCAGGAGTTTTTAAACTCTTTGGGTTACTCCCCCTACTGCCCCCTGCTCAAGCCCAAGTCTCTACCCCTGTTCCCTCTTAGCTAAGAGACTCCAAAAACTAAAATGGGCTACAATTCCTTACTGGATGCTCCTAGGGAGCCAGTTCGAATCGAGCTAAGCCCCTGCTACGCATGGAGACCAAACACACTGGTCCTAGGAGTTTTTAAAAGGCTGGGACGTGTATCTCCTCGTCCCTACACATTAGATTGGGCTGGGATGCAGTCTGGCATTTGCTATCTCCCCCTGAGATAGAAAATCCATTTTGTGAAGAGCTGGGACATATAGTTCTTCCACAACTCGCTGTGGAAGTATAGTACCTTACACAATAGAGCACATGTTGTGTAAGGAAGGAAGGGATCACTACAGGGGGGCCTTCCTATCAGCTCAGCTCACAGCTGCAGAGAGACACTCCTACTGAAGCCCCCCTCCTCTCTTACAGCTGCAGGTCGGATTACACTGTGCCTGGAGAACTGACAGCCAGGGCACATGTGATTATTCTAGAATATTCTTCACACAGACTATCCTGCATTACAACCTTTCATCATTTTTTATTTGCCATCCACGCCCTGGGAGATCAGCTACAGTGCAATGGGTTGTAAACTTCTTGATTATGGTGCACACCGTGGACAAAGGAACATGAAGATCTCTGGAGATGGACTTGTAACTTTGAGATTCTTTAAATTTTTCAACAATTTTGGCTTTCAAGTCCTCAGACAGTTGTCTTCTCCTCTTTCTGTTATTCAGGCAAAATACAAATATAGTAACTGAGTTAGGGTAGTGGACAAACTCTTTAATGAATCAGGACCTAAGTGTTTATCTTTTTTTTGCAGCAACAGCGCCAGTCCTGTGTATGGGCTGTGTCTGGTATTGCTGCTCAACCATGTTCACCACAACGAGTCTACAGTACTAGACTCGTCCCATAACCAAGAGTGACAAGATTGCAAAAAAAAAAACCTCTTTCAAATTCCATACAACCTCTCTAAAAGGGTTTTTCTGCCAAACACATTAATCACCTATTTACAGGATATATGATATATGAATGATTCTTGGGGGTATGACCCCTGTGACCCAAGAGCTGGCATCCCATTGTCCCCTGTATGAATACCGTGGTAGTGCACATACATGACTACTGCTCCATCCATATTAGTCGCATAGAAGTTAATTGAGCGGTGGTCACACAGGCGTAGCTGCTTGTTCACACATAGAATTTTGGGACCCGTATTTTACGGATCGGTAGGGTGTAATTCTCAGCAATCACACATTTATCATATATCCCCTAGATATGTGACAAATGTATTGAGTGGAGAACAGCTTTAAAGCCCTGTTATGTTACAGCTCCAATGTTTCTTTTACTTTGTATTGAGCTATTTATTTTCTGTGGACAGGAATAATGAGACTTATTCTCTGTATTTTTTTTGTTTCCATGAATTCTTCTCCTCTACAGTGTTTTATAGACTGAGGTCCCCTTCTGCCCATTGGCAGGCCGGCCTTGATTTATTAACCAGTTCTCGTCTTTTACTGTGCAGACAGCTATGTGAGGCAGCCCATGGAGCATCTTTCAGAAAAGCCCATTGATGGGATTGTAACCTTTGAAACACTTTTACAATCTGTCTTATCTGAAGACAAAAACTGGCAGAAAGGTCATCATTTACATCGTACTAGATGACTGGAGGTTCTCTGCTAAGAAAAAGGATTGCGCAAAACATTGATTTCTGACTGCTTCTCCTAGATGGACTATATAGTTTGACCTCCATCTAATGCTCTTGACATCATATGCACTGAGTCACCCATTGTCTGGCATAATATTAAAGTGAGTCCGCCATGACAGGCAGATGTTCTCTGTTTTCACACCTGAGTGCTTCTGAGATGACTGCTAGAAGATTTACCATATCTCAATGTCCTTATTAATTTTCAGAATTTTTATTCATATTTTTGTGAGAACATGGAGCCCTAAAGCACCCGAACAAAGAAAGGAGCATTGACCAAAAAAATCTAGATTCTGGTTTGGGTTGGTATATCGCGTATGTACCATAGAGGCTGCTTTGGATGCTTAAAGAGAAAAAGTCCAGCCCTAGCTGATCCCATATTCTTTTGTATGACATGACAGTATAAGTGCTGAGCTTGAAGGGGTGGGGGTGGGGATTAAATAAATACCGGCCCAACCACCCACATACCCGAAATAAACAATCAGACATGGCTCTTCAGTTGGAAGGGGACTGGTCACAGCTTACTTAATTAAAAGTAAATACAACCTGTAAATATAAAGTGTGAATACATAAATCTAAAAAATTGCATAAATATATAAGTACCCTGTAGGTCAAGTCCTTGGCAATAATGGCTCCCGCATTTACTACCAAACCACAGAACTATGTATACATCTCCACCTATACGCCAATGAGCACAGATACGTTCAGAGTTAGCCTCCACCACTATCCGCTAAAACCTCCTGTGAGGAGCTGGCCACGGACTAAAGTCTATTGGACCAATGGACGTAGAGCGGGGTCCACGGCTCTAAGGGATGCAGACTTTTTCCAGCACTGACCACCAGTTACGTCGATCTTATTGTTGTATATTATTAGAGATTTGCTTGTTCATCAGTTTACGGTGCACAAATCTCCCGTGGAAAGTTTACAGTTTCAGGAATTAATGTTTCCATTCAGTGACAGTAAGCAGAGGAGGACGTGTGGGCTGGATCTCATGTATTTCTAAGGCCTACATTTTCATTCTGTCCTGCATTTGGTGGAGGCATGTGTGTCTTTGTTCCTCTCTGCAGGGGGCATTCCTAATACACAACCCTGCAGACAGGCTGGAGACTGGGCTTCTGGAACATTCTTCATTCTTTGAGCTTCCTACAGCAAATGTTTAAAGGGGTGGGGTGTTAGCATCTCAGCCCAACCAGAGGACTGGTCCCAGGAGAGGTAGACAATAAGCCTCATGTTGAGTGAGTGAGTTGGTGCTGTGACGTCAAGGGGCGAAGCGTCCTGATGCCCATGTATCGATGGACTATGGAGATTGGGGGTTGTTGCTGGCTTGAGCTGGACACATGCTACAGTCATGGTATCTGTCGTATGGATTTGAGGAGCTATCCTAAAGACTGCTGTTGTCGGCTGGATCTGGATACACGTGCTACGGTCATAGTATCTATTGTCTGGATTTGAGTAACTATCCTAAAACTGTTGTTGCTGGCTGGAGCTGGATACATATGCTACGGTCTTGATAGCCATCATCTGGAGGAGCATGGGCTGTAATTGCAGACTATACCAGTGGGAGATACAAAAGATGTGGGCCATCCAAAAATTGAGAGACATAGGATATTGCCTTGTATGGGGGCAGTGGAACTACTGGCCCCGGGTTGGGATTTTGTGGACTGGGGCATTGCATTGTGGCTATCTACCCGGAGTTGCTGTAAGACCATGGTTGTAAGGAATAAAAAATAGTTGCATTATTAACCTGCCTAGGTGATTATTACAACCCACAACCTCAGATCTTCACACTACTGACCAGCTACAGTAGTGTACAACGGCTCACGCTTCCATGGCCACCAAATCATCAGACCTCACTCCCCAGTGTCCTCCCCTTAGACGAGATAATTATATATTAATTAACCATCAAAACTGGTAAGTGCCAGTAGGTATGAAATGGAGCCACTTCTTGTTGCTAATGACCAGCCACAGTATGCAGGCTTAACCCTTTAAGTCTGCATACTCCTGCAAACCGAAAGCCAAAACCTCACGAAGGTCAGAATTGAAAACTTCAAGCCCTACATCCGTAACCTGATCTCCTGTCTCATAGGCATGGATTAGATTTCTAGTAACAGAACGGTGTATATATAGTATGTACATTTTCACATAGATTGGCTGTGCTTTGGTTTCATGTCGTTATATTTTATATGCTAGTCTAAATCAATGCCAAATAGATACTGGGACTCTTTGCATGGGCTAGTTCTGAATCATGATATTAGAAGAGGTGATCTCTATAAGGTGGCACGTTGATTAAAAATATAAGTTCAATGTTAACACTGTTCTTTTGTTAGTTTAATACTGGTAGTTCTTCCCCTATGAGGAAACACTTGCCACAATCATGGCTGGATCAGAGAAACTATCATGCGACGAGAATTTTCAAGTTTCAGCATAGTACATATGGGGTTGTTTTGAGTTAGACAAAAAAGACCTGCAATTTAAAAAAAAAAAAAAGCTCATCTACTCTTATCTATGGTCTATGTCTAGTATTGTTCCTATCTATGTGGTTGGACTGAACCGTAATACCAGATAAAATCCATTGACAGAAGTAGCAATGTTTCAGCTTTTCTCTTAATTTGATAAACCCTTTAAAGGAACACTAAAAAATGTACATAAATGTAATATGTATTTAATATCCCTTTATCTCCTTTTTACTACATGTAAAACTGAAAAATATATAAGGAAACCTTTTGTGCATCTCATAAAGTCAGCCCTGTCCCTCCTCCTTTCTGTTATATGTCTGGCTGTAAGAGAACTGGCTAGAGCAGATTTTCTTGTGCAAAAGTAGTAAAACCTAAAAATGTATGAATTGAGTAGCACTGAATTGTAATTAAAATATACACTACCGTTCAAAAGTTTGGGGCCACCCAGACAATTTTGTGTTTTCCATGAAAACTCATACTTTTATTTAACAAATCAGTTGCAAAATGATTAGAAAATCTAGTCCAGACATTGACAAGGTTAGAAATAATGATTTTTATTAGAAAGAATAATTTTCTCCTTCAAACTTAGTTTTCATCAAAGAATGCTCTCTTTGCAGCAATTCCAGCATTGCAGACCTTTGGCATTCTAGCTGTTAATTTGCTGAGGTAATCTTGAGAAATTTCCCCCCATGCTTCCTGAAGCCCCTCCCACAAGTTGGATTGGCTTGATGGGCACTCTTTGCGTACCATACGGTCAAGCTGCTCCCACAACAGCTCAATGGGGTTGAGATCTGGTGACTGCGCTGGCCACTCCATTACAGATAGAATACCAGCTGCCTGCTTCTTCCCTAAATAGTTCATGCATAATTTGGAGGTGTGCTTTGGGTCATTGTCCTGTTGTAGGATGAAATTGGCTCCAATCAAGCGTTGTCCACAGGGTATGGCATGGCGTTGCAAAATGGAGTGATAGCCTTCCTTATTCAAAATCCCATTTACCTTGTACAAATCTCCCACTTTACCACCACCAAAGCAACCCCAGACCATCACATTACCTCCACCATGCTTGACAGGTGGCGTCAGGCACTCTTCCAGCATCTTTTCAGTAGTTCTGCGTCTCACAAATGTTCTTGTGTGTGATCCAAACACCTCAAACTTTGATTCGTCTGTCCATAAAACTTTGTTCCAATCTTCCTCTGTCCAATGTCTGTGTTCTTTTGCCAGTCTCAGATATGGCTTTTTCTTTGCCACTTTGCCCTGAAGGCCAGCATCCCGGAGTCGCCTCTGCACTGTAGACGTTGACACTGGCGTTTTGCGTGTACTATTTAATGAAGCTGCCAGTTGAGGAGCTGTGAGGCATCGATTTCTCAAACTAGAGACTCTAATGTACTTGTCTTGTTGCTCAGTTGTGCAGCGGGGCCTCCCACTCTTCTTTCTACTCTGGTTAGAGCCTGTTTGTGCTCTCCTCTGAAGGGAGTAGTACACACCGTTGTAGGAAATCTTCAGTTTCTTGGCAATTTCTCGAATGGAACAGCCTTCATTTCTAAGAACAAGAATAGACTGTCGAGTTTCACATGAAAGTTCTCTTTTTCTGGCCATTTTGAGAGTTTCATAGAACAAACAACTGTAATGCTCCAGATTCTCAACTAGCTCAAAGGAAGGTCAATTTTATCGCTTCTAAAATCAGCCAAACTGTTTTTAGCTGGGCTAACATACTTTTCTGGGGTTTTCTAAGCATCCATTAGCCTTCTTACACAGTTAGCAAACACAATGTACCATTAAAACACTGGAGTGGTGGTTGTTGGAAATGGGCCTCTATACACCTATGTAGATATTGCAATAAAAACAAGATGTTTGCAGCTAGAATAGTCATTTACCACATTAACAATGTATAGAGTGTATTTCTGATTCATTTAATGTTAGCTTCATTGAAAAACAATGCTTTTCTTTCAAAAATAATGACATTTCTAAATGACCCCAAACTTTTGAACGGTAGTGTATAATTATTTATCCTATACAATGAAAACTATAAAAAGAAGTCAAACACAATGCCATAATTGCTTTCTTATAATCATCCCTCCTACAGTGCAAAGAACGGAAGCCCTGACAGAGCTCTGTCTATGGAAAAATGGGTCTCAGAATACAGTGATCAAAAATAGCTAAATTATTTTTTTTTGTGTGAAAGTAGTAAAATATATAAAACTAATAGAAATTGGTATCGACGTTATCATATTGTCTGTGAGAATAAAGTTAAAATGTCAGTTATACTGAATTGTGAATGTTGTTTAAAAAAAAAAAAATCAGAATTGCTGTTTTTGCTGTTGTTCAGACCCCATCCCAACAATATAATAAAAAGTGATCAAAAAGTCATATGTACCTCAATGTGGTACCAGTGAAATCTACATCTTGCCACTCAAAAGAGGAGACCTCAGTTGGGCTGATAGAAAAATATTAAACTAAGGTTCTTATAGTATGGCATCATAAAAGCAAATTATTTTTTTTCAAACAGTGTATTTATTGTACAAAAGTAACAAAAAACTATATCAATTTGGTAGCTTTATAATCGTACTGACCCACAAAATAAAGTTAAAACTTTTTTGTGCCGCATATGAAAAGTGTAACATTTATAGAAAAAAGGAAAAAAAAACAATAGCAAAATTGCAGGTTTTTTTCAATTTCTCTCCCTGAAGATCTAATAAAAGTTAGTTATATTGGGTTGTATGCACCCAGAAATGGTGCTACTGAAAAATACAACTAGAAATGAGCAGATCAATTCGCGAAGAATCGAGTTCCAGTTGAATTTCCTGAAATCTGCAGTGTCATGGAAATTCAAAAATTTTGAGAAAACAAAATCTGCCCAGCACCATTTCTCACACTTCTGAAGCATCAGAGAGCAAGCAAACATCATTTCGCATTGCCACATGTGCCTCCACATAATTCCCTGCAGCTATGCATCTTACGGATTATCATACCTTGTACAGTGGTGGTCAGCACCTGGGCCATCACAGATCAGCAGTTCCTATTGGAGCACAGTTTATACGGCAGAGTCATTTTCCATCTCCAAACTCCCTGGGTAAGTATCACCCGTCTGTAGAGTGTAAGCTCTTATGGTGAGGGGGGTCCTCTCTCTGATGTAGAGTGTAAGCTCTTATGGTCAGGAGGGTCTTCTCTCTCCTGTAGAGTGTAAGCTCTTACAGTCAGCAGGGTCCTCTCTCTCTCCTGTAGAGTGTAAGCTCTTATGGCCAGCAGCGTTCTCTCTATCCTGTAGAGGGTAAGCTCTTATGGTCAGTGTGGTTCTCTCTCTCCTGTAGAGTGTAAGCTCTTATGGTCAGCAGCGTTCTCTCTCTCGTAGAGTGTAAGCTCTTATGGTCAGCAGGGTTCTCTCTATCCTGTAGAGTGTAAGCTCTTATGGTCAGGGGGGTCCTCTCTCTGCTGTAGAGTGTAATTTTTTATGGTCTGCAGGGTCCTCTCGTTCTATCCTGTAGGTTGTAAACTGTTATGATCAGCAAGGTTCTCTTTCTCTCTCATTCTCACTTCTGTAGAGTACAATCTCTTATGGTCAATGGGGTCCTCTCTCTCCTTTAGATTGTAAGTTCTTATGGCCAGCGAGGTTCTCTCTCCTTTTCCCTAAGTAATTGAAATACATACTAATTTATTCTCCGTATATTGAATTCTTGGGGAAAATTTTATGAAGTTGGGTGAATTCGGATTTCAAAGGATCCACTCATCTCTAAATACTACTCATCTTGCAAAAAACGAGCTTTTGTACTGCTACATAGACTGCAATAATAATTCTGACTCCAGAAAAGCAGCAATGAAGAAACAATAAAGTTGTGTTGTCCTGAAGGCCACATTCAGCGCTCCAGTATATGTGTTAAATCTCCTTGAAAGGTGGATTTTCTTTTATATTAATGTGTAATGACCTTGTGTCTATTTCTTACATCTAAAACCAATGTCAGTTTTCTTATAGGATACATTAGAAGACTAAACCCGTAATACAGTTTACTTGTTCACAAATCCTAGCTAATATATAGATATTTATCTATGCATTATTGTAGTGCGCCAAAGACATAAAGCAAATAACAAGGAGTTACCAGAAATGAAGGACGAAATTCACATGATCTATGACAAATCACATAATACTGTAGCACTAAAAGAAAATAAGTGGATTCTAGAACAGACGCATTAACCAACCAGAGCGCTGAAAGTTTATCACAAGGTGACAAAATAATATTATCATAGTCCTTCCATTATTTATCAGATCAGAGCAGGAAGGTTTATGTGTCGCCACTAGACCAATATTGCTCCTCATCATTTTCCATTTTCGTAGCATAGCCCTCATATACATGATTTTTTGGGTGATGTACACCCGCTTTCATTGACTTCTTAAAAGGTGCATGTTTGTCATTTCTCATCTTATTGCCTTAACCTGAAATTAAAGAAGTCAGATCGTGCGCGAAAGTATCACATCAATAACATAACAGTTATCAAGAGAAAACCAGCATGGCTCAAAGTAATTCCAGTCTGTATGAAAGTGCTGGGATTACACTGGGATATTAGTCATCGGAACGAAGAAAGTAGTATTTCTCTGAAATGGATGGATAGAAATAAGAGGACTCGATGGGCTCACTGATTCTTATCTCCTGTTATATGCGGCTTGTTTTATTGTGTTAAACAGTGAGGATTGGCACGTCCTATACTTCATTGTGAGAGGTTGCTCGGGGGCCAGCATTCTGTAAGGAGGGTGAACTGCTAGGAACTCACACTTACCCCTTACAAAATAGGTGTGTATATCTTTACAAAATGTTTATTCATTTTTTTATGTGGCATGTTATGGTGTGTTGTACTGTTGTTGTGCCCAATGTAGACCTCACATCGGCCCAGTGGGTTTTGGTGAGTTGCTGTTCGGGGTTGTACTACCATCTCCGTTTTGAGTGGATGCCACTGTTTATTGTGTAGTAACAATGAACTGGCAACATGATTTTCCAGGTCAGTAGTTTTACAGCAATCACATAGTTTTTTTCATACATAAGTGATAACCTCAACCCCTCCCCCAACCCCGAAAATTTTCTGACACTTGTATCTGTATTATTTTCCCATTGATGAAGCTGTGTGAGGCGTTTTTTTTTTTGCATGACAAGCTGATGTTTTTATTGATATTATTTTGGGGTATATACAATGTTTTGAACGCTTTTATTGCATTTTTTTTAAAGAGTTTTGGCTATTGTTTACACTAATTACTGTATGGGTTAATTAATTTTAGATTTTGATACATTGGACTTTTACGAGGACAGCAATGCCAAATATGCCTATTTTTTTATTTTCATTAATTTTTATACTGGAAAAAGAGAGGTGAATCGAATTTTTATTTTTTGATTGCTTGTTCTATATGCTGCAATATTTCTATGAAGCCCAAACATAAGTCTTCAACGGGCCACTGACTGACTGCCACAACAACTCATCGCATTCGAGACCCAATCACAGGGAGTCGTTAGGCATGTGCACGCACCGTCCCATGTCTCATTTAAATCCCGCTGTCAGAAATTGATAATGGCGTTTAAATGGTTCACAGCAGCTATCGTAGCTCAGATCGGGCTGTTGGATTCCAGCTATTTAATTTAGCTGACATTTGTCGCATGTGGAGAGAGTTGAGGTCCTGAGCCTGCACCACACTCAATAGCATAACTAGAATCCAATGGGCCCCTATGCAAAATTTGGAACTGGGCCCATCCCTGCATGTTGGTCAGATGTAAGGGCCCTTGTAGCTTTCTAAATCATAGAAAGACATATGTGTTCACCCCTCTCTTCATTATGTAGTAATGTCCCCAACCCTCAGCCCCTCCCAGGTATATATGTCCCCCCTTTTGGGCTCCTCCAAGGTATATATGTCCCCCATCTTGGGCCACTCCCAGGTATATATGTACCCCATCCTGGGCCCCTTCCTGGTTTATATGTCTCCCATTCTGGCAGACACGTCCCCTTTCCTGGTAAATATGTCCCCCATCTTGGGCTACTCCTAGGTATATATGTCCCCCATCCTCGGCCCCTTCCTGGTATATATGCCCCCCTTCCTGGTATACATGTCCCCAATGGTGGGCCCCTTTCTGGTATATAAGTCCTGGCAGATGACATCGATATGCCTGCTTTTGTGATGCATGACATCACTGCCATGCGACGCCAATGTCTGGCACTGGCAACTACCATCCTCTGATTGTGCGGTGGCATGTATTGCAGCACAGGGAGACAGAGGTTTCATATCTATTTGTAGATCTGAAACCTCTGTCACTCCAGCTCTATTCCCTGCACAGTGCCACCTCCTGATCTACAAATAATTCTCAAGCTTCATTTGCATATCAATCCAAATTCTGATTTCTCAGTAATGGAGGAATGGACTGGCTATGTAAAGCTATTGCTGGACTTGTCTTTGAAAGAGCTACATGCAGGTATAAATAGTTTGGAGTGTGAAATCCTTCTGACAGATTTCTTTAAAATAACACCATTTCCATTTTCCTACAGTATAAAGGTCTCAGGGTAATTATACCATTGTTGTGAATGTTTTTCATAATTAAGAATTTTATGAATTCCACCACAAGGAATAAAGAAAAAAGTTTCTTTGAACCTTAATTTGAGGGGAACCTGTCACTAGATTCATGCTGCCAGAAACACATGCACTATGAATCAGGGCCTATCTGTGTGATTGCAGCCAGGTATGATTTACTCTGAAACGCCGCAGCTTTTCAGAGAAAGCATAGTCTGAGGAGTCGGCTGGAAACTATAGGGTGAGGCCTTCAGAGAAAACATAGCCTGAGGAGCCGACTGGGGACTATAGGGTGAGGACTTTCAGAGAAAGCATAGTCTAAGGAGTCGGCTGGAGACTATAGGGTGAGGCCTTTCAGAGAAAGCATAGTCTGAGGAGTCGGCTGGGGACTATAGGGTGAGGTGTGACTAGTCCGATGGGGCCCCTGGCCAACTTCTTCCACTCCAGGTGATAGATAGGGAGAGATCTATGTACATACATGAGAGAGACCTGTCATCACATGGAGTGGGGCGGAAGCAACTGGCCGGGTGACGCATTGGACTAGTCAGTGGTTGGATCTTCTACATTTTTTCTGACACCAGAGCACTTCAGAGTAAAACATGCCTGGCTGCAATCGGGAAGTCAGGACCTGATTCAGCATAAATTTAGTGACAGGTTCCCTTTTAACCTCTGTGTAGGAGTCAGTCTAAAAAAAGTAGAGCTGCAGTATAAATCATTTAAAAATACTATAAGGATAAGATGAGAAAGCAAGCATAGGGAAGTGGTTAAATGTATATATTTACTACAATTGGTCATAAATTAAAAGCTGTGTGGTGACAGGTCGGACTCAAGTTCAGACAAGATTTCTCTAATTATTTACTATAAAATAAATAAAGTGTAGCATAGATTACCTGACTAATACTTAAGCAATTTTATTCAAATCCCATGTCATCTCTGATGTATTATCCATTGTCTATGTCCTAAGCTTTCACCCTATGATTCATGCACCTTAGGGGGTACAGCACATATCAATAGAATGTACCCTCATCATTCTCAGGCGTAGTGGCAGTACACGGTGTGATCCTAGCCCTGGGATACTTTGAGGTTATTCAAAGGGAAATGTGTCATCTGTATTCTTTTCAATAATTAAAATCAGCTAATGAAACATATATATTTTTTGAAATCTGTTTTAATGTTTTAAAACAGATCAGCTGTTATTTGCTCCAGAGGCAGCCAGATGTAACACTGGAGCTGCAATGGGCAGCACTTTTCAAAGAATAGCGGCTGCTGTCGGGTACTACAGAACAGCTCCTGTTCATTTGAATAGGAGCGGTTATGCAGAAACTGGCAGCGGCTGCTAAACATTGAATGGTGCTGCGCTTTTTTCACGCAAGGTGTGGGAAAGACTAAGTGCAACACGAAGGGAAGAGGGGTAGGTAGCGCAAACACTAAGGAAAGAGGGGAGTGGAGACCCCTAGGCAGATCTAATATCACCCTGCCTACCCTACCTTTCCTATATAGGTTCCACACCTTAGAGCTTGGCCCTAGATAGGGAGGGATGAGCACTGGTCAGGCCCCACTACAAACTAAAGGCAACACGGTAGACAAACAAAGGGGATAAACTTAGCTTGAGCAGACACAAGAGGAGAAACGCCAATTGTCCTCCAAGGGCACTAGAGAAGAAGCTAGCCAACTGCTAGTGCTCCAAGCCTGCAAAAAGGTTCATAGAAGTATCACCGGCGAGTCTCTGCAGCAAACTTAGTGTTTTAATTCCCAGGCAAGGGTGTGTCAATCAGCAGCAGAAGGGAGGTCGCTGATGGGTCCTAAAGGAATAAGGATTAAGAAGGCATCTGTAATGCCAAGAGCAGTGACCTTCTAAAGCAAGATCCAGAGCGACTGTCTATTAAACCTGACACTCCCGTGACTGTACCCCCCCTTCTACAAGTGGTGCCCGGACACTCAGGACCTGGTTTCTCAGGATAAGAGGTGTGGAATGCAAGAACCAACATAGGGACATTCAGCTCTGATGCTGAAACCCACATCCTTTCCTCTTGACCACAACCCTTCCAGTGCACCATGTACTGTAGGGAACGACTCTGGAGATGAGAATCTACAATCCTCGAAATCTGAAACTCCAAATTACTATTAACCATGATTGGGGGCGGCAGTAGTGGAGAGGACTCAAGAGGTTCTACATATTTCTTGAGAAGAGACCTGTGAAAGACATTGTGGATCTTAAGGGCCTGAGGTAGCTCAAGATGAAACACTGCCAGCGGTAAGTAAGAGGCCCAATCCTCCTGGTTTTCAGAAACAAAACACCTGAGGTAAGTCTCCAGATTCTGGTTAATGTGCTCGGTCTGCCCATTCGACTGAGGATGGAAGGTAGAAGAAAAGGACAGCTGCACCCCCAGTCGAGAACAGAACGCTTTCCAGAACTTGGAAACAAACTGGGTCCCCCGATCTGACACCACATTAGGGGGAACCCCGTGAAGCTTCACAATCTCACTTATAAACACCTGACCAAGAGTCTTGGCATTTGGAAGTGCCGGTAATGTGATGAAGTGAACCATTTTACTGAACCTATCCATAACCACCAAAACCACAGTTTTGCCTGCAGATACCAGTAGGTCAGTAATAAAATCCATGGACAAGTGTGTCCATGGCCTGCTAGGAATAGGTAGCGGAAGAAGAGTACCAGACGGACGAGTATGCGATACTTTAGAACACGCACAAATACTACAAGCAGACATGTGTTCACTCACATCCCAATGCAACCCCGGCTACCAAAAACTACGAGAAAGGAGGTCCGCAGTTGCCTTACCACCTGGATGACCAGCAAGCACAGAGTTGTGATGTTCCCTAATTACTTTGCGGCACAGATTAGATGGTACAAATAACCTTCCTGAAGGGCAGGAGGAAGGGGTGTCCCCCTGAGTCTCCAATACAATTCAGGGTACAATGCCGAAAGGACTACTCCCTTCTGCATTCTGCCAAATCCGGGCAGGGTTCTCATGGTCATCACCACCAGGGAATCTCCGGGACAAAGCATCAGCCTTGACGTTTTTGACCCCTGGACGGAAAGTGACAACAAAATTGAGCCTAATAAGAAACAGGGACCATCTAGCTTGCCTAGGGGTTGAGACGTTTAGCTGATTGAAGATGTGACAGGTTCTTATGGTCTGTGATAACAGTAATAGGATGGACAGCCCCCTTCAACCAATGTCGCCATTCTTCGAGCGCCAATTTAATCACCAAAAGTTCCCTATTACCCGCGTCATAATTTCTCTCAGCCGAAGATAATTTCTTAGAAAAGAAAGCGCATGAACACCATTTACCAGGGGACGGACCCTGAGACAACACAGCCCCAACCCCCACCTCCGACGCATCAACTTCCACAATAAAGGATTGGGAAACATCGGGTTGACTGAGTATAGGTGAAGTGGCAAAACAGCTCTTTAGGGAGGAAAAAGCCTGCAGGGTGGCATCCGACCATTTAGAAAGACCAGACCCCTTCCTTGTCATGTCAGTGACGGGTTTCACAATTTCTGAATAATTTTGGATAAAATTCTGGTAAAAATTAGTAAAGCCCAGAAAATGCTGTAGAGCCTTCAGGTTCTCAGGACGGTTCCAATCGAGGACAGCACGGATCTTCTCCGGATCCATCCGAAAACCCGAAGATGACAACAAGTACGCCAAAAACTGCACCTCTTGGACAGCGAAAACACACTTTTCTAGTTAGGCATATAGTTTGTTATCCCTTAATATCTGAAACACCTGTTTAACATGCCCCGATGTGTCTCAAAATCAGGTGAGTAAACCAAAATATCATCCAGATAGACCACCACAAGCCTGCCCACCAAATGATGGAAAATATCATTAATGAAATGTTGGAACAGCGCAGGTGCATTGGTCTAACCAAAAGGCATAACCAGACTCCCAAAATGCCCTTCAGAGGTATTGAACGCTGTTTTCCATTCATCCCCCTCTCTGATTTTAACCAGATTATAGGCTCCCCTTAAATCCAACTTGGAGAACACCTTAGCTCCCACAACCTGGCTGAACAAATCTGGAATCAGATGAAGAGGGTGTGGATCTTGATCTAATTGATTTAATTCCCAGAAATCTAAACAGGGACGTAGACCACCATCTTTTTTCTTCACGAAGAAGAACCCTGTCGCCATGGGCGAAGATGAGGGTCTGATATGTCCTTTCTGCAGACTTTCCATAATGAAATCCTTCATGGCTTGTCTCTCAGGGCCAGAAAGATTATACAGTCTGGACTTTGGGAGTTTAGCTCCACGGGTCAGGTTAATAGGAGAGTCATATGCACGATGAGGCAAATCCTGACACCCCCTCTCAGAAATTTTTTTTTCAAAACCATACAAAAAAGCATATAAGGTCTCTGTAGAGACTGTAGAAAGAGAAATGTTTAAACATTTCTCATGGCAGTAATCTCCCCACTCAATGATCTCTCTGGATTGCTAATCTACCAACTGATTATGTTTCACCAACCAGGGTAGACGCAGCGCAATTAGAGTGGGAAGACCATCCAGGACATAGGAAGGGATTATCTCACAATAAACTGACCCCACCCTCAATCTTACATTATGTACAATCTGAGTTAGAGATTTCTGTGCAAGTGGCGCTGAGTCGATGGTGAAGATTGGAATGGGCTTAGCTAAAGTACAGCAAGCAAGACCATGAGTTCTCACAAACTCAGCCTCAACCATGCTGACTCCAGTTCCACTGTCAACAAACACAGAAATGTTCTCAGTTTTGCTCTCTAGCACCACCTCTGCTGTCAGGACAAACCGAGAACTGCAGGTTGATGATAAACACACCCCTTGATCTTCCAACTCCAGACTACCAAGGGTTAATCTGGTTTCCTTTTGTTTAGGAATCGAGGGATAGGCCACAATAAAATGTCCCTTTTTTCCACAAAAAAAACACACGCCTTTTTTTGTGCGGATCTCAGGGCAGATATACGATGCAGAGGCACCCCCTAGCTGCATGGATTCTTCCACTTCCACCAGTACTGGTTCACCCCCAGATCGCTCCCGCGGCAAAGGGGCATTACCCCGAAGAGAGGGCTCCGGAGAAGGTGATCTCACCCACCTATCCTGAAGGCGTCTATCGACACATATGGTCAAAGACATGGTAGCCTCCAAGGACTCTGGGGTTTCATACACTGCCAAAGCATCTTTTAACCTTTCAGTAAGGCCCTGACAAAATTGGCTTCTGAGAGCCGGGTCATTCCATTTACTCTACTGATCGATTCCCCTGCTGAAGGCGACGCAGCCTGGACTCAGCCAAGGAGATTCAGTCAGGGTCATCATAGATGAGGGCTAGAGCCCCGAAAAACCCCTCCTCTGACTGGATACAAACTGAACCCTGTGGCAAAGAGAAAGCCCAGGATTGAGGATCTCCTTTCAGCAGTGAGATCACAATCCCCACTCGCTGCTTCTCACCTCCAGAGGAGTAATGATGAAGTTTAAAATACAGTTTTCAAGCTTCCTTAAACACAAAAAACTTGTCCCTACCTCCTGAAAACCTGTCCGGGAGGGCAACCTTGGGTTCAAGCTGGACCAGCCTACCCGCAGAGACCCAACATTAGGGACCTGCAGCCACTGTTGCTGCTGCTGAACCTCATAGCGGAGGTCAGTCATCTCCATAGACAGCCTGCGCAGCTGCTCTGCAAGCTCTGCATTGGAATCCATGAACCAAGG
This sequence comes from Phyllobates terribilis, assembly GCF_046119375.1. Taxonomy (NCBI): domain Eukaryota; kingdom Metazoa; phylum Chordata; class Amphibia; order Anura; family Dendrobatidae; genus Phyllobates; species Phyllobates terribilis. Next base: position 149,378,890 of record NW_027362762.1, read on the forward strand.
GAGAAAGAAAAAAAAACACACCTGAAAAAAAACCACAAACAAATAAAACCACGTGTCAGTTTTTTTTTCCTTATAAATGTACAGCCGGTGATAATGTCACGCAAGGTGTGGGAAAGACTAAGTGCAACACAAAGGGAAGTGGGGGAGGAAGCCCAAACACTAGGGAAAGTGGGGGTGGAGACCCCTAGACAGATCTAATATCACCCTGCCTACCCTACCGTCCCTATGTAGGCTTCACGCCTATTGCCGAGAAGGACCCTAAACCCTGTATGTCCCTAGAGCTTGGCCCTAGATAGGGAGGGGGAGGGGTGATCATTGGTCAGGCCCCACTACAAACTAAAGACAACAAGGTAGACAAACAAAGGGGATAAACTTAGCTTGAGCAGACACCAGGGTGGAAGCGCCAACTTTCCTCCAAGAGCACCAGAGAAGAAGTCAACCAACAGCTAGTGCTCCAAGCATGCACAAAGGTAAATAGAAGTATCACCGGCTGTTCAATGCAGCAAACTGAGAGTTTTTAACTCCACTGCAAGGGTGTGTCAATTAACAGCAGGAGGGAGATCGTCCCTGGGTCTTAAAGGAAGAAGGATTAAGAAGGTGCCTGCAATGCCAAGCGCAGTGACCTTCTACAGCCAAATCCAGAGCGACTGTCTATAACACCTGACACACCAGTGACAGAGACTCCTGCCCCCTGCCAAGGATTGAAGAATCCTAGTCGGCTCTAGGAAATGCCAAATTCTTTTCTTCACTGGATTTAGCCTGTGGATACTGGCAGGTCTCTATGGCTGCTAAGGACCAACAGAAAACTGCATTCATCCTTCCCATGGGGCTATTCGAATTTAACTGGATGCCCTTTGGCCTAACCAATGCCCATGGGATATTTCAACAGCTAATAGAGAGATGCCTTAGGGACCTGAATTTTGGAATGACCTTAATTTACTTTGACGACCTTGTTGTGTACTCCTCTACCTTTGAAGAGCATCTCAGTCGGTTAGAGCAAGTGTTGGACTGGCTCCAAAAGCATGGGCTAAAGGTCAAACCAAGAAAATGCCTCTTTTTCCATAGAGAGATCGAGTACCTAGAACACATCGTCTCCAGCTCTGGGGTTTACCCTACCCCTGAAAAAGCAACGGTCATCCAGAAGTGGCCCACTCCTACTAATCTGAGGAAGGTGAGAGCGTTCCTCGGCCTAGCGGGGTATTTCTGGAGGTTCATCAAAGATTTTGTGAAGGTTGCAGGGCTCCTCTTTACAAACTCCTAAGGTGAGGCAGGGGCACAAACAGCGGACTATCCAATGGGGACCCCTGCATGAAGATGCTTTCCGTGCTCTGAAGATGGCACTGACCAATGTCCCCATACTGACCTACGCTGACTTCTCCCAATCCTTCGTGTTGTACACAGATGGAAGTCTGTATGGATTAGGAGCAGTGCTGGCCCTAGTACAGGAAGGGAAGGAAAGAATGATTGCATACGCCAGTCGATCGTTTAGGTAAACTGAAAAGAATCCGATAACTATAGCTCGTTAAAGCTAGAGAAACTGGCGCTGGTATGGGACATGACCGAGAAGTTTGCAGGGTCAGGTGAGAGTGACGAATCCAGCCTTCAATATAAAAGGTCAGTGCGCTAGAATGGTAGTGTATTTGGTGCCAAGAGAAGTGGCAGACGGTCAAGCACAGAAGACTCGAATCATGCCCGCCAAGGCCCCTGATCCAGACAACGCCTGTCAACAGCCAAGAACCAGGTCCCACCGATATGTACCGAGGAGAAACCAGTCGGCGGTCAAGCACTGAAGAGGTCCTGAGAATACCAGGTCGGAGACTTCAGCCTGGTTCGGTGATCACAGGACGCATGTAAGACGGGCCGTCACTTCCAGCACGGACTTACGGTACTGGGCGCAGACATGGAGAGGGCTGCGGACCAGATAGGTTCGGCTGAAGCTAGAGCAGCCCAGAGAGCGTTGATAGACTTTGTAAGGGAGATGCCGCAGCAACTTCTAGAGACTGTTCCCGCCAAATACTGTGCTTGCCCCTTCCGCCCCTTAGAACTAGTTTGGACTATAGACTTGGAGCTGATTTAGGAGTTTCTTTGTATACTAGTTCATATACCATTTTATCTAGTTTCTTGTCAAAGACTTTGTAAATATTGTTCTTTTCAGATTTGCCATCTTCAGTCGTCCTACTCATACTGAATATTGTTAACCCAGTAAACAAATTATTGTTTCCTCCTGGTGCCTCCGCTGTTGCATTCAGGCACCTGCTTTACACTTGTTATAAACAGCAGAATGGTTCTGTGCATTTGGGATAAACAGACGTTTATTAAATGATATCAAGGCAAACCTAACTCTGATTTCAATGATCCCTGAGCAGCTATGAACTGCCAGACACTAACAAGTTAATAAGACATTATTGTATAGAGTCCAGTAGACCAACAGGTCAGGTCATCATACTTCTAATATATTGCAGGTCTTTACAATATACAATGCAGCAACTTATATTGCAAAGTGACAGATTTTTTTAAGGATTTCACATTAATATTGCTACCAGATTATTGCAGCTATGCCTTTTTAGTATATTTACATTAGGTAATGTATGAGTTAAGTTTATTGTCTTACCCTTTTTTGATTCCTTGGTTACTGTTTTAGTTTCCAGATTGAAATATTCCAGGTTGTATGATATTTAAAAAAAAAAAAAAAAACTTGCATCTTAGCTGAATTTAACAAAAATGGTTTTCCCAAGATTGACAGTTGTCCCCCATTCAGAGGATACTGAATAACTTCCTGATTGGTGTGGGTCAAACCGCTAGGAACTCAACAATCCTGAGAATAGGATCTGCAGAGTCCTATCTGAATGGAGTGAAGATCAAGCATTTGCACCTTAGCTCCATTCACAGCTTATGGGAAGTCTGGAAATAGCTGAGCACTGTATTCACCTCTCTCCTGCAGTCCCATAAACAATTAATGGAGAGTAGGTTGAGCAGGGCACCATTCAAACTGGACTTACGATCGCTGGAGAATAAGTGATATCAGGTGGCATGTAGCACCACTCACATTTGCATTGGAGTTGAGTGGTGCTGGTGACATTACAACACCACACACCTACCGAGACATGTGCATGTTCAGCAGGTATCATGCATGTCTCCTTTTCATTAGACTGGGACATGTGCACAATACCTGCAGATCATGTGTGCATCTCGCCAGGTGTTTGGGGTTGTGACATCATTGGCACTACCTACTTATAATGTGAGTGGCACTGGATGGCACCAGATAACCACTTTACCTTGGGTTGAGTTACAATACAAGGCACAGCACATGGACAAAAGTGTCACTGTTTGTAGAATAAAAACAGGTTGTTTCTTCTAATCTTGGACAATCTAATTAAGAGAGGTTTCAGTAGTGCTATTCTAAAGAAAGCAGCCATAAAAAAAGAAACAGAAAAATTTTGCTCCAGCACCAGGGGCTGTTGACTACTTTACTGTAGTTTTACAGTCCTTCACACTAAACTTTCATGAATTCCAAATTCAAAAATAATAAACTCACAAACATTTTAACTGCAATAATAACTTCATATTCCCAAATTTCTCTGGGTTCCCAGTAGGTCCTCTGCATGTGAGTGGCTGGGTGATGACGTGTTGTCTAGGCTGATGACTCTACGCGACTGTGGCGACTAATCTCTGGATACAGTTGTGATGTTACTAGGAAGAACAGCCATCACCAAATCAGGACTGGTGGAGAACTCGGCTAGCTGTGGAATGAGAATGGTAGGAAATGGTTAGTGTCTTTAAAAGATTATTACTTTCTGAAACATAATGTCTACTTCATAAAAAGAGGTATCAGATTTGGAGGACCACGAGCGGCTTTTCTGGACCCTTATAAATGTGATATATGGAACTGTAGAATACTGAGGTGAACTGCATTTACACCTGAATTTTTAGTATTAAACAAGGACATAACCCTTACATTATATCTATACTATTTGGAGAATTTACGCTTGGACATTAAGATATTCTGCATCTGAAATATATTGCTCACCAGCAAATGGTGCTTACAAATGTGCCCATTTAAAGGCTTCTGAATTGGTCTCTCTCTGTGCAGCATTTATGTTGGTTATCCAGAAAAAAAGGAATTAAAAGCACTGACTCATAAAATTTGATCATCACAATTACGTTTGATTGGGGGCTTCGGCTTTAACTTTCTGGTTTCATTTCACTGATATGAAACAATTTAGCTCTTTTTTGTTTTATTTTTTTTTCCTTTGGAACCAATGCCCCATTTGTTGGCAGTGACCTTAAAAGCTTAATTAAAAACTAATGCAGTGTGAGAGTGTGAATCCGCTAGCACTCCCAGGGCTCTGGAGCTTGTCAAAAAAGTCCCATTCCAGCTTTCCCATTCTCTCAAGCAGTTTCTCCTCTCGACAACATTAATGTTTTCAATAGCACTGGGATAGATTTGACCTTGGAAATTAATCTGAAGTCTTGCATTAACTCCTCGCAGACTTGCTTGCTGTCTTCACGCACACAATTTAAAGACCATGACAAAGTGGAGCAGCCATGTGCTCTGCTGTTTACTTCCTCATATTTTTCTAACCCTTTTTAGGACTCTCTTAATAATAAAGATAGAGAAGATCTAACAACTGTTGTTCAATGAGTAAACCAAATAAATGGGTTCACCCCTTCCTGCCTTCCCAGAAAATGTTGCATATTTATTAATGCTTGAATGGTTAATTTCCTAATAGTACTTATTAAGTAATAGTAATGAAGTGACCGCGGGCAAGGCCGCGCATTGGTATCTATGATCTGGCCCAGCAAGATCCCCACACACAGACTCTATCTTGATAACCGTATCTTTACTCGTATACATTTTTAACACTGCAAAGAAAAACAATAAATGACAACCGTAAATATGCACAGTAATAACGTGTACTGATAAGCTGACCCTCACTGTCCCTACTCACACGTTACCAGTCCTTTACTCCAGAAGGATGTGTCCCCCGTCGCAGGCCTGTCTGTCTTTGCAGGAGGGCGTCCCAGCCGGAAAAAAAAACAGGAACAGCAGAATTCGCGGAAAGAAAGGAAGGGGTACTTCGGCCTCTCGCCAGAGGACCCGCTTACAGTCTCTCTGATCCGGATAGAAGCTCTGGTGGGTCCCCTTATGTAGTCCACACTCCAGTAGCAGGGAGTGTAACAGCTGAATCTTTCAGCAGTGCAGAAGCTGAGGAAGGTTCTGAGGATAAGGTGTCAAATAAAAGAAATCACGTTGAGAGTCTCTCCTGCGCCACACACGAGGGCCTGCACACCGTCCTGGCTCTTTTCACAGACCACAGCAGACTCTTCGCGCGCTTTTTCCTGCTTCCCACTTTGGTCACGTGACTCTCTAGGGCGGGACACAGGAGGCTCAGTCTTTTTCTCTGTCATCACACCCTGTGTAGGTGCAACCTCTGGCCACAAGGTGGCAACATCATCCTGTGTAATCACTTCTGTAACAGGCTCTATATCAATTATCACAGAACAGCCAGAGCCGGCCAGCTCACTACACGCCCCTCCACTCAAAGGTTGGCAGTCCCTGCCAACGACCGGCTCCAGGGCGGCAATGGCTGTGGATGTGACAGGGGGCGGCTGGGAAGAGGGCCACACATATTGGTCTCTGTAGGACTGTCCTGGAGGTACCCCTGCAGTGGTCCTCGTTGTCCGCCTAACGGGTTGGATCCCCTCTCTCCTATCAATCACCCCACTCTCTTTCCCAGTCGACATGTCAGTAGAGGAGGTAATCGGTTCAAGTGCGTCAGTCGGACGGACAGGGGTAGGCATGCATTCAGTCTCTACATCCCCGGGGTCAGTGTCTCCGACAGTATTAGTGATATCCATCTCTCTAGGTATCACAATAGGGGAGTCAGGCTGGGAACGGCAGGGGCGCAACATATTACGGTGCAAAGTTCGGATGCTGCCGCTGTCTTCGCCCTGCACTCGATAGACGGGGCCACCGGGGTACGGCTGTCCAATTACTCGACAGACTTCGGTCTCCCACTTGGGCCGGAGTTTCCCTTGCGGCTTCTTTATTCGGACTAGGACCAGTTGACCTACATTCAGTGGGTCTTCTTGTACCGGAAGTGGGTCAGTGTGCACTTGATCCTGAATTTATCGGCCTACTAGGCGGTAGACAGTCTCCATTCTCTGGCGGTGTGTTTGTAGCCAGGAAGGATAGGTACCACAGGTATCTTCTTCGGAGCTAGACAGTTGCAACTCATGGATGTCTTTGCCTGGACGGCCAAAGAGAAGGGTGTATGGGGTGTATCCGGTGACGGAATGGACCTGATTATTATAGGCCCACAGCAGTTCCGGGAGGAATCGAGGCCAGTCGGGCTTTTTGTCTTCAGTCAAAGTCCGGATCAGTTGTAAGAGGGTCCGGTTAAAGCGTTCACACGCGCCATTCCCCTGTGGATGGTAAGGGGTGGTCCTGGACTTCTTGATTCCATACATCCGTTGGAGTTCTTCAATGACTCGCCCTTCGAACCAAGCCCCCTGATCAGAGTGTAGCCGCTCCGGACACCCGTAGACCCGAACGAATTGCTGACAGATAGCCTGTGCAGCTGATTCAGCAGTCTGATCCTTGGTAGCAACAGCGACAGCGAATTTCGTGAAGTGGTCCACCATCACCAGACAGTACTGGTAGCCACTATTCGCCGTTCCGATCAACAGATAGTCCACCATCAACAGCTCGAGGGGCCTCGACGTCTTAATAGTCTGGACGGGGGCACGCTGCTCCGCGGACTTGTGGAATTCACAGGTATGGCATGCTTGACAGACGTTTTCAACTAACTTACGGAGCCCCGGACAAAAAATGAACTGCTGGGTCCACCGGAGGGTCTTGTCTATGCCGAAGTGGCCGTTCCTCCTGTGAGCTTTGCCCACCATCTCATGGGCCAACTGCACCGGGACGACAATCTGCAAACACTCCTCCAGCATATGGGATAAAAGGGCCCTGCGACACAGGACTCCATCTTTCACGATCAGCCGATCCCACTGGGCAAGCAGAGCCAAAGCTCCGGTCGATAGTCGGGCTCTCACTTCGGAGGGCGGTTTCTCTTGTTTATTCACATACTGTTTCAGTAAGACGTGCTCGGGATCTCGATCTTGAAGCTTGGCCCATTCTTGCTGGGACAGGGGAGATCCCACTACGGCTTCAATCCCTCCTACCGCATACTGGCGGCTATCTTCTATTTGCTTTGCGAGCCGGGCAAAGTCAGGCATCTCATCTTCCTCCAACTCTTCATCCCGGTCCCCCACTGGCGGGGATGATGTCACTCTAGACAGGCTGTCAGCATTCTGATTCTCGTTCCCCGCTCTGTATTTAATTTTGTACTGGAATCTAGAGAGCCTGGCCATCCAGCGCTGTTCCATTGCCCCTAGTTTGGCATTCTCTAGGTGGGCAAGAGGATTGTTGTCCGTCATGACCAGCACCTCCGCTCCTGTCAGATAGCCGGCAAATTTCTCCGTCATAGCCCAAGTCAGAGCCAAGAGTTCCAAGCGGAAGGAGCTGTAGTTGACGGGATTCTTTTCGGTGTCACGGAGAGACCTACTGGCATAGGCTATCACGCGTTCTTTATTATCTTGAACTTGAGAGAGGACCGCCCCTAGACCTTGAAGGCTGGCGTCGGTGTGCAACTGAAACGGTAATGTGTAGTCTGCATATGCCAGAACAGGGGGTGATGTTAGAGCAGCCTTAAGTGCCTGAAAGGATTTTTCTCGGTCAGGCCCCCAACTGATGCGTCGTCCTCTGGGGCTGTTCACGGTCCCTTGGAGGACCTCATGCAGTGGTTCAGCAAGCCGAGCAAAGTCCTTGACAAACCGACGGTAGTAGCCTGCTAGCCCCAGAAAGGCCCGGACTTCTTTGACGGTAGTTGGCTGCGGCCACTCTTGAACGGCTGCTATCTTCTCCGGAGAGGGCTGGACGCCTTCGGCCGAGATCCGGTGACCCAAGTAGTCGATTTCCTGCTGGAACAGACGGCACTTGCTGGGCTTCAACTTCAAGCTGTGTCGCCTCAAGCGCTGGAACACTTGATGAAGATGATCTTCAAAGGTGGCGGAGTATACCACGATGTCGTCAAGGTATATCAGCGTAAACTCAAAGTTGAAGTCCCCCAGACAGCTTTCCATTAGTCTCTGAAAGGTCCCCGGTGCATTATTCAAGCCGAACGGCATCCGGTCGAACTCATACAGGCCCATGGGAAGGATGAAGGCAGTCTTTTCCCTGTCCTTCTCACTCATTGGAACCTGCCAATATCCACTGGCCAGGTCTAGGGACGAAAAATATTTGGCCTTCTTCAGGGCGGTCAGTGACTCTTCGATCCGAGGAAGTGGATATGAGTCCCGGATAGTGCAAGCGTTCAGCCTACGGTAGTCCACGCAAAACCTTAGGGAATCATCTTTCTTTTTGACTATCACCACGGGTGCAGCCCACGGGCTCTGGCTTTCACATACCACTCCGGCGTGTAACATAGATTCTAACAGGCTTTTCACCTCCTGGTATTGCTGAGGTGGTATCTGCCGGTACCTCTCGCGGATAGGGGGGGTATCGCCCGTGGGTATCTCGTGCTGGATACTGGTGGTACACCCAAAGTCTGTGTCATGCTTTGCAAAGGAGTCTTGGTGTTCCCGCAGGAGTTCCTCCACTTGAGACACTTCTTGTTTGGTGTACTGAGACGTGTCTAGCTGCACTTTTTCCCGTAGTTTTCACCCAATGTCTTCATCGTCTACATGAGCGTTTATGGCTGAGACGGTTACCGTCCAGTCGCCTTCTGTAGACGGGGTGAATTCTAGGGGCCCAATGGGATTCACTTCCGTGGGTAGAGCATATACCCTGGCAAGTTGAGTGCCGGCTTCAAGGGCTAGGCCTACGTCTGCGGTGTTGTTTAGCCTGACAGGGACTCTCCCGTTCCTCACGACGGCTAGAGTGCGAGCAACTAGTGGGTTTAGCTTACACCCACTTGGGGTCCTCGGCTCGATCAACACTTCAACCCCCTCAAGTTGTCGGTGGGTGTTAAGGGGTAAGGAAATGACTGTCTCTTTTTCAGCGGGTAAAGTAATCCGGGTACGGCATGGCACCGTAATGACTGCTAGGGGTAGTTGTTCCTCTGCCATCTGTTGAAGTCCAACGGTCCGGATTACGCGCTGGAACGCCAGACGAGTCGGCTTATGTTTGGTGACTTTCTGCCAGTATTTGGGTCCTTTTCTTGTCAACAGCATAAGATTTAGGTCTTTCAAGATGTTCATTCCAACTATCACTGGGGTTTCGGAACCGAAACCTTCCTTGACGATGACGATCCCTCGTTTCCCTAAGTCCTGTCCGCAGGCCTTTGTGTCCATCCAAGCAACTCCGGTCACTGGAATGGGTAGATTATTAGCTGCAATAATCTTAATGGCGGTGTCTGGGTCACGAGCAGTTCTTGGTTTGAGGTAATTTTCGTAAAACTGTTCAGAGATCGTGGTCACTTGTGACCCGGTGTCCATCAGTCCCTGTAAGGCAATTCCTTCCAGGACAACTTCAAGTGTCGGGCTATTCGCGGCAAGAGCACTCCGCCATCGGCTCTGTTTTTCCACACCCCTCTCCTTGGCCTCCCCTGCTGCGCGAGCCTCAGCTGCAGGGGTGTCTAGTTTAACGGCGGCCATTGTGGTGAGGCCCGGCGTGGTAGCTCTGCTTGTGGATATGGCTGGGGTTCCATTCGCTGGTCTGATCGAAATTCCCTTCGCTGGGGTGACTGAGGGTTTGTTCGTTGGTGCGACGGATGTTGTTGCGGAGGGAAGTGTTGAGGACAACGATTTGCCCTATGGCGAGGATCACCGCATGACCAACACTGTCCCACGGGACGACTAGGCTGTCTTCGCTGGTCTCCCTGTCGGTCTAATGTTAACTGTAATATCTGTCTCTGTAAGTCTGCTACCATCTGTTTCAGGTCTTCCGTGTCACTGTTCGGATTTTTAATGTCAGATATGGATCTGCACGCAGCACCTTGAATCCCCACATCCATGAAGGGTCCCCTTGAACGTTCTATGGCTTCCTGTTTGACTTCAGCAAAAGTAAGAGCCGGCATCATCCGGATCAAGTCCTGTAACGTGCGGTTAAGATACTGGTCTCTCAGTCTTATTACAAATTGGTCTCTCAGTACCAGGTCACGAGAAGCCATACCAGCTAGTTGCTCCCCTTTTCCACAGGTTTGTTCAAGGAGTACCTGAAGGGCGTTCGCATATTGGGGAATATCCTCCCATTCAAGCAGCGTCCGTCTAAAGAACATGTGTCGCAGTGTTCCCTGGTATGTGGTCGGCCCATAGGTGTTCTCCAGCACCCGCACCAAATCATCTACTGTACGCTGGCCCCTGACCGTCTCCAGTCTGACTGTCGTCCATGCCTCCCCCTCTAGCGTCAGTACCGCCATTTCTGCCAAGGTCTTAGGGTCAATATTATACATTTCCCCCAGTATCCGGACTTGTTCCGCCCACTCTAGTACAGGGTAGTTTCGTCCGCCAAATTTCCTGACCTGATTCACAATAGACACCGGCGGGGGTTTCTGACTGTACACGTGGCCTGGGTGGGAATCTTGTTGGTCACAGATCCTGCCGACTACGCCAGATGAAGTGACCGCGGGCAAGGCCGCGCATTGGTATCTATGATCTGGCCCAGCAAGATCCCCACACACAGACTCTATCTTGATAACCGTATCTTTACTCGTATACATTTTTAACACAGCAAAGAAAAACAATAAATGACAACCGTAAATATGCACAGTAATAACGTGTACTGATAAGCTGACCCTCACTGTCCCTACTCACACGTTACCAGTCCTTTACTCCAGAAGGATGTGTCCCCCATCGCAGGCCTGTCTGTCTTTGCAGGAGGGCGTCCCAGCCGGAAAAAAAAACAGGAACAGCAGAATTCGCGGAAAGAAAGGAAGGGGTACTTCAGCCTCTCGCCAGAGGTCCCGCTTACAGTCTCTCTGATCCGGATAGAAGCTCTGGTGGGTCCCCTTATGTAGTCCACACTCCAGTAGCAGGGAGTGTAACAGCTGAATCTTTCAGCAGTGCAGAAGCTGAGGAAGGCTCTGAGGATAAGGTGTCAAATAAAAGAAATCACGTTGAGAGTCTCTCCTGCGCCACACACGAGGGCCTGCACACCGTCCTGGCTCTTTTCACAGACCACAGCAGACTCTTCGCGCGCTTTTTCCTGCTTCCCACTTTGGTCACGTGACTCTCTAGGGCGTGACACAGGAGGCTCAGTCTTTTTCTCTGTCATCACACCCTGCGCAGGTGCAACCTCTGGCCACAAGGTGGCAACATCATCCTGTGTAATCACTTCTGTAACAGGCTCTATATCAATTATCACAGAACAGCCAGAGCCGGCCAGCTCACTACAGTAATTAAAGGGTTTTTAAATTATTCCAAAATTGTAAATAAAGAATAGCAATGTTGCCTTGCAGCTTGGGGGTTTTGGGTTCAAATCTGGCAAAGGACATCGTCTGCATGGAGTTTGTATGTTCTCTCAGTTCATGTGTGAGTTTCCTCCCACAACCCAAAAACATACTGATTAGAGATGAGCAAACTGATTCACAGAGCCCAGATCCAGCGGCCACATCAGTATTCCATGGCCGCCGAACAAAAGGCACTGAACCGCGTCCTACCAGTCGGCTTCTACCAGTGCCTCTTCTGATTAGTAGGCCTTGCTCAATTTCATGCCTGCGCCATGCTGCAACGATGACGTCACTCCGGAACTACAAAGCCGAAGAGGCGCGGGGATTCCTGTAGGTTGGAGGCAGTTTGCAGGGCTCCTACCTTGTAACCATGGAATACTGATGTGGCCACTGGAATAGGGTACTGGGAATTGATTTGCTCCTCTCTAATACTGATAAATTATAATAATAATAATCTTTATCAATTATTTGATTTCCTAAGAAAGTAACTGCCCTCTAAGGTATACTACTGCAAAATCTTACCGCCATTTAGCAACAAAGCAATTTGACCACAAATTGTGAATACAGTTTAAGGCCCGCTTCACACATCAGATTTTTGGATACATGTGCCGTCGATAGCACATCCGGATAGTATAGCCTATGGTGCATTCACACAACCTTTTTTGGTGGTCTAATGATCCGCAAAACAGAAGTGGAGTCACGTTCGATTTGATGTGATTTGCTAACCAAAGTCATAGATTTCTATGAATGGGTCAGTGATGTGAACGGACGAGTTAATTGTGGCCAAATTTAATTTTATGATTATATCTGATTGAGCATAGCAAGGCTTGATTGCAGCCAGGGTAGGGTCAGATGGCGCGGTTGATGCAGACCAAAAACTGTGCAGCTGAGAGCACCGATTATTTTGACGACATCAACTGCATCATGACCGCGTCACAACTTATTCTTAGGCCTCATACACATGACTTTATTTCTGCTCTGTGCTACATCATTGTTGTAAGGAGCCATAATATTGCACCCATATTTCTATGGGCCCTACACTACTTCTGTATGACTCCAAATTCATTCATCCGAATGGTAGGGCAGGATTACAGGATAATATTGACCTGTATCAAGACATTATAGAGCATCAAACAGAGAGAAACCCATTATAGACCACCTTCATTGGACAGAACATTGAGCCCCTGTAATTCGTGGCTCCCACTTCATAGGACTGTATAGGACCATTATATTACTTTTGAGTTTGTGTCATGTAATACTACATTTTTTGTCTTGCACAGCCCCCAGCAGCTTCTCCTGGTGAGATAAAAGCAGAGGGTTACAGCATCTGAACCTGATTAGTTGTCCACATTTAGAAAGTGAGTTGCTTTGGTAAATCAATACCTTTAGGTTAAGTTCATGCAAAATTTTCACTTAAAAAATGCATTGAAAAAAATGAAAGTAACCTAATTCTGCTATTAGGAGCAGAAAGGCTGCAGAAAAACGACAACATCTAGAACTCACTAAATACTCATCGTGGGAACATAGCCTTAGGAAATGCACACAAAGTTTTTTTGACATGGATTTCGATTCAAAGTCTTCAAATACTCTTTAAGTAAGCTTGCTACTGATTTCAATGGGAAAAGAATCCTTTTTCTAGCATGGAAAAAGAAGCTACATGTCAGTTCTTGAGGTGTTTCTGCGTGAAAATGTATTTATTTGGTTTTGCATGTGGATTTTTTGGTCAGAAGAAGCTGCTGGGGACTATGCAGGGCAAAAATGCAGTATTACATGGTAAGAACGCAATGCAAGATGTCCATGTGAACATTCTCACTAGAGATCGTTATCAGCAGCAGATTAGCTATAACTGTATTAGGTTTAAATACTGTAAACTTAAACTTAAACTAAGCCGTCTTAAAATTCGACAGAATTTAACTTAGTGGTTTGATAAATTTCAGCTTTGTCATTCACCATTTACTGGTGGTATCCATTATGTGCCAACTAAAATACAGTACAGACCAAAAGTTTGGACACACCTTCTCATTTAAAGATTTCTCTGTATTTTGTTGGCATTCTCATCAAGAGAATGCCAAGAGTGTGCAAAGCAGTCATCAAAGCAAAAGGTGGCTACTTTGAAGAACCTAGAATATAAGACATATTTTCAGTTGTTTCACACTATTTTGTTAAGTATATAATTCCACATGTGTTAATTCATAGTTTTGATGCCTTCAGTGTGAATGTACAATTTTCATTGTCAGGAAAATACAGAAAAATCTTTAAATGAGAAGGTGTGTCCAAACTTTTGGTCTGTACTGTACATATATCTTTATAGTAATGCTTGTAGAGCTATAAGATATAGATAGATGTCAAAGTATCTTCCCATGATAAAGCATAAACAATTGAATTATCTTTGAATCCATAAAGAGTTCCAAGTTGGCAGGTTATCCCCTATCCACAGGATAGGTAATTACTTTCTGATTGCTGGGGTTCTGGTGTCCCGTAGCTGGCACCCCTATTGATCCCAAAAGTAAAGCTGGCCATACACATTAGATGACTGTCGGACGAATGATGTTCGGCCAACATCTATCTCTGCTATCTCTCCCATACACAAATGTCCGCGATCAGCTAAGAGAGCATGTGTTCTCTATGAGGAAGATGCCAACAGATATCTCTGCCGGTGGCTTATCTCTGGGAGAACAAAGCGATTGGCTGTCTAAAAATGGATATGCCCGACTGACATTTCTCCTGACACTTAGTTGGCCAGCGCCCCCATACACATTAAAGCTAAGCAGCACAACATATGTGTCAGTAGGTCATCACATTGCTGACCTAATCACATTGCTGCTGTCACTGCAGAGAGGATGCAGCGAATACCGCAGGGAAATGTACGCGCTCTATGGAGGATCTGAAGATTGAATCTATAGACTATTATTGTAAATGGAAGGGTGAGCAGTATCACGCACATTCTGGGGCAGTGGAGGAAAATTGCGAGAGAGGGCCCAGTATAGAGAGGGGCAGTGTGCTGGGTGCGGGGACAATATAGAGAAGAGCTGTATGGTGGAACAGTTTGGAGAGGGGCAGTGTGGAGGGGGGACAGTATGGTGAGGAGCATGGGGGAGCAGTATGGAGAGTTGCAGTGTAGGGAGACCTTGTGGATCGTGGCAGTGTGGGGGGACATTATGGAGAGGGGCATTGTGGGGGGGAGCAGTATAGAGAGGTAGCAGCATAGTGGGGTCACTGAAGATGGGGGCAAGATGAGGGAGGACAATGTGGAGGCTATAGCTCATAAGTAAAGAAAGCACTGCAATTATCATTCATAAGGGAAGACTGTGTGGTGATTCATTCATAAGGGAGTACAGTGTAGTTATTATAATTTATAAGGCAGGACAGTGTGGTGGTTATAATTTAGAAAGGGGGATAGTGTGGAGTCAATGTATAATAAAAGGGTAAGAGGGTCATATTTTGTGCAGGAAGCACAGTGAGGGGCAATTATATATTCAGGGGCACATCAAGGGAGATATTTTTATTCATGGGGCTTGTAATGAGCACTGTCATAGAGGAAAATTAAAATCCATAAGACATCTCCAGAGAGGGACATGTCCCCCTCACATTGAACATATGAGGAAGAGAGAAAACTAATTGTAACTGGAGAGGAGGTGACTCTCCAACCTCCTTTGACACCCCAATCTTCTTTGAAGCAAATACCTCCTGCCATGAACAGGTGATTAAAACAGGATATCTGCTGGGGAAAAGACAGTAAGCTTTGAGATCTGTTTATGCAGAGGCGGGCAATTACACTTCCCAGGCCAAATCTCCCTCTCTTCAAAGGAAAACTGGACAATGGCAGTAAACTTTTTGTCTCCGATATCCAGGTATGAATATTGGGGTTTGCATCTATCCGATATTTATGGAGATAGATTTTCAGTGTCGCAGTGAAGAGACATATGGAACACATTCACTCACATCACTGTAAAGCTGGCAGAACCCCTCCAACTTAATAATGGTCCAAGAGATGGTTCTATACATGTCATATTTCATCTCTATAAAAAATAACATAGTGATAATGAACATGATGACAATATCTCCCACCTGGGATCTCCAGGGGCGAAGATATCCTATAAGTTGAGGCTCTCATAAAATTCCGAAGAGTCGAGAACATCCCACAAATAGCCCCCACGTTAGGTCATCAAGGGGAGGTGTGTGAGTGCAACTACTGCTAATAAAAAGCAGTAGTTAGGTTTGGGTCATTTGTCAGTTCTTGGAAGGTGCAGCTTGCCGTTGGTTCTGTCCATTTTCCTGGAGTACCTCCCTCTGATAAGCTCTGAGCCATTTCTGTGACATCAGGTTTAGTTATTCTCTTTTGTTATTCCTTCTTATTTTATGTAATTGTATATATTGTATTGTTTGTTCCCATTTCGTATCATCTTGTATATTTTTTTTATAACCATTGCCTATCTTTCTGGATTAAATATAAAAAATTGAATAGCTCTGTTCCTCTTGCCCTGTGAACTGCATCCCTGAAGCCAAGGCCGGCTCCAGGTTTTTGTGGGCCCTGGGTGAAAGAGTCTCAGTGGGCCCCTTTAACACATACCACGATTCATGATGCACAGATACTGCAGAGAAATATATATATATAGTACAATGCCGAAGATTTCACTTCTTACATTACATGACCGATATCTATTGTAAATTCCAGAATAGCTCAGAAACCGGCGAATTGCTCCATACAGAATACTGGCCCCCATAAAATGCTCCATAAAGGATACTGGCCCCCATATAACGCTCCATACAGGATACTGGCCCCCATATAACACTCCATGCAGAATACTAGCCCCCATATAACGCTCCATACAGGATACTGGTCCCCATATAACGCTCCATACAGGATACTGGTCCCCATATAACGCTCCATACAGCATACTGGCCCCCATATAATGCTCCATGCAGGTTGTGCCCCCACATAATGCTCCATGCAGGCTGTTCCCCCCACATAATGCCTCATGCAAGCTGTTCTCCCCATATAATGCCCCATACAGGATGTCACCCCTCCTTATAATGCCCCATTCAGGATGTCACCCCCCTTATAATGCCCCATGCATTATGTCACCCCTCCTTATAATGCCCCATGCACGATGTCACCCCCCCTTATAATGCCCCATGCAGGATGTCACACACCCCCACCTTATAATTCCCCATGCAGGATGTCACTTCCCCCCCATATAATGCCCCATGCAGGATGTCACTCACCCCCCCTTATAATGCCCCATGCAGGACGTCACTTCCCCCCCTTATAATGCCCCATGCAGGATGTCACTCCCCCCCTTATAATGCCCCATGCAGGATGTCACACACCCCCCCTCCCTTATAATGCCCCATGCAGGATGTCACACCCCACTCCCTTATAATGCCCCATGCCTCCATACATTAAAAAAAAAATCAAATACTCACCTCACTTCTCACCTGCTGCCTTTGCTCTGGGCTCCAGCGTCGCCGGCGTCTTCCCGCTCTGCGCTATGACGGCTCAGGAGAGGGCGCGGTGTAAAGACGTCACCGCACCCTCTGACCTGAGACGTGACAGTGCAGCCGCCACAGAAGAGACCAGAGCTGCTGCGGAGGCACGGGGAGAGGTAAGTATTGTTTTGCCGGCTGCCGGGGCCCTGAGCAAGCAGGGGGGAAAGGGCGCTGATACCGGCACCGCACCGCTCACTGGTCCCATAGCGCAGCAGGGTGCACACGGCGAGTGGGCTCCCCTGCCTGCTCAGGGCCCCAGCAATTGTCCGGGTGCGCCGGGTGCTGACGCCGGCCCTTCCTGAAGCCATATGCTACCTGTAACGGGTGTCCAGTCGGCCTGTATAAACAATTGGTGGTGGCAACTAGAAGTTCTTTTGTTATTGTGGAGCTGGCAGTTACTGTATGGGGGGTATATACACATATTCCATGCCTTGGAATCGGAGGTGAATATACCATTCGCTCACTGTGAGTTCCCCAATAACCAGCCTAGTAGTGGAAGCAGTCGCGGTCTCATCCACCACTCACCAGAGAATTGTGTAATTGTCCTGATGATTGGAGGTAGCAGAGTTGTGCTCCCATGACAAGTACTGTGTCAGGATGTGCTGGAGAAGAGTGGAAGTTTGTAGAGATGAGCTGTGCACATGAAATATCATCATAGCATCTGTACTACATGTAGACAGAAAGGATGGAAATGACTTCAATCAGAGAAGATGTTATCTTTAAGGTACCTAGATGTAAAGGCTTATTTGTGATACTGACTGTAATGAATTAGAACTGTGGTTCTTATATAGTCTGCAGTCTTTTTTTTGTGCAAAGTCTGATGGTAAGTAACAACTCCCAGCATCTCCTTACCATTATTAAGGAGTTGCAAGTTCATGCGATACAAGTGTATATACGGTTGACCTGACATTGCAATTAATCACTGTACTAAGCTTGGTGCTGCATTCATGTACTGATGTTGGTTATGGTGCTGTATTCATGTACTGATGGTGGTATTGGATTCATGTACTGACAGTGATTCTAATGCTGGATTCATAAACTGATGGTAATTTTGGTGCTGAATTTATGTACTGATGGTGGTTCTGACTCTGAACACATGTACTGACAGAGGCTCTGATCCTGTAAACATGTAATAATTGATTACTGGTCAGATGACAAGCTACATAGCCATCTATTTTAAAACTCAAAACTTGGAGTTTTGAGGAGGATTTCGAGAGTTTCTGCTCCAAAAACCCAGTGTAACTTTTTTGCGCAAAAACCGAGCAGAATCTCTCAAAATTCCCCTCAAATACTCAAAATTTCTCAAAACTTGGTGATGCATTTATGTATTGACAGTCGTCGTGGTGGACAGTGGACTGTATTCCAATGGATTCCCATTGAAATTGAGTGGTGGCTGTGCACGTGCAGTGCTGCTTCATTAATTTACTATGGGATTGTCAAAAATAGTTGAGTGCTTACTCAGCAAACTCTGGCAGTTCCATACACAGTGAATGGAGAGGTGGTGCACATGTGCAGCCTCTGGTCCATTACAAAAGTGCATTTCAGCGCATTGTTCTCGTGATCAATGGGGTCCCAGTAATCGGTTACCCAGGCAGTCAGAAAGTTATCATCTATACTCTGGATAGATAATAGATAGATAGATGATAATTTGCCAAGTTGAGACTATCCCTTTAAATAAGGCACCCAATTGAAACATCGAGATTTGATGCACTATATTGAAGCCATTCAGTATTTCCTTTCCCTTCATTATCTTTTTTCCTTTTCTTTTAGAGCTGTAGATGTCTTACCCAAGCTTTTATCAGCCTTACTTGATTAAACAGTAATATCAGAACATCCAGGTTGACATAATCACTTTATGAAATGGACAATTTACATGGAACTATTATGGATGTGTGGCACCCCAGGGGTCTGGTTACCACAGTAATAGAAATATTATGTCTGAGAGCAAGTGGGAGGTTTCTCTGGTCAGGAGCCCTAAGCATGCAACACCGCCCGCCCAGACCTGGGAGGGGAGGAATCTGCCCTTATAAACTGGGTCTGGGGCGGGATTAGGACAGTCAGAGCCTGGAGACAGTTCCAGACACAGGGAAAGTGTCAGCAAGGAGCTCTGTAGGAGCAGGAGCGAGTGCCAGGGGCTGGAAGCTAGATAGCTCGCCCTGGCTGAAGACATTAAGACCGGACACGGAGTCCGAGGCTGTGGGGACATCCAGGTCCAGCAGCAGAATCCAACCGGCAGGGGATTCCATGTCCTCTGTCCAGAGAAGCCCGGAGGCACGGTCACAAGCAAGGGACCAGCACCGCCATGGTGAAGCGGAGGCTAACAGAAGGCCCCAAGTCACCGGCTGTACGGGTGAGCACCACACGGTATACTCAGGGACGTGGGCTACTTCTACCCGCACACAGCAAGGTAGCCAGGAAAGAGTACAGATAGACGGGGAGGCCTACAACTCCACCTGGCCAGGGGAGATCCTGCTAGCTCTCAGACTGACCAGGCCTCTACTGCTAGCCAGTATTCCCGGGAGGGTCTGCTTTATAACATCAGTAAAGACCCTGAACTGCACTGCACGGACTCTGAGTTATTCCTGCTGCGCTCGTGCACCATCACTCCCATCATCCACACTAACTGCCCTGAGGCTATACTCCTCCCGTGGGGAGTCATCCCGTTCTTAACTGCACACACAACACCGGCCTCAGCGGTCTGCCTTGCAGCGGCGGTCCCCACTGACCGCAATCCACGGGTGGCGTAGTCGGACTATTATCTCACTAATAATACTGCCACTGAATTGACCACCCTGGGCACGGACCGGGTCAGCGCCACGGAGACTACAGCCCCCAGCGATCCGGCTCCGGGTATTCCCTGCACAACACAGGCCCAGGGGGCGCGTCAACTTTGGCGTAGTCAGCAGGATTCAAACCAACCCGCCCCAACGGGTATTGCGTGCCTGTAAAAAAAGACTTTTGCACTTACCTGAGAGAAGTTTCCCGCCATCCGCAGCCGCTTCCCGCCATCGGACGCCATCTTCGGGACGCCGCGCGGGAAGAAGAGGGGTGTGGACGCCGAAAGCGCGCGAGATCCGAAGCTCCGCCCCACGCGCTGACGCTGCGCAAGGTCCTGGAAGGGAGAGGGAGCGACACTGACGTCACAGGAGCGCGACGCAAGGTCCTCAACCCCGACGATCGACTGCGGAGCCGCGGCCTACGGAAGAAGAGCATCGCAAGGTAGGCCACGGTCCACTAGGGGGGAAGGAGGATGTCGGATACTGAAGGGAGCTCCACCGCCACACCGGCCGCCAGCGCAACCGCTGCTGCGGTCATGCCATTCACCATGCCCTATATCCCGGGGGCAACCTGGCTACCCCAGTACTCAGGGGAGTCACATACCCTAAGTGACTTTAGGGAAAGACTGGATAGCCTCTTCCAGGTATACCCCCTCACGGAAGAGCAAAAAGTGAGCATCCTGGTGGCCCAGTTAATCGGGGCAGCCCAAAGGGAGGTAAAGTCCTGGCCACCTAGGAAGAAGAGGACTGTCCGAGAAATACTAGCCCGGCTGAAAGACACATTTGATACCCGAACCTCAGCCGAAATAAAGCTCAGATTTTACGGGTGCAAACAACGGGCACATGAAAGTATAAGAGACTATGCTCTAAACCTACAAGAGGCCCTGAGAGCCATTAAGCAGGCAGACCCTGACAGCGTAGGGAATGAAGACAAGCTGTTGACCAAACAATTTATTGAGGGTCTACTGTGCAATGCCCACCGAACCCAGTTGCGGGGAATGGCCTTACAGGACCCTGACCTGGACTTTGCACAGTTCAAGGACAGAGCCATCCGGGTGCTCCGAGAACCGGCACCAGGTGGCGCTGTGACCCACAGGCGCCCTGCTATCACTTATCACCAGGACACGGCGCCCTTGTCTGCAGGGCCTGTGGGAGCTGATGCGCAGGCTTTGAACAATAACCCGGCTACAGACCTGCACCATCAGGTCCAAGAGCTGACTAAGAGCGTTGCCGCGCTAACCAGAACTGTGCAGTCTTTACAGGTCTCTTCTCCAGGAAAGATCCAGCTGGCATCCGGACCGGAGGACGTCCCGTGGCGCCGACTGAGGAGGACCCCACCGGCCAGAGGAAGACCCAGCGACCGATACAACGAGGACGGACAACCCATCTGCCGCCGCTGCAATCAACCCGGACATATGGCAAGGTACTGTCATTTAAACGGGCACAACCTGGGGTAGAGGGCCAACCCCCAGGCATAAGATCATCAGGCCCATCGAACTGGCATGATAAATACGTAGGGGGACGTCCGGTCTTGCCTGTGGTACTGGATGGCATTCCTATGAGTGCCCTACTAGTCACTGGGTCACAGGTGACTACCATCCCGTACGTGCTCTTCAAGCGGTACTGGAATGACTCGGACATAACCCGCTACCCAGATGATGACCTGAGCATTATCGCCAGCAATGGTCAGCCCATGCCATAGATAGGATTTAAAGAGGTGACCATCAAGGTCGGTAAGGTTGAACTGCCGGCACAAGGACTGATCATTGTGGACATTGACCGTCGCGAGAGTCACCCAAAAATAACCCTAGGTACTAACGTAATCGAAAACTGTCTTGCAGAGGTGATTCTTATTTTGCAGCAGGTTGCCAAGAACGCCAGTTCCAGCCAGCAGCGTGTCCTCCAAAAAGAGATCCGGGCACTGATGAAACGGCAACAGGTGGAACTATCTGGTGGTGAGAATGGTAGCGTGAGAATGTGTGACCCGTTCCCTATTGCCATGCCCCCGAAAAGTGAGATGATGATTTGGTGCCGGGCAGCTATTGGTCTAAGAGGTAGAGACTACCAAGCAATGGTAGAACCCGTCTTCTCAGACAGTAGGCCCACCGTTTTGACAGCACGGGGGTGGTCGATGTACGCCATGGGAGGGTGCCTGTCCGCATCATAAATATCGGGGAGAGAGAAGTATACCTGCCCCGGTATGCCACACTAGCCAAATTGTTCACCATCAACCAGAACTCTGTACAGGCCGTGGAACCCTTGCCTCCATCTCAACCAGAGGAAGGTAACGGCTCTAAGAAACCAATGGAGGACTGGTGTCAGCAACTGCATTTGGGTACTGACTCCACTCCCTCACACCAAAAACAGGGAGTCTATCGGGTGGTTCAAGAGTACGAGAGAGTGTTTAGTAAACACCCGCTGGACTTCGGGCGAGTAAAGGGGGTAGAACATCACATCCCCACGGGAGACCATCCTCCCATAAAGGAGAGATACCGACCCGTACCCCCTGCACACTATCAACACGCCAAGGGGATGCTAAAAGACATGAAGGAGGCTGGGGTAATTAGGGACAGCTGTAGCCCCTGGGCAGCTCCACTAGTCCTAGTGAAAAAGAAAGACAACACCATGAGAATGTGTGTAGACTACAGGAAGGTCAACCGTATCACACACAAAGATGCGTACCCATTACCAAGGATAAAAGAGTCCTTAGCTGCATTAAAATCTGCTAACTTCTTCTCTACTTTGGATCTCACTAGCGGGTACTGGCAGGTTCCTGTAGCAGAGGCGGACCGGGAGAAGACCGCATTCACCACCCCGATGGGACTCAGCGAATTTAACTGTATGCCGTTCGGGCTCTGCAACGCACCAGGAACCTTCCAACGGTTGATGGAATGCTGTCTGGGACATCGGAACTTCGAGACGGTCCTATTATACCTGGACGATGTCATCGTCTATTCCAAGACCTATGAGGACCATCTGGAACACCTGGCAGAAGTGTTTGAAGCCCTGGCAAACTATGGCCTAAAGGTAAAACCCTCAAAGTGTCATCTACTGAAGCCAAAGGTACAGTACCTGGGACACGTGGTGAGTGCTGACGGAGTGGCCCCCGACCCTGACAAGATCACCGTGATTAAGGACTGGCCAAGACCATCCAGCATAAAGGAAGTGCGGCAGTTCCTCGGGTTGGTAGGCTACTACCGAAGATTCATTCCCGGTTTTACCAAGAAGGCAGCTCCTATGCAGGACCTCCTGATAGGCCAGTCGAGGAAGGCCAAAAACCAGAAGCCACCCTTCAGATGGGAAAAGCTGGAAGAGGAGTCATTCCGCCAGCTGAAGATGGCCCTCACGGGCGATGAAATCCTGGCGTACCCTAATTACAGCCAGCCCTTTATCCTCCACACGGACGCAAGCAACATCGGGCTAGGAGCCATACTGTCCCAGATCCAGCAGGGGAGAGAACGGGTAATTGCTTACGCCAGCCGAAAACTGCGAAACACGGAAAGAAACCCTGAGAATTACAGCTCGTTCAAGCTAGAGTTCCTGGCAGTGGTGTGGGCGGTAACCGAACGTTTTAAGCATTACCTTGCCTCTTCCAGGTTCACCGTGTACACGGACAACAACCCGTTGACACACCTGGACACTGCAAGACTGGGTGCCCTGGAGCAGAGATGGATGGCCTGCCTGTCCAATTATGAGTTCACGATCAAATACCGGGCAGGACGCTCCAATACCAACGCGGACGCCCTGTCCAGGATGCCAAACCTACCGGCCGGAGGGGAAGATCCAGAAGAACTGGAAGAGGTCGAACTCCCTGCATTCCACCATCATGGGATTACCCAGTATTCCCACCGTGTGAGGGGCCAGCGATCCGCTACGTTCAACCCCTTATCCCACTACAACTGGGCGGAGACGCAAGACAGTGACCCCGCAGTCCGTCTGGTGAAGGAGATGCTGACCCAGGCTGACGCCCGCCTGGACCCAGACGCTTCGGAAGAGACCAAGCAACTGTGGACGGAAAAAAGCAGACTGTTTCTCTACAAGGAGAAATTGTGCCGCAGAATGGTCAATTCCCGGACACATGAACTGATCTGGCAGGTTGTGGTACCGAGACGGGACGCAGCTATGGTGCTGGAGGCCTACCACAATGGGGCAGGGCACTTCGGATGGAAGAAGCTGGAGTTCCTGCTGCGTGAACGGTTCTACTGGATAGGCATGAGAGGAGCCATTGAGAGATGGTGTAGAGACTGTGGCCCGTGCAATCTAAGAAGGAGGGACCATGCCAGCCAGAGGACTCCCCTGCAACCCATCCTCACCAGGCAGCCACTGGAACTGGTCGCTCTGGACCATGTTAAACTGGCTCCAAGCAGAAGCGGGTATGTCTACGCCCTAACCATCGTGGATCACTACTCCCGGTTCCTGGTGGTGGTCCGTGTCAAAGACTTGACGGCTCAGACAGCAGCCAGAGCCTTCCAGCTGCACTTCTGCCGCCCACACGGGTACCCAGACCAAGTGCTGACGGACCAAGGACCAGCCTTCGAAGCGGAGGTCTTCCAGGAGTTCTGCAACCTGTATGGCTGCAAGAAGATAAGAACAACGCCCTATCACCCCCAAACCAATGGACTCTGCGAGAAGATGAACCAGGTGGTGATAGATCTGCTAAAAACATTGCCCCTGGAAGAACGCAGTCTGTGGCCTGAGAAACTGCCCGATCTGGTGGACCTGTATACCCACATCCCGGTAGGTTCCACCAACTGTACCCCGGCTTACCTAATGCGAGCAAGACCTGGTAAGCTGCCTGTTGACCTGGATATGGGAGTCCTGACACCCGAGGACACCTCGCCAGAGGCAGACTGGGATACAGAACGGCAGCAGCAGTACTGGAAAGTACAGGAGAGCGTCGAGCGAAGTCTCTGTCAATCAAGAGAAAGGCAGGAGAGGACTTATAACCAACATGCTCCCGCTGTTCCCCTGGTACCTGGAGAGCAGGTCTTGAAAAGAAAAAGGCGGCTCCATAAGTTGGACGACCAGTGGGAAAAGGACCCGTACATCGTACTGCCCTCAAACCACAATAATCCAAAGGTGTACGTCATCAGCAAGGATGGAGGAGAAACCACAGCCACTGTCTCCAGAGACCACCTGAAAAAGTGCCCCGAGAAGTTGCAAAGCACGGATGAAGATTAGGAAGACCCTCAACCCGTAGAGGAAAAGGAGGAAATGATCAGCACCGTACTCGGAGACTTTCCCTGGTCCTGGACACAAGTAAACAACGCTATCGTGGTGCCCGTCCTCACCTTTCTCCAGCCAGCCCCTCAAGTGCCTACAGAAGACCAGGTAGAGCTGGAAGAGCAGCCGGCCCAGGAGGCAGAAGAGTCCACACCAGCAGCGCAGGAGGATCAACCCTCTGCTAGTAGTGAGCCTGCCGTGCCCCTAGTGAGCCAAAGAGTACGCAGACAGCTGCCCAGCTTACCCATAACACCTCCTACACCCTGTAGTGCAGGACCAGTTAGTGAGCTCCGTAGGTCCACTAAAGTCATTAGAGGTCAGATGCCCGCTCGCTGGAGAATATAAAGTAATGCACTGTAAATTTACCTGTTTCTTGAAAATGTTTATGGTTTTTGTTGTTGCCTGTTATTAATTATGTTTCTCAGTTACCCGGCAGATTTCTATGGACTAACAGGTTATGGACGCTGGATAACCGGAACAATTCTTGTAGATAGTTGCACATTGTGCCTCTTGCGAAGACGGCCGCGGAAGATAAAACCTGTGTGGCGTGGCCTCCTTGCGGCCCAAAGTAGCTAGCTTCAGCCTTGCAGCCACGCCCAAGGCCAACGCAAGGGGTTTTCTTTGGACAGGTCCCCTACCTCGCTTAAAACTTCACCTTGGGTGATATGGACACCCGGTTACGGAAATGCCGTGACCACAAAATGTACTTTTTCATGTTGTCTTGTTATTGTTATACCCTGCATTTATGTTTCTTTAAAAATATGTTTAGTCCCGGAGTACTAAATTTTACTAGGGGGGAATGTGGCACCCCAGGGGTCTGGTTACCACAGTAATAGAAATATTACGTCTGAGAGCAAGTGGGAGGTTTCTCTGGTCAGGAGCCCTAAGCATGCAACACCGCCCGCCCAGACCTGGGAGGGGAGGAATCTGCCCTTATAAACTGGGTCTGGGGCGGGATTAGGACAGTCAGAGCCTGGAGACAGTTCCAGACACAGGGAAAGTGTCAGCAAGGAGCTCTGTAGGAGCAGGAGCGAGTGCCAGGGGCTGGAAGCTAGATAGCTCGCCCTGGCTGAAGACATTAAGACCGGACACGGAGTCCGAGGCTGTGGGGACATCCAGGTCCAGCAGCAGAATCCAACCGGCAGGGGATTCCATGTCCTCTGGCCAGAGAAGCCC
The DNA here is from genome assembly GCF_046119375.1 of Phyllobates terribilis. Lineage (NCBI taxonomy): Eukaryota > Metazoa > Chordata > Amphibia > Anura > Dendrobatidae > Phyllobates > Phyllobates terribilis. The sequence continues at coordinate 149,405,009 of NW_027362762.1, forward strand.
GGAGGCACGGTCACAAGCAAGGGACCAGCACCGCCATGGTGAAGCGGAGGCTAACAGAAGGCCCCAAGTCACCGGCTGTACGGGTGAGCACCACACGGTATACTCAGGGACGTGGGCTACTTCTACCCGCACACAGCAAGGTAGCCAGGAAAGAGTACAGATAGACGGGGAGGCCTACAACTCCACCTGGCCAGGGGAGATCCTGCTAGCTCTCAGACTGACCAGGCCTCTACTGCTAGCCAGTACTCCCGGGAGGGTCTGCTTTATAACATCAGTAAAGACCCTGAACTGCACTGCACGGACTCTGAGTTATTCCTGCTGCGCTCGTGCACCATCACTCCCATCATCCACACTAACTGCCCTGAGGCTATACTCCTCCCGTGGGGAGTCATCCCGTTCTTAGCTGCACACACAACACCGGCCTCAGCGGTCTGCCTTGCAGTGGCGGTCCCCACTGACCGCAATCCATGGGTGGCGTAGTCGGACTATTATCTCACTAATAAGACTGCCACTGAATTGACCACCCTGGGCACGGACCGGGTCAGCGCCACGGAGACTACAACCCCCAGCGATCCGGCTCCCGGTATTCCCTGCACAACACAGGCCCAGGGGGCGCGTCAGGTGTACCATAAATATTCTACACAATTCTTTTGAAACACTATAGAGGCGACATCTTTACTATAACACTCAAGTAAAAACGGAAGCCTGGTGCATAATGCAAGTCTATTGAAGTAAGCATTTGTCATGTAATGAAGTAAAAATTCGAAAAAAAAAAGTGTATTGAAATGAATCACAATGCTACGGTGTGCCAAGTCTGCCATTTTTATATTGATCTGGTATGGTGTTCCACAGCCCTTTAACCTGCACTGAAACGCAATGAGATGATTTTACAAGCAGCGGTTTATAGTGTTTTGAATAGAATTCTTAAAAGAGAGGCAGTAATTACTATCCGGCTCCTACAATATATCAGGCAAGACCTCTGACTTCCAAAGTAATTATATCGACATGCATGGTAATAATATCACTGTATTATAGCGTGTCTTATGTTTATTGCAGGCCATTCTTACAATTTCTACCTTCTCTGAGCTGAGTTGGCGCGGTCTAGTCGTGCAAATCGCTCCAGCATGAAAATTGTTAAGAAGCTGGTGATTAAATAGTCTGGGGACTTGGTAAATGTGACCTAGTAAAAGCCAAGGTACAGCAAGGGAGTCACAAGCGCTGAATCTCAGGTCACCTGATCCAGGAGAAATGGGTGATAAAAACAAGCATTTTCGGAAATTATGTAGAATATTCCATTTGTGGCTTGCTGCAGTCGGGGAGGGAGCAGAATTTTAATCAGGGAGACTGCAGTGACAGACTGCAATGTGCCTGGTGTTATACTGTCCTTATAAATCATATTAACACAGCCAGACGCTCAGTGCACAGAGCAGCTTAAAGCTGTCAGTGTGGAGTCTGGCCAGGGGAATGAGGCTGCCTGAGAGGGGGAGGCTGCAAGGAACCTAGGAAAGGAACAAATAAAATAGTGAGTGGGAGGAAGACATGGAAATAAGGGCAAATAAAAGGAGGGAAACAAAGGAAAACACAACAGCATGAGATGAAATCCTGCTAGCTGGGGTTATAAAGACAGTGGAGATCACAGGTCCCATATAGTGTGTGCAAAAAATAGAAATGAACCTAAAAAGTAGGAAAACAAAGGAATATACAACAACATAAGAAGAGACCTATGAGGGGATATAAACGCAGTGGAAATCATAGTGTGTGCAAAAATTAGAAATAAACCTAAAAAGTAGGAAGACAAAGGAAAATACAACATAAGATTAGACCTGTGAGAGGAGATATAAAGGCAGTGGAAATCATAAGTCACATATGTGTGTGCAAATAATAGGAATAAACCTAAAAAGTCTGAAAACAATGGAAAATACAACAACATAAGTTGTGATTAGACCTGTGAGAGGGGTTATAAAGACAATGAAAATCTTAGATCACATATAGTGTGTGGAAAAATTAGAAATAAACCTAAAAAGTAGGAAAACAAAGGAAAATACGACAACATGAGATGAGACCTGTGTGAATGAGAGTGAAAATCAATGATCACTTATAATGTGTGCAAAAATCAGAAAAAAAAACTAACTAAAATGTAATGAAACATACTGTATTATTTAACTTACATAGCAATCATATATATAAACCACAAAAAAATGTATTGATTTTTATAAACAGCGCTACAGAGCAGCTAGCCTTATTATATTAGGTCAAACATGTATAATCAACTGTTAAATGTGTATTGGGGCATCATGACTGTCCCCCAACTAGAGGTGTAGAAAAGAGGGATTGGACATGTTGGATATCAATATACCCTAGTCTCTGTTCCCATGGGAGATAAGCCGCTGCCTGAGGTGCATATTAATAGGAAACTACAAAGAGATAGCTGCTGGCTGAACAAGTCTGTATTACAACTATACTATATTATATACAAAGGTCATTGGAGTCTACTCTACGTAGAGAAATTCCAATATCTCAAGTTGGTGGCTTGAAGGTAAAAGTAATCCTTGTATGTGATTTTCCTGGGTCTATTTCCAGTGGTTTACTGTCTCAGTCAATTTCCAGTCTTTGATGTCACTTGATCTTGTGGTCTAAATGAAAACTGACTTGGGTATTAGTAAATTGTACCCTGAAATTGCCATAAACTCAAGACTCAGGTTTTCTACTATGCACCTTTTATTAATTATAAGTGTATTATTGTACATAGAGAAACCACTGCATAATGAAAAAAAGGTATTTCTCTACTGTTTCTGCTACATTGGTAAAACAAAATTAAAAGGCATGGATTGAGTGTTTTATGGATTAGGGGTTATTCAGTTTGGAGAAACGAAGCCTTAGGGGTGGTCTTATTACAATGTACAAATACAGTATAGGAGGGGACAGTACAGAGATCTTTCTACACCTAGGCCTGCTACGGTGAGAAGTGCACTCATCTACTTCTAGAGGTAAGAAGGTTTAATCATCATAGAAGGATTAATCATCATTCATTGCTCCAGTTAGTCTTAAGGAGCACCTGTCACCAGGTCATACGTGGTCAGTTTTTGCGAGGGAATCCTGAGAGCCACGACACTTGGTTAAGATCATAAAAATTAGCATTAAATAAAAAGACCCATATCTCAGAAACCATATGGCAGAGTTAAAAGAAACTCTGAATACACAGGGGAACAGCAGGAATAAAATAAAAGCACAAACGGCCCACTTTTGACCTGGTTGCAAGTTCTCTTTAATTCCTTTACGACCTTGGACGTACAGTGGGTACGGAAAGTATTCAGACCCCTTTAAATTTTTCACTCTTTGTTCCATTGCAGCCATTTGGTAAATTCTAAAAAGTTAATTTTTTTTCTCATTAAAGTACACTCTGCACCCCATCTTGACTGAAAAAAAAACAGAAATGTAGAAATTTTTGCAAGTTTATTAAAAAAGAAAAACTGAAATATCACATGGTCATAAGTATTCCGACCCTTTGATCAGTATTGAGTAGAAGCACACTTTTGAGCTAGTACAGCCATGAGTCTTCTTGGGAATGATGCAACAAGTGTTTCACACCTGGATTTGGGGATCCTCTGCCATTCTTCCTTGCAGATCCTCTCCAGTTCTGTCAGGTTAGATGGTGAACGTTGGTGGACAGCCATTTTCAGGTCTCTCCAGAGATGCTCAATTGGGTTTAGGTCAGGGCTCTGGCTGGACCAGTCAAGAATGGTCACAGAGTTGTTCTGTAGCCACTCCTTTGTTATTTTAGCTGTGTGCTTAGGGTCATTGTCTTATTGGAAGGTGAACCTTCGGCCAAGTCTGAGGTCCAGAGCACTCTGGAAGAGGTTTTCATCCAGGATATCTCTGTACTTGGCTGCATTCATGTTTCCTTCAATTGCAACCAGTCGTCCTGTCCCTGCAGCTGAAAAACACACCCATAGCATGATGCTACCACCACCATGTTTCACTGTTGGGATTGTATTGGTCAGGTGATGAGCAGTGCCTGGTTTTCTCCACATATACCGCTTAGAATTATCACCAAAAAGTTCTATCTTCGTCTTATCAGACCAGAGAATCTTATTTCTCATAATCTGGGAGTCCTTCATGTGTTTTTGAGCAAACTCTATGCGGGCTTTCATATGTCTTGCACTGAGGAGAGGCTTCCGCCGGGCCACTCTGCCATGAAGGCCCGACTGGTGGAGAGCTGCAGTGATAGTTGACTTTGTGGAACTTTCTCCCATCTCCCTACTGCATCTCTGGAGCTCAGCCACAGTGATGTTGGGTTTCTTCTTTACCTCTCTCACCAGGCTCTTCTCCCACGATTGCTCAGTTTGGCTGGACGGCCAGGTCTAGGAAGACTTCTGGTGGTCCCAAACTTCTTCCATTTAAAGATTATGGAGGCCACTGTGTTCTTAGGAACCTTGAGTAATGCAGAAATTCTTTTGTATCCTTGGCCAGATCTGTGCCTTACCACAATTCTGTCTCTGAGCTCCTTGGGCAGTTCCTTTGAGCTCATGATTCTCATTTGGTCTGACATGCACTGTGTGCTGTGAGGTCTTATATAGACAGGTGTGTGCCTTTCCAAATTAAGTCCTATCCGTTTAATTAAACACAGCTGGACTCCAATGAAGGAGTAGAACCATCTCAAGGATGATCACAAGGAAATGGACAGCATGTGACTTAAATATGAGTGTCTGAGCAAAGGGTCTGAGTACTTATGACCATGTGATATTTCAGTTTTTCTTTTTTAATAAATTTGCAAAAATTTCTACATTTCTGTTTTTTTTTCAGTCAAGATGGGGTGCAGAGTGTACTTTAATGAGAAAAAAAATGAACTTTTTAGAATTTACCAAATGGCTGCAAAGAAACAAAGAGTGAAAAATGTAAAGGGGTCTGAATACTTTCCTCACCCACTGTATAGGTACGTCCAAGGTCATGTCCCTGCATTTGATCATTTGATGCGGGCTCCGGCTCTGAGCCCGCGTCTTTGCCTGCAGATGACAGCTAATTTGATCAGCTGTCATGTGCCTTATATCGATGCGGGTGGGTCCACGATCCACTCGTGGCTGTTAACATGTTAAATGTTGCTGTCAATCTCTGACAGCGGCATTTATCTTGTGTGAGCCGGAAGTGCGTCATAAGACCCACCCATCAGCGCCAATGGGTTGTCCTGACAGCCGGGGGTCTGCAGAAGACCACAGTGCTTGACATTATAAATCTCCTATGAACGCTGGCTCATGGCTGGCGTTCATAGAATATCATGATTTATGCTGCACATAGCAGGGCTATGTGTGACACCAGCGATCAGATGATTGCAGCTTCAAGTCTCCTAAGGAGACTATTGAGGCAAGTAAAAAGTAAAAAAAAAGTTTTAAAAAATATTGAAAAAAAACATAAAAGTTCAAATCACCCCCCTTTAGCACCATTCAAAATAAAACAATAATAATAAAAAAATACACATATTTGGTATCGCTGTGTTCAGAAATGTCCGATCTATCAAAATATAAAATAAATTAATCCCATCGGAATATGAAATAACGAGAAAAGAAATCAAAATGGCATAATTACGTTTTTTTTGTTGCCGCAACATTGCAATAAAATACAATAACCGACGATCAAAACATTGTATCTGCCCCAAAATGGTATCAATAAAAACGTCAGCTTGGTGCGCAAAAATTGAGCCCTCGCCCAGCCCCAGATCCCGAAAAATGTAGTCGTTACAGGTCTCGGAAAATGGCGACTTTTTTTTTTTTTTTTTTTTTTATATAAACTTTGGATTTTTTCACCACTTAAATAAAACCTATACATGTTTAGTATCTGCTTCCTTGTACTGAACTGGTGAATCATATTGCCTGGTCAGTTTTAGCATTTAATGAACATGGTAAATAAAAAACGCAAAAAACAAGCCCTCATACGGCTATAATGGCTCTGGGATCAAGGGGAGCAAAAAACGAAAACGCAAAAATAGTAAATCGCAAGGTGATGAAGGGGTTAAATGAAGAGAGGTAGAGCCAGAAAGACACACAGAAATGCTATTGCTTTCTGATATTTTATTTCACATCAGGTCTGGATTCACAGCTTTGCTGCTCAGTACTGTAGGATGTCCTCTATGCTGCTGCTTCTGGATGAATGTGAAAGACTTCATAGCAAACTTTGGAATACATTTTCACATTAGCTTCCCTCAGGCGTTTCATTGCCACGCTGGAGAGAAGAAAAAAAGCCAGATGGAACAAGGAAACTAGACCTCAACAGTTTTGCAGTAAAAACTGGTAAAAAAAGCGTGATGACAGCTGCTGCTGTTTTGTCATCAGTTGTCTTCAGTTGAGAAACATAAAGTTGGATAGGAATGGTTCGGACATATGGAAATCTGGCCTAAAATTTTATGTCCCCATGATAAAATATTGTTCTTCACAGGGGACTACACACAGATTCATTAGTACAGCTACACCGGGGATCAATAGCTACAGTATATGGCACATTTCTTGAGTCTTCATCTTTAATATACATAATTTCACAGTAATAATTATAAGGTGAAAAAAACGGGGGTGTTAACTTGAATGACCCCCAAGGCTGTGCTGTGGTTCCCAGAACACTGGTAAGTAACATTGCGGCTTTTTTTCCCAGAAGGATTTCAACACCAGGTTGTTATGTATACCCCAGGGAATGTTTGCTGTGAAACACAGGTATGTAAGATATGCCGATGGTCGTAAATGCCCAGTAGCAGATTTTGGCTTGGGGGGTTGTGCAGAGAAGTTTTGCTGCTGGGAGCTCTACTTTTTGTAACTGAGCTTTCAAAAATACGAAAGAATTGTACAAAAGTAATAGACAATACTCTACCCGGAAAACCTAAAAGTAAAAAGTCAGTTTCAGCTTAGTTGAAAAAGAATTTTGAGGTTTTGTCTAAATACCATAGGTCCAAATTTCTGTTATTTCATACTATTCATAGGAGTAAGAACACTTATGCTATGGAGCTCCAGATCTATTGCTTCCTTCTCACTGTCAAAGAGATAAATGATTATTATATTATTTTGTAGAATCTTGAACCTGTTCTCATTTAAAATGAAAAGATGGAACATAAAGTAACGGAAAGAAAAACTAAAGTGCAGTGTGTTCTCGATTCAAAAATCAAAGAGCACTTCAGGATCAGTTATCAAAAAATATGGGGCCAGTTAACAAGGTGCAAAACATTTAGTTATTTGTTACAGTTTTTTGTCAGAAGAAAAATTGACATTTTGGCACACGCTGGTTTTGCACAAAATGTGCAACCATTTTAGATTTTACGCTTTCTGCATGTTTTTTTTTTTAAATTGTGGATGGAGGTTAGATATAGGTAAGTAGCCAAACACATCATAATGTCTGTATTTATTTATTTTTACTTAAAGGGGTGGTCTGATACCTAAAATGTCCCTTCTAAATATCTGTTTTCAGATTCTAAGAACTTTTGCAATTTGCTTTATTGTAAAATGCCTTACACTTCTCTATATCTTGCTAATCCTTCAATGTGTTTTTTTTTACTTCACTACCTGTGGCGTTTCATTTGAGAGGAGTCTCAAGCAGGACGTCACAGGAGGCTGGGGCTGCACTCACTTCCCTGCAGCATCTTCTGGAATAGGACTTCATTAGGGCGCAGCGCTGTAGTTACTAGAGTTTCTTGCATTGACGCCCTCTGGAGGTGTCGTGGATCCATAGTGATAGACGCTATGGGAGATGTGAGTGCAGCGCCTGCACTCTGGTTCTATCTCCGCCACATCTTCAAACTGTGAAACATGACGTTGTCAGGGGGCAGAGATAGAGGCATTGAGTGACACCAATGCTGCCCCCACAGCTTCTAGCACCGCCCTAAAACGAATCCTCATCGGTGTCACTCATGTCTTCTATCACTGCCCCCGATGACGATTAGTTTGAAAGCTGTGTTATAAGCTTCGGGGCAGCGCTGGTGTCACTCACTGCTTCTACCTCCGCCCTCTGACAAGGTCTTGTTTTACAGTTAGAAGCTGCGGCGGGGACAGAAACAGAGTACAGTGAATAACTTCAGCACTGCCCCCAGATGACGTCCTGTTCCAGAAAGGGCAATAGACACAGCAGTGAGTGCAGCCCCAGCCTTCTGTGATGTCCCGTTTGAGATTTCTCAAGGAAGTGAAGTAAAAAAAACACATTTAGGAATTAGATAGGGAGAAGTGTAGGGCATTTTATTATAAAGCTAATTACAAAAGTGGTTAGGGTGTAAAGATAGATATTTAGAAAATACATTTTAGGTACTGGACCACCTCTTTAATATTATTTTAGTGAGAAAAAATATATTCAAAAGAAAAAAAAGAATATAAACCATGGAGGAATGTAAACTACGGTCAATAATACCAAGATATGCCAGTAAATATTGCTAAATAAGAAAAAGCAACTACTTCTCAACATATTAAATCACCATTTCTACAACCTATATTAAAAGATAAGGTGTGTTTTTTTTTCTAAAGTTTGATGAGCCATGTGCTTAAAAAAGCAAAGAGCAATGAAAACAGTAGTAGGAATGAGACATAAAAGGAGGGGAAAGAAGTGAAAGGGGTGGGGAAGGGAAAACACCAGGAAACAATTAGTGAATGGTGGCCAAGTACACAATGCCATTATAATAAATCCTAGAAACAATTCAGCCATTTTTCTAAACCAGAACCAGAATGAAAGTCCAACAAGGACTTATCACATAGACCAAGATCATCATCGACCATTATTTCCATCATCATCAGAAAACTAATCTCTGAGACTTATTCCTTTATGGTGAGTTCCGAAAGATGATCATTGATCACCAAAGCCTTGGTATGACCGACCAGGCAGCAATAAGGAAACGTCAGAGGAGGCCCTTATGAATAACCTGCACAGAGCTTGAGATTGCTGAGAGTAAGGCCAACTGTGGTGATCCTGTGATTATAACTCCTGGAACAGCTTCATAGGTCTCAAAAATAGAATCCCAGAAAAGACACAAGAAAGAACAACTCCACCACATATGTATTGGCGTAACTATCTCACTCCCTCATCAACAGCATAGGGGAGATACAGTGAAAAACATCTTATGCAAGACTGCTGGAGCTCTATACGCACTGAGACAGTATTTTTCAATTTCTTTCATGTTCATGCCTTGTCTTTGGCATTTTAGGAGTTAAGAAAAATGTTTTATGCCATTATTCAGTCGTGAAAGTCTGACCAATCTCCCTCTTCCATAAACTAGTAAAATACGTAAGGTAATTTGTTGATAGACAGATTCCGCAAATTACAGTAAACCTTAGGGTATGTGCACACAAGGTCTTTACAAGCGGGCAAACTCACCGAGGAAAACGCTTAAAGGGAACCTGTCAAGTAATTTCAAGCATCTAAACTGTCCCCAGTGCGTTGTTAGTGATGCAATGTGCATCATTAGCATGTTATTTTCATTGAAAAAAACGGTGGTCTAATCATGTCGCAAAAGCACTTTATACACTTATATCGTACCTGCTCGTTTAGTCATAGGGGTGTGCTTAATTTTCTTTCAGTCATAGGCGTCACCGCCCACTCAATTTGATTGATTGTCCTGGAAGTGCAAATGTCACTCGAAACTGTTGTAAAATCCCATGCTTGCGCAGTGTGGAGCATGGAGTGTGAAGCCACACTTGCGCAGTGTTGAGATCGGGCAGCTGCTTTTGCACAGTGCGTAGCTTTGAGCCGCGCTTGCGCCCTGTGTAGCGTGGAGCCGTGCTTGCGCAGTGTTGATTGGGGAGCTACGTAGTGACGAGTTTCTCCTCATGCTTGCGCCATGACCAGCGGCTTCCCACTCAACACTGCACAAGTGTGGCTCGAAGCGACACTGTGCAAGTGTGGCCGCCCAACCTCAACACTGCGCAAGCGCGGCTTCACACTCCATGCTCCACACTGCGCAAGCGTGGGATTTTACAACGGTCTTGAATTACAACGGCGCTTCCAGGACAATCAATCAAATTGAGTGGGCGGTGACGCCCGTGACTGAACAAAATCTAAGCACACCCCTATGACTAAACGAGCAGGTACGATATAACTATATCAAATGCTTTTGGGACATGATTAGACCGCTGTTTTTAATGAAAATAATGTGTTAGTGATGCACATTGCATCACTAACAACGCACTGGGGACAGTTTAGATGCTTGAAATTACTTGACAGGTTCCCTTTAAGGTAACGGCGGCATTTTTTCTTCATGAAGTGTTTTTTTGTGTCATTTCCTGAGCATTTTTTCAGTGCTTTTCGCTGTTGCCGATTGTTTGAGCTTTCCCATTGCTTTGTATTATAAAGTATAAAGTGTCCTTAGAGAGAAAACACCTGAAGAATGGTCAGATCACTGGTTTTAACCACTTGGCATCTTTGGAAACATGATGCTATTAACCCCTTCATGACATATGACATACATTTACATCACATATCATGTTGCTGCCTTTGATGCGGGCTCGAACACCAAGCCCGCATCTTTCCCGGAAGATGACGGCTAATTTAATCAGCGATCATCTGCTTTTAACAGCCGCGGGTGGTGAGGAGCTTCGCACATGGCTGTTAACCTATTAAATGCCGCTGTCAACATCTGATGGCGATATTTAACATACACTACCTGGGATGCCATGTAATTTCATGTTCCCATCGGCACACCCATGACGTAATCGTGGGGCACCGATGGGTTATCATGACAACCAGAAGTCTCCTGAAGACCCCCCGTGCTTGTTTATGATGATCCTCCTGTGAAAGCCAGTGTTTAGGTGGAGGTTCATAGGAGATCATGATTTTCACTGATGCACTGCCATGTATGGCACAAGCGATCAGACGATTGCAGCTTCAACAAATACAGCTGACAAATACAGTTAAAAATAAAAAGTTTTTAAAAATATGAAAAAAAAAAAAAAAAGACAAAAGTTCAAATCACCCCCCTTTTGCCCCATCAAAAATAAAGCAATTAAAAAAAATACACACAGCAGGTGAAATAAATATTGAACACGTCACCAATTTGCTAAGTAAATATATTTCTAAAAGTTCTATTGATATGAAATTCTCACCAGATGTCAGTAACAACCCATCCAATCCACGCAAGGAACAAAATTCGCCATGTATGTCCATACATTAAGTTATGTATGATAATGAGAAATTAAATAACACAGATAAAAGGTATTGAACACATGAAGAAAGAGAGGTGCAAAAAGCCATCAAAATCTATTAATAATAATAATCTTTATTTATATAGCGCCAACATATTCCGCAGCACTTTATAATTCAAAGGTTCATATACAACAGTCATAAGTAACATAGCTAAAGATAATACAATAATTAAAGCAAAAATGATGACGAACCTGCTCGTAAGAGCTTACAATCTACAATGAGGTAGAGTGACACAAAGTACAGGGGCTTATTTACAATGAAGGTCCAGCCATCTTGAGGGGATGAGGGATAGATAAAGACTGCATGAGCTCGTCATCAGCCAGTATTTGTAGTACTTTTGGGTTCGGTGGAGTTTGGTGGAGACTTATGTTTGGAGAAATAATGAATGGGCTATAAAAATATAAAAGGACTTCGATTAGGGAACGTAAAAGGTCACCCTAAACAGGTGTGTTTTTAGGGAGCGCCTAAAACTGTGTAAGTTGTGGTTCGTTCTAATTTCTTGGGGTAGAGCATTCCAAAGAATAGGTGCAGCTCGGGAGAAGTCTTGTAGTTGGGAGTGGGGTCTTGGAGCCGAGAGTAATTAGTAAATAGTATTAGTAATTAGAAAGCAATCCTGCAACTTAGTGAAAAATAATATTGGTTGGTTCAACTGAAGGCCTATAAAATAGGTGTCTCATTACCAAGGTGCCACACAACAAACATCTCATGATGGGTAAAACAAGAGAGTTGTCTCAAGACCTTCACAACCTTATTTGTGCAAAACAATACTGATGGCATTGGTTACAGAATAATTTTTAAACTACTGATAGTTCCAGTGAGCACTGTTGGGGCCATAATCTGGAAGTAGAAAGAACACCATTTCACCTTAAAATGTCCACGACCAGGTGATAACTGCAAATTTTCCGATAGGGGAGTGAAAAGAATTATCAGAAGATGTGTGCAAGAGTCAAGGACCACCGGTGGAGAGCTACAGAAAGGCTCCATTACTGAAAAAAAAGCATGTTCAAGTTTAAAGTTTGCTCAACAACATTTAGACAATCCTGTGAAATACTGCGAGAATATAGTTTTGTCAGATGGGACCAAAATAGAAGTCTTTGGATGCCATAATATACACCATGTTTGGAGACCAAAAGGCACTGCATATCACCCTAAAAACACCATATCAACAGTGAAGTGTGGATGTGGAAACATCATGGTGTGGGCTGTTTTTCAGCATATGACACTGGCAAACTTCATATAAACGAAGGAAGGATGAATAGGCAAATGTACCGAGACATTCTTGACTAAATTCTGCTGCCATCTACCAGGATGATGAAGATGAAACAAGGGTAGATATTTCATCAAGACAATGATACCAACCACTCAGCCAATGAAACTGTCAATTGGTTTCAGAGAAAGAAAATAAAGCAAGTATGGCCGAGCCAATCACCTGACCTGAATCCAATAGAAAATTTATGTAAGGAACCAAAGCTCAGAGTTCATAGAAGTGTAGCGTGATGCTGGGCGGTAGCTGAGGATGAAGTACCAGTCGGTTGCGTCCCGTCACATTACATAAAGGTGGGAGTCCTGGCTGGGTGTGTGGACTTGCGTTACGAGGGTACTACGCCCATGCAGGCTGCATGTGACTGATGTTAATGGTTTGCCAGGACCAGGTGTTGGACTGTTCAGTGAGGGAGGACCAACATTTGAAAATAAACTTTTTCCTGAAAGAGGACTTGGTAGAGATTGCATACAAGAGATAGCGAGAACACAGTCTTATGAACATTTCTTTTACAACTCAAAGCATTTTCCACAGTTTCCTTCCTTCATTTTTCTATTGCTCTCCTTTCCTCTTTACTCTCTCTACTTGTTACATAAGTTGAAAAAAGACATAGGTCCATCAAGTTCAACCTTCTTCCACCAATTGTACAATTCGTCACTAATTTAAATATAACCCACCATGTAATGTTTATCGAGGAAAGTATTTAAACACCCAGGCTTGGGAGTTAATTAGCACGAGGGAGGTAGCCGCTGGGTCCTAGAGTAAGACAGATCCAAGAAGGTGTTTGTAATGCCAAATCAAGAGATCTTCTGCAACCAACTGCAGGGCGACTGTCTGTCACATCTGATACATCCGTGACACTGCCATCACTATCTCTTGTGGTTGAGCATTCCACAGTCTGACTGCTCTAACTGTAAAGAACCCTTTCCTATTTAGCTGCTGGAATCGCTTTTCTTCCACCCATAATGAGTGCCCCCTGGTCCTTAGTATGGTCTTTGGAAGGAATAAATCATATGCCAGTCCTTTGTACTGACCACATATATATTTATACATGTAAATGAGACGTCTTTTTTCTAAGCTAAACAAGTCCAACTTTTCCAACCTCTCATCATATGAGATGCCTTCCATCCCTTGTAATAATCTAGTTGCCCGCCTTTGAACTGACTGTAACTTCTGAATATCCTTTTTAAAATGTGGAGCCCAAAACGGGATCCTATATTCTTGATGTGGCTTCACCAGTGATTTATATAGGGGTAGCAATACATTGAGATGGAGGGATTTTATCTCTCTTTTTATACAACCTAAAATCTTGCTTGCTTTTGCGGCTGCTGGTTGACATTGAGTACTGCTGCTCAGCTTACTTGTAACCAGAATACCCAAGTCCTTCTCCTGTTTTGTAGTTCTTGTCCTCTGTCTGCACTGTTTCTCACTACTTCACTACAACCCAGCTCAACTATACAGTCCGGTTTAACAAGAGTGCTTTGCTTGACCCTCGGTTTCACGTCTTCCCCTCCCCCTTATTGAAGCATTGGTGCCAGTATGGCCGATACTTATCTTCTCTAGTGCTGATGCTCTGGAACTCCTGCTCGGGACAATCTATTTGCCTCACATACTCAGTCCTGTCTAGGCCTGTTACCTTCAAGAGTAAACTCTAGGTCTTTCTGCTAGGCGCCCTCTCCCAGGACCCTACTCCGGGAGATCACTCTCTTTCTCAGTCACTTCTGCTCTGGATCTCGCTATGCCTTTCTTTTGGTGTCCTCTCATCTTAGAGATACCCCATATTGTGGCACTGCTCACAATGGACCTTAGGTCCTCTTTCTATGCACTCTAGGCCCTATCTGTCTCACTGAAAGGAGATTGTCACTTTCCTTTCAACCAACCTCCTTCCACTCTGTGCTAGTCTCAAACATTAACTCTTACTATCCCTACTATCAAACTACACAAACTATCAATATTACGAACACCATTAACGCACATCACAATTCACATCATACATCACATTTTACATTACCTGATAACATTAAACTTGTTTCTTCAAGGGGGGATGTGGGCAGCATGTTCATCTCCTTACATAATGTGCCCATGGAACCTTAAGGATTTGAAAAGTGTTTGTGTGGAAGAATGGGCCAAAATCACACCTGAGCAATGTACGTGACTAGTTTCTCCGTACAGGAGCCGTCATGAAGCTGTCTTTATCAACGAAGGCTTTTGTGCGAAGTATTAAATAAATTTCAGTAAGTGTGTTTGATACTTTTTCCCTGTGTCATTTCTCATTATTACACATAATTTATGGACATTTATGATTTGATTTCTTTGCTTGTGTGGATTGGAGGGGTTATTACCGACATCTGGTGAGAATTTCACGTTTATAGCACCTTTGGAAATATATTTACTTACAAAATTGGTGACCTGTCATCACGATCCTCCTGTGAACGCTGGCCCGAGGCCGGCATTCATTGGAGATTGTGATTTTTGCAGGTGATTGGATGATCGCAGCTTCAAGTCTCCTAAAGGGACTATTAAATAGAGTAAAAATAAAAAGTTTAAAAAAACATGAAAAAAAACACAAAAGTTTAAATCACTCCCCTTTTGCCCCATTAAAATAAAACAATGAAAAAAAAATAAATACAAATATTTGGTATCGCCAGGTTCAGAAATGTCCGATCTATCAAAATCTGAAATAAATTACACGGTACACGGCGTAATGAGAAAAAAAATCCAAGTGCCAGAATTAAATTTTTTTGGTCATCGCAACATTTGAAAAATGGTATCAATAAAAACATCAGCTAAGGGCACAAAAAATATGCCATCACCCAGCCCCAGATCCTGAAAAATGAGAATGTTACGGGTCTCAGAAAATGGCGACAAAAGCAACAATTTTTTTTTGACAAATTTCTGAATTTTTTGTACCATAAAAAAAATACATGTTTTGTATCTGCGTACCAATACTGACCTGGGGAATCATATTACCAGGTCAGTTTTCCCATATATTGAACTTGGAAGTTAAAAAATCCAAAAAACCGTTGTGGAATTGCACTTTTTTTTTGCAATTTCACTGCACTTGGAATTTTTTTCCTGTTTTCCAGTACACTATGTGGCAGAATGAAAGGTGTAATTCAAAAGTACAACTCGTCCCGCAAAAAACAAGCCCTCATATGACTATGGGAAAATAAAAATGAAAAAAGTTATGGCTCTTGGAAGAAGGGGAGGAAAAAATGAAAAACGGAAAGTCGCCCAGGGGTGAAGGGATTAACTATGTGGTACTTTGTATTGTCTTTATTGTCTGTGCATGTGCCCACTTAATTGTAAAATGCTGCAGAATATGTTGGTGCTATATAAAGAAAATTGTTAAAATTGTTATATATGCATATAGCGGGCTCTGTGATTCTGGGCAGGCCAAATCCCTTCAAAATGGAGAATATCCAACATCTCATGTAAAAATAGGCAATATATGTGCAAAATATAAACTTTTTAGTCCCCCAGTTGTTGAACAAAAAACAAGATCAAAAGGTGCAAATTAGATAACAAATAATGAACAATAAAGAAATTCACTAATAGGCTACATGGTGAGCTTTGATGTTGCAGATTTTCTGTACCATTTCTGCACTTATAATGTAAGGCTATGTGCCCACGATGCAGAAATGCTGCATATTTTTTACGCTTATCCCTGGCAGGAAAAACGCATGCTGATTTAACATGCGTTTTTCCTGCCAGGTAGAAGCGTTTGTGAAGCGTTTTTGCATGCATTTCTGCATGCGGGTTATCAATCGCTTTTCCAAGCGATTTTATCATCACTTGGAAAAGTGCTTGACTACTTGGTCACACTATATAAATCCATGCAACCGGCATGGATTTATAGTAGTGTGACCAAGTAATAGTTAAAAAAAAGGAATAAGAATGGTAAAAAATAAAAAGTAACGATTATACTTACCTTCCGATGGACCCGATATTTTCTCCGCTCCATCCGGTCTCCCCGGTGTCTCGCGGTGGTGTGAAAGTACCTGCGGTGACGTCATTAAGTCATGTGACAGACGACGTGACCGCCGACGTCAGCGGTCTCCTGACCTGTCACATGACTAAATGATATCATGGCAGGTCCTCACACCACCACAAGCCGAACCAGAGACCGGACGCATCGCTGAGGAGGCCGGGGGACATCAGAAGGTAAGTATAATCTTTATTTTTTATTTTAAATTCTTTTTTTTACAGGTACTATGGTACCTGGGTCTGGAATGGAGTCTCCTCTTCTCCAGACCCGGGTACCATCCGCACATTGAAACGCTTAATATCCGTGTGTGCAAATGTGCTGACACGGATATTAAGCGTTTCAATGCAAGTCAATGGCGGCAATTACGCTGCGTGTCCACAAAATTAATGGACATGCTGCGTATTTTTCCGCAATGATAATCCGCAGCGGAAATTTCCGCAGCATGTGCTGCTTTGCACATGCGGATTATCATTGGGGACCATGGGGCACGTATTACCAAGCATTTTTTAAGCGTTTTCGCTGTGGAAATTCCACGGCAAAAACGCTTGAAAAACTCATAGTGGGCACACAGCCTAAATTAGTTTACACAATGTAAAAAAAGCACAGCAGGCTGGAGATATCTATAAATCACATTCACTTTATTGGAACTATAAGATGCTGCGTTTTTGCGCACCCAAAACTGATTGCGGGATCTTAACTTTAGAACCATTTTTACTCCAGAAAAAAGGTACAAAGATAAAGACAAACCGGGGCCTTGTTTTTTTTGGTTACATTTCATGGAGGAAACCGTTAAGCATTTGATAATCAGTTTTTTCGTATGGTTTAGAAATAATTTACTTGCTCTTTTTATATACGGTAACTACTCATTTAGCCTTTATTACAAGTGTTACATGTCCATATTAAAACGTGAAATTCAGTAGTTTACAGTGTATTTTATGTGCCAAAATAACGAAAAAATATCATACAAAGTGCTAAGCAGTAATAGCACGGAGGTGTTACAATATAGGCCTTTTATGTGGCTAAAAGGCATTCGGAAAGCTTTATAAATTCTGGATGTCATTCAAATATTTGATATCTATTCATCTCGCAGCCAATTCTAATATGTCACTTACAAAATTCATTCTTATTTTCATCCATTTCAGAGCACAGCTGGATCAGACTATTTGAGAGCTTGCCACATTATTCCCATTATCACCCACAACAAAAATCAGTCCTTCTAGGAACCACATTCTTGCTTCATAAATCTGTGGGCTAAGACATACAATCTAGAAGATGTCCATATAAGTGGATTCTCTGAACCTTTCACTTCTTCATAATATAAAGGTTTCAAGGTCCTGGGTCAATGTACCTTAATAGCAGGATTAGCATATTAGTCATTACTTGGGCCTAAGGGGTAACGTTTTTCATTGTGGAGAGTGACATACCGGCTCCGGCATGCCAATGTAAGGAGGCTTATTCGCCGTGCAATGCTTATCTGGGAAATTTAATATGTAAATTGCCTCTTCAGAGAGGAAGAGGACTTGAACTCTATAGCGCCACCTGTTGAAAGCAGCAATCCTACAAGTCACAATCGACCTTTTAACAAGTCTTATGACTTAGGATAATAGCCAAATCAGAATCTCAATTTGCAGAAACGGTGTTTTGTACTATTGGCCCTCGTCAGTGCAAAGTATGAGAACTAATTTGACTAGGTGAGAGGCTCTGGACTGAGGTCTAAGGGGTAACGTTTCTCTTTGTGGAGAGTGACACACCAGCTCTGGCATGGTCACTGCTCCGTTATTGGCATTGAGCTGTTATATACATTATTATTATTTATTTTTAGAGCACCATTGATTCCATGGTGCTGTACACGAAAGGGGATTACATACAAAATGCAAATATAAATTACAGTGAACAAACTAACAATGACAGACTGGTACAGAGGGGAGAGGGCTGTGCCCTTGCGGGCTTACATTCTGTCGGAAATTGGGGAAGGAGGCAGTAGGTGGGGGGGTTTGCAGCAGCTTCTGTGGTGGTGAGGTGACACCGGGGTTATTGCTAGCTGGAAGCTTTCTTGAAGAAGTGCATTTTGAAGTTCCCTCTGAAGGTTCCGAAACTGGTGGATAGTCGGATGTGTTGGGGCACAACATTAAAAAGTAGTCGGATGCTCGGGAGAAGCCTTGGAGACGATTGGGTGAGGAACATATAAGTGTGGAGGAGAGAAGGCGTTCTTGAGAGGACCAGAGATTACGTGTTAAAAGGTAATGGGAGATTAGTTCGGAGATATGCGGAGAAGACAGATTATGGACGGCTTTGTAGGTCAATGGCAATAGTTTGAACTCGATACGTTGGGGAATTGGGAGCTAATAAAGGGATCTTCAGAGAGGAGAAGTGGAGGAATAGCGAGGCAAGAGGTGGATTAGTCGTGCAGCAGAGTTAAGGATTGACTGGAGAGGTTCAAGGGTGTTAGTAGGGAGGCCACAGAGGAGGATATTGTAGTAATCGAGGTGAGAGATAATGAGGGCATGCACTAACATTTTAGTAGATTCATGGTTGAGGAAAGGATGGATTCTGGAAATATTTTTGAGTTGGAGACAGCAAGAGGTGGAAAGAGGTTGGATGTGCAGTTTGAAGGACAGGGCAGAGTCGAGGGTTACTCCGAGCTAGCGGACTTGCGGTACAGATGAAAGCGTAATATCATTTATTGTGATAGATAGATCAGGTAAGGGGGTTAGGTGAGATGGAGGAAATATGATGAGTTCAATTTTGTCCATGTTGAGCTTTAGGAAGCATGATGAGAAGAAGGAGGATATGCCTGATAGACACTCTAGATTCTGGACAGCAGAGAGGTGACGTCTGGACCAGAGAGGTAGATCTGAGTATCATCAGTGTATACATGGTACTGGAAGCCGTGGGCTTTAATGAGTTGTCCCAAGCCAAATGTATAGATTAAGAAAAGTAGAGGTCCCAGAACAGAGCCTTGAAGTACACCAACAGAGAGAGGGCTGGATGAGGACGTAGTATGGGAGTAGGAGACACTAAATGTGCAGTTGGAGAGGAATGTTGAGAGCAAGGTCTTTGACGCCGAGGCAAGAGAGGATTTGTAGTAAGAGGGAGTGGTCAACTGTGATGAAGGCAGAGGATAGGTCTAGAAGGAGGAGTATAGAGAATTGTCTTTTAGCTTTAGCTGTAATTCGTTAGTAATTTTGGTTAGGGCAATTTCCGTGGAATAGTGGGGATGGAAGCCAGATTGTAGGATGTCAAACTGTGGGTTAAATGAGAGATGGGAGGAAAGTTCAGGAGTTTGGAGGCAAATGCGAGCAGTGATATGGGGCTATAGCTGGACGTATAGGTCGGGTCAAGGGACGACTTCTTCAGGATAAGTGTAATCGTGTCATGTTTGAAAGCAGAAGGGAAGGTACCAGAGGTTAGCGATAGGTTGAAAAGATTGGTTAGAGTCCAGAATAAGCATAGTGGTGAGGTTCGGGAGGAGGTGGGATGGGGTCAAGTGCACAAGTGGTGAGGTGCGATTTGTAGGGGAAATGAGTCAGCTCTCCTTTACTAATGGTGGAGAGGAAGATTATAGGGGGAGGGGCCGTGATTTTTTATACATAGGGGTTGTGGTGGATGGGCAGTAAAGACTTGCTTTGTTTGGTCAACCTTATTTTTGAAATGTGCTGCAAAGTCTTCTACAGAGATGAGGGAGGTAGGAGGGGGCAGTCGAGGGTGGAGGAGGGAGTTAAAAGTGTTGAATAACTGTTTGAGGTTGGGATAAAGTAGATATAATGGTAAAGAAATAGAACTGATTAGCAGAGGTGAGGGCCAATTTGGAAGTGAATGTTGCTATTTTGAATGCGATGAAGTCATCTTCACAGTGTGTTTTCTTCCAGCTCGCTCCGCAACCCTGAACACTTGCCAAAGCTTTTTAGTGAGGCTATTGTGCCAGGGTTGTCTATTTATTTGTACCACTGTGCCATGCATTAGATGGGCGACTGAGTCATTAGCTGGTGCCAGTGTATTGTTGTGGAAAACAGTGGCACTCTCTGTGTCATGGAGTGAAGATTTGGAGGACAGGGGCAGAATAGAGTCGGAAAGCATGTGAATGTCTAGGTGTGCGAGGTTTCTGCGGGGGGGGGTGCTATTTTCTGAACATGGGGAGGCAGGTGAAGAGGACAGGGATGAGAAAGTGAGTAGATGGTGGTCAAATGGGAGAGAGGTGGGGTTGTGAGGCTGGATAGGGAGCATAGGCGGATGAAGATAAGGTCTATCTAGTGTATGTGCATTTGTGTGGGTGGCTGTGGAGAACCAATGAGTAAGACCAAAGAATGAAGCAAAGGAAAGGAGAGTTTGGAGGCTGCAGGCTGGCATGTGTCAGTGCGCATGTTGAAGTCACCCAAAATGATGGTGGGAATGTTAGCAGAGAGAAAGTGCAGAAGCCACATGGAGAAGTGATCAATAAAGGCAGTGACTGGACTCAGGGATCGGTATATGACGGCCACTTGGAGATTTGAGGGAGAGTAGATATGATCAGGGTGCACTTCAAAAGAAAGGAGAATGAGGGAGGGTAGAGGTGGGATTGGGTTGAAGGTACAGTTGTTAGAAAGAAGAAGAACCACTCTTCCACCATGTCTATTGCCACGGCGAAGAGTGTGAGTGAAGTGAAGGCCACTGTAAGACAAAGCAGCAGGAGAGGCTGTGTCGCAGGGTGTTAACCATGTTTCAGTAAGGCCCAGGAAGGATAGGTTACGAGAGGTAAAGAAGTCGTGAATGACGTGGAGCTTAGTGCAGACGGAATAGGCATTCCAAAGCACGGCACAGTGGGGTTCAAAGGAATGGGTTTGATGTTGCAGAGATTGCTAAGGTTTCTAGTAGGTGGGGAGTGATAGGAGAAATAATTAATGGGGGGTATCAGTTGTGGAAGTCCAGGATTGGGAGATATATCGCCAGCAGTGAGGAGAAGTAAATAGAGGGAGAGGTTGTGAGAATATAAGAGTGGCCAGCTTGTTTTATTTTTTAGTAGAAGGGATTTGATGTTAAAAAGCAGGTCTGCAGATGAGGTGTGGTGGTGGTGGGGGGAGGGGGGTAGGACAGAAGGTGAGAAACATTTGTTTGGAGAGTGCTGAGGTTTGGGAGTAGTGAAGGAGAGAAAGGATTAATGGCGTAAAAACTGTAAGGGCACATGTAAGCATGGTGGAAGTGGAAGTGTGGGAAATTAAAGAGGTAAGCACAGTTAATAAACAGTGGTAGGTCTTAACTTCTGGTACTTGTAAGACATTTTGGCATATCTATTATTACGGTATATTGCACTCAAAAGCTGCACTTGAAGATGAAGGCAACGACTATATAAAAACATTTACTGAAGGTATCATAAGATTATTATAATTTCTTAAAGAGAACCAGTCACATTGATCATATATATATATATATATATATATATATATATATATATATATATATATATATATATATATATATATATATACAGGTGCATCTCACTAAATTTGAATATCATCAAAAAGTTAATTTATTTCAGTTGTTCAATACAAAAAGTGAAACTCATATATTATATAGAGTCATTACAAACAGAGTGATCTATTTCAAGTGTTTATTTCTGTTAATGTTGATGATTATGGCTTACAGCCAATGAAAACACAAAAGTCATTATCTCAGTAAATTAGAATACTTTATAACAACAGCTTGAAAAATGTTTTTAAAATCTAAAATGTTGGCCTACTGAAATGTATGTTCAGTAAATGCACTCAATACTTGGTCGGGGCTCCTTTTGTATTAATTACTGCATCAATGCTCAGATTGGGTAAGCGTCACTAGTGGGGTACCACAGGGGTCTGTACTAGGCCCAATGTTATTTAATATCTTTATTAACGACATAGTCAACGGGATAAATAGTAAAATATCAATATTTGCAGATGACACAAAACAATTAATACAAAAGAGGACAGTGCAGACCTACAGAGGGATTTGGATAAGCTGGGTAGGTGGAGCATTAAATGGCAAATGAGGTTTAACGAGGAGAAATGTAAGGTCATACATATGGGAAGGAAAAATGGAAGTCACCAGTACTCACTGAATGGGAAATCATTGGGGAATTCAGAGATGGAGAAGGACTTGGGCATCTTGATTGATAGCAAACTAAATTGGAGTGCCCAAAGTCAGGCCGCTGCTGTAAGGGCAAACAGGGTAATGGGATGTATCAGAAGAGGTATAGCTGCAAAGGATGAGAACATTGTTCTTCCACTGTACAAAGCACTGGTCAGACCACACTTGGAATACTGTGCTCAGTTATGGGCCCCAATATATAGAAAGGATATAAATGAGCTTGAAAAGGTACAAAGGAGGGCAACAAAATTAATAAAGGGAATGGAGGGACTGCAATACCCAGAGAGGTTGGCAAAACTAGGACTATTCAGCCTGGAAAAGAGAAGGTTGAGGGGGGACATAATAAATGTGTACAAATATGTTAGGGGACAGTATAGAGATCTTGCCTGGGATTTGTTCAAAAGGAGGGATATTACGGTAACAAGAGGGCACTCACTAAGACTGGAAGAGAAAAGGTTTCAGCACCAGCATAGGAAGGGGTTCTTTACGGTAAGAGCAGTGAGAATATGGAATTCACTGAGTGAGGAGATGGTAATGTCAGATTCACTAAACCAGTTCAAGCGGGGACTGGATGCATTTCTAGATACCAGGCAGATTTCAGCATATACTTAAAAATAAAATAAAATAGTAGGTTGATACAGGGATTTATTCTGACTGCTGGTTTCAGAGTCGGGAGGGAATTTTTCCTCAGGTGAAAATTGGCTAAATCATTTGGGGTTTTTGCCCTCCTCTGGATCAACTTTAGCAATTACAGAACTAACAGGTCGAACTTGATGGACGCAAGTCTTTATTCGGCTTTACAAACTATGTTACTATGTTAATGCGGCGTGGCATGGAGGCGATCAGCCTGTGGCACTGCTGAGGTGTTATGGAAGCCCAGGTTGCTTTGATAGCAGCCTTCAGCTCGTCTGCATTGTTGGATCTGGTGTCTCTCATCTTCCTCTTGACAATACCCCATAGATTCTCTATGGGGTTAAGGTCAGGCGAGTTTGCTGGCCAATCAAGCACAGTGATACTGTTGTTTGTAAACCAGGTATTGGTACTTTTGGCAGTGTGGACAGGTGCCAAGTCCTGCTGGAGAATGAAATTTCCAACTCCAAAAAGCTTGTCGGCAGAGGAAAGCATGAAGTGCTCTAAAATTTCCTGGTAGACGTCTGCGCTGACTTTGGTCTTGATAAAACACAGTGGACCTACACCAGCAGATGACATGGCTCCCCAAACTATCACTGATTGTGGAAACTTAACACTAGACCTCAAGCAGCTTGGATTGTGGCCTCTCCACTCTTCCTCCAGACTCTGGGACCTTGATTTCCAAATGAAAATTGGAACTCTGGGACCTTGTGGAGTGTGTCAATGACTGCCTTCTGGACATCTGTCAAGTCAGCAGTCTTCCCCGTGATTGTGGAGCCTACTGAAACAGACTAAGGAACTAAGGAAGCCTTTGCAGGTGTTTTGTGTTAATTGTTCTAATTCACTGACATAATAACATTTGTGTTTTCATTGGCTGTAAGCCATAATCATCAACATTAACAGAAATAAACACTTGAAATAGATCACTCTGTAATGACTCTCTATAATAAATGAGTTTCACTTTTTGTATTGAAGAACTGAAATAAATTTACTTTTTGATGATATTCGAATTTAGTGAGATGCACCTGTGTGTGTATATATGTACGAGTATCATCTATATTGCAGGAAAAATTGAATAAATGAAAAATAGAAAATATTCGGTATAATTAACTCTGTTCCTAGAGGTCCCTATACAGATTAGACTAATGTCTTCCCGATTCCACCAATATGGACAAGTTTAACCGACACTCTGATGTGTATGTGGGCGCCGGCTCAACTGATCGGTTAGATTTTGATTGGGCATTTCCCTTTTCTGACTGTTGATCGCTTTGTTCTCCTAGAGATTAGCCATTGGCAGAGATGTCTGTTGGGGTTTTCTCATAGAGAACACAGGAGCGCTCGGCCGAGCAAGTACTCCAAGATGGCTGGAGGCAAATCGATTGGCTGATGCATCTTTTGGTCAACAGATATCTAATATGTATGGCAGTGGTGCTCAATGATTGACAGTTACCCTTGCGCTTTTTTCACCCATGTGTTCTATTCATGTTTTTCGCAGAAAGAACCCTCACCCATTATAATTTATGGAGCTGTTCACATGTCCTTGTTTTTTGCAGACTGGGTGTCCGCCAAAAAATCATGGAGAAATGTCCGTTTTTGATCAGAGTCACAGATTAAAATTATCCATGTAACTCTATGGGTACTTGAAAAATTACTGACAGCACACAATGCAATCCGTGTGTTTTCCATTTTTAAAGGGAGTCTATCAGCACAGAATGACTTTTAAACCAAGTAGAGGAGCTCAGTGCTCCGTGGCGGGGCCAATTATTTATATACACCTTCCCACCTGCTTGGTTTCCATCTATCTCCTCCCTTCTCTGGCCCTATGAAGCCAGAGCTGTCAATCAAAGAAGAGAGGGGTGGAGATAGAGGGACAAGAAGCAGGTGTGAAAGTGTATTTAAATTATTGGCATGGCCATGAAGCACAGAGCAGTGGGACTTAGCTTGAACAGTCATTCTGTGAGTCCCTTTAACATTGTAATGGGTTGGAGAAGCTTTGTCATTTTCTGTCATTTTTTTGGAATATGAAAAAATCACTGATGAAACATTGTTGGTATAAACTGACACTGACCAACACTGATGAAAATCTGATGCAAAACACTAATGAAAAGCTGTCCATATTTTTATATATGAGAAAAAGGACTGACATCTGAATGTGGCCTTAGAGAAAGAGAACGGATTTAATAAGTTAATAAAATGTAAGTTATACCTTCCCGACATATGATATACTGATATGTCATAAGTCAAGTCCCATTCTTTTATGCGGGCTCAGGAACTGATCCTGCATCGTTGCCAGCAGATGATGACTGTATTATGCAACCATCATCTGCCTCTAACAGCTGTTAACCTGTTAAATGTTGCCATCAATCTGTGGCGGCAGCATTTACAGCGTATGGCCCATGGGGCGCAATGTTCCAACTCTCTATTGGTGCACCATGATGGACGACAGATGATGGCTGTATTATGGAGCCATCATCTGCCTCTCACAGTTGTTAACCTGTTATTCTGTGACAGGGCATTTACAGCGCACTGCCCAGGGGGCGCACTGTTCTACCCGCCGATTACTGCCCCTGCAACATGATTACGGGGCGCTGATGAGTTGCTACGATGGCTGGGGGTCTGTTGAAGGCCTCTATGCCTGTCATGACCCTACTCCTTTAAAAAAAAATGGTAAAAATAAATAACATTTCTAATCACCCCCTTTATCTCCCATTATATATAAATATTAATGGTAATAATAATAATAATAATAATAATAATAAATATACATATGTGGTATATTGACGTCTGTAAAATATAAAATTAACACACTGTAATTAATTAATACTGTTGAGAAAAAGAATCTAAATGGTAAAATTGTGTTTTTTCAGCTGCTGTAACACCACAAAAAAGTTCAATGAGAGGCGATCAAAACTTCACATCAAATCCAAAAATGGTATCAATGAAAATGTCAGATCAGTGCGCAAAAATCAAGCCCTCACATAGCCCCATTAATTGAAAATTGAAATCCCTTCAATCAGATATTTCAGAAGCGTATGCTCTTCTGCAAATCTTTTAATGATTTATTATGCCCAATTCAATGGTTGTAATTCATGAATTGATTCTCCATCCCCTGTTTATAAGCATGCATAGGGTCATATGATAGCAGAGTCATCTTCCATTGTATTATTATATAAGAAGTACGCAGTGCACCATTCAGGGCAGTTAGCGCTGTGCATTTGTACAGAGGATGATGGCAGCCAGGTATAAATACTGTTTGGGTGGAATTGCTTCCTGCTTTGATGTGATCTCGCCTATTGTAAAGCTTCTGTTACCTGACTTGCCTCTGACTTATCAGTGAGAAAACTGTGCATGGATACTGCATTGTTGAATGTATGAATAAGCACAGGCTGATATACCAATTAACATCAGATATATTGCCAGTGTTTACGGCATGCTCCCAGTGGGGCACATTACACAATTAACAATGATACTGGGGGAGTTTTAAAGGGATGGGGGTGTAGATTGTGTGCCGGTACTGCCGCACTGTGCCAAGTGTAATTGCTGCTTCCCCACTTTGCATGGAGATTCCATATCCTCTTTATATCCCTGTGCTGAACACCCTGTGGAGTGTCGTCTGCAGATCCATTAACTGGAGTAAGGATGTAAAAATCAGAAGAGTGTAACATTTTAATTAGCCCTGAACAATAAACAGGCTTAATGAGCGGCATGAAAGTTCCCATGTGAACTCTGAGTGGTCTTAAGGAAGGGAGGGCCCATTACACCCTCAGCCAATTTCATGCTGACTCTATGCCCTGCGATCCTCATTATTGGATAAATATGTGGACACCTCAAGTTGGGGTTTGCTTGTTTATTGCTCCCACTTCCTTGCAGACAATACTAAATACAATGAGCTACTGTAAAAAGAGCAAACTTCAAAGGCAGGGCACATCTATTACACACCGGTCTCATGTAGAGGTTCACTTCAGCGGCCCACCTGGCAACTAACAGGCTTCTAAGCGGCACTCGTCTCTCACTCATCCAGTATCCTCCATTCACACGTAGATTTTATGTGCTACTCTATTACCCATTAGATGCTATAAAGCTATGCCATGTATTCTGCCTTGGCTTATAAGGTACGTCTGGAAAACTTATAAATAACACATATATGTATTCAAGGAGCTTACTACATCTGCTGATTAGCATGCACATCCCCTACATATAATATTAATCACCAGTAAATAAAAGGTCATGAGTTATCCAATATTAACAAATTGTTAAAGTTTACTCGCCTCCTCTTAGCTGCAGTGGTCGTGTCAATATATGTGACATCTTTGCATGACCAGCAGTGCTAGAATAGTGGTGGATTTGCCAGGTGAGTATTGGGTTTGCTTTATCTTTCTCTCTTCGTTTTTTGCCTTTCTCTGCCCTCCAACTAGTTGTTGTTTTTTTAATACTGGGCATCATTTTAATAAATCTAAACATATATATATGGTAGCATAGCTGGGAAGAACAGGGTTAAATCCCAGCTCTGCAGGGTCTTGATTAGATGCACCTGTATTGTTTTGCTAAGAACCATGAAGTAGGTTCATGGAGTGTCAGTCTCCTGAGGGAGTGTAAGTCTGGTGGATATTGAGCAGAGTTGAGTTTGCTTTGGTGAGTGTCCAGCCCTCGGCTTTGGGTAGATGGGGCATATGTAGCATAGCTGGGAAGGACAGTGTTAAATCTCAGCTCTGCAGGATTTTGGTTAGATACACCTGTAGGGTTTTGCTAAAAAACAGGAAGTAGCTTCGTGGAGTGGCAGTCCCCTGAGGGAGTGTCAGTCTGCTGAATGAAGCAGAGTTGAGTGTGCTGTTGGGGAGCGTCCAGGAAAAATGTGAACTGTAGCTGAGAGACAAATGCCAGGGTCTCTCTCTGAATGGAGACTGCGCTAAGCAGTCTGTTTGTGAAAGCTGCAGAGAAGCATGTGGAAGATGCAGCCAGTCCATTGTGAACTATGCCCGGAGTTGAACACTTTTGTTTGGCGCTGTTGGAACTCAGGTTGAAGGGGATACCGCAACTTGTGGGATGTTGCCTCATCTGTGTATGAAGTCTGCTCCGGGAGAAAGGCCTAATGCCTACCAGAGAGAGTATACAATACAATATACCTTGTGTACAGGGTGGGCCATTTATATGGATACATCTAAATAAAATGGGAATGGTTGGTAACATCAACTTCCTGTTTGTGGTACGTTAGTATATGGGAGGGGGAAAACTTTTCCAGATGGGTAGTGACCATGGCGGCCATTTTGAAGTCAGCCATTTTGGATCCAACTTTATTTTTTTGAATGGGAAGAGGGTCATGTGACACATCAAACCTATTGAGAATTTCATAAGAAAAACAATGGTGTGCTTGGTTTTAGCGTAACTTTATTCTTTCATGAGTTATTTACAAGTTTCTTTTTGTTTACAGCCATTGACATGTCACAGAGGTTAACACGTGAGGAGCGGTTAGAAATTGTGTTGATGTCTGGTGAACGCAGTACCCTGGTCATTGCAGCAGATTTCAATGCAAGACGAGACCACCCATCTCCCATGCTACAGTTAGCAAACTGCTTGCCAAATTTCGTAAAACAGGTTCAGTGTTGGATTTGCCAAAGTTTGGACGCAAGAAAACTGTCACTAATGAAGAAACATCAGTGGCTGTCCTAGCTCCATTCAGCTAGAGCCCACAGAGTAGCACCCGCCGCATGTCACTGGAGAGTGACATCCCTTCGAACATCCCTTTGGCAGATATTAGCTACTCACAAATGGTACCCTTACAAAATCCAGCTGCTGCGTCATCTCAACGAGGATGACCAAGATCGACGCACTGAATTTGCGGAATGGGCAAATCAAAAATTGGAACAGGACCCTCAGTTTACACAGAACATTATGTTCAGTTATGAGGCAAACTTTTTTGTGAATGGTGAATTTAACAAACAAAACCACCGCTATTGGTCTGACACTATCCCACAGTGGACAGATCCCTCCAAGACTGTTGGAACACAAAAATTGATGTTATGGTGTGGTATATGGGGTACAAAGATAGTGGGGCCGTTCTTCATCAATGGAAACCTCAATGCCACTGGATATCTGAAATTGCTGCATGATGATGTGTTGCCCTCTTTATGCAGTGAAGATGTCACGTTCCCTGAGTTTTTCCAACAAGATGGTGTACCACCACATTATGGGTGTCAGGTCCAAGCATTCCTACATGAACAGTTTCCTGGAAAGTGGATTGGTCGTCGTGGGCCAGTTGAATGGCCACCAAGGTCTCCTGATCTGACCCCCTTAGACTTTTATATTTGGGGTAATCTGAAGGAAATTGTCTTTGCAGTGAATATACGAGATGTGCAGCATCTGAAACAATGGACACTGGAAGCCTGTGCTAGCATTTCCTCTGCGGTGTTGCTATCAGTGTGTCAAGAGTGGGAGAAGAGGATTGCATTGAAAATCCAACACAATGGGCAGCACTTTGAACACATTTCATAAGTGGTCATAAACTTGTAAATAACTCATGAAAGAATAAAGTTATGTTAAAACCAAGCACACCATTGTTTTTCTTATGAAATTCTCAACAAGTTTGATGTGTCAAATGACCCTCTTCCCATTGAAAAAAATAACGTTGGATCCAAAATGGCCGACCATGGTCACTACCAATCTGGAAAAGTTTTCCCCCTCCCATATACTAATGTGCCACAAACAGGAAGTTAATATCACCAACCATTCTCATTTTATTTAGCTGTATCCATATAAATGGCCCACCCTGTGTATGTATATATATATATACAGTACAGACCAAAAGTTTGGACACACCTTCTCATTTAAAGATTTTTCTGCATTTTCATGACTATGAAAATTGTACATTCACACTGAAGGCATCAAAACTATGAATTAACACATGTGGAATTATATACTTAACAAAAAAGTGTGAAACAACTGAAAATATGTCTTATATTCTAGGTTCTTCAAAGTAGCCACCTTTTGCTCTGATGACTGCTTTGCACACTCTTGGCATTCTCTTGATGAGCTTCAAGAGGTAGTCACCGGAAATGGTTTTTACTTCACAGGTGTGCCCTGTCAGGTTTAATAAGTGGGATTTCTTGCCTTATAAATGGGGTTGGGACCATCAGTTGTGTTGTGCAGAAGTCAGGTGGATGCACAGCTGATAGTCCTACTGAATAGACTGTTAGAATTTGTATTATGGCAAGAAAAAAGCAGCTAAGTAAAGAAAAACGAGTGGCCATCATTACTTTAAGAAATGAAGGTCAGTCAGTTCGAAAAATTGGGAAAACTTTGAAAGTGTCCCCAAGTGTAGTTGCAAAAACCATCAAGCGCTACAAAGAAACTGGCTCACATGAGGACCGCCCCAGGAAAGGAAGACCAAGAGTCACCTCTGCTTCTGAGGATAAGTTTATCCGAGTCTCCAGCCTCAGAAATCGCAGGTTAACAGCAGCTCAGATTAGAGACCAGGTCAATGCCACACAGAGTTCTAGCAGCAGACACATCACTACAACAACTGTTAAGAGGAGACTTTGTGCAGCAGGCCTTCATGGTAAAATAGCTGCTAGGAAACCACTGCTAAGGACAGGCAACAAGCAGAAGAGACTTGTTTGGGCTAAAGAACACAAGGAATGGACATTAGACCAGTGGAAATCTGTGCTTTGGTCTGATGAGTGCAAAATTGAGATCTTTGGTTTCAACCACCGTGTCTTTGTGCGACGCACAAAAGGTGAATGGATGGACTCTACATGCCTGGTTCCCACCGTGAAGCATGGAGGAGGAGGTGTGATGGTGTGGGGGTGCTTTGCTGGTGACACTGTTGGGGATTTTTTCAAAATTGAAGGCATACTGAACCAGCATGGCTACCACAGCATCTTGCAGCGGCATGCTATTTCATCCGGTTTGTGTTTAGTTGGACCATCATTTATTTTTCAACAGGACAATGACCCCAAATACACCTCCAGGCTGTGTAAGGGCTATTTGACCAAGAAGGAGAGTGATGGGGTGCTACGCCAGATGAGCTGGTCTCCACAGTTACCAGACCTGAACCCAATCGAGATGGTTTGGGGTGAGCTGGACCGCAGAGTGAAGACAAAAGGGTCAACAAGTGCTAAGCATCTCTGGGAACTCCTTCAAGATTGTTGGAAGACCATTTCCGGTGACTACCTCTTGAAGCTCATCAAGAGAATGCCAAGAGTGTGCAAAGCAGTCATCAAAGCAAAAGGTGGCTACTTTGAAGAACCTAGAATATAAGACATATTTTCTGTTGTTTCACACTTTTTTGTCAAGTATATAATTCCACATGTGTTAATTCATAGTTTTGATGCCTTCAGTGTGAATGTACAATTTTCATAGTCATGAAAATACAGAAAAATCTTTAAATGAATGAGAAGTTGTGTCCAAACTTTTGGTCTGCACTGTATATATATATATATATATATATATATATATATATACATATATATACATATATATATTATGCCGTACATATATATTCATGAATGTGTATATGCATACATATACACACACAGTTGAAACCAGAAGTTTACATACACTATATAAAAAGACACATATACATGTTTTTCTCAATATCTGACATGAAATCAGAATAAATCTTTCCCCTTTTAGGTCAATTAGGATTACCATAATTTTTAATATTTGCCGAATGCCAAAATAATGAGAGAGAGAATGTTTTAAGGCATATTTATTACTTACTCCAAAGTTAATAGTTTACATACATTTCATTAGTATTTGGTACCATTGCCATTAAACTGAATGACTTAGGTCAAACATTTGGGATATCCTTCCATAAGCTTCTCATAGTTTTTTGGAATTTGGGCCCATTCCTCCTGACAAAACAGGTGTAACTGATCCAGGTTTGTAGGTCGCCTTGCTCTCACCTGCCTTTTCAGCTTTGCCCATAAATTTTCAATAGGATTGAGATCAGGGCTTTGTGATGGCCACTCCAAAACATTGACTTTGTTATCCTTAAGCCACTTTGTTACTATTTTACTATTGTTACCTAAATCCCATAGAAAACTTATAGAGGGAGTTGCCAAGCGACAGCCTCAAAATTTTAATGATTTAGAGATGGTCTGCAAAGTGGAGTGGACCAAAATTCCTCCCGACATGTGTGCAAACCTCATCAACAACTACAAAAAACAGCTGACTGCTGTGCTTTCCAACAAGAGTTTTGCCACCAAGTATTAAGTGTTGTTTGCCAGAGGGATCAAATACTTATTTCTCACTGCAAAATGCAAAAAAATTATCTAATTTATACAATGTGATTTGCTTGATTTTTTTGGGATATTCTATCTCTCAATGTTAAAATTAACCTACCCTTCAAATTATAGACTGTTCATGTCTTTGTCAGTGGGCAAACTTGCAAAAACAGCCAGGGATCAAATACTTATTTCCCCCACTGTATATGCATACTGTACAGTGGGTACGGAAAGTATTCAGATCCCTATATTGTTCACTCTTTGTTTCATTGCAGCCATTTGGTAAATTCTAAAAAGTTCATTTTTTTCTCATTAATGTACACTCTGCACCCCATGTTGACTGAAAAAAAACAGAAATTTTTGCAAATTTATTAAAAAAGAAAAACTGAAATATCACATGGTCATAAGTATTCAGACCCTTTGATCAGTATTGAGTAGAAGCATACTTTTGAGCTAGAACAGCCATGAGTCTTCTTGGGAATGATGCAACAAGTTTTCCACACCTGGATTTGGGGATCCTCTGCCATTCTGCCTAGCAGATCCTCTCCAGTTCCATCAGGTTGGATGGTGAACATTGGTGGACAGCCATTTTCAGGTCTCTCCAGAGATGCTCAATTGGGTCTAGGTCAGGGCCCTGGCTGGGCCAGTCAAGAATGATCACAAAGTTGTTCTGAAGCCACTCCTTTGTTATGTTAGCTGTGTGCTTAGGGTCCTTGTCTTGTTTGAAGGTGAACCTTCGGCCAAGTCTGAGGTCCAGAGCACTCTGGAAGAGGTTTTCATCCAGGGTATCTCTGTACTTGGCCGCATTCATGTTTCCTTCAATTGCAACCAGTCGTTCTGTCCCTGCAGCTGAAAAACACCCCATAGCATGATGCTGCCACCACCATGTTTCACTGTTGGGATTGTATTGGGCAGATGATGAGCAGTGCCTGGTATTCTCCACACATACCGCTTAGAATTATCACCAAAAAGTTCTATCTTCGTCTCATCAGACCAGAGAATCTTATTTCTCACAGTCTGGGAGTCTTTCATGTGTTTTTGAGCAAACTATGTGGGCTTTCATATGTCTTGCACTGAGGAGAGGCTTCCGTCAGGCCACTCTGCCATAAAGGCCCGACTGGTGGAGGGCTGCAGTGATAGTTGACTTTGTCGAACTTTATCCCTTCTCCCTACTGCATCTCTGGAGCTCAGCCACAGTGATCTTTGGATTTTTCTTTACCTCTCTCACCAAGGCTCTTCTCCCACGATTGCTCAGTTTGGCTGGACGGCCAGGTCTAGGAAGACTTCTGGTGGTCCC
Source organism: Phyllobates terribilis (assembly GCF_046119375.1). Lineage (NCBI taxonomy): Eukaryota > Metazoa > Chordata > Amphibia > Anura > Dendrobatidae > Phyllobates > Phyllobates terribilis. The sequence goes on from NW_027362762.1 coordinate 149,438,653, forward strand.
AAATTTCTTCCATTTAAGGATTATGGAGGCCACTGTGCTCTTAGGAACCTTGAGTAATGCAGAAATTCTTTTATAACCTTGGCCAGATCTGTGCCTTGCCACAATTCTGTCTCTGAGCTCCTTGGGCAGTTCCTTTGAGCTCATGATTCTCATTTGGTCTGACATGGACTGTGAGCTGTGAGGTCTTATATAGACAGGTGTGTGCCTTTCCAAATCAAGTCCTATCAGTTTAATTAAACACAGCTGTACTCCAATGAAGGAGTAGAACCATCTCAAGGAGGATCACAAGGAAATGGACAGTATGTGACTTAAGCCCCCGTCTCACATAGCGAGATCGCTAGCGAGATCGTTGCTGTGTCACGGTTTTGGTGACGCAACAGCGAGCTCACCAGCGATGTCGCTATGTGTGACACTTTGCAACGATCAGGCCCCTGCTGTGAGGTCGCTGATCGCTGCAAAGTGTCCTGGACCATTTTTTGGTCGTTGCTCTCCCGCTGGTCAGCACACATCGCTGTGTGTGACCAGCAGGAGCAGCGATCAGGCTGGTAACCATGATAAACATCGGGTTACTAGGGGCACACGCGCACCTAGTAACCCGTTGTTTATCATGGTTACGAGCCTGCTAAAGTGAGCGGTAACCTCCCGCTCACTGTAGCAGAGTGGTAACCATGATAAACAACGGGTTACTAGGAGCGCGTGTGCCCCTAGTAACCCGATGTTTACCATAGTTACCAGCCTGCTCCTGCTTCAGCAGGCTCGTAACCAGGAGCAGGACATCGTGGAAAGATTCTTTCCACGATGTCGCTGCTCCCCTGATCGTTGGTGGGCCTGCCTGTTTGACAGCTCACCAGCGACCACATAGCGACGCAGCAACGATCCCTGACAGGTCGTATCGTTGTCGGGATCGTTGCAGCGTCGCTAAGTGTGACGGGGCCATTAGATATGAGTGTCTGAACAAAGGGTCTGAATACTTATGACCATGTGATATTTCAGTTTTTCTTTTTTAATAAATTTGCAAAAATGTCTACATTTCTGTTTTTTTTCAGTCAAGATGGGGTGCTGAGTGTACTTTAATGAGAAAAAAATGAACTTTTTAGAATTTACCAAATGGCTGCAATGAAACAAAGAGTGAAAAATGTAAAGGGATCTGAATACTTTCCATACCCACTGTATATATACACGTCTGTGTAAATATACACTGTGTGCACAATTATTATTATTTTGACCATATCATCATTTTTATGAAAATTTTCCAAGCTGTATAAACTTGATGAAGGAGGTAAGGATACAACCCCCTTTATCAAGCTGTGCAGAATTATTAGACATCTTGTTTTCCTGAGGCAAAATGAATTAAAAAAGAGATTTAACTGACTCTTAGAGATAAATTGTTACAAGTCTTACAGAGGGATGCTGCACTCCTGAAATTGCTAAGATATTGGGGCTTGATCACAGAATTCTCAAAAGTTTTGTTGCAAATAGTCAACAAGGTCATAAAAATTGTGTAACCAAAAAAAAGCACATTAATTGCCAAAGATTTGAAAAGAATCAAACATGAAGTGACCAGGAAGCCATTATCCTCCAGTGCTGCCATATTCCAGAACTGCAGCCTCCCTAGAGAGTCCAGAAGTACAAGGTGTTCAGTGCTCAGAGACATTGCCGAGGTATGGGAGGCTGAAACCCGACCACCACTGAACAAGACACAGAAGTGGAAATGTCAACATTGGGCCAAAAAATATCTGAAGACAGATTTTTCAAAGGTTTTATGGACTGATGAAATGAGAGTGACTGTTGACGGACTGGATAGATGGGTCTGTGTCTGGAACAATAATAGGCACTGACCTCCACTTTGACTCAGATGCCAGCAAGGTGGAGGTGGGGTACTACTATGGACCCCATAAAGATGAGCTAGTTGAATTTTTTCCAAGTTGAAAATGGACTCAATATCAACTCCCAAACATACTTCCAGTTAGAAGACACTTTCTTCAAGCAGTATTAAAGGAAAAAGTCTGCACCTTCCAAGAAAACTATGTTTTTTATGCAGGACAATGCCTCACTGCTTGGCTGCCAGTAAAGGCCTTAAAGATGAAAAAATAATTACACGGCCCCTTCCTTACCGGACCTAAACCCTATTGACAACTTGTGGGCCCTTCTTAAACAGGAGATTTACTATAAAGGAAAACAGTCACCTCTCTGAACAGTGTCTGGGAGGCTGTGGTTGGTGCTGCCCAAAAAGTTGATCAACAGATTAAAAAGGCTGACAGACTCCGTGGATGGAGCTTATGACTATTACTAAAAGGAAGGGTGGTTACATTGGTCACTTATATATATTTTTTTATGTATCTTTGTACATTTTGTTTGGTTATTATTCTCACTTTAGCAGATGAAAATAAATAATTGTACATTTTCTATTTAGTTGCATAATAATTCTGCACACATAGATATTCTCCTAAGAAATAAAAAAACTCACGTTTACTTTCTTAAATATTCCGGTTTCTTAACCTTTTGGATTGACTGACAGCACTGTAGTTTTTCAATTATAAACTCAATGATCAAAAATACAAATTGCCTAATAATTGTGCATATAGTGTACTATTCTTCTGAAAGCACACAGCTGTGTCTTCACAGAAGAGGTGTTAACCTCCTTGAAGGTCTGCTCCACTCAATGGCTGTCTATCTTGCAGGAGTTACAGCATCCAGCCTTCCTACTCTGTAATCCTACTGCTCCTACATGCTGTATACATACTGCACCTGTAGCACCCTGAGGATTCGGCTGCTACAGGGGTATTGCACCTCAACCCAGAGGTGTGATATTCCACTCCCGGGTAAGGATGGAGTGTGGAACTGAGCTCAGAAAGCTGCATGCACTACACACATCCCATTTCCGAGGAACAGACCAACGGTACTCCCACTTAGAAATGTGCAGGTACGACCGAGTCTGTTCCTGGCTGGAGTGGGAGGGGGGTGGTACATCCCAGTAGTGTAGGGGCAGATAGGGGGAGCAGCCTGGGTAAAGATAGGAGCTCATTGGGTGCTGGTCACCTGAGCTCACACATAGAGGGAGTATTTAAGGTGGGCACCATCTAAGATCAGGGTCAGTCAGTCAGCCACAGTCAGTCAGCCACAGTCAGTCAGTCTGTGAGAAGTCAGTCAGTCTGTGAGAGAGAGCAGAGGAGCAGAGCAGCCCCAGAGCCAAGAGTGAGAGAGGAGAGAGAAAGACCCAGAGGGGGAGAAAGAAGGAACTCTGAGAGCCCAAATACAACCACAGGGTGAAGAGTTGGCAACAGGGTACCGGATCCCAAGCTGGCAGAGGCTACAGCACACCTTAGCCAGGAACCGGAGGCCGTGGGCAGAATCTGCCACGGCCACCCACTATATCCACCCGGAAGGCAGACCACGCATAGGGTCAGGGAACCCAGAGACAAGGGTTCGCCAACAAGAGGCCCGAGGGAGCCGGACATAGGTGGATCCCTGGTGGGGAAGGCCAGAGACGAGGACAGGACAGAAAGGGAGCTCAGAACCACGCTCCAGAACTACTTGGGGGTTGGCCGAGTCCAGGACCTGGTGGACGCAGCACGGCTCGGGTGGTCACTCAAGGCCGGAGTGACCGGTACAAGAACAGCAGTAAGTAAAGAACCCTGAACTGCACAACCCGACTCTGACTCTCATTACCATCTTCCCTGCACTTCCACAACCACCATCCTCTGCACCTGACCCCCTGAGGCTATACCCCTCCCGTTGGGGGTTATACCACCTAAGCTGCACAAACACCATCAGCCTCAGCGGACCCTGCTGCAGCGGCGGCCGAAGTGACCGCAATTCAACGGGTGGCGTAGTCGACATAAAGAACTTTAGTAACATCAGTAAGGACTGCCACACACTGAGCTTGACACCCTGGGCACGGACCGGGTCACAGCCACTCGGAGACTACAACCCCCATCTGATCCGGCTCCGGGTATTCCCCTAAAGAATATGGCCCAGGGGGCGCGTCAACTTTGGCGTAGTCGGCAGGATTACGTGCCCACAACAACCGGGTACTGCGTGCCTGAAGAAAAGAACGAGTTTACCTCAAAAAGAAGTCTCCTGCCGGTTCCGGAGGGTCCCCGCCATCGGACTCCATCACAGATCGATTCCCGCCGGTTGTCCGCCATTAACAGCTTTTTCCCGCCATCTGCAGAGTTTCCCGCCACTGGGAGACGATTCCCGCCATTTCCGAAGATTTCCCGCCTTGGGGGAGCGGACGCCATTATGGGCATGCCAGAGGGTGGCAAGAGGCCACCTCCCATCGTGGGCCAGGACCGAAAATGGCGCCAAAAGTGGAAACCGCCCCCACCAACAGAGACTGTGATGCTAGAGGTGTCTGTCAGCGTGAAAGAACTGCCCCTGGAGCTGACAATCACCAAGTGGCCCCGGGACCGCCCTCGAAGTGGGAGGACTGAGAAGAAGAGAGCAAAGATGGGTGTCGCCTGGAGCAGTCTGGAGAGAGCACACCCGGAGACAAGAAGCCTAGAGCTGAGTCCAGAAGAAGCTTACCCGGAGATGGAAGAAGAGCAGAGCAGCACCGGCCCGCTGGCCAGGAGCCTGCTGGAGACAACGGAAGGAGAGCAGAGCAGCACCGACCCGTTGGTCAGGAGCCTGCTAGAAGCAACGACCCCACTAGGCTTAGTGGAGGTCTTAGCACAGCTCCCCCGAGATCGGGAGTGTGCACAGACTGCGCTGGAGGGCCTCGCACGGAGGATGGCCCGGGTGCAGCGAGAGACGTTGGCGGAGTGGAGCCGTGAGATGGCCCAGCAGACAAGAACCCGTCAGCGGAGCACGCCACCCGAGACGAGGAGACAGACCGCCTCTGAGGATGGCGCAGGAGGACTGAAGGCCGGAGACGGCGCCGAGAAGGGAGCCGAACGAAAGGAGGCAGGTAAAGGGGACGTCTCTACCCCAAACCGGGAAACCGCGTACCTGCCCCAGCTCCCCGTCGCAGAGCCCGAAGTACCCCCTGCCGTGCCCGTAACCGCAACGTCACCGCCGCAGACTAGGCCTCAAACGGGAGCCGCGACCCCTGTGACGTCACACGCCTCGACCCCGAGCGTGACCAAGCAGGAAGTACCACCAGCCTGGTCGCAAGGCCTAGTACCCCCGGGCGCCGCAATACCAACAGCGCCCCCTACCTCCGCGGAGCCACCGGCCTGGTCGCAGGGCCAAGTAGCCCAGGGCGCCGCCGTCCTTACGGTGCCCTTCACTTTCCAGGTGCCCCAGGCCTGGCCGCAAGGCCTGGGCAACCCGGGTGCCACCACCACCGCGCCCATAAAACCAAGAGTGCCGCATCTGGGTGAAGACCTGTTTGCCCAGCATACGTGCCCGAACGGGTCTGAAACTGAAACTGTCCACAAAGAAAGAGCAGGAGGACGTCGTCGTTGAGTACAGCAGAGTAGAAGCTGTATATAGTTGCCCGTCGGGGCACAGTGAACCGTTGCTGCTATTATAGTCCCCGTTGGGACCAGAGAATTGAACTGTTACCCGTATTTCCCTTAATCCCACTGACCGAGGACTGAGAGCGGTCATCCCTTTCCTAAATACCTGGCCGAGGACTGAGAGCGGCCATATCCCCTTGTATATAGTTGCGCTTCCTAAAGCGCCCCCTACCGGTTTTATAGGAAAACCATTTTTCTAGAGAAACTGTTGCATTTTTCCCGGGCACACGTTGCACAGTGTCCGGAGGAGGAGCTAGAAGCAAGAGAAGTCTACGAGAATGTTATTTATGAAAAAAAGTTTTATTGCTGATATATATGTTTTATATGTTTTTATTATGTTGTTTATGCAAAAATTGTATGTTTTGGTGTTGTTTTATATCTTACAGCCCGAGGACGTGCTGTGATTTACCAGGGGGGAATGTAGCACCCTGAGGATTCGGCTGCTACAGGGGTATTGCACCTCAACCCAGAGGTGTGATATTCCACTCCCGGGTAAGGATGGAGTGTGGAACTGAGCTCAGAAAGCTGCATGCACTACACACATCCCATTTCCGAGGAACAGACCAACGGTACTCCCACTTAGAAATGTGCAGGTACGACCGAGTCTGTTCCTGGCTGGAGTGGGAGGGGGGTGGTACATCCCAGTAGTGTAGGGGCAGATAGGGGGAGCAGCCTGGGTAAAGATAGGAGCTCATTGGGTGCTGGTCACCTGAGCTCACACATAGAGGGAGTATTTAAGGTGGGCACCATCTAAGATCAGGGTCAGTCAGTCAGCCACAGTCAGTCAGCCACAGTCAGTCAGTCTGTGAGAAGTCAGTCAGTCTGTGAGAGAGAGCAGAGGAGCAGAGCAGCCCCAGAGCCAAGAGTGAGAGAGGAGAGAGAAAGACCCAGAGGGGGAGAAAGAAGGAACTCTGAGAGCCCAAATACAACCACAGGGTGAAGAGTTGGCAACAGGGTACCGGATCCCAAGCTGGCAGAGGCTACAGCACACCTTAGCCAGGAACCGGAGGCCGTGGGCAGAATCTGCCACGGCCACCCACTATATCCACCCGGAAGGCAGACCACGCATAGGGTCAGGGAACCCAGAGACAAGGGTTCGCCAACAAGAGGCCCGAGGGAGCCGGACATAGGTGGATCCCTGGTGGGGAAGGCCAGAGACGAGGACAGGACAGAAAGGGAGCTCAGAACCACGCTCCAGAACTACTTGGGGGTTGGCCGAGTCCAGGACCTGGTGGACGCAGCACGGCTCGGGTGGTCACTCAAGGCCGGAGTGACCGGTACAAGAACAGCAGTAAGTAAAGAACCCTGAACTGCACAACCCGACTCTGACTCTCATTACCATCTTCCCTGCACTTCCACAACCACCATCCTCTGCACCTGACCCCCTGAGGCTATACCCCTCCCGTTGGGGGTTATACCACCTAAGCTGCACAAACACCATCAGCCTCAGCGGACCCTGCTGCAGCGGCGGCCGAAGTGACCGCAATTCAACGGGTGGCGTAGTCGACATAAAGAACTTTAGTAACATCAGTAAGGACTGCCACACACTGAGCTTGACACCCTGGGCACGGACCGGGTCACAGCCACTCGGAGACTACAACCCCCATCTGATCCGGCTCCGGGTATTCCCCTAAAGAATATGGCCCAGGGGGCGCGTCACACCCATACAGCACATTTTCATCCTTTGCATTTTCACAATATACCTGGCGGTTTCTGAAATCTGGATCCCTGTAGTCTGCAGAATTTCAGTGGAAAAAGGGTGGTACTGTAGCTCTTGCAAGATAGGCAGGCATTTTGTGGAGCAGACCTGCATAGAGGTTGTCACCTCTTCTCTGATCGCACTTCTGTAGGGCACTACTTATCAGCTGCCCGCTGATTTACAGTTCTCCCAATCCACTGCTTTTGGAGCTGGGCGTCAGTTTCAAAGTCAGCAACTAGATCTAAGAAGAAAAAAGAAAAAATAGGACCTGTACACCTTTAGTATTAAATTTTTGTACAGGTTCACAGATACGCTATGTGGCCAATATACATACACGATGCGTCATCACGCTGCGACTATAGAGTACATGAACTCCAGTATTGCTGTAAATGTTAATAACGTAAGGTACTTAGCATTTTTTGATCAAACGGAGCAAAAGCCATGTGTAGCGCCCCGAGGGTTCGGCGGCTACAGAGGTATTGCATCTCATCCAGATGTGCGATATCTCACTTCCAGGTAAGAATGGAGTGTGGATCAGGACCCCGGCACCTGCATGCATTACACCACATTTCCGGGGGGCAGGGCGACCGATATGCTCCAAGTAGAGCACGACAGTCCCTGTCCCTGGCTGGAGTGGGGGATGGGAACACCGAGGAAGGGGGGACCCTGTAGTGCATAGGAGGGAGAGGGCAGTTCCTGGGTGCACTTAGAGGTAGGCATAAAAGGTAGGCACCATCTTAGTTCTAGGAGAAGTCAGTCAGAGGAGGAGACAGGGAGCAGAGGCTCAGGCCAATCTTTGCTCCGCAGGCAGGCCTGAGAGAGCGGCCGGAGCCTGGAGGAAGGAGAAGGAAGGAAGAGGAGCGGAGGAGGCTCCAGGAACAAGGAATGAATGGACCCCAGGGGTGTGGACCGGCGAGTTGCCACCGCACGCCCGAATCTACCTGCGTAGAAGGTTCAGGTCAAAGGGGGAGACCGGTCCCTGAAACTAGTGGAGGCGGGGAACTACCCTCAGCTAGAAACCGGAGGCTGTGACATTTTATGGGGCGCAGCCCCTCGCTACACCCGCTAGGAAGGCACCACATAGGGACAGGGAACCGGCGCCAAGGTTTACCAGAGAAGGCCCGAGGCAGCCGGACAGAAGCGAGGTCACTGGCGGGGTATGACAGGCCAGAGAAAGGACACACAAAGGGGGTCCCGTGAAACGCTCCAAAGTTATCTGGGAGTAGGCCGAGCCCCTCACCTGGTGAGCACCGTACAACGTGGGACGTTATGACCAGCTGTAGTAACGTGGATAAAGAACTGTGAGTAAATACCCTGGACTGCATTACAGGACTCTGTGTTGTTACTGCTGCTCCCGCTCCCACGCACCATCACCCCCAACATCCGCACTTGCTGCATTGAGGCTATACTCCTCCCGTGGGGAGTTATACTACCCCCTGCTGCACCTGTAGCACCCTGAGGACTCGGCTGCTACAGGGGTATTGCACCTCACTCCAGAGGTGTGGTATTCCACTCCCGGGTAAGGATGGAGTGTGGGACTGAGCTCAGTAGGCTGCATGCACTACATACATCCCATTTCCGGGGGACAGAACTACGGTACTCCCACCAAGTAAATGTGCAGGTACGACAGCGTCTGTCCCTGGCTGGAGTGGGAGGGGGGTGGAACATCCCAGTAGTGTAGGGGCAGATAGGGGGAGTACTCTGGGTAAAGCTAGGAGCCCATTGGGTGCTGGTCACCTGGGCTCACACATAGAGGGAGTATATAAGGTGGGCACCATCTAGAGATAGGGTCTTTTTAGTCAAGTTCAGCCTGAGGAGAAGCAGAGCAGAGGAGCTCAGCCAGGAGGGCTGACAGGGAGCTGTGGCTCCGGCTGGGCCCAGCTCCAGGGCCAAGCATGAAGAAAGAGGAGGAAGAAGGACCCAGAGAGGCAGAGCCAGAGGGAACCCTAAGATCCCAGAATCAGACCAAAAAGGGTGAAGGGTTGGCAGAAAAGGGCACCGGATCCCAAGCTGGCGGAGGCAAAAGTAACCCTTAGCCAGGAACCGGAGGTCGTGGGCAAGCTTTGCCACGACCCTCACCACATCCACCAGGAAGGTACACCAAGGTAGGGTCAGGAAAGCCAGAGAAGGTTTTGCCATCAGAAGGCCCAAGGGAACCGGACAAAGGTGGATCCCTGGTGGGGACGGCCAGCAGAAAGAGAGAGAGAGGGGAGCTCAGGACCACGCTCCGGAACTGCCTGGGGGTTAGCCGAGCCCCGCACCTGGTGGACGCAGCACGGCTCGGGTGGTCACTCAAGGCCAGAGTGACTAAAGCAACATCAGTGAGTAAAAACCCTGAAACTGCATCCCACGACTCTGTGCCTCCTTACCGCACCATCACAACTTCCATCATCTACTCCTGCTGCCCTGAGGCCATACCCCTCCCGTTGGGGGTTATACCATCCCTGCTGCACCCATACCACCGGCCTCAGCGGACTGTTTTGCAGCGGCGGCCTTGTGACCGCAAATCAACGGGTGGCGTAATCGACATACATTCTAACATCTACTGCTAATAGACTCGCCGCTTAGTTTGACTCCCTGGGCACGGACCGGGTCACCGCCACGAGACTACTACCCCCATATGATCCGGCTCCGGGTAAGCCCCCGTGCGCGCGATGCCGCACGACACAGAAGGCCCAGGGGCGCGTCACACCCACAACACCAGCCTCAGCGGTCTGCCCTGCAGCGGCGGTTCACTCTGACTGCAATCCACGGGTGGCGTAGTTGGACATTTAATCATAAAAACCCTATAAATAGAACGCCATTTGGGTTGACCACCCTGAGCCACGGGACCGGGTCCCCGCCACGCAAGGACTACAACCCCGAGCATCCACAACGGGTCCGGTTCCGGGTATCCCCACACACACGCCGCCCAGGGGGCGCATCACATTCAACCACATCAAGGTTTTAATTTGCAAGCTATGCCTGGTCTTCTTTTCACTCCCCATTCAGATGAAGGCTGGTTTGGCACATGGAGAGGTAAGACATTAGAGTTTAGGGACCATCCATATTTAAGGTATACCTTGATGTGGTTGGATGGCTTTTGAGCTCTTTGATCAAAAACGCTAAGTACCTTACATTTTTAACGTTTACAGCAATATTGGAGTTCATGTATTCTTCAATTGTAGTGCGCTGACACATTTCACTAAATTAGAATATCATCAAAAAGTTAATTTATTTCAGTTCTTCAATACAAAAAGTGAAACTCATATATTATATAGAGTCATTACGAACAGAGTGATCTATTTCAAGTGTTTATTTCTGTTAATGTTGATGATTATGGCTTACAGCCAATGGAAACACAGAAGTCATTATCTCAGTAAATTAGAATACTTTATAACAACAGCTTGAAAAATGTTTTTAAAATCTGAAATGTTGGCCTACTGAAATGTATGTTCAGTAAATGCAGTCAATACTTGGTCGGGGCTCCTTTTGCATCAATTACTGCATCAATGTGGCGTGGCATGGAGGCGATCAGCCTGTGGCACTGCTGAGGTGTTATGGAAGCCCAGCTTGCTTTGATAGCAGCCTTCAGCTCGTCTGCATTGTTGGGTCTGGTGTCTCTCATCTTCCTCTTGACAATAGATTTTCTATGGGGTTAAGGTCAGGCGAGTTTGCTGGCCAATCAAGCACAGTGATACTGTTATCTTTAAACCTGGTATTGGTACTTTTGGCAGTGTGGACAGGGGCCAAGTCCTGCTGGAGAATGAAATCTAAAATTTCCTGGTAGACGGCTGCACTGACTTTGATCTTGATAAAACACAGTGGTCCTACACCAGCAGATGACACGGCTCCCCAAACCATCCCTGATTGTGGAAACTTCACACTAGACCTCAAGCAGCTTGGATTGTGGCCTCTCCACTCTTCCTCCAGACTTTGGGACCTTGATTTCCAAATGAAAATTGGAACTCTGGGGCCATGTGGAGTGTGTTAATGACTGCCTTCTGGACATCTGTCAAGTCAGCAGTCTTCCCCATGATTGTGGAGGCTACTGAAACAGACTTAGGGACCTTTTTAAATGCTTAGGAAGCCTTTGCAGGTGTTTTTTTGTTAATTATTCTAGTTTACTGAGATAATGACTTTTTTGTTTTCATTGGCTGTAAGGCATAATCATCAACATTAACAGAAATAAACACTTGAAATAGATCACTCTGTTTGTAATGGCTCTATATAATATACGAGCTTCACTTTTTGTATTGAAGAACTGAAATAAATTAACTTTTTGATGATATTCTAATTTAGTGAGATGCACCTGTATGTTGTCAACTTGAGCCAAGTCCCACTATGGCTTCCTACAGTTTAACAGACTTTGCCAAGTTCATAAACTGCTGCTGCCCCCTCTTTCTTGCCGCCCTAGGCACGTGCCTTCATGTGACTAGTTATAAATACAGCCCTGACTCAAAATCTGTAACAGTGCCCCCTACCTACCACAGGCCATTCATTCTTTTCTATGGAAAAGGAGCCTTTGAACCCTCCCAAATACCTGGGCCTACCTACTATGCAGCCCATTAGCTACTTGTCTGCATATTGGTTGTCACCAAAATTTCCCAACAAATATACCACATACACAATATTTGAAATGACATGAAAAATGAAGAAAACTCAGACACTGTCATACCTACCTGTATAATGGCATGTGGTACATCATAATAGAGGGTTAACTCATCAAGACTTCTGACAGAGCCTGATGATAAGAACAGTGAAACTATCAATCCACATTCTTCATGAGGCAAAATATAATACTATATATATAATGGATAAATATTGCTTCAGCCCTGGCAGCGCCATGCAATATAATGAATAACATGAAATTGCTCTTGTAGGCTTCTTGACTTGTTCTATTTGTTTGCTTGTTCTTTTCATGGTGATACATCCGAGACACAACCACACAGTAAATCATAAGTTCTTCGGTCCCTTCAACCAGTCGTGACAAAAAAAGTATGTTTGAGCACCACTGGTTTAGGGCTTGCTTACTTTCATCATGTCTGCCAATACAGCTGAAGGTAAATAATTTTTGTTTCTGTTTTATGAGACTCAGAACTTGGAAATGTATTATTATTATTATTTATTTTAGAGCACCATTGATTCCATGATGTTGTATATGAGAAGAGGTTACATACAAAATACAAATATAAATTATGGTGCATAAACTAACAATGACAGACAGGTACAGAGGAGAGAGGGCCCTGCCCTTGAAGGCTTACAGTCTACAGGATAATGGGGAAGGAGACAGTAGGTTGGGGTGTTTTCAGCAGTTCCAGTGGTGGTGAAGTGGCATTGCAGGCTGTAAGCTTTCTTGAAGTGATGGGTTTTCAAGTTCTGTCTGAAAGTTCCGAGTGTGGCAGATAATTGGATGTGTTGCGGCACCGAATTCCAGAGGATTGGAGACAATCGGGAGAAGACTTGGAGGCGATTAGGTGAGGAACGTATGTGGAGTGTGGAGGAGAGAATGAAGTCTTGGAAGGACCGGAGGTTGCATGTTGGAAGATATAGGGAGATTAGTTTGGAGATATATGGAGGAGACAGATTATGGACGGCTTTGTAAGTTAATGTTAACAGTTTGAACTGGATACGTTGAGAAATTGGGAGCCAATGAAGGGATTTACACAGGAGGGGAAGTGAAGGAGAAGGGTGGAGAGAGATGAATTAGTTGGGCAGCAGAGTTAAGGTCAGACTGCAGTAGTCGAGGTGGGAGATGATGAGGCCATGCACTAACATTTTTGTAGATTAAGGGTTGAGGAAAGGATGGATTCTGGATTGATGTCAATGGAACTTGTTTTTTGCATGATGAGCTGTAGTTATTATTGGTAGCACTTTGGGGTATGAAGTTTTAATTGCTTTGTATTGAGTTTTTTGGGGGAGTTGTGATGACTAAAAAACTGCAATTCTAGAGTATACATTTTTTTTGTTGCAACATTTACCTTATGATTTAAATAATGTATATTTTGATAGATATGACTTTTACAGATATGGTGATGCCAAATATGCTTTCACCCATTAGTGGTGGAGTGACGATGGTGTGGCAGTAGCGGTACTTCAGGCGGTATCCTTCAGATATCATAGGTAAGACGTCTGTTTCTGCCTCTATAGATTCCCTTCATTGTCTGCACTGACCTGAAACCCCTTTGCTACTGCCCTTACAAGGACAGTCCACAGCTAAATGCTACAATATTTGGCCCTGCACTCTCCCTTTACGTTTGTCGTTTGTCCCGACGCGTTTCTTCCAGAGGAGTCATCAGGGGACGTATACACATAGTGCAAATAGGAGTCTATGCTAGTGTGTTGAAAAGAGCCATTTCTGTCTCCACTATCTCTGAGCGAAGCCCACCCAGACTAAGAACATTGGCCCTCAGCCGCCCCATTTGATTCCCCAAATGTGGCACTTAGCCTCAGCTATTTCCACTTGCCCTGGTGTGTTGGCAAGTGGGGTAATATTTTGGGGTTGTCAGTTGACATCTAACCTAGGGGTTAGTAATGGAGAGGCATCTATCAGACGCCCCCATTACTAACCCCGTATTGAAAATTAATAAAGACACACACAGAAAAAAATCATTTATTTGAAGAAAACACTCCCTGACAATTACCCTCTTTTACCCATTTATTAAAATAAAAATTAAAATAAAATATCAAAGTAATCACACCTGTTCGCCAATAGTCCATATGTCCCACGATGAGCTCCAACTCTGTTACATTTGGATATAGCATGATTATTAAAATAAAGAATGAGATGTCATTCAACTGATTTATGTTTATTAGTTGTTATATGAGTAGTCTGCAAATCATAGCAGGAAGAGTAGGCATTTACAAAAAAATAAAAAGGAATGCAATGTAACAATGAACAATTAAAACATGAAAAAAATGTAGAAGAAAATTAAGAAACATTAATTTTATAAACTTAATGCATAATATTTAAAATGTAAAATAAAATCTATATTCCAATTGAGACATGAAATTCCAGAGGAACATTCACCATAATCAGTGATTAAAACACTGTATCTAGCACAGCTGGGTGATATGTTGTTATGGCATTTTTATACATTGTTTTCTTCCCCAATTTCCAACAGCAAAATATTCTTTAGGATTTCTTTGAAATGTTATTACAACTATTGCTCATTGGGACCAATGTGAAAAATGCCATATATATCGAAAATGCATGTAATGTAAAACTAATCTGACCCACAGCTCTAGCCTATGCATTTAAGTGATCACAAGGACTAAAGCAGTAAGTAACATTGAAACTTTTAGAATTTTGTATGTATTAAGCGATTCGAAAGTCAGAGAGAATTGAGCCTCTGACTATGTACATTACCTTTAACTGTGCAGCTCCCTTTAAAAGGTCCTTGAATAGTTATACATGCTATACATTAAATCAATATTTAAATGCATTGGGGACATCTATAAGGGGTTACTCAGCGAAAATCCATCCTCAAACCTCCATTAAATTCAGACTTTTCTGCAGTGAGCTATGTACCATAAATGCTTTGTCTGATTATGATTGGTTGCGTTAGTTCCAAATGGAAGGGGTTGTAAATTTTTCAAAAATACAACTGTATATTGACACAAAATGTAACTGTGTCATATAAATCCTGTTTCTATTGTGCATTGTTTTCCAGTTCACTGAATGCTGCTAGTAGCAATGCTAACAATGGTCTTTCATGAACAAGAAGCTGAGCCCTGCCAGCTGTTAAGATGTTCTAAACTTCTTAGAAATAAGGTCGTTAAGTCTTTAAAAAATGACCTGTGCAATGTGAAGTTTATTTTGCAAAATTTCCTAGTTTTGTGAATGTCATCAGCCATGTAAATAATGGATGCCATGACAGTCTGCTTATCTTGACTATGCCTCAGGGCATACCTATCTATATCAGTGCAATTCCTCTTTAGTGTATATTAAGAACTAGAGATCATCCATTTGATTTGACGTTATTCAAAATTATGTATGTAACACCTACACAGGGAACTGTCAGAGCAGCTACCGGTATACTGGAACTTACAGACACTAAGAAGAGCTTTGCAACTGCTGTTAAACAGGGACCTACAGACATTAACCGTTTTTCCCATGAGCTGCAGTGGACTACATTCCCAGGGACCCTTGTTTCAGTCAGATGAGTCAACAGTGTGATGCAGCAGCAAAAAAGGCAAATACAATTCTGGGATGTATTAACAGAAGCATACAGTCTAGATCACGTGAAGTCATTATCGGTCTTTACTCCTCTTTGGTCAGACCTCATCTGGAATACTGTGTACAGTTTTGGGCACCACATTTTAAAAAAGACATAGACAAACTGGAGCAAGTTCAGAGAAGAGCGACCAGAATGGTGACTGGTCTGCAAACCATGTCCTATGAGGAACGGTTGCAGGATTTGGGAATGTTTAGCTTGCAAAAAAGAAGACTGAGAGGAGACTTAATAGCTGTCTACAAATATGTCAAGGGCTGTCACATTGTAGAAGGATCATCTTTACTCTCATTTGCACAAGGAAAGACTAGAAGCAATGGGATGAAACTAAATGGGAGGAGACACAGATTAGATATTAGAAAAAACTTTTTGACAGTTAGGGTGATTAATGAGTGGAACAGGCTGCCACGAGAGGTGGTGAGTTCCCCTTCAATGGACGTCTTCAAACAGAGGCTGGACAGACATCTGTCTGAGATGATTTAGTGAATCCTGCTTTGAGCAGGGGGTTGGACCAGATGACCCAGGAGGTCCCTTCCAACTCTACCATTCTATGAGATGACACAGCCTGGAAGGATAGAAGGGGAGAGAGTGGATTGGATGAGGAGGGACTTGGGGGAGGGAGCTGGGTAGGAAGTAAAAGTAAAAGTTCAGAGGAGAAGGAGCGTGGCAGCTTGCTGTGAGAGACGGAGCGGTGTGGATCTGCATTCCTCTATGCTGCAGAGTGTGGCGGCCCCCTCTGAGATACCCGCGCTGCTGGAGAGAGCGCGGTCCTGTCACCCTCTGAAGCAAGTTACATCAAGGACTCAGAGAGTTCTGCCGGCACTCCCACCGTATAAAGGCCTGAATCCTGCCGCCCCCAGCTGGTGTCCAGAGAACCATCCAACCATTTGAGACACACAGTGAGTGCCCTTCTGAGACTTGTGGTTCTACCAGCGCTATTTACAGTGAGTACACTACAACTCAGACTATTGACATTAATATTCATCTAAGTGCACCAACGGTTCTAATTTGCGCGCCAACATCCGCGGCAACTGGGCCCCAACGTTTGGACTGAGTTAATACAAAAAGGGAAAATCTGCTACGTTATATTTGCAGGGTCAGAGTAGAAGTAGATTGTGATGTGTATATGACTTTTATAGAGCACCGTTGCTTGAATTGTATGTTATTCCTTTAAACCCACCTTAATTCTGCTGCATAGCAATAAACCTGTTAAACGGTTTTACTCCTGTGTGTGTACTGAGCTGTGGCAGGGGCTTCCCGAATCAGCCCCTGGCAGAAGATAACCGTCCTTCTGCAGTCCCCGAGAGAGAGCTCCAATCAAGATTTGGGTGGAGGCACTGCGCTCTAGAGAGGTGAGACCCCCCATAACACCCAGTGTACCGTGGTAGCCCTAAAGGGGTGTTACATGTAGAATTACATGAAATTCGCAGGTCCCAGTGAATTTGCATCATTTGCGATTCGAATAGCGTGAACCGCCAAAATTATGACCGCAAGCTTTTTTCGCATTACAGAACATTGCATCAGTCACAGAAGGATGACATAATCTCAGGTGCAATTACGTGGGCTTATATATAATGCTTTGCAGCTATCAAATCACATAGTATAACACAGCCAATAAGGAGGGCTATCATAGCCTGTATATAAGTCTAAGCAGAGAATGCAGCAGACATTTTAGGGTGATATTAGGATACTGAGCGGATGTCAGAGCTCACAGCTCAGCAATAGAGATAGGAAGAGAAAGACTTAAATTATAGTAGAAGATGAGAGTCTGCAAATAATACTGAGATTCCATTAATAGGGATGGAGAGAGAGAAAGAGGAGAGTGGCAGCAGCAGTGCCACACTAAGTCTATTGATCAGTGATATAGTGCATCTGTCCTATTGCATTTGAACTACAATTACACATCTTTTTTCTTCATAATGCACTAGAAAGCAGATGCAAGACAGCACAAAAAAAATTCTGCAATCAGTGTCATGCGGTGTGCTTACATGTCACAAGTTACTGTACTAAGTTTTTGCATTTCTTATGCAATTGTTTTTGTAAAAGATGGAATAATTGTTTTTTAAATACTACAAAAGAATGTTCCCCAAAATCCAGATATTTAACTGCAACTGTCTACCTCGTGAAGTCTCTTTTCCCTGCTTAAGTCATTCCCCTCTCCAACTCCTGACCCAGATGCTCCCCCCTCCCCCCCGCCAGGGACTTTTGCAGTGACTTATGGCTCATACAAGGAAAACAGACGTCCTGTTTCTACATAGAGCTTAGAATGAATGATTCAGCTGGTCTGTTTTTAATCATGTGTTGTCATGGACCTAATGGAAAAGAGAAGAATTAACTGGGTAGAAAAGCAAAATGAGAAATTGTAAGTACACAGTGCTATATAATATAATGACTGCAATATATTAAGAGGATAAAAATTTTGAAGGGAGGAGGAGTGCTTCTTTAACCAAATCCAGCCTTGGTTTTAGTATTTCCCTAATGTCATGCTGTACTTCTTAGTATTGTTTATTAGTTGCTTCAATTACTGCTGGTACACACACGACCATTAAAAACTATTGGGGGTAGGGATTTCATCAGTTTTGACCTATGTAGTAATCAATTTGCAGACAACTGGTGGATACATGTCAGCTCTTGTCAACAGGCTCGGCAGAAAAAAAATTGCCATGATTCTCTTTTTCAAGTGTGAGAACCAGCCTACTAATTTATATTCGGACTGCTTCAATCCTACCGTATGTCTTTTGGCCTTGTCATGTCTAAACATACTCATAAATTTGGGGCTGTAACTATTTACAGATGGAAGGCTGCTGGTTTACTGGAATGACAAATAATGTATAACGTGTTCCCCTATTTTTGTCGGAACATCCAAATTTATTGATATAACAGCGTTTTTTTAGTATTTTCCAAGAGAGTAAAATTATATCACTCTACATAGATCTGTGGATATCACACTGACTTGTAATGAGAACATTGTAAATAATTTGGTAGAAAAGATAAATGAATCGGAACAACATTTACAATTAGGACTAAATTTATGAACGAGACAGATGATGAGTGAGATCACAGTCGAGAGAAGGTATTCTCGGTTCAATACATATTTACTAAATGCAAAAACCTTTCCTCCCCCCACCTGTACACAAGTAATGTCTACAAAACATCAAGAGTCAGTATATTGCAGTTGCTCAGTGTAAAAATAAAAAAAAAATCACCAAAAAAGTAGTAAAATGGATCTGTTTTGGATTTACTTGGCTAATTTAACATTCGATGGCCATTTCACTGTAATGCCCAAAATGCTACTTTCCGAAGTACGCTGTATACTAAAGTTCCCTTAATGCAAAATCGATAGAATGCAGCATGCCACATCAGGACATACATGTACTTCTGTGTCCATTCCTTCCACAGCGGGTGCCGCCGGTAATGTACAGCTAAGCTCTAGCTGCAACCGCGGTGACCGGAGCTAGCTCCAATCCTAGCACATTAATCCTCAAGAGTCCGGTGATCTCTGGGTTTGACATTGGGTCCTCCAGTGTGCGCTGCAGAAAGGGAAGGGCAGTTTTATTTTTTAAAAACATTGTATTTATGTATTTAAAGGTCTCCTTTTCTTAAAAACTAAGCGGACTGAATTAAAAATAAGCATTATCCTGGAGATACCATTGCAATATGAAATGGAAAAATCACACCGCCTTCTCTGACATGACTTCTTGCTCTGCAGCTGTTGGCTGAAGTTGCACCTCACAGATTCCTTGCACTGCCCGTCCCCTGCATGTTCTCTGTACATAGTACTGTTCACAATAATTAATCAGTTTTTTTTTTAAATTCATTTGTTTAAGCCAAAATCAGGCCTGCTTCTTCTGTTTGTTGAATACCCTCATGTCGTTGGCCTAAAAAGTTGATGGAAAGACCTTACACTGATATCTCTCCTCAGTACTCGTCAGCTTTACCTGCTTCATCCTGCGATTGGAGCAGAGAGCAGGTAAGAGAGCAGAGTGCATGATGGGGGTGGGCGCAGTCAGATGGCCGTATAACATGGACGACAGTAGCATTGCAAATTCACAATACTCGGACTGGCCAGTGGCTCTCCTGACATGGCAGCATGTATTTCTATGCAGCTGTCACGCTCGGGTCAGGAGAGCCGCCGGCCAGTCCGAGTGTTGCAATGTGATCATCGCCCGTGTTATATGGCCGTCTGACTGCGGCCTAAGTCTGTGAGGAGCGGTTTCATCCAATAGCTGAACAGCAGCAAATTATGTCCGAGAAGCCAGTGTTGTTTTGGAAACTTTATGTGCATTTACACTTACTTATTGCAACAATTAAAGACATCTGATCAACTACAGTACGTACAAGCCAATTGTCTGTCATGTATTGGTCTGGACCGTCTGGTCAGACAGGACGTCCGTACTTAGATGCACACAGAATAATTGTTAATGCGGCCGCTCTGTACTCACAGAATATCTATATTCTTGGCAGCACATGTGGTGTTTACACAGGATGATGTTCTGCCAAGAATTATTATTTTTAAGCAAGTTTAGATATAATTTCACTTGGTGAACAATGTCTTGCTCGTTTGTTGGGTGACTGGCAGCCTGAACAGACAGGCAGATAATGAGGCAGACAGTCGGGGAGCAGGCACTCCTAGGATTATTGACCAGTGTACTGTTACAGATGTAGCAAAGTTTAACTTGAAAAATAACACACCATTTGACAACCCGGCACAGAAGCTTATCTCACTTAAAGGGGATGTCCCCTTTCAGAAAATTTCAGTCCACAGGTGCAGTTTGCTCTAAAAAAAAACAAGCTGTGCTTTACTTACCCTCCCTAGGTCCAATGCTGAGCCTCCACTGCTGCTCATGTCATCTGATATTGGCTGCAGCATTAGCGTCACGTTGACAGTGCAGGAGTCAATCCATGAGCCCAGTGGCTCTGAGCGGGGCGTTCTACCAACATGGCCAGAGCCGCTGAGCTCAGTGATTGACTGCAGCACTGTTGATGTGATGTCAGCGCTGCTGCTAATATCAGATACCAGCAGCAGCAGCATAGACTCAGCAGTGGACCTGGGGACAGTAAGCAAAGTATGTTTGTTTGTTTTTTATTATAAATTGCACCCAAGGAATGGGATTTTCTGAAATGGTACAACCCCTTTAAGAGGATTAACATAACTGGACATTGCACAAGGCAATGTCAAGTTACACTTTTTTTGTGCTGCAATTACCCCGTGCTGTTATCTGTGTTATGGTAACCTTTGCTACATCTGTATTTACAGCCCGGTATCCTGCAGCCATATGTTATTAGCATGACCTGTTGCATTGAAAAACTTTAGTGTACACAGCTCCATTGTAACAGAGCTCTGAGTGACTAGAATGAAATAATTAATGGCCCCGGCAGATCAAATGATCATAGTAGGTCCATTTTATTAATTCTGATTTTTTGTTTGCTGTTCTGGCCCCTGTGAGCTCTTTTTTATTTCCATGAGATCAGGAAAGGTCATACAGTCAGCACTCCACCCCCGCCCATCCTGACTTGATTGACATCTTGCTGGTGTAGGGAACTGATCTGAACACAATGCTGATGATTCTGCTATGGTAACTTACATACCTGACCTGACATCTTGTAATCGAATTACTGTCATTTTGTTAGATCAGATTTAGCAATCAGGGGCATGTTTAGAAACATTATCAGTATATGTAATAAGGCATGGCGGCAGATTATGGTAAAAAAGCAAACTGAATGCTTCCCTTCAACATACAAATTGTATTTAGCCAATACAATTCTTATATGGGATCTATGATGATATTAGTTAGGATTATTATACCCATAGTCGGTCCAGGAGGCTGGGCCATGCAACAGGTACAAAAGTATATTAATGTGTAAAAGTAACCAAAGCCAGAGATGTCACTTGTAATAACTGTACAAAAAGATAGAAAAATAACCACCTTTTAATTTTTTTTTTTGTCATAAATAAATAGTGCACTTGAAAATATAAAAAACTCTGCAATACATTTTACTAAAGAAATCCACTTCTTTCTCCTCCAGGACTGATCATTCATTCTCAACATTTTCAATTCACTAGTAAAATCAGTCTTCAGTTAGTCCAGAGTTTTTCATTACTGAGATAAATGACAGTTGGTGCTCATGAAGTTCTATGAAGAATGTCAGTGTCTGTTTCTAGCGCCTCCCCTCTCACCTCTCCATAGAATTTTAAAAACACCAATTGTCATCTTATATCTCAGTAATGGGAAAACCTTACCATTTGTCAAGTGACATACATATGCACTCAAGCATACTAACTGCAAAGAAAAAACCTGAAGATGTGAACTGGAACATAAATTGATGTGCATGCAAAATGTAACTGCATGTTCACACAAGGCCATTAGACAAAGAGAAACCAAGCATAAAACCTAGTGCAAGGTTTTATGCTTGCACTAGGGATCCAGTCTCTCTGTCCTTGTCCATATGTATGTCACTTGACAAATGGTAAGGTTTTTAATATTAGAGTTAGGACTGTCCCACAAGGGATGCCGTGACGTGGCAGGACAGCTTTTACATTATTTTGATCAAAATTATGTTAACTAAATACCCTTTATTATTTATTATTATTTTTGCACTGTGCGATTTTTACATTTACTTTTAATCATTTGGGTATTTTTCTTGTCTTTGGTTTCTCTTTGTCTAATGGCCTTGTGTGAACATGCAGTTACATTTTGCATGCACATCAATTTATGTTCCAGTTCACACCTTCAGGTTTTGACTGTACAATATATAGTAATAGCTAAAAATACTAACTAAACACTGACATTGTGACTGCCCTTGACTGCACTATAAACATACCGATTAATTAACTCTACAACAACATTGTCACTTACGCAATCTGTCAGTCTTTTTACCATGGGAAATAGTTTAATGTGAAATTCTGAATTAATTTGAAAAGGTTTCTCTTAATAGAAGAAATTTGGGTGTTCAGCAGAAGGAAATGGTATTTGGTACAAAGAATTCTTTATTGGACACAAGAGGTGAAAATGAGCAGGAAATAAGAAATGGAACGGAAATGTCAAATACGGGATTATGATTATTAGCGCCTAATTGTTTTTATTACATCAACAGGAATGAAAGCTGAATAGTTGGGGCGCACAAGCTGCCAGTAAGCTATAAGTAAAGATACTTACCCTAAGAGCTAAAGCATGGGCGTGCTAAAGCACACCCTCACCCTAATCCCACACCACGGTGATGAGACCTGAGTGCAGACACAGCTCTTCTAATCCTGAAAAGCCTGCACATGATTAGAAAAATACAGCTGCTGTCTTCCAAAAACAGTGCCAGTCCTGTTTATGAATGCACCAGGTTTTGTGCACCATGGCAGCTCAGCCGCAGTTTACTTTAATATAAGCACTTTTTTCATTTTGTGTCAAGCCTATTTCCGCATAGACTTTATTGATCTGCTGGCAGGAGGAGCTGATCAGGCTGAGTAGACTTTTTCAGGGAGAAGTGGGAGGTCCAATTCAGTGATTGACAGTTTTCCCTCTATGTGGTTGCAGAGGTAGCTGTCGATCACTAATAGGGCCACCTACTGGACTCATATACATATAAACATCAGGGAATTCAATGAATAAAATACAAGTTAGGGCTCGCTCATACTGCCATATTTTCTTGCGAGAGAATTGGGCCGATTATGCTAATGACACTCGGATCAAACTCAGTCAGAGGTTGATCCGAGTGTCATCTGAGTGTGATCAGATTCTCTCGCATGAGAAGACGGAGAACTTAATTTCTCCATCTTCTCCTTTGCCTGTGTCTGCAGTAATCAGACTTCATTTGAATGACATCTGAGTGCAGTCCGATGTTTCACACGCACCCATAGACTTGTATGGGTGCGCATGATCCGAATATCAGAGCCACTTACAGCATGCTGAAATTATTTTCTTATTCCGAATTGACATGAGAAAATAATCGCAGATCTGCACTGCCCCATAACGTTGGGCCGAGTGCTATCCGATAAAATATCAGATAGCACTTGGCCTTGTTATACGGCAGTGTGAGCAAACCCTTATACTGAATATTTTCCACCAAACCTATATATCATTCAGCTTCACGTTACTATGCTGTCAGATTGGACTGCACGTACTAATACATGACATGTTCCCTTTAAGCGTGGGGATGCCCTGAAATTATATTAATCAGCAAAGAGAAAGCGGACAGCTGGGGCTGATGCTGTTAGCCTGGGAAGGGGGTAATACCCATGGAGCATCCCAGGCTATTAATATCAGCTCACAGCTGTATACTTAGCCTTTACTGGTTATTAAAATAGGGGACCTCCCCAAAAAATTACGTGGTGTCCCCCTATAATTAATAACCAGCAAAGGCTAGGCAGACAGCTGCGGGCTGACATTAATAGGCTAACAAGGGGCAATGGATATTGGCCCCCTCCCAGACTAAAAAAATCAGCTCTCAGCCACCCCAGAAATGGCTTATCCACAAGATTGGCAGTTGACATCAAGCCCAGGGGTTAGTAATGGAGAGAGAGACACCCCCAATACTAACGCCATAGTCAAATTGTAAATAAAAAACACCCAGAATAAAGTAATTTATTTGAAATAATGACACAGACTCCTTTATTGAAATTAAAATAAAAAACACAGTTATGCTCACCTTTACGCCTAATTCACTGAAGCCCATCTCTCCTGTAAAAGAATAAAAAGAATAAACCAACATAATCCTCACCTGTCCTATGTGAAGATAATCCTCCAATGCCAATGTCACCCATAAAAGACAAAAAAAATAAACAACCATATTCCTCACCTGTCCGACGAGTAGATAATCCATTTGTCCCGCGACTCATCTAGCTCTACATCTAGATGGCAGGCTGAATGGTTGCATGATGCGACAATTCAGTCTGCCATCCAGCAGAGACACTGAGCTGCGTGAGTGCCGTGGGAGTTCATTGGCTCTGAACTCCGCTCAACTTTTTCCCGTCACCGTGAGGCACTGAGCTATGCTAGCATGCGCAGCTGAGTGTCTCTGCTGAATGACAGGCTGATTTGTCGCATCATGCAACCATTCAGCCTGCCATCCCTGGGCTTAATGTCAGCTGTCAATACAAATCTGACATCAACCCCAACCCTATTACCCTACTGGCCATCACACCAGGGCAAGTGGCAAGAGTGAGGCTAAGCGCCATTTCTGGGATGGCTGAGAGCTGAAGTTTTTAGTCTGGGAGCCCGCAGCGGTCTGCTTAGCCTTTGCTAGTTATTAATTATAGGAGGGACCCCATGTAATTTTTTTTGGGGTGTCCACATTTTATTAACCAGTAAAAGCTAAGTATACAACTATGAGCCGATATTAATAGCCTGGGAAGCTCCATGGGTATTATCCCCTTCCTAGGCTATAAACATCAGCCCCCAGCTGTCCGCTTTCCCTCTGCTGGTTAATAAAAATTTTCGGGATCCCCCGCCATTTTTTTCAGAAATGTATTCATTTATTAATTAAATACATGCACAGTAAGCTACACATGCACTGTACTAATTATACATGTCACTGACATCTTTATATCTATCTATTCTATGTATATACTGTATATACAGTATCTATTCTATTCTGACTTGTCACACTGTGATTTTACTGTACATGGCAGATGAAATGTTTTCAAGGAGATGGGTGCGTAAAAATTGGATGGCACTCGCATGGTCCGAGTGCCTTGCGATTTTTTTTTCTCACACCCATTGACTTGCATGAGCAGGGACTCATAGAATAACATTAGTCAGAGTGCAATCTGATTTTTTTATCGGATTGCACTCGTCCTTTTTTCTTGCAAATGAGTATGAGCCCTAAGAAGAATAGAAGCATTTAAACCAGATAAAAGATTCTATATCTATGGCAATCAGTCCTCTTTAAGATTCAAAAATTCACCATCTTGTTTAATTATTGATTCTGATAATGAAAGAAATGTAAGACTGATCTTTCAATATGGTGGTTGTTGAGAATTGCAATTATATTAAAATTGCAATCAACCGGTAAAGAGCTATGGAGAAATTTAAAATTCTACACACTACTGGTCAGTTTGCACACCAACAGGACTGCCATCAGAAATTTCAGGGCCCCATACTAGCAAAATTATTGGGCCCGCTTGAGACTCCGCCCAGACTACAACCCTCAAAACTTACACAATCTCACTGCCCACTCTTAGAAAAACTCCACTTCTGCACCACACCCTCACCAACCACTCATAAATAGTCCCCATCGAACACCCTATCACATACATAGCCATCAGCTTTTGTTTTGGCCAAAAGATTTTTTAAGCCAGCAATCACAAGGTAAACTCTTTTGGCATGGCCCTACTCTACTCTAATCTATTAAATATTTCTTTACATATCCAATACTCTTTTTAGGTAAATATATATATATATATATATATATATATATATATATATATATATATATATACAGTGTATATATATATATATATATATACATATATATACAGTACGGACCAAAAGTTTGGACACACCTTCTCATTTAAAGATTTTTCTGTATTTTCATGACTATGAAAATTGTACATTCAGACTGAAGGCATCAAAACTATGAATTAACACATGTGGAATTATATACTTAACAAAAAAGTGTTAAACAACTGAAAATATGTCTTATATTCTAGGTTCTTCAAAGTAGCCACCTTTTGCTTTGATGACTGCTTTGCACACTCTTGGCATTCTCTTGATGAGCTTCAAGAGGTAGTCACCGGAAATGGTTTTCACTTCACAGGTGTTCCCTGTCAGGTTTAATAAGTGGGATTTCTTGCCTTATAAATGGGGTTGGGACCATCAGTTGTGTTGTGCAGAAGTCTGGTGGATACACAGCTGATAGACCTACTGAATAGACTGTTAGAATTTGTATTATGGCAAGAAAAAAGCATCTAAGTAAAGAAAAACGAGTGGCCATCATTACTTTAAGAAATGAAGGTCAGTCAGTGCGAAAAATTGGGAAAACTTTGAAAGTGTCCCCAAGTGCAATTACAAAAACCATCAAGCGCTACAGAGAAACTGGCTCACATGAGGACCGCCCCAGGAAAGGAAGACCAAGAGTCACCTCTGCTTCTGAGGATAAGTTTATCCGAGTCACCAGCCTCAGAAATCGCAGGTTAACAGCAGCTCAGATTAGAGACCAGGTCAATGCCACACAGAGTTCTAGCAGAAGACAACAGACTTCAACAACTGTTAAGAGGAGACTTTGTGCAGCAGGCCTTCATGGTAAAATAGCTGCTAGGAAACCACTGCTAAGGACAAGCAACAAGCAGAAGAGACTTGTTGGGCTAAAGAACACAAGGAATAGACATTAGACCAGTGGAAATCTGTGCTTTGGTCTGATGAGTCCAAATTTGAGATCTTTGGTTCCAACCACCGTGTCTTTGTGCGACGCAGAAAAGGTGAACGGATAGACTCTACATGCCTGGTTCCCACCGTGAAGCATGGAGGAGGAGGTGTGATGGTGTGGGGGTGCTTTGCTGGTGACACTGTTGGGGATTTATTCAAAATTGAAGGTATACTGAACCAGCATGGCTACCACAGCATCTTGCAGCTGCATGCTATTCCATCCGGTTTGCATTTAGTTGGACCATCATTTATTTTTCAACAGGACAATATATATATATATATATATATATATATATATATACAGTGCCTACAAGTAGTATTCAACCCCCTGCAGATTTAGCTGGTTTGATAAGATGCAAATAAGTTAGAGCCTTCAAACTGCAAACGAGAGTAGGTTTTATGAACAGAAGCATAAATCTTACAAACCAAAAAGTTATGTTGCTCAGTTGAATTTTATTAAATTTTAAACATAAAAGTGTGGGTCAATTATTATACAACCCCTATGTTTAATATTTTGTGGAATAACCCTTGTTTGCAATTACAGCTAATAATCGTCTTTTATAAGACCTGATCAGGCCGGCACAGGTCTGTGGAGTTATCTTGGCCCACTCGTCTATGCAGATCTTCTCCAAGTTATCTAGGTTCTTTGGGTGTCTCATGTGGACTTTATTCTTGAGCTCCTTCCACAAGTTTTCAATTGGGTTAAGGTCAGGAGACTGACTAGGCCACTCCAACACCTTGACTTTTTCCCTCTTGAACCAGGCCTTGGTTTTCTTGGCTGTGTGCTTTGGGTCGTTGTCTTGTTGGAAGATGAAATTACGACCCATCTTAAGATCCTTGATGGAGGAGCGGAGGTTCTTGGCCAAAATCTCTAGGTAGGCCGTGCTATCCATCTTCCCATGGATGCGGACCAGATGGCCAGGCCCCTTGGCAGAGAAACAGCCCCACAGCATGATGCTGCCACCACCATGCTTGACTGTAGGGATGGTATTCTTGGGGTCGTATGCAGTGCCATCCAGTCTCCAAACGTCACGTGTGTGGTTGGCACCAAAGATCTCGATCTTGGTCTCATCAGACCATAGAACCTTGAACCAGTCTGTCTCAGAGTCCTCCAAGTGATCATGAGCAAACTGTAGACGAGCCTTGACATGACGCTTTGAAAGTAAAGGTACCTTACGGGCTCGTCTGGAACGGAGACCATTGCGGTGGAGTACGTTACTTATGGTATTGACTGAAACCAATGTCCCCACTGCCATGAGATCTTCCCGGAGCTCCTTCCTTGTTGTCCTTGGGTTAGCCTTGACTCTTCGGACAAGCCTGGCCTCGGCACGGGAGGACACTTTCAAAGGCTGTCCTGGCCGTGGAAGGCTAACAGTAGTTCCATAAGCCTTCCACTTACGGATGATGCTCCCAACAGTGGAGACAGGTAGGCCCAACTCCTTGGAAAGGGTTTTGTACCCCTTGCCAGCCTTGTGACCCTCCACGATCTTGTCTCTGATGGCCTTGGAATGCTCCTTTGTCTTTCCCATGTTGACCATGTCTGAGTGCTGTTCACAAGTTTGGGGAGGGTCTTAAATAGTCAGAAAAGGCTGGCAAAAGAGATCTTTAAGCCACACATGTGAAGCTCATTATTCTTGGTGCCTGAACTACTTCTTAATACTTTTGGGGGACCAAACAGAATTCTTGTGGTTTGAGGGGTTGAATAATAAATGACACTCTGAATTAACTTTTAACGTTTTTAGAAAAAAACAAAAAACAAAAACAAAAACAAAATTTGCTGCAGTGCATTTCCCACTTCCAGGCTGATCTACAGTACAAATGTCACAATGCCAAGTTAATTCCGCATGTGTCAACCAGCTAAATCTGCAGGGGGTTGAATACTACTTGTAGGCACTGTATATATGTATTTTAAGGGAATGTGTCACATATATTTTTTAAAATTACCAATAATACCACATACAAGGGACAAATACCGTCACACCATGGCTAGACCACATATTACCACCACATAGTGACTGAATAATACCATGTACAAGAGAGAAATACCCCCACACCGTGACCAGACCACATATTACCGCCACATAGTGACCGAATAATACCACATACAAGGAACATATGAAGAGAAAAACCTTTGGCACAAGTGAAATCTTGCTGATAATTAAATTTTATTGAGCCAAATCATATGAGACAGAATTCTTACCAACGTTTCGGCCCTTCGGCCTTTATCAAGGTTATTTGTGTTGAGAACATAAACATATCAAAGCTAGATACATAAAGAAAATTCATAAATATGTCTCATGATGTGAGACCACCACACCATGACCAGACCACATATTACCACCACATAGTGACTGAATACTACAATACTGATCATTAATAAAAAAAAAACACAATACTAAGTGCCAGTAAACACAGAAGCTCTGTACATAGTATACATAGTATACAGTGTATAGTGTCAGTGTACAGGTAATACAGGGATCACCAGTGACATAGTCTCTGCAGGTAATGCAGTGATCACCGGTGATATTATAAACAGGAGCTCTGTATATAGTGTACCGG
This sequence comes from Phyllobates terribilis, assembly GCF_046119375.1. NCBI lineage: Eukaryota > Metazoa > Chordata > Amphibia > Anura > Dendrobatidae > Phyllobates > Phyllobates terribilis. The sequence continues at coordinate 149,467,943 of NW_027362762.1, forward strand.
TAATACAGGGATCACCAATGACATTATACACTGGAGCTCTGCATACAGTGTATAGTGTACAGGTAATACATTGACCACTGGTGTCATTATACACAGGAGCTCTGTACATAGTGTCAGTGTACAGGTAATATAGTGATCACCAGTGACATAGTCTCTACAGGTAATGCAGTGATCACCGGTGACATTATAAACAGGAGCTCTGTATATAGTGTACCGGTAATACAGGGATCACCAATGACATTATACACTGGAGCTCTGCATACAGTGTATAGTGTACAGGTAATACATTGACCACTGGTGTCATTATACACTGGAGCTCTGTATATAGCATCAGCGTACAGGTGATACAGTGATATTATACACAGGAGCTCTGTATATAGTGTGACGCTCGCAGCCCTGCCCTGGGAAGATGGGGGATACTCGGAGCCGGGTCAGATGTTGAGGGGGATGCAGCCGTGGCCTGGACCCGTTCCGTGCCCAGGACCGTCACATTAAAAAGGATGTAAGGGCTTTCAGGGTTGAGTGGTATTTGTCGACTACGCCACCTGTGGTGTCTGGTGAAGGACCACCAGCACCGCTAGCAGTCCACTGAGGCCCGGTGTCATGGCGGCTAGAGTTCTCACTGCTCCCCACAGGCAGAGCGTGGCCTCAGGGCAGGCAAGGCAGGATGAAGGGGGGGTAACAGTAGCGCGGGGAGTGCGGGCACCGCGTTGCGTGGTATGGCGCGTAATGAACAGTCCGGAGGCCATAGGGGTGAACTTCCAAGGCTTTACTCACTCAGAGATATTAGCAGGAAGGCGACTCCCTGCTCCCCGCGGAGTCCTGCGGTCACCAGGGACGGGGGGTCCGACTACCTCCGAGGAAGTCCGGTGTTCGGCAGCGACCCTACACCAGAGTGTTCCTGCACTACAGACTTCACCCTTTCCCGTCTGTGCGTGTGTAGATAGGTCGGGTCTCCCTCTGAGCTCCTCTCAGGTGTAGGGCTCGGGTGGCAATTCCTCTCCATCCGAAGCCCGGCGGGATCCTCAGGGCCTAACCGGGCTTTCCCGTCCTGGACGTACAGTACAAGGTCGGGTATTGGGGGTCGGTACCCCTCTTGCAGCCGGAATCCCTCTGAATAGATCAGGTAGGCGAGGACAGGTGGCGTGCTCCGCTCCGTCTGCATCCTCCCCGGGACCCATTTGCTAGGGAGCCACACTCTAAAGCTCCCGGGCCTTCTTGATCCTGGTCCTCGGCCGGGTTGAGACATTCCTACGTCTGCAACCTTCCTCTCGTCCCGAGAACAGGGTACGAGGGCTGTGTCCCATGCCGGTGCAGGCCCACACAGGATCTGCGCTCCCGGAGGGAAGTCACATTACACACAGTATCTTGACAGCACAGTGTCTACCGACAGACTAGCAAAGGCTAGACTGAAGGACCAAAGAACAGGACAGAACAGAACCAGAAGAAGAACCAAGATCAAAGATGGCATTCTATTAAATATGAAATCTAAAGTGTCACTATCTAGTTGTTCCTCCACCCACACCCACTAACTGGTTCCTACCACTTTGTGTTCCCCAGTCTCCCTGTAACCAGGGGAGCAGCACCTAGTGCATACTAGCTCCCTCTGGTGGAATGTGGTGTTGGATGCAAAAGGCTAGGTCACTACCATCACACCGGCCTTACCTCAGAGGAGGAACACCACACTCTAAGAAGAAGTGCAGCATTCCTGTGGCAGTCAAACCCTCAGGGGCGCCACAATAGCATCAGTGTACAGGTGATACAGTGACATTATACAGAGGAGCTCTGTGTATAGTGTCAGCGTACAGGTAATACAGGGATCACCAGTGACATTATACAGAGGAGCTCTGTATATAGTGTATAGTGTTAAAGTAATACAATGATCACCGGTGTACTATTTTGCCCAATTCATTACCACCAAAGGCATAGCTAGGGTTTTGGATCAAGGGGGGCGAAACTTCTGAGTGGGCCCCTTAACCCTGATTACAACTATGGTGGCGCACCTAGATAGTGGATGTAGGAAAACTTCAGAAGATGACGGCGCTGTTGCTAAAAATAATCTCTATACAAAGACCAGCACTGATACTACCGCCATATGGTGACATATATTGATAGATATCAGTCCTGCAGAACATATAAGAGATCACAGCACAGTTATATATAGTGACTTACAGCTGACGTTCCTTCTGATTAAATTGTTAATTTTTCCCGTCTTTTCCATCTGGCCCAGACCGACACGACAACTCCTCCATCCAGGACTCAGTCTCAGGTCTGCAGAGATCACAACAAAATACACATTTGACTCCTTACATTTCAGGCCCCATCCCCATCTATTCCCAACCTGCGCAAACTCCTCATCCTGCTGATACCCCAATACTGAGCCTATGTTGCTGTACGTGTCCCTATTACTGCACCTGCTGTGCGCCCTCTAGATGTTAAAACAAACCTCTAGAATATAGTAATGCCGTGTGCAAGTGCCCTAGAAAACATTGCCCACATTTTCCCCCCTAGAAAGCAATAATGCCCTCTATGTGCCCCTTTGACAGTCATAATAACCTGAGTTCCCCTATAACGATAACTGCCCACTTAACATTAAAAAATTTTTGAGTCTTCCCCCATGTACAGCTCCCCTATACACAGTATGATGCTCTCCTATACACAGTATAATGCTCCCTCACTGTATAATACCTCACACATTATACTGACCCCTTAGTAGCCTCCAAACTGATGGCTCCAACACTGTATGATGCCCCCCCCCACGGTGCAAAGACCCCACATTATCTCCCACACTGTATGATGGCCGCCACACTGCACAAAGACCCCACATTATCTCCCACACTGTATGATGGCCCCACACTATACAAAGACCCCACATTATCTCCCACACTGTATGAAAGCCTCCACACTGTGCAAAAAACCCCCACATTATCTCCCACATTGTATGATGGCCCCCACACTGTGCAAAGACCCCACCTTATCTCCCACAATGTATGACCCTAACTGTAATCCCCACACTGTATAAATAGCCTACATATAGTATAATGCACCAGATAGTCCTTCATATAGTATAATCCCCTCATAGGCCTAGTCCATAGCATAATCCCCCATAGGCACTCTGTAGCATAATCCCCCCCCATAGGCACTCTGTAGCATAATCCCCCCCCATAAGCAGTCTGTAGCATAATCCCTCCCATAGGCTTGTTTTGTGCATAGTCCAGAGGGAGACCCGGCCTTAGTACACCACATACGGACAGGAGAGGAGCTAGTGGGAACTTCTAGGAACACTCTGGTGCGGGGACCTGACCAAAGCACCTGAACTACTCGGAGGTTGTCGGACCCCCGGTCCTGGTGGCCGCAGCGCGCCGTGAGGAGCAGGGAGAAGCCTTGCAGCTGTGCATTCTACCGTGAGTAAAGCCTGAAAGACCACCCCTATGGCCTCCGGTTTCTTATTGCAACGCGGCCCCGCACCACACCGCACCACATCTCCCACTACGACCCCCATCCTCCTGTTCTCTCTGCCCTGAGGCCCTGCTCCACCTGTGGGGAGTAGTATCATCTCCGGCTGCCACTACATCCCGCCTCAGAGGACTGAACGCAGCACTGGTGGGGAATCACCAGACACCACAGGTGGCGTAGTCAGTACAACCACTCGAATCTCTGTCACCGTCCCTCCTAGCCCTTAACCTTTTAATGTGTGACAACCCTGGGCACGGACGGGGCCTAGGCCGTGACTACATCCACCTTGCACAGTGGCCCGTCTCCAATTACCCCCAACTCTCAGGGTGGCCTAGCGAGCGGGGAAGGAGAGGCGTCCCCTGGTTCAACTGACTCGGACGCATCACTACCATCCAAATCTCTCTCCTCCACCCGGGCGTCACATCTCCTCCCCCCCATAGGCAGTCTGTAGCATAATCCCCCCCCATAGGCAGTCTGTAGCATATTCTCCCCCCCCCATAGGCAGTCTGTAGTATAATCTACTTCCCCCTCATAGGCAGTCTGTAGCATAATCTCCCCCCCATAGGCAGTTTGTAGTATAATCTCCCCCCCATAGACAGTCTGTAGTATAATCTCCCCCCCCCCATAAGCAAAGTATGTAGCATAATATCCCCCACAATAGGAAAAATAAATAAATAAACACAGTACTCACCTCTCCTCCTCGTTCCCTTGCTGCTCCGGGCGCCCGGCCCGCACACATCTTCAGCACAGGTGATGACGTCATTGATGTCAGACGCAGAGGGGAAACTGATGGGAGAAGGAGCGTCGCGCTCCTTCTCTCATCAGTTAACATGCGGCGGTGACGGGCGGGGGAGCCAGATGCTGGCACCGGGGCCCCCCCTCCTGCTTAAGGGCCGCATATCGGCCCCCGGGCAGTGCAGGGACATCCAGACTACATGCTCCGCCCGGAATGTAACTGTAAAGGTGTACTGCGCACGCCGATACAGTTACAGTAGCATAGCTCTGGATGGGCCCCCTCAGAGTGCGGGGCTCGAGGCGACCGCCCCCTCTGCCCCCCCCATGCTACTGATTACCAGTCACACTCCTGCAAGCTCAACGCCCCTCACTCTACTTCCTGCTCCCCCGATTCATTATATCATTATATTTACATGCCCCCCTCCACCCCAATTCACTATGTCATGTCCTCTCTCGCCCACCCTTTATTCATTATCAACTGCTCTCCCCCACCCTCAATTCATCATTGTTTGGTCTCCCTCACCCTAAATTCATGATCATTTATTCTCCCCCACCCTCAATTTATCATTATTTGATGTCCCCCACCCCCAATTCATCATCATTTGATGTCCCCACCCTCCATTCATCATCATTTACTGTCCCCATCCCTCACTCACAATACATCATTATTTACTTCTCCCACTCTCAATTCATCATTATTTGCTTCCCCCACCCTCAATTCATCATTATTTTCTCTCATAAAAATTACCTAATTTTCCCATCAAAATTTTTAACACACCAGAACATTTTAGATTTTGATCTAAAGTAAAGACTTATGGCCCTAATTCATCAAAGATTTTACGCCAAAAAAGTGGCATAAAAGCTTTGAAAAGTTGCGAATTCAGAGTTGCGCCAAAAGTTTGCGACTTTTTGCATTTTCACACTAGTTTCTCCCACCTCTGCCGAATCTGAGATGGGATGGGGACATGACGGGGGCGTAACACCACAGCCAGGGCCGGCTCCAGGTTTTTCTGGGCCCCGGGCGAAAGAGTCTCAGTGGGCCCTTTTAACACATACACGATTCATGATGCACAGATATGGCGGAGAAATATATATATAGTACACAGGGCCCAGCCTGCCACCTTCACATATGCAGACATGCGCACACACACGGTACTCAGACACGCGCACGCACACACAGTATGCAGATACGCGCACGCACACACGGTACGCAGACATGCGCATGCACACACGGTACGCAGACATGCGCACGCACACACGGTACGCAGACATGCGCACGCACACACGGTACACAGACATGCGCACGCACACACGGTACGCAGATGTGGCACCCCAGGGGTCTGGTTACCACAGTAATAGAAATATTACGTCTGAGAGCAAGTGGGAGGTTTCTCTGGTCAGGAGCCCTTAAGCATGCAACACTTCCTGCCCAGACCTGGGAGGGGAGGAATCTGCCCTTATAAACTGGGTCTGGGGCGGGATTAGTCAGTCAGAGCCTGGAGACAGTTCCAGACACAGGGAGAGAAACAGCAGGAGCTCTGTAGGAGCAGGAGCTGAAGACCAGGGGCTGGAGCTGAGCAGAGCTCGCCCTGGCAGAAGAATCCAAGTACCGGACACCGGAGTCCGAGGCTGTGGGGACGTATATTCACCCAGCAGCAGAAACCAGCCGGCAGGGGATTCCAGGTCCTCTGGCCATAGAAGAACGGAGGCTCAGTCACAGGGAAGGGACCAGCACCACCATCGAGGAGCGGAGGCTATCAGAAGGCCCCAAGTCACCAGTCATACGGGTGAGCACCACACGGTATACTCAGGGACGTGGGCTACTTCCACTCGCTTACAGCAAGGTAGCCAGGAAGAGTGCAGATAGACGGGGAGGCCTACAACTCCACCTGGCCAGGGGAACTCCTGTTTGCTCGCAGACTGACCAGGCCCCTTATGCTAGCCAGTACTCCCGGGAGGGTCTGCCTTAATATCATCAGTAAAGACCCTGAACTGCACTGCAAAGACTCTGAGTCGTTCCTGATTTCTCACCGCATACAGCACTACTAGTACTGGGACGCCTGTGCACCATCACTCCCATCATCCACATTCCCTGCCCTGAGGCCATACTCTTCCCGTGGGGAGTTATCCCATCTTTTGCTGCGCACACCACACCAGCCTCAGCGGACTGCCTCGATGCGACGGTACACCCTGACCGCAATCCACGGGTGGCGTAGTCGGACAATCAACCTAAAACCCATAAAAGACTGCCACTGGTTTGACCACCCTGAGCCACGGGACCGGGTCGCCGCCACGGAGACTACAAACCCCAAAGACCCGGCTCTGGGTAACCCACACACGTTCACACTAGGCCCAGGGGGCGCCTCACAGACATATGCACGCACACACGGTACGCAGACATATGCACGCACACATGGTACGCAGACATATACACATACAGACATACACACATTTTTACACAAGTTCTTAAAAACATATATAAAACAGACATATATATACACACTCATACACACTGACATTCACATACATGCACTCACACAGACCCATTACAAATATTTTTAATATGGGGATTGGGGAAGCCTCACTCACCTGTCCCCGGTCCAGTGTCCTGTCCAGCAGCTCCTCAGGTATGGGGCAGTGCAGGGCCCCCGGTGTGTCACAGACATCATGGCCCTGGACCATCAGGGGGGCCCACTTGCGGTCAGGTCCGGGCCGCTACCCCCATCTGTGCAGGACCTCCGACGGTGTGTGATTGCCGTCACTCCCCCAGACATGGCCGCGCGCTGTGCGGCTGTGTAAGCTAGTAATGACGCGGCAGGGGCGACACACAAGCACGGTTGAAGGTGCAGTGCCGTCGACCCTGCCGTGTCATTACTAGCAGACACAGCCGCACAGCGCGCGGCCATGTCTGGGGCAGTGCCGGCAATCAAGCAGCGCCTGCGTCACTGAACAGGTGCCGAGGAAGCGGCCTGGGCCCCGACAGTGAGTGGGCGGTGGGCCCTGACAGTGAGTGGGCGGTGGGCCTAGACAGTGAGTGGGCGGTGGGCCCCGACAGTGAGTGGGCGGTGGGCCCCGACAGTGAGTGGGCGGTGGGCCCCTCTGATTTTCCAGGGCCCCGGCACTTGCCCGGGTACGCCAGGTGCTGACTCCGGCCCTGACCACAGCTCGTCTAATTCATGAAGTGCTGTGGCCGGTCTTGATTAATAAGGGCTTATGACTCTTCAGCTCATCAGACATTAAAGAGGTTGTCCACTACCTTGACTCAGTTGCTAGTTTTGCGATAAATGCTCAAGGATAATGCCCCTAAATATCCACATATACCTTTTCTGCCACGTTTCATGTTGTTTTATGGCTTTTTGCTTCACTTCCTGTCCCCTGGCAACTGTACAATGTCCATTTTAGGACATGATCAGATATCAAAATCAAACATCAGAATGATGTCAGTTTGAGGCTAAATACCCTGTCTGACAAGTGATTCTGACAAGTAATCCTGACAAGTGACTTTGACAAGTGACTTTTACAACTGTAATAATAATAATAATAAAAGTCACTGTTCGCTGATGGGACTTGAACCCAAAATTCTGTGTCCAGAAACCAGTGCACTAACCACTGAGCTATTAACTCAGTTGAAGAAACCTAGGCGTTGGTTATATGATTTTCAGTGCAAACCTGATTGAAACTCATTGAGACTTATGCACAGACTGCAATCAAGCCAAATTCAAATGATGTTTGATTTTGATGTGTGAGTCTGATGTGTGACTTTCTTCTAACATCAGAATCAGAATCACAATGACTTTTAGTCACACTGAGTATGTTCATGTTTGATCTCATAAGGCATCAGCCTTTGAAACTACAGTGTCATGGTTCAATTATTACTATTATTATTATCCTTTCAAACTTAAATTATGTGACACAGATGCCTTACCATTAAACTGTAGGTTCATTATTTGATTATTTAGGTAGTGATATATAATAATAATTACATAGCAAAAGTAAATTGGGAGTTTGCAGCCAGTTCTTGGGTGGATGGAAAGAAAAATTGACAATAAATTTTTTTTATCATTAGACCCCTTTAAGAAATTATGCAAATGTACAGTCACTTGGAAATAGATATGTAGTAAATTATTGCCTCCCAATTTACTTTGGCTATGTAATTTACCATGCAAATAGACAGCGTGTCTGAAACTCTTAACACATCAGGATGACAATCAGAATGTCAGATATTAAAAGTAAAACACCCCTGTAGTTTGTGTGCTAAACAGGCATAATTAAAAAAAATAATAATAATAACATTCCTATTGGGATTTAAACTGTGACACTGTAGTTTCAGAGGCTGATGCCTTACCATTGAACTATCCAGTCAAATGATAGTAGCTTGCAGCTTTTCTTGTCTTATGAGATCAACCATGAAAATACTCAGGGTGACAAAAAGTCATGGTGATTCTGATTCTGATGTTTGAAGAAAGTCACACATCAGACTCACACATCAGAATCAAACATCATTTGAATTTGGCTTGCTTGCAGTCTGTGCATATGTCCCAATGAGTTTCAATCAAGTTTGCACTGAAAATCATATAACCAAATAGAACTCCAACTTTCTTCAACTGAGTTAATAGCTCAGTGGTTAGTGCACTGGTGTCTGGACACAGAATTTTAGTTTCAAGTCCCATCAGCGAACAAAGACTTATTTTTTATTATTATTATTACAGTTGTAAAAGTCACTTATCAAAATCACTTGTCAGAATCACTTGTCAAAATCACTTATCAGAATCACTTGGCAGACAGGGTATTTAGCCTCAAACTGACATCATTCTGATGTTTGATTTTGATATATGATCATGTCCTAAAATGGACACTGTACACCAGCTCTGTTGTCATAGCGATCACTTCTTCTTCAGAATCTTCTGCTCCCTTCTTACAATACTTCCCATCAAGTCTTGTGCCTGACTACAAGCCAGCAGTGAGCACAGACCTGTAACTCCGCTACACCTCCACTCCTCCCTAGAGTCCCACACAGGATTCTCCCCATCTCCTTTATAAAACACAGCAAGAAATAGAAATAATGTACAAAACCCCATTACACCAGCCCCTGCTTGCCTCACTGACATGGAGGATGGAATGGATCAATGGATGGGGAAGATCTGAATGTAAGAAGCTTTGCACTATTAGTATAATGATGGCAACTGCTTAACAGGCAATGCCACACATCTCAGACAAGTGCTTAACAGGCAATGCCGTACACCAAAGACAAATGCTTAACAGGCAATGCCGTACACCAAAGACAAATGCTTAACAGGCAATGCCGTACACCAAAGACAAATGCTTCGCAGGCAATGCCTTACACCAAAGACAACTGCTTAACAGGCAATGCCATACACCAAAGGCAACTGCTTAACAGGCAGTGCCATACACCAAAGACACCTGCTTAACAGGCAATGCCATACACCAAAGACAACTTCTTAACAGGCAATGCCATACACCAAAGACAACTGCTTAACAGGCAATGCCATGCACCAAAGACAAATGCTTAACAGGCAATGCCGTACACCAAAGACAAATGCTTCGCAGGCAATGCCTTACACCAAAGACAACTGCTTAACAGGCAATGCCATACACCAAAGGCAACTGCTTAACAGGCAGTGCCATACACCAAAGACTCCTGCTTAACAGGCAATGCCATACACCAAAGACAAATGCTTAACAGGCAATGCCGTACACCAAAGACAAATGCTTCGCAGGCAATGCCTTACACCAAAGACAACTGCTTAACAGGCAGTGCCATACACCAAAGATACCTGCTTAACAGGCAATGCCATACACCAAAGACAATTGCTTAACAGGCAATGCCATACACCAAAGACAAATGCTTAAAAAGCAATGCCATACATCAAAGACAACTGCTTAACAGGCAATGCCATACACCAAAGACAAATGCTTAACAGGCAGTGCCACACGCCAAAGACAACTGCTTAACAGGCAATTAAACCAAAAAGACTGACCATGAGTCACATCCAAAACAGAAAACTGGTGTGTACAGGTGCTTACTAAGAGTAGCCATCTCCATATATAACTAACAAATAAAGTAGCACTCTATAGCGCAAAGTATGCAAACATGAAATATCTGAAATTTGAATAGCATTACTGCTCAAGAAAATAGAAATAAATGAGAAATCTTAGTGCATAAATTGGCTAATTCATCTGTGCCTGGTAGCCACAGTAAGGCGTTTCTCATTACCAGGAACCTACCAATGCGTATCCTCTTTTAGAGACTAAAGTCTGCTTGTGTATGGGAAGGTAAGAATTAAAACCACCTGAGGCTTAGGGGCGGAGTGCTCAGTCAGAAGGCCTATGCATATAAACGAAAAAGACTGACCTTCACATCCAAAACAGAAAACTGGTGTGTACAGGTGCTTACTAAGAGTAGCTATCTCCATATATAACTAATAAATAAAGTAGCACTCTGTTATTTTTAGTAGCCATCTCCATATATTTGTTACCTTCCCTTGAGAAAGTAAGGAACTCGCCACGCGAAACGTGTGTCGAGAAGCGGGAAGCACCCATTTTCACTCTGACTTTTGGCCTTCCAGATATATTGGAGTAAGCAGTGCCAACTCTATCTACTGATTGATATCACTTGATTACTACTACTATTCAGGAGATTTGGCATATGACTATGTGAGATAGCACTATCGGCAGCATACTGTTAATGACCACTTGGCCAGTTACTTTAGTCATCTGGCCCATCCCTTGAGTTTGGGCTGCCCTGCCATTTCCCCCTATATATGTACTAATGAAGTACCCAGATATACTTTCCACCCGGGACAAACCTCTGGAGGCCAGTCAGTGATTCAGTTGTTCCCATTACACACAGGTTTTAACTGTCTTTGTATGTGTTGTCTATTTATGAGTTAATCATTGGGTATTTAATAAAGATTTGTTAAATATCTATACCATAAAACTCCTCTATTTCTCATGGCATCTGCCATTTTTGGAGTGGTATTTCTGGTGGTGGCTCATTTTTGCGTACTTGTGTCGATTGACCCTCCCACTAACATGACTCTGGGGTCTTGGTTATTTTTATTTGTTAGTTATATATGGAGATGGCTACTCTTAGTAAGCACCTGTACACACCAATTTTCTGTTTTTGATGTGAAGGTCAGTCTTTTTTGGTTATATGCATAGGCCTTCTGACTGAGCACTTCGCTTCTAAGCCTCAGGCGGTTTTAATTACAGCAGGATCTTACCTTCCCATACACATGCAGGCGTTAAGGTACCGTCACACTTAGCGACGCTACAGCGATCCCGACAACGATACGACCTGGCAGGGATCGTTGCTGCATCGCTATGTGGTCACTGGTGAGATGTCAAACAGTCAGATCTTCCCAACGACGCAGCAACGATACGGCGACCCATAGCGACCTGTATAACGATGCAACGCAAATGCATGCCTATGTGTTGTTGGTCGTTGGTAAGGTGTCAAACGCACCGATGCATGCTACCCAGCGGGACCTCAATGATCAAAAAAAGGTCCAGGCCATTCCAACACGACCAGCGTTGCATCTCAGTAGCGAGATCGCTACTGAGGTCGCTGTTGCATCTCAGAACTTGTGACTCAGCAGCGATCTCGCTAGCGATCTCGCTTAGTGTGACGGGGGCTTTAGTCTCTAAGAGAGGATACACATTGGTAGGTTCCTGGTAATGAGAAACGCCTTACCGTGGCTACCAGGTACACATGAATTAGCCAATTTATGCACTAAGATTTCTCAAGTATTTCTATTTTCTTGAGCAGTAAGGCTGTGTGCCCATGATGCGCTTTTAAGCGTTTTTTGCTGCAGAAATGCTTAAAAAATGTTTGGTAGAAGGCCTGCCATGTTCCCCAATGATAATCCGCATGTGCTGTGCACATGCTGCGGAAATTTCCGCTGCGGAAAAAAACGCAGAACTACCAATTATTTTGCGGAAGCGCTGCGTTTTCGCCGCCATTGACTTGCATTAGACCGCATGGATTACGCATCACTTGCATCTGTACATGCAGAATCCAAGCGTTTCAATGTGCGGATGGTACCCGGGTGTGGAGGACAGTAGACTCTCCTCCGGACCCGGGTACCATAGAACCTGTGAAAAAAAAGAATAAAATAAAAAATAAATATTATATTTACCTTCTGATGGCCCGCGGAGTACTTGTCTTCGCTTGCTGGCAGCTCGCGGTGGACTGAAGGATCTGCGCTGACGTCATAGTCATGTGACGGCAGGTCCTTCAGTGTAGTGTACCGCGAGCTGCCGGCAAGCCAGGACGGAGCGAAGCAAGACTGCGGGGGCCATCGGAAGGTAAGTATAGATTTATTTTTTTATTTTTTACCATTCTTTTACGGTCACACTATATGAATCCATGCCGTTTGCATGGATTTATATAGTGTGACCAAGTTGTCAAGCACTTTCCAAGTGATGCTAAAATCGCTTGGAAAGCGCTTGACACCCGCATGCGGAAATGCATGTGAAGAACGCTTCACATCCGCTTGTCCCTGGCAGGAAAAACACATGTACAATCCGCATGTACAATCCGAATGCGTTTTTTCTGCCAGGGAGATGCAGAAAAGCTCAGGAAAAATCCGGAGAATTTCTGCATCGTGGGCACATAGCCTAATGCTATTCAAATTTCATATATTTCATATGTTTGCACACTTAGCACTACAGAGTGCTACTTTATTTGTTAGTTGCTTAACAGGCAATTCCATCCACCAAAGACAAACTTCTTAGCAGGCAATGCCATCCACCAAAGACAATTGCTTAAAAAGCAATGCCATATACCAAAGACAACTGTTTAAAAGCAACAACCTGATTAAATTGCTACCAATAACTGATCATTTAAAAAGCTCCTCGTAGGAAAATGATGGCTGTATCACAGATTAAATAATAAAAATAAGGTTGCTAAGTACAGTAGAACAAAATATAAATCACATACTAAGGTGAGAGATAGGAAGTAAATTGCCCTCACAATATGTGTTATAAAAGTTTATTGTGTGTCCATATCCTGAAAGATCCATAGTAGTTGTCCCGTGGTTATAGCTAGTAGACTCATTGAGTCTTTGGTGTATGGCATTGCCTTTAAGCAGGTTCTGTGCTGTGCGACATTGACTTTAAGCGGGTGCCTGTGGTGTGCGGCATTGTCTTTAAAAGGGTGTCTGTTGTACGCCATTGCCTTTAATTGCGTGTTTCTCGTTTGTGACATTGCCTTTAAGCAAGTGTCTGGGGTGTACCATTTTGCGTTTATGAGAGTGTCTGTGCTGGGTGACATTGCCTATATGCGGGTGCCTGGTGTACAGCATTCACTGAAACAGTGAGTTCTGCTGAGTGCAGCCCCACCCACTCGCTAAGCTTTGCCCACTTGCACATGTGATAAGCTCCGCCCACAATCTCACTAAGCCTGTCCATCACTCTCTAAGCCCCACCCACTCAAGGACCCACTCTTCAACTTCCAGAGCATGGAATTGAAAGAGAAATCGACATGACATCACAGGAAGCAGCAGAGTCTCAGCCAGAGCTCTTGAAGAGCAGCTCAGGTTACAGCTCACGTTACAGCTCAGGTTACAGCTCAGTTATAGCATAGGTTATAGCTCAGGTTACAGCTCAATTACAGCGCAGGTTACAGCTCAGATTCAGCTCAGGTTACGGCGCAGGTTATGGCGTGGGTTATGGCTCGGGTTACAGCTCAGGTTACAGCTCAAGTTACAGTTCAGGATACAGCTCAGGTTACAGCTCAGGTTACAGCGCAGGTTACAGCGCAGGTTCAGCAGGATTTGTTTGGTGCAGCAAAGTATCCTCCCTCCTCCCTCTTTCCCTCTCCATAGAATTGTAAAACCATTATCCCCTATAGCCAGAGATCATATGACCAGAAGAGCAACTCAGGTTATAGCCCAGGTTACAGTGCAGGTTACAGCTCAGATTACAGCGCAGTTTACAGTGCAGTTTACAGTGCAGTTTACAGTGCAGTTTACAGCGCAGGTTATAGCTCAGGTTATAGCTCAGGTTATAGCTCAGGTTACAGCCCAGGTTACAGCCCAGGTTACAGTGCAGTCTCAGCTTAGGTTACAACTCTGTTTCAGCTCAGGTTACAGCGCAGGTTACGGCTCAGGTTACAGTGCAGGTTACAGTGCAGGTTACTGGCCATGTTACTGGGCATGGTACAGCGCAATTTACAGCACAGGTTACAGCTCAGATTACAGCCCAGGTTACATTGCAGGTTGCAGCTCAGGTTACAGCTCAGATTACAGCGCAGGTTACAGCTCAGGTTACAGCTCAGGTTACAGCACAGTTTACAGTGCAGTTTACAGTGCAGTTTACAGTGCAGTTACATCTCAGTTACATTTCACTTACAGCTCAGTTACATTTCAGTTCCAGCTCAGTTACATCTCAGTTCCAGCTCAGTTACATTTCAGTTCCAGCTCAGTTACGGTGCAGGTTAAGGCGCATGTTACAGCTTGGCTACAGCTCAGTTACACTTCAGGTTACAGCGCAGGGTACAGCAGGATTTGGCGCAGCAAAGTATCCCTCCTCCTCCCTCTTTCCCTCTCCATAGAATTTTAAAACCATCATCACCTATCTTAGTAATGGGAAAATCTGTCTTCACCAGATACAGATTTTACAGATTTTACCTGTGAATCTAAGACGAATGATCAGTCCTGGCTATAATACAAAGTTGCTTATTTTCATGTTACTATTGATTTATGAAATAAAGTGAAAACTCTGATTACTCGTTAATGTTTCTCATACAGATGTTTCTTAGTTCACTTCATACTCTTGTTTATCTGGACTAAGCATTTATTACATTCTAAGGCTATGTACCCACGATGCAGAAATGCTCCGGAATTTTCCTGAGCGTTTCTGCATCTCTCTGGCAGAAAAAACGCATGCAGATTTTACATGCAGATTTTACATGCTTTTTTCCTGCCAGGGACAAGCGGATATGAAGGGTTCTTCACATGCATTTCCGCATGCGGGTTGACAAGCGCTTTCCAAGCGATTTTAGCATCACTTGGAAAAGTGCTTGACAACTTGGTCACACTATATAAATCCATGCAACCGGCATGGATTTATATAGTGTGACCGTAAAAGAATGGTAAAAAATAAAAAATAGATATGATACTTACCTTCTGATGTCCCCCGGTGTCCTTATCCGATCCGTCCGGTGTCTAGCGGTGGTCTAAAAGGACCTTCCATGACGTCATTTAGTCATATGACGGGTCACGCAACCGCCGACGTCAGCGGTTGCATGACCCGTCACATGACTAAATGACATCATGGCAGGTCCTTTTAGACCATCGCGAGCTGCCGGCAAGCCAGGACTGATCGCTATGAAGACCGGGGGCCATTGGAAGGTAAGTATAATGTATATATTTTTTTTATTTTTTATTTTTTTACAGGTACTATGGTGTCCAGGTCTGGAGGAGAGTCTCCTCTTCTCCAAACCCAGGTACCATCTGCACATTGAACCGCATAATATCCGCATGTTCACGTGTAGTGATGCGGGTATTATGCGATTCAATGCAAGTCAATGGAAACGCCTCGCTTCAGCAAAATAATTGGTAGTGCTGCATTTTTTTCCGCAATGATAATCCGCAGCGGAAATTTCCGCAGCATGTGCACAGCACATGCGGATTATCATTGGGGGACATTGCTGACCTTCTACCATGCGTTTTTTGAGCGTTTCTGCAGCGGAATTGCCACTGCGGAAATGCTTAAAAAACGCATAGTGGGCACACAGCCTAATAATGTCAAGACTGTGGAAAAGTGTTATCATTGCACAAAAGTGTACGATGCTATTACGACCTTCATAGCTCACAAATAAAATTCTCACAATCACACAAAGCCTTGAACTTCAGTGACAAACCAGCAGAGCCCAGCTTCTGTGCGCCTCAATGAGGGGATGGGGTGGAGATCAGCATAAATTAAGTGCTACCAACAAGATTCTTGGGGGCTGTGACAGAGACGGACAAGCTGTAGCCACCAAGAATGTAACTGGAGATTGGGAGACGGAAAGATTTACGATCTGTACTGACCCCTATTATGTCAAAGTGCATATGTGACAGATGTCAGTGCTGTTTTCTATTGACTGGAAGTAATTAGTAACGACTGTATTTTGCATTTCTTAGTGGTTTGGGCTTAGTAGAAATGAGAACACTACCATGTGGCTTACCTGGTCCCACCACTCGCTGATATATCCTCTAAATGTATTTGACATTGACTCTGTGATTTCCATATTCATATTTACTGGCATTTCTAATAATTTTATACTGATTTATGAGAGTTTAAAGAAAAACATCAACTTTTGCCTTACCCCGCTTATATTCTGGCACTTAATACGCACATTTTGTGATGCAATCCACTGTGTTTACCATTAGTAGCATTCAATTACTTTGTGAAATGTTAATCTTTCAGACAAGCAACCTATTATTTTTCTCTGGCAGTCAGGAAATTTCTCATGTAATTGCTTAGTGCTGCGTGAATGAATGCCTTCTTACAGAGAGAGAGAGAAGGCAGTACTATCTGTGCCTGCAATTATAGGTCTAAGTGCATAAAATAGTGCAAAGATTATGAATATCAGAAGCCACCACAAGGGGGAGCTAAACAGGTTTTGTACATGATTGGAAAGTTGAACTCATTAATAAATCTAAAGACTGAAATATAATAAGCAAACACCCTGCAGTAAATAAACAGCAATAGTGCATTAAAATAATATAGAGTGCTTAGTTAACATAATTTTGATCAAAATAATACAAAAGCCATCCCACCACGTCACGGTGACCCTGATCAGGACGATCCTAATCTCTAGTATTAAAACCTTACCATATGTCAAGTGACATGCATGTGGATAAGGGCTGAGAAGGACTGAGCCCGGCTAGTAGACACACAGCCATGGGGAACAACATGAATAGAATGTCCAGCTCAAAGAAAAGGGAAGCCACAGCTTTATATACACAGGGTGCAAACTAACTGAAAAAATCCCAACACTAACTTATATCCCAATTCATTTCTTTAGGGTTTTTTTTTCAGTAAGTTTGCACCCTATTCATTGTTACCCATGGCTGTGTGTCCACTAGCCCTTATCCACATGCATGTCACTTGACATGCATGTGAAGCCTAGTCCTGTAGTGAGTGATAATATTCTCTTGATAGAACACTGTTTGTACTGAAACAGCAAAACACAGACCAGTAAGTGACATATCACTGGAATCATCTACTATATAGTACTATATGTCACTCCGTGAGAGTTGCGGTGCCTCCTTAGGGATGCAGTTCGTAACATATATAGAGAAAAACATAAAAGAGTATCTGGCACTCAATTTTGTAAGTGGAAAACAAATAATGATTTATTCAGATGTGATTTATCCAAACAGTAACATTTTTGTCTGTCACTTAGACCTTCTTCAGACAGATTGCTGTGGAACAATGATGTGCATATTACAATAGTGCAAAATGGAGCAGGGCAGCAGCCCTTAGTATGTGCGCATGTGGAGCGCGCCAAGCAGTGGGTTTAAATGTCCTGATTACCTCTGGGATAGGCGTGTGTCAAGGGAATGACTTCATTCCTACCTAAGCATTATCCACCAGTTTTTCACGTGTTAATAGCTAGAAACAACTTTGAAATTCTTGTCTTTTTGTGTTGTATATTTGTGTATATTTCTGTGTATGTTCTGTACACACTTACAATTATATTCCTTTTATACTCGCTGCTCATTGCATTTTCATGTACATATTGGTTCTTTTTGGTAGTCTTCTGTTTAAATTTTTGATATTATATTCACACATATCTATGAAACGTACTCTTTGATGGATTGTATGTTTTTTTTTTCTCGTTTGATTTTGATTTCTAATCACCGTATTTCTTTGATTACTGATACCCCTCCCCCTTTTTCTATGTTTCACACAGCTGCTTTCTGATGAAGGTCTGGAACTTAGGACCGAAATGTCAAATATATTGTGTAATTGGATTGTCTGAATAAAATATTTTCACTATTCTGCTGCTCAACTCCTGAGTGGCGAATTTTTCTTAATATATATATATATCACTGGAATCAGGGTCTCTGCCCCTATATAATGCTGCTATCAGATTACATAACAAAAACCTGCAGACAGATTCCCTTTAAGCAGCTGTTTCAGAGACGCTAAGCTTCATCTGTTGAAAATTAGAAATTAACCAACACAGCAATGTCGAATCACACATGGACATCCCTTGAAGCATTTCGTTTTTGCTATTATTGTACTGAATAGACTAATGTCCATAAATTTACAGACAGTCCCCAAATATCAGATACTGTATTTTTCTTCCAACCGTAGTGTCCAGCAGAAAAAATCACTTTCATTGATTTTTTTTTGCAGTTTTTTCCGTTGTACTGAGCATGCGGTCAAAAGGCTCCATACAAACAGGACCTGACTTGAAAAAGAGAAGGCATTCCATTTTAGCCCAGTACCTGGTACAAGCTGGCTTCTTTCCTGTCAGTCTTTCTTCACTCCGCAGAGGCAGCACTATCCAGCCTAACACAGAAGCAGAGGGAGCAACCAGCGAGTGACACTGCCACCACCTGTGGGCCAACCTAAAAGGGTGAGTGTTTTTGGGTGGGTGCATCAGCTCTATGAGTGTCCAGTATGAGAGGAGTGATTGACAGGTGGCTGTGTGACAGATAGTATGTGGGTGTATAATTACCCCTCCACTTCCCCTCAGTGGTCACAGAACTCCATATTACTCACCTCAGGTCTTCAACCCACTGGTGGACACAGACTGAAAAGGGCCCCTGGGCAACAACAGTATATGGGCCCTTTGTAGTTTAATAGCTCATCATAATGTACAATTCCACCTTCTTTGGAGGTAGAAGTAGTCCCCATTACCTCTTGGTCCCCATTGCGGCTGCACAGGTTGCACCAATGATATGTCCACCTCTGGTCCAACCCAATTTCCCAGTAGTGACAGCAACAACTCCTGCACCTCCCAGAGTCAGCACATAGGGGGCTACAATTTGAGATCTGTGATCTGTACTATATGCCAATATTTATATGTGTACACTGTAAACGAATTTGGGGGTCCAGAACGAGGTGGGACAAAAATTAAGAACCAATGTTCTCAAAATAGATGCATGTCCCAGAGGTTGGTAGCCCTACTCATCAGACATTTATGGGACATGTGATGCTGTAAGTATCTGAATTTGAAATACTCCTTCAATCTGGTTCATGTCTTAATTTACCTTGGGGATAGGGATCTGTCAGGTTACTAGCATGACATCTGTCCACCAAAAAACTTGACCTGTCCATTATTTTTGTCTGAGTTGCTCAGAAACAATGGATGAGGAGGTTGGCAACCCTGTTACTGTATTTGCTATTGAATATACTGGAATATATGGGGTGAGCATTCAAATCTGGATTTGGAGCTAACAGGTCAAAACACTGGTGCTGACAGTGGAAAAACTGTGGATGATTGATAATAAAAATATGTTAGTAAGTTGTAGTGATGAGCGCAAGTTCTCGTTACTCGAGTTTGCCTAGGGTGCTCGGGTATGCACCTAGTATCGCGGGTGTTCGAGAGACATGTTCGAGTCCCCGCGGCCGCATGTTTCGTGGTTGTTAGACAGCCACAAAATAAGCGGGGATTGCCCATGTATGTCAGGCAATCCCCGCATGTTTTGTGGATGTCTAACAACCATGGAACATGTCACTCGAGCACCCGCGACACTAGGTGTATACCCAAGCACCCTAGGCAAACTCGAGTAACGAGACCTTGCGCCCATCACTACTTACAATCTAAACAGGAAAGGAGAAGAGACAGAAGGTGCGAGTAGTGGAAGCAGAGAGTATGTCAGCACAAAATCACTGTTCAAACCAAGTACAGGTATATCCTTGGCATGACCAAGCCATTCAATGCACCTTCCCACCTGCTTATTTTCCATCTATCTCCACCCTTCTCCGACTGCTGTAATACCAAAGCTTTATTTAAATTAAGGAAGAGGAGCATGGAGATAAATGGAAAACACGTAGGTGCATTGAAGTGCACAGCCATGCCAAGGATGCATCAAGCGCATAAATAAATAATAATAAAAGCATAGTGCTTGGTTTCATGTGGTGAACATGCCGAATGTGCAGATGGTTCAGGTACAGGTGCCCAGTGAGGATTTTCTCTGCCTAGAGATCTAAATAGTACTCTTCTTCTTTACAGGCATATTGTACTATTGCAAAGCGATACATCTCTATGTACATGTATATTATCCCTATAAATAATAATAATAGGGTAATATAAAAGTAAGGTATTTTTTTTCTATAAAATTGCTAAAAATAATGAAAACCAGTGACAATAATCACATTTTTTGATACACTTTTTTCAAATAAACATCGCAAATCAGGAAACAACATGGACATATTTGGCATCCCTGTAATCGTAACAACCCATACAACATTGTAAACAGATGGTGTGATTGTTTTTTTCTCCATTAAATCGATAAAAAGAAATGTAATGATTTCAGATGTATTTTGCAAAATGTCAAAATAAGTCAACACCTCATATAGTGAAACTTATGTAAAAGTGAAAAAATTACAGTCATTACAACTATGAATTAATGAACATTTAAAAATTGTCTGGATGTCAGAAAGCATGCATCACAAAAATTTCATGTGTTATGTGTCATATTTGCTTGTGTGCTTGTTTGTACTGTGTATTAGGCTAGGGTCACACAACTGCAGATTCTCTCATCCAATTATGCAAATGACACAGAGTCTGAGCATAGTGTGATAATAGCGTGATCTGATTCTCTCGGATGAGAACAAGATGGATAAAAAAAATTCTCCATCTTCTCTATTCTGTCAATCTGTGGAAATCGGACTGCACTCAGATGTCATCTGAGTGCAGTTCGATGATTGCCACGCTCACATTGATTTGAATGGCCGGGTGCTATTTGATAATCGGATCCAACTTGGGCATGGTGCAGTTTTTTTCCTTGGGCTGACTTGGTCCGAAAAAAAAATCAGACATGTACGCGGCCCCATAGAATAATATTGGTGCGAGTGCGATCCGATGTTTTGTTGGATCGCACTCCGACGGAAAGTACGGTGGTTTGAGCAAGCCCCCATTGAATGTGTGTATTATGTTTTTGGATAGGCATATTTCATATATATATATGCTTAAAAAATCCCACCAAGGACAACATCTGCAAGGAGTTTGTATGTTCTCCCTGTGTTTGCGTGGGTTTCCTCCAGGTTCTCCGGTTTCCTCCCACACTCCAAAGACATACTGATAGGGAATGTAGATTGTGAGTCCCACTGGGGACAGTGATAATAATTTATGTAAAGTGCTGTGGAATTAATGGCGCAATATAAGGGAGTAAAATAAATAAATAAATAAATGTGATTATGCATAGAAATGTGTGTATATGCAGGCGGGCCTGAAGGTTATAAGGGGCATAGGCACAAGTCCTGCATGAGTTCCCTTCACCATCATTGTCCGCCCCTGCTTGGTTTGAACAGTCATTTTGTGCTGACAGACTCCCTTTAAACTAATGATCAGACAACAATAAACTAAGTATAAATAATGCAATATCAATAATAATAATCTTTTTATTTATATAGCGCCAACATATTCCACAATGGTTTACAATTCAGACAATTTACAGACATTATCAGGGCCCCATATGTAATAGTAATGATATTACTAGGCTAAACATAGTAGTCCGTGTAGTCATACCTCATGATAGACATGACAAACCAGATGAACAGCCATAGCATAGCCCCCACCCCCACCAGGTAGGAATTACATTGCATTCATTTTTTAGGTGGATTAGTAGAGGTTGTTGGTGGAGAACAAGCAAAATGAAAAACAATTTTATTTCATATTATAAAGGTATATTATTGGCCATTGTTCCTTTATGATTAATATATTTTTGGTAATAAACAATTCCTGTGTTTTTATCTAAGTCCAGACATGCTATTCCTGTGAATTAGGCAGCGACTCATGTGAACTGCAGAAATATCATGCAGCACTAATTCTTTTTAACAGTGCGTCCGCGCTCCGTGTGTGTGCATGAAAAGCAGGAAAATAGCTTCTGTCTTCCAACAATTTTAGTCTAAGCAAAAATAAATCTTTTTTATTGATGCAGTTTGCAGTTCATCCCATAGATGGCAGCATTGCTCAGCCCTGACATCAGTAGACGTTTGGTACAGTCTGGTTATATTTATGGGATTATTTGTCGTTCTGCACAGACTCAGACTCGGGTTTCTTTGCCATATATGCCTTTGTAATAATATGCTTCTCATGAGAAAAACCCGATAGCTACAAACAAATGGATCCACATAAGTAATAAAATAAGAAAAATATTCAAATATAGATGGATGTACATTTAAAAAATGAATACACATTTTACATGAATACATATGTACGCAGGGGCGTAACTATAATAAATGCAGGGGTTGCTATCGCACCCAAGCCCCTTTAACCCATATAAAAAGACCAATACTATTAAAGACTTGCAATAATTAGGGGTCCCGTTGGAGCTTTTGCATTGGGGCCCATGAGCTTCAATTTACACTCCTGTATGTCTACTGCTAAATGGCGAGATAGATTATTAAGCAGATGAATTCTTGAAGTTGATGTGTTAAAAACAGGAAAAGGAATAAAATTAGTGAATAAAGTACTGATCAGATACAGTCGCAGGACGAATACGTAACGATTAAAGTCTGCGCTTTTGTGTTTAGTATGTGCCTGTATTAAATAACAACTCTAGAGCATCTTTTGTTAGAACTTTGCAATGTGCTGTTCCTCTGTTATTCCTCCTGGAAATGTATGAATTAATTGACAGCTGGCTGTTCGTATTCTGTTCTTATTCTTCTTGTCACAGTGCTTTTTCCCTACACAGTCTGATTATGTCCAATCATCGCTGACACAATCACACTGTGTAGAGACACATCCTGTGGAAAGAAGGAATGATAACAGTTGTCAATTAGGCCTGGCGAGTGATAACCGTAGTCCATAAGATTGCATGCAAATCATGATATGAATTTTTGCTGCAACTGTAGCTCCATAGTTAACATCAGTTAGTTGCAGAACAAAAAATCTCCATATAAGCCAGGACTTACACATTTCCAGGAGAAATAACAGAGGAACTTCAGAAAACCAAGTAAGGATATTCCAGAAGCCTTCTTTAAATCAAGTGACACAAGAATGATGACTTCATTGTATGTAGACATTCTCTTTCCTTTTCTTTAGCTCAGATCGCCATGATGACTTACAAACAGATCCTTACCCGGGGAAGATGCAATAAGGTAAAGAATGAAGTCAGCTGAGAGAGTGTGACCCTCCAGCCAACGTTCTGCTGGGAAACCTTGTGTCGTGGCATTCATGTGGATGTTACTTTGACACCTACCGCCTACGTGCTACATTGTTACGTCCAAGTACAGATCTTTCTTGGAACAGCCTCCCTGAAGGCAGTGTCCTCTTACAGTAAGATAATGTCTCCTGCCGCACTTCAGAAATTTTGTAGGCATGGTGTAAAAGTTCAAGGGGTTCATTTGGCCTCCAAATTCCCAAATATAAATTCAATGCCTCATCTGTGAGATGTGCAAGAGAAGTAAGTCTGATCCATGGAGGTCTCACCTCCTTGTTAACAGGACTTTTTCCATATACTACATTAGTGGTGGTGACCACAGCTCCACTCACTGTCTATGGGAGCGTTGGTCATACATGCCTTCTGCCGTTCCCCTGTAGAAGTGAATGAAGTAGTGGTCGTGCATGGTCACTTCCACTCCATTCACATAAGCGACTTTGAGACCCCTATTCTCACAATTGATGCTATTCCTAGTGGTTGGACCCCCAGAAATCATATATTTATTACTTATCTTGTAGCTATATGATAAATGTTGAGTGGATAACCTCTTTAAAGGGGTTCTCCATTACTCTGAGAGTGAGAGGGAAATATAGTGATTGAGAAGGGGTTGTGGACAACTCCTTTAATACATTTTCAGAAAATACCTTGTGCCGAATATAATACGACACCATTAGAGGCATGTGGAGTCTTTATCTCACTTTTCCTTTTTTTTAGGCACAAGGGGAAGCGATACAAGCTTAGGGTAGGTTCACACAACTGTCTAAAAAATTGTTCAGAGTTTGATCCTGAAAATTGGGATGATTTTTTCCTCACTTGTCATCCATGTAGAATCAGTTTTTTTTTTATAGCAGCAGCTTTTAATAATTTATAAAACCATTTCCTATGTTACAGAATTGCAATGTATCCGTAAAAATCGCATGTTGTACTGTTTTTTTTCTTGTGCACCCATAGACTTGAATAGGTGAGTATCATCCGATTTCTGGAGGAAAATCGTGCATGCTGCGATTTATTTCACACGCTGAATCAGTCAGAGAATAATAATCGTTCATTTGCTCGGCCCCTTTTAATATCATTGGTCCGAGTTTTTTTAAAGGATAGTACTTGGACCGAAAATACGGTGCGGTGCACAAGTCCTTACACAGGAGGTTTTAATGTTCTGAAGGATCAGTATGGATTTTTATTTTCGTGTCATTTGGCAATACTATTATACTCAGCATGGACCAGGGGGACAATCCACAGGTAATTAATTGCACAATTATGTTCAGCATACACCTTTAAAACCTGACCCCTCCCAGCTCTTACAACTTTTCCATATCCTGCACATGCTCAGTATATTGCTTGGGGCAGTGCGTGTATTTGTGGATTTTTTTTATTTTATTTTTATTGAGCGGACCAATCTGACGTGTCCGCAGTAGTGCGGCTGTATTATTTTCTGCGGTTGCTTTCTCAGAATGGCCTAAGAGCTATTTATAATGCAATTACTTTGTGCTTGACAAGTGGAGCTTCGCTTGCACGTTATACTGTGTCCTTGTCTTTGAGAACAACTTGTCATTTTCCTGCTTTTACACTTTGAATAGAGCCTATTGTGCCCATTCTTGTTTTTTTTTCCACCCTCTTTTCGTCCTCTTTTTCAGCTTCTCCCTTCCTGTCTCCCTGTAGGTAGCTGTGTGCTTTCGTGTCTTGCTGTTCTTGTAAGAGCTATTTATTTGGATCTCATCCAGATGTCAAATCTCTGCTGGCTGTTGATTTACAGCACTATACACACTGTGCCAAAAATGCCTGTTCCACAGCAAGTAGTGAGATTATGTATTGAGAGGAGAACTTAGGGAGTGTGGAGTAATTTCAAGTCCTGTCAATATTGGAAGAGCAGGATGCTCCAGGTCATGGCAAAGATGGAGCATGAGGACAGATCAAGATGAGATAACCAGCAAGAGCCGGGAAGACTAAGGCGGGTGCATGTGGGGATGTGGGATTGAATTTTATTTGTCACTGACACTAAAGAAA
The DNA here is from genome assembly GCF_046119375.1 of Phyllobates terribilis. Lineage (NCBI taxonomy): Eukaryota > Metazoa > Chordata > Amphibia > Anura > Dendrobatidae > Phyllobates > Phyllobates terribilis. Next base: position 149,493,493 of record NW_027362762.1, read on the forward strand.
ATTTGATTTATGCATCATCCCAGCTCTATAAACCTCTTATTAAATGTTATTACATTTCTCCCTTCAGCATTATGGCACGCTCTCCGCTTACTGAGTATTAGAAGAAAGGACAGGGAAGCCCTTGGCCATTACACAGGAAAAGTTAATCCAAATGAGAAGACACAACTTTTATGGCAGAACACAGCAATGTATTTTCATGTGACGCGATCAGCTGTTTAGACATATGTTTAATCGATTAAAAGGATGTTATTCGTCCTCACACTAAGCAAATGCTGAATATATTAAGAGGACTGAAAACACATCAGTAATGCCGCGCTTCAGTGCTCACTTTCCTCTATACTTGATGTTATCATTTTGCTGTGTTTCGCAGCTATGAAGCAGCAGGGGGTGAGGAGGAGTCAGAAAGAGAGATCAGTGAGGCTTTTTGGTTGGAATATAAAAATCCATATAAGGTTACGTGCCCACCATCCATATAAGGTTACGTGCCCACCATCCATATAAGGTTACGTGCCCACCATCAGCTTTTGGTGAGTTTTTGATGTAGATTTTCTGCACCTATTAAGTAAATTGACTCATAGTCTGCAGTACTGTAGTACATAGTTTGTTCTTTTCTGTGGTAACATACGGATACGAAACCTGAATGATAAAGAGACAAGACAGAAGAAGAATCAACGCCTTTGAAATGTGGTGCTGGAGAGGGATGTTATCAATACCATGGATGGCAAGAAGAACAAACAATTCCGTTTTGGAGCAAATCAAATCAGACATGTCACTTGAAGCAAGGATCACTGAGCTATGACTTGCATACTTTGGATAAATCTTAAGAAGAGAGCAATCACTGGAGAAGGACATCATGGTTGGAAGAATAAAAGGAACAAGGCGAAGAGGAAGACCAGCAACCCAAGAGCTTGACACAATCAAGATAACGGCAGAGAAGACCCTGGTGGACCTATCTAGGCTTACACAAGATCGATCTTCCTACAGATCGTTCATCCATCAAGTTGCCATGGCTCGAGATTGAGCTGAAGGCCGATAAAAAATAAATAAATAGGTAAATTAAGTAACTTGCATTTTTTCATTGTGTTTTAAATGCATTTTGTCACGTTTTTGATGTTACAGTTTTTGTCTCTTTTTGGTGTGTCATGTTTTAAATAAAGCTACTTTGTTTCTGATACTTCCTGGTACTTGACTTTGAAAAAACTTTACTGATACAGTCTTGTGTGGACTACATGGGTTTTACATAGCATCAAAAACTGCTCATGGGAACATAACGTGAAAAGTCCTGGTTTTGCATGAATGGTAGCTATATAACTCTGGTTTGGGAAGTATGTGATGTCTCTGTATTTCAGCTTGGTGAATGGATAGAGCCTGTTTCTGTTATGAGGTCATGTTGATATATATGGGGCCCATGATACTGTATGGAGGACTATTTGGGGCCATTATTCTGTATGGAGGACTATGTGGGGCCCATTATTCTGTATGGAGGACTATGTGGGGCGTATTATTCTGTATGGAGGACTATGTGGGGCCCATGATACTGTATGGGAGGACTATTTGGGGCTATTATTCTGTATGGAAGACTATGTGGGGCCCATTATTCTGTATGGAGGACTATGTGGGCACATTATACTGTAAGGAGCACTATGTGGGGCCCATTATACTGTATGGAGGACTATGTGGGCACATTATACTGTAAGGAGCACTATGTGGGGCCCATTATACGGTATGGAGGACTATGTGGGGCCCATTATACTGTATGGAGGACTATGTGGGGCCATTATACCGTATGGAGTACTATGTGGGGCCATTATTCTGTATGGAGGACTATTTGGGCACATTATACTGTAAGGAGGACTATGTAAGGCCATTATACTGTATGGAGGACTATGTGGGCTTATTATACTGTAAGGAGGACTATGTGGGGCAAGTATACTGAATGGAAGACTATATGGGCACATTATACTGTAAGGAGGACTATGTGGGCACATTATACTGTAAGGAGGACTATGTGGGCACATTATACTGTAAGGAGGACTATTTGGGCACATTATACTGTAAGGAGGACTATATAAGGACATTATACTGTAAGGAGGACTATGTGAGCACATTATACTGTATGGAGAACTATGTGGGCACATTATACTGTAAGGAGGACTATGTGGGGCCATTATACTGTATGGAAGACTATGTGGGCACATTATACTGTAAGGAGGACTATGGGGGGCCATTATACTGTATGTACGACTGTAGGGCCCATTATGCTGCATGGAGAACTATGTGAGGTCATTATACTGAATGGAGGACTGTGTGGGGATCACAGTTGGAGCATCATACTTTGCTGGGGGGGTACAGTATGGTCATCATACCATGCGTTTGGAGCTATCATACTGTGTTTGAGGGGCACTTTTGTTGGCATCATACTTTATTATCTGTATTATTTATTAATTCAAAGTTCTTTATCCTTTGTTATTACATATTTAAATCAGGTCATTGGGCCATATGCTTTTTACTGCTCTTACTTTGTTCGTAGAAAAAACCCTTAAAGTTTGTTTCCATATGAAAAGTTTCATCATTACATTTGATGATAAGGAAAAACGTCCTCAATTGTAGACAATTTCTTAATCAATATCAAGACTGGCCCGCGACATTGTCCAAGTTTATAATTTTGTCTCTCTGTGTATTTGAGTTTGACATCCCTGCCTTATATACAGCATGAATACTTGAAAATTACTTCGTTCTTCTAGTCTTTTTTCCTATAATAATGGGACATTTGGACGACTGACTACACCTGTCATAGTGAATTTCCTCCAGTTTAAAGTGGTCCATACTTCAATCGTATATAGGCAGCCCCACATTTGCCCAATATTTGTCCTTGGAATAAATAAGGGTTGACATATTGGAATTGAATATCTGTTAGCTGCTTATCCCCCACAGATTTTCAGATTTCTTCTTGTAAGCAGCGCAGTCAAATAAGAGAAGAATAGAGATGAGTGAATCTACCGAAAATTGTTCCAGCCCGATTCACTTGATTTGATCAGCAGATTTGATTCAGTCTAAATAAACTTGGTCCAATTCGAAAGTGTCCCAATTCCTGAAAATTAATATTCTCTGAGGCCTCTCCAGACCTCCAAACATACTAAATGTTGGAAAGGGAAAGGGCCTGTCTTAGGCCCACTCTTCCCCAAGGACCGGAGGGAGTTAGAAGGGGACCGAGCAGGATGGTGCACCTGCAGGGCACGTGAGGGACGGGCCTACGACAGGTGAATATGAACTTTTATTACTGTTACTCCTTCTCAACCCTCAAAACAGTCCAGCAAAATGGTGGCTGATTGGTTGATCTTTTGCTGCATTTGTTTGAATTAAATCTCAAACATTTCAGTTTCACCAGAAATTTTGGGGAGATTTAAAGCAAATTCATTTATTAATTTTGTTATATATTAACTTGCTCATCTCTAAACAAGAAGGTCAAAGTAAAATTTGATCTTTAGTAAAAGCTGAACATTCACCTCTTCTGCAACATATTTAAACTTTATTAGTATTTGTGTTAAGCTTTAAATCTTTTCAAGCTCCCATACCTTGAAGTTGGAACTCTTTGGGCAGATCTAGTGGGAACTATGTGACGAAGGCCCCTTAGGAGACTTGTGTGCAATTGGCCATTTTGCCCTACCCAATATAAAAATATTACATCTTTACCTACTGTATGAAAGATGGTTATGTGGTCCCCATTAACCGGAACCTGTTACCGATTTTACAACTGAAATTAGTGGTATTGCCCGTATAGATCATAGAACAAAAAAAATGATACCTGTCTAGTTGTAATCCGATGTGACGGTGCTGAAAAATCGAGTTAACCACTTTAGGTGGTGATATTGCCTGAACGTTTCACGGCTTGGACAGTCTGTATGATAGAATAGTTATACTCTGTCAGGTCACCATTAATTCCACAGTGGCTCAGACCTGTGTAACTTCACGCAAACCTCTGGACATTGTTTGCTTCCTACTGCTTTGCAGAACTTTCCACACTTTAATGTATAAGTCACAGTTCAACTTTGAAACACAATTTTCAGCATGCAGTATGGGGGTCAGTGGCTTCTGTTCAGTCTACTATGTCACTGGACTAAATCAACCAGACCACAATACAGGCCTAGGAGGAGCTGACTCTTCATTACATGCTGATCTCCATTCCTGTCCAGGTTAAAGTCTCAAACAGGGTGATATCATTGCTGTTCCCAGGTTTCTTGTTATTAACATCACCAGCAAGGACTTAGATCAAGCGGTTTATTCTCTACGTGTTTCGAAGTTGAACCAACTTAGTCCTCAGGAGAACCACAGTAAATTTACTGTGGCTCCTTCTCAGGCTGACATCTCCTACAGCCTCAGCAGATTTGACAAAGATTGACCCTTGACAAGCTCAGAATATGCTCAATCACCCCGATTCAGTGGCAGCCAACGGAGATCTGCACGCTGCCCTGTTTTGTGGCTTGAGTACACTACCCAACAAGTGCACACTGATGAACAAGCCCACTTTTGTCCTCCAGTTCACCGATACTTCTCCAATGGACAGGCCCTAGGCCTAACTCTTAACAGAGACCAACTGCAGGTAGACTTGACATTACATGGACCACCACACACTACCACATGACAACAAAGCTCTCCCTTTAATTACCTCCTCACTGCCTCTACTACCAGCATTACAATTCACATTTCCATGACAGGGTCAGGTTCTTCCTGGGCCTACACTGACAGAGTCAACTCCTTCTATTGAACATACTCCCAGCTATGGTGGCCGAACATGGATGCACCACTGAGTATGGTGAGCCACCACTGCAGCACCCAGAGCCAACAGTGCATAATTATCACTTAGTGGTATATATACACAGTAAAGCATATACAGTGGGTTTTCTTAGTGCCATACAGTACAGACCAAAAGTTTGGACACACCTTCTCATTTAAAGATTTTTCTGCATTTTCATGACTATGAAAATTGTACATTCACACTGAAGGCATCAAAACTATGAATTAACACATGTGGAATTATATACTTAACAAAAAAGTGTGAAAAAACTGAAAATATGTCTTATATTCTAGGTTCTTCAAAGTAGCCACATTTTGCTTTGATGACTGCTTTGCACACTCATGGCATTCTCTTGATGAGCTTCAAGAGATAGTCTTCCAACAATCTTGAAGGAGTTCCCAGAGATGCTTAGCACTTGTTGGCCCTTTTGCCTTCACTCTGCGGTCCAGCTCACCCCAAACCATCTCGATTGGGTTCAGGTCTGGTGACTGTGGAGGCCAGGTCATCTGGCGTAGCACCCCATCACTCTCCTTCTTGGTCAAATAGCCCTTACACAGCCTGGAGGTGTGTTTGGGGTCATTGTCCTGTTGAAAAATAAATGATGGTCCAACTAAACGCAAACCGGATGGAATAGCATGCCGCTGCAAGATGCTGTGGTACCCATGCTGGTTCAGTATGCCTTCAATTTTGAATAAATCCTCAACAGTGTCACCAGCAAAGCACCCCCAGAACATCACACCTCCTCCTCCATGCTTCACGGTGGGAACCAGGCATGTAGTGTCCATCCTTTCACCTTTTCTGCGTCGCACAAAGACACAGTGGTTGGAACCAAAGATCTCAAATCTGGACTCATCAGACCAAAGCACAGATTTCCACTGGTCTAATGTCCATTCCTTGTGTTTTTTAGCCCAAACAAGTCTCTTCTGCTTGTTGCCTGTCCTTAGCAGTGGTTTCCTAGCAGCTATTTTACCATGAAGGCCTGCTGCACAAAGTCTCCTCTTAACAGTTGTTGGAGAGATGTGTCTGCTGCTAGAACTCTGTGTGGAATTGACCTGGTCTCTAATCTGAGCTGCTGTTAACCTGAGATTTCTGAGGCTGGTGACTCGGATAAACTTATCCTAAGAAGCAGAGGTGACTCTTGGTCTTCCTTTCCTGGGGCGGTCCTCATGTGAGCCAGTTTCTCTGTAGCGCTTGATGGTTTTTGTAATTGCACTTGGGGACACTTTCAAAGTTTTCCCAATTTTTCGCACTGACTGACCTTCATTTCTTAAAGTAATGATGGCCACTCGTTTGTCTTTACTTAGCTGCTTTTTTCTTGCCATAATACCAATTCTAACAGTCTATTCAGTAGGACTATCAGCTGTGTATCCACCTGACTTCTGCACAACACAACTGATGGTCCCAACCCCATTTATAAGGCAAGAAATCCCACTTATTAAACCTGACAGGGCACACCTGTGAAGTGAAAACCATTTCCGGTGACTACCTCTTGAAGCTCATCAAGAGAATGCCAAGAGTGTGCAAAGCAGTCATCAAAGCAAAAGGTGGCTACTTTGAAGAACCTAGAATATAAGACATATTTTCAGTTGTTTCACACTTTTTTGTTAAGTATATAATTCCACATGTGTTAATTCATAGTTTTGATGCCTTCAGTGTGAATGAACAATTTTCATAGTCATGAAAATACAGAAAAATCTTTAAATGAGAAGGTGTGTCCAAACTTTTGGTCTGTACTGTATATTGAAGACAAGAACAGTAAAGCCGCCATTTTCAAACAGCTAAGCAGTCTCTCAGACTAACCTGTCTTGGAAATTAATAATATCGTCTCTTCATCCAAAGGGGAAAATATATATTTACCCCTCTCACATATTACTGCTTCCTTCATAATTTTCCTGTTATCGCGTGCACCAATTTGCTTTCTTGCTCTTCCTGGCATCATCAACAGAATACATTTATTCCTTTAATGGAGGGAGAAGAGAATTGTTGTGAAAACTCATATCAATCATTTAAGATCTTCTCTATACACTTATTTATGAAGCTGTCCATTGTAATATAAAGCTGAATCTAATCATGCCACTCCGGCTTCACAGTATAACCTATTATGGCTGCCAGATGTCATCATTTTGACTCTTGCATAGAAATACAGATATTGAATGAAGTAACGTTCCTGACCTGCGTAGTATTTGCTCAATTGAGTTGTGTCTAGGTGTAATAAAAAGTGTGAATTCTTATTTATAGCCTGTGTTTAAAGTCCTTGTGGATTCGGTTTGTTTAATTATGTCCACAGTAGTTTACTTTGCCCTGTAACTACATCTCATGAGCGTTCCTCTAACAATGTGCACATAATGCAGAGCATTTAAATGCTTGCGATAAGCTAAATACTTCAGCATGGATAGCTCATATCACAGGCCAGCTCAAAGCCAGCACATTAATCACAATTACTTATTCTTGTGTGGTTGGCTGTCTTCCAGCAACCAAGTATTACTAGAGCAGATGTTAAAATTGCTACAAAATAGTATATTCTGTCATATAGCTAATAGAGAGGATCGCCAGTTCATACAGCCAATAAATAAAACAATTAATATGCAATACTTTGATCCTAAGTGTCAGCAGCCATGGACACAGCATTGGATAATAATGATATGATGAACATTATTTAGTTATGAAAAATTAAAATATTAGTGTTCTTATGCTGATTTGTTATATTTTAGCCATGGGCGAATCTGTGAAAATTGGAATTCAGCAATCCACTTGAATTTGTCCAGGAAATTCAATTTGCGTCTAATTTATTAGATGCAAATAATATGTGTCTTCCCATGTTCTGGGGTCTTACTTGACCCCAGATCATAATAGGCATAGGGTGAAAAAAAGTAATAAAAACCACAATACTCTTCTCTCCACTGCCTTCACCTTGTCCACACAACTTCACCCTTGGTTGTTTCGGTCCAGTCTTCATTCACAGGCCCGCCAGTCTTCTTCACACCATGGGTTGGCCTGTGAATGATGTGCATAGAAAATCACAGCACACTCCAGTTACAAGTCACCTAGCCATGAGCGGGACTCTCCATCACCAGTTCTGTGGCTGAGGACCTCATGCTGGAGACACAGCGCTCATTAATGGTCTCTTACTCTACCTAGATTTGTGACAAGTGATATCAAAGCTTGGGAGAGTCGAAACGTCACAACACTTTGTGACCATAAACACAGTCTACAGTAAATTGTAAACTACATTGTCTCCATTTGGAATGGAAATAAAACTTCTTTAGGACACGTTCACACGTTGAGTATTTGGTCAGTATTTGACCTCAGTATTTATAAGCCAAAACTAGGAGTGGAACAATCAGAGAAGTATAATAGAAACACGTCACCACTTCTATATTTATCACCCACTCCTGGTTTTGTCTTACAAATACTGATGTAAAATACTGATCAAATACTCAACGTGTGAAAGTGGCTTAAAAGTGCAAGATCCAACAACTGGTGTGTGCTGTGTTCTTAAGCAGAATATACTGTGGATCAGTCATCAGTGTTTTGGATGAATGTATCATTAGTGTACAGTCTGTGTGTTACCATCAGTGTGTCATCACGGATGGATAAAGAAATAAATTACAAAGCTTCTGATGCCGTGCATATGGTGTTCGTGTTTTCTTCACGTTCATGTGTAGGTTTCTGTTGGCCCTTTTTATCTGTGCTGCCAGAAAAAAATGGAAATGTCTCTGTGTATTCTGCACAGACACATGGTCCGTGAAAAAAACTTGGACATGTGAATAGCACTATAGATTATAATGGGTACGTGTTGTGTCCGTGAAAAAAGCATACAACATGTATGTGCAACGTGTGAATGAGGCCTTAGACACAGTGTAATCCATTAATCCTGTACACGGCCTGTGAATGAAGACCAGATCAGAATGACCAGAGAGCTACATGGAGAAGGTGAGGGGTGAGGAGAGGTTTATTTTCTTTAGCCCTTTCTAACCCTTTTGAATCTAGCAAAATTGCAGCGATCATTCTGCATTTGCACTAATCAAATCACAAAAATGAAAACATTTTTTGCAAACATTGAGACAAACTCAAGTTTGCTCTGAAGCAAATCGCTCATCTCCAATATCTTGTCAATTACATGTGAGACCTCCATTTTCCACTTGGTATCTGAGCGACACAAAAAAGGGAGAAGTACGAGATAACCAATGAACACACTGGGGCAGGATTTAGGGAAGGAGTATAGGAAAGATTGACAGTGAGATATTGACAGTTGCGTACTTTGGTTTATTTCACAGAACTGCTGCCAAAACTAGAAGCCAGGTGGGCTTATATCTCACAGGTGTAACATGAAGCTTGTCAGTCCAAATGCATAATCTGTAACAGGGCCCCCCACCTACCATGTGCGATTAATAATACTGGTGACTTCTTACGTGACAGAGAAGACTTTAGCCCCTTAAGTGCCAGTGTGCAAGTACAACTGCTAAATTGCCCCCCCCCCCCCCATCCATAGTGTTTGGCAAATGGGCAAGAATTATGCCACATGGATATATTTTTTGCCATGCTTTGAATCGACACATAAAAAAGGAGAATTTAAAGGGCTTGTATGGGAATTCCCCTTCTTTGAATTTGTGATATCTACTAATAGATTTCTGCTGAGAAGTCAGGAGTGTCCATGTGCAGCATCAATAGTCTGACCCATGTAGATCCGATTAGGACAACCCCTGTAAGTCCAACACAATAGGTACAAGCCTAATTGCCCTTACTTACCATGTAACAGACATTTCATGTGATTTAGGCTTCTGTACCTTTAGTGAACGAAATCATTTGCAAGAAATCTGGTACCTGGAGTTCGTCTATACATTTTTGTGTGGAAATCACATTAAAATATGTGCTTGTAAATGCTGAAGCATTGAAAAACCATCTGTCACACTGCAAAACCGCTTTTAAGAAATGCGTATGACAAAGTGGCAGTTGCTTTTGAGACAACTTGCCAAAAGCCAGGCCACAGCTGTGCGAAGCCTTAATCACAACCGAGTATAGCAGCCGGATAAGGTGGCATTTTTTAGTTTCTACCTACAGCTACAGATACATATTCCCAATAGCGTAAGGAAAGAAAAGGAAGTGCAGACATAGTTTTTTTAAACTTAGGTTTGAACCATCTCTTTAGGCCTCATTCACATGACAGCTTTTTTTTCTCGCACCCCAAATAACTGGACTGTTTTTCATCAATGGGTTGGATTTGATTTTCATCTGTTTTTTGTGTCTTTTTTCACCATCCATTTGTTATCCGTTTTTCTAGCATGAGTGAAAAAAATTGGTGGGGTTTCCCAAGCTTCCCCTGGTATTAGTCAGTCAAAAATGGACATCACATGGCAGATGCAACTCAGATTACATTTGTGTGCTGTCATTTTTTTTTCAATTTAAAACAGGGGAGGGTCGCCTCTGGTCCACGAGCAGTTTACAGCCCATGACATCCTTTTGTCCAGCCCCCAGGCAGATTCCCAGGGACTGCTGTGCTCGAGCCGGCAAAATGCCAACTGGCGGCCTTTTAATTGCTCCTGACATTGTGCATTTGCACGCAGTGTTCACTACTGAAGGCTGCAGCATGTGCAATGAAGGCTCAAGTCCTGGCCTTTACCAGTGTCAGGACGTCCTATGTGGGTGGAGTCAGTGCGCTCTGCGCTCCAGTCTCACCGATGACGACAGCAGCAGCGGTAGCTCCAGCCCCTCCTGTAATGTAATGTCCCAGAGTCTAATGTAATGTATATGTCTCCAGCCCATCCTGCAATGTATAATTCCCGGCATCTCCTGTGATGTATGTGCCCCAATATCTCCTATAATGTACATGCCCCCAGCCACTCCTGGGATGTATATGTCCCAAAGTGTCATTTGATGTATATGCCCCAGCCCCTACTGTAATGTATGTGCCCTGGAATCTCCTGTGATGTATGTGCCCTGGTGTCTCCTCTAATGTATATCCCCCAACCCCTCCTGTGATATATATGCCCCCAGACCTTCTTTTAATCTATATGCCCCGGCATCTCTTGTAATGTATATGCCCCCAGCCCCTCCTGTGATGTATTTGCCCCCAGTCCCTCCTGTAATGTATATACCCCAATGTCTCCTGTGATGTATATGCCCCAGCATTTTCTGAAATATATATGCCCCATCATCCCCTGTGATTTATATGCTCCTGCCTCAGTGTCTTTTATATGATGTATATACAGCAGTCTGTGTCTCCTATGTGATGTATATACTGCAGACCTCCCACTTCTTGAACGTTTTATGAGTAGTGATGAATATCCCACTGTGATGAGACCTGCAGTGTAATATACATCTGTGTTCAGAACTTACTGCTGTGAGTTCTTTTCAAAATTCATTGCAAAGAGTTGACTGCGCTCCAGACCGATGAAAATCTGGAAAATCAGTTGTGAGTAGCAACATCATCAATATCACCTAACATTTTCACACCAAAGAGAAGCAGTTGCAGCCATCACATTATAGGCGAGTTAATTAAATATTTGGCCTCTGGCAAAAAAAAGGTTCCCCACCCCTGGTGTAGAGTATAGGATAACTCTCATACTGCCTATAATGTGTCAGCATCAACGGCCTTTCTTTATTTTTTTTCTACGAACTTTGGATCGATCACTAGCCATGGAGATTTGATGGCTGAAAGATCTGTAGGAAGATCGATCTTGTGCAAGCCTAGATAGGTCCATCAGGGGTCTTCTCCACCGTTATCTTGATAGTGTCAAGCCAGAGATCTTCCTCTTCGCCTTTTTACTTCTATTCTTCCCACCATGATGTCCTTCTCCAGTGATTGCTCTCTTCTTATGATGTGTCCAAAGCAAGCAAGTCGTAGCTTGGTGATCCTTGCTTCAAGTGGCATGACTGGCTTGATTTGTTCTAAACTTGATTTATTTGTTCTTCTATATTCACCAAGTCTTTACTATAGTGAATGCTGATGACTTGCTATTTTCATAACTGATGATATAATAATAATTAAAGCTGATTGTGACATTTCACATAATGCAAACTGGAAGATTGACATTGCAGCACCCCAGTTATTAGCACGTAGTAATTTCATCTTGTTTAAGATACTGTCTTGCAATGCTGTATGTATAATTAAAGGATAACTCCACCCAAAGCATTTTTCAAACTGTTGCTCAATTTTAAGGCTCCTTGAAATGGATCCAACAAGATTTGCAAGTGTGGGTGCGCTTTTGAAGCAATTTATTGCATTGTACAATATACTTCTTGCCCATCGTATGTTTTAGATAAGGTAAAGGCCTTGGTTATTGAAATATTTCCCAGAAGCTTTTTTCTCTTCCGCTAATTTTTTGATATGTCTTAGATCAGCGGAAAAAAAAATCATCAAATTTACTACTGTTTATAATTATAATAAGTAGGTGAATTTATATTACTATTTATAAAACTTACGACAAACTTTTGCTATCGTGAAACCAAAGTCTCCAGCTTGTGTAAGCATGAAAGCTCTGTTAGCATTCACAGCATTACAGTGATGTCAGACGACTGTGCCTTGTATAAATAAAATAAAAGTATATATGGAAGTCCTAAAAGTTTATGCAGATTGTTATATTAAAAAAATAATAAAGCAGTGCTGATATGTTGAGTTTATTTTATTTTTTAAGTGTCTAACACATTCAGAATCGCTCTCTGATTCCATGCTGCTAATTTAGTCTGCAGTCCTGAAAAGTACCCCAAAGAGCTATCTCTGAAATTCCTAACACTCCGGAATATACAGCTGCTGTTCACACCAAGACCTCGAGCACTATATGCTGGCAGTCTCCCAAACGGGCTGAGTACTGAGCAAAATGTGTAGGAGACAGCTTTATAGCTAACATTTAGGGCGCTACTTTAAGGACATCACCCCTGACTTTTGGCTACACAGAGCTATATTAAAGACTACTGATTAAGATGTGGTGTGAAATCAGGAGGTGATGCTGATTTTGCAATAAAACAACACAATTCTAACTAAATCACCTTAACACCCACTGTATAGCCACAATACGCTGAACATGCAATGTTTGCATTCTGTATGTTACACCAAACTGGACCTCTTACCACTTTTTGTTCAAAATCACTCAAAAGTTGGATTATTTATTTTAATTCTCAACATTAAAAGTAATTTTTGGAAGTGATAAGGCTGCGACCTGCTTGGTTTATGTGCGCTAATGAGGTTCTTTGGTCTTCTTTCTTTTCTCCATGCTCAATGTGTTACACACAAGGACACAGGACAGAGGTTGAGTCAACTTTAATCCATGTTAACTGGCTGCAAGTGTGATTTAGTTATTGCCAACACCTGTTAGGTGCCACAGGTAAGTTACAGGTGCTGCTAATTACACGAATTAGAGAAGCATCACATGATTTTTCAAACAGTGCCAATACTTTTGTCCACCCCCTTTTTTAGGTTTGGTGTGGAATTATATCCAATTTGGCTTTAGGACAATTCTTTTTGTGTTTTTTCATTGAAGACAAATTAAATGAAGATAATAAGACCAAAGAATTTGTGATTGCAATCATTTTCAGGAAGAAACTGAGTATTATCTGACAGAATTGCAGGGGTGCCAATACTTTTGGCCACCACTGTATATGCTTGATAGTGAGATTTTGTTAGAGATTTCCAATAGCAAAAACTTTTGAGCAAAGCTGAAGGGGATCTGGAATCTTAAAGGAATACTTCAGCAAAAATTATACACTCTGTTAAACTCTGTACTGGTTTTGAGGGGGTGGTGCCTTATATAGGGATTGAAGAAAAGTCGAGAAAGAATCCCTCTGCTGTACATCCCTCGTTTTCTCTCTACTAAGCTGCCTGAAAGTACTATTTCCATTTCCATATGTAGTAGTACCAAAATTTTCAGGCAGCACACTTGCTGTCTTGGGAATATATTTGACCCTTATCTTTCCATCACTCCCTATATCCAATAACTCTTGTAAGGGGCACTTTGAAAACATCTGTAGAGTTTTTTTTTTCTTACCATGGAAACTTCAAAAACTCTCACTATCTCTCTGATTCATTTGTCTTCGCTACTGCAGCTAATTACTAATGTTTTCATCTCAATAATTTCTCCCCTCTCCAACCTATCCTTAATGCACCAACCAGCATCATACATTGGTCCAGACACTGCACCGATGCCTCTACTCTGTACCAGTCATTACACTGGTTTCCCAACCACTACAATATAACCTTATCACTCTGCCCCACAAGGCTCTGCACATTTCTATACAGCCCTACATCTCCTCCTGCATCTCTGTCTCCCACCCTACTTGTGCTCTCCATTCTGCTACTCATCTCCTGTAAAACTTACAAAACTTTTCTATTTAGCATGTTCACTGTATGGTAAAATTGACCTGGCAATATGCTTCTCCAGATCAGTTTGAGTATGAAGATACGAAACATGTATAGTTTTTTTTATTTAAGTGGTGAAAAAAAGATCGGAAATTTGTAAAAAAGAAAAATTTTGCTTTTGTGGCCATTTTCCGAGACCCTTAACATTTTCAATTGTTGGGATATGGAGCTGGGTGAGGGCTTATTTTTGTGCCCTGAGCTGAATTTTTTTTACTGATACCATTTTGGGGTAGATACTATCTCTTGATTGCCTTTTATTGCATATTATTGCAATCTTGTGGTGGACAAAAAAATGTAATTTTGGTGTTTTGATTCTTTTTCTTATTATGTGGTTTACCGTTTGCATTAATTTAATTTATAATTTGATATATGTGTATATTTAATTATTTTTTTTTAATGGGGCAAAAGGAGGCAACCATCATGTGCGTCGTGTGAGCCTGCATCAGCGGCAGGGATGCGACATATGATGTATATGTATGTCATATGTCGTGAAAGGGTTAAAAAAAAACTGTACATATGCAGAAAATGTGATGACTGCTTCATGCAGCTTTACAGGAATACTCTAACCTAATTTGTTATCAAAATAGCTCGGCCATACAACATAAGTACTTTTTACCTTTTGCTTCACCCGTCACTCCTTTTTCCTTCAAGACTGTAAGCTCTTGTGAGCAGGGGCTCACTCTTGTTATAATTGTAGAAAAATGTGTTAATCAATAATGTCTGATTTTGTTTGTACATGCAATGTCTGAATTGTAAAGTGGTGCGGAAGATTTTGATTCTATAGAAATAGAAAATATTAATAAAAGTAAAAATAATCAAGCCCGTTATCTGGCACAATGCAGCTTATTACTTACACTTTTATTGCTTAACATCATTTTTGGAGTGTTCTTTCATCCTTTTTCATGAAAGCTTATCCCAGTCTGCCCTATTGACATTGTTCTAACCCTCAATAGGACATCCAGGAGATGACATGAGCTCAGGAACTGAGTTAGTCCCCTCAGCAATGAGTGGCAGCTGTAATATACAGGAGACAAGTCAATGGGTGCGTGCAAAACATCGGACTGCACTTGGATGTCCTCAGAGAGCAGTCCAATATATGCCGAGACAGGCAATGGAGAAGATGGAGAGATTAATCTCTTCTTCTTCTCCTCATCTGTGATCTGATCCTCTCGATCGCTCCCGCTCGCAGCAGAGTTTGATCCGAGTGTCATTAGCATATCGAATCTGATGCTCTCACATCTGATGCTATACGCTAATGTGACCCCGGCCTTAGAGACACTAAGTTTATCAAGTGGTGCATGTTTCTTAATAAATTTGCTGCATCTTTGGGCCAGTCATGTGCCACAAATCTAAGCCAGCCAAATTGTAGTAAATCTATTGAGCTGTGGTTGATCAAGCCCTTCCACTAAGTCCCATTTTTAAGCCACGTTCACACTTTCAGTGTTTGGTCAGTGTTTCACATCAGTATCTGTAAGCCAAAACCAGGAGTGGATGATAAATGCAGAAGTGGTCACGTGTTTCTATTATACTTTTCCTCTGATTGTTCCAATCTTCATTTTGGCTTTTAAATACTGATATAAAATACTGACCACATAGTGAACGTGTGAATGTGACCTTAAGAAACGTGTCACGGTTGGTGTGTAATTGAAAGAAAGTCGAAACATTTTAATTAATTGTGGATTGTACAATAGTTTGTGACTTTTTTGCTGAGGGAAACTCATCCCCTAAATATTTGAAAGTACTACGAAATCTAGAAATCAAATGATCTTTAAGAAAAAAGTAATGAAAAATCAATTAGTAAAAATGAAAAATAAATATACAATAGATATTGCATATTAATCAATAAATTTGTCAACTAAAATGGTGGAAATAAAAATACTTATAACAAATCAATTAAAAAAAAAAAAGATAAAAAAAGTTAAGTTATTCTTTAAGCTGCCAAATTAAAAAATAATGCAAATAAAATCTATAACACATAAAAAAAACAAAAGACCCAATTCATTAAGACTGGTGTTTCATACGGCAGTTTTAATGAGGGACGTGCAAGAATAATATGTGCAGACTTTATTAAAAGGTACATTTAATGAATTTGTTGCATCTGGCGTGCGGATCCATGCTTCATAAGATGGAGTAACATTTCTGGCGTAAGAAGCTCCACTTCTTTTGAAGAATTTGATGGGATAGTATAGCCATGCTTGTCCTGCCCCTTACTCCTCCCCAGCTCTGTCCATTTTGGCAGAGCTGCCTGGAACTTCCATGAAAACTCTAAAAGTTGCAAAATTTTTGCACAACTTTGTGTTGCACAAAATTTAGCAACTTTTCAAATGTTGAATGACAGTTTTTTGGCATAAACCACTTGGCTAAATCAGAGTCAACATTTATTCTAAAATTCTGGGTATAGAAAAATAAAAACTACATGCGTTAATGTAAAAAAAAAAAATACTTGTTTCTGAAGGACCAAAATAGGCCAGTCCTTAAGAGGTTAAACTGCATCACAGCCACTTCATATGGGAATAGCTGAGGATCTGGGGTCACAAACCTCCTCCAACGTCATCTATATAAATAGCCACATATTCTGCATCCCTTCACACCAGAACCAAGCTGGAGAAGCATTGCATACCACTGTCAGCATGCGATCAATAATGAGCCTGAAATATAACGTATTGAGTATTTCTCTCTCCTTTGCTCGTGTAGTATTTAGTTGCCACAGCAGATGTGGCATTTTGAAGCAGTCTTCATGGTTTCTTGCAGTTTTATCATAAAACACACCATATTTATTAATTCTGCAGGTTTTGTAAATGCCAGCAGCTTTTCCTTTTTCAATAAAATGCTTTAGGACATGTGGCAAAGACACAAGACCCTGTGAAGTGCATTAATATATTCAGCTGTATGTATTTATATACCATGTAAATAATGTTCCTAGATGATATATTCCCTTTAACTGGACGATCCAGTTATTTACATCTAGAATAGGACTGCATTTATGGCAACTCATAAAGTTTTACCAGTGAAAGAAACCATGTCCTCCATGACGTAAACATTTGTTTAGCCTTCAGATACATTGTTTTGGGAATGAAGGAAATGTTGTAATCCTATATGTTTCTCAGAGAGTCATGTTCTACTCCTGATTAAGAATTATTAGTGATATATATGATGCTGACCTGTAATTTAGACTATACTATGCTGTGGACCTGTACTGTGTGCTCTACACTTCTAAAAGGGGTGATCTCACAAGGATAAAATGGTCATATAGACTACTAATACATATGGACATTGTGAAGACCCGGGTTCTTCTGTGGGCGTAACGGTACTCAGAAAACACAGGGTGAGGGTAAAACAGCATGGCAATACTTTATTGAACCAGAAAGCGGACAATAAATACGTAGAACAGTCACAGCATATACCCGAGATGGTACAACATTACACAGTCTCACCCTTTCTTCTCCGCCTGCCTGGGATAGAACAGCTACAACTTTGGAGACTTCCAGGGTCAACTACCTCAACCAGTGACCCCTGGTGGGCCCCCACAGAGAGAAGGTAGCGGCAAGCTTAGGAAGCCAGCAGTCCATCGAGGTACAAGGCCAGGAGACTTGAGGGTCCTACTCTGGCCTCTCTGAGCGTTTCCATGGGGCCAGATGACCGGCGGGTCACAATCTGGCTTCTCCGAATGTCTCCATGGGTTCCAGGTGACCGGTGGGTCCCTCCTGGCAACCACAAACAACATATCCATGGGGCCAGGTTACTCCCTCGTCCCACCCTGGTCTCCCCAAAATGTATCCATGTCTCTCTGATGGTCAGTGGAGCAGATATGAATCATTCCAGCCAGGGCCGATACCCTTAGGCTAGAATCATGTAAAATCCAAATCTGTATCTCTTTGGATGCTATGCTATCCATCTACTTTCCTGAAGGATGTCTCTCATTCTCATTTTAAAGTCTTTCTGATGCTCCTTGATTCTGCTTCTAGCACTACAGACATCCCTGTTTATATTTACATCTGTGTCAGGTCATCAGTCAGAGATAAGAGGCAAAGGTGCATGGCTCACCAGGTCTCATTGTTTGAGCTAATCAATTTACATAGTTGGTATCACAGGGGCTATTGTAAACAAACATCTAGCTGACTTTTAGTACAATTTGTCATTAGCATAGTAAACATGATTGTTTCCAAATGAATATAATTCAACATTCAGGGTTATACAAATACTGGTCTGTGTTAATCAACTAAACAAGAAAACAGGTTAAAAAGTCAGCATAAAAATAAAGTTATACTGCTCTTGCCATCAGAAAGTATGTCTGGCATAATTAAGATTTTACGCTGTATCGTCACAGACATCATAGAAGAAGACCCTCTATGAGCCAGCTGTAAGAGCAACTCCCTCTTTGGGGGACCTGATTTATCCATTACATAGTTGCCCATTCATCTAAATTACTTGTGTGTAATACTAGATTTTCCCCACAATGGCCATTGCAGAGGAACTGTTTGTCTAGACATGGCTTAAAGCCCCTCATACTCATTAGATAAAAATCATCCAATTTTGGTAAGATCAGCTGACCAACTAAAGTGTATGAGGCCTCCCAACCTTCCCAGTTAGAATTTCAGTGCCCTATTCCTTCTCTTGGTGGCTAGATAAGCTGCTGTCAGGGGCGTCTGGCAGCGGCACTCTCTTGGAGCACCAATCCAGTCCTCCTGTGTATGGGAGAGATAGTCGTCAGCGGAATGATTGTTCAGCCGACAGCAATCTTGTGAGTAAGACCAGCCTTACCAAGGCCATAACAGCTGATTGCTCAAGGTTACCGAAGCCAGACCAGGGGTGATCAGGCTGACTTCTTTTGAGAAGAGGTTGTCCTTGTGAGATAACCTCTGTAACTAATCCCTAAGTTTCAAATGGAAATTAGCTCTACTCAAGAAGGTGAAAAAACTGTCTTTCTAGCGCCTCTTATAGATCATTACCCTGTAAGTTAATGTCCAACTCATAAAAGCCATGAATCGTGATTAGGGCTTTTATCCAAGCTAGAGTCTTCTCCAAAAGGAAAAGATACTTTCCTGTAGACAGCTGTTTCAGGGTCCTTGCTTCCTCGACAGTACAGAACATGGTGGTGAAAATCTTGAGGGCTAAAGTCTGGTTTCTAGGCTCTTCTATGTTGGAAATTCACTTACAGGGTAGCAGCCTACAGGTGGGACTGGAGAGACACTTTATCTTCCTTCTGGAGGATAGCTAATTTGCATACTTTTTCCCAATGGATCATTGCCTATAAGAATCAATACCAGCTGAGCTACAATGGCTTGCGAAAGTATTCACCCCTATTGGCTTTTATCTATTTTGTTACATTACAACCTGTGTTTAAATATTTTTAGAATCAGATTTGTGGGTGATGCATCAGCACTAAATAGTCTAAGTTAGTGAAGTGAGAATAATATAGCCATAAATTAAATTTATGGGATCAAATAACTAAAAATTGGCATGTGCATATGTATTCACCCCTTTTGTGATGAAGCCTCTAAAAGTTTCTGGTGCAAGAGATTACTTTCATAAATCACATGCTTTAGTGAAAGGAAATCAACCTGTGTTCAATCTAAGTGTTGCATGGTCTATCAGTATATACACACCTTTTCTGAAAGGCCACAGAGGCTGCAACACCATTAAGCAAGAGGCATCACTAACCAATCACCACCATGAAGGCCAAGGAGATCTCCAAACAAGTCAGGGACAAAGTTGTTGAGAAGTACAAGTCAGGGTTAAGTTATATATTATCATCAAATGGAAAGAACATGGTACCACAACAAACCTGCCAAGAGAGGGATGCAAAACAAAACGCTCAGCCTGGGCAGGGAGTGCATTAGTCAGAGAGGCAGCGTAGAGACCAAAGGTAACTCTGAAGGAGCTGCAGAGCTTCCAAACAGAGACTGGAGTATCTGTCCATACGACTACAATAAGCCATACACTCCATAGAGGTGGCCTTTATGGAAGTGTGAGCAGAAAAAAAGCCTTTAATTACACACAAAAATTGTAAGGCTCATTTTGAGTTTGCTAAAAGACATCTGGGAGACTCCCCAAATGTATGCAGGAAGGTGATGTGGTCAGATAAGACCAAAATTTAACTTTTTGGCGTTAAACCTGCACAGCTTATCACCCACAGAACACCATCTCCACAGTGAAACATGGTGGTGGCAGCATCATGCTGTGGGGATGTTATTTGGCAGCAGGTACAGAGAAAATGGCCTGAATTGAGGGGAAGATGGATAGTGCAAAATACAGGGATATTCTTGAGCAAAACCTGTTTCAGTCTGTCAATGACTTGAGATTGGGACGGAGGTTCATCTTCCAATAAGAGAATGACCCAAAACATACTGCTAAAGCAACACTCGAGTGGTTTAAGGGGAAATGTGTAAATTTTTGGAGTTGCCTAGTCAAAACCCAGACCTTAATCCAATTGTGAATCTGTGGTCAGACTTGAAGATTGGTGTTCACCAGAGGAAACCATCTAACTTGAAGGATCTGGAGCAGTTTTGCATTGAGGAATGGGCAAAAATTCCAGTGGCAAGAAGTGGAAAGCTCAGAGACTTATCCAAAGTGACTTGCAGCTGTATTTGCTGCAAAAGGAGGCTCTAAAAAGTACTGACTTTAGGCCGGTGAATAGTTATGCGCACTGAAGTTTTCAGTAATTTTGTCCTATTTGGTTGCTTAACAATAAAAACAAAACAAAACATTCACAGTTGTAGGCATGTTCTTTACATAAACTGATGCAAACCCTCAAAAAACTGTGAAATTTCAGGTTATGAAGTAGCAAAACACAAAAAATGCCAAGGAGGTTGGGGGTGAATACTATAGCGAGCCTCTGTATATCAATAAGAGTCACGCCTTTCCCCATAGGTTTAAAAATGAGAAGAATATCAGTGGGTTTGTGATGCGATGCTTGTATTAAAGGCAGTCAAATGAATTCATTAGTCACAATTCTGTATATCAGAAGATTCACCTTCTACTGTTGCCGCTTGTTGAATAATTCCTTTGTAAAATACAAGATTTCTACATTTTTTTACCTTTTCCAGACTCGCATGATTGTGTTATTTTCAGATTGATGTGTTTGTCGATGTGCCCAGTAGAGGTTCAGCACAGGGAATATAAAAGATTTGATTTATTTAGTTTGATTTAGTTTCCCTTAAAGCGATGTACTATTAATGTATGGAGAAATATCATTATAGTGTCTAGAATATTTGTGATCTTCAGCCATGACACTGAAACTTTTATTCATTTATTACTTACCAAGTCTTCCATGTTTAATAATGTTCTGATATATCAAAAATTTTACTGGTTTTACTCATACGAGGGACAATATCCTTTCATCAGGATGACTGATTTTCTCATGGTAAATATCAGTTTATGAATAAGAGAGCAATGTAGAAATATAGCTAGTGTCACGATTCCACCCCTCAGTGTGTCTGGGATGCGGTTACTAACAGCTCAGCCATCCAATCTGGTGCAGGAACGTGCTGAGCTGTCAGTGTGTTGTTTGACAGCTCAGCCGTCCAATCAGAGACTGAGAGGCGCTGGCTATCTCCAGGTGTTCATTATCCCAGGTGATAAACAGACTACTTAACTGGGCTGTTACTCCCAGACCTCTGCCAGACATACATTCAGCTGGTGTGAGTTTTTTTTCTCTGTGTCTTGTGTTCTGTGTAGTGATCTTCTGTTGCCTGACCTTGGACCTCCTTCCTACCATCCCATCCGACTGTTTAACCCCTTCTGCTCTGATCCGCTATCCTCCTGGTATTCTGAACTCGGAACGTTAACTGACTTCGCCTTTGTCTCTTCCTTCTGTTTATGATGTACCCTCCTGGCTTTTGACTTTGGACTCCTTGACTATCCCGTCTCATGTCAGATAATTAATTTGATGAATACCTCCTTTAGCCCTCCTCTGCCGGCAGTGACTGTGATGTCAGTACCCTCTGATGTACCGTTGGTCTGTCTCGAACCTGTAATAGCCCTCCCTGATAAATTTTCTGGAGAGAAAGACCAGTTTAGGGTCTTCAGGGAGAGCTATAGGTTATTTTTTACCCTGCGCCTCCGATCATCAGGGGAGGAGTTCCAGTGGGTGGGAATAATTATGTCCCAACTGTGAGGAGTTCCTCAGATCTGGGCATTTTCCTTGTCCCCACAAGCCCCAAAACGGTTTTCTGTTGACACCTTCCTTGATAGTTTAGATCTGATATATGATGAACCCGACAGGATCCAAGTCGCTGAGGCTAAGATCATGAACCAGGCACAGGGGGGTCACACAGCTGAGGACTACTGTACTGAGTTCCGGCAGTGGTCCACTGCACTTCTGTGGAATGCTGCAGCTCTCAGGTGCCAGTTCCACAAATGCCTTTTGGAAACTCTTACGGACGCTCTGGTCCTTCATGGTGCTCCTTGTTCTCTGGCTGAGGTCATGACCCAGGCCATACGAATGGACCGTAGAATCCATAAGGGACGTGGTGAACATCAGGCTGCCTGTTATATTTCCCAGAGCAGGTCCATTTACCGGAGGTGGAGCAATTGGAGGTTAGAGTTGCCAGTCTTCGTGTTGTGGAGAAAAAACGTTGGCAAGATCTCGGACTCTGTCTGTACTGTGACCTCTCTGTTCATTTTCTGAAGAATTGCCCAACTTGTTCTCAGGCGAGCAAACCGTCGGGAGAATGTCTGAGTCTGGGTGATGGCCAAGGAGGTCACCCAGACTCCCATGTACCTTTTTCTTCCTCTGATAAAGTACTGATCAATACGGTGTTATCCTTCAAGAATCAGGTATTATCAACATTGGCATTCATTGACTGTGGGTCTTCTGCTAATTTTATTGATTCGGCACTGATTCTGAATTTAGGGACAGTTAGTTTAAAAAGACCCATTCAAATCTTCGCCCTTGACAAGACACCTTTATCATGGAATTTGGTCAAGAGGGTAATGGTGGATTTCACACTCCAAGTGGGAGCACTCCACTCTGAATCCATCTCATGTTTTGTGTTGGATAATTTACCTGCTGGGTTGGTACTGGGGTTTCCATGGTTGCAGATTCACAATCCTGGTATTGATTGGTGTCAGAAGGAGATTGTTAAATGAAGACCCAATTGTTGCAAGAAATGTCTAAAAACTGTACAAATATGCTCTCCAAGTCTAAAGGGCCTACTGTGGTACCTGAAGGACTTTGGAGATGTGTTCTTGGAAAAAGAGGCGGAGACACTACTTCCCCATAGTCCTTATGATTGTCCTATTGATCTTATTCTTAGAGCCGAATTTGCCTAAAGCTCGCCTTTACAATTTGTCTGGGCCTGAACAGACCGCCGTGAAAGAATATGTTAACAAAAGTTTACGGAAGGGTCATATCTGTCCTTCCTTTTCTCCGGTAGCTGCTGGATTTTTCTTAGTAAAAAAAGAAAGATGGGGTCTGCTACCTTGCCTCGAACAAAACAAAATTACGGTTAAAATACTTACCCACTTCCACTCATCTACCGACCTATATAATCAGCTTCTGGGGGCCAGGGTGTTCTTTAAACTTGATCTTAGAGGGGCTTACACTTGAATATGCGTCCGGAAGGGTGATGAGTGTAAAACGGCGTTTTTAACGTCTGAGGGTTTTTTTTAAAACCTTGTCATGCCATTTGGCTTATATAATGCACATGCTGTGTTTCAAAATTTTATGAATGATATTTTCTCTGATTGCATTGGAAGATATGTTGCGATTTATCTGGATGATATTCTAATTTTCTTGCCTCTTGAACTCTCACCAGGAACATGTCCGTGTTGTGTTACGAAGATTAAGGGAGAACTCTTTGATTGCTAAATTAGAGAAATGTGTTTTTTTTCTTTTTCTGTTCAGGAAATTTCATTCTTGGGGTTTATCTTGTCTGCAGAAGGGTTTCAGATGGACCCTGGGAAGGTCCAGGCCATAATTGATTGGATTCAGCCTCGGCATCTTAAGGCTTTGCATTGATTTCTTGGATTCTCCAACTATTATAGGAAATTTATCAAGGGTTTTTCTCAGATTACTAAACTCTTAACTGACCTTACACGTAAGGGGGCAAATCTCAAGGTGTGATTGCCGGGTGCTATCAGGGCTTTCAAAAAATTAAGAGTGTTTCATGTCTGCTCCCATTCTGATCCAACCTGATCTCCAAGAACCATTCATTGTAGAGGTGGTTGCTTCGGAGTTCGGAGTAGGGGCAGTTTTATCTCAGGGGCCCAAAACTCTGACTAACTTGCGTCTATGTGCCTTTTTGTCTAAAAAAGAAAGAAATTATGATGTTGGGAATCATGAGTTACTTGCTGTAAAATTGGCTTTTGAGGAATTTTTGGAGGGGGCGATTCATCCAATTACTGTGGCCACTGATCACAAGTATCTAGGTTACATTGAATCAGCTAAAAGGTTAACTCCTAGACAGGCCAGATGGTCCTTGTTTTTCTCAAGGTTTAATTTTTCGATTACATTCAGGCCGGGGTCTAAGAATGTGAAAGCTGACGCATTATCTTGTAGTCTCGATTCAATTTCTCCTCCAGAACCTCCACCCGCCATTATTCCTCAGGGTATAGTCGTTTCTATGGTAACCTCGGAATTGGATGAGGAGATCCGTAAAGTCCAGTCATTGGCTTCTTCCGCTACTCCAGGTTCTAAATTAATTGTGCCTGTGTACCTAAGATTGCTTGTTTTACAGGAATTTCATGACTCCGTCTTGAGTGGTCATCCTGGGGTTACTGATACATGAAAAGCCATTGCTAGACTCTTTTGGTGGACGTCCAAGCATAATGATATCAAAGATTTTGTATCTGTTTGTGAAGTCTGCGCACACGCTAAAGTCAGTCATAGCCTGCCGGCCGGGGAATTGGCTCCATTGCCAATTCCAGAAAGACCATGGACTCATTTTTCCATGGATTTCGTCACAGAGTTGCATCTGTCTGATGAGAAAACTGCTATCTGGGTGGTAGTTGACCGATTCAACAAACAAGCTCATTTTGTTCCTTTCTCAGGATTACCTAATGCAGAAACACTCCAGATTGTTTATTTCTTATATTGTAAGGTTACATGGGATCCCTCTTAACATTGTGTCTGATAGGGGAGTACAATTTGTCTCTAAATTATGGAGAGATTTTTGTAGTAAACTCAGGATTGACTTGTCATTTTCATCTTCTTACCACCCTGAAATCAATGGTCAGACTGAGAGGACAAATCAATCTTTGGAACAAATTTTGAGGTGCCTTGTAGCAGCTTGGCAGGAGGACTGGTCTTCGTTGTTACCGCTCGCTGAGTTTGGATTTAAAAATTGAGTAAATCAGTCTACTGGAACCTCATAGTTTTTCTGTAATTATGATTTTCATCCCCATTTTGGTGAATTTTCTAGGATTAGTTCTGAATGTCCTGAGGTGGAGGTCGCCGTACAAAGACTTGGGCATGTCTGTAAGGAGGTTCAAAAGAATATTGGGACTGCACAGATTCGCCAAAAACGGAAGGCCAATAGATGATTTGGATAAGGTTTGGCTGTCATCTAGGAACATTAAACTTAAAGTGCCGTTGGTGAAGTTGGGTCCAAAGTTTATTGGTCCATATCAGATCCTAGAGGTGGTCAATCTGTTGGCATTCAAATTAAAGCTTTCTCCATCCCTTCGCATCCCCAATGTCTTCCATAAATCCCTATTAAAGGAGTTTATCCCTTTGGCATTGTCTCCCTCATCCCCGGCCCCTCCGGTTTCAGCCGACGGTGGCTTGGAGTATGACGTTCAAACGGTTGTGGATTCTCGTTGGGTCCGAAATTCCCTCCAATATCTCATCCACTGGAGGGCATACGGACCAGAGGAGAGATCCTGGGTCCCAGCTTAAGATGTGAAGGCCGATTGGTTAGTCAGGTCCTTCCATCTAAAATTTCCTGGGAAGCCTGGGGGTCCGGTGGCCCCCAACTAGAGGAGGGGGTACCATCATGGTTCCATCTCTTAGTGTGTCTGGGATGCAGTTACTGACAGCTCAGCCGACCAATCTGAGACTGGAAGGTGCTGGGTATCTCCAGGTGTTCATTATCCCAGGTGATTGCCAGGCTACTTAACCTGGCTGTTACTCCCAGACCTCTGCCAGACATACATTCAGCTAGTGTAAGGTTTGTTTCTCTGTGCCTTGTGTTCTGTGTAGTGATCTTCTGTTTCCTGACCTTGGACCTCGTTTTGACTAGCCGACTGTTTAACCCCTTCTGCTCTGATCCGCTATCCTCCTGGTATTCTGACCTCGGAATACCGGGAGCTGTTTATGATGTACCCTCCTGGCTTTTGACTTCGGACTCCTTGACTATCCCATCTCACGGCTTGGCCATGAAAAAGTGACTCAGCATCACAGCTAGGTTATCCAGGAAAACACTATACATCTCTTTTCAAACTGGCCATGAAATTGGACCCCGTAAAGGGGACTATTTTATTTTTTTTCTTATGGGCCCAACAACTTAAAGGCAGGTATTTTCTAACTACCCGAACTGCCCGCTGTTGACAGAGAAGCTGCTTTTCTTCCGCACTGCTCTGTTGACAGGGCGTGATGCTGATTCTGCAGGGAGCTAGCTGTCAATCAGCGTGATGTTGACAGTCATGGCCCCATCAACACAGCAGTCCAGAAGAGGAAAAACTGCTCTGTTGATGTAAAGGAGCAATATCACTGGCAGGAGCTTTCTGTGATCGATCTGAGCCGACACCGGGCAAAACAGGCAGGTAATTAGCTACTATCAGCTTGTCAGTTCTTAGTCCCAAGAGAAGAAAGTAAAATAGTCTTGGAAAACCCCTTTAACAAATAAGCGCTTTTGAGCCTTAAACGGGTTTTCCAACCCCTTTTTCAGTAAATTAGTTCTCCTTTTAGAATTAAAAAATGTCCTATACTCACCTCCTGCATTTGTGCCGTAACATCTACGTCGACACCAGGTTTACCAAGGGTCGTATGACATTGTTATAATCTGTAAGGATTGAGAGGTTAGAATTCAATCACCCTATCCTTTTGTCCGGAGGTGAGATAAGCCACTGCCAGATTATTTTGGCATCAGATCTCTCATAGAGAACACATGGAGGCTCAGCTGACTGCATGTTTCTGTATGTGGGAGTATTGATAAAAGCTGTCAATCAATTAACAGCTATGTGATGTGTATGGTCATTTTAAAGGGATTGTTCATTACCTGGACAAACACTTTATTTCAATAAAAATTGTCTCCCTTATGAAATAAAAAACAGCCTTTACTCACTGCCCGAATTGTTGCCATACCAGCTATGTCTGCCCTGCAGTGGCGTACCGCCAATGGCGGCAGACCACGCGACTGCTATGGGGCCCGTGAGCCGTTGGGGCCCCATAGCAGAAATATTGGGGCTGGGGAGAGGGCTGATAGGACTGGGGAGAGGAATAATGGGGTTGATGAGGCTGGGGAGAGCAATAATGGGGCTGGGGAGAGGAATAATGGAGTTGATGGGGCTGGGGAAAGCAATAATGGGGCTGATGGGGCTGGGGAGAGGAATGATGGGGCTGGGGAGAGCAATAATGGGGCTGATGGGGCTGGGGAGAGGAATGATGGGGCTTGGGATAGGAATAATGGGACTAATGGGGCTGGGAAGAGCAATAATGGGGCTGGGGAGAGGAATGATGGGACTGGGGAGAGGAATAATGGGGTTGATGGGGCTGGGGAGAGGAATAATGGGATGGGGGGGCTAGGGAGAGCAATGATGGGGCTGAGGAGAGGAATGATGGGGCTGGGGAGAGCAATGATGGGGATGGTGGGCCTGGGAAGAGCAATGATGGGATGGTGGGGCTGGGGTGAGCAATAATGGGGCTGATGGGGCTGGGGAGAGGAATAATGGAGTTGATGGGGCTGGGGAGAGGAATGATGGGATGATGGGGCTGGGGAGAGCAATAATGGGGCTGATGGGGCTGGGGAGAGGAATAATGGGGCTGGGAAGAGCAATAATGGGGCTGGGAAGAGCAATAATGGGGCTGCTGGAGCTGGGGAGAGGAATGATGTGGCTGGGAAGAGCAATAATCGGGCTGATGGGCTGGGGAGAGGAATGATGGGGCTGGGAAGAGCAATAATGGGGCTGATGTGGCAGGGAAGAGCAATAATGGGGCTGATGGGGCTGGGGAGAGCAAAGATGGGGATGGTGGGGAAGGGGAGAGCAATGATGTGTTGCTGGGAGAGAGCAATGATGGGGGTGCTGGGAGAGAGCAATGATGGGGGTGCTGGGAGAGAGAAATGGTGGGGGGCTGGGAGAGCAATGATGTGGGGCTGGGAGAGAGCAATGATGTGGGGCTGAGAGAGAGCAATGATGGAGGTGCTGGGACAGAGTAATGATGGGGGTGCTGAGAGGAAATGATGGGGGTGCTGGTAGAGCGCAATGATGGGGGTGCTGGGAGAGAGCAATGATGGAAGTGCTGGGAGAAGCAAAGATGGAGGTGCTGGGACAGAGCAATGATGGGGGTGCTGGGACAGAGCAATGATGGAGGCTGGGAGAGAGCAATGATGGGGGTGGTGGGACAGAGCAATGATGCGGGTGCTGAGAGAGAGCAATGATGCGGATGCTGAGAGAGAGCAATGATGCGGGTGCTGAGAGAGAGCAATGATGCGGGTGCTGAGAGAGAGCAATGATGGGGTGCTGGGAGAGAGCAACGATGAGGGTGCTGGGACAGAGCAATGACGGGGGTGCTGGGACAGAGCAATGACGGGGGTGCTGGGAGAGAGTAATGACGGGGGTGCAGGGAGAGAGTAATGATGGGGGTGCTGTGAGAGAGCAATGATGGAGGTGGTGGGAGAGAGCAATGACGGGGGTGCTGGGAGAGAGCAATGACGAGGGTGCTGGGAGAGAGCAATGATGAGGGTGCTGGGAGAGAGCAATGATGAGGATGCTGGGAGAGAGCAATGACGAGGGTGCTGGGAGAGAGCAATGACTGGGGTGCTGGGAGAGAGCAATGATGGGGGTGCTGGGAGTGAGCAATTATGGGGGTGCTGGGAGAGAGCAATGACGAGGGTGCTGGGAGAGAGCAATGATGGGGGTGCTGGGAGTGAGCAATTATGGGGGTTTCACTTTGCTTGTACTGTGAAGCCTTGTATGTTTTCCGTGTGCACATAGCCTTACAGTTAATTGCGGAGAGTCACAGAGACTGAATAATTTATATTATTGGCTGGTGGAGATTATAGTTAATGGGGGGCACAGTGCTGCTTATCACTTTATATTTTGATTACTAAGTGGCTAATAGTATATTAATGGGGGGGTTACATATCTGTATTCGAGGACGCAGAGCGGGGGAGACACATGTATGTATACAATATATGTGACCTTGTTATTTTCTAGGCTGGAGATCATCGTGACAAGACGAGTCATGGCTGGGAGATGTCGACACGAAGGTCTGACCAGATGGAGAAGAAGCAGCAGAAACCGACTCTGATCAGATGAGACGTCAGCGGTAAGTGCCTGGATGTAAATATTATTCTATATCTGCACTGTGTGACTTGAAGTGATAATGTTATCTGTAAAATCCCTTAGGCCACATTCTCACATTTGTGTGAAATATCCGTGTGCTGCCAGATCTTTTTATCGGATGGTCTACGGACTCGTACAGTTTTATAGATCCATTCACACATCCATGAAAATCAAGGATCTGAGAATGAGATCTAAGAGGGTCAGAGAATGTCCTGTTCTGATCCGATTTTGAGGATTAGAATAGGACATGCTCAATGCGTCAGTAAAACTGGGCACCACACCGACGCTGCACACAGATGCAGGAATGTAGCCTTATTATGTATAGCACAGTCCCTTAGTATATAGTGTACTCACTTATTATGTATAGCACCATCCTTAGTTATATAGTTTCCTCTTTTATTATGTATAACACCCTCCCTTATTATGTACCATCCTCTCTAGCGGCTCACAGTTGAGGGATCATACTGTGTTGGGGTCAGCATACTTTACCCTGGGTGTTGAGGTGGGGTACAGTAGAGTCATTATACTGTGCATGTGGAGGAATTCACCATGGGGGTTTCATACTGTGTTTGGGGGGCCCTTTTATTGGCATCACACTTTATGGGGCAATGAAAGAGAGATCTAGGACATCAGCAGGAGGAAAATTACAATATAAAGGATGGAAAGTTGTGAGATCTGATCTTTGGTGACCCCGACAATTCTTTAATTTTTTTTTGGGGGGGGGCCCAATTAGAGCTTCTGCTATGGGGCCCCATGATTCCTATGTACGCCCCTGCTGCCCTGGGTCTCCCAGGGCTCGCGTGACATGCCACGTCATCCCTGCTGTCAATCAGCAGATGCCCCCATATACATTAGATGGTGGTATAATCCTGACAAAATTGGTGAGTTCAGACAACTTTTATCTAACATAAATGAGGGTCTTTACGGACCAAGCATTTTTTTCCCACTTTTTTACATTCTAAGAGCTATAACTTCTTTTTTTTTAATTTTTCCATTACTGTATGAGGGCTTGTATGCTGTGAAATTAGTTGTCTTATTTCATTGCACCATTTTAGATTACATCATTTACAAATTAAGACCATGGCCCCACTATCAGTATTTGGTCAGTATTCGGTCAGTATTTTTTCTCAGGAGTGGGTGATAAATGCAGAATTGGTGACTTGTTTTTATTATACCTTTTCTCTGATTGTTCCTCACCTAGGGGAGCGGTCGGAAAAAAATAGTAATTTTATCATATGTTTTTACTGTAAAAATTTGGCACTTTTTACTTTATAGCAAAAATAGTATGTTAACTTGATGTTGCAGGTCAGTTTGAGATGATGTAAAATATACAAAGGTGGTTTTGACGGATCAATATGATGGACTTGTGTCATTTTTCAACCTTGAACCCATGAAAAAACAACATTTTTTTGTGTTTAGCCCCTTCCTTCCTCAATGGATCTGTGTCAGAACGTGTTTTTGAAAAATCTTTCATTTCATTGGCACCATTTCATTTTGGGGTACATATGGCATTGATACAATTTTATTATATTTTTTGTTGATGGAGATTTGGGTATTTTAATGGATTTTTTTAATATATATTTTTAA
The DNA here is from genome assembly GCF_046119375.1 of Phyllobates terribilis. Lineage (NCBI taxonomy): Eukaryota > Metazoa > Chordata > Amphibia > Anura > Dendrobatidae > Phyllobates > Phyllobates terribilis. The sequence goes on from NW_027362762.1 coordinate 149,524,674, forward strand.
ATATTTTTTCTAAACTATCTCTAGGGCACTTTGCCACTAGGGAACTTAATCACTTATGTAACAAACATATCTATTGCAGAGTATTAATGTCTGCAAAAAGTGGAAAAAAAAGGAGTGGAAAGATGGCAAAGCTTGGGTCCATTTTTTTAAATCCCTGACTGCCATAGCAACCTGCTGGCACCCAATGATCACCACTGGGTTGTTTCCTATCCTGACAGTGGCAGAGGGACCAAGCTGTTATATAAAGACCCCCATAGTAAACACATGGCCACATGTCCAGTGCGCTTGTGCTCAAAATGACACACAGCCATGGAAATCTGAGGTAAATATACCTCTCAGATGACGTATATGTACGTCATTTTAATTTGTATCTTATATGGTATTAATAAAAAGGAATCTTATCTTTTAAACTAGGACCAGCACTTGTGGTATTGTAGTTCAGCCCTATATTTATGGCTGTCATACCACAGTTTATGAAGTATAGTATTGTTTTTTAATATAACACAATTCATTTAATTAATGTCCGTGACAGAAATTTGATTGTAATCTCCATTGTTGCAAGGACTGAAGTAGAAAAACATTTATTTATAATGTTGTGCTGAGGAAAAGCAACATATTGTCTATAGTTGTTCATTGAAGAACTCGTATCTAGTGATGAGCAAACGTGCTCGCCACTACTCGCTACTCGCCTGAGCATCACAGTGCTCGCCAAGCTCGGCGGGAGCTCTGGTCCCCACCCTGCATGTTTGGCGCTCTTTAGAGAACATGCAGGGATTGCTTGCCACGCACTGCCATAGCCATGTTGGTTGTGGGCATTACAGTGATTGGCTGGCCGCATAGCGTCATCACGTCTATATAAGACCTGGTGCCGCTATGCTTGTCACAGTCTAACTCGGAAACAGGCAGAGTAGGGAGAGGTGCTGCTGAGTCAGGGAGAGATTTGCTTGTTTATAGTTAGTATAGGTATTCCACAGCATATCTAACTAACAGTCCTTCCGAGGAATAATCCAGCTGCATATATTCAGTGGTGATAGCAGGAGTTAGGCAGGCAGGCAGGGTATGTGGCAGACTGCAGTGCATATAGCACAAGAGGGTCCATTGCATGTTCTGTCTGCTGCTGCTGTTGTTACAGATATTTGTAGACATAGCCCCAGATATCAGGGGCTAGGGCTATTTTTTTTTATCTTAATCCTGGTTATTTGCTTAAAAAGCAAGGCAGGCAGGGTATGTGACAGACTGCAGTGCATACAGCACAAGAGGGTCCATTGCACATTCTGTCTGCTGCTGCTGCTGTTACAGATATTTGTAGACATAGCCCCAGGTATCAGGGGCCAGAGCTAATGTTTTTTTTATCTTAATCCTGATTATTTGCTTAAACAGCAATCCAGAGTACATCATTTTTCTGCTCCATTTGCTTGTTAGCACTGCAGAATACAGCAAGATCTTTTCCATATTACAGTGATAAAAATCCAGAAATTTGAACTGAACGTGGAAAATATTGGCCTTCATTTCCATTTTGGTGCAGTGTGTCGGTAAAGCTATTCACACGAGGTCGCTGTGAAGAATAGTATTAGTAAACTACAGGTCTACTTTTTAAAACCGTGGTTCTCCGTCAGACGTATCACATATAACTTTGTTCCAAAATCCGCCATTTCTGGCTTCCATTTCCATTTTGTTGCAGTGTGTCAGTGAAGCTATTCACACGAGGTCGCTGGGAAAAATTGTATTAGTAATCTACAGGCCCGCTTTTTAAAACCGTGGTTCTCCGTCAGACATATCACATATAACTGCGTTCCAAATTCAGCCATTTCTGGCCTCCATTTCCATTTTGTTGCAGTGTGTCGGTGAAACTATTCACACAAGGTCGCTGTGAAGAATAGTAACCTGCAGGCCCGCTATTTAAAACCGTGTTTCTCCATCGGACGTATCACATATAACTGCAGTTCAAGTCCAGCCATTCGTAGTGAATGTGGAAAATATTGTCCTCCATTTAAAATGGGCAAGGCGCGTGGCAAGGGACGGGGAAGTGGACGTGATGATGATGGTGCATGCAGAAGATGAGGGCAAGGCCTTGGGCAAGCTGAAATTGTGCCACATCTTGTCACTCGACCTTCCTGTTCCAATTACTAGGGGACCGCAGAACATCACTATTGAACACAGAGCAGTGTCAAAAGGTTGTTGGTTGGATAGCAGATAATGCTTCCAGTCACTTTGCCACCACCACCACCACCCTGTCTTCCACACGGTCAAGTCTCAGTAGCCGTGAGTCTGGACTGCATATTCCTCACCCTGATCCTCCTTCCTCCCACCATGCCAAGTGCCCGGAGACAACTGATCCCACACTTGGACACTCAGAAGAGCTGTTCACTTTTCCATTTACAGATTCGGGCCTCTCGCCCGGCCAGCTTCAAGCGGGTGAAGAGGAGAATGCATGTAGTGATGCCCAAATGTTTGAGCAGCCACGGTCACATGAAGGCAACGGTGGGAAAGTGCAATTACTGTCGCAAGAGGTGGATGATGATGAGACACAATTGCCAGAAAGTCAGGAGGAGGACCAAGGGCGCAGAAGTGGAAGACGAGGTGGTAGATGATATAGTAACTGACCTAACCTGGCAGGGGGACATGCAAAGCGAGGACAGCAGCACACAGTGGGAGGGAGTCATAGCACCACAACAGGCAGGAAGAAGCAGTGTAATGGCTGCAGACACAAGGTGGGAAAGCATTCCTCGTAACGCCAACACGACTTAAGTTGTACAACTGTTAGGTCTTCCCGAGTCTGGTTGTTTTTTAAAGACTCTGCCGATAACCCCAAAAAGGCCATTTGCACCACCTGCCAGGCCAGCATCAGCAGGGGTAGCAAAACTAGCAGCCTGACCACCACCAGCATGATCAGGCACATGGCAGCAAAGCACCCGACTAAGTGGGCCGAACCCCAGGGTCCAGAAACAGTGTCTGCGGGTGACACCACTGCTTCTTCTGCTGTTGTGCGTGCACGCCAATCCCCTGTCCATGGCGCATGTGAAGATGCCTCCTGCCCTGCACCTGTCATTGCACACTCTTAACTAGCAACATCAGCAAGCACGTCCATGTCCTTGTCCCAGCGCAGCATTCAGTTGTCCCTACCCCAGTCCTTGGAACACAAGCGCAAATACGCAGCCAACGCCCCACAGGCCACACTACTAAATTCACACATTTCGTGAATGCTTGCGCTCGAAATGTTGCCTTTTAGGCTTGTAGAGACGGAATCTTTCCCCAACCTGATGGCAGTTGTCCCTACCCCAGTCCTTGGAACACAAGCGCAAATACGCAGCCAACGCCCCACAGGCCACACTACTAAATTCACACATTTCGTGAATGCTTGCGCTCGAAATGTTGCCTTTTAGGCTTGTGGAGACGGAATCTTTCCCCAACCTGATGTCAGCGGCCATCCCTTGGCACTCGGTCCCCAGCCGCCACTATTTCTTCCGGTGTGCTGTCCCCTCATTACATGAGCACATGTCCCACAACATTAGCCGTACTCTCAACAATGCAGTAACTAGGAAAGTCCACCTAACCACGGACAACTGGACAAGTGCTTGTGGGCAGGGACGGTACATCTCACTGATGGCACACTGGGTTAATATAGTGAAGCTGGGACCTAGTTGGATCTTGGTATGGAACATGTCCTCCTGACGCCGAGGATTGCGGGCCCTGGGTCATTCAGGGTTGCCCCCACATTCTACAGCTCGTGCACCTCCTCCTCTTCAGCCTCCATCTCCGAAATTACAACATCAGTCAGAAGCTGGAAGCACTGCAGCACTGCCTCAGCCAAACGGCAACAGGCTGTGCTGAAGCTAATATGCTTAGGTGAAAAACTGCACAATGCTGAAGAGTTGTGGTCAGCTCTGAAAGAGAAGGCAGATCTGTGGCTGACACCGCTGAACCTACTGCCAGGCATGGTCGTGTGTGGCAATGACCGGAACCTGGTGGCGGCTCTGAAGTGAGGCAAGCTCACACACGTACCATGCCTGACCCTTGTGCTCAACCTCGTGGTTCAGCGGTTTATCAAAACCTACCCAGATCTGCAGGATCTGCTTGTCAAAGTACGCCGCGTGTGTGCCCATTTTAGAAAGTCAGCTACAGCTTCCCCCGCCCTTGCCGAGCTTCAGCAGCGTTTGCAGCTTCCAGCTCACCGACTGGTGTGTGATGTCTCAAACTTTGGAACTCTACATTGCAGATGTTCGGAAGGATTTGTGAGTAGAATAGGGCAGTTGTTGACTACCAGCATCAACACGGCCGTCGGTATTCTGGTCAGACCCCACACATAAGACCTCAGGAGTGGACATGGATGTCAGACATCTGTACCATCCTCCAAAACTTTGAGGACTCCACCAAGATGGTGAGCAGCGATGACACGATAATTAACGTCACCATCCCGCTTCTCTGTCTTCTGAAATGCTCTCTGTTCAGAACTAAAGAGGATGCATTGCAGGCAGAGCACAATGAGATGGAGCAAGGAACCATACAGTGTGATTCCACACAGCCCTCATCTCATCCCAGCGTGGATTGGGTGACAATGAGGAAGAGGAGGAGGAAGAACATGAGCTAGTTTCCTGTGCTATAGATGATACTACCTGCACAACTGTCATACTGTATGTTCAGCGTGGATGGCCTGAGGACAGGGAGGAGGAGGAGGAGGATGAGAAGGAGAGCATGGTTGGTCGTCCTCTTGGTGAGGACACGGAAGCCTTGCCTGTTAGCAGTCTGGCACACATGGCTGAGTTTATGTTATGCTGTCTTTCCTGTGACCCTTGTGTTGTCCAAATTTTGGGTGACAGTCATTTGGGTGACACTTCTAGACCCATGCTACAAGGGGAACTTTCTGTCTCTTATTCCCACACCGGACAGGCCTAATAAAATGGGCAGTACCAGAAGGCCCTTGTTGCAGAATTATTAAAAAAATTCCCATCTGAAAATGCTGGCGGCAGAGGTCACAGTTCATTGGACAACCAAGGAGTACAGGCGAGAGAGACACAAATCCAGTCCAGCAGAGGCAGGGGAACACTGTCAAAGTTCTGGGACAGTTTTCTCAGACCCTCCCATCGCACAGGCCTTGATGCGCGGGGTACACTTACAAGGAGGGAAAAGTTTGGGAAGTTGCTGAAGGAGTACCTTGCTGACCGTACCAACGTCCTCCGTGATTCCTCTGTGCCTTATAATTATTGGGTATCCAAGCTGGACACGTGGCATGAACTGGCTCTCTATACCTTTGAGGTCCTGGTCTGCCCTGTCGCTAGTATTTTGTCAGAGCAGGTTTTTAGTGCCGCTGGTGGAATTATAACCGATAGGCGCATCCGCCTGTCAACTGAAAGTGCTGACAGACTGACTCTTATGAAAATGAACAAGGCCAGACTTCTCAACACCACTGAACTCAACTACAGTGTCTTTATTTTGGGAGGTCTAATTCTATTCCCATGCACCTCTGTCTTCACACCCAGACATGGGTATACGCTTCCTGATTTTGTCTATTTGCTCTTGTCCTCCTCCTTCTCCTCATCCTCTACCAACATATCACCACCATATCTACGTCTCTTGCATTCGGCATTGGAGTGCCTCAAATTTTTTGGCAGCCATTGTATTTACTGCATAGGCAAACAGTATGGGAGACCCACTTCCTAATAATGGGAACATTTTTTTCAGGAGGCCCTCCTCTATGTCTCTTTCAAGGGACATTGGAGTGCTTCCAAATTTTTGGCAGCCATTGCAGTCACTGCATACGCAAGAACAGTATGGGAAATCCACTTCTTTCTAAAGGGAACATGTCGTTACTGAGGCCCATCTCTGTGTGTCTTTAAATTGCCATTGGGGTTTTTCCTAAATTTTGGCAGCCATTGTACTCACTGCATACCCTATAACTGGATAGCAGAACCACAAAGGTGGTTTTGATGGATCAATATGATGGACTTGTGTCATTTTTCAACCTTGAACCCATGAAAAAACAACATTTTTTTGTGTTTAGCCCCTTCCTTCCTCAATGGATCTGTGTCAGAACGTGTTTTTGAAAAATCTTTCATTTCATTGGCACCATTTCATTTTGGGGTACATATGGCATTGATACAATTTTATTATATTTTTTGTTGATGGAGATTTGGGTATTTTTAATGGATTTTTTTAATATACAGTACAGACCAAAAGTTTGGACACACCTTCTCATTTAAAGATTTTTCTGTATTTTCATAAGTATGAAAATTGTACATTCACACTGAAGGCATCAAAACTATGAATTAACACATGTGGAATTATATACTTAACAAAAAAGTGTGAAACAGCTGAAAATATGTCTTATATTCTAGGTTCTTCAAAGTAGCCACCTTTTGCTTTGATGACTGCTTTGCACACTCTTGGCATTCTCTTGATGAGCTTCAAGAGGTAGTCACCGGAAATGGTTTCACTTCACAGGTGTGCCCTGTCAGGTTTAATAAGTGGGATTTCTTGCCTTATAAATGGGGTTGGGACCATCAGTTGTGTTGTGCAGAAGTCAGGTGGATACAAAGCTAATAGTCCTACTGAATAGACTGTTAGCTGCTTTTTTCTTGCCATAATACAAATTCTAAGTAAAGAAAAACGGGTGGCCATCATTACTTTAAGAAATGAAGGTCACTCAGTCCGAAAAATTGGGAAAACTTTGAAAGTGTCCCCAAGTGCAGTTGCAAAAACCATCAAGAGCTACAAAGAAACTGGCTCACATGAGGACCGCCCCAGGAAAGGAAGACCAAGAGTCACCTCTGCTTCTGAGGATAAGTTTATCCGAGTCACCAGCCTTAGAAATCGTAGTTTAACAGCAGCTCAGATTAGAGACCAGGTCAATGCCACACAGAGTTCTAGCAGCAGACACATCTCTTCAACAACTGTTAAGAGGAGACTTTGTGCAGCAGGCCTTCATGGTAAAATAGCTGCTAGGAAACCACTGCTAAAGACAGGCAACAAGCAGAAGAGACTTGTTTGGGCTAAAAAACACAAGGAATGGACATTAGACCAGTGGAAATCTGTGCTTTGGTCTGATGAGTCCAAATCTGATATCTTTGGTTCCAACCACCGTGTCTTTGTGCGGCGCAGAAAAAGTGAACGGATGGACTCTTCATGCCTGTTTCCCACCGTAAAGCATGGAGGAGGAGGTGTGATGGTGTGGGGATGCTTTTCTGGTGACACTGTTGGGGATTTATTCAAAATTGAAGGCATACTGAACCAGCATGGCTACCACAGCATCTTGCAGCGGCATGCTATTCCATCCGGTTTGCGTTTAGTTGGACCATCATTTATTTTTAAACAGGACAATGACCCCAAACACACCTCCAGGCTGTGTAAGGGCTATTTGACCAAGAAGGAGAGTGATGGGGTGCTACGCCAGATGACCTGGCCTCCACAGTCACCAGACCTGAACCCACTCGAGATGGTTTGGGGTGAGCTGGACCGCAGAGTGAAGGCAAAAGGGCCAACAAGTGCTAAGCATCTCTGGGAACTCCTTCAAGATTGTTGGAAGACCATTTCCGGTGACTACCTCTTGAAGCTCATCAAGAGCATGCCAAGAGTGTGCAAAGCAGTCATAAAAGCAAAAGGTGGCTACTTTGAAGAACTTAGAATATAAGACATATTTTCAGTTGTTTCACACTTTTTTGTTAAATATATAATTCCACATGTGTTAATTCATAGTTTTGATGCCTTCAGTGTGAATGTACAATTTTCATAGTCGTGAAAATACAGAAAAATCTTTAAATGAGAAGATGTGTCCAAACCTTTGGTCTGTACTGTATATTTTAAAATATTTTTTCTAAACTATCTCTAGGGCACTTTGCCACTAGAGAACTTAATCACTTATGTAACAAACATATCTATTGCAGAGCATTAATGTCTGCAAAAAGTGGAAAAAAAAAGTAGTGGAAATATAGCAAAGCTTGGGTCCATTTTTTTAAATCCCTGACTGCCATAGCAACCTGCTGGCACCCAATGATCACCACTGGCAGGGCCGGCTCCAGGTTTTTCTGGGTCCCGGGCGAAAGAGTCTCAGTGGGCCCCTTTAACACATACCACGATTCATGATGCAGAGATACGGCGGAGAAATATATATTTATATATATATATATATATATATATATATATATAGTACAATGCAAAGATTTCACTTCTTACATTACATGAGTGATATATATTGTAAATTCCACAATAGCTCAGAAACCGGTGAATCGCTCCACACAGAATACTGGCCCCCATATAAGGCTCCATACGGAATAGTGGCCCCCATATAACGCTTCATACGGAATACTGGCCCCCATATAAGGCCCCATACGGAATACTGGCCCCCATATAAGGCTCCATACGGAATACTGGCCTCCATATAAGGCTCCATACGGAATACTGGCCCCCATATAAGGCTCCATACAGAATACTGGCCCCCATATAACGCTCCATACAGGATACTGGCCCCCATATAATGCTGCATGCAGGCTGTTACCCCCCACATAATGCCCCATACAGGCTGTCCCCCCCTTATAATGCTCCATGCAGGCTGTTACCCCCCACATAATGCCCCATACAGGCTGCCCCCCCCTTATAATGCTCCATGCAGGCTGCCCCCCCCTTTATAATGCCCCATGCAGGCTGTTCCCCACCTTATAATGCCCCATGCAGGATGTCACCCCCCCCTTCTTTATAATGCTCCATGGAGGATGTCACCCCCCACTCTCTTTATAATGCTCCATGGAGAATGCCACCCCCCCTTCTCTTTATACTGCCCCATGCCTCCATACATTAAAAAAAAAAAATCAAATACTCACCTCCCTTCTCCTCACCTGCTACATGCTACCTGCTGCCTGCTGCCCGCTGCTCGGGTCCGAACTCCAGCGTTGTCGGCGTCTTCCCGCTCAGCGCTCCCTGTGACGGCTCAGGGGAGGGCGCGGTGTAAAGACGTCACCGCGCCCTCTGACCTGAGACGTCACAGGAAGCGCAGAGCAGGAAGACAGCTGATCTGCGGAGGCACGGGGAGAGGTAAGTATCCGCCTGCCGGGGCCCTGAGCAAGCGGCGGAGAAGGGCGGGTGCTGACACCGCTCTCCTCCGCCCATAGCCCAGCGGGGTGCGCGACCGCCAGTGGGCCCCTCTGCCTGCTCAGGGCCCCGGCATTTGCCCGGGTGCGCCGGGTGCTGACGCCGGCCCTGACCACTGTGTTGTCTCCTATCCCGACAGTGGCAGAGGGACCAAGCTGTTATATAAAGACCCCCATAGTAAACACATGGCCACATGTCCAGTGCACTTGTGCTCAAAATGACACACAGCCATGGAAATCTGAGGTAAATATACCTCTCAGATGACGTATATGTACGTCATTTTAATTTGTATCTTATATGGTATTAATAAAAAGAATCTTATCTTTTAAACTAGGACCAGCACTTGTGGTATTGTAGTTCAGCCCTATATTTATGGCTGTCATACCACAGTTTATGAAGTATAGTGTTGTTTTTTAATATAACACAATTCATTTAATTAATGTCCGTGACAGAAATTTGATTGTAATCTCCATTGTTGCAAGGACTGAAGTAGAAAAACATTTATCTATAATGTTGTGCTGAAGAAAAGCAACATATTGTCTATAGTTGTTCATTGAAGAACTCGTATCTAGTGATGAGCAAACATGCTCGCCACTACTCGCTACTCGCCCGAGCATCACAGTGCTCGACAAGCTCGGCGAGTATTTCCGGGGTTGCTCGGCGGGAGCTCTGGTCCCCACCCTGCATGTTTGGCGCTCTTTAGAGAACATGCAGGGATTGCTTGCCACGCACTGCCATAGCCATGTTGGTTGTGGGCATTACAGTGATTGGCTGGCCGCATAGCGTCATCGGGTCTATATAAGACCTGGTGCCGCTATGCTTGTCACTGTCTAACCCGGAAACAGGCAGAGTAGGGAGAGGTGCTGCTGAGTCAGGGAGAGATTTGCTTGTTTATAGTTAGTATAGGTATTCCACAGCATATCTAACTAACAGTCCTTCCGAGGAATAATCCAGCTGCATATATTCAGTGGTGATAGCAGGAGTTAGGCAGGCAGGCAGGGTATGTGGCCGACTGCAGTGCATATAGCACAAGAGGGTCCATTGCATGTTCTGTCTGCTGCTGCTGTTGTTACAGATATTTGTAGACATAGCCCCAGATATCAGGGGCTAGGGCTATTTTTAAACTGCATACGCAAGAACAGTATGGGAGATCCACTTCTTTCTAAAGGGAACATGTCGTTACTGAGGCCCATCTCTATGTGTCTTTAAATTGCCATTGGGGTTTTTCCTAAATTTTGGCAGCCATTGTACTCACTGCATACCCTATAACTGGATAGCTGAACCGCTCCTTTCTAAGAACATGTTGTTACTGAGGCCCACCTCTCTGTGTATTTAAATTGTTTTTTGTTTTTTTTTCTAAATTTTGGCAGCCATTGTACTCACTGCATACCCTATAACTGTATAGCAGACCCGCTCCTTTCTAATGGGAACATGTCGTATTCGTTACTGAGGCCCATCTCTATGTGTCTTGAAATTGTTATTGGTGTTTTTCCTAAATTTTGGCAGCCGTTGTACTTACTGCATACCCTATAACTGTATAGCAGTCCTTTCTAATGGGAACATGTCATTACTATGGCCCACCTCTATGTGTCTTTAAATTGTTATTGGGATTTTTCCCAAATTTTGGCAGCCGTTGTACTCACTGCATGGGCATTACCACTATAGGACACCCACTCCTTTATAATGGGAACATTTTTTTACTGAGGCCCTCCTCTATGTCTCTTTAAAAGGGTTTGGGGTGCATCCAAATTTTTGGCAGCCCATATGCAATAACAGTATAGGAGACCCACTCATTAATAATGGGAACAGCAAACGGCTGATGACTCTCTAACAATAGCGAGCGCCGACTGCTGGCCCTTTAAGAATAGTAAGGGCCGCCTGATGGCCCTATAAAAATAGGCTTTGTGACTTTTTAGAGTCCTTCCTTCATAAATGAAACAGGATGTCTGATCATGTCTCGCACACCACCAGATAAGGTAGTAAAATGTTACAATTACATTTACCGGTGAATGTATTTTTCACTGTTGAAAGCAATGAAAGTGCAAAAATGCATCAAAAACGCTACGTGTGAACATAGCCCAAGGTATGGAGAAGCATTTTTGTTTTTGGTTATTTATTTTGCCTTATATACAAGTCATTACCCTGGAAAGGATGTTCTTTAACATTTTTCCCATTTGTATGTTTATTGTGAGTCCATAAAAGTGGCGTAATACCTCTGACAACATTGTTGACAGCAGTGACCTGGGAGTCAGAAATGCTTCCAGACGTCTTCCCCATGCTGTTCCCATGTCATTTGACCACTCATTTCACATCGATTTGGGCAATTTTTAGACCCTCTGCGGACCACCGGGGGGGAGGGCCGCCTGAAAAATGTTTCCCATAGACGTACATTGGGCTCGTTGCTCAGATCGAGCACTCAAGCATTCCAATTTGCTCGACCCGAGCAATGAGTACCCGAGCATTTTAGTGCTCGCTCATCACTACTTGTATCTATAGGAAGGAATTACCCTGTTTTTCCACCCAAAGACAACAGGCCCAGCACAGGACCCCTGTGTGAAAGAGACATTGCAGTAAAGCACAGTTCACACCAGCGTATAAAATATCATTAGTATTTCATCCAGAAAACTCAGACAATTTTTTTCTCCCTTGTCATCTGTATATGTGTGACTCTCACAGCCCTTCCCTTGGGAGATGGGGGTGTAGCACCCCGAGGACTCGGCTGCTGCAGGAGTGTTGCACCTCGAACCAGAGGTGTGATATTCCACTCCCGGGTAAGGATGGAGTGTGGAGCGGGGCTCAGTTAGCTGCATACACTACACTCACCCCATTTCCGGGGGACAGATCTACGGTACTCCCACCAGATAGATGTGCAGGTACGACAGCGTCTGTCCCTGGCTGGAGTGGGGAGGGGGAGGAATATCCCAGTGGTGTAGGAGCAGAGAGGGGAGGGACTCTGGGCATAGGTAGGAGCCCATTGGGTGCTAGTCACCTGGGCTCGGGTGTCAGAAGGAAGTATAAAAAGGTGGGCACCATCTAGGAGGAAGGGGAGTTCAGTCTGGAGGAGAAGCAGAGAGAGTTCAGCCAGAGAGGGCTGACAGGGAGCTGTGGCTCAGTCCGGGCCCAGCTCCGGAACAGGAACACAGGGAAAGGCCCAGAGACGCAAGTAAAGAGGGAACCCTAAGATCCCACGAGATAACGGGTGAAGGGTTGGCCGAGCAGGGTACCGGATCCCAAACTGGTGGAGGCCAATTATCCTTAGCCAGGAACCGGAGGTCGTGGTCAAGTCTTGGCGCGACCCCTCGCCATATCCACCAGGAAGGCACGCCATATAGGGTCAGGGAAATCGGGAGAGGTTTCGCCGCCAGAAGGCCTGAGGAAGCCGGACAGAGGTGGGTCCCTGGTGGGGACGGCCAGTAGAGAGGAAGAGAAGGGAGCTCTGAACCACGCTCTGGAATTGCCTGGGAGTTGGCCGAGTCCCGCACCTGGTGGGCGCAGCACGGCTCGGGTGGTCACTCTCGGCCAAAGTGACCGGAGCAACAACTGTGAGTAAAGCTTTGGAAACTGCACCACACGTCTCTGAGGTTCCTTGTCGCACCAGCACCATTAGTGCGGGAACTACCACAACACCACTATCATCATTACCCGCTTCACCTGCTGCCCTGAGGCTATACCTCTCCCGTTGGGGGTTGTTCCAACTACGCTGCACAACCATACCACCGGCCTCAGCGGTCTGCCCTGCAGCGGCGGTTTCATAACCGCATTCAACGGGTGGCGTAGTCGAACACTATAACCTCTTATACTAAATTCTGCCACTTGGTTTGACACCCTGGGCACGGACCGGATCGCCGCCACGAGGACTACTACCCCTATCAGATCCGGCTCCGGGTATTCCCCGAGCATGGCCCAGGGGCGCGTCAGGGGTACTCGGAGCCGGGTCAGATGTTTGGTGGTTTGTAGCCATGGCCTGGACCCGTTCCGTGCCCAGGGCCGTCACACTAAAAGGGATGTAATGGGCTTTCAGGGTTGGTGTTTATCGAGTGGTGGTATAGACTACGCCACCTGTGGTGCCTGGTGACTCCCCACCAGTGCTGCGTTCAGTCCTCTGAGGCGGGATGTAGTGGCAGCAGAAGATGGAACTACTCCCCACAGGCGGAGCAGGGCCTCAGGGCAGAGGGGACAAGAGGATGGGAGCTGTAGTGAAGATGTGGTGCGGTGTGGTGCGGTGCCGCGTTGCAATAAGAAGCCGGAGGCCATAGGGGTGGTCTTCCAAGCTTTACTCACAGTAGAATGCACAGCTGCAAGGCTTCTCCCTGCTCCTCACGGCGCGCTGCGGCCACCAAGACCGGGGGTCAACAACCTCCGAGTAATTCAGATGCTTTGATCAGGACCCCGCACCAGAGTGTTCCTAGACTTTCTCACTAGGTCCTCTCCTGTCCGTGTGTAGTGCTTGTACTAAGGCCGGGTCTCCCTCTGGACTATGCACAGAACCAGGGTACTGGTGGCGACTCCGCTCCATCCGCTACCCGGTGGGATCCACTGAGCCTCCGGGCTTCTCCGACTAAGACTGAAGTGACAGAGTCAGATATCGGGGGCCGGTACCCCTTTTGCAGCAGGAGTCCCTCTGGCTAGGCCAGAATAGTGAGGACAGGTGGCGTATACCGCTCCGTCTGCATCCCCCTGGGATCCTTTTGCTTGTAGAGCTTTATTCCTCCGCTCCAGGCCTTCTTGGGCAGGGACCTTGACCGGGTAGAGACAACCGTTAACTCTTGCCCGCTCCTCGACTCAAGGCCAGAGTACGAGGACCGTGTCCCCATCAACTGCAGGTTCACACAGAAAGCCACGTTCAGTGATGAAGATCACAATCAAAAGACCATAAGCCCAAGATAGCTGTTTATTAAATATGAATTATTAAGTGTAACCTAAATGTGCATCCTCCACCCTCACCCACTACATGGTTTGCCCTATCTTTTGGTTCCCCCCCTTCTCCTCTTATCCCGGCTGGGGCAACACACTGGTGCATATAAGCCCCCCTCAGGTGGGAGAGGTGTAGTGTTGGATGCGGAGGTGGGGTCCTGTCAGCCGCACCATCCTTACCTCGAAGGAGGGATACCACACCTCATTAAAGAGATGCAGTACCCCTGTGGCGACCGAACCCCCAGGGGCGCCACATATACAATCTGCTTTTTTTTTCTTTTTTTTACAGCAACAGTTATTAATAATTTACAAGACCATTTACAGTTTCCTATGTTCAAGAATTACAATGTATCCATTAAAAATGCTAATCTGTGGCTACGTATGGCATCCGATTATTTTCTTTTGCCCACCTATTAATGGGCGAGTCTCATCTGACACACGGAAGAAACCAGTGCATGTTGCTATTTTTTTCACAAGCAGATTCGGTTACTGAAAAAAATCGCTCATCTGCGCTGCCCCATTGAATAACATTGGTCCTAGTGCTGCTTGTGTGCTGTCTGTTTTTTCACGGACAGCTCTCAGACAGAAAATACAGTCGAGTAGATGTGGTCTAAGATGTTATCGCTAGAAATGAGCGGAATAATTCTGGTAGAAATTTATTGTAATTCTTCATAGCCTGGCCTGCGAATCCAAATAATTCTCTATTCAGGCAAATCACCTTACATGGACCCCACTATGTTACCTGTAGCATGAGACAATGAAGAAGGACCACATGACCTTGGCTGCAGCTCGATGGGCTTCCTCATAGTGACATGTAGGCACCCCACACTATAGCAGTGCCAATCATATACAATATTGGAGACCTCACTTATGACTCAAAGCCACTATAAAATCCCAAGCACGAGATGCTGCTGCCATTTTGTGGGGAATAAGGATAGGAGAGAGGACGTGAGTGCTCTGTCAGAGACATGGTGGACATGATACAGATAGTGTATGAGAAAAAGAGAATAAATTAACTAAAGTGCAGAATGCTGATATAGACAGAAATTAATAGTAGACTCTGACACCATGTTAGGCCGGTTTCGTTCTCTGCATTTTTTTGCGCAGTGAAAATACATAGCGTCACCAAAAACTCATCATGGGAATTTTGTCATAACCCCTTCCCTATGTAGCCACTTTTTGTGTTTTTTGCAGTTTTGTTTTTTCCTCCCATTTTTTAAAGGACTGTAACCATTTTCTTTTTCGGCCGACATAACCAAATAAGGGTTTGTTTTGAATAACATCATTCATTTTACGATACAATGTACTGAAAAGCGGAAAATAATTGTAAAAAACAGTGAAATTGTGAAAAAAAAATCTGACATTGTTTTTGGGTTTTGTTTTTACGTTGTTCGTTGTATAGTAAAAATGACCTGGTGGTATGATTCACCTTACAGCAATGCTAAACCTGTCCAGTTTTTTTCTTATTATTTTAGTGGTGAAAAAAAAATGTGCCAATTTGTAAAAAAAAAGAAATTTATGTGTCGATGTGTCGACAATTTCTGATACTCGGAATGTTTTTATTTTTCCCATCAATTAGACTGTGAATGCAGCAGTAATTTTCATTGATACCATTTTGGGATAGACATGATATTTTGATTGCATCTTATTGCATTTTTTGCAGAGTTGGGGAAACAGGGTGGTTATTAAAATGTGTGTATATATATGTATGTATGAATGTATGTATATATATATATATATATATATATACACTGCTCAAAAAAATCAAGGGAACACTTAAACAACAGACTATAACTCCAAGTAAATCAAACTTCTGTGAAATCAAACTGTCCACTTAGGAAGCAACACTGATTGACAATCAATTTCACATGCTGTTGTGCAAATGGAATAGACAATAGATGGAAATTATTGGCAATTATCAAGACACACTCAATAAAGGAGTGGTTCTGCAGGTGGAGACCACAGACCACATCTCAGTACCAATGCTTTCTGGCTGATGTCTTGGTCACTTTTGAATGTTGGTTGTGCTTTCACACTCGTGGTAGCATGAGACAGACTCTACAACCCACAGAAGTTGCTCAGGTAGTGCAGCTCATCTGGGATGGCACATCAATCCGAGCTGTGGGAAGAAGGTTTGCTGTGTCTGTCAGCGTAGTGTCCAGAGGCTGGAGGCGCTACCAGGAGACAGACCAGTACACCAGGAGACGTGGAGGGGGCTGTAGGAGGGCAACAACCCAGCAACAGGACCGCTACCTCCGCCTTTGTGCAAGGAGGAACAGGACGAGCACTGCCAGAGCCTTGCAAAATGACCTCCAGCTGGCCACAAATGTACATGTGTCTGCATAAATGGTTAGAAACCGACTCCATGAGGGTGGTATGAGGGCCCAACGCCCACAGATGGGGGTTATACTCACAGCCCAACATCGTGCAGAATCCTTGGCATTTGCCACAGAATACCAGGATTGGCAAAGTCGCCTGTGCTCTTCACAGATGAAAGCAGGTTCACATTGAGCACATGTGACAGACAGAGTCTGGAGATGCTGTGGAGAGCGATCTGCTACCTACAACATCCTTCAACATGACCGGTTTGGCAGTGGGTCAGTAATGGTGTGGGGTGGCATTTCTTTGGATAGCCGCACAGCCCTCCATTTGCTCGCCAGAGGTAGGATGACTGCCATTAGGTACCGAGATGAGATCCTCAGACCCCTTCTGAGACCATATGCTGCTGTGGTTGGCTCTGGGTTCCTTCTAATGCAGGACAATGCCAGACCTCATGTGGCTGTATTGTGTCAGCAGTTCCTGCAAGATGAAGGCATTGAAGCTATGGACTGGCCCGCCCGTTCCCCAGACCTGAATCCGATTGAGAACATCTGGGACATCATGTCTCGCTGCATCCACCAACGCGGATGCTTTAGTCCAGGTCTGGGAGGAGATCCCACAGGAGACCATCCGCAACCTCATCAGTAGCATGCCCAGGCATTGTAGGGAGGTCATACAGGCAAGTGGAGGCCACACACAATACTGAGCCTCATTTTGACTTGTTTTAAGGACATTACATCAAAGTTTGATCAGCCTGTAGTGTGTTTTTCCACTTTAATTTTGGGGGTGACTCCAAATCCAGGCCTCCATTGGTTAATAAATTTGATTTCCATTGATGATTTTTGTGTGATTTTGTTGTCAGCACATTCAACTTTGTACAGAACAAAGTATTCAATGAGAATATTTCATTCATTCAGATCTAGGATGTGTTATTTGTGTTCCCTTTTTTTTTTCGAGCAGTATATATATATAATATATATATATATATATATATATTTAACCTTTTGAATATTTTTTAAAACTTTTTTTTTAGTCCATCTTAGTAGTCTTGAACCTATGATTACTTATATTATACAGCTATGTTTTGCAATATGTCATAAAAATCATGGTCTCATATGAAACCAAGTCCCAGTCCAGGTTTCAATGAAGGACAATTATGGCAGGCATGGGGGGGGAGGGTCATCAGCAGAATGGTAACCCATGGCAACCCATTGGCACCCTGCAATCGCATCGTGGGGGGTGATGGGACCATAGAACAATATGTCCTCAGGTTCTCATGCTTTAAATGCTGCTGTCAGGGATTGACAGCAGCATTTAAGAGATTTACATCAGCGTGTCGAGCTCAGCTCCACTCGCTGCTGTTAGTTTTAGTTCCCATAAAGAGTACAGTTCCGTGGAATTTCCAGCAATGTAAATGGGATTCTATAAAACTCATGCCCACTGTGCTGTTTTTATGCTGTGTAAATTGACCTGCGGTGCGTTTTTGAAATTCGCAAAATGTCAATTGCTATCGTAATTACATTGAGTTTTATGTTCAGATTGTCCCCTTAGTAATGCATTATATGCGGAAAATCTGCAGGTAAAAGCATCTATGCATTTTTAGTGCATTTCCACTGCTAAAAACGCATGTAATCCGCAAATGACTGTATTGATAAAGTTTTGTCAAGGATTAAAAACAAAGCAGATTTATTTAAAACATGACACACCAAAAGAGACAAAAACACAGCGTCAGCAACACGATACCGCAACAAAAATGCATGTAGCAGAAATTACCTCAAAAACAATGTAAAGAAACACAAGTAACCTAATTTATCTGATAGGTGCAGAAAATCTGCAACATCAAAAACTGTTGGCATATGCAACAGATTAGGACTTATTATAAGTGAAAGGAGGACTTTATACTAACCAGACAGCAGATGGCGATAGTGTGTAAAGTTATATGCTTGCTGTAATGTGGGGAGGGAAGCTCTCAATTGTTGGTTGCTTTTCTTACTTCCTGTTTTTTCTTTTCCTGAATGTGTTATGTCAGCAGCGCACAGACTGTGTGACACTGAATTGTATCTCATGTTTAACCAGTATGAGGTAAATACTGTTTACTCAAGATATCTTGCTGATTGAAGCTCTCGTAAGTACAGTGGTGACTGTAAGAAGATGCACTCTGCGACAAAAACTCACCAGAAGCTCATTGTGGGAATGTAGCCTGATGATGAGAGGCAGATGATGGCTATTTAGCTTCATCCATAAAGACACTCCCGACCTGCGCCGTACATGTCCAGCAGATGGCTTGAAGGAACTATTGGTTGGATACAGTTTGTGGAGACATTAAAGTATTATATGTGTATTTTAAGCTCATTTGGAGGCTTTGGAGCACTTTCAATTTACACTCAAGCTTTTTGGTCCAAATTGATTTTTATTTGGACCAATTGATTATTATTAATTATTCATTAATTGAACCCAAAAGGAATTTCAGGAAATTTGCTCATCTCTAGTTATCATGTATTCACAGGATGGGTGAATCTACTAGATTGGTGGGGGTCTGACCTCCCCTGATAGCCGAAATGAGGCACATCTTTGTATGAAGAGGACGTCAAGCATGCAAACTACTGCTCCATTCATTCACTGTGGTACTGCCTGAAAAAGACCAGTACAGTGCTCAGTTACCTTAGACTGTCTCATGTAGAACAAATGGAAGGACAAGACACAGGCTCGTCTCCAGCCCTATTAAAACGGGAGGAAAAGTCCCCTGATCTGAAAATTGGTGGGTGTTTCAGCTGTCTCTCAGCCAACGATCTACTAGTTATCACCTAGCATTTAGATAGATGATTGTTATCTTACATGAATACCACAGTCAATAAAAAGTCGAAAATGGGGTGGATTACTTTCTCCTCCAATGATGACTCCTGGCAGCTGGTCAAAATCATGAATGGGCTCATGGAAAGGGTCATTTGCTGGTACGATTGCGTGCAATAGATTGATATTTCACACTATCTATTAACTGCTAAAATATTCATAGCCAGAACTGTTTATCTCTCCCATAGTAATTGCTCTGCTTTCTGTCACCTGTCTCATCTATTGCATTTTTTCTGTGTCCTATTGTGTATAAATATGTGACTCTTCAGATTTTGCGTGATACTAGCCTGATGAAGAGGCCTGAGTGGTCTTGAAAGCTTGCAACTTGTTACTATATTTTCAGTTAGCCATTAAAAGGTATCAACCACTGAGGACTCTCAAATCTAAATATTTTTCTATCAGAAAGCAGAGATCCATTCCATACATCTGAGTTAGGATTATTTCTGATGGGAAGTCCATGGATTTCTGCAAGATTTACTCAGGTAAATCAAATTTTGCAACAAATCTGTCTCATGTCACCTTGTCATTCATAGGAAAAAAAATGTGTAGAATCTCCATTTGGTTTCCTACAATTGCTAATTTATAGATTAATGTATAAATATAATACTTGTTATAAGATTGTGTATATACTGTATGCATAATCTCATACTGCAAGGACTCATAGTCACCAAAAATTATTAATATCTATCTGTTTGCACAGTCTGCCATATTGCTTATACCTTGGATACACTTCATACACCAAAGCTTCCTTTGCTGCACATTTATAGTCTATTTACGTCCTGTAGCGGCGGTCCCTCGTGGATCGAATTTCAGCAGCATGTATATTTCAAAGTTTAAGCACTTTTAGTGTTAAATGAGCTTTATTTAGTTACATTGAAGAATCTTATTTAAAGTGCAGGAAAATGGTAAAGCTGAAAATAAAATGATTTTTGGGTATATCTATAAAATAGGACAATCCTGGGAACAAAAGAATATGTGGAAATGTAAACATAATATAATGGAGTAAAAGATACAATGTGATTATTTCCATACTTTCCTGTTAACCTCTGTACAACAGACTGAAATATTCTAATTCAGATTGTCTTAAGAACCTGTGCACAGATATGAACGGACCAGCCTCTTGCTTATTGGAAAGTGAAAATCAGTGACTGGCATCATGCAATACACTGCTGTTGAGGTAGGGGGCAGTAGTACAACAGTTAAGCACTGAGTCAGTCTTGCATTTAGTAACAGCAGCACTTTGAATTTGGTCAGCTATAAAGCTGTACAGCACTCATATCACGTACATGTACACATGGAGCACTAGGAATCCCAATTAGTCAGCTGTCCGCAAAATTAGACACATCGGTCTATTCGCTTCTGGTATATGGCTCTATATTGTGTAGTGATCCTTCTCGCTTTACAATACAAAATGAATGTAAATATATCTATTGAATGTAACTAAAGGAAAAAGAATAGACCCTACCACGCTGCTATAAAATGTGTATAACGTGGAACATAGCAAATGTTAAAATCCAATTTAAAGCCCTTGTTTCCATCATCTTTCTGATTTTGCTGCTAACATTTCCAGAATGGCTCTCTTTTTATTCCTTGATCTTGACAAATATTATAGAAAGCTTCAGATAAAATAAAAAAAATTCAGGTAATTCAAAATCATTAAGAGTACTGCTCCTGAATATCACCATTAAATATATATATGTATATATATATATATATATATATATATATATATATATATATGTATATATATATATATACACATATATATACTGTATATATATCACACATTTATTTGTATATACAGCATATATACATACACACATACAGTGCTGTTCATCATTATTGGCACCCCTTCATTTTTTTCTTTTTTTTGTAGACTGTACAATATCTTTAGAAATACAGTTATATGAAAAAGTTTGGGCACCCATATTCATCTTAAGCTTAATGTTTTATAAAAATTGGTGTTTTTGCAACAGCTATTTCAGTTTGATATATGTAATAACTGTTGGACACAGTAATGTTTCTGCCTTGAAATGAGGTTTATTGTACTAACAGAAAATGTGCAATCTGCATTCAAACAAAATTTGACAGGTGCATAAGTATGGGCACCCTTATCATTTTCTTGTTTTAAATACTCCTACCTTCTTTTTACTGACTTACTAAAGGACTTTTTTTGGTTTTGTAACCTCATTGAGCTTTGAACTTCATAGCCAGGTGTATGCAATCATGAGAAAAGCTACTTAAAGTGGCCACTTGCAAGTTGTTCTCCTGGTTGAATCTCCTCTGAAGAGTGGCATCATGGGCTCCTCAAAATAACTGTCAAATGATCTGAAAACAAAAATTATTCAACATAGTTGTTCAGGGGAAGGATACAAAAAGCTGTCTCAGAGATTTAACCTGTCAGTTTCCACAGTGAGGAACATAGTAAGGAAATGGAAGAACACAGGGACAGTTCTTGTTAAGGCCAGAAGTGGCAGGTCAAGAAAAACATCAGAAAGGCAGAGAAGAAGAATGGTGAGATCAGTCAAGGACAATCCTCAGACCACCTCCAGAGAGCTGCAGCATCAACTTGCTGCAGATGGTGTCACTGTGCATCGGTCAACTATACAACGCACTTTGCACAAGGGGAAGCTGTATGGGAGAGTGATGCGAAAGAAGCCGTTTCTGCAAGCACGCCACAAACAGAGTCGGCTGAGGTATGCAAAAGCACATTTGGAGAAGCCAATTTCTTTTTGGAAGAAGGTCCTGTGGACTGATGAAACCAATATTGAGTTGTTTGGTCATACAAAAAGGCGTTAGGCATGGCGGCAAAAAACCACAGCATTCCAAGAAAAACACTTGCTACCCACAGTAAAATTTGGTGGAGGTTCCATCATGCTTTGGGGCTGTGTGGCCAATGCCGGCACCGGGAATCTTGTTAAAGTTGAGGGACGCATGGATTCCACTCAGTATCAGCAGATTCTTGACAATAATGTTCAAGAATCAGTGACAAAGTTGAAGTTACGCAGTGGATGGATCTTTCAGCAAGACAATGATCCAAAACACCGCTCCATATCTACTCAGGCATTCATGCAGAGGAACAATTACAATGTTCTGGAATGGCCATCCCAGACCCCAGACCTGAATATCATTAAACATCTGTGGGATCATTTGAAGAGGGCTGTCCATGCTCGGCGACCATCAAACTTAACTGAACTGGAATTGTTTTGTAAAGAGGAATGGTCAAAAATACCTTCATCCAGGATCCAGGAAATCATTAAAAGCTACAGGAAGCGACTAGAGGCTGTTATTTTTGCAAAAGGAGGATCTACTAAATATTAATGTCACTTTTCTGGTAAGGTGCCCATACTTATGCACCTGTCAAATTTTGTTTGAATGCAGATTGCACATTTTCTGTTAGTACAATAAACCTCATTTCAAGGCAGAAACATTACTGTGTCCAATAGTTATTACATATATCAAACTGAAATAGCTGTTGCAAACACACCAATTTTTATAAAACATTAAGCTTAAGATTAATATGGGTACCCAAACTTTTTCATATAGCTGTAAGTAGAAATGTACCAAAGTTATATCCTCAGGATTTTTTAATTAGTTTAAAGTAATACAACAATAAAACATTGTTTTTCAACTTCCATGTTGCAATTTCAAAGAAAAAACTGAATGTGCATGTGCCGCAATAAAGGCACCCCTAATTAATACTTGGTTGCACACCCTTTAGCATTGCTGACAGCCTCCAAACGTTTCTTGTAGCCATCTATAAGCTTCTTGCACTTCTCAGCTGGAGTTTTCTCCCACTCTTCCTTTGCAGTTTGTTCAAGCTCTTGAATGTTTGCATGGTTCTTTTTCCCAATGGCAGATTTCAGCTCACCCCAAACATTTTCAATGGGATTGAGGTCATGACTCATTGCTGACCATTTTAAAACAGTCCATTTTTTCCTTTTTCAACCATTCCTGTGTACTTTTGGATGTGTGTTTTGGGTCATTGTCTTGCTGGAGGATCATGATCTTCGACTCAAACCGAGTTTTCTTACACTGGGTAGGACATTTCGCTCTAAAATATCCTGATAATTTTCTGATTTCATGATTCTTGTGATACGGCCAAGGCCTCCAATACGAGACGCAGCAAAGCAACCCCACAGCATTATGGATCCTCCACCATGCTTAACTGTTGGTAAGGTGTTCTTTTCCTTATAAGAGTCATTGCACCATCTGTAAGCAAACTATTGCTTTGAATTGCCAAAAAGCTCTATTTTTGTTTCATCTGTCCACAGAACATTTTCCCAGAAGGATTGTAGTTTGTCAAGGTACTCTTTGGCAAAATCATTCGTTCCTTTTTCATGTCTTTTCTTCAGCAATGGTTTCATCCTTGGCCTTTGCCCATAAAGCTCTGCTTGGTTTAGTGTGTGGCATATGGTACTTGTTGAAACCATGACCCCAGACTGTTACAGGTTGGTCTTCAGGTCTTTGGATGTTTGACGTGGTGTTTTTTCCACCATTCACACCAACCTTCAAATCATCTCTTGTCAATTTTCCTCTTTCCCCCATGTCCAGGGAGGTTCTAGACAGTTCCATGCTTGGCAAACTTCTTAACATTGCACACTGTGGAAACTGGTATACCAAGGTGTTTGGATATGGCCTTATACACTTTGAAAGTCTTGTGTTTGCTAATAATAGCAGTTCTGATGTCCTCAGACAGATCCTTTGTCTTCACCATTGTGACAAAGGACAAAGGCCTCCCATGAGGCTTTTTAAAACACTGAAGTCATCATTCATTGGCTAATTCATGTCACATGGGCACTGACAATTAATCACAGGTGAATCTCTTTTGTGGTTAATCACAGGTGAATCTCTTTTGTGATTTATCACAGGCGAGTCAAAATGTGTTTCCATACTAAATTAATGTAAAGGGTGCCACTGCCAATACCAATGACACAGCAAGCTTTAGGTTTTTCTATTTTTCCCTCGCATTGTTTTTTGTTTTAATTTATTGTTTATCATTTGCTCTTTTGTGTTTAACACACACACTGTATACGCAACATATATATATTTACACACGCACTGTTTACTGTTTACTGTATACACAATATATATCCACACATACGGACACACACTAAATACATAGTGTGTGTGTATGTATATATACAGTTAGGTCCATATATATTTGGACAGAGACAACATTTTTCTAATTTTGGTTCTAGACATTACCACAATGAATTTTAAACAAAAGAATTCAGATGCAGTTGAAGTTCAGACTTTCAGCTTTCATTTGAGGGTATCCACATTAAAATCGGATGAAGGGTTTAGGAGTTTCAGCTCCTTAACATGTGCCACCCTGTTTTTGGACAGATTAAATAATTGTAAATAAAATGTTCATTTCTAGTACTTGGTTGAAAACCCTTTGTTGGCAATGACTGCCTGAAGTCTTGAACTCATGGACATCACCAGACGCTGGGTTTCCTCTTTGATGCTCTGCCAGGCCTTCACTGCGGTGGTTTTCAGTTACTGTTTGTTTGTGGGCCTTTCTGTCTGAAGTTTAGTCTTTAACAAGTGAAATGTATGCTCAATTGGCTTGAGATCAGGTGACTGACTTGGCCATTCAAGAATATTCCACTTCTTTGCTTTAATAAACTCCTGGGTTGCTTTGGCTTTGTGTTTTGGGTCTTTGGTCGTCGTTTCATACTACAGATGGACAATCAGTTTGGCTGCATTTGGCTGGATCTGAGCACACAGTATGGCTCTGACTACATCAGAATTCATTCGGCTGCTTCTGTCCTATGTCACATCATCAATAAACATTAGTGACCCAGTGCCACTGGCAGCCACGCATGCCCAAGCCATCACACTGCCTCCGCCGTGTTTTACAGATGATGTGGTATGCTTTGGATCATGAGCTGTACCACGCCTTCGCCATACTTTTCTCTTTCCATCATTCTGGTAGAGGTTGATCTTGGTTTCATCTGTCCAAATAATGTTCTTCCAGAACTGTGCTGGCTTTTTTAGATGTTTTTTGGTAAAGTCCAGTCTAGCCTTTTTATTCTTGATGATTATGAGTGGCTTGCACCGTGCAGTGAACCCTCTGTATTTACTCTCATGCAGTCTTCTCTTTATGGTAGATTTGGATATTGATACGCCTACCTCCTGGAGAGTGTTGTTCACTTGGTTGGCTGTTTGAAGGGGTTTCTCTTCACCATGGAGATTATTCTGCGATCATCCACCACTGTTGTCTTCCGTGGGCGCCCAGGTCTTTTTGAATTGATGAGTTCGCGCATTGCTTTCTTTCTTTCTCAGGATGTACCAAACTGTAGATTTTGCCACTCCTAATATTGAAGCAATTTCTCGGATGGGTTTTTTCTGTTTTTGCAGCTTAAGGATGGCTTGTTTCACCTGCATGGAGAGCTCATTTGACCGCATGTTTACTTCACAGCAAAACCTTCCAAATGCAAGCACCACACCTCAAATCAACTCCAGGCCTTTTATCTGCTTAATTGAGAATGACATAACGGAGGGATTGCCCACACCTGTCCATGAAATAGCCTTGGAGTCAATTGTCCAATTACTTTTGGTCCCTTTAAAAACAGGGTGGCACATGTTAAGGAGCTGAAACTCCTAAACCCTTCATCCAATTTTAATGTGGATACCCTCAAATGAAAGCTGAAAGTCTGAACTTCAACTGCATCTGAATTGTTTTGTTTAAAATTCATTGTGGTAATGTCTAGAACCAAAATTAGAAAAATGTTGTCTCTGTCCAAATATATATGGACCTAACTGTATGTATACACATATATACACTGTCCTCCTAATAACAATTGAAGAATATGGCTGCATTCCAATAATTCGATGAAAAAAGTGCTCCCATATCAAAAATACTTGCAATATTTCATTTCCACATGGAACCCACTATACATATTGTAAGGCAGCGCTAGTCATCACGCTGGGGGACACTCGCTTCACCCGGTCAATTAAAGCACACATGCAATGTTTTCCTGTAACATGAAATCCAGCAGTTTATTACACTTCATAACTGCTTATCACACAGTCCATCTCAGTGGCTCACCGGCATGTTTACACACATAACATCCAAGAGCCTTTCAAGTGGCAGACAGGCCCACTTGGCTCCAGTTACAGCCTTCAGCAAAGTAACTATATCAATGTCCAAATAATGCACCGCTTTTACCTTTTGCCGGGTCTAGCGGTTTCCATCAGATTTGTTCTGGCACAGATGTGGCTTTACGGCTTCCCAGATGGGGGTCTCCAGCCCTCGTACCTTCCAGGGCTACTGGCATCTCTTACACACACAGGGATCCAGCCTCTGCCATTCAGGACTCTTGTCTTCCAAGCCTCTTGCCCTCCAAGGTTACTGGCATCTCTTACACACAAGGATCCAGCCTCTACCTTTCAGGCTTCACCAGGCCTCTCTAGGCCTCACTAAGCCTCTCCAGGCTAACGGTGTCCCACACGCAGGGAGCAGGCCTCACGCCTTTCACACTCTGTTTAAAAAGCACCAGGATTGATATATCCTTCAGTGCACACAGGACCTGCAATGATGTCACAGTCATGTGATCAGTCCTTCAGTACACACAGGACCTGCAATGATGTCACAGTCATGTTATCAGTCCTTCTGAGGGAGAGGTACATGGTCAGCCAGAACACACCCTGGACCATTACAGTAATGCAGCAAGCCGCTGCATTACAATATATATATATATATATATACTGCTTATACGTATATGTGTATATATATATATATATATATATATATATATATATATATATATAAAATCTAGCACAGTGGCCCTCTTCTGTTTGTGTCTGCAGGCAGTGCACACACACAATATATCATATATATATGGTGTATATATATATGTATATTGTAAGATGGCCGCCGGTCATGTCCATGAGGGGAGATATGTATCGCTGAGGTTGGCAGCTTCAGTGATGTAAAACTGGGAAAGCATGCTCCAGCACACATAGTGCTGAGAGGGTTAATAGGGCGTATCAGAGCCATTTTTTTTCGAGCAGTCATAAGAGCCGGGTGGGATTGGCTGCTCACATATCCCCACCCCAGGGCGTGTGTATAAAATGGAGACCAAGTGTCTCATTCAGTTTCTGTGGCTGGAGGTGTGGAGACCTCCAGCATGTCTGTGCTAAAGGACACTGACCGTGTGCGAGCGAACCCACCATATTGTATGGACTGTTTATTTTCTGTTTTGTTACACTGTACCGGACAAGGCTGTCTTTTGTTTACTTCTAAAAGTACGGTTTATGCAGGCATAATAAACCTGCCTTGGACGTTTTAAAGAAACAGTATCCTATGTCTACCTCTAATGCTGCTGAGTAAGTACCAAACCCTACAATTGGTGCTAGAAGCACGGGCACGAATCCCAAAGAGCAGTGTGACTGCTACAGAAAACTGTTTATGTCCAGGTTGAAGGCCGCCAGCCAGCAAGGGACATCCGGCAGCATGGAGGAGCTGATTAAGCAACTGCTGCAGGCTAATGTGGCGCCCCTGCGGGTTCAGTCGCCACAGAGGTACTGCATCTCACCCAGAGGTGTGGTATCTCATTCTCAGGTAAGGATAGAGTGCTGCCCAGGACCCTAACACCTACATCCGACACTACACTACTCCAGACCAGCAGGAAGGGCAAGATGCATCACTTTCCTGCTGAGCCCTGTCTCTGGCTGGAGTGGGGGGAAACCATAGTAGGGGGAACCATGTAGTGGGTGTGGGTGGAGGAAGAAGTTCAGGGGAGCTCAGTAAGAAGTGATATAAAAAGAGGGTGGAACAATCTAGAAGGGTCTTCAGTGAGAGGAAGAGTTGGGAGCTGGAGCTCTGTAGGAGCACTGCTCAGGAGGAGGGCCTAGCCAGAGAGGCCCAAGACTGAAGAGAGAGAGGAGCAGGAGAAAGGCTCCAGGAACGTGGAAGGGATCCCAGGGATACGGGCAGTGCTGGAGGCCACCCGTACGCCCGAATCTGCCAGGCGGTGGAGGGATTGAGCCGCTGAGGGGACCGGTCCCTAACTAGTGAGAATTACAAAGTTCAACTAGAAACCGGAGGCTTCTGTACTTTCAGGGTGCAGTTGCCACACTCAAGTTGCCAAAAAGTTAACCACATAGGATCCAGGGAACTCTAGGTTGCCCAGAAAGATCTGAGGATACCGGCTTGGGACATTGTTTGGCGAGGCGCAGGGCAAGAAGGGTGAGGACCAGAGCAGGAAGACGTCTGAGAAGGGCATATAGAATGGGGTCCTGTCAGGCACTCTTGAAACACCTGGGAGTTTGCTGAACCCTTGCCTGGTGAACGCAGCGCGACGTGGGAGTTCGTAATCCGGAAAGTGCAACCTGAGGAACTTATCAACTGTGAGTAAACCCTGAAGACTGCACCCCACTGTCTCTGCGAAATTATTGCTGTGCCATCCCCCCCTGCACCACAACTGCAACAGCAATATCCATAACATCTACACAGCCCTGGAGCTAAGCTCTACCTGTGGAGAGCTAAACCAACTCTGCTGCATTTACTCCAGATCCAGAGGACCTGCTCCGCAGCGGTGGCTCCATATAGCTATATACCACAGGTGGCGTCACAAACTCTATACAAGAACTATACATTCCCTGTAAATAATATTTCCTTTTTTGATTGACCACCCTGGGTCACGGACCGGGTCACCGTCACTGTGACATCTCCCCTAGCAACACCGAGTACCCCACGGCCCAGGGGGCGCATCATATTTGGCGTCACGAACAGGATGTAAACCCACCCGTTATCACCGGGTATTGTGCGCCTAGAGACTGTGTTTGATACTGAATGTGGCACCCGCCCCAGAAGAACGGGTGCCATTATGTGCATGATCAAAGACAACAAGAGCTCACTTCCCATCGCGGGCCGGGTTCCAGAATGTCGCCAAAAGCGAGGCCCGCCCCGCAGCAGTGGTCATGTATGTATGTAGAGGTGTCCATCAAGGTGGGGGGGTCGCCCCTAGGTGTGTCCGACAGCAAGCAGCCATGGAACCCCCGCAGAAAGAGGAGAGGAGAGAAGCAACCTTGGAGACAGGGCGAAGTCTCGAGCAGTGCATACAGACCGCACCCGACAGACAAGATGGAGAGAGGTGAGCCTGGAACCCCAGCCTGTGGCCTGCAGCGGCGCGAGACACCCCTCACCCTGGAGGAGGTGGTCTACAAGTTGTCCTTGGAGGATGCGGAGTTCCTCCACGCCGAGATGCAAGAACTAGGTCGGCGAGTGGAGAAGGCCCAGCAGGCTGCCGTCGCCGGCTGGAAGGAGGAGATGCTGGGGAGGATGATAACCAGGCAGCCGCCAGTGCTGCGTTCCACCGTCAGTGCCTCAGCCCCAGTGGAGCCTGATCAGAACCAGGAGGCAACGTGCAGCACAGGAGCGGCTGCGGGAGCAGGTAAGAGGAGTCTCCCTGTCCCGGGCGCTGACGGCGCTGACCTGCTCCTGGGCCCCCCGGCGGAACTCCCTGTCCCGGGTGCTGAAAGCGCTGAGCTGGCCCTGGTCCCGGCAACATCAACCCCCGGCGCTGCTGACGAAACCTTGCTCCTGGGCCCCCTGCAAAAGCCACCTGCTCCCACGCCCGAATGGGTGTACGGACACGCGGCCTGGGACTGGTCCGCGGAGGTGGAGGACCGGAGCCTCCCGTTGCTGCCCGCTCCTGAGCTCCCAGTTACCCACCAGGGAGAGGAAGATCCATTCCTGTGGGATAACCCAGGGGGGGAACCTTATGGGTTTTCCCCGGGAGACCCAAAGGGAAACTGCCCGACGGGAGGAGCACTGTCGGAGGGAGCTCCGGCAGCTGGAAAAAGAGTGGCACATCCGGCGGGTGCGCTGGGAGAAGATGGAGGCCCGTAATCTAGAGGAGAAGACCTGGGCCCACAAAGCAAGGATGGCCACAACTAGTCCCTGTGCAGAAGGAACTGTCATGAAGTTCGACCTAGATGCCGCATGGGGCTTCATCAGAGAGCCACAGGTTGCGACTTATTTATTTGTCAATTGGAGGGACGTGGATCCTCACCTTCAGCAAGGACATCCTGACCGAGACCTGTACCCTGGTGACCAAGTCATCTACACCAGACACAGAGGTGAGCGGGGTTGGTATGCCCTACAGGGTAGTGGAGGAAAAGGACATGCCCCTGCAATCAGAGGCTGATGACCCGGCTGGGTCAGTCTGCAAGAACCAGATGTTCCCCAGAAGGGTTCTTGCAGCATTTAAGTCTGTTTGTTTACTTATTGTGTGTTTACTTAGCAACTCGGTAAGGGTATAAAGACATTGAGGTGGAGGATGGTGATCTCCCTAAAAACTTGTACTTGTACATAGTTGCACTTCTTAAAGTGCCCCTTATTGGTTATATACAACAAGACTGACCTCAGAACAAAAACCCGTTTGGCGTGGCCGAACACGTGGTTCAAGCACCTGGATCACCTATGCCCTGCAGCTACACTCAGGGCCTACGTTGAGGGTTTTCGGATGGGTCCCTCATGTTGCTCAAATTGCACCTTACCAGTGAAAAGGACATTCGGCTGTAAATTTCACTGTATTTGATTGAAAATGTTTGCTCTGCAACTCTGCTGCATTTACACCAGCTCCAGAGGACCTGCTCCGCAGCGGCGGCTCCATATAGTCGCATACCACAGGTGGCGTCACTAACTGTATATAAGAACTATAAATCACCTGTAAATAATATTCCCCTTTTATTGACCGCCCTGGGTCACGGACCGGCTCACCGCCACTGTGACATCTCCCCTAGCAACGACCGGCCCGGCACCGAGTACCCCACGGCCCAGGGGGCGCGTCACTAACCTCCAGCAGCAGCAGCAGTGGCAACAGCAGCAGAATCAACAGCAGCAGCAGCAGTGGCAACAGCAGCAGCAGATGCAGTAACTACAGCACAAGCAGCAGATGGAGCTCCTGGCTGAGGTGATCTATGGCAGGGCAACCGCCCCACCCCGTACTCCGGGTGGTGACTCTCATATGGGGAAGATGGTAAGGAGAACATTGCAAAAAATGACCCTGGGTGATGATGTCGAGGCGTTCCTGACTTTATTTGAAAGGGTGGTGGAATGGGAGAAATTGCCTCCAGAGCATTGGGCGGAGGTGCTGGCGCTATATTTAACAGGGGAGCCGCAGAAGGCCTACTATGACCTAGCCTTGCAGGACGCAAAGGAGTGCGCCAAATTGAAAACTGAGATTTTGGCATGCTTGGGAGTGACACTGATTGACAGGGCACAACGGGTGCACCACTGGGCCTGTTGCAATGACAAACCTCCCCGGTCCCAAATGTTCAACCTCCTACACCTGGTCCTAAAGTGGTTGCAACCTGAATCTTCCTCCCTAGCACAAATGGTTGAGAAAGTTGTCATGGACAGGTTCATACACTCTCTTCCGAGGTCGGTGCAATTCTGGGTTGACCAGGGAGATCCCCGTAATGCCAATGACCTGGTGGGGTTGGTGGAAAGGTACCAGGCGGTGGTTCCTTGAGAAAACAAGGGGTCGTAGCATCTCCATACTGGGGTTTCTAAAAGGAGGCCTACACCCAAGAGAGAGGAGCTAGAGCCACATCTGGGGGGCGTCCTAGATCCCAGGAGGGGTCTGAGTTGCTGCCCCATAATATAGTATGTTGGAGATGTCACACCCCAGGTCACATAGCCGCCCGTTGCCCCATGACAACTGAGCCAATGGACTGCAGCGCAGGACGGCGCTGCTCATACTTTGCATATCCAGCCTGCAGTGCTGTTTCTCAACCAGGCGAGTGACCGCAGGCATGCCTCGTGTCAGTGAATGGTGTGCAAGTGACTGCTCTGTCAGATTCGGGTAGTTTGGTAACCCTAGTGAAGGCCATAATTCCTCATCGGCTGGTTCCGGGAAAAAGGTCAGCGTCCGTTGTATCCATGGGGACGCTAAGGACTACCCTGTGGCCCGAGTGGTCATAGACACAAACTGTGGCACCGAGTCCCATGAGGTGGGCATAGCCAGGGACCTGTTGCACCCTGTTATAATAAGGCGAGACTTTGCCTTGTATTGGGACTTTTGGGAGAAAGGGAGGAAGCCAGGTTGTCCGAACAACAACCAGGTCGCTCCTGAAGAAACCTCATCGCAGCCCGTCGCCGACGGGTTTCCTTTTTGTGTGCTGGTTGGGGATGAGGATGAGACAGCATCCTCGGAGGCCAACATTCCTGAACTGGAGGTGTCCGGAGAAAACTTTAGAACCGCCCAGCTCAGGGACTTAACCGTAAAAGGGGCGTTGATAATGTGACTGGTGTTGCTCAAGAGTCGAGGGCTGACACCCGATATCCGCACGTTGCCATAAATAGTGAGCTGTTATATCTGGTCACCAAGCTCAGAGGGGAGGTTCTTGAGCAGCTACTAGTGCCAGAGTTGTTCAGACTCAAGGTGTTAGACATGGCCCATGCACATGTCCTAGGTGGTCATCTGGGGGTAGCAAAAAACCAAGAAAGGATCCTTCAGAGGTTATACTGGCCCAGGTGTCACCGAGAGATAGTGAATTATTGTAGGTCCTGTCCCACCTGTCAACTAACCTACCCGGTGACTCACTTCTGTAGCCCTTTAGTGCCTCTGCCTATCATTGAGGTCCCGTTCGATCGCTCGCATCGCCATGGATTTATTGGGACCCCTGGTCAAGTCCGACAGAGGACATCAGTACATCCTGGTGGTACTGGACTATGCTACACAGTATCCGGAGGCCGTACCACTCCAAAACTCCTCCTCCAAGTGTATAGCCCGGGAGTTGGTCCATATCTTTTCCAGGACGGGGTTGCCTAAAGAGATCCTAACGGACCAAGGAACTCCGTTTATGTCAAAGGTAATGAGGGAGTTGTGCAAGATCCTGCAGATCACACAACTCAGGACCTCAGTCTATCCCCCACAGACAGATGGTTTTGTGGAGAGGCTTAATAAAACCTTGAAGGCCATGTTGAAGAAGGTCGTCGTAGAGATAGACGGCCAGGACTGGGACTGCCTACTTCCATACCTTCTATTTTCCATCAGAGAAGTTTCACAGGCCTCTACTGGATTATCCCCTTTCAAGCTGTTGTATGGCTGACACCCCCGTGGATTCCTGGACATGGCAAAGGAGACCTGGGAGCCGAAATCCACACCCTACAGGAGTGTAATTGAACATGTGGCCCAGATGCAAGAGAGGATTGCAGAGGTGATGCCCATTGTGAAAGAGTACCTCCTCAAAGCACAAGAGGCGCAGTCGAGGGTGTACAACAGGTCGGCGAGGGTGAGACACTTCAACCCTGGGGATCGGGTACTGGTGCATGTACCTACGGTGGAGAGCAAATTCCTGGCCAAGTGGCAGGGCCCTTATGAAGTGGTTGAAAAGGTTGGCGATGTCAACTATAGGGTCCATCAACCTGGGAGAAGGAAGCCCTACCAGGTGTACCACGTCAACCTGATAAAGCCATGGCGAGATAGGGAGCCCATTGAAGCTCCGTGTTTGGTGGCGAAGTCGGAAGCCGACGTGGGAGACGTCAAGGTGGCTGAATCGCTGTCACGTGCCCAGAAGCAACAATGCCAAGAGTTGCTGCAATGGAACAAGGACCTGTTCTCGGATCTACCGGTGTGTACTCAGATTGTAGAACATGAGGTGCTTACGGAACCTCATGTCCGAGTGAACCTAATGCCATATAAAATTAATGAAGCCCGCCAAGAGGTAATCTCGAAGAAGTTGAAGCACATGCTGAATCTGGGAGTCATCGAGGAGTTCAAGAGTGGCTGGTCCAGTCCCATAGTCTTAGTGCCGAAACCAGATGGAGAATGGCGGTTCTGCAATGACTATAGCAAACTGAATGAGATATCTAAGTTTGATTCATACCCAATGCCCAGGGTAGATGAACTAATTGAGAGACTACTGCCGGCCGGGTACATTACCACCCTTGACCTCACAAAAGGGTATTGGCAGATTCCTATGTCCCAAGAGGCCAAAGAGAAGATGGCCTTTTCAATGCCAGATGGATGTTTCCAATACACCAGAATGCCGTTTGGATTGCAAGGAGCTCCAGCTACCTTCCAGAGAGCCATGGACCAGATTCTAGCTCCCCACAAGAAGTATGCAATAGCCAATCTGGATGATATTGTGATCTACAGCCAGGATTGGGGTAATCATCTGTACAAAGTCCAGGCGATATTCGATGCTCTACGGAAGGCGGGATCTTCCATCAACCCGAAGAAATGTGCCATGGGCATGGAAGAGGCCAGATATTTGGGCTATGTCGTAGGTAGAGGCATGATAAAGCCCCAAATAAATAAAATTGATGCGATCCGGGGTTGGCCACAACCTCTCACAAAAAAGCACCTCAGAGCGTTCCTGGGCATCATGGGCTACTACCCCTGGTTCATCCCTAACTTCGCCATGACAGCCACCCCTTTGACAGACCTCCGTAAGGGGACAAAATTGGCTATGGCTAAGTGGTCTCCAGAAACCGAGACAGCCTTACAGGAAATCAAGCAAGCCCTGTGTAAACAGCCGGTGTTGGTGGCACCAGATTTCTCGAAGGAATTTGTGGTCCAGACGGACACGTCAGATGTCGGGCTGGGTGCGGTCCTTTCACAAGAAATGAACAGCGAAGAGCACCCCATAATGTATTTAAGCCAGAAGCTGACGTCTTGTGAGAAAAATTACTCCATAGTGAAGAAGGAATGTTTGGCTGTAGCGCCGGCGTCCCTGCCCTCTGCTAGGCAGGGACGCTGTTCCCCTCACCTCTCTGCTCCGTGCCCGGCGTCCTCCTCCCGCTCTGCTGGCAGCGTGCGCTCCTTCCCGGCCACTGTGCTTAGGGCGCGCGCGCGCTCTCCCTCCCTCTTAAAGGGGCCGCGCGCGCCGTCCTAAGGAGTCCCCGGCCAATGGCCGGAGGACTTCACCATATATAAGGCACCTCCTCCAAAATGGAGGTGCCCGAGCAATGTTGTTGCACTGTTCACTACTCTGCTTCAGCCCTCAGGTCCCGTTGCCAGATACCTGCCAGATACCTGCCAGATTCCTGCCAGCTTGCTGTCTTATTCCTGCCTGATATTCTGCTACCTGCCTGCTAGCCTGAGGTCCGACGGTCTGCCTTACTACTCCTGTCAGTCTGTCTAAGGACCAGCTTGCCCGCTCACCTGGGAGCGCACATCAACTACCTGCCTGCTTGCCTGAGGTCCGACGGTCTGCCTTCCAACTCTTGTCAGTCTGTCTATGGACCAGCTTGCCCGCTCACCTGGGAGCGCACATCTGCTACCTGCCTGCTAGCCTACCTGGAGGCTCTGCCGTCACGTGCCGTGACCACCTGCCTGTCCAGAGACTCCTGCCCGCTCACCTGGGAGCGCTCATCTGCTGCCTGTCTGCTAGCCTACCTGGAGGCTCTGCCGTCACGTGCTGTGACCACCCGTCTGTCCAGAGACTTCTGCCCGCTCACCTGGGAGCGCTCATCTGCCGCCTGTCTGTTGGTCTTCCTGGAGGCTCCGCCGTCACATGCTGTGACCACCCATTTATCCAGAGACTCTCGCCTGCTCACCTGGGAGCTCACGTCTACCATCAGCCGCCACAGGTCGTACCAACCCTTTACCCAGAGACTGCCCCGGTCACTTGCCGTGACCATCTGCCCGTTCACCCAGAGACTGCCCCGGTCACTTGCTGTGACCATCTGCCCGTTCACCCAGAGACTGCCCCGGTCACTTGCCGTGACCATCTGCCCGTTCACCCAGAGACTGCCCCGGTCACTTGCCGTGACCTCCTGCCCGTTCTTCTAGAGACTGTCCCGGTCACCTGCTGTGACTGCCTGCCTGGTCGCCACCCGCTCCCTTACAAGGACCGCCCCCTTGTATAGTAGCTCAGAGGTTCCGCCTCCCAGACCCGTTACAGTTTGCTCGGGCCATGGAACCCGGTGGCACCCAAGCTCCCTCGCTCTCGGACCTGTGTCATGAACTGTCCCGTCAGAGGTCCCAGCAGGAGTCCATCCTGGGTCACCTGCGGAATGTCAATTCTCGCCTGGACACTCTGACTGCTCCGCCAGCAACCTCCGCCAGTGCCATGACTCGCAATCCGGCAGCTCCGCTGTCCACTAATACCATGGTATCCTACCCCGGTCCCCGGCTTTCTGCACCTCCTCGCTTCGGAGGCGACTCCGCCCAGGCTCGGGGCTTCATAAATCAGTGCACCCTGCACTTTGAACTCCTGTCCCACCAGTTTAACTCCGACCGGGCCAAAATTGCCTTCATCATGTCCCACCTCACCGGGGAGGCCCTGGCCTGGCTAAATCCTCTATGGGAGAGAGGAGACCCCCTGGTGTCCGACTTGCCTGCCTTTCTCATGGCTTTCCGGAAAGTCTTCGACGAACCTGGACGGAAGACCTCATCCGCATCATCACTGCTACGCCTCCGTCAGGGAAGTCTCACCGTGGGCCAATATGCCATACGGTTCCGTACCCTTGCCTCGGAGCTGGCCTGGGATAACGACGCTCTGGTATCCGTCTTCTGGGAGGGTCTGTCCGGCCGTATTAAAGATGAACTTGCCGGTCGGGACATTCCTACCACTCTCGATGACCTAATAACTCTTGCCACCCGGATTGACTTACGGTTCCAGGAGCGTGCCAAAGAGGTCACCCGTGAGAGGAGGTTTCCACGTCTAGCTCCTACTTTTCAGAAATCCGTCTCTCCCCAGGTACACTCTCCTGAGCCTATGCAGGTCGACCAGACCAAGATGGTCAAAACCCGTCAGGACTTATGCCGTGCCGAGGGGAGCTGCTTCTACTGTGGCAGTAAGGAGCACCGGATCCGTGCCTGCCCGGAGAGGTCGGGAAACGCCTGTGTCTAGGTTCGCTCAGAGAGGTCGACCTAGACAAGAATAAATCCTCTCCATCTCTGCTGCTGTCAGTCTCAATCGTCTGCGGGGAGAACCGTTATTTCGAACTAGCCCAACTTGACTCTGGAGCAGCCGGGAATCTTATTTCACAGTCCCTGGTAGAGAAATACCGCATCCCCACCAAACCTCTGGCTGTACCCTTGTCTGTTGATGCCGTGGATGGGGGTCTCTTACCACGTCCCATCCAACTCATCACCGAATCCATTACTCTGCAGGTGGGAATGCTGCATTCTGAGAGTATCTCCTTTCATGTTCTGCCTGGACTCTCTCACGCCCTCTTGCTAGGTCTACCTTGGCTCCAGAGACATGCACCCGTGCTTGACTGGCAGACCGGAGAAGTCCTTCGCTGGGGACAGGACTGCCATAAGACCTGTCTGGTTCCCGTCCATCCCGTCCGTCCTTCTCCTACCCCAGCTAATCTACCTGGACTTCCGATTCCTTATTGGTCTTATGCTGATGTCTTTAATAAAAAGGAGGCAGAGACACTACCCCCTCATAGACCATACGACTGCCCTATCGACCTGTTACCTGGTACTACTCCTCCCCGTGGGCGTATTTATCCATTATCCGCTGCTGAGACCCGGTCGATGTCCGAATATATTGAGGAGAATCTGGCCAGGGGATTCATCCGGAAATCTACCTCCCCGGCGGGAGCAGGCTTCTTTTTCGTCAAAAAGAAGGACGGCTCTCTCCGTCCCTGTATAGACTATAGAGGCCTTAACCAGATCACGGTGAAGAATAAGTACCCCCTTCCGCTCATTCCGGAGTTATTTGATCGTCTGAGGGGGGCTAGAATCTTCACCAAACTGGACCTCCGTGGGGCGTACAACCTGGTTCGTATCCGTCAGGGGGATGAATGGAAGACGGCATTCAACACCTGGGACGGCCACTATGAATATCTGGTAATGCCCTTTGGTCTCTGTAACGCTCCTGCCGTCTTTCAAGAGTTGGTCAATGACATCTTCCGGGACCTTCTCTACTCCTGCGTAGTGGTGTACCTGGACGACATCTTGGTCTTCTCTCCGGATCTCCAGACTCACCGGAGGGACGTTCGTCAGGTCCTGCTCAGGCTCAGGCAGAATCACCTCTTCGCTAAATACGAGAAGTGCCTCTTTGAGCAGACCTCGCTTCCGTTTTTGGGCTACATTATTTCTCAGACCGGCCTACGAATGGATCCAGAGAAACTGTCTGCCATCGAGAAATGGCCTCGACCGGAGGGGTTGAAGGCCATTCAGCGGTTCCTGGGCTTCGCCAACTACTACCGCCTCTTCATACCGCACTTCTCTTCCCGGACTGCCCCAATTTCCGCGCTCACCCGTAAGGGTACTAATCCCAAAGAGTGGCCGCCCGAAGCAGAGGAGGCCTTTCTTTCCTTAAAACAGGCCTTCTCTTCCGCCCCGGTGCTGCATCGCCCGGACGGCAACAAGCAGTTCTTCCTGGAAGTTGACGCCTCCTCCTCTGGAGCCGGAGCGGTACTTACTCAAAAATCATCTTCCGGGAGGATGGTAACTTGCGGCTTCTTCTCTAAACTCTTCTCCTCCTCAGAGCGCAATTATTCCATAGGAGACCGAGAGTTATTGGCCATCAAACTGGCATTGGAGGAGTGGCGTTACCTGCTTGAGGGGGCTCTTCACCCGGTAATAATTTACACTGACCACAAGAACTTGGCTTACCTCCAGCATGCCCAGAGACTTAACCCGCGCCAAGCCCGGTGGTCCTTGTTTTTTGCTCGCTTTGATTTTGTTCTTCATTTTCGCCCGGCTGACAAAAACGTCAAGGCGGACGCCTTGTCTCGATCCTTTCTGGTGTCTGATCTCGAGGAAGATCCGAAACACATCATCGATCCCGCCAGAGTAATGCAGGTGGCTCCCGTGAGTCTAAATCGTCTCCCTCCCGGAAAGACGTTCGTATCAGTACCTGATCGGGAGAAGATCCTTCACTGGGGTCACTCGTCTAAACTGGCTGGCCACGCCGGTCAGAAAAAGACCCTCCAGCTTATTACCCGGCACTACTGGTGGCCTACCCTGCACAAGGACGTAATAGACTTTGTTTCTGCCTGTGTGTCCTGCGCCCGCAACAAGGTTCCGAGACATCTGCCAGCCGGTCGCCTCCTTCCGCTTTCTGTACCTGCTGCCCCCTGGCAGCATATAGCAATGGACTTTATAACTGACCTCCCAGTCTCTGCCGGTTGTACGGTCATTTGGGTGGTCGCTGACCGCTTCTCCAAGATGGCTCATTTCGTTCCCCTGCCAGGCCTCCCGTCTGCACCCGAGCTAGCTAAAGACTTTATTCGTCAAATCTTTCGTCTTCATGGCCTGCCCCTCCACATCGTGTCGGATCGTGGGGTACAGTTCACCTCACGCTTCTGGAGAGCCACTTGTAAACTGCTAGACGTCACCCTGGACTTCTCTTCCGCTTACCACCCACAGTCCAATGGTCAAGTGGAGCGGATCAATCAGAACCTGACCAGTTACCTCCGGCACTTCGTTAATGCCCATCATTCAGACTGGGTGGATCTCCTACCATGGGCCGAGTTCTCTTATAACAATCACAAGAGCGAATCCTCCTCCAAATCCCCGTTTTTTGTAGTCTTCGGTCAGCATCCTCGGATTCCTTTTCCTGTCTCCACCTCTGTGGACAACCCGGCTGCGGAATCTCTCGTTAGCAAATTTTCCTCCATTTGGGAGAGTACCCGATCCGCACTCCTTCAGTCGTCCGAACGGATGAAAAGACACGCTGACAAAAAACGCCTGGATCCTCCACAATTTCGTCCTGGAGATAAAGTCTGGCTCTCATCTAAATATGTCCGACTCAAGATACCTTCTTACAAGTTAGGGCCTCGGTTCATCGGTCCTCTGGAGGTCATCAGTCAGATCAACCCGGTGGCCTATAAATTGAAACTCCCGGCCAACTTACGGATCCCTAACTCCTTCCATGTATCTCTCCTCAAACCTGTGGTACTTAACTCTTTTTCCAAGTCTACAGGTACGCCTCCTGCTCCGGTTTCTGCTGAGGACGAGTTTGAGGTAGAGAACATTCTTGCCGCCAAAAGGGTAAGAGGAAAGACCTTTTTTCTAGTAGATTGGAAGGGGTTTTGTCCTGAGGAGAGAACGTGGGAGCCCCGGGAGAACATCCATGCCCCGCTCATCCTTGCTAAATTTCTGTCTGGCCTAAAAAAGGGGGGGCCTAAAGGGGGGGGTACTGTAGCGCCGGCGTCCCTGCCCTCTGCTAGGCAGGGACGCTGTTCCCCTCACCTCTCTGCTCCGTGCCCGGCGTCCTCCTCCCGCTCTGCTGGCAGCGTGCGCTCCTTCCCGGCCACTGTGCTTAGGGCGCGCGCGCTCTCCCTCCCTCTTAAAGGGGCCGCGCGCGCCTTCCTAAGGAGTCCCCGGCCAATGGCCGGAGGACTTCACCATATATAAGGCACCTCCTCCAAAATGGAGGTGCCCGAGCAATGTTGTTGCACTGTTCACTACTCTGCTTCAGCCCTCAGGTCCCGTTGCCAGTTACCTGCCAGATACCTGCCAGATTCCTGCCAGCTTGCTGTCTTATTCCTGCCTGATATTCTGCTACCTGCCTGCTAGCCTGAGGTCCGACGGTCTGCCTTACTACTCCTGTCAGTCTGTCTAAGGACCAGCTTGCCCGCTCACCTGGGAGCGCACATCAACTACCTGCCTGCTTGCCTGAGGTCCGACGGTCTGCCTTCCAACTCTTGTCAGTCTGTCTATGGACCAGTTTGCCCGCTCACCTGGGAGCGCACATCTGCTACCTGCCTGCTAGCCTACCTGGAGGCTCTGCCATCACGTGCCGTGACCACCTGCCTGTCCAGAGACTCCTGCCCGCTCACCTGGGAGCGCTCATCTGCTGCCTGTCTGCTAGCCTACCTGGAGGCTCTGCCGTCACGTGCTGTGACCACCCGCCTGTCCAGAGACTTCTGCCCGCTCACCTGGGAGCGCTCATCTGCCACCTGTCTGTTGGTCTTCCTGGAGGCTCCGCCGTCACATGCTGTGACCACCCGTTTATCCAGAGACTCTCGCCTGCTCACCTGGGAGCTCACGTCTACCATCAGCCGCCACAGGTCGTACCAACCCTTTACCCAGAGACTGCCCCGGTCACTTGCCGTGACCATCTGCCCGTTCACCCAGAGACTGCCCCGGTCACTTGCCGTGACCATCTGCCCGTTCACCCAGAGACTGCCCCGGTCACTTGCCGTGACCATCTGCCCGTTCACCCAGAGACTGCCCCGGTCACTTGCCGTGACCTCCTGCCCGTTCTTCTAGAGACTGTCCCGGTCACCTGCTGTGACTGCCTGCCTGGTCGCCACCCGCTCCCTTACAAGGACTGCCCCCTTGTATAGTAGCTCAGAGGTTCCGCCTCCCAGACCCGTTACATTGGCCATCAAGTGGGCGCTAAACACTCTAAGATACTACCTCTTAGGCAGGAAATTCAGGCTGGTGTCAGACCATGCCTCACTAAGGTGGACGTGCCAGAAGAAGGGGAACAATGCTCGAGTCACCAGGTGGTTTCTAGCTCTTCAGGAGTTCAGCTTCCAGGTAGAGCATAGGCCTGGGAAACTGCATGACAATGCTGATGCAAGCCCTGTGTAAACAGCCGGTGTTGGTGGCACCAGATTTCTCGAAGGAATTTGTGGCCCAGACGAACACGTCAGATGTCGGGCTGGGTGCGGTCCTTTCACAAGAGATGAACAGCGAAGAGCACCCCATAATGTATTTAAGCCAGAAGCTGACGTCTTGTGAGAGAAATTACTCCATAGTGAAGAAGGAATGTTTGGCCATTAAGTGGGCGCTAAACATTCTAAGATACTACCTCTTAGGCAGGAAGTTCAGGCTGGTGTCAGACCATGCCTCACTAAGGTGGACGTGCGAGAAGAAGGGGAACAATGCTCGAGTGACCAGGTGGTTCCTAGCTCTCCAGGAGTTCAGCTTCCAGGTAGAACATAGGCCTGGGAAACTGCATGACAATGCTGATGCATTGTCAAGGGTCCACTGTATGTTAGCGGAAGGTGCCAAGTCCCCTGGCTTTGGGCAGAGGGGGGGGTATGTAAGATGGCCACCGAACATGTCCTTGAGGGCAGATATGTATCGCTGAGGTTGGCAGCTTCAGTGATGTAAAACCGGGAAAGCATGCTCCAGCACACATAGTGCTGAGAGGGTTAATAGGGCGTATCAGGGCCGTTTTTTTCGAGCAGTCATAAGAGACGGATGGGATTGGCTGCTCACATATCCCCACCCCAGGGCGTGTGTATAAAATGGAGACTGAGTGTCTCATTCAGTGTCTGTGGCTGGAGGTGTGGAGACCTCCAGCATGTCTGTGCTAAAGGACACTGACCGTGTGCGGGCAAACCCACCATATTGTATGGACTGTTTATTTTCTGTTTTGTTACACTGTGCCGGACAAGGCTGTCTTTTGTTTACTTCTAAAAGTAGAGTTTATGCAGGCATGATAAACATGCCTTGGACGTTTTAAAGAAATAGTATCCTGTGTCTACCTCTAACGTGGCTGAGTAAGTACCAAACCCTACAATATATACACACAAACATGCACTATATGCTATATGCATACACAAATGTAAACACACTACATACTGTATATATATACAGTATACACCCACAATATATAAATTATGCACACACACAACTAACCTCCTTTTTAGGACTGTCACACCTCACTTGCCAGGTCCTGCTTCACTCACTCTGATCTGACAGTCATGGAAGGGGTCAGACATCATGAAAAGTAAGGGGACACAGCACAGACAGGACCGAAAGCTGCTTCCTGTTCTGTTTGAACACTACCATGCTGTATGCTTGGCCCATCCATCCCACTCTTAGCTTCTGACCCTACTATGCTGATAAATATGTTGAGAATGACATTTAGGGACTATGGAAGATGCACAGCATAAACTGAAGGTAATGCTGTGCATCCTTCATTCACTTCATGTAAAGAATGCAGAAGCAGGGTGCTCCCTCTGTTGATGGGGGCCCTAGGCAAGTTTTCCCCCTTAT
The DNA here is from genome assembly GCF_046119375.1 of Phyllobates terribilis. Taxonomy (NCBI): domain Eukaryota; kingdom Metazoa; phylum Chordata; class Amphibia; order Anura; family Dendrobatidae; genus Phyllobates; species Phyllobates terribilis. The sequence continues at coordinate 149,567,726 of NW_027362762.1, forward strand.
AACTGGCCTGTATTCCACAGCATTGTTCACAGATTGTCACACATTTGTTTCTGTCCCCATTGGAGGTCACAACCTCAATTCCAAATTAGCCTATCAGTATGTTTTTGGAGTGTGGCAGAAAACTTACAACCCTACGGCATTCGTTCATCAACACTATTTGAAAGAAAATCTGTCTTTGTTGCTCTTAGCAACAAACAGCAAATCAGAATTCAACTTTAATTTCTAAAAGTAAAAGTTAGGCTTTTATTGATTGCAAAGGGCCACAAAGACAGAAATTTTTCATAAATATGCGCCGATGTCTTTGAATTGAAGTGTGTATTTGACCTTGCAGCAGAATTATGATAAAATCAAACTTTTATATATTTTTTACTATTTTGGCTATATAAAAAATATTCTGAACTTACAAAAAAATTGGTTTGTGTGGCATTTCTCGAGACCTTTAACTTTTTCCATTTTCCATTGACATGTGCGAAGATGTAGTTTTTGTTGTACCCCATCTTTTGGGTACATATAACATTTTGATAGTATTTTTCCGGTAAGTACACCACCAACCAAAAAAATGGCAATTTTGCATTTCAAGTGTTTAGTCTTTATATGGGTTAGATATTTTTATACCATAGGTTAAATCATTTAATATTTTCAAAGATTGGACTTTTTCGGATTCGGCAGTACTGAATATACTCAAATTTTTATATATATTGTTATATATTTTTTCATTGGGGGAAAGCAAGATAATTAGAATTTTGCTTTTTATTTTTGTAATTATTTTTGCAAACTTTTTCTTTGTTTTACATTATACTTTTTTTTAGTCCCCATAGGGAACTTGATATTACAAACGATCGATCCCTTCTACTACTTACTTCAATTTTTCAGAATTGCAGTATATAATACAAATCACTGATTCCTATGAAGCCAGACAATAGCTGGTCTTCAAAGGTGCACTAGGATAGCAGCCCCGGTGGGGCAGTACACAGCAGGGACACATTTATAAGATTATCTCAGCACAGGAACATTTTTTTAACACATCCAATTGTGGAAATTATTATTATTCCAAGATCAATTTATTAAAATCAACTTTAAAATTAACTTTGTGGGAAAACTGCTTTAATGTCATTGGCTCATAAAAGCAACATATGATATGCCATGCCTTGTGATTACTTTTAATATACACATTATGGTTTATATAGGGAGTTCTTTGGAATTAAGTTCAGCCATAATAGTTTTTTAACAGCTTTGTCTTACACCAGTGTTTCCAAGCCAGTAACAGGGTTATCTATTTTTTGTTAATGTTTTTTTTAATTTATTTTAACAAATATGTTGGGGACATAGTTTTGACACTTAGTAATACAGGTTCGGTGCAGATCTCCGTTGTGATTGTTAGTGGAATCTTCTTAAAGTGATTGTGTCATTAGAAAATGACCTTTTGTTTTGTTCAGGTTTTTGTGTTAAATATATTTTTTTATAAATTTTGGCAATTTTTTATGTTCATATCGCAATCTTTATTAAAAATTAAAAATAAACATCTTTAAATTTTCACACTGGCTTCAAGGGCTATTCTAGACTCATACCTCCTAATTAGTGTTGAGCGAGCACTAAAATGCTCGGGTGCTCGAAGCTCGGACCGAGCTCACCGAGATACTCGGGTGCTCGACCCAAGCAATGAGCCCAATGTTAGTCTATGTAAGACCTGAGCATTTTTGCGGCGGCCCCCCGACAGTCTGTAGAAAGTCTAAAAAGTGCCCAAAACGATAGTGACAGTGCTCAAATTACATGAGGACAGCATGGGGATCGCCCCAGGAAGCATTTCTGACCCCCAGGTCACTGCTGTCAACAACGTGGTCAGAGGTATTAAGCCACTTTTACGGGCTCACAATAAAATGTTCAAAAACGAAACTGAAACTGTTTTCCTGTTAAATATGTTAAGGAGCTTCCTTTCCAGGGTGAAGACTTGTGTACAAGGTAAGATAAATAACCAAAACCAAAAATGCCCCTCCACACTTTGGGCTATGTTCACAAGTAGCATTTTTTATGCGTTTTTGCACTTTTGTATTGCTTTCAACCGTGACAAATGCATTCACCGGGAAATGTCATTTTAACATTTTACAACCTTATCTGGCCATGTGCTGTGTGACACATGCATACAGTGCTGAAAAGACATGGGAAGAGCATGGGGAAGACCCCTGAAAGCATCTCTGACACCCAGGTCACTGCCTAAAAGTGTGCCCATCAGAAGTGATCCTTTCCGCATCAGAAGATGCAGACTTGCAACTATCCCCGTGCAAGTCCTTGTCCCAGGGCAGTGTTCAATTGTACCTCCCCCATTCCTAGCAATGCAAGCGCAAATACGCAGCCAACCACCTACCCACCCGCAGGCTGCAATACTATACTGCTAGCTTGCCCTTGAAATGGGGCCTTTTAGTTTGGAGGAGGCCGAAGCTGGCCACTACCTCATGGCTGCATCGGCGGCGAGGTCTCCATACTCAGTCCCCAGCCACCACTATTTGTCCCAGTAACCTTTAACTTTTCTTAGCCTGGCCTGCTTTAGGGCAGCATTGGACGAGCCCACCAGACAACCAGACTCCTCCGGTGGGTCCTGGCTTCTCCATCAGGGGAATTGAGAGTGCCAAGGTGAGGAGCATGATGATGATGATAGAAGTTAACATCTGCTTTGTTTTCTTGAAATGCAAGCGTAAGTGTGCAGCCTGCCACCCACCCTCCCCCAGGCTGCAATACTATACTGCTAGGTTGCTTGCACTTGAAATGAGGCCTTTTAGGCTTGTGGAGGCAGACGCCGGCTACCATGTCATGGCTTCGTCGGCGGCCTGGTATCCATACTCAGTCCCCAGCTGCCCAGCGGCCGGGTGTCCACACTCGGTTCCCAGCCGTCAGGGGGCGGCCGGGTGTCCATACTCGGTCCCCAGCCGCCCCTATTTGTCCCGGTGCGCCTTATACACAAGCGCGCATAGCAAAACATTACCTGTGCCCTCCCTAGTGCATTTAGTGGGAAGGACAGCCTATTCCGCTGTAGTGTGTGCACGCCAACCCCCTATTCATGGCACATGCAAAGACGCCTCCCGCCCTGCACCTGTCGTTGCAGACTTGCAACTTTCCCCGTTCAAGTCCTTGTCCCAGGGCAGTGTTCAATTGTACCTCCCCCATTCCATGCAATGCAAGCGCAAGTATGCAGCCTGCCACCCACCCACCTCCAGGCTGCAATACCATACTGCTTGCTTGCACTTGAAATTGGGCCTTTTAGGCATGTGGAGGCGGAATCTGGCCACCACGTTATGGCGGCGTCAGCGGCCTGGTATCCATACTCAGTCCCCAGCCGCCCGGCGGCCGGGTGTCCACGCTTGGTCCCCAGCCGCCAGGGGGCGGCCGGGTGTCCATAAACGGTCCCCAGCCGCCCCTATTTGTCCCAGTACGCCTTATACACAAGCGCGCATACCAAAACATTACCTGTGCCCTCCCCAGTGCATTTAGTGGGAATCACAGCCTAACCACAAACACGTGGACAAGTGAATGTGGCCAGGGATGGTCCATCTCACTGACGCCTTCACACTGGGTTAATATTGTGGAAGCCGGGACACAGTTGGACACTGGGATGCAACACGTCCTCCAGACATAGAGGATTGCGGGTCCTGGGTCAATCAGGCTTCAACACAAAGTTCAGAAGGTAGACAGCAGCAGTTGTCGACCTCCTACAGAACGAGTAAATTATTCATGATCATGAGGCCATCCATCTCCTTAGCTTTCTGTTCCTTGGAATGCAAGCGCATGTATGTAGTAGCGGCTAGGCCTGAGGTGGTCAGCGTTTTGGCGCATATCCTACCTCCTCCGAGGATTCCTGGATGTTTTCCTGCTACTATCCCAGTTCTATGACTCCCGTTAAAACAAAGCTTCAGGTGATGAATGATGGATGAGGTGGTGGCAAAGGAGAATGAGCAGGACGAACAGGGACCATTCACATCAATATCAGGCCAGTCAACCACACATGTCTTGTAGGATATGTTTCTGTACCAAAAGGAGCAGTTCGGCTACACAGTTATAGGGCATGCAGTGAATGCAATGCCTACCAAAAATTTCGAGGCACTCCAATGCCCCTTGGAAGTGACATGGAGGTCAGAGGGCCTTAACTAAACCGTTTTTTCCATTTAAAGCAACTGGGTCTCCTGTACACTGTTGGCCTAAGCAGTGAATTGAAAGCTTTCCAAAAAATTATAAGGAACTGCAATGCCCCTTGAAACAGATGTGGATTACAGCGTACTAAAAACCTTCTACCCATTATTGGGGAGTGGGTCTCCCTTAGTGTTCGCATATGCATTGAAAAGCAAAAGCTGACTAAAATTAGGAGGAAATGCAATGCCCGTTGGAAGAGTCGTGGAGGTTAGAGGCAATTAAAAACAACATTTCAATGCCCCTTGGAAGAGCTGTAGAGTTCAGAGTGGTTTAACAAGACGGTTTTAATGCCCCTTGGAAGAGACGTGGAGGTCTCAGTAGCTTAGCAAGACAGTTTTAATGCCCCTTGGAAGAGTTGTGGAGGTCGCAGTGGAATAAAAAGACAATATCAATGACCCTTGGAAGAGATGTGGAGGTCACAGTAGCTTAACAAGACGATTTTATGCCCCTTGGAAGAGACGTGGAGTTCAGAGTGGTTTAACAAGACGGTTTTAATGCCCCTTGGAAGAGACGTGGAGGTCACAGTGGAATAAAAAGACAATATCAATGCCCCTTGGAAGAGACGTGGAGGTCCCAGTGGAATAAAAAGACAATATAAATGATCCTTGGAAGAGACGTGGAGGTCACAGTAGCTTAACAAGACGATTTTAATGCCCCTTACAAGAGCCATGCAGTACAGCATATTAAAAACATTATTCCCATTATTGGGGAGTGGGTCTCCCATGGTCCATGCCTATCCCTTCCAAGCAAAAGCTGCCAAAAATTAGGACGGAGGAACTTTCAATGCTGGCAACAAAGACCACGGTCACCCTGGTGGTATAGTGGTGGTGGAGGCTGAGGATAAGGAGAAGAGCAAAAAACAGCCAAAATGAGGAAGCGTATGCCCATGTGTAGGTGTGAAGCGGTGCATAGGAATACACCTCCCGAAATAACACAGTGGATTTGACTTTATGCTACTCTGCTGTCATTTGGTGGTGATGAGAAGTCTGGCCCAATCCAGCCCTTGTTCATTTTGATAAGGGTCAGCTTGTCAGCATTGTCAGTTGACAGGCGAGTGCGCTTATCAGTTATAATTCCTCCAGCGGCACTAAAAACATGCTCCGATAACACGCTAGCGGCAGGGCAGGCCAGGACCTCCAAGGCGTACAAAGTGAGTTCATTCCAAGTGTCCAGCTTGGATATCCAATAATTTAAAGGCATAGAGGAATCACGGAGGACGCTGGTATGGTCGGCAAGGTACTCCCTCACCATCTTTTGAAATTTTCCACTCCTTGTGAGAGTACGCCACACCTCAGGGCCTGTAAGCTGGGCGGGTCTCAGAAAACTGTCCCTGAAAGTTGACAGTCTTCCCCTGCCTCTGCTGGATTGGAGTTGCGTCTCTCTCGCCTGTACGCCTTGGTTGGGCAACAAACTATGACCTCTGCCGCTAGCGTGTTTAGATGGGAATTTTTTTAGCTGTTCTGCAGCAAGGGCCTTCGGGTACTGCCCCATTTTTTGACCTCTCCACCTCAGGAATAAGAGAGTGAAAGTTCTCCTTGTAGTGGGGGTCTAAAAGTGTCACCAACCAGTAATGACTGTCACCCAACATTTTGACAACGCGAGGGTCACGGTTAAGGCAGCGTAACATAAAGTCAGCCATGCGTGCCAGACTGGTAACGGACAAGACTTCCGTGTCCTCACCAAGATGACGACTGACCATGCTCTCCTCCTCCTCCTCCTCCTCCCCCCTTTCCTCAGACCACCCACGCTGAACCTACGGTATGACAGTTGTACAGGTACTACCGTCTACAGCGTAAGATACCAGCTCCTGTTCTTCCTCCTCCTCCTCTCCCTCATTGTCCCCCAATGCACGTTGGGATGAGATGAGGCTGGGCTGTGTGTAATTGCCCGCTACGGCTTCTTGATCCATCTCATTATACTCTGGCTGCAATGCCTCCTCTTTAATTCTCTGCAGAGAGCGTTGCAAAAGACAGACAAGTGGGATGCTGACTAGGGTTGAGCGAGTATGTTCTGTCCGAGTATGCTCGGGCCGAGCTCCGAGTATTTATAGCTGCTCGGTGATAAGGTTAAATCGCTCCCATGTCCATGATTTGCAACTGTTTGACAGCTTTATTACATGGAAGGAATGTGTAAGAAATAGACATTCCTCACATGTAGTAAAACTGTCAAACAGTCGCAAATCATGCACACGGGAGCGATTTAACCTTATCACCGAGCAGCTATAAATACTTGGAGCTCGGCCCGAGCATACTCAGCGAAAGGGTTAATAGAACACACTCGCTCAACACTAATGCTGACGCTAATGATGGCGTCATTGCCACTCACCATCTTGGTGGACTCCTCAAAGTTTGTCAGGATGGTACATATGTCAGACATCCAGGTCCACTCCTGAGGTCTTATGTGTGGAGTCTGACCTAAATATCGAGGGCCTTGTTGCAGCTGGTACTCCACTCTGCTCTCTTCTGCTCACAAGTCCTTTGCAACATGTGGAGGGTAGAGTTCCAACTTGTGGGGACATCACACACCAGTCGGTGTGCCGGAAGCTGCAAACTCTGCTGCAACACAGCAAGGGCGGCGGAAGCTGTAGCCGACTTCCGAAAATGAGCTGACAGGCGGCGTACTTTGACAAGCAGATCTGGCAACTCGGGGTACGATTTAAGAAACCGCTGAACCACGAGGTTAAGCACATGAGCCAGGCATGGTACGTGTGTGATCTCGCCTCGCCTCAGAGCCGCCACCAGGTTACGGCCATTGTCACACACGACCATGCCTGGATGTAGGTTCAGCGGTCTCAGCCACAGATCTGCCTGCTCTTTCACAGCTGTCCACAACTCACAAGCAGTGTGTGGTTTATCACCTAAGCTTATGAGTTTCAGCACAGCCTGTTGCCGCTTGGCTGAGGCAGTACTGCAGTGCTTCCAGCTTGTAACTGATGTGGTGATATCTGAGATGGAGGCTGAACATGAGGAGGAGGAGGATGATGCGCAGGAACTGTACACTGTGGGGGCAACTCTGACTGACATAGGGCCCGCAATCCTCGGTGTGGGGAGGATGTGTTCCGTCCCAAGGTCCGACTGTGTCCCGGCTTCCACTATGTTTACCCAGTGTGCCGTCAGGGAGATGTACCGTCCCTGGCCACAAGCACTTGTCCACGTGTCCGTTGTCAGGTGGACTCTCCCAGTAACTGCCTTATTGAGGGCACGGCAGATGTTTTGGGACACGTGCTTGTGTAGTGCGGGGATGGCACACCGGGCAAAATAGTGTCGGCTGGGGACCGAGTACCGAGGGACGGCCACCGCCATAAGGTTGCGGAAGGATTCCGTCTCCACCAGCCTAAAAGGCAGCATTTCCAACGCAAGCTGTCGTGAAATGTGCGAATTTATGACTGTGGCCTGTGGGGCGTTGGCTGCGAATTTGCGCTTTCATTCAAAAGTCTGGGATATGGACAATTGAACACTGCGGTGGGACGTGGACGTGGACTTTGATGCTGTTTCTTGAGAAACTGCCATAACAAGTGAAGACTGGGAGAAGGGGGCATCTTTGCATGCAGTATGGACAGGGGATTGCCTTGCACGCACAACAGGGGGTTCTCTTACACGCACAACAGCGGAAGAAGCAGTGGTGACACCCGCTGACACCGGTCGTGGACCCTGGGGTTCGCCCCACAAAGTCGGGTGCTTTGCTGACATGTGCCTGATCATGCTGGTGGTGGTCAGGCTGGTAGTTTTGTCACCCCTGCTGATGCTGGCCTGACAGGTGGTACAAATGGCCTTTTTGGGGTTATCAGCAGAGTCTTTAAAAAAATTCCAGACTCTGGAAGACCTACAGGTTGTTCTGGCAACGTCCCTCGTGTTGGTGTTACAGGGAACGGTTGCCCGCCTTCTGTCTGCGGCCACCACACTGCTTCTTCCTGCCCGTTGGGGTACTCTGCCTCCCTCCCCCTGTGTGCTGCTGGCCTCGCTCTGCGTGTCCTCCTGTCACATTGGGTCAGTTACTAGATCATCCAGCACCTCCTCCTCTTCCACTTCCGCACCACGGTCCTCCTCCTCACTTCGTGGCAATTGTCTCGTCATCGTCCACCTCATGTGACAAATTGCCAGCGTCGCCTTCCTGTGGCCGTGGCTGCTCAAATATTTGGCCATCGCTACATGGAATCTCATCTTCCACCACTTCAAGCGGAGCAGGCGAGGGGCCCAAATATGGAAACTGACCAGTGAACAGCTCTTCAGAGTGTCCAACTGTGGGATCAGTTGCCGTCTGACGACACTCGGCATGGTGGGAGGAAGGAGCATCAGGGTGAGGAGGAGTATGCGGTCAAGACTCACGGCTACTAAGACTTGTCCGTGTGGAAGACAGACCAGAGGTGGTGGTGCCCAGGTGACTGGAAGTATTATCTGCTATCCAATTAATAACCTGTTCACACTGATCAGTTCGCAATAGTGGTGTTGTTGTGTGCTTCCCTAGTAATTCGGTCAAGAACTGGGAGCGAGAAGATGTGGCTGTTGGTTGTGGCACATTTTCACCTTGGCCACGGCTCCGTCCCCTGCATGCACCATCACCAGAACGTCCAGTTCCATGTCCCTTGCCACGTGCCTTGCCCATTGTAAATGAAGTAAAATAGCTTACACTCGCACTATCAATGGCAAAAGGGTAATAAAAAGGAGATTAGAACCGTGGAAGAGGAAAACCACAGTTCTAGTTCTCTGGCCTACACCAGAATCTTTTAAACAGATATATTTGTGTCTGAACAGTCAGCGAGACACTCAAACTGTTTTTTTTTATGGAAAAAAGGCAAAAAGGTGGATAACACCCAGATCTGAACCGTGGAAGAGGAAAACCACAGTTCTAATTTCCTGGCGTATACCAGACTTTTTTAAATAGATATATTTGTGTCTGAACAGTCACCGAGACACTCAAACTGTTTTATTTTATGGAAAAAAGGCAAAAAAGTGGATAATACAGAGATTTGAACCGTGGAACTGCAAAACCACAGTTCTAGTTATCTGGCCGAAACCAGACTCTTTTAAACAGTTATATTTGTGTCTGTACACTCACAGACACACTCAATTTTTTTTTTTTTGGGGGGGGGAATAGCAAAAGGTTAGTAAGACGGGTATTTGTACAGTCTGACTGAGGAAAAAAAAAAAAGAGGATTTAGATGAAAAAAAAAGGATTTTTCCTGGCCCCTGAGACCTGGGGCTAAGTCTAGCAATTTGAGCAGCAGCACACTGTAATGCAGTGTTTCTTGGTATAACCACTGCGTCTCCTATACAGCCTGCCTGCCTGCCTGATATCTGGGATGGATATTAGTCCTCAGAAGGACTGTTTGTTTGATTTTGCAGGCTTTAGAGACCCTACACTACCTATTTCGCAGTATAAATCTCTCTCTAGCTCAGCTGCACTCTCCCTACACTGTCTGATCCGGAGCGACTGTGTCCAAGATGGCGGCGCCCGGTTTTAAATACTCGAGGTGACGCTGTGCGGCCAGCCAATCACTGTAATGCCCACAACCAAAATGGCTGCGGCATTACAGTGACTGGTTGGCAATCCCTGTATGTTTATTGGCTCTGTAAAGAGCACCAAACATGCAGGGCGGAGACCCAAGCTCCCGCCCAAGTAACCCGAAAATGCTCGGTGCTCGCCGAACATCCCGAGTAGTGAGATGCTCGGGCGAGTACCGAGCAGTGTCGAGCATGCTCGCTCAACACTACTCCTAATCTTTCATGAAATTAACATGTAAATTAGCAGCAACAGACTGACTCAGGGGTCAGTATTGGGCCCGCTTCTTTTTAACATATTTATTAATGACCTTGTAGGGGGCATACAGAGTAATATTTCAATATTTGCCGATGACACTAAACTCTGCAGGGTAATTAATACAGAGGAGGACAATTTTATATTACAGGAGGATCTATGTAAACTAGAAGCTTGGGCTGATAAATGGCAAATGAGCTTTAATGGGGATAAATGTAAGGTAATGCACTTGGGCAGAGGAAATAAAATGTATAATTATATGCTTAATTGTAAAACACTGGGCAAAACTGTAACTGAAAAAGACCTGGGTGTATTGGTGGATGACAAGCTCATGCTTGGTGGCCAGTGTCAGGCAGCTGCTGCAAAAGCAAAGAAAATAATGGGATGCATTAAAAGAGACATAAATGCTCATGAGGAGAACATAATTTTACCTCTATACAAGTCACTAGTGCGGCCACACTTAGAATACTGTGTACAGTTCTGGTCTCCGGTGTATAAGAAAGACATAGCTGAACTAGAGCGAGTGCAGAGAAGAGCGACCAAGGTTATTAGAGGACTGGGGGGTCTGCAATACCAAGACAGGTTATTTACCCTTGGGGTTATTTATTTTGGAAAAACAAAGGCTTAGGGGTGATCTTATTACTATGTACAAGTATATGAGGGGACAGTACAAAGACCTTTCTACTGATCTTTTTACTTTGAGGCCTGAGACGGGGACAAGGGGCATCCATGGATGCCTTTCTTGAAAAGTATAATATTACAGGTTATATATACTAGATTCCTTGATAGGGCGTTGATCCAGGGAACTAGTCTGATTGTTGTATGGAGTCGGGAAGGAATTTTTTTCCCCAATGTGGAGCTTAGTGTTTGCCACATGTTTTTTTTTTGCCTTGCTCTGGATCAACATGTTAGGCTACGGGTTGAACTAGATGAACTTAGTCTTCCTTCAACCTTAAAAACTATGTTACTATTTTAGTAGATCTCGGGTTATCAGCTGTGTATAGAGGTGTTACCTGTCCTGTGGTGAGTAGTCTAGTTTCCAAAATGGGGTCACTTGTTGGGGGTTTCCACTGTTTAGGCACACCAGGGCTCTCCAAATGCAACATGACACCTGCAGACCATTCCATCATAGTCTGCGTACAAAAACAGTAGTTTTACCCCAAATATGGGGTATCGGCGAACTCAGGAGAAATTGCACAACAAATTGTATGGTGCAATTTCTCCTGTTACCCTTGTGAAAATAAAAAAATTGGGGCTAAAATAACATTTTTGTGGGAATAATGTGATTTTTTTTATTTTCACAGCTCAACGTTATAAACTTCTGTGAAGCACCTGGGGGTTCAAGGTGCTCACCACATATCAAGATACATTCCTTGAGGGTCTAGTTTCCAAAATGGGGTCACTTGTAGGGGGTTTAGGCACATCAGGAGCTCTCCAAACGCGGCATGGTGTCTGCTAATTGTTCCAGCAAATTTTGCATTCAAAAAGTCAAATGGCGCTCCTTTCCTTCCGAGAATTGCTATGCGCCCAAACAAAATTTTTACCTCACATATGGGGTATTGGCATGCTCAGGAGAAATTTCACAACAAATTTTGGGGTCCATTTTTTTCCTGTTACCCTTGTGAAAATAAAACAATTTGGGTCTAAAGTAAAATTTTTGTGAAAAAAAGTTAAATATTCATTGTTTTCTTCCACATTCCAAAAATTCCTGTGAAGCAACTGAAGGGTTAATAAACTTCTTGAATGTGGTTTTGAGCACATTCAGGGGTGCAATTTTTAGAATGGTGTCACTTTTGGGTATTTTCTGTCATACACACCCCTCAAAGTCACCTCAAATGTGATGTGGTCTCTAAAAAAATGGTTTTGTAAATCTTGTTGGAAAAATGAGAAATCTCTGGTCAGCTTTTAACCCTTATAATTTCCTAGCATAAAAAAAATTGTTTACATCAGCATAATTTTTTAAAATAGACATGTGGTAAATGTTATTTACTATTTTGTGCGACATATCTCTGATTTAACCCCTTTACCCCCGAGGGTGGTTTGCACATTAATGACCAGACCAATTTTTACAATTCTGACCACTGTCACTTTATGAGGTAATTACTCTGGAACGCTTCAACGGATTCCCCTGATTCTGAGAATGTTTTTTCATGACATATTACTTCATGACTATGGTAAAATTTCTTTGATATCACTTGCATTTATTTGTGAAAAAAACGGAAATTTGGTGAAAATTTTGAAAATTTTGCAATTTTCAAACTTTGAATTTTTATGCCCTTAAATCAGAGAGATATGTCACACAAAATACTTAATAAATAACATTTCCCACATGTGTACTTTACATCAGCACAATTTTGGAACCAAAATTTTTTTTTGTTAGGGAGCTAAAAGGGTTAAAAGTTAACCAGCGATTTCTAATTTTTCCGACAAAATTTACAAAACCATTTTTTTTGGGACCACATCACATTTGAAGTCACTTTGAGAGGTCTTTATGACAGAAAATGCCCAAAAGTGACACCATTCTAAAAACTGCACCCCTCACGGTGCTCAAAACCACATTCAAGAACTTTATTAACCCTTCAGGTGCTTCACAGGAATTTTTGTAATGTGGAAGAAAAAAATGAACATTTAACTTTTTTCACAAAAATGTTACTTTAGACCCAATTTTTTTTATTTTCACAGAGGTAACAAGAAAAAATGGACCGCAAAATTTGTTGTGCAATTTCCCCTGGGTACGCAGATACCCCATATGTGGGGAAAAAACACTGTTTGGGCGCACGGCAAGGCTCGGAAGGGAAGGAGCGCCATTTGACTTTTTGATGGTAAAATTTGCTTGAATAATTATAGGACGCCATGTTGTGTTTGGAGAGCACCTGATGTGCCTAAACATTGGAGCTCCCCCACAAGTGACCCCATTTTGGAAACTAGACCCCCCAAGGCACCTATCTAGATGCATAGTGAGCACTTGGAACCCCCAAGTGCTTCACAAATTGATTTGTAAAAATGAAAAAGTGTTTTTTTTTTCACTTTTTCATTTTTACGAATCAATTTGTGAAGCACCTGGGGGTTCCAAGTGCTCACTATGCATCTAGATAGGTGCCTTGGGGGTCTAGTTTCCAAAATAGGGTCACTTGTGGGGGAGCTCCAATGTTTGGGCACACAGGGACTCTCCAAATGCAACATGGTGTCCGCTAACAAATTGAATGGAAAATCGGCTCAAATTGTTAGTGGACACCATGTTGCGTTTGGAGAGCCCCTGTGTGCCCAAATATTGAACCTCCCCCACAATTGACCCCATTTTGGAAACTAGACCCCCCAAGGCACCTATCTAGATGCATAGTGAGCACTTGGAACCCCCAGGTGCTTCACAAATTGATTCATAAAAATGAAAAAGTGTTTTTTTTTTCACTTTTTCATTTTTGCGAATCAATTTGTGAAGCACCTGGGGGTTCCAAGTGCTCACTATACAACTAGATAGGTGCCTTGGGGGGTCTAGTTTCCAAAATGGGGTCACTTGTGGGGGAACTCCAATGTTTGGGCACACAGGGACTCTCCAAATGCAACATGGTGTCCGATAAATTGAATGGAAAATCGCCTCAAATTGTTAGCGTACACCATGTTGCGTTTGGAGAGCCCCTGTGTGCCCAAACATTGGAGCTCCCCCACAAGTGACCCCATTTTGGAAACTAGACACCCAAAGGCAGCTATCTAGATGCATAGTGAGCACTTGGAACCCCCAGGTGCTTCACAAATTGATTCATAAAAATGAAAAAGTGTTTTTTTTTTCACTTTTTCATTTTTACGAATCAATTTGTGAAGCACCTGGGGGTTCCAAGTGCTCACTATGCAACTAGATAGGTGCCTTGAGGGGTCTAGTTTCCAAAATGGGGTCAATTGTGGGGGAGCTCCAATGTTTGGGCACACAGGGACTCTCCAAATGCAACATGGTGTCCGCTAACAAATTGAATGGAAAATCGGCTCAAATTGTTAGCCGACACCATGTTGCGTTTGGAGAGCGCCTGTGTGCCCAAACATTGGAGCTCCCCCACAAGTGACCCCATTTTGGAAACTAGACCCCCCAAGGCACCTATCTAGATGCATAGTGAGCACTTGGAACCCCCAGGTGCTTCAAAAATTGATTTATAAAAATGAAAAAGTGTTTTTTTTTTCACTTTTTCATTTTTACGAATCAATTTGTGAAGCACCTGGGGGTTCCAAGTGCTCACTATGCAGCTAGATAGGTGCCTTGGCGGTCTAATTTCCAAAATGGGGTCACTTGTGGGGGAGCTCCAATGTTTGGGCACACAGGGACTCTCCAAATGCAACATGGTGTCCGCTAACAAATTGAATGGAAAATCGGCTCAAATTGTTAGTGGACACCATGTTGCGTTTGGAGAGCCCCTGTGTGCCGAAACATTGGAGCTCCCCCACAAGTGACCCCATTTTGGAAACTAGACTCCCCAAGGCACCTATCTAGATGCATAGTGAGCACTTGGAACCCCCAGGTGCTTCACAAATTGATTCATAAAAATGAAAAAGTGTTTTTTTTTTCACTTTTTCATTTTTACGAATCAATTTGTGAAGCACCTGGGGGTTCCAAGTGCTCACTATGCATCTAGATAGGTGCCTTGGGGGTCTAGTTTCCAAAATAGGGTCACTTGTGGGGGAGCTCCAATGTTTGGGCACACAGGGACTCTCCAAATGCAACATGGTGTCCGCTAACAAATTGAATGGAAAATCGGCTCAAATTGTTAGTGGACACCATGTTGCGTTTGGAGAGCCCCTGTGTGCCCAAATATTGGACCTCCCCCACAATTGACCCCATTTTGGAAACTAGACCCCCCAAGGCACCTATCTAGATGCATAGTGAGCACTTGGAACCCCCAGGTGCTTCACAAATTGATTCATAAAAATGAAAAAGTGTTTTTTTTTTCACTTTTTCATTTTTGCGAATCAATTTGTGAAGCACCTGGGGGTTCCAAGTGCTCACTATACAACTAGATAGGTGCCTTGGGGGGTCTAGTTTCCAAAATGGGGTCACTTGTGGGGGAACTCCAATGTTTGGGCACACAGGGACTCTCCAAATGCAACATGGTGTCCGATAAATTGAATGGAAAATCGCCTCAAATTGTTAGCGTACACCATGTTGCGTTTGGAGAGCCCCTGTGTGCCCAAACATTGGAGCTCCCCCACAAGTGACCCCATTTTGGAAACTAGACACCCAAAGGCAGCTATCTAGATGCATAGTGAGCACTTGGAACCCCCAGGTGCTTCACAAATTGATTCATAAAAATGAAAAAGTGTTTTTTTTTTCACTTTTTCATTTTTACGAATCAATTTGTGAAGCACCTGGGGGTTCCAAGTGCTCACTATGCAACTAGATAGGTGCCTTGAGGGGTCTAGTTTCCAAAATGGGGTCAATTGTGGGGGAGCTCCAATGTTTGGGCACACAGGGACTCTCCAAATGCAACATGGTGTCCGCTAACAAATTGAATGGAAAATCGGCTCAAATTGTTAGCCGACACCATGTTGCGTTTGGAGAGCCCCTGTGTGCCCAAACATTGGAGCTCCCCCACAAGTGACCCCATTTTGGAAACTAGACCCCCCAAGGCACCTATCTAGATGCATAGTGAGCACTTGGAACCCCCAGGTGCTTCAAAAATTGATTTATAAAAATGAAAAAGTGTTTTTTTTTTCACTTTTTCATTTTTACGAATCAATTTGTGAAGCACCTGGGGGTTCCAAGTGCTCACTATGCAGCTAGATAGGTGCCTTGGCGGTCTAATTTCCAAAATGGGGTCACTTGTGGGGGAGCTCCAATGTTTGGGCACACAGGGACTCTCCAAATGCAACATGGTGTCCGCTAACAAATTGAATGGAAAATCGGCTCAAATTGTTAGTGGACACCATGTTGCGTTTGGAGAGCCCCTGTGTGCCGAAACATTGGAGCTCCCCCACAAGTGACCCCATTTTGGAAACTAGACTCCCCAAGGCACCTATCTAGATGCATAGTGAGCACTTGGAACCCCCAGGTGCTTCACAAATTGATTCATAAAAATGAAAAAGTGTTTTTTTTTTCACTTTTTCATTTTTACGAATCAATTTGTGAAGCACCTGGGGGTTCCAAGTGCTCACTATGCAACTAGATAGGTGCCTTGGGGGGTCTAGTTTCCAAAATGGGGTCACTTGTGGGGGAACTCCAATGTTTGGGCACACAGGGACTCTCCAAATGCAACATGTTGTCCGCTAACAAATTGAATGGAAAATCGGCTCAAATTGTTAGCGGACACCATGTTGCGTTTGGAGAGCCCCTGTGTGTCCAAACATTGGAGCTCCCCCACAAGTGACCCCATTTTGGAAACTAGACCCCCCAAGGCACCTATCTAGTTGCATAGTGAGCACTTGGAATCCCCAGGTGCTTCACATATTGATTCGTAAAAATGAAAAAGTGGAAAAAAACACACTTTTTCATTTTTACGGATTAATTTGTGAAGCACCTGGGGGTTCCAAGTGCTCACCATGCATCTAGATAGGTGCCTTGGGGGTTCTAGTTTCCAAAATGGGGTCAATTGTGGGGGAGCCCCAACGTTTAGGCACACGGGGCTCTCCAAACGCGACATGGTGTCCGCTAACAAATTGGAACCATGTCGCGTTTGGAGAGCCCCTGTGTGCCTAAACATTGGAGCTCCCCCACAAGTGCCCCCTTTTTGGAACGGATTCCTGATTTGTCAATTTTATTATGTAGTGTTATATGCCAGTTGTGTATTACAACCTGACAAACACTACACAACTGAAGTATGACAACCTGACGAACACTACGTCAGCTGTGTAGTGTTCGTCGGGTTCTCATACGTCAGAAATTAATTCAATAGTCCATGGAGGTAAGGTATCTTCTGAAGCAGTCTTTCATGCAGAGGCCAGGTTTGTCGGGGCAGGTGTCACATTGGTAAATGGTGTCCTTGCGTATTCCTCTTCGATAGCACACTCGGCACTTCTTTTGTGACTTATCCTTTTTTCTGCTGTGAGGGATCTGCCCCGGGAAATGCTGGCCTGGTACAATTCAAGGTCCTTCAGTTCTAGAAGTAGTGGGACCCTCTCCGCCACCACTGCCAAATATCAGGGCCTTGATAACTGTCTCCTGAAAGTGAAGATACGACGCAGAAGTCTGGCCTGCACATTGAGACAGAAGGAAAGCGTTGTGCATTGCCATCTGAACAATGTGCACGGCCAGCTTCTTATACCATACCTTGGCCTTTCTCAAAGCACTGTACGGCTGGAGGACTTGATCGGAGAAATCAACTCCCCCCATGTACTTGTTGTACCCCACTACACAGTCTGGTTTGGCGACCTGTGTAGTGGAACCTCTTACAGTGCTGAGGGTGCTGCCATCACCATGTATGGTGGTCAAGAGAAGGACATCCCTCTTGTCCTTGTACTTGACCACCAACAGGTGGTCGCTACATTGGGCTCTGCTCTCACCCCTTCTGAGCAGCTGCCCAATTAGCGTCTTTGGGAGGCCTTTCTGATTTTTGCGGACAGTACCGCAAGCTGCGGTATGTCGCGCAGAGAGGGACTTGAAGAGTGGGATACTTGTATAAAAGTTATCCACGTACAGGTGATAACCTTTATCCAGCAGTGGGTGCACCAAGTCCCACACAATTTTCCCACTCACTCCCAGAACAGGGGGTTCAATCCAGGAGTCCTTCCCTTCATAAACTAAACTTGTGAGTGTACCCTGAGGTACTCTCACAAAGTTTATACAGCTTGATCCCGTACCTGGACCTTTTACTGGGCAGGTACTGCCGGAATCCAAGCCGCCCCTTGAAAGCAATTAAGGACTCATCCACCTTGATGTCCCTTTGGGGCACGTACACTTCACCAAACTTGTTGTTGAAGTGCTCGATGACCGGCCGAACTTTGAAAAGACGATCAAAGTTCGGGTCATCGTGTGCAGGACACCTTGCATTATCGTTGTAATGCAAAAACTTGTGGATGGCCTCAAAATGTTTCCGGATCATCACCATTCGGAACACTGGAGTGTTATACAAAACGTCAACACTCTAGTATTGCCGAATCTGTTTTTTTCAGGATCCCCATATGAAGGGCCAGGCCCCAAAACTTCATCATTTCTTCTGCGTCTACAGGAGACCAGTCAGAAAATGATGAAGAGGGGTTTTGTTCCAAAAATTGATGAGCGTACACATTAGTTTGGCCCACCATGAGGTTTATAAAATCCTCAGAGAAAAAGACTTTGAAAAAGTCTATTTCTGTGAGGCCGGTGGTGTCAAACTTGATTCCTGATTCCGCCACGAAATCAGGAATCAATGGCTCAAAATTTTCGGGGGGCGAGGTCCATATGGGGTCAGTACTGGGGGGCGCTGGAACATCTTCTCTCCTGCGACGACTGCGGGGCGGTCCAGGAGAACCTGAGGAAGAAGAGGAGGAAGACGAGTAGGAAGAGGAGGACGATGAGGCGTCAGAAAAGCAAAGAAATGTGGGATCCTCACCCTCGCTGTCGGTCTCAGTGTCGGAGGCAACAAAAGAGTATGCCTCCTCCGCTGAATAGCGAGTTTGGGATGAGCCGGCCATTTTTTTTTTCCGTGTATGTGGTGCGTGTGTGTCAGTAATTTATTTAGAGTGTGTGTGTGTCAGTGTGCTTGGTGTGAACTTTTTTTTCCTGAAAAAAAAAGAGAAAAAAAAAACTACCGTGGGTGGTTCAAACAGCGAGCACGAGTGCGGATCGGTGAACTATGTCACCAATCAACTCTCGGCAGCTGCTGGGTGTGTACGCGGATGTAGTGCAAAGGTGGGGGGGAGAATTGACAGGGACAAGAAAAAGAAGAGAAAGAAAAAAAAAGAAAAAAAGAAAAGTCGTGAAAACAGCGAACACAGAAAAGAAAAAAAGAAAAGTCGTGAAAACAGCGAACACAGAAATGAAAAAAAGAAAAGTCGTGAAAACAACGAACACGGAAAAGAAAAAAAGAAAAGTCGTGAAAACAGCGAACACGGAAAAGAAAAAAAGAAAAGTCGTGGAAACAGCAAACACGGAAAAGAAAAAAAGAAAAGTCGTGAAAACAGCAAACACGGAAAAGAAAAAAAGAAAAGTCGTGAAAAGGAAAAAAGAAAAGTCGTGAAAAGCAGCGAGCACGGACGTTGATCAGTGACGTAGACACTGCTCAGCGCTCGGCCGCTGCAGGACGCACGAAAAAAAAAAATTGGTAAAAAGAGAGGGGGGAGGAGAGGGGGGGGGAGAGGGGTGGATGAGGGGAGAACAGAGATGCACTTACCAAAGTCTTCTCTGTTCTTCTTTCAGCAGGCTCAGGAGCAGGATCCGCAGGATAAGGAGCTGGAGACCGACGACCCAGGAGACAGGAGCAGGAGATCCAGGACCCTGGACAGCAGCCAGAGGCCGAAGCTCAGCCAGCAGCCTGATGAGCTCAGCAGGATGCCAGAGCAAGAGATCCAGGACCCTGGAGAGCGCAGAGGGATGCCGGAGCAGAAGCAGCGACTGGAGCAGGTAGGAGAGAGGTCTTGTAGTGTCACAAAAGGTTGTGGAACTACAAGGCCCAGCACAGAGTGATCAGATGTGACCGCTCTGTAGAAATCCTCACCAAGTGTGAGGATCTGCAGGGCGGTCACAGGGGGGTGACAGAGTGGTGACAGGCAGGTCACAGGCCGGTCACCACCTGGTCACCTCCCGGTCAGGTACTCTGATTGGTGTGATTGATGATGACATCGATCGCACCAATCAGAGATGGCTGGGGCCTGGGCACGCACCACAGGGGGTTACAGGGAGGTGACAGGCAGGTCACAATCCGGTCACCGCCCTGTGACCGCCGTGTCACCTGTGTTCATGTACTCTGATTGGAGCGATCGATGTCATCATCGATCGCTCCAATCAGAGCTGGCTGGGGGCTTGTATGACTTCACAGGGGGTCATGGGGAGGTGACAGGCAGGTCACAAGCCGGTCACCGCCCCTTGACCGCCCTGTTACCGCGCGGTCCCGCTGTGATCGGTGCGATCGATTTGATCGGCGATCGCACTGATCCTAGCAGTTTGGGGAGAGGGCTGGGGTTACTAGGCAACAGCCTAGGATCGGTGCTCTTAGGAGCACCGATCCTAGGCTGCACAGCACTGTTTACGGCAATCTGATTGCCGGAAACAGTGAGAAATGCTGTGATTGGCTGTTCAGAATTGAACAGCCAATCACAGTGATTGTGGGTGCGGGGGGGGGGGCGGCGCCACCCCCCGAGATGCTGGCGCCATCTACACTGAGGTAAGATGGCACCGGAATTTTAATTTTATCGAAGTCGCGGTGCCGCTTTAAAGATAGGGCGTACTAATACGTATCTGGTCCATAAGTCCCAGGGCACAGATACGTATTAGTACGCCTTGGGTCGGAAAGGGGTTAAGGGCATAAGAATTTGAAGTTTGAAAATTGCAAAATGTTCAAAAATTTTGCCAAATTTCCATTTTTTTTTCACAAATAAACGCAAGTCATATCTAAGAAATTTTACCACTGTCATGCAGTACAATATATTTAGAAAAAAACGCAGCACTACTGGACCTGGGTGCATGAGTTGGGTCCAAAGCCTTGAAATGTCGCGATAACCTCAGCACACCAAATGGTATAAAAAGATACTTTTATTTGCAGTCCACAGTAAAGACGTTTCGGTCAACAAGACCTTCATCAGTGTACTGCATGTAAACAAAATGAACAGATATAGAATACAAACATTATAGTGATTATAAAGTCACAAATTATGTATACAGAACATATAAATAAAGGTCTATGTGTCTATGTAACCTTTTGTCCAGCAATGAAGCAAAAAAAGGGGGCAACCTACCAAGTTACTGGGATGAGAGCAGGAGAAGAGAAGGAGATGGGACCCAATACAGGGATTCCTATGGAGAAAGTGCATACTATGAAGTAATGGAAGGATATATGGGGCTATAATGGGGTGAGGACTATAGGGGAGGTAGACATACCGTTTGTGCCATATAGTATAGGAGAGGTGCTGCCTCGATCGCGGTATCCACCGCTGGATGTGAGCAGAGTGCACGACTGGGAGACTGGCTATAAATATAAGTAGAGGAGAGGAGGGTTTGGCTGCCAGCCAATGAGGAAGTTTGAATGTGCTGGTAATTAGCGCTCGATGCGGTGACGTCACAGGAAGTGACGCGAAAAAGGGAAGTGCCGGCATATGATTGGTCCGGCGCCGCGCATGCGCACGTGCGTGCGTGTCAGCCGACGTGTAGGTGCGTTCCAGGGACCAGGAAGTGGTTTCTGTATCGAAGTGATGTGTTCCACTGCCGGAAAAGAATGGCAAGGAGCGTTCCACCATCGAGAGAAGGGGTTGCAGAGTGCAGGAGGGATATAGGAGAATGAGGATGGGTATGGATCCTTCATCTGAAATATGAAATACAATGTCAAATCAAGTTATAAGTCACAGTACAGTAAAACACACAGGAATACTGCTATGATATCCTTATACAGCCAATCGCCACATTATAGATAAGCATACATGAATCTTGGTCCTTATTAATGAATGGCAAATGAATATCAGATTGCGGGTGTTAACTCCTTGTAGAGTAAAAAGGATAAACATATAAATAAACCTAGGTCCCTATTGGGACGGATTGGGACCAGGTAGGTTTAGATGAATGAGTGCAGATCATAGTCCTTGTTAAGTCCTTTGGGATGAAGGGACTGCAGTTCATGAATCCAGAATGCCTCTCTCTGCTTGAGGGTCTGGATTCGATTACCCCCACGACGGGGCGGTTTAATTTGCTCTATAACTTGAAACCGCAATTGGGACACATTGTGTCCTGCTGCTGTGAAGTGTTGGGGGAGAGGTAGAAGTAAATTTTTGCATCTGATGGTAGATTTGTGTTTGGAGATTCTATCTTTAATGGGTTGGGTCGTTTCCCCCACGTAGACATGGCCGCAAGGGCACTTAACTAGGTATACGACAAAATTAGTATCACAGGTGTAGTAATCCTTAATTGTATATTTCCTGCCTGTTTGTGGATGATGAATAGTATCGCCTCTAAGGATGTTATGGCACTGATGGCAATGGAGACATGGGAAGGTTCCTTTCTTAGGAGTTTGTAGAAATCTTTGGCGGGGACCAAGGGACGTTGTCCCTATGTCAGCTCGGACTAATGAGTCTCTGATGTTTGGTGCTCTTTTGAAGCACGGTAGGAAGGGTTGATGAAAGGATTTGATGGTGGGGTAACCTGTTTGGAGAATATTCCAATGTTTACGTATCGTACGGTGTATAGTGTAAGCTAGGGGGTGATATGTGTGGACAAATGGAATGCGATCAGATGTGTCTGGTCGTGGTTGTGTGCGGCTGTCCTGTGACTCACGTAGATGATACTGAGGGTATCCTCTTTCTTCAAATTTCCGTGTCATTTCTTGTAATCTGACTTCGCGTAATGTTGTATCTGACACAATGCGTTCAACCCTCTGAAATTGCGATTTGGGGATAGCATGTTTCATAGGGGCTGGGTGGTTGCTTGAAAAATGTAGTAATGTGTTGCGATCTGTGGGTTTCCTGTAGATGTCAGTGGTTAATAGTCCTGAGCCATCTTTTATGACTAAAGTATCTAGGAAGTTGATCTGATGTGGGTGATAGTTCAGAGTGAAATGTAGACCAGGGCAGGTGGTGTTGAGGGACCTGCAGAATTCATCTAAGGTGTCCTGGGAACCTGTCCAGATGCAAAAGATGTCGTCTATGTAACGCTTCCATAAAATGGAATGCTCTTGGAACAGTTGATTCTTATATACAAACTGTGTCTCAAAAGTAGACATGTAACAGTTTGCGTAAGGGGGGGCTACATTTGAGCCCATTGCGGTCCCCTTGGTCTGTACGTAAAATGTATCCTGAAAGAGGAAGTAATTGTGTGTAAGAACTATTGTTAGTAGTTCTACGGCTAGATCAATTATCGATGGATTGGTGTTTGAGTCCTTCAGCATTTGTTCAACCGCTTGGATACCCCGGTCATGGGGAATCGATGTATAGAGACTTGTGACATCTAGGGACACTAAGATGGCTTCTGGAGGAACTTGTTTGAGTGCTTTCATAGTCTCTAAAAAGGCACCTGTGTCTAATAGAAAAGATGGACTTTTTTGGGTAAGTGGTGTAAGAATCTTTTCTAAGAAAATTGCCAGGGGTGATAAAATAGAATCCGTGGAGGCCACTATGGGGCGCCCAGGGGGTTGGGTAAGACTTTTGTGGATTTTGGGTAGGACATAAAATACCGGTATGATTGGATGTGGATTAATTAAATACTCGTACGTTTTCAAGTCAATCACATTGGCTGTTAAAAACCGTTGTAGTGTCGACATGATGAGTGTCTGTGTTTTTGTAGTCGGGTCCGTAGAGAGTTTGCGGTATGTGGACTCATCACTAAGTTGTCTCAAAATTTCCGAGATGTAATCGCACTTGTTCATGACTACTATCGCTCCACCTTTGTCAGCTGGCTTTATAATCAAATCTTTGTCCTCTTGCAGGCACCGTAGGGCCTGTCGATCAAGGGGAGAGAGATTGGTCTGATAATGTGCCCTACCCTTGTCGATATTGGAGCGTAATTGTTGAAACGCCCCATCCACGAATCCTATGAAGGTTTCCAGTGGATGTGTGCCTCGAGGAGGCCTATATTTGCTCTTAGAGCGGAGACCTAAGTCTTGGGCTGTGATGTCGGCCATGGATTCTGGAGGGGTGACGCTGAAAGGATTATTAGCAAAATGGGTTTTCAAGCGTAGGGTACGGTAAAAGCGTTGTAGTTCCATATCTAGTTTAAAGGTGTTATATTTGTATGTGGGGCAGAAAGAGAGTCCCTTTTGTAAAACTGATGTTTGTGCAACGCTGAGAGTTTTGGAAGAGATATTTACCACCAGTTGTGGGTCTGCGATCGGGTGATTCGTGTGAAGTCCAGATTTCCTCTTGTTCCTGTTGCCTCGCCTCGTCTTCTTCTGTTTGGTCGTCTTCGTGTTTGACCTAAAAAAGGAACAGACTGGATAATAGGCTGTCTTTGGTCCATGTCGGACCCGGAGGATGAATAGTCGGTTGATGACTTGGCTGTGCGGTGGGTATATCTGTTTGTAGAGGGATTGTCCCGCCATCTGTATACCCGATTCTGTTCGTAGTCCTCAAGATCTCTTGCAAATTTATTCCTTTTTCTGGTTTCGGTATCACGCTTGTGTAGATCGATGTTGGTCTGGATTTTGCTTTGAAGTGCCTGGAAGTCCTCAGGGCTAATCGATGTGGTCAATTGGGATTCGATATTCTTGATCTGTTCCTTCGTCGTGGTGATTGCCTTATGTAAAAAGTCCACTGTTAGTAGCATCAAATCAAAAGAACATTTATTGAGGATGAGTTCAAATTTACTACGATAATCGGGGATGTCAGAGAAAAGAGTAGGACAGATTGGTACCCTCAATCCCCTAGGGATCCTCTGGACTCTTAAATACTCTGTGAGGGTTGCGCAGTGTAACTCGATGTTGGTGAGATGTCTGCGTTCTTTTTCCAAGTCCCGCCCACGTGTTTCACTGGGTGGTACCCTAAGGAACTCGCTGGAACGGTTGGTTTGGGCAATAATGCTTGACGCTTCATCTGCGTTATAGGAAAAAGTTACTGATGACATGACACAACAGTGTGCTTGCGGAAAGGAGTAAGTAATATTTAGAAAAAAACGCAGCACTAATGCAGTACAATATGTCATGAAAAAAACAATCTCAGAATCAGCGGGATCCGTTGAAACGTTCCAGAGTTATTACCTCATAAAGTGACAGTGGTCGTAAAATTTGGCCTGGTCATGAAGGTGCAAACAGCCTTGGAGGTAAAGGAGTTAAACAATAGGTAATTTTCTGGTCCACTCCTGTTCTAAACAGGTTGTACAGTGTGCACTTACATGCTAGCCATACTTTGTAAAGGAGGAGAACCTGTAATATTTATTAGTAAGTGCTACATAATCATGTCTCTAACATATTTGTTAGTTTTTTACCTCAGCATTTGTAAACTAAATTTGTAAGTCCAATCTTTGAAAATATAAAATTATTTAACCCATGATAAAAACATGTAACCCATGTAAAGAATAAACAATGGAAATGCTAAATTGCCATTTTGTTGGTTGATGGTGTACTTACCCGAAAAAATTTATTAAATGCTATCAAAATGTTATATGTACCCCAAAATGGGGTACAACAAAAACTACATCTTCGCACGCAAGGCATTTTTTTTTAGGGTCCCCCTTTTAATAACCAATAAAGGCTAAGCAGACAGCTGTGAGCTGTTATTAATAGGCTGGGAAGCTCCATGGTTGTTGGCCCTTTCCCAGACTAATAAGACCAGCTCACAGCTGTCAGCTTTTCCTTAACTGGTTATTAAAAATTGGGGGGACCCCACACCATTTTTTTTACATTCATTCCTAAAAAGCTGCCGTATCTATCGGTCTACCTATCTTTCTATATCTGTATATAACATTGCTTTATTTGTTAGAAAACTAGCATTAAATTACATAGAGAATTACAGTATGTGAAAGATGATGTTAAAAACGCATTGCATATGCATGTCAGACTGATGTTATACAGATGCTAGTTGAGAAAAATCGCATTGTATTGCATGACACTTGCATGACACTCATCCAACTTTTCAGGAGAAACATCAGAGCAATTTTTTATACACAGATGAGAGCAAACCCTTAGGCTGTTTTTTTGCTCTTACAATTCTTTCTGGGATCTGTCACACTTTAGTCCATGCTTCCAGCTTGGGCAGACATAGTCTGTTTCCAGTAAGTCTACACCCGATCATAATCAGGCCTGATTAAGAAGAAGCGGTCCAGTGTAGTGTGGACATGGCACATCACATGGAAGTGCCAGGTTTCCCTGTCAGAAATAAAGTAACCCTTAATAGATAAGTATCGCCACATATTTCATGGTTACATTTTACAAGATCCTGGAACTCCACATCATCACAATCAACGTTCTTGTTCAGCAAAAATAATGGTGAATTTGCAGTTTGCACGCAGAGCTGAACCCGGTCTATCAGGTTTCATCTATTTTTGTATTCTCAAATATAAATATAGCTGCAGATACAGTACAGAGCAAAAGTTTGGACACACCTTCTCATTTTAAGATTTTTCTGTATTTTCATGACTATGAAAATTGTACATTCACACTGAAGGCATCAAAACTATGAATTAACTCATGTGGAATTATATACTTAACAAAAAAGTGTGAAACAACTGAAAATATGTCTTATATTCTAGGTTCTTCAAAGTCGCCACCTTTTGCTTTGATGACTGCTTTGCACACTCTTGGCATTCTCTTGATGAGCTTCAAGAGGTAGTCACCGGAAATGGTCTTCCAACAATCTTGAAGGAGTTCCCAGAGATGCTTAGCACTTGTTGGCCCTTTTGCCTTCACTCTGCGGTCCAGCTCACCCCAAACCATCTCGATTGGGTTCAGGTCTGGTGACTGTGGAGGCCAGGTCATCTGGCGTAGCACCCCATCACTCTCCTTCTTGGTCAAATAGCCTTTACACAGCCTGGAGGTGTGTTTGGGGTCATTGTCCTGTTGAAAAATAAATGATGGTCCACTAAACGCAAACCGGATGGAATAGCATGCCGCTGCAAGATGCTGTGGTAGGCATGCTGGTTCAGTATGCCTTCAATTTTGAATAAATCCCCAACAGTGTCACCAGCAAAGCACCCCCACACCATCACACCTCCTCCTCCATGCTTCACGGTGGGAACCAGGCATGTAGAGTCCATCTGTTCATCTTTTTGGGTCCTGTGGTACCTGTGTGTAGCAGGGTGCCACATTCCCCCCTAGTACAACTCAGTACTCCTGGACTGAAGCATTTTTTTTTTTTTGTAAACAGGACACAACAACAATTACGATAACAATAACACATGCACCCTTTTGGGTCCTGTGGTATCTGTGTGTAGCAGGGTGCCGCAAGAGTCCATCCGTTCACCTTTTCTGCGTCGCACAAAGACACGGTGGTTGGAACCAAAGATCTCAAATTTGGACTCATCAGACCAAAGCACAGATTTCCACTGATCTAATGTCCATTCCTTGTGTTCTTTAGCCCAAACAAGTCTCTTCTGCTTGTTGCCTGTCCTTAGCAGTGGTTTCCTAGCAGCTATTTTACCATGAAGGCCTGCTGCACAAAGTCTCCTCTTAACAGTTGTTGAAGAGATGTGTCTGCTGCTAGGACTCTGTGTGGCATTGACCTGGTCTCTAATCTGAGCTGCTGTTAATCTGCGATTTCTGAGGCTGGTGACTCGGATAAACTTATCCTCAGAAGCAGAGGTGACTCTTGGTCTTCCTTTCCTGGGGCGATCCTCATGTGAGCCAGTTTCTTTGTAGCGCTTGTCAGTGCGAAAAAAGATTTCCCAATTTTTCGCACTGACTGACCTTCATTTCTTAAAGTAATGATGGCCACTCGTTTTTCTTTACTTAGCTGCTTTTTTCTTGCCATAATACAAATTCTAACAGTCTATTCAGTCGGACTATCAGCTGGGTATCCACCTGACTTCTGCACAACACAACTGATGGTCCCAACCCCATTTATAAGGCAAGAAATCCCACTTATTAAACCTGACAGGGCACACCTGTGAAGTGAAAACCATTTCTGGTGACTACCTCTTGAAGCTCATCAAGAGAATGCCAAGAGTGTGCAAAGCAGTCATCAAAGCAAAAGGTGGCTACTTTGAAGAACCTAGAATATAAGACATATTTTCAGTTGTTTCACACTTTTTTGTTAAGTATATAATTCCACATGTGTTAATTCATAGTTTTGATGCCTTAAGAGTGAATGAACAATTTTTATAGTCATGAAAATACAGAAAAATCTTTACATGAGGTGTGTCCAAACTTTTGGTCTGTACTGTATATGATATACTATAAGCAGCTAATCACTTGTATTTGCTTATTGCACCTCTATCATATGTGTCTTATGTTAGAAAACAATATTAGATGCTATAGAAAACTGTAGACACAATGTCAACCAGTGGCATCATTAATCAGGAGTTGCTACTGCATGTGTCTGGGTCCTCTATAGTGTTGAGCCACCCCCGTAGTGTTCGAGTTCGGTTCGGTTTGTCGAACACCCATGTGTTCGCCGAACTGTTCGTCGAACTGTTCGTCGAACACCTTCGAACACCGTTAAAACCAATGGCAGGCAAACAAAAACACATAGAAACACATAGAAAACACCTTCAAAGGTGTCCAAAAGCTGACAAACTGCTCAGAAGACACAACTAACACATGGAAAAGTGACAAGTACATATAGTCATGCGAAAAGAAAAGAGGTGGAGGAGTAAAAGGAGGGGGAGACACAGATATAGGCATGTCATGCCCTTCTAAAATCCAAAAAGTGAGAAGCCGAGACGGCCAGTCCGCTCCTGCCCGTGCCACCTCCGTGTCGCCGGGTTTGTGCCAGAGCCGCGGTGAACCCTGACGGCCAGCCCCCCTCTCCCAATACTGGTGCCTGTCCGCTGGTGGGTCGAGAGAGCCCCCCTGTGGTGGAGGCAGCTCTAAGCTTTTTAATTTAAATTGTCCCTCTAATTTGAATGAATACACTTTAAATCCATTTACAAGGATCTATTGGAGGGCAAGTCTCATGCCAGCAGCCGCGTAATTCCAGCTCCAGTAGCGTCCACTAAAGCTGCTGCAGTTAAAAAGCTTTTATAAGGATCGAGCTCGGCTGTCCACCGCAAGGCATCCTAGTGCCAGTCCCAGCCCCTATGCCTTGGGGTGCCTCCTGATGCTCTTCACTGAGTATCCCGTGGTCCCGAAGCATTTCCTTTGAAAAAATTAAGTGTCCAAACTACAGGTGGTGTAGCTTGCTTAACAGCCGGGATAATCCGCTGACTAGCAGACACTGCTACTAGGCACAAAGTATTTCCTGGGCTAGATGCAGTTAAAAATTTGTAAGTAGATACTCTCGTTGGATGCTGAGAAAGCATTCCATAGAGTCTCCTGGCACGCCATATATGATTCTCTTAAAAAGCTTGGGGTAGGGGTCTAGGGGACCCTTTTATAGCCAAAATCACGGCCCTGTATCACAATACGTCACCTAGGCTGAAGATAAATGGAACTGTAGCACCGAGGGCTCGGTTGCTACAGACGTATTGCACCTCACCCAGAGGTGTGATATCTCACTCTCAGATAAGGATGGAGTGTGGATCAGGACCCGACACCTGCATGCATTACACCACATTGCCGTGGGGCAGGGCGACCAATATGCCCCTGAGATGGGCACGACAGTCCCTGTCCCTGGCTGGAGTGGGGGGAGGGAACACTGAGGAAGGGGAACCCTGCAGTGCAGGAGCAGGGAGGAAGCAGTTCCTGGGTGCATTGAGAAGGGAGTATAAAAGGTGGGCACCATCTTAGTTCAGTGCAGAGAAGTCTGAGCAGAAGTGGCAGGGAGCAGGGGCTCTGCATGAGCTCTGCTCCGGAGGCGGGCCTAGTAACAGAGGCCCAGGCCTGCAAGAGGGAGAAGGAAGGAAGAGGAGCGGAGAAGGCTCCAGGAACGAGGAATGAAGGGATCCCAGGGGTGCGGACGGGCGAGTCGCCACCGCACGCCCGAATCCACCTGCGTGGAGGGGTCAGGCCAAAGGGGGAGACCGGTCCCCGAACTAGTGGAGGCAGGAAACGACCCTCAGCTAGAAACTGGAGGCTCTGACATTTTATGTGGCGCAGCCCCTTGCTCCACCCGCTAGGAAGGCACCACATAGGGTCAGGGAAACTGGCGCCAAGTTTACCAAGAGGAGGCCCGAGGCAGCCGGACAGAAGTGTTGGTAAGAAAGGCCAGACAAAGGACACACAAAGGGGTCCTGTGAAGCGCTCCAAAGTTATCTGGGAGTTGTCTGAGCCCCTCACCTGGTGAGCACAGTACGACGTGGGCAGCCGTTACCTGCAGACGTGGTCTGGATAATAAGAACTGTGAGTAAAGGCCCTGAACTGCATCACTGACTCCGTGTCGTTACTGCTGCTGCCCTGCACCATCACCCCCATCCTCCGCATACACTGCCCTGAGGCTATACTCCTCCCGTGGGGAGTTATGCTACGCTCTGCTGCACCCACAACACCAGCCTTAGCGGTCTGCTCTGTAGCGGCGGTTCACTCTGACCGCAATCCACGGCTGGCGTAGTCGGACATTTAAACATCAAAACCACATAAATAGTTCCGCCACTGGTTTGACCGCCCTGAGCCACGGAACCGGATCGCCGCCACGAAGACTACAACCACCAGCATCCACCAAAAAGGGTCCGGCTCCGGGTGTCCCAAGGCCCAGGGGGTGCGTCAGAACATTTTCATCACCTTTCACAATCACCAATGGGACAAGGCAGGGATGTCCTCTGTCCCCTCTCTTATACATCCTAGTGACGGAGCACCTGCTCTCATCAATTCGCCATAACCCCAATATTAGGTGGATTGAGGTGGGAGGCACCGAGTACAAGTGCTCTCTATTTGCTGATGATGTCCTAGTATATATCACTCAATCACATATATCCATCCCTGCTGTTATGGCTGAAATAGATCACTTTGTTACATGGTAAAATTTTAAAATCAATGCAGCGAAGTCTGAGGCCCTCGATGTCTCCCTCCCTAAATCCATATAGGATTCCATCCAGTCCAACTTTCCCTTTGCCTAGCCCTCACAGGGTATCAAATACTTAGGAATTCCTATTCATAGAGACCTCTCCCATCTATGTTATCTTAATTTTGGGCCCTTTATTGAACAATTCCATACAGACCACGGTTGGCAAGTTAGAACTGTAAGATTCACTACGTGAACCACTGGTGTTTTGTGGAAAAGCACATGTACACCGCGTTCCAAATTATTATGCAAAAAGTGTTTAGGAGTGATAAGGGAAGAATTTGTTTGTTTGTCAGTTAAACTCATTGATGGTGATGTGTGTCAGGGCTCTTTATATCACTGTAAGCAATTGCAGACACCTGTGCTAATTAGTTTGGCAGGTGTGTCCAATGAAAGGCAAGACTACTTAAGAAGGCTCTCTCACATTATTAAGCAGCCTACATTTTCTGCCAAAATGGGAAAGAAAAAGGATGTGTCGGCTGCTGAGAAGCAACAAATTGTGGAGTGTTTAGGTCAAGGCATGACTACAATCAACATTGTGCGATGATCAGGATGAAGTGTCTTGGCAATCAAGAAGTATGTAGCTGATTCACAGTACACACGTGTGCGTGCTGATAAGGGCAAATTGAGGACTCTTTCCTACAGGCAATTACGTCAGGTTGAAAGAGCAGCGGCAAAAAAGCCTTGTCATAGCAGCAGACAAGTTTTTGAAGCTGCTTGTGCCTCCAACGTCCCCCGAACAACAAGATGCAGGGTCCTTCAGAGGTTTGCAGCTGTGCATACGCCATCCTGTCGACCTCCTCTATCCACTTCACACAAGCAGAAACGGCTCCAGTGGGCCAAACATTACATGAAGACTGATTTCAAAACTGTTTTGTTCACGGATGAGTGCCGTGCAGCGCTCGATGGTCCAGATGAATGGAGTGGAGGATGGCTGGTTGATGGACACCCCACGCAAACACGGCTACAGCGCCAACAAGGAGGAGGTGGAGTAATGTTTTGGGCTGGAATCATGGGGAGAGAGATTGTCGGCCCCTTTAGGATCCCTGAAGGCGCTAAAGATGAACTCCATAATGTATGTGGATTTTCTCAAACAGCACTTCCTGCCATGGTTCAAGAAGAAGAACCGTGTATTTCACAGCAAGATCATTTTTTTGCATGATAATGCACCATCTCATGCTGCACATAAAACATCTGCATCTCTGGCTGATATGGGCATAAAAGGGGACAAACTTATGGTGTGACCCCCATGCTCCCCTGACCTCTACCCCATTCAGAACCTTTGGAGCATCATTAAAAGGAGTGTCTATGATGGCGGGAGGCAGTTCACATCTAAGCAACAGCTCTGGGAGGGTATTCTGTCCTCATGCAAAACAATTGAAGCAGAAACCATCCAAAACCTGACAAATTCAATGGACGAGAGAGTTCAGAAGCTCCTTTCGAACAAGGGGTCCTATGTGAAAATGTAACATCACCTAGAATAAAGTTTTGAGTTGAAAACTGTTTGATTTCAGTTTCTAACAACCTGCTAATGCTTATAATTTCAAAAATGACCATTTTTTTGGTCTTTATTAAAATGAAAAGGTTGATCGAAAAGTTTGGGGGATCTAAGAGTGTGGCAACCCAGTAGTCATGATTACTTCGAATTCTGACAATATGAGGGTCATGCTGCAGGTAGTGCAGCAAGAAGGCACTTATGTGTCTTGCGCATCTCGGAGCCCCAAAATTATTTTCCGGGCTAGATGCAGCTAAAAATTATTTTTAATTTTAAATCTGGTGAAGCTTATTATAGATGGCCTAATAGGATCAGTGCTGCACACTGCTACAAAGCCCAAATTATTTTCCAGTCAAGATACAGATAAACATGATTAGTAATTTGAAAGCTTAAAACGGTTGGTAGGGTGATTTTAACCAATCATCAAGCTTTTACTCTCCCCAGGATGACACAGGGGTAGAAAAGTCGTTTCGGATCCATGATTTGTTCATCTTTATGAACGTGAGTCTGTCTACATTATCAGTGGAGAGCCGCGTGCGCTTATCTGTCAGCACACCACCAGCAGCGCTGAACACACGTTCAGACAGAACGCTGGCTGCGGGGCATGACAAGATCTCCAAGGCGTAAGTGGCTAGCTCCGGCCATTTATCCAGATTGGAAGCCCAAAAAGAGCAAGGGTCCAGTGACACAGTCGTGGCTTCAATGTTTACTTGGAGATACTCCTGTACCATCGTCTCTAGGCGTTGACTATGTGTCAGACTTCTTGTCTCCTGTGGCCTTGCAAAGGATGGGCTAAAAAAGTGGTGAAATGATTCCGCAAAATTGATGTTACCAGCAGATACTGTGGTTCTGTTACGGTTTGAGTGCTGAACACTTGACGGTCCCACGGTTGGCAAGTTGGAACTGTGAGATTCACTACGTGCACCACTGGTATTTTGTGGAAAAGCACATGTAAGATTCTGCAACAGTCTCTGCTGATACTCCTGCATGCGTGCATCCCTTTCTATGGCAGGAATAATTTCTGCAAATTTACTTTTGTACCGGGGATCTAACAGTGTGGCAACCCAGTAGTCAGGATTATTTCTAATTCTCACAATTCGAGGGTCATGTTGCAGGTAGTGCAGCAAGAAGGCACTCATGTGTGTTGCGCATCCAGGAGCACCAAGTCCCTGTTGTGTTGGTGGCGAGGTAACAATCATGCTTCCTTCATCTGTCCTCTCCCCCCAACCTCGCACAACAGAAATGTGATCAAGGTCTCCCTCATCTGATGAGTCTTCCATCAGTTCGTCCTCCACTTCTTCCTGGGCTCCTGCACCTTCCTCACTAGTTTGGCTGCTACCATGCGCCCTGGTAAAATCATCTCCCCCACCCTCACATGCCTGCCGCCTTGGTGCTGCCGACCGTCTGGACCTTGCAGATGTTAGCCCTTCCGCATACAACTCCTCCTCCTCTACTTCCTCCACCTCCTCTTGTGCCACCACCTGACTCCGAATTCTGTTTAACATGTGCTCCAGCATGTAAATCACCGGAATAGTCATGCTGATAATGGCATCGTCAGCACTAAACATCTTCGTCGCCATTTCAAAACTGTGCAGAAGGGTGCATAGGTCCCTGATCTGAGACCACTCCTCCAGCGTGATTTGCCCCACCTCTGAATCTCGTTGGCCCAGGCTATACGTCAGAACGTATTGCACCAGGGCTTGTCGGTGCTGCCACAGTCGCTGCAACATGTGCAGAGTTGAATTCCACCGGGTAGGCACATCGCATTTTAGCCGGTGAAGTGGCAGGCCCAACGACTTCTGTAGAGATGTAAGTCGCTGAGCTGCGGGATGCGAACGGCGGAAGTGAGCACACAGTGACCGTGCCCTCTGCAGAAGGCCATCTAGTCTGGGATAGTGGGCTAAAAATTGCTGGACAACCAGGTTCAACACGTGAGCCATACAAGGCACGTGTGTGACATTGCCCCGGCGAAGGGCCGCACCCAGGTTTGCAGCATTGTCGCACACGGCCTTCCCTTTCAGGTCCAGTGGAGACAACCATTCATGAAATTGGTTCTCCAGAGCTGACCACAACTCCTCAGCTGTGTGACTCACATTTCCCAGACATTTCAATGTAAAAACCGCCTGATGACGTTGAGCCCTACTGCCAGCATAGTAAGGAGGTGTGCAGGATCCCTTCTGCGCAGTTAGAAAGCTTGTGGCATGACCAGACAGGCTTTGGGTGCAGGTGGAAGACCGAGAGGAGGTTGAGGAGGCAGAAGCAGTGGAGGAACATTGACATAAAGAGGATTGACGCACAACTCGTGGGGACGGCAAGACTTGGACAGCAGCCCCTTGTCCTGCTGTCACCATAGTTACCCAGTGCCCAGTCAGCGACATGTAACGCCCCTGTCCATGCCTACTCGTCCAAGTGTCTGTGGTGAAATGCACCCTGTCACACACAGAGTTTCTCAAAGAAGCGGTGATGTTGTGTGTGACATGCTGGTGGAGCGCAGGCACACCTTTCTTTGAGAAGTAGTGCCGACTGGGCATCTGGTACTGGGGCACTGCGACGGACATAAGGTCTCGAAAATCCTCTGTGTCCACCAGGCGGAAAGGCAGCATTTCCGTAGCCAAGAGCTTGCAGATGGTGAAATTCAACCTCTTAGCTTTCTCATGGCTAGGAGGAAATGGTCTTTTACTTGTCCACATCTGAGGGACCGAGGGCTGGCTATTGTGCTTAGACGGGGTTGATAAGGGTGTCCCCGGCAAACTGCCGGTCTGTGAGGAAGATGCAGGCGGACATGTTAGGTTGCCTTGATCCAAAGGTGGTGCTATCGATGTCGGACAGCGCTCAACACCAGCTGGTGTTACCACCTCCAAAGAAAATGATGACCTGCCAATCACGCTGGCTGTTGCGGGTAAAGAGGTGGCAGGTCTGCGCCCCAAAACAGGTGTGACTGCTGTCCCCCCAGTCACAGAGGATGAAGAGGCCGCGGATGCACAAGATATGGCAGACGGTGATTGGCCCGGCCGGCTAGGCCGCATTGTAGCACACTGAGCTTCCCACTGCAACTTATGCTTCATGTCCATGTGCCGGTTCATGCATGAAGTACTCAAACTATGTATTTTTTGGCCTCTACTTAGCTTTTGCTGACAAATGTTACAGATAACACGAGTTGGGTCATCTTTATCGATCTGAAAAAATGCCCAGGCTATGCAAGGCTTAGCACCCATGCGACCTGAAGAGCCACCACGACTTGTGGTGAGAGGCAGAGTTGTGTTTGAGGATGCAGTTGTTGACGTGCTTCCAGTACTACGTCACTGTCCAGGAAGGCGCAACCTGACCTCGTCGTCACTAGCATCTTCCTCCACCTCCTCTGCTGACCTCATCTCTTGGCTGACTGTGGGTTGACAGTAAGTGGGATCTCCGACCTCATCATCATCACCCTGTGCGTTATCACACCCGTCGTCCTCAGAGCCAACCTGTTCCTGCCCTGACAAAAAACTAAAGTTGTCGCTCCAATCAGGTATTTGAGTCTTATCATCGTCTTCCTCATTGTCTCCACCAACAGGAGTTACAGTTTGGGAATGAGGGTCTACATTATGGTCAGAACCTTCTGCGTCTGGTCCTGGATCCGACTCATAAAGATTCTGGGCATCAGTGCAGATCATTTCCTCGTCTGGATTCACAGAAGCGCTGGAGTCGACCTCTGATTCCCAGGCTATAGTATGAGTAAACAGCTCTGCAGACTCAACCATCTGTTCTACCTCATACTCAGACGGGCAGCTGGAGATTTGGGAGCTGTGAGGAAGCAAGTGCGATTTGGGTGACACCTTTGAGGACTGGAGTATTTGTGATGTTGAAGTTGATGTGGAGGAGAGCCCACTTAAAGGAGCACTTGATATCCGTTGAAGCACCTGCTGTTTTTGTGCCTCATCTGGAATTTGTAGCGATTGGCGTGGCCGTAAGAAAGGGATCTTATCACATTGTCCGCTAAAAGAAGTAGACATTTTAGTTTGGCTGGAAGATGGTCTTTCTTCTGCACCTACCCCACGGACACAACCTTTTTTCCCCTTCCCAACACGCCTATTCCCCTTTCCACCAGCAGCAGGCCTTTTTCCACTCATTTTGGTGGTTAACTAATTCACAACTCGAGTTGTTTGCACAAAAAAACAATGGATGGTAACCGAGCAGAGCTGAGTGGCCAAACTGTGGTATTAGGCCAAAACTATTGGCTGGGTTAGATGCAGAAAAAAATTATTTTTAATTTGCAACCTGATGGAGGTCAGTATAGATGGACTAATAGACCAAGTCCCACACACCGCTAGAAGCCCAAATATTTTTTCAGAGCTAGATGCAGAAAATTTTTTTATTCAATTTGCAACCTGATGGAGGTCAGTATAGATGGACTAATAGACCAAGTCCCACACACTGCTAGAAGCCCAAATATTTTTTCAGAGCTAGATGCAGAAAAAAATTATTTTTAATTTGCAACCTGATGGAGGTCAGTATAGATGGACTAATAGACCAAGTCCCACACACTGCTAGAAGCCCAAATATTTTTTCAGAGCTAGATGCAGAAAAAAATTATTTTTAATTTGCAACCTGATGGAGGTCAGTATAGATGGACTAATAGAACAAGTCCCACACGCTGCTAGAAGCCCAAATATTTTTTCAGAGATAAATGAAGAAAAAAATTATTTTTAATTTGCAACCTGATGGAGGTCAGTATAGATGGACTAATAGACCAAGTCCCACACACTGCTAGAAGCCCAAATATTTTTTCAGAGCTAGATGCAGAAAAAAATTATTTTTAATTTGCAACCTGATGGAGGTCAGTATAGATGGACTAATAGACCAAGTCCCACACACCGCTAGAAGCCCAAATATTTTTTCAGAGCTAGATGCAGAAAAAAATTATATTCAATTTGCAACCTGCTGGAGGTCAGTATAGAAGGACTAATAGAACAAGTCCCACACACTGCTAGAAGCCCAAATATTTTTTCAGAGCTAAATGAAGAAAAAAATTATTTTTAATTTGCAACCTGATGGAGGTCAGTATAGATGGACTAATAGACCAAGTCCCACACACTGCTAGAAGCCCAAATATTTTTTCAGAGCTAGATGCAGAAAAAAATTATTTTTAATTTGCAACCTGATGGAGGTCAGTATAGATGGACTAATAGACCAAGTCCCACACACCGCTAGAAGCCCAAATATTTTTTCAGAGCTAGATGCAGAAATTTTTTTTATTCAATTTGCAACCTGATGGAGGTCAGTATAGATGGACTAATAGACCAAGTCCCACACACTGCTAGAAGCCCAAATATTTTTTCAGAGCTAGATGCAGAAAAAAATTATTTTTAATTTGCAACCTGATGGAGGTCAGTATAGATGGACTAATAGAATGATGCTATGCCCAAAAGATTTTACTTCACTAGGTGCAGTAAAAAAATTGGTATTCTATACACAGGTGGTATATCTTGCAACACAGATAGGCTACTCCACTGACTAACACACTCTGCAATAGGCCAAAAAGGATTAGCTTTGCTAGATTCAGCCAAATGCTGTGAAAAAAACTTGCACAGCACTGGCACAGACCTGCCTGGCAAAAACTGATAGGAACTGATGTAACCTAGTCCTGAAAAGGACTCCAATTACAATTAGTCTTTACTCCCACAATCTATCTATTTAAGAGCACAGACCTGCCTGATAAAAGTCGTAGGAAATGCTATAACCGAGTCCTTAAAAGGACTGCAATCACAACTATTCCCTACTCCCAAGCTATCTGTATATTTGTGCGAAAATTGGCTTGAAATTAACAAGGTATAGCGCACACAGCAACAGCGGTGCCGTCTAACACGCAGCTGCAGCAGTGAGAAAATGGTGGCGACGGGGAAAATGGCTTGGTCTTATAGGGCAAGGACATGTGACATACACTGCCAATCACACATGCCCTTGCTTGTGTGAAAAAAAGCACTTCGCTCCGTGTGTGCGCTGCTGATAGGCTGACAGATTGCACCTCCCCACTGCAAATGCGGGAAAGAGAAAAAAAAATGGAGATCTTCATTGTTCCTGCAGAGATCCATCCCCTGCCCCTCCCCCCGCCCCGCTGTACACTCAAACTGCGTATTAACATTAATTTTCATCATTACTGAGAAAAAATCCAGTTATGATTTTGGTGCACGAACAGTTATCGAACATAACCTCGAACAGCCGAATTTTTCTCAAATTGTTCGTGTTCGCCGACCGGCTCGAACACCGCCCAAAACAGCTCGAATTTGAGATTGGCGAACAGTTCGAGTAGAACAACGCTCATCTCTAGTCCTCTACTTAGAGGTCAGCAGAGGTGGACGGCAGTTGCACAAGAGCATAATAGTAAGGAGACATTATAATGTGGATTCTAATGCTTGCTACATTGTCATTTCTGCCATTCTGTGGTCAGTATCAGCTAATATCTACTCTGATTCACTGATTGTGGAAAGATCATGCTGAAAGTGAAAAGGCTGATATGCCTCCGAGCACTGTTCATGCAATGTTCATGGAGGAAGATGTTCTGCCAGTGTGGGTGTAAAGTGGTCCCTATATGGTACATTGGATGGAGTTTTCACAACCAGAAATTTGCAGACTTTGAAACTGTTTGCCTTGTATACTCAGTGTCTGGGTTTCATCGGAATTCCATTTTTCTAGGCTTCATATGGAAACTCCAAAAGGAGAATAAAATTTAGCATGAAACCAGCATTATATATATTGAAAGTGAGATCAATCTGATTAAGGAAAAAGATAAATTTAAATCATCACTCCTGTGGTAATTTTTTTTAATTTGTCCCCTAATAGGTATCATGTGTAAGTGTCATGAAGGTAGAAGCATACTCACTGGTCGCCATCTTCTCCAGGTTTCAGCTGTGCTCTAGTCCGTTGCACCTCATGAAAGCAACCATAGCCTGCTGGATGGATGTGTGAAGCAGTGGTTATTCTCTCAATGTACAGTACAGACCAAAAGTTTGGACACACCTTCTCATTTAAAGATTTTTCTGTATTTTCATGACTATGAAAATTGTACATTCACACTGAAGGCATCAAAACTATGAATTAACACGTGGAATTATATACTTAACAAAAAAGTGTGAAACAACTGAAAATATGTCTTATATTCTAGGTTCTTCAAAGTAGCCACCTTTTGCTTTGATGACTGCTTTGCACACTCTTTGCATTCTCTTGATGAGCTTCAAGAGGTAGTCACTGGAAGTGGTCTTCCAACAATCTTGAAGGAGTTCCCAGAGATGCTTAGCACTTGTTGGCCCTTTTGCCTTCACTCTGCGGTCCAGCTCACCCCAAACCATCTCGATTGGGTTCAGGTCTGGTGACTGTGGAGACCAGCTCATCTGGCGTAGCACCCCATCACTCTCCTTCTTGGTCAAATAGCCCTTACACAGCCTGGAGGTGTGTTTGGGGTCATTGTCCTGTTGAAAAATAAATGATGGTCCAACTAAACGCAAACCGGATGGAATAGCATGCCGCTGCAAGATGCTGTGGTAGCCATGTTCGTTCAGTATGCCTTCAATTCCCAACAGTGTCACCAGCAAAGCACACCAGCAAAGCACCCCCACACCATCACACCTCCTTCTCCATGCTTCACGGTGGGAACCAGGCATGTAGAGTGACTCGCCCAGGGGGATATGGGGGACTCAGTACCCGGGCCTTTACCTTCTTGGGATGTCACGGCGGTCAGCTCCCGGGCCCGTACCCTGGGGTCACTCTTAAAAAGGGGTTGTTGCTTGAAGGGATGATAAATGGTTTTGTCTCGTGACGCCACCTGTGGTTCCTGGTAATGGGTACTGGCGCTGCTGCAGTCCTCCGGGGATGATGGGATGGCAGCTGAGATGTTTCTGCTCCCCACAGGCGGAGCGGGCCCCGGGGCAGGGTTGATGGAAGGGATGCAGGTGAGAGGTGGCCCAGCCGGGTCAGGGCAGCATAACAGACGCGCACACAGGGGATTCGCTTCAGTACCTTTACTGGTGTAGACAGCAGGTATGGTCCAGGGTACTTGGTAGGAAGGGTGCACTTCTGGACTCTCCCCAGTGAGCGGGTATAAGGCCTCCTTGTCTGTTTCTTCCTCTCTCTCTCTCTGAAGCTCCTGACCTGCTTGGAACTAGGCCTAGCTTCTGTACTCTCTCACTCTCTCACCTGTCTGCTTGGTGGTAAGATCTTTCCTTTGGCTGGACGCTGGGGCCTTCGTGGTTCCTAGTTCTGTAGATGATTGTAGTTTCAGGTTGACCAGGGGTCTGGAATCCTCCTGGTATACCAGTTATTCCTACTGGGCGTAGAGGACCTGTAGGCGCAGACCCGGTGTCTGGCTTGTGTTCTGGGGTGAGCTTAAGATGCTCCTCTGCCCCCTTAAATTCTCTCTCCTCTCCTTGCCTCCGGCCACGCTCTAGGCCCTAAGGCTTCAGCACGTGCTTTAGGCCTTGGCTTGCCCTCAGCACAGCAGCTCAACAGGTGCTGCCTCTTCACTGATCTCAAGTGCCAGCACACTCTCCTACCTAACTCCACCCTCCTGTATATATATCCCTAGCAGGGCTCCCTCTGGTGGTATGAGGTGGAAGGGTGTAGATGTCTGTGTGTACTAAGGGCCTCTTGTGGAGAAGTCCGTCCATGCACCCTTTTGGGTCCTGTGGTACCTGTGTGTAGCAGGGTGCCACATTCCCCCCTAGTACAACTCAGTACTCCTGGACTGAAGCATTTTTTTTTTTTTTTGTAAACAGGTCACAACAATTACTATAACATTAACACATGCACCCTTTTGGGTTCTGTGGTATCTGAGTGTAGCAGGGTGCCGCAAGAGTCCATCCGTTCACCTTTTCTGCGTCAGTGCGAAAAATTGGGCAAACTTTGAAAGTGTCCCCAAGTGCAGTAGCAAAAACCATCAAGAGCTACAAAGAAACTGGCTCACATGAGGACCGCCCCAGGAAAGGAAGACCAAGAGTCACCTCTGCTTCTGAGGATAAGTTTATCCGAGTCACCAGCCTCAGAAATCGCAGGTTAACAGCAGCTCAGATTAGAGACCAGGTCAATGCCACACAGAGTTCTAGCAGCAGACACATCTGTTCAACAACTGTTAAGAGGAGACTTTGTGCAGCAGGCCTTCATGGTAAAATAGCTGCTAGGAAACCACTGCTAAGGACAGGCAACAAGCGGTAGAGACTTATTTTAGCTAAAGAACACAAGGAATTGACATTAGACCAGTGGAAATCTGTGCTTTGGACTGATGAGTCCAAATTTGAGATCTTTGGTTCCAACCACCGTGTCTTTGTGCGACGCAGAAAAGGTGAACGGATGGACTCTACATGCCTGGTTCCCACCGTGAAGCATGGAGGAGGAGGTGTGATGGTGTTGGGGTGCTTTGCTGGTGACACTGTTGGGAATTTATTCAAAATTGAAGGCATACTGAACCAGCATGGCTACCACAGCATCTTGCAGCGGCATGCTATTCCATTCGATTTGCGTTTAGTTGGACTATCATTTATTTTTCAACAGGACAATGACCCCAAACACACCTCCAGGCTGTGTAAGGGACATTACCCCAATACCAGTGTCAGCAGCAGAACCCCTCCCCCATAACGAGGCATCATGACCACATTTTTTGCTTACATTTTTTTTTTTCTATTTTCCTCCTCTAAAACCTAGGTGCGTCTTATGGTCCGGTGCGTCTTATAGTCCGAAAAATACAGTAATACCACAAGAGATTTGCTACTTAAATACATGACTTTCCAGATTATCAATATATAGTTGTAAAAGGTTTTGTGGTCCTATCTGTAGTGAACTATGGCAGTGAAAGGGTTTATATTTGGCT
The DNA here is from genome assembly GCF_046119375.1 of Phyllobates terribilis. NCBI lineage: Eukaryota > Metazoa > Chordata > Amphibia > Anura > Dendrobatidae > Phyllobates > Phyllobates terribilis. The sequence goes on from NW_027362762.1 coordinate 149,609,608, forward strand.
ACCCCAGAGGTCTATTACAGTTAAGAGGAAAATATGTTTGACATCATTGGTGGTCTCGGGCAGTGAAGAAATGAACAATTGAAGGCTTACCGTATATTCCGGCGTATAAGACGACTTTTGAAGACTGAAAAATCTTCTGTCTAGTCTGGGGTCGTCTTATACGCCGGTAATGCTTTTGAACTTTCAGAAATTGACATGCGGGGATACTCTGGGGGTGTTAATAAGCTGCTGTGGCCGTATCCCTGCCATGTCGGAGTTAATATAAGGTGGAGGGAGTTAAAATACGGCGGCGGTAGGTCCAGACAGTCAGCGCTTCTGTGCTGAAACTGACACATCGCTGCGTATTCCCAGCTCCGGACACAGCGCAGGGCTTCTGTGCCGACAGCTTTCACTTGTCACAGAAGCGCTGCGCTGTGTCCGGAGCAGGGAAGTTCGCATCGCTTCTGTGACAATATATGAAAAGCTGGCAATTCAGCAGCGGCATACACCGGTACCCGACAATTTAGAATAGAAAGAATAGAGCATCACACATAGATTAGATAGATAGAAACATGTCAGTCACATATATATGAAGTACAGTGACAGTATTGCTTACTGTACTTGTCATTTAGTGTAAAGGATTTATTAAAACAAATATTAGTGTTTTCATGCACCGTCTCTTTAAAAAAGCCGGCCGGCAATTCAGCATCTGTACCCGACAATTTATAACAGAAAGATAGAGCATCACACATAGATTAGATAGATAGAAACATGTCAGTCACATATATATGAAGTACAGTGACAGTGCTGGTTACTGTACTTGTCATCTAGTGTTAAAATAACGGATTTATTTAAAAAAAAATTGGCGTGGGGTTCCCCTTAATTTTAGTCTCTAGCGGAGGTTAAGCAGACAGCTGGGGCAGATGTTTGAAGCCTGGGAAGGGGGTAATACCCACGGAGCTTCCCAGGCTACTAATATCAGCCCCCAGCTGAATACATAGCCTTTACCAGCTATTAAAATGGGGGACCCCCCAAAAAAAATGACGTGGGGTCCCCCCTAATTTAATAGCTAGCAAAGGCTAGGCAGACAGCTGGGGGCTGATATTAATAGCCCAGGAAGGGAGCCATGAATATTGGCCCCCTCCCAGGCTAGAAACACCAGCCGTCAGCCGCCCCAGAAATGGCGCATTCATAGGATGCGCCAATTATGGCACTTAGCCTCGCTCTTCCCACTGCCCTGTAGCGGTGGCAGTGGCGTAATAGGGCTGGGGTTGATGTCAGCTTATAATGCCAGTTGACATCAAGCCCAGGTTAGTAATGGAGAGGCGTCTATAAGACACCCCCATTACTAACCCCATAGTAAAAGTTAAAAAAAACACAAACACCCAGAATAAAGTCCTTTAATTGAAATAAACACACAATTCTTTATTGTTCTAAATTAAACCATACTTACCGTCACGCCCATTCCAGCTGAAGCCAACGATCTCCTGCAATAAAAGTAAAATAATAAAGCAACCTCATCCTTACCTTTCCATGGTTCCCAGGACAGCTTCAGCTCTGCTACATCGAGATGACAGGCTGGACCGCAGCAGAACGCCGCCATCCAGCCTGTCATCCCGCAGACACTGAGAAGCGCAGGCATGCTTGCGCTCTGCAGTGTCTGGCTGTGACGGCATCCAGATGAGCCGACAATGAACTCAGCTCACCTCCTGGACGTCCGTCACTGACAGCGTGGGAAACTTCTACTGCGCATGCGGGGAGCAGGAGAATTTTCCCACGCTGTCAGTGACGTGCATGAGGTGAGCCGAGTTCATTGGACATGATCTCGGCTCATCTGGATGCCGTTACAGTCAGACACTGAGGAGCACAAGCATGCCTGCGCTTCTCAGTGTCTGCCGCATGGCAAGCTGAACGGCAGCGTTCTGCTGCGGTCCAGCCTGTCATGTGAATGTAGCAGAGCTGGACCGGTCCTGGGAACCATGGAGAGGTAAGGATGAGGTTGCTTTATTATTTTACTTTTATTGCAGGAGATCGTTGGCTTCAGCTGGAATGGGCGTGATGGTAAGTATGGTTTAATTTAGAACATTAAAAAATTGTGTCTTTATTTCAATTAAAGGACTTTATTCTGGGTGTTTGTGTTTTTTTTAATTACTTTACTAGAAATTCATGGCGGTCATGTCTAATATTGGCGTGACCCCATGAATTTCGGGCTTAGGGCCAGCTGATAATGCCAAGCTGGCCTTAACCCCTTTATTACCCAGTGAGCCACCGCACCAGGGCCCTGGATGAGTTGGGTACAGCGCCAGAAGATGGCGCTTCTATGAACGCGCCATTTTCCGGGGTGGCTGCGGACTGCAATTTGCAGCGGGGGGGGGCCAGAAAGCTTGGGCCTCCCTGCGCTGCGGATTCCAGCCCCCAGCTGCCTAGTTGTACCTGGCTGGACACAAAAATAGGGCGAAGCCCCACGTCTTTTTTTTTTTAATTATTTCATGAAATAATTAAAAAAAAAAGGGCTTCCCTATATTGTTGTGTCCGGCCAGGTACAAATAGGCAGCTGGTGGTTGGGGGCAGCCCGTTCCTGCCTGCTGTACCTGGCTGGACACAAAAATATGGCGAAGCCCACGTCAACATTTTTGGGAAAAATTAATTACAAAATTAATAATAATTTAGGGACTGCATCTTTATTAACCCCTCAATTGTCATTTAGTGTTAAAATAAAGGATTTTTTAAAAAGAAAATTGGCGTGGGATCCACCATCATTATAGTCTCTAGCGGAGGTTAAGCAGACGGCTGGGGCAGATGTTTGAAGTCTGGGAAGGGGGTAATACCCACGGAGCTTCCCAGGCTACTAATATCAGCCCCCAGCTGAATACCTAGCCTTTACTAGCTATTAGAATGGGGGACCCCCCCAAAAAATGACGTGGGGTCCCCCCTATTTTAATATGTTTATGAGTGACAGTTTTCCTGCTATATACCTGCATGTCATAAGAATTTAAATTAAAAAAGGACCATGTTAAATTCAAATCTGTTTTTTTTTAATTTTTACCGGTGTTTGGTATGCGTTGGAAAAGGGGTAGTCTTATACGGTGAATATATCCTAAACTCTATATTTTAACAGGAAAGTAGGGGGTCGTCTTATACACCAGGTCGTCTTATACGCCGGAATATACGGTAATTATCCAGAGCACGGAAGGGGGTAATGAAGGAGATTGGATTACTAGGTACTGTAAGACCCTGGTGATCTAGGGGGTTTAATGCCTGGTGTACTGTGGGTTACTCATCTCTCTAGGCTTCAGTAATGCACTATGTGAGTGTCCATATGGAGATGTAGAGCCACTGACTGAATTCCGTTTTGTCAATCAAGATATGACAATCAGTAGCTCTGCTCCGCCACACGGACACTGTCACTGCCATTGCTGTCTCTCATCACTGGCTCCAGTCTGCGGCGTCGGCTTGGTACTGTACTGCACACAGGTGCCAGCATTGACAGCCAGGAATGACGCTATGGGGCACGGCTGCAGTGTTCGTGCATAGCCACTGATTGCATTCAGGCAGCACTTGAGTGCTGAAAATCAAGATATAACAGTGCTCCGAGTGCAAATTGAGCGAACGTAATGGTGCACTGAGCCCTTGGCCACACCAATGGTGTACCAAATCCCCCTTAAACATTCAAAAAAGTTGATTTTTTATAGGGACTATGTCCCCTACATAAATGGTTTAGTTAGTATTTTTTGGGGTGAAAGACTCTCTTTAATTCAAATCATATTCTATGCTTCTTATTGATCCAACTTGTACAAGTAACAGGCCCCCGTAATACTATCAAACATCTCTGAAATTTGCAGTCTTAAGGCGGACCTGTTATTGTATTTCACAATACAAAATTCATACATTAATAAATAAACCATATACCTAATGAGGCTAGTATACTTACTATGAAAATACATGTCAGAATGGCTCTGTAAATCTGACAGCGTGGACAAACTGCAAAAACTAGTTGTGATGTGTAACAAGGCCTTCATAATCTCATGTAATTATAACAAATACACTAGTTTATAAGTATTGATATCTTTTTTTCAAAATGTCAAGAATAGATTTGAACTATGTGTGAATCATAAAGTAGCAGTCAAGAAATTATTTTACTTTATTCTCTCACTAGTCACCCATTATGTATAATTTTGATTGTATTGCCGTATTCAGTTATTCATGTATATCTGAAAATTCACTGTATTCTTCTCCTCAGTTAGGACATATGATCTCATAATAACCCCCTGGGAATTACATGGCATTAAGTTCTCTCAAGGGGCTCACCATTTCAGTCATCAGAAGTTCTTACATAATGAAATTGAATGGGTCATACCACTGAATTTTTTCTTTGGGGGGAAGGGGGAAGCAGAAACTCCTATCACAGTTACTGATGATGATTAGTTATTGATGAGATGAATTCAAATGGGAGGATAATCGCACTGTTACCACAGCACGCAGAGATGGTACTGACTCTATCTGCCCATGCGATGCTGTACTGATGCATCATGATATTGATAGCAGAACATGTAGGATTTAAATTTGGAAAAAAGAGAGAGGCTAAAAATCGCTGAACTACAGGGATGGAAAAAAATATTTTGTCTGAATGCTCCTTTAAAGCTGCACATAGAGACTATGTTTATTCATTTATTTTATACTTGAGACCCTTTTTCTCTCTCCTGTTTCCTGTAAATGCAAATGTTCACACCCCAGTGTTTATAGAGCAGGCATGATATGTCTAGTGTAAAGAGGGGAAGCTTGTTGGATCAATGACCAAGATGTCTTAATTTTTTTCCACAAAGCTGGAAGGTGAAATCCTGTGCATGTCCCTTAATATCCTGCCCATTTATGCAAAAAAATATGTGAATTATGTGTCGGTATCTCACTAAAGCTATCTAGATCATTAATGGAATCCATAGGATTCTATAGGTCAGAAATAAAATGAGCATGTTGAGGTCTGAATTCTATTTTTAAGAGAACTGCAAATGTGACCAAACACATAGGAATAAATAATACATAACTAATGACATTCTCAAACAATGACCTCTCGGTACAACTGTAAACCCACCATTTAAAATGAGTAAATTCAGCAGCATCTGACTAAAGGTGATGGAAAATGTGATGAAATATGTGCTATAAAACACTTTATAGAATAATCGAGAATAATATAGAATATAGTGTCATATTTGGGATTAAGAACTTTGCAGTTTAGGGGGGAACTGGTTGACAAGCGAAAACTGAATTTGAAAACCAGTGAAAACATAATTTGTAAAATAACTAAATAGAATAATAAAGTGTTGGTATCACAATTACATTTACACAATTACTGTGTCTGTATCTACACATCTGAAAATAAATATAAAAATGAAAGGGAAACAAAGCACAAAAGACAAACAAATGTGAGATTATTTACTATTTCTCTTTTATTGGGAATGCCCCAAGGTCACAATAAAAATCTAAATGTGTCCCAAAAGAGGCATGGATCCTGCTTGCTTGCCCTCTTGCTGTCATTCTTGAACCTCAATTTACAGTGCACTAGAATGACAGCCTTCTTTTTGTGGGAGTTATAAAATGATAAAATCAGAACACAGAGAAAAAAGAAAAACAACCATCTTTATTATTTATGGATTACTGTATACTGTTGTGGCCCAGTTCACATTAGCTTTAAAGTGTTGTGAACTAGTGACCAACATAAAGTATGGTGCACACTGTGTCTGTGCACTTAGCCTACACTATACATTGGGAGCTTTTCCCTACATACACTTGTCATGGCAATCTATTCACCAGACAGAGGCCAAACGTGTTTCTCTTTCAGCCTCGGTCTGGCAGGTATGCATCTGTATACAGTTTTTTAACTGTAAAGGAAAGCATAGCAGATTACGCTTGTCTATACAAAGGGCTACTGCAAAGAAACATAAACCATGCGGTACATGTTTTTTTACAGTGGGTCCTTATGGTGGGTGGATGTATTGGTATTGACCCCTAAACGAAGCATTTCTCCTCGAAACGCGCGTTGGGTGTGGTGGTTCCCTGGTTTGGTGCACTTTAGGCAACTTTACCTTTACTCCCCTTTGTTATTACATGCTTAGTTTCTTTAAGCTTTGGGGTTTTATATGCACATCATGTTGTGACTTATTATTATATAACTGATTGCTTTTCACTTTCTTTAAACATCACAGGTGGTCTATGTGTGTTATTTATGATGCATTGACACTTTGTCTGTATTTGGGAAATGCTGTCTGACCTTTTTGTGGTGTATATATAGTGTGCCATATACTTTTCTTACCAGTTGTACCCACCTTTTCTTCATTTGTAACCCCCATTTATATTGATATGTTGTTATACTGATTTATTTATTTTTATGGTTCATAAATAAAGATATTTTTAAGCCTCTCATAAAGAAGTTTTCTTGTTTATGTGATGCTGTCGATACTATAGAGCAAAATACAACTGTAATCATTTAAATATTCAATTTAAGTTTTATTGATAAGTCAGAACATTCAAATAAAAAAGACACCAAATAAATAGGTCTGTAACAGACAGGCCCATCGCCTATGTCCCTATGTTAATAGAAAATACAGGGTCTGGCTGATGTAGTCAGCACATGTATTTATTATGAATCATAGGGCATAAGCTGGAATCAACATTTGGGACAGACCAAAACAATGGCTGACTTTTCAATTTCCACATGCGGACTGATCATTAAAACTTATATTGCATATTTAAGTGGGCACTGTTGTATTTTGCACCTACAACAGAATACCACTATCTTCTAGTTACGAGTGCCGACCAGAAATTTGATTGGCATCCATCCTGACTGTGGACACTATCAGATGCATATCTCCTGAGAGTATGTGCCCGACAGAAAACACAAACGCAATGTGTACGTAGCCATACAGGGGTATTCGCATCGCCAAGATCTTATGACAATTTGTATGTAACAACTAACTAACTGTCATTGTATGAGTGTTCGTAACCATGGATATCTAAGCTACTGCAATGCCCTGCACATGGGGGAAGCAACATAGCTAATCAGAAAAACTATACTACATTTATAATTGGAGGTATTTGCCAATTTTATTATTATTACACCTACTACATAATGGGATCTTGGAGATGGGAATGCCCCTTTAACTGTATAGTAAAGTGCAGCAGACTGTGCTGTCCAACATACAGGGCTTCTGCAAAGAAACAGTGGGTCCTTATAGTGGATGGATGTCATGGCATCTGTAAAGGAGTGGAGAAGCTGGCCATACCCCCCTTGAAGAAGTTATGGTTATATTATACATTGCCATGTTTTAAATGTTGTTTTATTTATTTTGTGACCTGCAACACTTGGTTAGCTGCAGTAAGGGTTAACTATTGGGGCCAGCCCATGTGGGGTAGGAGTTACATGGGCAAAAGGAACTCCGTTTTTATTGTTAGACAGATAGGAAAGAGTACTTGAGAAGTAAAGAACCTATGGTCCTGTTGCTTGCATACCTGCATTGCAACGGGTGTTTGTGTGAAAAGAGGGGAGACCATATATCGGATAGCACGTTCTGAAGGAAACAAGCACTAAATGGCAGTAAGATCCTTAACTCAGGCATGGGGGCCTAAAGCAAGTAATAAATGGAGGAAGGATTCCTTATCTCAAGCAATTGGTCTAAAGCAAACATTATCTATACTAGATAAGAAGCTAAAGTGTAGCCAGACCTGAGGGTCATAGAGGTAAAGATGGCCAGGTTGGGACATGAGTCCTCCTATGGGAAACTGAAAATGCAATGGCACAGCAAGGAGTGTGAGGCCCTCCTCAAATGCGCTTGGAGAATAGTAGTGAGGAGTCATAGCAATGCACCTCAGTCAGGTCCTGACAAATCAACTGGAAGTTGAGACTAGCTGTGAGGGGCCGTAGCAACAAACCTCAACCCTTATGGTCCTCATGTGGGAAGATGGAGATTCCCATAATGCTGGACTTATGTAACAAGTTTTTAGGATCAGCCTCTTGACAAGAGTGGACTTCAAGGAAGAGCAAGTTGAGTTTCAGCAAGCCCAATTTTCTTCTTAATTTGTAGATATGCCTTCGCTTTCCTTTTTCTTTCTACTGATTAAACATGCTTGCTTAGCCAAGACAAATATGGATGATGATAATTATAATCTTTAACTGGTAAAAAGTTTCATACATTTGGTATTTCACTTAAAAGGATACTTATGACATACTAATAAGTGTTGTATGCTTAATTATTTCTGGAACTCCAATAGATTTTAGTGCTTAGGGTTCTCCCAAGAGATGTGAGACCAATGTCTATCAGGCAACTATTGTATTCCTAGAGGACGTAGTGAAAATAACCCCTTATGGTATCTTATTGACACTATCAATAGAGCATACATGTCAAACTCTGGCCCGTGGGCTAAATCTGGCCCCCAGGGTGATTAGAATAATAAAATGTTATAGTTGGAGGGGACCGCAGGAGTCACCAAACCATCTCAGGCAGATGTCTCTCCAGCCTCTGAAGACTTCCATTGAAGGAGAACTCACCACCTCTTGTGGCAGCCTCTTCCACTCATTTATCACCCTCACTGTCAAAAAGTTTTTTTCTAATATCTAATCTGCATCTTCTCCCATTCACTTTCATCCCATTGCTTCTAGTCATTCTTTGTGCAAATGATAATAAAGCTGATCCCTCTACAATGTGACAGTCCTTGAGATATTTGTAGACAGCTATTAAGTCTCTTCTAAGTCTTCTATTTTGCAAGCTAAACATTCCCAAATCCTCTAACAGTTCCTCATAGGACATTGTATTATATTTGGCCCGCAGCACCAAAACCACCACCCCTATGTGGGGCCCATTATTCTGTATGGAGGACTATGTGGGGCCCATTATTCTGTACGGAGGGCTAGGGGGGGCCCATTATTCTGTATAGAGGACTATGTCGGGCCCATTGTACTGTATACTGGCTGGCCTGCGATTTTGTCCAAGTTTTTCATTTTGGCCTTTTGTGCGTTTGAGTTTGACATTACTGAAAAAGAGACTTGAAGTGAATCTGTCCAGAGGATTTGACCTCACTCTGTGTGACTGCAGACTTAAGAATCCCCCCAGTGCACACACTGATTCGCCGGTTTCAGACCCGTGACCGGAGAGTATGTATCTGTGAGTTATACATACCCCCGGCCAGTGGGCGCGTCCTCGCTCTCCATACACTTGTACAAGAGTGACTCCAGACTTATCTGTTTTGACCGGAAAACCTCTTTAATATACTAATGAGGCTAAAGAGCTATGGTAGATTCGAAGCCTTCGTCACTCCAGCTCTGTTGCCTGCCAGTGCCACTTCCTCCTGCTTGAAGTCACACAGCATAGAGACTGTCTATCAAGCAGGAAGAAGCAGTGCTGAGTAGGGAGCAGAATTGGAATGACAAAGGCTTCAGATCTACAAATAGCTCTTCAACTTCATTTGCATATTAATAGGGTACTAAAAGGGGTATTTTTACAGCTATTTCAATACTTAGTGGCTGCTCCTGGGTGCTGTAGCTCAGCACCTATTGAAAAGAATAGGGGCTGAGCTGCACTTATTCAACTTAATATGCTCAAAAATCCTGATTGAAGTCATGAGACACTGGTGGCAGGGATGACAGAGCACAAGCAGCAGTGTAGAACAAGCCTGAGATTTTCAATGTTAGGACAAAGCCCCACTATCAGTTTTTGGTCAGTATTCAGTCAGTATTTTTTCTCAGGAGTGGGAGCCAAAAGCAGGTGAGGAACAATCAGAGAAAAAGTATAATAGAAACGAGTCACCAATTCTGCATTTATCACCCACTCCTGGTTTTGGCTCCAACTCCTGAGAAAAAAATACTGACCGAATACTGATCAAATACTGATAGTGGGGCTGTGGCCTTATAGGGTAAAATTACTATTATATACTGCAGTATGACTAGATTAATACAGCAAGCATCTGAATAAGAAAAATCTACAAGAAGCAAAATGAACAAAAACCCTGCTGTAAATAAATAAAGAGCAAGTGCATTTAAATAAAATAGGGTTCTTAGTAACATTGTTTTTGATCAAAAATAGTATATAAGCCATCCCACCATCGATAAGGTGACCCCGTTCGGGACGGTCCTACACTGTCTAATATTAAAAACCTTACCATGTGTCAAAGGTGACTTCATGTTGTTATAACCCTCCTGTTAGTTTTTTCTATTTTGTGGTCACGTGACCTGCTGCCTATTTATTCCAGCTCCGCCCTCCTGGCTTTGCTGGACGTCAGTGTTACTTTGACTCTTAATCTAGCCAGGTGCTTTGTACCTATCTCTATAGTTTGCTTGGTCCTTGGACCTCTTAGTACTTTTTGTCTGTTTGTCTTTTTGCTCCGCTACAACTTCTGCTAGGAGGTGTCCAATTTTGTCCCAGTCCTTAGTACTTTTAGGGACCCCTCCCTTATATCTATAGGTCTGCGTTCAGACTAGCTGAGGACGAAGGCGGGTCTGTTCACAAGGAACAGGTCGCCCGCTGCATCGTAGGGAGTCAGCTTAGTCCTATTGTAGAGACAGTTTTCCTTTCTTTCCTTAGTTCTTGTAGCAGATCATAACAGTAAGTCCAGCCCAAAAACAAAAAAACTCTTAGGAAAGAAATCCTGAGATCAGCATGGTGTCTGTTCAGGAATTGGCTCAACGCCTGCAGGGATTGTCTCTTCAGGTGGCCGATCTCCAGCAACACTTGAGTAGCTGTCCTGGAGCACATTTTGTGGAACCAAAGGTAGGACTGCCTGATTTTTTTTATGGTAAACAACAAGATTTTTTTTTCCTTTAAAAATGCTTGTTTATTATATTTTCGTTTGAGACCCAGGTCCTCTGGAAATGAATCACAGCGCATTGGGTTTATCATGTCACTTTTGCGCAAGGAACCACAGGGATGGGCCTTTTCTCTCCAACCTAATGATCCGTGTTTTAGATCAGTGGAAGATTTTTTTTCTGCTATGGGGTTGCTGTATGACGATCCTGATCGAGTCTCATCTGCTGAGACAGAACTGAGATGTTTGAAGCAGGGGTCAGGTAATGTTGAAAATTATTGTACACACTTCAGAAGGCGTTAAAGTGTTTGTTTATTGCTGGTCTAAGTGAAACGGTTAAGGATCTGCTGATTGCTTTCCCTGCACCTGGAACTTTACAAGAAGCCATGCAATTAGCTATACGTGTGGACAGGAGACTGCGTGCCAGGGTTAATGAGGAAAAAACTCCTTCTATGGCAGCTCCTAGTCATCAGAGGGTCTGCTCGGACGACGGAGAACCGATGGAGATTGGGGCGATGTCACTCCGCTCTCAGGAAAAAGACCGCAGGTTTTCCAAGGGATTGAGTTTTTATTGTGGTAAATCTGACCATTTTGTTAAGAACTGTGAGCTTCGGTTAAACAAAGGAAAAAAAAAGGTCAGTTACGCCCGTATTGCTTGTTTAAACTCTAAGGGAGTATTTCTTTCAGGGAGTACCTCATTGCAGGAGGAGTTGATTGAGTTTCAGGTATTTGTGGATTGTGGTTTAACACTGAATGTGATTGATAAGGGATTTTTGGAAAAACTTAAATTAGAATCCAAACCTTTGTCATCTCCTATTTCTGTGGTTGCTGTTAATAACACTCCTTTGAAATGTATTACTCACAAGGTAGCTGAATTTCCCCTCACTATTAATGGTATCAACCAAGAGAATTTGGATTTGGTGGTATTGGATAATTTACCTTCTCCAGTAGTTTTAGGTTTGCCTTGGTTAAAACTGCACAATCCTTTACTAGACTGGTCTACTAATGAGATTAAGTCTTGGAGTCCTAAGTGTTATGATAAATGTTGTAACGGTCGAATTGCTGCTGTGGAAAAAGGGGAATTACCTGTACCCATTCAGGATTTTTGGAAGTTTTTTTCAGAGGAGGAGTCGCAAATTTTACCTCCTCATAGGGATTATGATTGCACCATTGAGTTTATTCCGGGAGCTACTCTTCCCAAGAGTCGTTTATTTAATCTGACTATCCCTGAAAGAAAGGCCTTGGAGGAATACATACAGGCGAGCTTGGCTGCTGGTCACATTAGACCTTCTAAGTCACCTGTGGCAGTTGGATTTTTTTTGTAAAAAAAAAGGACGACGGTTTACGTCCATGTCTGGACTTTCGCGAAATTAATAAAATTACCGTACACAATTCCTACCCACTGCCGTTAATTCCTGACTTGTTTAACCAGTTAGTAGGGGCCAAGTGGTTCTCTAAAATTGATCTCCGGGGGGCATACAATTTGTTGCGAATGAAGGAGGGTGATGAATGGAAAACTGCTTTTAACACTCCGGTGGGTCATTTTGAGAATCTGGTTATGCTTTTTGGTCTTACCAATGCGCCAGCATTTTTTCAGAACCTTATTAATGACATCCTGAGACCTTTGATTGGTAAGAATGTGGTTGTGTATTTGGATGACATTTTGATTTATTCGCCGGATCTGGAGTCTCATTGGCAGAGCGTACGTGAGGTATTGCAGTTATTAAGTGACAATTCACTTTTTGCTAAGCTGGAGAAATGCGAGTTCGCGGTGCAGAGGATTAGTTTTTTGGGCTACATTATCTCCAGCGAGGGCTTTGAGATGGACCCGGTGAAGGTTCAGGCTGTGCAGGAATGGCCTAGGCCTATTGGTTTGAAATCGATTCAGAAATTTTTGGGTTTCGCCAATTATTACAGAAAATTCATTAAGAATTTTTCTATAATTGTTAAGCTGCTGACTGATCTCACCAGGAAAGGTGCGAATACGGTCCAATGGATTACTGAGGCCATTGAAGCTTTTGTGTATCTCAAGGAGAGGTTCAGTTCTGCCCCCATCCTTATGCAGCCTAATAAGACCAAGCTTTTTTTGATCGAGGTTGATGCTTCTTCGTTGGGGGTCGGTGCGGTTTTGTCGCAAGAGAACAAGGATGGATAATCCCTGTGCCTTTTTTTCGAAAAAAATTTCTGAAACCGAACTTAATTACGATGTTGGTAATCGGGAATTGCTGGCTATTAAACTTGCATTTGGACATTGGCGTCATTTCTTGGAAGGTGCTAAATTTCCCATTCAGGTTTTCACTGTTCATAAGAATCTGATCTATCTAGATGCTGCCAAGCGCTTGAATGCCCGTCAGGCTAGGTGGGCACTTTTTTTTTTGTGGTTTAATTTTTCTGTTACTTACATCCCGGGTACTAAGAATGTTAAAGCCGATGCTTTAACTCGCAGCTTTTCTCCCATGGTTGGTACCGAGGAGGAGGAGAGCATTTTATAGGAAGGAGTTGTGATAGCAGCATTGGACTCCGTTTTGGAAGATGGGATTCTGAAAGCCCAGGAGGATGCCCCGTCTAACACTCCCCATGGGAGGTTGTTTGTGCCTAGAACCTTTAGGAGAGATTTGTTTGTTGAGTATCATGAGTCTCGGTTGGCAGGTCATCCAGGAATTTCTGAGACTAAGAGACTTGTAGGTCGCAGTTTTTGGTCGCCTGGGTGGCAGAAGGAAGTCATTAAGTGGGTGCATCAATGTACTGTGTGTGCTAGATCAAAGGCTTCACATGCTCCTGCTGCGGGGTTTCTTTGCCCTCTGGAGGTTCCTAGTGCACCTTGAACGCATCTTGCAATGGATTTTATTACTGACCTTCCTGTGTCCGAGGGTTTCACTGTCATCTGGGTGGTCGTGGACCGTTTTAGCAAGATGTGTCACTTGGTTCCTTTCATTAAACTACCCTGCGCTAAGACACTCGCTAAGGCTTTTGTTAAGGAGATTGTCAGGCTCCATGGTGTTCCCACCGACATTGTTTCTGATAGGGGACCCCAGTTTGTGGCTTGTTTTTGGCGTTCCTTTTGTGACAGGTTGGGAGTCCATTTGTCATTTTCGTCTGGTCATCATCCTGAGTCTAATGGACAGACAGAAAGAAAGGACCAGGATGTTGAACAGTTTTTGCGTTGTTTTGTGGCAGACAATCAAGAGGGGTGGTCTGAGTTTCTGCCACTTGCTGAATTTGCTCTTAACAACCATTCATCCTCTTCTGCTGGGTGTTCGCCGTTTTTTTGTTGTACTGGGAGACATCCGTCGTTTGGTTCGTTCTCCAAATTGGTGTCGGCTGTGCCGGAGGAGGAGAATTTTTCCGGTGATTTGGAGAGAGTTTGGACTGATGTACGTTGTAACCTTCAAGAGGCTAACAAAAAGTCTAAGAAGTATTTTAACAGGAAACGTCAAGAGGTTTTGTTTACGGTTGGTGACATGGTTTGGTTGTCCTCAAAGAATCTGCGGTTGAGGATTCCTTCTAAGAAATTGGGTCCGAAGTTTGTGGGACCATTTAAGGTGCTTCAGGTAGTGAACCAGTCTGCTGTTAGGTTGGAGGTTCCCACCTCCTGGAAGATTAATCCGGTGTTTCATGTTTCCTTGTTGAAAAAAGCTGATGCATTGGATAGGGATGCCACTGTCACAGTTCCTCCGGTGGTGGAAGACGGTGAATATGAAATTTCTCATATCCTGAATTCCAGAAGGCATAGAGGGAGATTGCAGTATCTCGTCGCTTGGAAAGGTTTCGGTCCTGAGGATAACTCCTGGGTAAGGGCGGATGATGTCTCTGCTCCTAGACTTATCAGAGCGTTTCACAGGAGGTTTCCTGATAGGCCTGGGCCTGGAGGATCCTCATAGAAGAGGGGGTACTGTTAGAACCCTCCTGTTAGTTTTTTTCTATTTTGTGGTCACGTGACCTGCTGCCTATTTATTCCAGCTCCGCCCTCCTGGCTTTGCTGGACTTCAGTGTTACTTTGACTCTTAATCTAGCCAGGTGCTTTGTACCTATCTCTATAGTTTGCTTGGTCCTTGGACCTCTTAGTACTTTTTGTCTGTTTGTCTTTTTGCTCCGCTACAACTTCTGCTAGGAGGTGTCCAATTTTGTCCCATTCCTTAGTACTTTTAGGGACCCCTCCCTTATATCTATAGGTCTGCGTTCAGACTAGCTGAGGACGAAGGCGAGTCTGTTCACAAGGAACAGGTCGCCCGCTGCATCGTAGGGAATCCGCTTAGTCCTATTGTAGGGACAGTTTTCCTTTCTTTCCTTAGTTCTTGTAGCAGATCATAACACATGTTATGCGTTATATACTTTGTATTGAAAATGTTCCCTTTAAGAAGCCCTACTAAGCAGATCAATCTTGGGGTCCTGGCCCCACATAACAATGTCACTATCTAGAGTGTAATGTCATGATGACCTCATGTGTTTGGCTATAGAACATTTTTGTATTATTATGTTGCTTGGTGTTCCCCTGCTTTTTCTTCCTCACCTTTACGTCCTCTGTTTTCTTCAATCTTTGAAGCAATCATTGGCTTAGAAAGCATATAGAAAGACAGTCTAAACACACATCTTTTGACAGCTCATAATTAGTCTGTGGATGTAGATAAATGAGTGACACCCATGGAGGAGACCCAGACAAGGTGAGGTTGCTTCTAAGTATTTGAGAGGTGGAAGTAAGAGCTGAGGAGCCATAACAAAGGTATGTGAACAAAAATAAATGAATACCTAAACTTTGCGGTCAACATAATTACTCTATGATGCTATTGTCACTGCTCTCACACAAAAAGCCAAAGGCAAGAAACCAGTCCCCTCCTTATATGCCGTAGACACATACACATAGAGCTGACAGGGCATTTCTAGCACTTAGAGAGAGAGCTTAGCTCAGTCGCGTGGGGGATTCTCCAATGAATGGAAGGCGTTGTGCAGGGGGAGATAGGGATTAGCACCTGTCGGGCTTGTATGGTGATGGAGGTGATTTATTCTGTAATGTTTCACCTGCTCTTTTATACCTTGGTGTACAGATAAACTTTCTCATTTATCCTATAGAAAAACACTTAGAGAAATCCAAGGGTTGTCTCACAAGGACTACCCCTCTCTAGATGTCCTATTAGACTATGTGCTTGTCAGTAGAAGACGGAGACCTTTTAGTCAGGATACCTCTATGAGCCCGAACGTAAAGACAATGTATAACTTTTTATAACCGACATCTATACATTACATGGACCATTACTGCTGGCAAAAATGCTAGGACCCCTATTCCAAAAGGGATATCACTAGTGTGAACTGAACTTTATAAATGTAAGGTAATATTACAATTTAAAGGGAATCGGTCAGAATTTTTTTTCTAGGTAATTTAAGATCAGCATGATGTAGAAGCTGAGAGCCTGATTCCAGTGATTCCCTTTAATCTGATGTATACTTTTTAAATCCCTATACACTGAAAGTACAGAGGCAATCAAACTTAAATATGGATTAGTATAAATCCATACTCCAAATCATGCTGCTCTCTATGGCACCTCAGGGTGTCTCTGTATGCCACACAATACCATCAATAAAATGGCTTATATTGTAAGGCCATATTCACACGTTCAGTATTTGGTTAGTATTTTACATCAGTATTTGTAAGCCAAAACCAGGAGTGGGTGATAAATACAGAAGTGGTGACGTGTTTCTATTATACATTTCCTCTGAATGTTCCAATCCTGGCTTTGGCTTACAAATACTGATGTAAAATACTGACCAAATACTGAACGTGTGATCGTGGCCTAACATGCAGTGTTCTTTCTCTCGGGGCTTGTGCACATGACTGATTATATCGGACGAGTGCTATCTGTGGTTTTCACACATGGGACTCGTACTTATATTATTCTATATGGCGGTGCACACACACGTTCAATGTTTTCCTCAGACCAAGTGGTCCGAGGAAAAAAAGTTGACATGTTCTATTTTGACCTGAGTGTCAGATCAAAATCAGCAATGCAAGTCTATTCGGCGGTGGAAAACATATAAGTGGGGTCCAATTTTCACGGGCTGACTTAATACACAAGATAAAGAAACCTTTTTTTTCCTCCGCCTCCGAGAAAAACTGATCAAACTATGATAAAACTCTGATCAAACTCTAATCAAACTCTGATCAAACTCTGATCAGGGTCTGATCAGCATAACCAGACCATTTTTCTCAGATGAAGAGAAGACAGTTATGTGCACCTACTTTTACGGATACTAAAGGAATCTGTGAAAGAAAACCTCTATGAATTTTTTTTATAAACAGGAATGGCACATTGTGAATAATTATGTATCAGTAAAAGTCTTACCACAGGATTAGAAGTATGCTTCTGCTCTTTTATTTGGGGCATCATCATATACACTTACCACCACTAGCAGTAGTATAACATCAAGCTTGTGGACCCCGATGCAAAATCTCCAACAGGGCCCTGAAATATAACAGGTCTTTTATAGTATAGATATTGATTACTGCCAGGTACAACCGGGACACATTTGAGATGGACAGCAACGAACTGTAAGTTGTAAAGGACTTCAGCCTCCTCGGATCAATGATCCCTCAGGATGCAGAGATGACACCGGAAGTCAATAGGAGAATAGCTATGGGCAAATTGACAATGCAGTCACTGGACAAGGTCTTCAAATCAAGGAATATTTCACTTGCTACGAAGACACGGCTCATGCATAGTCTGGTCTTTTCTATAGTCACATATGGATGCGAAACCTGGATAATAAAGAAACAAGACATAAGAAGAATCAATGCCTTCGAAATGTGGTGCTGGTGTTCGAAATGTGGTGTTATTAATACCATGGATGGCAAGAAGAACAAACGAATCAATTTTGGAACAAATCAAACCAAACTTGTCACTTTAAGCGAGGATTACCAAGCTACAATTTGCCTACCTTGGACACATCATTGTATGTCTTGCATAGTAATGCCTGCTGCGGTCTCTTGCTAATTGCTTATTCAAGCAGGCAAACTGGTCCTACATCCCAGCACACACTTCCAATATATCCAAATCTGGCTTAAAGAGAGCATGTGTGCTGGGGCACTTGTGAAATTTATTCTATGTCCAAAATATTCAAAGTGTCTCGCCAGATAAACGTGACACGTGGACAGAGCAGGAGACAGGTCAGCTATGCCAGATATTCAAACAAACATGCTCCTTGTTCAGTTGCACAACAACATCTAATTTCCATATCTCTTTGCTTCATATATGTTCTAACTGCTGTTTCCTTTCATCTCTACCACCCTTTCACATATTCTACAGTCTCTCTCCATCGGTCCCTCTCTCCTCTCCTCTCCCATGTACAACACTGAGGCCTTACTGACTTTTCTCAATCATTCCAAACCATCCACTACCACATACAGCGCACAAAACGCTCACACAAATCATTGAACCATCTGCTCTTTCCCTTCTGTCTCCTCCTCCCAACCCTGGGCCTCCATACACTTGTATATACTGTATAACTCTCATCCTGCTGCACAGAGAAGCCCTGCCAATCTTATAAACATTTGTTGCTCGCCTTCTCCTGTCTCTTTTAATTGTATCCTTTGCAACTCACGCTCAGCGTGCAATAAACTCTTCTGCATCCAAGACTTTTTCCTTTCAAATTCCCTTAACCTTCTGACTATGACTGAAACATGGATCTAGCAGTCTGACACCACTGCCACAGCTGCTCTCTCGTATGACAGGATACAATTTTCACATATCCCCAGACCTGAGAGCAGGCAAGGTGGAGGTGTTGGTTTTCTCCTTTCATCACAATGTGCTTTCCAGGTCATCCACCCGGTTCCCTCACTTATGTTTCCTTCCTTCGAAGTCCACATCATTAGACTCTTCAAACCCTTATTCCTGAGAGTGGTGGTTATGTATTGCCCTCCAGGCTCCTCCCATCAGTTTCTGGATCACTCTGCCACCTGGCTTCCACAATTCCTATCCTGTGATATTCCCACTCTCATCATGGGGGATTTTAACATACCCATTGATAAGCCGCTTTCCCCATCTGCCTCTCATCTTCTTTCTCTAACCGCCTCGTTCGGCCTCTCACAGCTTACTAACTCTCCTACACATGAAGATGGAAATACTCTGGACCTGGTCTTCTCATGACCCTGCTCGCTGCATGACTTTACTAACTCCCCTCTACCACACTCTGACCACAACCTTATTTCCTTCTCTGTAAAGAACTGTCTCCTCACCTGGGACACCCCCACTTACCATACACACATAAATCTACATGCCATCAATAACCAGCAGCTTATGAACAATCTACAGTCATCTTTAGCATCCATCTTCCCCATCTCCTGTCCAGACTTAGCATTGTCACACTACAATAATACACTGCAGACTGCAGACCTGGCACACGATGCCAACGCGTTTTCTCCAGCACTGCTCAAGGTGCGCTGAGCATCTGTGGAGAAAATCACTTTCAGCAGAAGACTTCATCCACTATAAGTTCATGCTCAAAACTTATAACTCTGCTCTCCATCTGGCTAAACAAGTCTACTTTACCACCCTCATCACATCTCTAGCCAACAATCCTAAATGACTCTTTGAAACCTTCCACTCCCTCCTGAGCCCTAAAGTACATGTAACACGGGTACTTTAGATTCAGCGACGCAGAAACATAGAGCAGCCAATACAGGGTTAATAAACAGGGGAAGTTTATAATAACAGGGTAAATCTCCACGCAGGGAGTATCAGGGGGAAAATATGGGGGAAAACAAGGAAAGTAGCAGGTAAAAGTCTTTAACTGACAGTTCACAGTTTAACTAGATATAGCAGAGTCGAACCGGTTGTAAACGACAGTTTTTACACTTAGCTGACTCTTTTCCTCCACAAGGCAGTTGCCAGCTGGGGCCGGTGTTGATTTCTTCAGGCTTCCCCGCCCAAACAATGCTGCGTCTTCTGGCGGCAGCGCGCGGTTTCCCGTTTTACCCGCTGAGCCCCTAGTCCATAACAAGGCACCTCGCATGCCCGGCTCCACCGACCCCGCGTCTCTACTCTAGTCGGCTTGACTCTTCCGGTCCACTGCACTCGGCTCTTGCTCCCAGTCCTGGAGCCAGGAGCCTGGACCTTCTCACACTGCTCTGCTGAGCAGGACCCAGCTCCGCTTTCCCGCGCAAAATGTCCTCGTCTCTTCCCCTCTCTACCCACGTCACCAGTCTCCCGGTCACCTGACCTCCCAGCTCTCACTCTGGACACGCCCCCAGCTTCTCAGTCACCTGACTCCTGTGCTCGCAGTCTGTCTTCCCCCTGCAGCCAGAGGCACGGCCCCGGAAGTTCCGGATCCCTTGCTGGGAAAGTACTTACACCCCGGTCTTCCCCCTTACATACAGACCCCCATTACCAACCTAAGCACTGACGATCTGCCACTTACAGCTGCTTCTCACAAAATTAGAATATCATCAAAAAGTTAATTTATTTCAGTTCAATACAAAAAGTGAAACTCATATAAAGTCATTACAAACAGAGTGATCTATTTCAAGTGTTTATTTCTGTTAGGCTGTGTGCCCACTATGCGTTTTTTAAGCGTTTCCGCAGCGGCAATTCCGCCACAGAAACACTTAAAAAACGCTTGGTAGAAGGTCTGCTATGTTCCCCAATGATAATCCACACGTGCTGTGCACACGCTGCAGAAATTTCCGCTGCGGATTATCATTGCGGAAAAATCCGCAGCACTACCAATTACTTTGTGTAATCGCGGCGTTTTCGCCGCCATTGACTTGCATTGAATCACTTAATATCCGCATGACTACATGTGCACATGTGGATATTAAGCGATTCAATGTGCGGATGGTACCCGGGTCTGGAGAAGAGGAGACTCTCCTCCAGACCCAGGTACCATAGTAACTGTAAAAAAAAAAAGAATTTAAAATAAAAAAATACATTATACTCACCTTCTGATGGCCCCCGGTCTCCATAGCGATGCGTCCTGGCTTCCTGGTGGCTCGCGATGGTCTAAAAGGACCTTCCATAACGTCATTTAGGCATGTGACAGGTCACGTGACCGCTGACGTCAGCGTTCGCGCGACCTGTCAGATGACTAAATGACGTCATAGAAGGTCCTTTTAGACCACCGCGAGCCGTCCAACACACCGGACGCACCGGAGGAGACCGGGGGCCATTGGAAGGTGAGTATAATGTTTATTTTTTATTTTCTACCATTCTTTTTCTATAACTTGGTCACACTATATAAATCCATGCCGGTTGCATGTCCCTGGCAGGAAAAACGCATGTAAAACCCGCATGCGTTTTTTCTGCCAGTGAGATGCAAAAACTCTCAGGAAAAATCCGGAGCATTTCTGCATCGTGGGCACATAGCCTTAATGTTGATGATTATGGCTTACAGCCAATGAAAACACAAAACTCATTATCTCAGTAAATTAGAATACTTTATAACAGCTTGAAAAATGATTTTAAAATCCTAAATGTTGGCCTACTGAAATGTATATTCAGTAAATGCACTCAATACTTGGTCGGGACTCCTTTTACATCAATTACTGCATCAATGCGGCGTGGCATGAAGGCGATCAGCCTGTGGCACTGCTGAGGTGTTATGGAAGCCCAGGTTGCTTTGATAGCAGCCTTCAGCTCGTCTGCATTGTTGGGTCTGGTGTCTCTCATCTTCCTCTTGACAATAACCCATAGATTCTCTCTGGGGTTAAGTCAGGTGAGTTTGCTGGCCAATCAAGCACAGTGATACTGTTGTTTTTAAACCAGGTATTGGTACTTTTGGCAGTGTGGACAGGTGCCAAGTCCTGCTGGAGAATGAAATTTCCATCTCCAAAAAGCTTGTCGGCAGAGGGAAGCATGAAGTGCTCTAAAATTTCCTGGTAGACGGCTGCACTCATTTTGGTCTTGATAAAACACAGTGGACCTACACCAGCAGATGACATGGCTCCCCAAACCATCACTGATTGTGGAAACTTCACACTAGACCTCAAGCAGCTTGGATTGTGGCCTCTCCACTCTTCCTCCAGACTCTGGGACCTTGATTTCCAAATGAAATGCAAAATTTACTTTCATCTGAAAACAACACCTTGGACCACTGAGCAACAGTCCAGATCTTTTTCTCCTTGGCCCAGGTAAAACGCTTATGGCGATGTCTGTTGGTCGTGAGTGGCCTGACACAAGGAATGTAACAAAGAAAATGACGGCACTTCCACTACAAAAACTAGGTGTGAACAGGTGCTTACTAAGAGCAGCTACCTCCATATATAATGAACAAATAAAGTAGCACACTGTAACACTGAGTATATAGATATGAAATATGAAATATGAATAGCTTAACTGCTGTAGAAAATAGAAATAAATGAAAAATTTTTTTTTCATTTATTTCTATTTTCTACAGCAGTTAAGCTA
Source organism: Phyllobates terribilis (assembly GCF_046119375.1). Taxonomy (NCBI): domain Eukaryota; kingdom Metazoa; phylum Chordata; class Amphibia; order Anura; family Dendrobatidae; genus Phyllobates; species Phyllobates terribilis. The sequence continues at coordinate 149,631,765 of NW_027362762.1, forward strand.
TTCATATTTCATATTTCATATCTATATACTCAGTGTTACAGTGTGCTACTTTATTTGTTCATGACACAATGAATGTGACACTTGTAGCCCATGTCCTGAATAAGTCTGTGTGTGGTGGCTTTTGAAGCAATGACTCTAGCAGCAGTCCACTCCTTGTGAATCTCCCCCAAATTTTTGAATGGCCTTTTCTTAACAATTCTTTTAAGGCTGCAGTTATCTCGGTTGCTTGTGCACCTTTTTCTACCAACCACACTTTTTCCTTCCACTCAACTTTCCATTAATATGCTTGGATATAGAACTCTGTGAACAGCCAGCTTCTTTAGCAATGACTTTTTGTGGCTTACCCTCCTCGTGGAGTGTGTCAATGTCTGCCTTGTGGAGATCTGTCAAGTCAGCAGTCTTCCCCATGATTGTGGAGCCTACTGAAACAGACTAACGGACCTTTTTAAACACTTCGGAAGTCTTTGCATGTGTTTTTTGTTAATTATTCTAATTTACTGAGATAATGACTTTTGTCTTTTCATTGGCTGTAAGCCATAATCATCAACATTAACAGAAATAAACACTTGAAGTAGATCACTCTATTTGTAATGACTCTATATAATATATAAGTTTCACTTTTTGTATTGAAGAACTGAAATAACTTAACTTTTTGATGATATTCTAATTTTGTGAGAAGCTCCTATATATCCTGCAAAAAATCAATCTTATCCGTCAAGACGTTTTTGCACAATCCCCTCAGAGTTTGGATCCCCTTCCCTCCCGCACCTCAAGTTCATTTTCCATCTTTGAACCTGTCACAGAAGAAGAAGTGACCAGACTACTCGCTTCTTCTCGCCCTAAAACCTGCAACAGTGACCCTATTCCCTCACATCTCTTTCAGTCCCTTTCCCCAGCTGGCACTACCCACCTAACTAAAATATTTAACCTCTCTCTTTTTTCAGGTATCTTTCCCTCTTCATTCAAACATGGCATCATAACCCCTTTACTTAAAAAGCCATCCCTGGACCAGAACTGTGCTGCTAATTACAGACCGGTCTCTAATCTTCCTTTCATCTCTAAGCTCCTGGAACGTTTGGTCCACTCCCATCTCATCTGCTGAGTCTCAGATAACACTCTTCTCGACCCTTTACAATCTGGTTTCCGCTCTTCACACTCTACTAAAACTGACCTCACTAAAGTCTCTAATGACCTGTTAACAGCTAAATCAAATGGTCACTACTCCTTGCTGTTTCTCCTGGATCTCTCTGCAGCATTTGACACTGTGGATCACCAGTTCCACCTCACTATGTTCCGCTCTATAGGCCTCAAGGACACCATTCTCTCCTGGTTCTCCTCCTATCTCTCTGACCGCTCCTTCATGGTATCTTTTGCCGGCTCTTCTTCCTCCAACCTTCCCCTTACAATTGGGGTTTCTCAAGGCTCAGTTCTAGGCCCTCTCCTCTTCTCTTCGTATAGTGACCCTATTGGACAAACCATCAGCAGATTTGGTTTCCAGCATCATCACTATGCTAATGACAGCCCAACTATACACCTCTTCAACTGACATCACCCCCACTCTAATACAAAATACCAGTGCTTGTCTTTCTGCTGTCTCTAACATCATGTCCTCCCTCTATCTGAAACTGAATCCATGCAAAGCTGAACTCCTTGTGTTTCCTCCCTCTACTAACCTACCTATACCTGACTTTTCAATTTCCTTGGGTAGTGCCACCATAACTTCCAAGCAGCAGGCATCCTGTCTTGGAGCCGTATTTGACACATAACTGTGTGTATTTCTATCAGACCGCTTCACCAACGCCGCTACTCTGTGCCAGTCATTGCACTGGTTACCCATTCACTACAGAATACAATACAAACTCATCTCTCACCCAGAAAGCTCTCAACAATTCTGCACCGACCTATATCTCATCCCTCATTTCTGTCTATCACCCTTCCCGTGCCCTCCATTCTGTAACTGATCTAAGACTAACATCCTCCTTAATCCGCACCTCACACCTCCGTCTCCAAGACTTCTCTCTTGCTGTAATGCACTATCCCAAACGATGTGACTAATATCTAACCCCCCATGTTTTTAAAGGTGCTTTAAAAACACATCTGTTTAGACAAGCCTATCACCTCAACTCACTAACCTAACTCTCCCCTGTTCCATAAAAAATGTTATCTGCTCCAGCGTATTCATCTATCTCCACATCTTCCATGCACCCAGTAGCACATGGTAACTGCACTTGGACAGATACTGACTGATGACCATGTTCTACCTATTGTGTCGCCCTATTTCCATATAGATTGTAAGCTTGCGAGCAGGGCCCTCACTCCTCCTGTAATTGTTGAAATGTGATACTTTGTATTGTTTTTACTATCTGTACATGTCCCTACTTAATTGTAAAGTGCTGCGGAATATGTTGGCGCTATGTAAATAGAAATTATTATTATTATCATACGAAGAGAGCAATCACTGGAGAAGGACATCACGGTCGGAAGAACAGAAAGAACAATGCAAAGAGGAAGACCAGCAACCCGAAGGCTAGATACAATCTAGTTAACGTCAGAGATGACCCCAGTGGACCTCTATAGGCTTGCACAAGATCGAACTTCGTACAGAGCATTCATCCATCAAGCTCTTGAGATCGAGCTGTAGGCTGTTAAATATAAATAAATTCTAGTAATAATCTTCTCACATGAGCCAAAAGGACCTTTTTGGATCCACAAAGTCCAGGGCCTTGGTGTAGCTGCAACTCATAGATCATCTATAGTTACACCCCTGGTCAAAAGTAATCTAAGAAAACAGGAATAAAGGGACATACTGGGCTCACATTGTCCTCTTTTCATCTTGATTTCTTGCATTTTCCATGTAATTATGGGAGGTATATGGAGGTTTAGTAGTGGGCTATATAATACCATGGGAAGTGTAACTAGGGTCCACAGAACACAAATCCCGAATACACTTCAAAAGCTTATAAAAGATATATATACCCCATCTACTTTGAAAAAATATGCTGTAGGAATAGTAGAATATTTTGTTGCCATAAATTCGACTTCTGTCATCTCACCATATTTTTTCTTCATATTTAACATTTTACTTCATTTTGTAATACTGACAGGTTCATGCATGATCCCCATTGTCATGTAGTGCGTACAGCATTGTACCGCTGAAGGGCACATACACATTAAGAAATCTCATGTATCTGTGTTCCCATTCCAGTATTTTTAACTGTATATTCATTTTCAAGGTATTGGATAAAGGGCCGTAACAACAACCGGGGCAGCCGGGGCACTGCCCCGGGGCCCCAACCACCCAAGGGGCCCCAAACTGATGGTAAAAAATTGTATTTTAATACTTTAATTTCTCATAAAATACCCAGCTCCTATATTCCTGTCAGACAATGTCACCCGGAGGACAGGAGAGACTATCATTTCAATAATTTCCAGGAGCTCTGCCAGCTGTCAATGAATGGAAACCTGCACTGGCCTGGAGAGTCTCATAGCACAAGATTTGTAACAATCTGTTAGTCTGGAGATCACAGAGTGTTGGCAAGGCAGGCACAGTGCACACTGACTGTAACAAACTCTCAGCATCATTGAGAGGAGACGGTCTCAGCAGACACAAATATCTCTGTGACAAACTGTGAGAAGCCCTGCTATTTAATAAACATATACAGTTATTTGAAAATTGTGCAATATTTGGAATTATTCACCTTGTTAATTTTCCAAACATATTGACTAAATATTTAACTTCTAAAACTTGCATCATAAACAACAAAATCTATTAAAGTTCTTGCAGAACGTGGTGAAGCCTGTGTGCTGTATACAACAATGTGTAGCAGCTTCACCACGTTCCGCACAACCTCTAGTGATTGAAATGTTGAGGGGCCCCACTATGAAGTTTTGCCCCGGGGCCCCGAAGTTTATAATTACGGCACTGATTGGATAGCTATTTCCAAATGTACAGAACATGAGTAGAAAATTAAATGTAAAAAAACAGAAGAATAACAGGATGATCATATTACAAAGAGATAGGAGAGCAGCTAGAGGCATCCTGCCATCCAAACGAGGAATTGACAACAATGATGCGACTTTTGCTTTTTAACAATTAAGAAACATAGTCATAGTCTATATGAAATGAGTTCTATTTTTTCCTTTACATGGCTATTAAACTCTAAGGATGAGCAAATTTAGTTTTTTTTTATTGTTTCAAGAGCCATTTTCTCTAATTGCTTCAAGAGTTTTTATTTTTGCCATCAATATAGCCGTAATAATGGCCTATTTTTTGCCGGACAAGTGGTTGTTCTTTTCTCCAAAATATGTACTGGAAAACTCAAAAAAATTCCAAGCATGGAGAAAGAAAACTTCAGAATTTCACCATTGATTTTCGAGTTTTGTTTTTACATTGTTCATTTTGTGCTAAATTATCCAGGCAACATTATTCTTCAAGTCAGCACAATTACAGCAATACCAAAGTTGCCCAATTTTTTTTATTATTTTAGTGGTGAAAAAAAATTCTGAAGTTTGGAAAAATGAAATGTAGTTTGTGTTACCATTTTCTGAGAACCATTACTTTTTTTTCCATTGATGTAGCTGGGTGTGGGCTTATTGTTTGCCCCTTGAGCTGAAATTTTCATGCCATTTTGGGATATATACTGTATGACATTTTGATTGCTTTTTATTGCATTTTTTGGGGGAAGTGTGGCTACCAAAAAATGGCAATCTTAGCATTCTGATTTTTTTTTCTTTTGGGCGTATATTGTATGGTTTAAATAATTTTTTAGTTTGATATGTTAGACTTTTTTGCACTCAACAATACCACATATGTTTATTTTTTAAGTTTTGTAATTCAGAAGGCCCCAGCTGCCATAGTAGCCAGTCAATTTCCTGCAATCGCATTGCGGGGGCCAATGAGAGCTGGTATGTGCGAACAGCAGCAATGATATTTAATTACTTTTGGCAGGGATTGACAGCATCATTTAAATGGTTAAACTGCAACGATTGGAGCAAACTTTGGTTGCTGCAGTTACAGAAAGATGCCGGATATGTAAAACCCAGCTGACTGCCAGGTATAAAGCAGGATAAACTCCTGAGCCATACAGTTTCAAACTATTCTTAGTGACCTATGATGAAAATATACACTGACGAGCAAAAGGGTAACAGTGTTTTGAACAATTGGCTTTCAGGTTCCATATCTCACCATCCACTAATGCTTCGAATGTGAGACTACCAGCCTTTTATAGACAATCATCTTGGCTATCTCATACATTTATTTGACTTGCAAATATTTTACATATAATTAGTTACGCAGATTCTTGTCATGTCACTGCATTATTAATGTTTTGCTCCTAAAAATCTAAATTTTTTTTTTTATTATTTTGTTAGTGTTTTGTAAATCCTTCTTTGGCTTTCAATACTGTCTGAATCCTTTTGGGCTTGCTCTTGATCATATTCAAGCATGTCTTGACCAAAATTTGATCCCAGGTCTCTTCTACACGTTCTCAAAGTCAGTGCATACTGGTCGACTCACTTGGGTATATATACAGCTTTTTCTTCAACTCTACCCACAAGTGTTCAATTGGGTTGAGGTCTGGGAACTGTGGGGGTCAATCCATGATCTCTACTTCATTAACATTGAACCATTTCTTTGCCAATGTATGCTTTGGGTTGTTGTCCTGCTGTAACACTATGTCGTCCTTTTCATACCCATAATATTGCAGTATGCAAAGTAATTTGTCTTGTAGGATACTCACATATAGCTCAGCATTGAAACCACCATTGATCCTGGTCAAGCATCCAACACCTCTGGCTGTGAAACAATCCCATATCATCAGGCTTCCTCCTCCAAACTTTATTGCTCCTTGATAGCCCATTTTTCTTTTGTGTGTTCCAGACCCATTTTCACCCATCAAAGTCTAGTCTATTGAATTTTGTCTCATTGCTCCAAATCACCAATTTCCAATGTTCTACTGTCCACTTTTCGTACTTCTTTGCTTACTTGAGCCAACACTTCTTATGACGATATTGAAGGCGAGGCTTGTTCACCTTTTTTTCGGGCCACCATTCCAGACTTGTGTAATGTGCGTCGCACGTTGTTTGCATGGACGTCTGTGATCTCACTATTACGAAGCATATGAACTGCCTCTACTGCTGTGTTTGTCATGCTAGAACTGATAGATCTTGTGATGAGCTGACTTATTGACTCCAATATTTTGCTTGGACGTCCACCTCTTGGCTTTTAAATGGATGGACAGACTTCATTTTATGTTCTTCCAACTGTCATGGCACTCACATGATGCAGTTTGTTGGATAGGTTGGATATTTGTTGGATAATATTGGCCACAGCGGCCTTTTATTATAAACATTACAACATTTATAATAATTGTAAACGTGCTAAGGTCATTGAAGCTACAAAAAGTCTGGTGACCCAAAATTGACCAACCACACTTACTCCCTGTAGCGCCGGCGTCCCTGCCCTCTGCTAGGCAGGGACGCTGTTCCCCTCACCCCTCTGCTCCGAGCCCGGCGTCCTCCTCCCGCTCTGCTGGCAGCGCGCGCTCCTTCCCGGCCACTGTGCTTAGGACGCGCGCGCGCGCTCCCTCCCTCTTAAAGGGGTCGCGTGCGCCGTCCTAAGGAGTCCCCGGCCAATGGCCGGAGGACTTCACCATATATATGGCACCTCCTCCAAAATGGAGGTGCCCGAGCAATGTTGTTGCACTGTTCACTACTCTGCTTCAGCCCTCAGGTCCCGTTGCCAGTTACCTGCCAGTTACCAGCCAGAAACCTGCCAGTTTGCTGTCTGTTTCCTGCCTGACATTCCTCCTACCTGCTTGCTAGCCTGAGGTCCGACGGTCTGCCTTCCTACCCCTGTCAGTCTGTCTATGGACCAGCTTGCCCGCTCACCTGGGAGCGCTCATCTGCTACCTGTCTGTTTGCCTACCTGGAGGCTCCGCCGTCACATGCTGTGACCACCTGCTTATCCAGAGACTCTCGCCTGCTCACCTGGGAGCACTCATCTGCATCCGCCTGTTAGCCTACCTGGAGGCTCCGCCGTCACATGCTGTGACCACCTGCTTATCCAGAGACTCTCGCCTGCTCACCTGGGAGCACTCATCTGCATCCGCCTGTTAGCCTACCTGGAGGCTCCGCCGTCACATGCTGTGACCACCTGCTTTTCCAGAGACTCTCGCCTGCTCACCTGGGAGCACTCATCTGTCATCCGCCTGCTAGCCTACCTGGAGGCTCAGCCGTCACAGGTCGTACCTACCCTATACCCAGAGACTGTCCCGGTCACTTGCTGTGACCTCCTGCCCGTTCACCCAGAGACTGCCCCGGTCACTTGCTGTGACCTCCTGCCCGTTCACCCAGAGACTGCCCCGGTCACTTGCTGTGACTACCTGCCCGTCTTCCCTGGTCACCACCCGCTTCCTTACAAGGACCGCCCCCTTGTATAGTAGCTCAGAGGTTCCGCCTCCCAGACCCGTTACAGTTTGCTCGGGCACCGGAACCCGGTGGTACCCAAGCTCCCTCGCTCTCGGACCTATGTCATGAACTGTCCCGTCGGAGGTCCCAACAGGAGTCCATCCTGGGTCACCTGCGGAATGTCAACTCACGCCTGGACACTCTGACTGCTCCACCAGCAACCACCGCTAGAGTCATGACTCGCAACCCGGCAGCGCCGCTGCCCACCAATACCATGGTATCCTGCTCCGGACCCCGGCTTTCTGCACCTCCTCGCTTCGGAGGCGACTCCGCTCAGGCTCGGGGCTTCATAAACCAGTGCACCCTGCACTTTGAACTCCTGTCCCACCAGTTTAATTCCAACCGGGCCAAAGTAGCCTTCATCATGTCCCATCTCACGGGGGAGGCACTGGCTTGGCTGAATCCTCTGGGAGAGAGGAGACCCCCTGGTGTCCGACTTGCCTGCCTTTCTCACGGCTTTCTGGAAAGTCTTCGACGAACCTGGACGGAAGACCTCATCCGCATCGTCTCTGCTACGCCTCCGTCAGGGAAGTCTCACCGTGGGCCAATATGCCATACGGTTCCATACCCTTGCCTCGGAGCTGGCCTGGGATAACGAAGCTCTGGTATCTGTCTTCTGGGAGGGTCTGTCCGACCGTATTAAAGATGAACTCGCCGGTCGGGACATGCCTACCACTCTCGATGATTTAATAACTCTTGCCACCCGGATTGACCTACGGTTCCAGGAGCGTGCCAAAGAGGTCACCCGTGAGAGGAGGTTTCCACGTCTAGCTCCTTCCTTCCAGAAACCCGTCACTCCCTCCGTGTCTCCCCAGGAACACCCTCCTGAGCCTATGCAGGTCGACCAGACCAAGATGGTCAAAACCCGTCAGGACTTACGCCGTGCCGAGGGGAGCTGCTTCTACTGTGGCAGTAAGGAGCACCGGATCCGTACCTGCCCAGAGAGGTCGGGAAACGCCTGTGTCTAGGTTCGCTCAGAGAGGTTGACCTAGACAAGAATAAATCCTCTCCATAATAATAATAATAATAATAATAATAGTTTATTTTTATAGCGCCAACATATTCCGCAGCACTTTACAAATTTTAGGGGGGACTTATACAGACAATACAGAATAAGCATATCTCATATCGAACGGAGTGAGGGCCCTGCTCGCGAGCTTACAGTCTATGAGGAAGTGGGGGAGACACAAAAGGTAAAAAGTACATATATTGTATAATGCAGCCTTGATATACTGAATAGGATAAATAATAATACATGGACTGGTCGCCAGCCAGTATGTGTGCAGTCCTGACAGAGGCTTTTATGTGCATGGTTGGTTTGAACCCGAAGTTGAAGAAGATTTTAATATGGGGGAAAGCTGGGATGGACAGAGTGTGTTTAGGTGATACGCCAGTCTAAAGAAATGTGTTTTTAGGGTTCGCTTGAAACTGTGGGTATTGGGAATTAATCGAACTGTCCTGGGTAGTGCATTCCAGAGAATTGGCGCAGCACGCGAGAAATCTTGGAGACGGGAGTGGGAAGTTCGGATTATGGAGGATTTTAGTCTCCATCTCTGCTGCTGTCAGTCTCAATCGTCTGCGGGGAGAACCGTTATTTCGAACTAGCCCAACTTGACTCTGGAGCAGCCGGGAATCTTATTTTACAGTCCCTGGTAGAGAAATACCGCATCCCCACCAAACCTCTGGCTGTACCCTTGTCTGTTGCTGCCGTGGATGGGGGCCTCTTACCACGTCCCATCCAACTCATCACCGAATCCATTACTCTACAGGTGGGAATGCTGCATTCTGAGAGTATCTCCTTTCATGTTCTGCCTGGACTCTCTCACGCCCTCTTGCTAGGCCTACCTTGGCTCCAGAGACATGCACCCGTGCTTGACTGGCAGACCGGAGAGGTCCTTCGCTGGGGGCAGGACTGTCATAAGTCTTGTCTGGTTCCCGTTCATCCCGTCCGTCCTTCTCCTACCCCAGCTAATCTACCTGGACTTCCGATTCCTTATTGGTCATATGCTGATGTCTTTAATAAAAAGGAGGCAGAGACACTACCCCCTCATAGACCATACGACTGCCCTATCGACCTGTTATCCGGTACTACTCCTCCCCGTGGGCGTATTTACCCATTGTCCGCTGCTGAGACCCGGTCTATGTCCGAGTATATAGAGGAGAATTTGGCCCGGGGATTTATCCGGAAATCTACCTCCCCGGCGGGAGCAGGCTTCTTCTTTGTTAAAAAGAAGGACGGCTCTCTCCGTCCCTGCATAGACTATAGAGGCCTAAACCAGATCACGGTGAAGAATAAATACCCCCTTCCGCTCATTCCGGAATTATTTGATCGTCTGAGGGGGGCTAGAATCTTCACCAAACTGGACCTTCGTGGGGCGTACAACCTGGTCCGTATCCGTCAGGGGGATGAATGGAAGACGGCATTCAACACCCGGGACGGCCACTACGAATATCTGGTAATGCCCTTCGGTCTCTGTAACGCTCCCGCCGTCTTTCAAGAGTTGGTCAATGACATCTTCCGGGACCTTCTCTACTTCTGCGTGGTGGTGTACCTGGACGACATCTTGGTCTTCTCTCCGGATCTCCAGACTCACCGGAGGGATGTTCGTCAGGTCCTGCTCAGGCTCAGGCAGAACCACCTCTTCGCTAAATATGAGAAGTGCCTCTTTGAGCAGACCTCGCTTCCGTTTTTGGGCTACATAATTTCTCAGACCGGCCTACGAATGGATCCTGAGAAACTGTCTGCCATCGAGAAGTGGCCTCGACCGGAGGGGTTGAAGGCCATTCAGCGGTTCCTGGGCTTCGCCAACTACTACCGCCTCTTCATACCGCACTTCTCTTCCCGGACTGCCCCAATTTCCGCGCTCACCCGTAAGGGCACTAATCCCAGAGAGTGGCCGCCCGAAGCAGAGGAGGCCTTTCTTTCCTTAAAACAGGCCTTCTCTTCCGCCCCGGTGCTTCATCGCCCTGATGGCAACAAGCAGTTCTTCCTGGAGGTTGACGCCTCCTCCTCTGGAGCCGGAGCGGTACTTACCCAAAAATCGTCCTCCGGGAGAATGGTAACTTGTGGCTTCTTCTCCAAACTCTTCTCCTCTTCTGAGCGCAACTATTTCATAGGAGATCGAGAGTTATTGGCCATCAAGCTGGCATTGGAGGAGTGGCGTTACCTGCTCGAAGGGGCTCTTCACCCGGTAATAATTTACACTGACCACAAGAACTTGGCTTACCTCCAGCATGCCCAGAGACTTAACCCGCGCCAAGCCCGGTGGTCCTTGTTTTTTGCTCGCTTTGATTTTGTTCTTCATTTTCGCCTGGCTGACAAAAACATCAAGGCGGACGCCTTATCCCGATCCTTTATGGTGTCTGATCTCGAGGAGGAACCGAAACACATCATCGATCCCGCCAGAGTAATGCAGGTGGCTCCCGTGAGTCTAAATCGTCTCCCTCCCGGTAAGACGTTCGTATCAGTACCTGATCGGGAGAAGATCCTACACTGGGGTCACTCGTCTAAACTAGCTGGCCACGCCGGTCAGAAAAAGACCCTCCAGCTTATTACCCGGCACTACTGGTGGCCTACCCTGCACAAGGACGTAATAGACTTTGTTTCTGCCTGTGTGTCCTGCGCCCGCAACAAGGTTCCGAGACATCTGCCAGCCGGTCGCCTCCTTCCGCTCCCAGTACCTGCTGCCCCCTGGCAGCATATAGCAATGGACTTTATAACTGATCTCCCCGTCTCTGCCGGTTGTACGGTCATTTGGGTGGTCGCTGACCGCTTTTCCAAGATGGCTCATTTCGTTCCCCTGCCAGGCCTCCCGTCTGCACCCGAGCTGGCTAAAGACTTTATCCGCCACATCTTCCGTCTTCATGGACTGCCCCTCCACATAGTGTCGGATTGTGGGGTACAGTTCACCTCACGCTTCTGGAGAGCCACTTGTAAACTGCTAGATGTCACCCTGGATTTCTCCTCCGCTTACCACCCACAGTCTAATGGTCAAGTGGAGCGGATCAATCAGAACCTGACCAGTTACCTCCGGCACTTCGTTAATGCCCACCATTCAGACTGGGTGGATCTCCTGCCATGGGCCGAATTTTCTTACAACAATCACGAGAGCGAATCTTCCTCCAAATCCCCGTTTTTTTTGTCTTCGGTCAGCATCCTCGGATCCCATTTCCCGTCTCCACCTCGGTGGACAATCCGGCTGCGGAATCTCTTGTTAACAAATTTTCCTCCATATGGGAGAGCACCCGGTCCGCACTCCTTCTGTCATCCGAGCGTATGAAAAGACATGCTGACAAAAAACGTCTGGATCCTCCTCAATTCCGTCCAGGGGATAAGGTCTGGCTCTCGTCCAAATATGTCCGGCTCAAGATTCCTTCCTATAAGTTAGGGCCTCGGTTCATCGGTCCTCTGGAGGTCATCAGCCAGATCAACCCGGTGGCCTATAAATTGAAACTCCCGGCCAACTTGCGGATCCCTAACTCCTTCCATGTATCTCTCCTCAAACCTGTGGTACTTAACTCTTTTTCCAAGTCTACAGGTATGCCTCCTGCTCCGGTTTCCGCTGAAAACGAATTTGAGGTAGAGAACATTCTGGCCACCAAAAGGGTAAGAGGGAAGACCTTTTTTCTGGTATATTGGAAGGGGTTTGGTCCTGAAGAGAGAACGTGGGAGCCCCGGGAGAACATCCATGCCCCTCTCATCCTAGCTAAATTTCTCTCTGGCCTAAAAAAGGGGGGGCCTAAAGGGGGGGTACTGTAGCGCCGGCGTCCCTGCCCTCTGCTAGGCAGGGACGCTGTTCCCCTCACCCCTCTGCTCCGAGCCCGGCGTCCTCCTCCCGCTCTGCTGGCAGCGCGCCCTCCTTCCCGGCCACTGTGCTTAGGGCGCGCGCGCGTGCGCTCCCTCCCTCATAAAGGGGCCGCGCGCGCCGTCCTAGGGAGTCCCCGGCCAATGGCCGGAGGACTTCACCATATATATGGCACCTCCTCCAAAATGGAGGTGCCCGAGCAATGTGGTTGCACTGTTCACTACTCTGCTTCAGCCCTCAGGTCCCGTTGCAAGTTACCTGCCAGTTACCTGCCAGAAACCTGCCAGTTTGCTGTCTGTTTCCTGCCTGACATTCCTCCTACCTGCTTGCTAGCCTGAGGTCCGACGGTCTGCCTTCCTACCCCTGTCAGTCTGTCTATGGACCAGCTTGCCCGCTCACCTGGGAGCGCTCATCTGCTACCTGTCTGTTTGCCTACCTGGAGGCTCCGCCGTCACATGCTGTGACCACCTGCTTATCCAGAGACTCTCGCCTGCTCACCTGGGAGCACTCATCTGCATCCGCCTGTTAGCCTACCTGGAGGCTCCGCCGTCACATGCTGTGACCACCTGCTTATCCAGAGACTCTCGCCTGCTCACCTGGGAGCACTCATCTGCATCCGCCTGTTAGCCTACCTGGAGGCTCCGCCGTCACATGCTGTGACCACCTGCTTTTCCAGAGACTCTCGCCTGCTCACCTGGGAGCACTCATCTGTCATCCGCCTGCTAGCCTACCTGGAGGCTCAGCCGTCACAGGTCGTACCTACCCTATACCCAGAGACTGTCCCGGTCACTTGCTGTGACCTCCTGCCCGTTCACCCAGAGACTGCCCCGGTCACTTGCTGTGACCTCCTGCCCGTTCACCCAGAGACTGCCCCGGTCACTTGCTGTGACTACCTGCCCGTCTTCCCTGGTCACCACCCGCTTCCTTACAAGGACCGCCCCCTTGTATAGTAGCTCAGAGGTTCCGCCTCCCAGACCCGTTACACTCCCAGCCACAACCCACAGGCTCAGGAGTAGTGTTGAGGGAATTTGTTCGGCATTTCAAATTCAAGTTCGTGTTCGGGGTTCCGTCTTGTTTGCGCCAAAAAATCGGCTCCGCCCATGAACATCCCTGATCTGCCATGCTGTCACGCTGTCATTATCTGTGTGACAGCGTGGAAAATGAGGGATGTTCATGGGCGGAGACGATTTTTTGTCGCGAACAAGGCGGAACCACGAACACGAATTTGAAATGCCGAACAAATTCCCTCAACACTACTCAGGAGCACCAAAAAACCCAAAGGGTTCATGAGCGCATAACTGCAAAACCGGGACTCGAAATTCCTTTGCCATAGGGCCCCATCAATCACCAAAACCAACTTATCACAGAGGGATCCATGTCCTGATGAGTCCCGTGTACCAATTTAAAACCAACTTCAAGGACCCTGATACACACCACCACGAGAGTATTTGAAACCTCAAATGCTCGAGACCCCCTTTCCTTCAAAAACATCGCTGGTTCAATGCCCTCCTGTAATGCTAAAGACCATAAATCGATACCCACGGCATTCAAATGTACTCCGTCAGATAAGCAAAAATTTTCACTACCATTCTCCAAATCAAAATGCTGTACTGCCACGCCCCCATTACGGGAAAAAAAAATCGAAATTGCCCAGTTCACCTTTATGCGAGCTTTATTTAACTTTTGCACGGACCGCGTATTGTGCCATTTCATTCGTGGAACAATCTCCGACCAAACCGTTACGATCCCAGTAAACGATGTCCAAAGCCGTAAAAAAATCATTCTTCCTGTCCCTGATTAAATCCCTACACAGGCATACCCCCAAATCGTTGCCCCCTACATACAAAAGCAATATATCTGGGGGGCGATCTAACCAAGCTAAATGGTGAACTTCACGTCAAAACCCTATTCCACCCAATACCCCTAAAGACGAGCCATCAGATAACCGCATTTTCTCTCGGAAAGCGAGCTGCCTCCCGACTCTTCTCGCATCCGCACCCCAATAGAATTAGGAATGGCCCATAATCCAAATAAAAAAGGGGAACCTGTATAAAAGCAATGGCATTAGCCATAACATACCAAAATGTACCATTTTTACCTAAACTGCAACAAATGCTTCAGATTTAACGCACGACAAAAAACGCTGAGATTCCCATCTGCCTATTCTCTTTAAAATTTCAGAAATCAAACCGCAAACTGTGGCTTCAGTCGCTGCTCCTATATGGAAAAAATGTGGAGCAAAACTAAAGGGGTCCAAACTGAAATGATCTAAACACCTCCTAAAAATTTCCGGAATTGGGTATTTTGACAAAAACAAGCCATCCTCGTGACCCAGCACAAAAACCCCTAAAACAAACAGTCTGTAAATGACACATAACTGACCATTGAAAGGCCCCTAACCATACCCGCTTACCCTTACCCATTTGATTCATCTTTGATTTCTGTAACCAAAATTCTAAACCTCTTCCTGTAGAAATTACATCTCTTGCCAAAAGCCCCCCAACTTTTTTCTTAGAAGGAGTAACTAATTCGCTGACTCGTAAAGCTCCAAAGAATGCCAATAAAAAAGCAATTTGGAATAGCTGAACCTCGAATTCCGAGCAACAAACTCCCCTTACCTCCCTACCTAAGCATCCTAACAATTCAAAAGAAATTGGGCGCCGGCCATCTCTCCACGCTCTGCCCATACGAAAACTCTTAAAGAAACTTTTGGGACGGCAAGTCATTAAGTCCCTACTACCCCTCAATTTAAAACCAAAAGCGAAAACTGAAATTAAATGATTTACCTTTGACACTGACCAATTTTCTAATGCTCCTTCGCTTAACCATAACAAGAATCCTACCTGATCGTCCTCAGACAAAACCAACTCAACCACTCCTAACCGATTTACCCACAACTCCCAAACCGCCTGGTATGCAGCCCACGTGCTGATCGATAGAGATGCCCTGATCAAGGATTGGCCTGCACAAACACCAAGTTCCATCAATTCTGAGGGTAATCCAGCCTTTTCTCCACTGCGTCTGGAACCACTGAAAACAAAAGAGGGCATCAGCAACCAAATTCTGAACACCAGGTATGTGTGACGGTGTAACACAAGCATTTAGCATTAAACACTCATTAATCACAAGATGCCGCAACATTCGAATTACCAGCAGGGAAGAGGCAGTCACATTATTGATTGCTAGTACAACGCCCATATTTTCACAATTAAAACAAATATGTTTATTGCGAAAATGCCGCCCCCCACAACATCACTGCAACCAGCGTTGGAAAAATTTCCAGAAGAGTCACATTTTTAACCAACCCTGCCGATCGCCAATTAGTGGGCCATCCACTAGCACACCATTGTCCCTGAAAATAGGTGCCAAATCCTGAACTTCAAACTGTATCTGTAAATAATTCCAAATCAAAATTGTCCATAACCTTAGCCATCAACAGTGAACAGTTGTAACAATCCAAAAAACTCGCCCAGACTACCAAATCATCCTTATGTTCTTCTGAAAATCGAACATAATGGTGTGGGGCCTTAACCCCTGCTGTTGAACTGGCTAACCTACGAGAAAAAACACGTCTCAAAGGCATGACTCTGCAAGCAAAAGTAAGCTTACCAAGAAGAGATTGGATTTTTCTCAAAGTGAGTTTTTTAACATGCAACTTCTGACTTCAGAGCCGAAACCTTTTCTTCAGGTAGCCGAAATTTCCAGTTTGTTTTCCTAGTCAATGACAATACCCAAAAAACAAATACAGAAGGCCGGGCCCTCCATTTTTTCAGGAGCCAACGGAACTTCGAAAAGTTTTGCAACCCATTCCATGTTATGCAACGTGGATTTACACAATGGGGAATTCTTTGGACCAAAACACAAAAAAATCATCCAAATAATGAATGATAGGCACCCCGCCAGACATATCTCTGACTATCCACTCCAAAAACTTCTGAATGCCTCGAACAACGAACAAGAGAGGGAA
Source organism: Phyllobates terribilis (assembly GCF_046119375.1). Lineage (NCBI taxonomy): Eukaryota > Metazoa > Chordata > Amphibia > Anura > Dendrobatidae > Phyllobates > Phyllobates terribilis. The sequence goes on from NW_027362762.1 coordinate 149,648,004, forward strand.
CAACCCATGGGTAAACACCGGTCCGCGCAATACACCCCGTCCCTAAAACAACCCAGTAGCCAAATGCTATCCAGGTGAACTGGCAATAATCTGAAGGCCGCTTTGATGTCTTTCTTTGCCATCAGCGCCCCTTTACCAAATTTTTTAACCCAACTAGCTGCCTCATCAAAAGATCATTAACCGACTGACCCCGTGGATAAGAGAGGTGGTGAATTAAATGAAACTTGGTAGACTCTTTTTTTGGGTAGAATCCCTAACGGGGAAACTACCAAATCAGGAAACGGTAAACTCTCAGGGCCCAGCCATCCGGCCAATGCTACCTCCTTTGCCAGCTTATCCAAAATTATGGTAGGATGCTCATAAGCAGAATGCAAATTATTACAAGGAATAACAAATGTAGAAGCCGGGATCCGAAAGCCCTCCTCAAAACCTGACAACAACAACAACTCAGCCTTAACCCTATCAGGGAACCTATTTAGAAAGGGAAGCATCTCTGGTAGTTTCCCTTGAGTCATTCCCTTGGGAATTAGGGGGAGGAACCTTCCCTTTGGACTTTCTAAAACAACGCCTGGCCCCTGTGCAATGACCTGCTACAGTAGGAACAGACATGTTTAAATTTACAGCTGGCTCCGAATTTACATTGGCTTTCATTAAACTGCCAACACATGCCCGGCTTCTGCCCACCCGACTGTCCTGTTTGACTACCACCTACTGAACTTCCAGCATGGCCAGAGGACACAGTCCTGCCCTGAAAGACATGCTCAAACCTAGCCACGGCCATTACTCTCAACCACAAACTGATGTCTTTTTGATCCCATCTAATGTCTAATAGCCTTCCTTTGATTAAACTGTTTGTCGTATCTCAGCCATAAACTCTATATGCGCCACCTATCGAATCAAAATAACAAAACAGGCCAGAACAATTCTCAGTTTTTACTGTCATCACTCTTTTTATTATCAAGATTAAATTTTTCAAGAGGCAGAAGGGAAAAGATTTTGACATATTCGTCCTTCCAAATCTGTTCCCTCACCGCCTATCGCTTTATCATCTAAATTAATTTTATCACCCGTGTCAGTTTCAGTCTGAACCGAAACTGAAACGGGTGCTGGCACCTGAGAAGTCCCATCCAAGGTACTGATAACCTCACCAGTTGCACCCATCCCCAGCGGGAGCCAAAACGACAATTGCGCTGGAGGTTGACTATCCCCTTCTAACCTCACCAAGCAGACTTTTATAGTAGCCACAATATCCTGAACCCCTGCTACCCCTTGTGAAGGGGGAAAAATTGTGGGGGGTCCCACAATTCTACCTATACCTGACACCATGCCTACTACCCCTATACCCTGACTGCTCACTATACCCTGCGACATTAAAAGAGGGGGAAATGGACAAGACATGGAGTAATACTCACCAGGCCGCATGGGAGCTGTGATCCCAACTGCCAAAAATCCCGCATCCAGACGTCTATCCAGGTCCTTGGTGCCCGAAATCCTTGAAGATGTGACCCCCGCAGGTGATGCCAAGGGGATGTACAGATCCCCACAGATGATGACAAGGGCAGGGAGGAGAATCCCTGCGATCTGGAACAACTAGGGTGGCCTTGAGGGAAAGGCCATTGCTCTGGGGATAGACTGACAGGCTGGGCAGACAAGGGGGACCCCCTGACGCATGTGACGCGCCCCTGGGCCTGTGTCGCGCTGCGTTGCGCATGCGGGAGCTTACCCGGAGCCGGATCTCTTGAGGGTTGTAGTCTCGTGGCGGTGATCCGGTCCGTGCCCAGGGAGTCAGACTAAGTGGCGCTGTATTAGCGGTAGATGTTGGACGACTACGCCACCCGTTGAGTACAGCTAAGGAGCTGCTGCTGCAGGGCAGACCGCTGAGGCCGGTGGTAGGATTGTGCAGCGTGATAGTATAACCCCCAACGGGAGGGGTATGGCCTCAGGGCAGCCGACGTGGATGATGGGGGTAGCAGGAACCACTCAGAGACGGTACGATGTAGTTCAGGGTCTTTACTGGTGACAACGATAGACCCTCCCGGAGTACTGGCTAGCGATTGGGGCCTGGTCAGTCCTTGAGCAGATGGGATCTCCCCTGGCCAGGCGGAGTTGTAGGCCTCCCAAACTAACGATACTCTTCTGGCTACCTTGCTAGAAGCGGGTATAAGTAGCCCACGTCCCTGAGTGTACCGTGTGGTGCTCACCCATATGGCCGGTGACTCGGGGCCTTCTAGTAGCTTCCGCTCCACGACGGCGGTGCTGGTCCCACGCGTGTGACCGTGCCTTCGGGTTTCTGGGCCAGAGGACCTGCAATCCCCTGCCAGTCGGTCTCTGCTGCTGGATAGGAGTTAGTCCCCACAGCCTCGGACTCCGGGTCCGGTGATAACTTCTCAGTCAGGGCGAGCTCTGCAGCTGCCAGCCCCTCACTCCTTGTAGCACTGCTCCCACAGAGCTCCTGATGTTCTTTCCTATATCTGCTTCTCTTCTCTGTCTCTACTTCTTCTCTACTCACTAACCCTGCCTCAGCCCTAGGTTTATATAGGGGAAGTTCTTCCCCTCCCAGGACTGGGCAGGAGGTGTGGCATGCACAGGATCCCTGACCAAGAGACCTCCCACCTGCTCTCAGACATAACATTGCTGTTACTGTGGAAACCAGACCCCTGGGGTGCCACATTCCCCCCTAGTGAAATTTAGTACTCCGGGACTAAACATATTTTTAGAAAAACATAACAAGGTATAAACAATAATAATAGTACAATAAGAAAAACATATAAAGATGGTCACGGCGTGTCCGCAACCGGGTGCAGTTTTTGAAGCAAAGCAAGGTGTCCATTTCACCAAAACAGGGAGACGTAACCAGGTAGGGGTCTGTCCTGCCCCGAGTCCTTAACAGTCTTTAGTCCGTCCTGGGTTACGCTCCAACTATACACAAAGGATTCCCGGTAAATCCACCAAAGACTCCTGTAAATAACTAGAAACACAAAATTATACACAAGCAACAATAACAGACAAACATTAATAAAATAATTTAAACACTTAGATCCTCCAACGTGCGGGTAACTGGCCTCTAGTGGCCCTAGTGGACCTACGGAGCTGACTGTCTAGCCCTGAACTACAGGGTGTAGGAGCTGTCAAGGGTAAACTGGGCAGCTGTCTACCGGCTCTTTGGCTCACTAGGGGTACGGCAGGCTCACTATAAGCAGAGGGTTGATCCTCCTGTTCTGCTTGTGTGGAGTCTTCTGCCTCCTGGAACGGCTGCTCTTCCAGCTCTACCTGTTGCTCCGTAGGCACTTGGGATGCTGGTTGGAGGAACGTGAGGACGGGTACCACAACTGCACCATTGACTTGAGTCCAGGACCGAGGGAAGTCTCCGAGCACAGTACTAACCATATCTTCCCTTTCCTCTACGGGTCGATGGTCTTCTTGTTCCTCTTCAGGGTTCCGTAGCTGTTCAGGACACTTCTTCAGGTGATCCCGGGATACAATGGCTATGGTCTCCCCTCCGTCTTTACTGATGGTACAGACTTTCGGGTTCTCGTGGCTTGAGGGCAGTACGGTGTACGGGTCCTTCTCCCACTGGTCGTCCAACTTGTGGAGCCGTCTTTTCCTCTTCAAGACCTGCTCTCCGGGTACCAGGGGAACAGCGGGAGCATACTGGTTGTAAGTTTTCTCTTGTCTTTCCCTAGCCTGACAGAGACTTCGCTCCACGCTCTCCTGTACTTTCCGGTACTGCTGCTGCCTCTCTGTGTCCCAGTCTGCTTCTGGTGAAGTGTCCTCGGGTGTCAGGACTCCCATTTCCAGGTCAACAGGTAACTTACCAGGTCTCGCCCTCATTAGGTAAGCCGGGGTACAGTTGGTGGAACCTACCGGGATGTGGTTGTATAGGTCCACCAGATCGGGCAGCTTCTCAGGCCACAGACTGCGTTCTTCCAGGGGCAACGTTTTCAGGAGATCCATTACCACCTGGTTCATTTTCTCACAAAGTCCATTAGTTTGCGGATGATAGGGTGTCGTCCTTATCTTCCGGCAGCCATACAGATTGCAGAATTCCTGGAAGACCTCCGCTTCAAAGGCAGATCCCTGGTCCGTCAGCACTTGGTCCGGGTACCCGTGTGGACGGCAGAAGTGCTGCTGGAAGGCTCTAGCTGCTGTTTGAGCCGTTAAGTCCTTGACGGGGACGACAACCAAGAACCGGGAGTAATGATCCACAATGGTTAACGCGTAGACGTAGCCACTTCTGCTTGGGGTCAGTTTTACATGATCCAAGGCTACCAGTTCCAACGGCTGCCGGGTGACGATGGACTGCAGGGGAGTCTTCTGGCTGGCACGGTCCTTCCTTCTTAGGTTGCACGGGCCACAGTCTCTGCACCACCTCTCGATGGTTCCCCTCATGCCTACCCAGTGGAACCGCCCACGCAGCAGGAACTCCAGCTTCTTCCATCCGAAGTGTCCAGCCACATCGTGGTATGCCTCCATCACCATGGCTGCGTCTCTCCGTGGCACCACTACTTGCCAGATTAGTTCATGCGTCCGGGAGTTAACCATTCTGCGGCACAACTTCCCCTTGTAAAGGAACAGTCGACTCTTCTCAGCCCACAGTTGCTTGGCTTCCTCCGGAGCGTCTGGGTCAAGGCGAGCCTCTGGCCGAGTCAGCATCTCTTTTACCAGCCGGACGGCAGGGTCACTGTCTTGCGTTTCCTCCCAGTCGTAGTGAGGCAAGGGGTCAAACGTAGCGGCTTGCTTACTCCTTACCCGATGGGAATACTGGATAGTCCCATGACGGTGGAACGCGGGGAGTTCGACTTCTTCCAGTCCCTCTGGATCTTCTCCTACGTCCGGTAGGTTTGGCATCCTGGACAGGGCGTCCGCGTTGGTATTGGAGCGTCCTGCCCGGTATTTGATTGTGAACTCGTAGTTGGACAGACGGGCCATCCATCTCTGCTCTAGGGCACCGAGTCTTGCCGTGTCCAGGTGTGTCAACGGGTTGTTATCCGTGTACACGGTGAACCGGGAAGAAGCGAGGTAGTGCTTAAAGCGTTCGGTGACTGCCCACACCACTGCCAGGAACTCTAGCTTAAATGAGCTGTAATTCTCAGGGTTTATTTCGGTGGGTGGCAGTTTTCGGCTAGCGTAAGCGATTACTCGTTCTTTCCCCTGCTGGATCTGGGACAGTACGGCTCCTAGCCCGATGTTACTTGCGTCGGTGTAGAGGATAAAGGGCTGGCTGTAATCAGGGTACGCCAGGATTTCATCCCCCGTGAGGGCCATCTTCAGCTGGCGGAAGGACTCTTCTTCTAACTTCTCCCATTTGAAGGGCGGCTTCTGGTTCTTGGCCTTCCGGGACTGGCCTATCAGGAGGTCCTGCATAGGAGCTGCCTTTTTGGTGAAACCGGGGATGAATCTGCGGTAATAGCCTACCAACCCGAGGAACTGCCGCACTTCCTTTACACTGGAGGGACTTGGCCATTCCTTAATTGCGGTGATCTTATCAGGGTCGGGAGCCACTCCATCAGCGCTCACCACGTGTCCCAGGTACTGCACCTTTGGTTTCAGGAGGTGACACTTGGAGGGTTTCACCTTTAGGCCGTAGCTTGCCAGAGCTTCGAACACTTCCGCCAGGTGTTTCAGGTGGTCCTCATACGTCTTGGAATATACGATGACATCGTCCAGGTACAACAGGACCGTCTCAAGGTTTCTGTGGCCCAGACAACACTCCATTAATCGTTGGAAGGTTCCTGGTGCATTGCAGAGTCCGAACGGCATGCAGGTAAACTCGCTAAGTCCCATCGGGGTGGTGAATGCGGTCTTCTCCCGGTCCGCCTCTGCTACAGGAACCTGCCAGTACCCACTAGTGAGATCCAAGGTAGAGAAGAAGTTAGCAGATCTTAAAGCAGCCAAAGACTCCTCTATCCTTGGTAAGGGGTACGCATCCTTGTGTGTGATACGGTTGATTTTCCGGTAATCTACACACATCCTCATGGTGTTGTCTTTCTTTTTGACTAAGACTAGTGGAGCTGCCCAGGGGCTACAGCTATCCCTGATCACCCCAGCCTCCTTCATGTCTCTAAGCATCCCCTTGGCGTGTTGGTAGTGTGCAGGGGGTACGGGTCGATACCTCTCTTTTATGGGAGGATGGTCTCCCGTGGGGATGTGGTGTTCTACCCCCTTGACTCGCCCGAAGTCTAACGGGTGTTTACTAAACACTCTCTCGTACTCTTGCACCACCCGATAGACTCCCTGTTTCTGGTGTGAGGGAGTGGAGTCAGTACCCAAATGTAGTTGCTGACACCAGTCCTCCATTGTTTTCTGAGAGCCGTTACCTTCCTCCGGGGAAGATGGAGGCAAGGGTTCTACGGACTGTATGGAATCTTGATTGATGGTATACAATTTGGCTAGCGTGGCATACCGGGGCAGGTACACTTCCCTCTTCCCGATATTTATTATGCGAACGGGCACCCTCCCATGGCGTACATTGACCACCCCCCGTGCTGTCAAAATGGTGGGCCTACTGTCTGAGTAAACTGGTTCTACCATTGCCTGGTAATCTCTACCTCTCAGACCAATAGCTGCCCGGCACCAAATCATCATTTCACTTTTCGGGGGCATGGCAATAGGGAAAGGGTCACACATTCGCACGCTACCAATCTCACCACCGGAGAGTTCTAGCTGTTGCCGTCGCATCAGTGCCCGGATCTCTTTCTGGAGCACTCGCTGCTGGCCGGAGCTGGCGTTCTTGGCAACCTGCTGTAAAAGGAAAATCACCTCTGCAAGACAATTTTCAATTACATTAGTTCCTAGAGTTATCTTTGGGTGACTCTCGTGTTTGTCAATGTCTACAATGATCAGTCCCTGTGCTGCCAGTTCGACTCTACCGATTTTAATGGTCACCTCTTTAAATCCAATCTGTGGCACGGGCTGACCATTGCTGGCGATGATACTCAAGTCGTCGTCAGGGTAGCGGGTGATATCCGAGTCATTCCAGTACTGCTTGAAGAGCACGTACGGGATGGTGGTGACCTGTGACCCGGTGTCCAGTAGGGCACTCATAGGAATGCCATCCAGTACCACGGGTAAGACTGGACGTCCTCCCACATATTTGTCGCGCCAGTTCGATGGGCCTGGTGATCTTTTTCCTGGGGGTTGGCCCTCTACCCCAGGTTGTGCCAGTTTAAAGGACAGTACCTTGCCATATGTCCGGGTTGATTGCAGCGGCGGCAGATGGGTCGTCCGTCCTCGTTGTATCGGTCGCTGGGTCTTCCTCTGGCCGGTGGGGTCCTCCTTGGTCGACGCCACGGGATGTCCTCCGGTCCGGATGCCAGCTGGATCTTCCCTGGAGTGGAAACCTGTAAAGACTGCACAGTTCGGGTTAGCGCAGCAACGCTTTTAGCTAGCTCTTGGACCTGATGGTGCAGGTCTGGAGCCGGGTCATTGTTCAAAGCCTGCGCATCAGCTCCCACAGGCCCTGCCGACAAGGGCGCCGCCTCCTGGTGGTAAGTGGTAGTGGGGCGTCTGGGGGTCACAACGCCACCTGGTGCCGGTTCTCGAAGCACCCGGATGGCTCTGTCCTTGAACTGTGCAAATCCCAGATGAGGGTCCTGTAAGGCCATTGCCCGCAACTGGGTTCGGTGGGCATTGCAATATAAACCCTCTATAAATTGTTCAGTCAACAGCCTGTCCTCGTCTCCCACGCCGTCAGGGTCGGTCTGCTTAATGGCCCTCAGGGCCTCTTGTAGGTTCAGGGCATAGTCCCTTATACTCTCATGTGCCCGCTGTTTGCACCCGTAGAATCTAAGCTTGATCTCGGCTGAGGTGCGGGTATCAAAGGTGTCCCTCAGCCGGGTTAGTATCCCTGCGACAGTCCTCCCCCCAGGTGGCCAGGACTTTACCTCCCTTTGGGCTGCTCCGGTTAATTGGGCCACCAGGATGCTCACTTTTTGCTCCTCTGTGAGGGGGTACACCTGGAAGAGGCTATCCAGCTTTTCTCTAAAGTCATGCAGGGTATGTGACTCCCCTGAGTACTGGGGTAGCCAGGCTGCCCCCGGGATATAGGGCATGGTGAAAGGCATGACCGCAACAGCGGTGGCGCTGGCGGGGGTTGAAGCGGTGAAGCTCTCCTCCGTATCCGACATCCTTCTCCCCCCTAGTGGACCGTGGCCTACCTTGCGATGATCCTCTTCCGTAGGCCGTGGCTCCGCAGTGGATCGTCAGGGTTGAGGACCTTCCGTCGCGCTCCTGTGACGTCGGCGTCTGCTGGGCTCCTTCCAGGACCTTACGCAACGTCCGGACGTGAGGCGGGGCTTCAGTTCTCGCGCGCTTTTCGGAGTCCACGCCCCTCTTCTTCCCGCGCGGCGTCCTCAAGATGGCGTACAATGGCGGGAAAACTCCACGTATGGCGGGAAGAAGGCCGAAGATGGCGCCGGATGGCGGGAAAACTCCACCGATGGCGGGAAGGAAGCGGAAGATGGCGCCGGATGGCGGGAATCTTCACCACAGGTAAGTTTGAACAGTCTTTTTCAGGCACGCAGTACCCGGTGGTTGCGGGCACGAAATCCTGCCGACTACGCCAAAAGTTGACGCGCCCCTGGGCCTGTGTCGCGCTGCGTTGCGCATGCGGGAGCTTACCTGGAGCCGGATCTCTTGAGGGTTGTAGTCTCGTGGCGGTGATCCGGTCCGTGCCCAGGGAGTCAGACTAAGTGGCGCTGTATTAGCGGTAGATGTTGGACGACTACGCCACCCGTTGAGTACAGCTAAGGAGCTGCTGCTGCAGGGCAGACCGCTGAGGCCGGTGGTAGGATTGTGCAGCGTGATAGTATAACCCCCAACGGGAGGGGTATGGCCTCAGGGCAGCCGACGTGGATGATGGGGGTAGCAGGAACCACTCAGAGACGGTACGATGTAGTTCAGGGTCTTTACTGGTGACAACGATAGACCCTCCCGGAGTACTGGCTAGCGATTGGGGCCTGGTCAGTCCTTGAGCAGATGGGATCTCCCCTGGCCAGGCGGAGTTGTAGGCCTCCCAAACTAACGATACTCTTCTGGCTACCTTGCTAGAAGCGGGTATAAGTAGCCCACGTCCCTGAGTGTACCGTGTGGTGCTCACCCGTATGGCCGGTGACTCGGGGCCTTCTAGTAGCTTCCGCTCCACGACGGCGGTGCTGGTCCCACGCGTGTGACCGTGCCTTCGGGTTTCTGGGCCAGAGGACCTGCAATCCCCTGCCGGTCGGTCTCTGCTGCTGGATAGGAGTTAGTCCCCACAGCCTCGGACTCCGGGTCCGGTGATAACTTCTCAGTCAGTGCGAGCTCTGCAGCTGCCAGCCCCTGATTCCTTGTAGCACTGCTCCCACAGAGCTCCTGATGTTCTTTCCTATATCTGCTTCTCTTCTCTGTCTCTACTTCTTCTCTACTCACTAACCCTGCCTCAGCCCTAGGTTTATATAGGGGAAGTTCTTCCCCTCCCAGGACTGGGCAGGAGGTGTGGCATGCACAGGATCCCTGACCAAGAGACCTCCCACCTGCTCTCAGACATAACATTGCTGTTACTGTGGAAACCAGACCCCTGGGGTGCCACACATGCCCACCATCCTATATGTATGTAGGGAGACTACGCCGCAGGTCCTCACTGCCTGTGGCTGCACCATCAGCTGTGGAGGATCTCAGCCGGAGGTCCTTGCCAAGGGAAGACGCAGGCCACCCAACTGGGACATCGTCGCAACGGCTGATGACGCGCTTCTAGTTACAGTAGCAGAGCCCACCCCTGTCGCAGGCAGAGGCCCACTCACTGCCGCTGAGCTAGGCTGCGTGAGTGGATTCCTCCTGGCCCGGCCCGAGAGTCACGTGAGGACAGCCGTGCCGGAGACTGGGACCAATGAGGGCGACGCTCTGGAAGTGATGGTGTCGCCACTGCCCTCGCTCCACCACTGACGATCTGAGTCACCTGCACGTCGAGCCAGCAAGGGGGGGTGACCGCTGGTTGCCGTTCTAAGGGACTCCAGGAGCTGCTCTACAGTGGCCATATTACTGATACTGTGACAGGGGACTTGTTCTGTGCCCTGGGAGCGAGAAAGTGACCAAACCCCTCCCCAGGGTCCCCTTATAAATGATCCATCCCCATAAACCTTACCCAATAGCCCCTTGACCACACCTACTCCAAACCCTCGTCATGCCGGCTTCCACTCACTGTCTTAGCCTAGTGCTCCAGCCTCTCCTCACATATTACACATATTATGCATACATATCACATTGGATGCAAACTGATGTTTATTCTGCATTGGCTTTTTGATTTTTTATGTGATATATTGTATATGCAATGGTATTATGTTTGGACTTTATGTATATACAGTATACAAATGAACTGTTTTGTTATCTTATACACAGTGCATCTGAGTGTGGTCTACATGACTGAAACGTCATGCATATTCTGGGAGGCAATTTTTGTTAAATATATTGTCACTACCTTTCATCTACAATGAGTGCCATGTTCCGTATTTGCCATGTTCCGAGTCTGACCGTCTCGCAGCTCAGCTGCTCCATCAAAAGCGTGGCAGTCAACCAGTGAGCTCAGTGGCTCTGAGAGGGGCATTCCGTCTAGATGATTGCTGGATCAGTAGGAGGAAGCGTTTAGTGCTTCCTATACTGTATACACAATGTTTGTTCAGCATTAAAGTCAATTCATCTGGCATAGTTTAAGGCTGTGTGCCCACGTAGCATTTTTCAAGCGTTTTTGATGCGGAATTTCCGCAGCGTAAACGCTTGAAAAACGCTTGGTAACACGCACCCCATGGTCCCCAATGGGATTCCGCAAGTTCTATGCACATGCTGCGGATTTTTCCGCAGCGTTTATGCTGCGTTCAAAAATCCGCAGCATGTCATTTAATTTTGCGTTTCCGCAAGCAGAATTGCCTTTGTTCAATGCATAAAAAACGCAAGGCAATTCCGCATGTGGAAAACGCGTGATAAACGCGCGAAAAAAGCGCGATAAACGCGTGCGGAATTCCGCATGCGTTTTTCCGGGAGAGGACTTGCATTTATGCAGCAGAAATTTTCTGCTTCATAAATGCAACGTGGGCACATAGCCTATCACAATATCTGAAGAGTCACATATTTATACACAAATGACAAAGGACTAGTGCAGTAAATAAGACAAGTGATGTGAAACAGAACTATCAATATGGGAGTGGAGAAACAGTTGTGGCAGTAAAAATTGGTGCAGTTCATAGAGATAATGAGTGAGAAAGTTTTATTGTCACTGATTGAGGTCTTGTCCATGATTGTGATGCCACCATGAGGTCTTAGGAGCACATTCCTTAAAGGGGTTGTCCAGTCTTAAACTGCAAGTCTGTTGTCACTCTGTGAGGCCACACCCATCTAGTTAGAATGTGGCCGGAAGTATGCATATCGCCCCAGCACCGGAGAATCCTCACAGTGCATTGTGTGCGCGATGTGTGGATTCACAATTCATTAGTTAATACTAACTTTTTCATTTCAGTGATGCTTTGGTCAGTGCTAAAAAAATGCTTTGTCACAGTTAGTGTCATTCTTTTTTATTTATTCTTGTGTGACTGAGAATTCATCCTTATTCTAAGCTTTTGTCTTGTTTCCCCTACATATAGAAAATCAGTTATACATTTATGACACATACTTAAGTAGACCACATATACCACGTAGTTCCTGGCACTGATGTTGGATGGTTGTCTCTTGTTTGTGTCTAGGACGGTGGATTTTACCAAATTTCTGAAGGACTACATATACTGTACCTATCCAAATGAGGGTTGCATTCAGTTGGAGGTGTCCAGCCTGACCCCTTCTTAGCTGCCAAGTTCCCACTTCTATATTCTCTCAGGGTATAGTTTTCTGAAGAAATTTTCCATATCACATCAGAGTTCAGTTTTATCCAGGGCTTTAGAAGGACAAAATGAAAGTCCTCTGGAAAGAACATCAAGTTCCACTTTGTTGGGGTTATAAGCTGAGATATTGATAACACATATGTTTGTGTGTTTGGAAGGGAGTAGGTGTCCATATTGTCAGATTTTAGCTTTGTTTTATAACTGTATTGAGTATTGAATTGAGATGCAATCTACGGAGTTTCTTTTCCATGCTATGGGCCAGAAAGGTCTATAGTTTGTAGTAGTATTGTAATTATTGTTCTGTGCTTTCTGTAAGTGCATTCCTCAGTGTTTCAAACTCCTAGTGGACCTTACTCTTGATGCGGCAGAAGACATTCAAAAGGTGGTTCCTTAATCTCTCAGAGATTTTGTGACACAAGTTTTGTGTTTTACGAATATTGAAGATTGTAAAATTGGCTTCGTAAGCTGGAGTCCTTTGGGAATTAGATTCTCATTTTTGCATTTGGAGAATTAAAAAATGTTGCTGACCAAATGTGCACATTTTTTCAGAAGTGTCTTTAGTTACATAAGGATGTGGTACATCCTAGTATCGTGTCCCTTGTCTGATACTCACCTTCCGGTATTTTCATCCATTTCCAGCGTTGCTCCGATCGATCTCTGGTGAAAAGTGACCTGCTCACAGCTCCAGTGTTTCATGGAGATTCGCGGAGGTCACTTTTCAATACAAGTCTATGACAGCCTCATTCGGGCCTCGCTCTGGCCTTGTTCTGCCTCTCATAGACTTGTATTGAGAGCGTGTGACGTAGCTTCTGACTTCTGGGCAGTGAGAAGTGTAAAGGACATATTAATATTCATGCTATCCAAGTGTAAAGGACATATTGATACTCATGCTAGAGCAACTCCATTTTGTCTGCTTGCTTTAAAATCATGTTATTATTAGTGTTGAGCCACCCCCGTAGTGTTCGAGTTCAGTTCGGTTCGTCGAACACCTGTGTGTTCGTCGAACTGTTCGTCGAACTGTTCGTCGAACACCTTCGAACACCGTTAAAACCAATGGCAGGCAAACAAAAACACATAGAAACACATAGAAAACACCTTCAAAGATGTCCAAAAGCTGACAAACTGCTCAGAAGACACAACTAACACATGGAAAAGTGACAAGTACATATAGTCATGCGAAAAGAAAAGAGGTGGAGGAGTAAAAGGAGGGGGAGACACAGATATAGGCATGTCATGCCCTTCTAAAATCCAAAAAGTGAGAAGCCGACACGTTCAGTCCGCTCCTGCCCATGCCACCTCCGTGTCGCCGGGTTTGTGCCAGAGCCGCGGTGAACCCTGACGGCCAGCCCCCCTCTCCCAATACTGGTGCCTGTCCGCTGGTGGGTCGAGCGAGCCCCCCTGTGGTGGAGGCAGCTCTAAGCTTTTTAATTTAAATTGTCTCTCTAATTTGAATGAATACACTTTAAATCCATTTACAAGGATCTATTGGAGGGCAAGTCTCATGCCAGCAGCCGCATAATTCCAGCTCCAGTAGCGTCCACTAAAGCTGCTGCAGTTAAAAAGCTTTTATAAGGATCGAGCTCGGCTGTGCACCGCAAGGCATCCTACTGCCAGTCCCAGCCCCTATGCCTTGGGGTGCCTCCTGATGCTCTTCACTGAGTATCCCGTGGTCCCGAAGCATTTCCTTTGAAAAAATTAAGTGTCCAAACTACAGGTGGTGTAGCTTGCTTAACAGCCGGGATAATCCGCTGACTAGCAGACACTGCTACTAGGCACAAAGTATTTCCTGGGCTAGATGCAGTTAAAAATTTGTAATTAGATACTCTCGTTGGATGCTGAGAAAGCATTCCATAGAGTCTCCTGGCACGCCATATATGATTCTCTTAAAAAGCTTGGGGTAGGGGTCTAGGGGACCCTTTTATAGCCAAAATCACGGCCCTGTATCACAATACGTCACCTAGGCTGAAGATAAATGGAACTGTAGCACCCTGAGGGCTCGGTTGCTACAGAGGTATTGCACCTCACCCAGAGGTGTGAGATCTCACTCTCAGGTAAGGATGGAGTGTGGATCAGGACCCGACACCTGCATGCATTACACCACATTGCCGTGGGGCAGGGCGACCAATATGCCTCTGAGATGGGCACGACAGTCCCTGTCCCTGGCTGGAGTGGGGGGAGGGAACACTGAGGAAGGGGAACCCTGTAGTGCAGGAGCAGGGAGGAAGCAGTTCCTGGGTGCATTGAGAAGGGAGTATAAAAGGTGGGCACCATCTTAGTTCAGTGCAGAGAAGTCTGAGCAGAAGTGGCAGGGAGCAGGGGCTCTGCATGAGCTCTGCTCCGGAGGCGGGCCTAGTAACAGAGGCCCAGGCCTGGAAGAGGGAGAAGGAAGGAAGAGGAGCGGAGAAGGCTCCAGGAACGAGGAATGAAGGGATCCCAGGGGTGCGGACGGGCGAGTCGCCACCGCACGCCCGAATCCACCTGCGTGGAGGGGTCAGGCCAAAGGGGGAGACCGGTCCCCGAAACTAGTGGAGGCAGGAAACGACCCTCAGCTAGAAACCGGAGGCTGTGACATTTTATGTGGCGCAGCCCCTCGCTACACCCGCTAGGAAGGCACCACATAGGGTCAGGGAAACTGGCGCCAAGTTTACCAAGAGGAGGCCCGAGGCAGCCGGACAGAAGGGTTGGTAAGAAAGGCCAGACAAAGGACACACAAAGGGGGTCCTGTGAAGCGCTCCAAAGTTATCTGGGAGTTGTCTGAGCCCCTCACCTGGTGAGCACAGTACGACGTGGGCAGCCGTTACCTGCAGACGTGGTCTGGATAATAAGAACTGTGAGTAAAGGCCCTGGACTGCATCACTGACTCCGTGTCGTTACTGCTGCTGCCCTGCACCATCACCCCCATCCTCCGCATACATTGCCCTGAGGCTATACTCCTCCCGTGGGGAGTTATGCTACGCTCTGCTGCACCCACAACACCAGCCTCAGCGGTCTGCCCTGCAGCGGCGGTTCACTCTGACCGCAATCCACGGGTGGCGTAGTCGGACATTTAAACATCAAAACCACATAAATAGTTCCGCCACTGGTTTGACCACCCTGAGCCACGGAACCGGGTCGCCGCCACGAAGACTACAACCACCAGCATCCACCAAAAAGGGTCCGGCTCCGGGTGTCCCAAGCCCAGAGGGTGCATCAGAACATTTTCATCACCTTTCACAATCACCAATGGGACAAGGCAGGGATGTCCTCTGTCCCCTCTCTTATACATCCTAGTGACGGAGCACCTGCTCTCATCAATTCGCCATAACCCCAATATTAGGTGGATTGAGGTGGGAGGCACCGAGTACAAGTGCTCTCTATTTGCTGATGATGTCCTAGTATATATCACTCAATCACATATATCCATCCATGCTGTTATGGCTGAAATAGATCACTTTGTTACATGGTCAAATTTTAAAATCAATGCAGCGAAGTCTGAGGCCCTCGATGTCTCCCTCCCCAAATCCATATAGGATTCCATCCAGTCCAACTTTCCCTTTGCCTGGCCCTCACAGGGTATCAAATACTTAGGAATTCCTATTCATAGAGACCTCTCCCATCTATGTTATCTTAATTTTGGGCCCTTTATTGAACAACTCCATACAGACCACGGTTGGCAAGTTAGAACTGTAAGATTCACTACGTGAACCACTGGTGTTTTGTGGAAAAGCACATGTACACTGTGTTCCAAATTATTATGCAAAAAGTGTTTAGGAGTGATAAGGGAAGAATTTGTTTGTCAGTTAAACTCATTGATGGTGATGTGTGTCAGGGCTCTTTATATCACTGTAAGCAATTGCAGACACCTGTGCTAATTAGTTTGGCAGGTGTGTCCAATGAAAGGCAAGACTACCAAGAAGGCTGTCTCACATTATTAAGCAGCCTACATTTTCTGCCAAAATGGGAAAGAAAAAGGATGTGTCGGCTGCTGAGAAGCAACAAATTGTGGAGTGTTTGGGTCAAGGCATGACTACAATCAACATTGTGCGATGATCAGGATGAAGTGTCCTGGCAATCAAGAAGTATGTAGCTGATTCTCAGTACACACGTGTGCGTGCTGATAACGGCAAATTGAGGACTCTTTCCTACAGGCAATTACGTCAGGTTAAAAGAGCAGCGGCAAAAAAGCCTTGTCATAGCAGCAGACAAGTTTTTGAAGCTGCTGGTGCCTCCAACGTCCCCCGAACAACAAGATGCAGGGTCCTTCAGAGGTTTGCAGCTGTGCATACGCCATCCTGTCGACCTCCTCTATCCACTTCACACAAGCAGAAACGGCTCCAGTGGCCCAAACATTACATGAAGACTGATTTCAAAACTGTTTTGTTCACGGATGAGTGCCGTGCAGCGCTCGATGGTCCAGATGGATGGAGTGGAGGATGGTGGTTAATGGACACCCCACGCAAACACGGCTACAGCACCAACAAGGAGGAGGTGGAGTAATTTTTGGGCTGGAATCATGGGGAGAGAGATTGTCGGCCCCTTTAGGATCCCTGAAGGCGCTAAAGATGAACTCCATAATGTATGTGGATTTTCTCAAACAGCACTTCCTGCCATGGTTCAAGAAGAAGAACCGTGTATTTCACAGCAAGATCATTTTTTTGCATGATAATGCACCATCTCATGCTGCACATAAAACATCTGCATCTCTGGCTGATATGGGCATAAAAGGGGACAAACTTATGGTGTGACCCCCATGCTCCCCTGACCTCTACCCCATTCAGAACCTCTGGAGCATCATCAAAAGGAGTGTCTATGATGGCGGGAGGCAGTTCACATCTAAGCAACAGCTCTGGGAGGGTATTCTGTCCTCATGCAAAACAATTGAAGCAGAAACCATCCAAAACCTGACAAATTCAATGGACGAGAGAGTTCAGAAGCTCCTTTCGAACAAGGGGTCCTATGTGAAAATGTAACATCACCTAGAATAAAGTTTTGAGTTGAAAACTGTTTGATTTCAGTTTCTAACAACCTGCTAATGCTTATAATTTCAAAAATTACCATTTTTTTGGTCTTTATTAAAATGAAAAGGTTGATCGAAAAGTTTGGGGGATCTAAGAGTGTGGCAACCCAGTAGTCATGATTACTTCGAATTCTGACAATATGAGGGTCATGTTGCAGGTAGTGCAGCAAGAAGGCACTTATGTGTCTTGCGCATCTCGGAGCCCCAAAATTATTTTCCGGGCTAGATGCAGCTAAAAATTATTATTAATTTTAAATCTGGTGGAGCTTAGTATAGATGGCCTAATAGGATCAGTGCTGCACACTGCTACAAAGCCCAAATTATTTTCCAGTCAAGATACAGATAAACATGATTAGTAATTTTAAATCTGGTGGAGCTTATTATAGATGGCCTAATAGAATCAGTGCTGCACACTGCTACAAAGCCCAAATTATTTTCCAGCCAAGATACAGATAAACATGATTAGTAATTTGAAAGCTTAAAACGGTTGGTAGGGTGATTTTAACCAATCATCAAGCTTTTACTCTCCCCAGGATGACACAGGGGTAGAAAAGTCGTTTCGGATCCATGATTTGTTCATCTTTATGAACGTGAGTCTGTCTACATTATCAGTGGAGAGCCGCGTGCGCTTATCTGTCAGCACACCACCAGCAGCGCTGAACACACGTTCAGACAGAATGCTGGCTGCGGGGCATGACAAGATCTCCAAGGCGTAAGTGGCTAGCTCCGGCCATTTATCCAGATTGGAAGCCCAAAAAGAGCAAGGGTCCAGTGACACAGTCATGGCTTCAATGTTTACTTGGAGATACTCCTGTACCATCGTCTCTAGGCGTTGACTATGTGTCAGACTTCTTGTCTCCTGTGGCCTTGCAAAGGATGGGTTAAAAAAGTGGTGAAATGATTCCGCAAAATTGATGTTACCAGCAGATACTGTGGTTCTGTTACGGTTTGAGTGCTGAACACTTGACGGTCCCACGGTTGGCAAGTTGGAACTGTGAGATTCACTACGTGCACCACTGGTGTTTTGTGGAAAAGCACATGTAAGATTCTGCAACAGTCTCTGCTGATACTCCTGCATGCGTGCATCCCTTTCTATGGCAGGAATAATTTCTGCAAATTTACTTTTGTACCGGGGATCTAACAGTGTGGCAACCCAGTAGTCAGGATTATTTCTAATTCTCACAATTCGAGGGTCATGTTGCAGGTAGTGCAGCAAGAAGGCACTCATGTGTGTTGCGCATCCAGGAGCACCAAGTCCCTGTTGTGTTGGTGGCGAGGTAACAATCATGCTTCCTTCCTCTGTCCTCTCCCCCCAACCTCGCACAACAGAAATGTGATCAAGGTCTCCCTCATCTGATGAGTCTTCCATCAGTTCGTCCTCCACTTCTTCCTGGGCTCCTGCACCTTCCTCACTAGTTTGGCTGCTACCATGCGCCCTGGTAAAACCATCTCCCCCACCCTCACATGCCTGCCGCCTTGGTGCTGCCGACCGTCTGGACCTTGCAGATGTTAGCCCTTCCGCATACAACTCTTCCTCCTCTACTTCCTCCACCTCCTCTTGTGCCACCACCTGACTCCGAATTCTGTTTAACATGCGCTCCAGCATGTAAATCACCGGAATAGTCATGCTGATAATGGCATCGTCAGCACTAAACATCTTCGTCGCCATTTCAAAACTGTGCAGAAGGGTGCATAGGTCCCTGATATGAGACCACTCCTCCAGCGTGATTTGCCCCACCTCTGAATCTCGTTGGCCCAGGCTATACATCAGAACATATTGCACCAGGGCTTGTCGGTGCTGCCACAGTCGCTGCAACATGTGCAGAGTTGAATTCCACCGGGTAGGCACATCGCATTTTAGCCGGTGAAGTGGCAGGCCCAATGACTTCTGTAGAGATGTAAGTCGCTGAGCTGCGGGATGCGAACGGCGGAAGTGAGCACACAGCGACCGTGCCCTCTGCAGAAGGCCATCTAGTCTGGGATAGTGGGCTAAAAATTGCTGGACAACCAGGTTCAACACGTGAGCCATACAAGGCACGTGTGTGACATTGCCCCGGCGAAGGGCCGCACCCAGGTTTGCAGCATTGTCGCACACGGCCTTCCCTGGTTTCAGGTCCAGTGGAGACAACCATTCATGAAATTGGTTCTCCAGAGCTGACCACAACTCCTCAGCTGTGTGACTCACATTTCCCAGACATTTCAAAGTAAAAACCGCCTGATGACGTTGAGCCCTACTGCCAGCATAGTAAGGAGGTGTGCAGGATCCCTTCTGCGCAGTTAGAAAGCTTGTGGCATGACCAGACAGGCTTTGGGTGCAGGTGGAAGACCGAGAGGAGGTTGAGGAGGCAGAAGCAGTGGAGGAACTTTGACATAAAGAGGATTGACGCACAACTCGTGTGGACGGCAAGACTTGGACAGCAGCCCCTTGTCCTGCTGTCACCATAGTTACCCAGTGCCCAGTCAGCGACATGTAACGCCCCTGTCCATGCCTACTCGTCCAAGTGTCTGTGGTGAAATGCACCCTGTCACACACAGAGTTTCTCAAAGAAGCGGTGATGTGTGCGACATGCTGGTGGAGCGCAGGCACACCTTTCTTTGAGAAGTAGTGCCGACTGGGCATCTGGTACTGGGGCACTGCGACGGACATAAGGTCTCGAAAATCCTCTGTGTCCACCAGGCGGAAAGGCAGCATTTCTGTAGCCAAGAGCTTGCAGATGGTGAAATTCAACCTCTTAGCTTTCTCATGGCTAGGAGGAAATGGTCTTTTACTTGTCCACATCTGAGGGACCGAGGGCTGGCTATTGTGCTTAGACGGGGTTGATAAGGGTGTCCCCGGCAAACTGCCGGTCTGTGAGGAAGATGCAGGCGGACATGTTAGGTTGCCTTGATCCAAAGGTGGTGCTATCGATGTCGGACAGCGCTCAACACCAGCTGGTGTTACCACCTCCAAAGAAAATGATGACCTGCCAATCACACTGACTGTTGCGGGTAAAGAGGTGGCAGGTCTGCGCCCCAAAACAGGTGTGACTGCTGTCCCCCCAGTCACAGAGGATGAAGAGGCCGCGGATGCACAAGATATGGCAGACGGTGGTTGGCCCGGCCGGCTAGGCCGCATTGTAGCACACTGAGCTTCCCACTGCAACTTATGCTTCATGTCCATGTGCCGGTTCATGCATGAAGTACTCAAACTATGTATTTTTTGGCCTCTACTTAGCTTTTGCTGACAAATGTTATAGATAACACGAGTTGGGTCATCTTTATCGATCTGAAAAAATGCCCAGGCTATGCAAGGCTTAGCACCCATGCGACCTGAAGAGCCACCACGACTTGTGGTGAGAGGCAGAGTTGTGTTTGAGGATGCAGTTGTTGACGTGCTTCCAGTACTACGTCTCTGTCCAGGAAGGCGCAACCTGACCTCGTCGTCACTAGCATCTTCCTCCACCTCCTCTGCTGACCTCATCTCTTGGCTGACTGTGGGTTGACAGTAAGTGGGATCTCCAACCTCATCATCATCACCCTGTGCGTTATCACACCCGTCGTCCTCAGAGCCAACCTGTTCCTGCCCTGACAAAAAACTAAAGTTGTCGCTCCAATCAGGTATTTGAGTCTCATCATCGTCTTCCTCATTGTCTCCACCAACAGGAGTTACAGTTTGGGAATGAGGGTCTACATTATGGTCAGAACCTTCTGCGTCTGGTCCTGGATCCGACTCATAAAGATTCTGGGCATCAGTGCAGATCATTTCCTCGTCTGGATTCACAGAAGCGCTGGAGTCGACCTCTGATTCCCAGGCTATAGTATGAGTAAACAGCTCTGCAGACTCAACCATCTGTTCTACCTCATACTCAGACGGGCAGCTGGAGATTTGGGAGCTGTGAGGAAGCAAGTGCGATTGGGGTGACACCTTTGAGGACTGGAGTATTTGTGATGTTGAAGTTGATGTGGAGGAGAGCCCACTTAAAGGAGCACTTGATATCCGTTGAAGCACCTGCTGTTTTTGTGCCTCATCTGGAATTTGTAGCGATTGGCGTGGCCGTAAGAAAGGGATCTTATTACATTGTCCGCTAAAAGAAGTAGACATTTTAGTTTGGCTGGAAGATGGTCTTTCTTCTGCAGATGTTACTGTTGCTTTAACACCTACCCCACGGACACAACCTTTTTTCCCCTTCCCAACACGCCTATTCCCCTTTCCACCAGCAGCAGGCCTTTTTCCACTCATTTTGGTGGTTAACTAATTCACAACTCTGGAGTTGTTTGCTCAAAAAAACAATGGATGGGAACCGAGCAGAGCTGAGTGGCCAAACTGTGGTATTAGGCCAAAACTATTGGCTGGGTTAGATGGAGAAAAAAATTATATTCGATTTGCAACCTGATGGAGGTCAGTATAGATGGACTAATAGAACAAGTCCCACACACAGCTAGAAGCCCAAATATTTTTTCAGAGGTAGATGCAGAAAAAAAATATATTCAGTTTGCAACCTGATGGAGGTCAGTATAGATGGACTAATAGAGAAAGTCCCACACACTGCTAGAAGGCCAAATATTTTTTCAGAGCTAGATGCAGACAAAAAATTATTTTGAATTTGCAACCTGATGGAGGTCAGTATAGGTGGACTAATAGAACAAGTCCCACACACTGCTAGAAGGCCAAATATTTTTTCAGAGCTAGATGCAGAAAAAAATTATATTCAGTTTGCAACCTGATGGAGGTCAGTATAGATGGACTAATAGAACAAGTCCCACACACAGCTAGTGCCCAAATATTTTTTCAGAGGTAGATGCAGAAAAAAATTATATTCAGTTTGCAACCTGATGGAGGTCTGTATAGATGGATTAATAGAACAAGTCCCACACACAGCTAGAAGCCCAATATTTTTTCAGAGGTAGATGCAGATAAAAATTATTTTTAATTTGCAACCTGATGGAGGTCAGTATAGATGGACTAATAGAGAAAGTCCCACACACTGCTAGAAGGCCAAATATTTTTTCAGAGCTAGATGCAGATAAAAATTATTTTTAATTTGCAACCTGATGGAGGTCAGTATAGATGGACTAATAGAGAAAGTCACACACACTGCTAGAAGGCCAAATATTTTTTCAGAGCTAGATGCAGATAAAAATTATTTTTAATTTGCAACCTGATGGAGGTCAGTATAGATGGACTAATAGAGAAAGTCCCACACACTGCTAGAAGGCCAAATATTTTTTCAGAGCTAGATGCAGAAAAAAGTTATATTCAGTTTGCAACCTGATGGAGGTCAGTATAGATGGACTAATAGAACAAGTCCCACACACAGCTAGAAGCCCAAATATTTTTTCAGAGGTAGATGCAGATAAAAATTATTTTTAATTTGCAACCTGATGGAGGTCAGTATAGATGGACTAATAGAGAAAGTCCCACACACTGCTAGAAGGCCAAATATTTTTTCAGAGCTAGATGCAGATAAAAATTATTTTTAATTTGCAACCTGATGGAGGTCAGTATAGATGGACTAATAGAGAAAGTCCCACACACTGCTAGAAGGCCAACTATTTTTTCAGAGCTAGATGCAGAAAAAAATTATATTCAGTTTGCAACCTGATGGAGGTCTGTATAGATGGATTAATAGAACAAGTCCCACACACAGCTAGAAGCCCAATATTTTTTCAGAGGTAGATGCAGAAAAAAAAAATATTCAGTTTGCAACCTGATGGAGGTCTGTATAGATGGATTAATAGAACAAGTAACACACACAGCTAGAAGCCCAATATTTTTTCAGAGGTAGATGCAGAAAAAAAATATATTCAGTTTGCAACCTGATGGAGGTCAGTATAGATGGACTAATAGAGAAAGTCCCACACACTGCTAGAAGGCCAAATATTTTTTCAGAGCTAGATGCAGAAAAAAATTATATTCAGTTTGCAACCTGATGGAGGTCAGTATAGATGGACTAATAGAACAAGTCCCACACACAGCTAGAAGCCCAAATATTTTTTCAGAGGTAGATGCAGATAAAAATTATTTTTAATTTGCAACCTGATGGAGGTCAGTATAGATGGACTAATAGAGAAAGTCCCACACACTGCTAGAAGGCCAAATATTTTTTCAGAGCTAGATGCAGATAAAAATTATTTTTAATTTGCAACCTGATGGAGGTCAGTATAGATGGACTAATAGAGAAAGTCACACACACTGCTAGAAGGCCAAATATTTTTTCAGAGCTAGATGCAGATAAAAATTATTTTTAATTTGCAACCTGATGGAGGTCAGTATAGATGGACTAATAGAGAAAGTCCCACACACTGCTAGAAGGCCAAATATTTTTTCAGAGCTAGATGCAGAAAAAAATTATATTCAGTTTGCAACCTGATGGAGGTCAGTATAGATGGACTAATAGAACAAGTCCCACACACAGCTAGAAGCCCAAATATTTTTTCAGAGGTAGATGCAGATAAAAATTATTTTTAATTTGCAACCTGATGGAGGTCAGTATAGATGGACTAATAGAGAAAGTCCCACACACTGCTGGAAGGCCAAATATTTTTTCAGAGCTAGATGCAGATAAAAATTATTTTTAATTTGCAACCTGATGGAGGTCAGTATAGATGGACTAATAGAGAAAGTCCCACACACTGCTAGGAGGCCAAATATTTTTTCAGAGCTAGATGCAGATAAAAATTATTTTTAATTTGCAACCTGATGGAGGTCAGTATAGATGGACTAATAGAGAAAGTCCCACACACTGCTAGAAGGCCAAATATTTTTTCAGAACTAGATGCAGAAAAAAATTATATTCAGTTTGCAACCTGATGGAGGTCAGTATAGATGGACTAATAGAACAAGTCCCACACACTGCTAGAAGCCCAAATATTTTTTCAGAGCTAGATGCAGAAAAAAATTATATTCAATTTGCAACCTGATGGAGGTCAGTATAGATGGACTAATAGAATGATGCTATGCCCAAAAGATTTTACTTCACTATTTGCAGTAAAAAAAATGGTATTCTATACACAGGTGGTATATCTTGCAACACAGATAGGCTACTCCACTGACTAACACACTCTGCAATAGGCCAAAAAGGATTAGCTTTGCTAGATTCAGCCAAATGCTGTGAAAAAACTTGCACAGCACTGGCACAGACCTGCCTGGCAAAAACTGATAGGAACTGATGTAAACTAGTCCTGAAAAGGACTGCAATTACAATTAGTCTTTACTCCCACAATCTATCTATTTAAGAGCACAGACCTGCCTGATAAAAGTCGTAGGAAATGCTGTAACCTAGTCCTTAAAAGGACTGCAATCACAACTATTCCCTACTCCCAAGCTATCTGTAGATTTGTGCGAAAATTGGCTTGAAATTAACAAGGTATAGCGCACACAGCAACAGCGGTGCCGTCTAACACGCAGCTGCAGCAGTGAGAAAATGGTGGCGACAGGGAAAATGGCTTGGTCTTATAGGGCAAGGACATGTGACATACACTGCCAATGACACATGCCCTTGCTTGTGTGAAAAACAGCAGTTCGCTCCGTGTGTGCGCTGCTGATAGGCTGACAGACTGCACCTCCCCACTGCAAATGCGGGAAAGAGAAAAAAAAATGGAGATCTTCATTGTTCTTGCAGAGATCCATCCCCTGCTCCTCCTCCCACCCCGCTGTACACTCAAACTGCGTATTAACATTAATTTTCATCATTACTGAGAAAAAATCCAGTTATGATTTTGGTGCACGAACAGTTATCGAACATAACCTCGAACAGCCGAATTTTTCTCAAATCGTTCGTGTTCGCCGAACGGCTCGAACACCGCCCAAAACAGCTCGAATTTGAGATTGGCGAACAGTTCGAGTAGAACAACGCTCATCTCTAATAGATACATCATAGGTCGTAAAGGGGATAAATATTGCACAATGCACTGTTTTGTCGCTTCATGAATTTATTTTTTAGGCTATGTGCCCACGATCAGGAAATAGCAGCGTTTTGGAAGCAGCCTATTTTCTCTGCTTCCAAAATGCTGCGTTCTAATCACGAAGGTAAATCCACATGTGTTCATTGAACAATGTGCATTTACTGTATCCAATACATTCTATAGTGAAAATACTGTTGTGAAGACTAGGGTCTACGCTGCAGATAATTGACATGCTGTGGCTCGAAAAGCCGTGGCGCAGGTGAGTTTACGCGGCGTTAAATAAAAGCACAGTGGGCATGGGATTTCTATAAATCCCATTCACTGCGCTTGTAATTTGGAACGCAGCATTTTGGACGCAGCACAGATCAGCTGCGTCCAAACCGCTGCTATTCCTGATCGAGGGCATGTACCCTAATATGTGAGATTTCTGAAGATCTCTTCATTGTGTGACTCTGATTACTTTACCATCATTATTACATTATTTATTTACTTGAATGGCACAAAACACTTTTTTTCAGATTCATGTAAACAGCATTCATAATTATATTCATAATGTTATACCATGTCATCATTATTAGCCTTTGAATTGTTACTTCTGAGTTATATTCAGTGCACATCCATCCCCCTCCTCATTTTATTTTTTCCCGCCCCTTTTTTCCTTTCCCCCTTTTATCATGTATATTGTGTGTTCTATGTCTTTACAGTAATAAAGAGTTATTAATTTTACAGTATCATCTCTTGCATAATTTTAGGATATGGTTTATTAGGTTTATATTCTGTGATATCTATAGGTTTTTACAAATTTGAAATTGTTGCTATTTCCTTCTTATGTAGGTTTGCGCATCTGCTCCATATATCTGTGACCTAGTCTCCCGGTACATACCTGCACGCAACCTCCAATCCAACAAAATCTCCTTCTCTACTCCCCTCTTATCTCCTCTTCCCACAGTGGCATACAATATTTTTCCCGTGCATCTCCTCTACTATGGAAATCTCTACCCCAAAAAATAAGACTCTCGCCTCCCGTGGAAACTGTTATGATCTGCAACAAGTACTAAGGAAAGGAAGGGGAAAGCTATCCCTACAGTAAGACTAAGCTGAATCCCTACGATGTAGCGGGCTGCCT
This sequence comes from Phyllobates terribilis, assembly GCF_046119375.1. Lineage (NCBI taxonomy): Eukaryota > Metazoa > Chordata > Amphibia > Anura > Dendrobatidae > Phyllobates > Phyllobates terribilis. The sequence continues at coordinate 149,673,850 of NW_027362762.1, forward strand.
GTTCCTTGCGAACAGACCCGCAATAGTCCTCGGCTAGTCTGAACAAGACCTATAGCATAAAGGGAAGGGGTCCCTAAAAGAACTAAGGACTGGAACAAAAAAGGGACTCCTCCTGAACAGAGAAAGTTGTTGCAGAACACAAAAAGATAAACTGACAAAAAGGTACTAGAGGTCCCAGAAGGACCAAGCGAACTGACAGAGAAAGGCACAGAAGCACCTGGCTAGCAAAACAGTCAAAAAACACTGAAGTCCAGCACAGCCAAAAGGGCGGAGCTGGAATATAAAGGCAGATGGTCAAGTGACCGCAAAACACAAGATGGAAAAAACAAACAGGAGGGTTCTAACAGGCACCTTCAAAAGGCACCTGAAGACCCACCTCTTCCAACAAGCCTTCAACCAGCAGTAACCCTCGCTCCACCATACCGCTCCATCCCTTGTAGACTGTGGGCCCTCGCGGGCAGGGTCCTCTCTCCTTCTGTACCAGGCAGTGAATTGTATTGTTCATGATTATTGTGCTTCCTTTTATTATGCATACCCCTTTTCATATGTAAAGCGCCATGGAATAAATGGCGCTATAATAATAAATAATAATAAGAGCCTGAAGAAAACTGAACATTAGCTGTAATACGTAGCAATAACATAGTTGAAAAATATCTAATAAGTTTTGAAATATTCAAAGGCATCATAAATAACATTCAGAATATCATTTTAAGCTGTTCCCTTCATCGTTTGGTCTCTTTTTAATAAGCTTTGAAATGCCATAAGACAAATCCCATGGGAACTTTGTTTAACTCATCTTCTTGTATGCCTCAGTACTAATTGGAGTATAATTAAAAGAGCTACTAATTCTTTAAAGTGAGGCTGTCATTTTAACTTATCCTCTTAGTCTTAGTGCTAGTAGAAAGATATTCAGCGTTGTAGGTGGTACATCAGGGCAAGTAGTGGAAGTCTTTGACATTCTTCATCCTATTGTTCCTGGCTTAAGGTAATGGGTACATGAAAGGGCTACTAACTCATTCACACCCATGCTGAAGCAGTTCAAATATCCATTTTGGGAACCAATAGGATTGAGTATATAAAAGCATAGTGTATGCAACAAATCTCACATCAATGTGCCTTAAACAATTGGTCTACAGTGTCTGATAATGCTTAGCTTGTCTACATTTGAACTTTCAATTTAGTTAAATATTAACCCCTTCCCACAGCAGCTAATTTTATTTTTTGGGGCTTTCATTTTTTACTCCCCCTTCTTCCAAGAGCCAGAACATTTTTATTTTTCTCACAACACAGCCATATGTGGGCCTGTTTTTATGTAGAATGAGTTGTATTTTTAATGACACCTTACATTCAGCAACCTAAAGAGATGAACTGGAATATAAGTTGTTATGCATGCAGCGGGTAGGGGCATGTTCACACTGGCCACTAAACAGACAAAACCCAAGACAAAGACAAAATCCGCAAGCACCCTGCAGTAAATAAATAGCAATAGTGCATGGAAATAATATAGGGTGCTTAGTTAACATAATTTTGATTTTTAAAAAAAAACATAAAAGCCATCCCACCACGTCAAGGTGACTCAATTTGGGATGGTCCTAACCTCTAGTATTAAAACCTTACCATATGTCAAGTGATGTAATGTGAATAAAGAGGATATGAACTTTTTAGTGATTTTAATGGCAGTCCAAAATTAGTACAGAAAATGCAGAAGTTTCAGTCCTAAAGAGCTTCATCAGTGTACCGACTGCTCGGAGTGAAGAAAAGAGGAGGGAAGGTCACAGTATCCTGCAAAATGTATCATCCAAGATCAATGGTATCACTGTATGAGGCGGCGAGATGAACGCAGTATCCACCGTTGGTTCCTGGAGTCGTCCTTTTGGACTGCCATTAAAATCACTGAAAAGTTCATATCTTCCTGAGGGCCAAGTTTTTTCCTCTACATATTTATGGTTTTGGATCCTACTTGAGCACCAATTTTCAGGAGTGCTACGATTTTGTTCTATGTTGTAATGTGAATAAGGACTGAGAAGGACTGAGTCCGGGCTAGTGGATACGCAGCCATGGAGAACCACATGAATGTAATGTTGATCTCAAGGAATAGGGAGGCCTCACCTTTATATGCACAGAGCGCAAAAAAACTGAAACAAAAACCTAATGAGATGAACTGGAATATAAGTTAGTGTGCATGCATCGTGTAGACGCATGTTCACACTGGCCACTTGACGTGGTGGGATGGCTTTTACATTTTTTTATCAAAATTATGTTAACTAAGCACCCTATATTATATTCATGCACTTTTGCTATTTATTTACTGCAGGGTGTTTGCTTATTTTGTTTTTGTCTTGGGATTTGACCATTCATTCAGTGCAATGGAAAAAATTATAAGAGCATTGATATGATGAAAAACATGCAATTCCGCCATTGTGTTTTGGGCTTTGTTTGTATGATGTTCATTGAGCTATTTAAATTATGTAGCCACATCTGTTTCCAGATTAGTATGATTATGGCAATACCAAGATTTTTGTTCCACTTAAAGCACCACTCCAGCGTTTTTTTTTTTTTCAGCGCTGGAGTGGTGCTTTAAATGTAAGCTCCCTACCCCTGGTCATATATTCACCCTCCGGTCCTGTCCCCCAATGCCTTGTTATGACAGTAGGTTCTGTTAAGGGAGGGCAATAACCCTTCACGGTTGACCAAGTGAGTGTCAAATTATTATGTTCATTGCGCAATCCACAGAAAATCAAATGGAGGCAATGCTCTGTATGGGAGGATTCAAAGAATCTCTGATCCCGTTTATTTTGCTAAGCATTTTATATTGTTTTGAGTTTATTAATGTCCAATCATCTACTGCCGTACTACAGTACTACAGGCTTGAGCCAATGTTAGTGCAATTATTACGGAAACACATATATGGTCATATTATCGTTAGTTCGAAGCACGCTGGAAATTTACAAGGTCAATCCTGGCCTAGACTAGTTAGATAACAGGAGCGGGGTGTCTGACAAAATGTTCTTGGCAGAAAAGGTTAGTGTGGGAAAGTTGCATGGGAAGAGAAAGAAAGAATGTATGTTATGCTTGGAGTGATAATAACATGATTTTAAAGCAAGCAGACAAAATGGAGTTGCTCTAGCATGAGTATTAATATGTCCTTTATACTTGGATAGCATGAATATTAATATGTCCTTTACATTCCCAATTAAAAATTATGTTATTATCAACAATAGAGGTGCTTTCCCAGGGTCATGTTTTGAGCCTGAAGGACATTGGTCTTCACCCAATTAGTGCCCTTGTTACCAATTGAGTCTGTCGCAGCATGTCCATCCGCCCTTGTTTGTTGATATAATCATAAAGCTCTGATCTTCAGACGTGAGGTCAGTCGGGGCATGTGGGTAAAGGTCATCATTCCCTTGTCGTTCAGGTCCTCAATGCTGGTTACATCTGGGAGGTCCGTATATAGTAGCACTGGATGTTGGTTGACAGCGTCCTCCTTGCTCTCTGATGACCGGCAGGTTTTCCTCATGCAAAATGGGATACAATAAAAGACTAGTTTTAGTAAAACATACAGTGCTGGCCAAAAGTATTGGCACCCCTGCAATTCTGTCAGATAATACTCAGTTTCTTCCTGAAAATGATTGCAAGCACAAATTCTTTGTTATTATTATCTTCATTTAATTTGTCTTCAATGAAAAAATACAAAAAAAATTGTCCTAAAGCCAAATTGGATATAATTCCACACCAAACCTAAAAAATGGGGTGGACAAAAGTATTGGCACCGTTTGAAAAATCATATGATGCTTCTCTAATTCATGTAATTAACAGCACCTGTAACTTACCTGTGGCACCTAACAGGTGTTGGAAATAACTAAATCACACTTGCAGCCAGTTAACATGGATTAAAGTTGACTCAACCTGTGTCCTTGTGTGTACCACAATGAGCATGGAGAAAAGAAAGAAGACCAAAGAACTGTCTGAGGACTTGAGAAACCAAATTGTGAGGAAGCATGAGCAATCTCAAGGCTACAAGTCCATCTCCAAAGACCTGAATGTTCCTGTGTCTTCCATGCGCAGTGTCATCAGAAGTTTAAAGCCCATGGCACTGTGGCTAGCCTCCCTAGATGTGGACGGAAAAGAAAAATTGACGAGAGATTTCAGCGCAAGATTGTGCGGATGGTGGATAAAGAACCTCGACTAACATCCAAACAAGTTCAAGCTGCCCTGCAGTCCGAGGGTACTACAGTGTCAACCCGTATTATCCGTCGGCGTCTGAATGAAAAGGTACTGTATGGTAGGATACCCAGGAAGACCCCACTTCTTACCCCGAGACATAAAAAAGCCAGGCTGGAGTTTGCCAAAACTTACCTGAGAAAGCCTAAAACGTTTTGGAAGAATGTTCTCTGGTCAGATGAGACAAAAGTAGAGCTTTTTGGGAAAAAGCATCAACATAGAGTGTACAGGAAAAAAAAAAGGCATTCAAAGAAAAGAACACGGTCCCTACAGTCAAACATGGCGGAGGTTCCCTGATGTTTTGGGGTTGCTTTGCTGCATCTGGTACTGGACTGCTTGACCGTGTGCATGGCATTATGAAGTCTGAAGACTACCAACAAATTTTGCAGCATAATGTAGGGCACAGTGTGAGAAAGCTGGGTCTCCCTCAAAGGTCATGGGTCTTCCAGCAGGACAATGACCCAAAACACACTTCCAAAAGCACTATAAAATGGTTTGAGAGAAAGCACTGGAGACTTCTAAGGTGGCCAGCAATGAGTCCAGACCTGAATCCCATAGAACACCTGTGGAGAGATCTCAAAATGGCAGTTTGGAGAAGGCACCCTTCAAATATCAGGGACCTGGAGCAGTTTGCCAAAGAAGAATGGGCTACAATTCCAGCAGAGCATTGTAAGAAACTCATTGATGGTTACCGGAAGCGGTTGTTCGCAGTTATTTTGGCTAAAGGTTGTGCAACCAAGTATTAGGCTGAGGGTGCCAATACTTTTGTCCGGCCCTTTTTTGGAGTTTTGTGTGAAATGATCAATGATTTGATTTTTGCTTCATTCTCTTTTGTGTTTTATTCTTGCAAGCAAATTAAATGAAGAGAGTAATACCAAAGAATTTGTGATTGCAATCATTTTCAGGAAGAAACTGTTTATTATCTGACAGAATTGCAGGGGTGCCAATACTTTTGGCCAGCACTGTATATTAACAAGATGCAAGCAGCAATATGCAACACTCCTTGTAATATTCCAGCAATCCATCCACCAATCCCTCTAAACCAATTAGCAGGATTTAAAAAGGAAAATGTATCAGACCACCAACTGTCTTTGGTCAATTCGTCATGTTTGTTATACTCTTCCCTGAGTTTCCTAATGTCTTCCATTTTAGTGTTTAACCGTATGGTACAGTCGGGGTCAATATAGTGACAACAGGCTGGGCCTATAACCTGACACATCACTCCTTGAGCTGCTGTCAAATAGTCCAGCACTAAAGTATTTTGATTAGCTACTATAATAAGTTGATTCTGCACTGCAACAGCAGTATTAATTACTTCCAATACACTCCAAATCTGGTCATCTAAGTAATCAGTGACTTTCACTAATTTGTCCCACATTTGTGTAACCATAGGGTAGAGGAAGACAGTACTGGCTATCTTATTGGGTATACTCATTTGTACTAAATGAGGTCTTCCTGATGGGCGTGGAGTGTTGTCCTTAGCACATTTATAGATGGTATGAAGAGGGATGGCTCTCAAATCTACTTTACTATGGGGAATAAGATAAGTGGCTGGAGTTAGCCGGGCCAACGTACAAGTCCCCCCTACTCCGACTGGGAGCCATTTATATGCACTATTCCCACAGACCCAATATGTGGCTGATGGCAGATCCCATAAAACAGAGTGCTGTAATACTAATTTATGTACCAAATCGATAAAAACGGTGTTATTTGATAACATACACCATGAAGACATTTGTCCCAGGGGCTACAATATCCAACATCAGGATTGCCATATGTTGGATCACTAGACTTATATTCAGAAAATTCATGTTTTACTGCTGTTGCGGTTGTCAGGAGCACTTGGTATGGTCCGTCATACAATGGTTCTAGTCCATGTTTCCGAACAAGCTTCTTCACATACACATAATCTCCAGGCTTGAGGGTATGACAATCTTCTGCATCAGCTGGATCTGGAATAGAAGATGATACTAATGCATGGGTGTTAGTTAAGGCTTTGGCAAGCTGAATCACATATTGCACAACATGATCTGTTTCTTCTGATAGTTATTGTGGGGTAAATCTAGCTATAGCTGGTTGTGACCCAAATAGTATCTCATAGGGTGACAGTTTACGTTTCCCTATGGGGGTGGTGCGTATGTGATATAGTGCAATGGGAAGGAGCTCAGGCCACTGGGCCGTAGTCTCCTGCATCATTTTGGTTAATTGCCTTTTCAGTGTGCCATTCAATCTCTCCACCTTGCCACTTGACTGTGGATGGTAAGGAGTATGCAGCGCCACTGTTGATCCGATCATGGTAAGTATTTCTTGATATACGCATGAGGAAAAGGCTGGTCCTTGATCACTTTTGATAACTTCTGGGACTCCATACCGGCAAACAACTTCAGAGACCAGCTTCTTGGCGGTGGTAAGGTTGCAGCCTCTACCAATGTATCTTCAGTTGTGACAGCATATCCAGTATGAAACCTGCCAGAGGTGTCAACATATCTGGATCCATCCATATATAACATAAGTTCTGGATCATCCAAGGGTACTTCCCCCACTAGAACAAGTGGAGTTGACTCCGCAGTAATTTGTTCCAGACAATCATGCTGTGGAGCCTCTTTCCCCTCTACTTCAGGTGCAGGCAGCAGGGTGGCTGGGTTGATGGTGATGCACCGGTGTAATTTCACATTTTCTGGCAAAATCAACGAACACTGCAGCCGCAGGTGTCTCTGTGTGGACAGATGTTTAGGTTGCTGTAAAGCCAGAACAGCCGCAATATCGTGTGGGACATAAATGTGAGTCTCATGTCCAAGGATGATGTCCGCCGTCTTCTCAAGTAACTGCTGTGTGGCGTGAACTGCTCGTAGACAGCTGGGGGAAGCCCTGGCTACCGGGTCCAGATGTGCTGAGTAATACCCGACTGGGCGCTGCTTTGTACAGTGTCTCTGTGTGAGTACCCCAGCTGCATGTCCTCCTGTCTCAGAGACATACAAATGGAAAGGTTGAGCATAGTCTGGATTTCCAAGGGCAGGGGCTGTCATTATCCTTGACTTTAGTTGCTCAAAGGCTTGTTGCAGCAGTTCTTGGTGGTCCTTGTTATTTACATCAGCCAGAGTGTCTTCTTTTAATGCATCATATAAGGGCTGCATCAGACGTGAGGCGTCTGGGATCCATTGTCTGTATGTACATAGTCCGAGGAACCGTTGCAGCTCTATGGGATCTTTTGGGAATGGTAGCAGGTAGAGGGCCGTCTTCCTTTCTTCTGTGAGATGTCTGGCACCCTGAGTAAGGCAGTGGTCTAAGAAGACCACTTGACCGAGGAAAAACTGAAGTTTCGAGGCTGAGACTCGACAATTCAGTTTTGCTAGATGCTTGATGAGGCTAACATTGGCCCTGATGGACATTTGCTCCGTGGGGGCACACAAAAGAAGATCATCCACGTATTGTAAAAGTACTACCTCAGAGTTGTCCAGCTGCCACGACAGCAGACAGCTAGACATGTTCTTTGCAAACTGTTTAGGGCTATTCTACGCACCCTGCGGCATCACTGTCCAAGTCAATTGCCTGCCCTGATATGTAAATGCAAACAGAAACTGACAGTCTTTGTATAGTGGACATATTTTAAGGGCTTGACAGAAGTCAACCCCACTCTCATACGTATTGGCGTCTAATTCTCTGTCACACACTGATCATGATGATCTTCCTCATACACATTCCGGGTGTAGTGTGTATTGCTGCCTGTATTCCGGGTGTGCCAAGATGGCCGCCACCAGAAGGAAGCACACTACAGGAGGGGTGCGCCAAGATGGCCGCCACCAAAGGGACATCTGGTCAGAGGCCAGAGGTGATGCAATGAGTGTAGCAACATGGCCGCTGCAGGAAGGGTTGGAACTTTGGGCGGACATAGGTAAAACAGATGAGGATGGGGCACTAGGAGTGGCTTGGGTAGTTGCGAGGGGTGGGCCTCCTGGACGGAGCACGTGACATGCAACACAATAATCTGCTGACAATGGATTCTGCTGGCCACAATTAGAACATTCCCAACAATTCATTACACCACCATTATCGGAGAGCAGTATCTTTGTAATACACATAACATAGCGTCTTTCCCTTATTGTCTGCATTTTCTTCCTCCATTCACCCTTTTTTTTTCTTCTGCAAATTCTCTGCTGTTCCATACCAAGCCAAAGCTATTTGTAACAATCCTTTATCTTCTAACTTGCCCTTTTTCTTCTTCATAATTAACCGGCCCTTATCTGGTAGCTTGCATGTCTTAGTTAACTGTTTAAGTTTCTGCACATAACTTTTTCCTTCTTTCAATAAACCCAGCGCAGCATTTTTTTCACATCAGCTGCATTTTGTAGCACAAAACAGTCAGACACTGCTGTTACAGTGCTAGATAATTCTCCCTTCTTTACATAAAAATAATTAAAACAACCAGGCTTCGTCTCCTCCTCTGCGAGCGAGACGGCGGATGGCAGGCTGAGGTCTCCCTCCCACAGGAAAATTTAACACCTTAAACACTTTTGGTGCATTCTTAAATGATCTTTTCTCTTCTCGAACGATCATGATATTCATCACATCCTCTCCCTCCTGTCTCTCTCTCTTCCCTCCTGTCTCTCTCTCTCACCTCCTGACTCTCTCTCTTCCCTCCTGTCTCTCTCTCTCACCTCCTGACTCTCTTTCCTCCTGTCTCTCTCTCACCTCCTGTCTCTCTCTTACCTCCTCTCTCTCTCTCACCTCCTGTCTTTCTCTCTCTCACCTCCTGTCTCTCTCTCACCTCCTGTCTCTCTCTTTCTCTTCCTTCCTCTCTCTCTCACCTCCTGTCTCTCTCTCTCACCTCCTGTCTCTCTCTCTCTCACCTCCTGTCTCTCGCTTTCTCTTCCCTCCTCTCTCTCTCTCACCTCCTGTCACTCTCTCTCACCTCCTGTCTCTCTCTTTCTCTTCCCTCCTCTCTCTCTCTTCCCTCTTGTCTCTCTCTCTCACCTCCTGACTTTCTTCCCTCCTGTCTCTCTCTCACCTCCTGTCTCTCTCTTACCTCCTCTCTCTCTCTCTTACCTCCTCTCTCTCTCTCTCTCACCTCCTGTCTCTCTCTCTCACCTCCTGTCTCTCTCTCTTACAGGGGAGACTAATTCTTTCTGCTCCACGGAAACATTGATTAATCACTACTGCCACCTCCCAATCTCAACCAGCAAAGATCCTTAATTTTTGTGCACAGCAGAGTCTGGCGGAACCTCCCAGCTGTTCCACTGACTTTTTTTTTTCACCCCTCCCGTCGGGGAAGTCTTTCACGGCTGATGAAAGGAGGAGGGAGCACTTTTGCAACCCTCCGGACACTCGATATATGTATATCTATGTGCGTGCCCTACCCAATCTTCGATCACCTGCCGCGACTGAAACTAACAGTGTTCAGTCTCCTAAGGATCTTTGTCAGAAGTTGAGAAAGATTCACACAATATTCACTTGTCAATTCGAGGTGATGCTGTTCTGAAAGTAAATAATATCATACCCCTAATGGGACTACACCCCTTATAGTCTCACCTTTGACTATATCCAACCAAGACGTCCGGAGATACTGCAAACAACCACGCACCACATGGAAACCACGCCAAATGGTCAGTAACACTAGTAAAGAACTGGTGTACTTACCGTGGCTTTTTGTGGGGGATGATCAGTCCCAATTCCAGTGGGGGAGGCTGAAGGCAAGTCTCTCTTTGTGGACGTCCAGAGGTGGTGGGGCGTCCCTGGGTAGGGATCCGAGTCACGGCACCAGCTGTTAAGGGAGGGCAATAACCCTTCATGGTTGACCAAGTGAGTGTCAAATTATTATGTTGATTGCGCAATCCACAGAAAACCAAACGGAGGCAATGCTCTGTATGGGAGGATTCAAAGAATCTCTGATCCCGTTTATTTTGCTTAGCATTTTATATTGTTTTGAGTTTATTAATGTGCAATCATCTACTGCCGTACTACAGTACTACAGGCTTGAGCCAATGTTAGTGCAATTATTACGGAAACACATATATGGTCATATTATCGTTAGTTCAAAGCACGCTGGAAATTTACAAGGTCAATCCTGGCCTAGACTAGTTAGATAACAGGAGCAGGGTGTCTGACAAAATGTTCTTGGCAGAAAAGGTTAGTGTGGGAAAGTTGCATGGGAAGAGAAAGAATGTATGTTATGCTTGGAGTGATAATAACTAGAGATGAGCGTTGTTCAACTCGAACTGTTCGCCAATCTCAAATTCGAGCTGTTTTGGGCGGTGTTCGAGCCGTTCGGCGAACACGAACGATTTGAGAAAAATTCGGCTGTTCGAGGTTATGTTCGATAACTGTTCGTGCACCAAAATCATAACTGGATTTTTTCTCAGTAATGATGAAAATTAATGTTAATACGCAGTTTGAGTGTACAGCGGGGTGGGGGGAGGGGCAGGGGATGGATCTCTGCAGGAATAATGAAGATCTCCATTTTTTTTTCTCTTTCCCGCATTTACAGTGGGGAGGTGCAATCTGTCAGCCTATCAGCAGCGCACACACGGAGCGAAGTGCTTTTTTTCACACAAGCAAGGGCATGTGTCATTGGCAGTGTATGTCACATGTCCTTGCCCTATAAGACCAAGCCATTTTCCCCGTCGCCACCATTTTCTCACTGCTGCAGCTGCGTGTTAGACGGCACCGCTGTTGCTGTGTGCGCTATACCTTGTTAATTTCAAGCCAATTTTCGCACAAATCTACAGATAGCTTGGGAGTAGGGAATAGTTGTGATTGCAGTCCTTTTAAGGACTAGGTTACAGCATTTCCTACGACTTTTATCAGGCAGGTCTGTGCTCTTAAATAGATAGATTGTGGGAGTAAAGACTAATAGTAATTGCAGTCCTTTTCAGGACTAGGTTACATCAGTTCCTATCAGTTTTTGCCAGGCAGGTCTGTGCCAGTGCTGTGCAAGTTTTTTTCACAGCATTTGGCTGAATCTAGCAAAGCTAATCCTTTTTGGCCTATTGCAGAGTGTGTTAGTCAGTGGAGTAGCCTATCTGTGTTGCAAGATATACCACCTGTGTATAGAATACCAATTTTTTTACTGCACCTAGTGAAGTAAAATCTTTTGGGCATAGCATCATTCTATTAGTCCATCTATACTGACCTCCATCAGGTGGCAAATTGAATATAATTTTTTTCTGCATCTAGCTCTGAAAAAATATTTGGGCTTCTAGCAGTGTGTGGGACTTGTTCTATTAGTCCATCTATACTGACCTCCATCAGGTTGCAAACTGAATATAATTTTTTTCTGCATCTAGCTCTGAAAAAATATTTGGCCTTCTAGCAGTGTGTGGGACTTGTTCTATTAGTCCATCTATACTGACCTCCATCACGCTGCAAATTCAAAATAATTTTTTGTCTGCATCTAGCTCTGAAAAAATATTTGGCCTTCTAGCAGTGTGTGGGACTTTCTCTATTAGTCCATCTATACTGACCTCCATCAGGTTGCAAATTAAAAATAATTTTTATCTGCATCTACCTCTGAAAAAATATTTGGGCTTCTAGCTGTGTGTGGGACTTGTTCTATTAGTCCATCTATACTGACCTCCATCAGGTTGCAAACTGAATATAATTTTTTTCTGCATCTAGCTCTGAAAAAATATTTGGCCTTCTAGCAGTGTGTGGGACTTTCTCTATTAGTCCATCTATACTGACCTCCATCAGGTTGCAAATTAAAAATAATTTTTATCTGCATCTAGCTCTGAAAAAATATTTGGCCTTCTAGCAGAGTGTGGGACTTTCTCTATTAGTCCAACTATACTGACCTCCATCAGGTTGCAAATTAAAAATAATTTTTTGTCTGCATCTAGCTCTGAAAAAAATATTTGGCCTTCTAGCAGTGTGTGGGACTTTCTCTATTAGTCCATCTATACTGACCTCCATCAGGTTGCAAATTAAAAATATTTTTTTGTCTGCATCTAGCTCTGAAAAAATATTTGGCCTTCTAGCAGTGTGTGGGACTTTCTCTATTAGTCCATCTATACTGACCTCCATCAGGTTGCAAATTCAAAATAATTTTTTGTCTGCATCTAGCTCTGAAAAAATATTTGGCCTTCTAGCAGTGTGTGGGACTTTCTCTATTAGTCCATCTATACTGACCTCCATCAGGTTGCAAATTAAAAATAATTTATATCTGCATCTAGCTCTGAAAAAATATTTGGCCTTCTAGCAGTGTGTGGAACTTTCTCTATTAGTCCATCTATACTGACCTTCATCAGGTTGCAAATTAAAAATAATTTTTTGTCTGCATCTACCTCTGAAAAAATATTTGGCCTTCTAGCAGTGTGTGGGACTTTCTCTATTAGTCCATCTATACTGACCTCCATCAGGTTGCAAACTGAATATATTTTTTTTCTGCATCTACCTCTGAAAAAATATTGGGCTTCTAGCTGTGTGTGGGACTTGTTCTATTAATCCATCTATACAGACCTCCATCAGGTTGCAAACTGAATATAATTTTTTCTGCATCTACCTCTGAAAAAATATTTGGGCTTCTAGCTGTGTGTGGGACTTGTTCTATTAGTCCATCTATACTGACCTCCATCAGGTTGCAAACTAAATATAATTTTTTTCTGCATCTAGCTCCGAAAAAATATTTGGCCTTCTAGCAGTGTGTGGGACTTTCTCTATTAGTCCATCTATACTGACCTCCATCAGGTTGCAAATTAAAAATAATTTATATCTGCATCTAGCACTGAAAAAATATTTTGCCTTCTAGCAGTGTGTGGGACTTTTTCTATTAGTCCATCTATACTGACCTCCATCAGGTTGCAAATTAAAAATAATTTTTGGTCTGCATCTAGCTCTGAAAAAATATTTGGCCTTCTAGCAGTGTGTGGGACTTTCTCTATTAATCCATCTATACTAACCTCCATCAGGTTGCAAACTGAATATATTTTTTTTCTGCATCTACCTCTGAAAAAATATTGGGCTTCTAGCTGTGTGTGGGACTTGTTCTATTAATCCATCTATACTGACCCCCATCAGGTTGCAAACTGAATATATTTTTTTTCTGCATCTACCTCTGAAAAAATATTGGGCTTCTAGCTGTGTGTGGGACTTGTTCTATTAATCCATCTATACAGACCTCCATCAGGTTGCAAACTGAATATAATTTTTTCTGCATCTACCTCTGAAAAAATATTTGGGCTTCTAGCTGTGTGTGGGACTTGTTCTATTAGTCCATCTATACTGACCTCCATCAGGTTGCAAACTGAATATAATTTTTTTCTGCATCTACCTCTGAAAAAATATTTGGCCTTCTAGCAGTGTGTGGGACTTTCTCTATTAGTCCATCTCTACTGACCTCCATCAGGTTGCAAATTAAAAATAATTTTTATCTGCATCTAGCTCTGAAAAAATATTTGGCCTTCTAGCTGTGTGTGGGACTTGTTCTATTAGTCCATCTATACTGACCTCCATCAGGTTGCAAACTGAATATAATTGTTTTCTGCATCTAGCTCTGAAAAAATAGTTGGCCTTCTAGCAGTGTGTGGGACTTTCTCTATTAGTCCATCTATACTGACCTCCATCAGGTTGCAAATTAAAAATAATTTTTTGTCTGCATCTAGCTCTGAAAAAATATTTGGCCTTCTAGCAGTGTGTGGAACTTTCTCTATTAGTCCATCTATACTGACCTTCATCAGGTTGCAAATTAAAAATAATTTTTTGTCTGCATCTACCTCTGAAAAAATATTTGGCCTTCTAGCAGTGTGTGGGACTTTCTCTATTAGTCCATCTATACTGACCTCCATCAGGTTGCAAACTGAATATATTTTTTTTCTGCATCTACCTCTGAAAAAATATTGGGCTTCTAGCTGTGTGTGGGACTTGTTCTATTAATCCATCTAAACAGACCTCCATCAGGTTGCAAACTGAATATAATTTTTTTCTGCATCTACCTCTGAAAAAATATTTGGGCTTCTAGCTGTGTGTGGGACTTGTTCTATTAGTCCATCTATACTGACCTCCATCAGGTTGCAAACTAAATATAATTTTTTTCTGCATCTAGCTCCGAAAAAATATTTGGCCTTCTAGCAGTGTGTGGGACTTTCTCTATTAGTCCATCTATACTGACCTCCATCAGGTTGCAAATTAAAAATAATTTATATCTGCATCTAGCACTGAAAAAATATTTTGCCTTCTAGCAGTGTGTGGGACTTTTTCTATTAGTCCATCTATACTGACCTCCATCAGGTTGCAAATTAAAAATAATTTTTGGTCTGCATCTAGCTCTGAAAAAATATTTGGCCTTCTAGCAGTGTGTGGGACTTTCTCTATTAGTCCATCTATACTAACCTCCATCAGGTTGCAAACTGAATATATTTTTTTTCTGCATCTACCTCTGAAAAAATATTGGGCTTCTAGCTGTGTGTGGGACTTGTTCTATTAATCCATCTATACTGACCTCCATCAGGTTGCAAACTGAATATATTTTTTTTCTGCATCTACCTCTGAAAAAATATTGGGCTTCTAGCTGTGTGTGGGACTTGTTCTATTAATCCATCTATACAGACCTCCATCAGGTTGCAAACTGAATATCATTTTTTTCTGCATCTACCTCTGAAAAAATATTTGGGCTTCTAGCTGTGTGTGGGACTTGTTCTATTAGTCCATCTATACTGACCTCCATCAGGTTGCAAACTGAATATAATTTTTTTCTGCATCTAGCTCTGAAAAAATATTTGGCCTTCTAGCAGTGTGTGGGACTTTCTCTATTAGTCCATCTCTACTGACCTCCATCAGGTTGCAAATTAAAAATAATTTTTATCTGCATCTAGCTCTGAAAAAATATTTGGCCTTCTAGCTGTGTGTGGGACTTGTTCTATTAGTCCATCTATACTGACCTCCATCAGGTTGCAAACTGAATATAATTGTTTTCTGCATCTAGCTCTGAAAAAATAGTTGGCCTTCTAGCAGTGTGTGGGACTTTCTCTATTAGTCCATCTATACTGACCTCCATCAGGTTGCAAATTAAAAATAATTTTTTGTCTGCATCTAGCTCTGAAAAAATATTTGGCCTTCTAGCAGTGTGTGGGACTTTCTCTATTAGTCCATCTATACTGACCTCCATCAGGTTGCAAACTGAATATATATTTTTTCTGCATCTACCTCTGAAAAAATATTGGGCTTCTAGCTGTGTGTGGGACTTGTTCTATTAATCCATCTATACAGACCTCCATCAGGTTGCAAACTGAATATAATTTTTTTCTGCATCTACCTCTGAAAAAATATTTGGGCTTCTAGCTGTGTGTGGGACTTGTTCTATTAGTCCATCTATACTGACCTCCATCAGGTTGCAAACTGAATATAATTTTTATCTGCATCTAGCTCTGAAAAAATATTTGGCCTTCTAGCAGTGTGTGGGACTTTCTCTATTAGTCCATCTATACTGACCTCCATCAGGTTGCAAATTAAAAATAATTTTTATCTGCATCTAGCTCTGAAAAAATATTTGGCCTTCTAGCTGTGTGTGGGACTTGTTCTATTAGTCCATCTATACTGACCTCCATCAGGTTGCAAACTGAATATAATTTTTTTCTGCATCTAGCTCTGAAAAAATATTTGGCCTTCTAGCAGTGTGTGGGACTTTCTCTATTAGTCCATCTATACTGACCTCCATCAGGTTGCAAATGAAAAATAATTTTTATCTGCATCTAGCTCTGAAAAAATATTTGGCCTTCTAGCTGTGTGTGGGACTTGTTCTATTAGTCCATCTATACTGACCTCCATCAGGTTGCAAACTGAATATAATTGTTTTCTGCATCTAGCTCTGAAAAAATAGTTGGCCTTCTAGCAGTGTGTGGGACTTTCTCTATTAGTCCATCTATACTGACCTCCATCAGGTTGCAAATTAAAAATAATTTTTTGTCTGCATCTAGCTCTGAAAAAATATTTGGCCTTCTAGCAGTGTGTGGGACTTTCTCTATTAGTCCATCTATACTGACCTCCATCAGGTTGCAAACTGAATATATATTTTTTCTGCATCTACCTCTGAAAAAATATTGGGCTTCTAGCTGTGTGTGGGACTTGTTCTATTAATCCATCTATACAGACCTCCATCAGGTTGCAAACTGAATATAATTTTTTTCTGCATCTACCTCTGAAAAAATATTTGGGCTTCTAGCTGTGTGTGGGACTTGTTCTATTAGTCCATCTATACTGACCTCCATCAGGTTGCAAACTGAATATAATTTTTATCTGCATCTAGCTCTGAAAAAATATTTGGCCTTCTAGTAGTGTGTGGGACTTTCTCTATTAGTCCATCTATACTGACCTCCATCAGGTTGCAAATTAAAAATAATTTTTATCTGCATCTAGCTCTGAAAAAATATTTGGCCTTCTAGCTGTGTGTGGGACTTGTTCTATTAGTCCATCTATACTGACCTCCATCAGGTTGCAAACTGAATATAATTTTTTTCTGCATCTAGCTCTGAAAAAATATTTGGCCTTCTAGCAGTGTGTGGGACTTTCTCTATTAGTCCATCTATACTGACCTCCATCAGGTTGCAAATGAAAAATAATTTTTTATCTGCATCTAGCTCTGAAAAAATATTTGGCCTTCTAGCTGTGTGTGGGACTTGTTCTATTAGTCCATCTATACTGACCTCCATCAGGTTGCAAACTGAATATAATTGTTTTCTGCATCTAGCTCTGAAAAAATAGTTGGCCTTCTAGCAGTGTGTGGGACTTTCTCTATTAGTCCATCTATACTGACCTCCATCAGGTTGCAAATTAAAAATAATTTTTTGTCTGCATCTAGCTCTGAAAAAATATTTGGCCTTCTAGCAGTGTGTGGGACTTTCTCTATTAGTCCATCTATACTGACCTCCATCAACTTGCAAACTGAATATATTTTTTTTCTGCATCTACCTCTGAAAAAATATTGGGCTTCTAGCTGTGTGTGGGACTTGTTCTATTAATCCATCTATACAGACCTCCATCAGGATGCAAACTGAATATAATTTTTTTCTGCATCTACCTCTGAAAAAATATTTGGGCTTCTAGCTGTGTGTGGGACTTGTTCTATTAGTCCATCTATACTGACCTCCATCAGGTTGCAAACTGAATATAATTTTTATCTGCATCTAGCTCTGAAAAAATATTTGGCCTTCTAGCAGTGTGTGGGACTTTCTCTATTAGTCCATCTATACTGACCTCCATCAGGTTGCAAATTAAAAATAATTTTTATCTGCATCTAGCTCTGAAAAAATATTTGGCCTTCTAGCTGTGTGTGGGACTTGTTCTATTAGTCCATCTATACTGACCTCCATCAGGTTGCAAACTGAATATATTTTTTTTCTGCATCTACCTCTGAAAAAATATTTGGGCTTCTAGCTGTGTGTAGGACTTGTTCTATTAGTCCATCTATACTGACCTCCATCAGGTTGCAAACTGAATACAATTTTTTTCTGCATCTACCTCTGAAAAAATATTTGGGCTTCTAGCTGTGTGTGGGACTTGTTCTATTAGTCCATCTATACTGACCTCCATCAGGTTGCAAATTGAATATAATTTTTTTCTCCATCTAACCCAGCCAATAGTTTTGGCCTAATACCACAGTTTGGCCACTCAGCTCTGCTCGGTTCCCATCCATTGTTTTTTTGTGCAAACAACCAAAATGAGTGGAAAAAGGTCTGCTGCTGGTGGAAAGGGGAATAGGCGTGTTGGGAAGGGGAAAAAAGGTTGTGTCCGTGGGGTAGGTGTTAAAGCAACAGTAACATCTGCAGAAGAAAGACCATCTTCCAGCCAAACTAAAATGTCTACTTCTTTTAGCGGACAATGTAATAAGATCCCTTTCTTACGGCCACGCCAATCGCTACAAATTCCAGATGAGGCACAAAAACAGCAGGTGCTTCAACGGATATCAAGTGCTCCTTTAAGTGGGCTCTCCTCCACATCAACTTCAACATCACAAATACTCCAGTCCTCAAAGGTGTCACCCCAATCGCACTTGCTTCCTCACAGCTCCCAAATCTCCAGCTGCCCGTCTGAGTATGAGGTAGAACAGATGGTTGAGTCTGCAGAGCTGTTTACTCATACTATAGCCTGGGAATCAGAGGTCGACTCCAGCGTTTCTGTGAATCCAGACGAGGAAATGATCTGCACTGATGCCCAGAATCTTTATGAGTCGGATCCAGGACCAGACGCAGAAGGTTCTGACCATAATGTAGACCCTCATTCCCAAACTGTAACTCCTGTTGGTGGAGACAATGAGGAAGACGATGATGAGACTCAAATACCTGATTGGAGCGACAACTTTAGTTTTTTGTCAGGGCAGGAACAGGTTGGCTCTGAGGACGACGGGTGTGATAACGCACAGGGTGATGATGATGAGGTTGGAGATCCCACTTACTGTCAACCCACAGTCAGCCAAGAGATGAGGTCAGCAGAGGAGGTGGAGGAAGATGCTAGTGACGACGAGGTCAGGTTGCGCCTTCCTGGACAGAGACGTAGTACTGGAAATACGTCAACAACTGCATCCTCAAACACAACTCTGCCTCTCACCACAAGTCGTGGTGGCTCTTCAGGTCGCATGGGTGCTAAGCCTTGCAAAGCCTGGGCATTTTTTCAGATCGATAAAGATGACCCAACTCGTGTTATCTGTAACATTTGTCAGCAAAAGCTAAGTAGAGGCCAAAAAATACATAGTTTGAGTACTTCATGCATGAACCGGCACATGGACATGAAGCATAAGTTGCAGTGGGAAGCTCAGTGTGCTACAATGCGGTCTAGCCGGCCGGGCCAACCACCGTCTGCCATATCTTGTGCATCCGCGGCCTCTTCATCCTCTGTGACTGGGGGGACAGCAGTCACACCTGTTTTGGGGTGCAGACCTGCCACCTCTTTACCCGCAACAGCCAGCGTGATTGGCAGGTCATCATTTTCTTTGGAGGTGGTAACACCAGCTGGTGTTGAGCGCTGTCCGACATCGATAGCACCACCTTTGGATCAAGGCAACCTAACATGTCCGCCTGCATCTTCCTCACAGACCGGCAGTTTGCCGGGGACACCCTTATCAACCCCGTCTAAGCACAATAGCCAGCCCTCGGTCCCTCAGATGTGGACAAGTAAAAGACCATTTCCTCCTAGCCATGAGAAAGCTAAGAGGTTGAATTTCACCATCTGCAAGCTCTTGGCTACAGAAATGCTGCCTTTCCGCCTGGTGGACACAGAGGATTTTCGAGACCTTATGTCCGTCGCAGTGCCCCAGTACCAGATGCCCAGTCGGCACTACTTCTCAAAGAAAGGTGTGCCTGCGCTCCACCAGCATGTCGCACACAACATCACCGCTTCTTTGAGAAACTCTGTGTGTGACAGGGTGCATTTCACCACAGACACTTGGACGAGTAGGCATGGACAGGGGCGTTACATGTCGCTGACTGGGCACTGGGTAAGGCTCAACGTCATCAGGCGGTTTTTACTTTGAAATGTCTGGGAAATGTGAGTCACACAGCTGAGGAGTTGTGGTCAGCTCTGGAGAACCAATTTCATGAATGGTTGTCTCCACTAGACCTGAAACCAGGGAAGGCCGTGTGCGACAATGCTGCAAACCTGGGTGCGGCCCTTCGCCGGGGCAATGTCACACACGTGCCTTATATGGCTCACGTGTTGAACCTGGTTGTCCAGCAATTTTTAGCCCACTATCCCAGACTAGATGGCCTTCTGCAGAGGGCACGGTCGCTGTGTGCTCACTTCCGCCGTTCGCATCCCGCAGCTCAGCGACTTACATCTCTACAGAAGTCGTTGGGTCTGCCACTTCACCGGCTAAAATACGATGTGCCTACCCGGTGGAATTCAACTCTGCACATGTTGCAGCGACTGTGGCAGCACCGACAAGCCCTGGTGCAATACGTTCTGACGTATAGCCTGGGCCAACGAGATCCAGAGGTGGGGCAAATCACGCTGGAGGAGTGGTCTCAGATCAGGGACCTATGCACCCTTCTGCACAGTTTTGAAATGGCGACGAAGATGTTTAGTGCTGACGATGCCATTATCAGCATGACTATTCCGGTGATTTACATGCTGGAGCACATGTTAAACAGAATTCGGAGTCAGGTGGTGGCACAAGAGGAGGTGGAGGAAGTAGAGGAGGAGGAGTTGTATGCGGAAGGGCTAACATCTGCAAGGTCCAGACGGTCGGCAGCACCAAGGCGGCAGGCATGTGAGGGTGGGGGAGATGGTTTTACCAGGGCGCATGGTAGCAGCCAAACTAGTGAGGAAGGAACAGGAGCCCAGGAAGAAGTGGAGGACGAACTGATGGAAGACTCATCAGATGAGAGAGACCTTGATCACATTTCTGTTGTGCGAGGTTGGGGGGAGAGGACAGAGGAAGGAAGCATGATTGTTACCTCGCCACCAACACAACAGGGACTTGGTGCTCCTGGATGTGCAACACACATGAGTGCCTTCTTGCTGCACTACCTGCAACATGACCCTCGAATTGTGAGAATTAGAAATAATCCTGACTACTGGGTTGCCACACTGTTAGATCCCCGGTACAAAAGTAAATTTGCCGAAATTATTCCTGCCATAGAAAGGGATGTACGCATGCAGGAGTATCAGCAGAGACTGTTGCAGAATCTTACATGTGCTTTTCCACAAAACACCAGTGGTGCACGTAGTGAATCTCACAGTTCCAACTTGCCAACCGTGGGACCGTCAAGTGTTCAGCACTCAAACCGTAACAGAACCACAGTATCTGCTGGTAACATCAATTTTGCGGAATCATTTCACCACTTTTTTAGCCCATCCTTTGCAAGGCCACAGGAGACAAGAAGTCTGACACATAGTCAACGCCTAGAGACGATGGTACAGGAGTATCTCCAAGTAAACATTGAAGCCATGACTGTGTCACTGGACCCTTGCTCTTTTTGGGTTTCCAATCTGGATAAATGGCCGGAGCTAGCCACTTACGCCTTGGAGATCTTGTCATGCCCCGCAGCCAGCGTTCTGTCTGAACGTGTGTTCAGCGCTGCTGGTGGTGTGCTGACAGATAAGCGCACGCGGCTCTCCACTGATAATGTAGACAGACTCACGTTCATAAAGATGAACAAATCATGGATCCGAAACGACTTTTCTACCCCTGTGTCATCCTGGGGAGAGTAAAAGCTTGATGATTGGTTAAAATCACCCTACCAACCGTTTTAAGCTTTCAAATTACTAATCATGTTTATCTGTATCTTGGCTGGAAAATAATTTGGGCTTTGTAGCAGTGTGCAGCACTGATTCTATTAGGCCATCTATAATAAGCTCCACCAGATTTAAAATTACTAATCATGTTTATCTGTATCTTGGCTGGAAAATAATTTGGGCTTTGTAGCAGTGTGCAGCACTGATCCTATTAGGCCATCTATACTAAGCTCCACCAGATTTAAAATTAATAATAATTTTTAGCTGCATCTAGCCCGGAAAATAATTTTGGGGCTCCGAGATGCGCAAGACACATAAGTGCCTTCTTGCTGCACTACCTGCAACATGACCCTCATATTGTCAGAATTCGAAGTAATCATGACTACTGGGTTGCCACACTCTTAGATCCCCCAAACTTTTCGATCAACCTTTTCATTTTAATAAAGACCAAAAAAATGGTCATTTTTGAAATTATAAGCATTAGCAGGTTATTAGAAACTGAAATCAAACAGTTTTCAACTCAAAACTTTATTCTAGGTGATGTTACATTTTCACATAGGACCCCTTGTTCGAAAGGAGCTTCTGAACTCTCTCGTCCATTGAATTTGTCAGGTTTTGGATGGTTTCTGCTTCAATTGTTTTGCATGAGGACAGAATACCCTCCCAGAGGTGTTGCTTAGATGTGAACTGCCTCCCGCCATCATAGACACTCCTTTTGATGATGCTCCAGAGGTTCTGAATGGGGTAGAGGTCAGGGGAGCATGGGGGCCACACCATAAGTTTGTCCCCTTTTATGCCCATATCAGCCAGAGATGCAGATGTTTTATGTGCAGCATGAAATGGTGCATTATCCTGCAAAAAAATGATCTTGCTGTGAAATACACGGTTCTTCTTCTTGAACCATGGCAGGAAGTGCTGTTTGAAAAAATCCACATACATTATGGAGTTCATCTTTAGCGCCTTCAGGGATCCTAAAGGGGCTGACAATCTCTCTCCCCATGATTCCAGCCCAAAACATTACTCCACCTCCTCCTTGTTGGCGCTGTAGCCGTGTTTGCGTGGGGTGTCCATCAACCAGCCATCCTCCACTCCATCCATCTGGACCATCGAGCGCTGCACGGCACTCATCCGTGAACAAAACAGTTTAGAAATCAGTCTTCATGTAATGTTTAGCCCACTGGAGCCGTTTCTGCTTGTGTGAAGTGGATAGAGGAGGTCGACAGGATGGCGTATGCACAGCTGCAAACCTCTGAAGGACCCTGCATCTTGTTGTTCGGGGGACGTTGGAGGCACCAGCAGCTTCAAAAACTTGTCTGCTGCTATGACAAGGCTTTTTTGCCGCTGCTCTTTTAACCTGACGTAATTGCCTGTAGAAAAGAGTCCTCAATTTGCCCTTATCAGCACGCACACGCGTGTACTGTGAATCTGCTACATACTTCTTGATTGCCAAGACACTTCATCCTGATCATCGCACAATGTTGATTGTAGTCATGCCTTGACCTAAACACTCCACAATTTGTTGCTTCTCAGCAGCCGACACATCCTTTTTCTTTCCCATTTTGGCAGAAAATGTAGGCTGCTTAATAATGTGAGACAGCCTTCTTAAGTAGTCTTGCCTTTCATTGGACACACCTGCCAAACTAATTAGCACAGGTGTCTGCAATTGCTTACAGTGATATAAAGAGCCCTGACACACATCACCATCAATGAGTTTAACTGACAAACAAACAAATTCTTCCCTTATCACTCCTAAACACTTTTTGCATAATAATTTGGAACACAGTGTACATGTGCTTTTCCACAAAACACCAGTGGTTCACGTAGTGAATCTTACAGTTCTAACTTGCCAACCGTGGTCTGTATGGAGTTGTTCAACAAAGGGCCCAAAATTAAGATAACATAGATGGGAGAGGTCTCTATGAATAGGAATTCCTAAGTATTTGATACCCTGTGAGGGCCAGGCAAAGGGAAAGTTGGACTGGATGGAATCCTATATGGATTTGGGGAGGGAGACATCGAGGGCCTCAGACTTCGCTGCATTGATTTTAAAATTTGACCATGTAACAAAGTGATCTATTTCAGCCATAACAGCATGGATGGATATATGTGATTGAGTGATATATACTAGGACATCATCAGCAAATAGAGAGCACTTGTACTCGGTGCCTCCCACCTCAATCCACCTAATATTGGGGATATGGCGAATTGATGAGAGCAGGTGCTCCGTCACTAGGATGTATAAGAGAGGGGACAGAGGACATCCCTGCCTTGTCCCATTGGTGATTGTGAAAGATGATGAAAATGTTCTGATGCACCCCCTGGGCCTTGGGACACCCGGAGCCGGACTCTTTTTGGTGGATGCTGGTGGTTGTAGTCTTCGTGGCGGCGACCCGGTTCCGTGGCTCAGGGTGGTCAAACCAGTGGCGGAACTATTTATGTGGTTTTGATGTTTAAATGTCCGACTACGCCACCCGTGGATTGCGGTCAGAGTGAACCGCCGCTGCAGGGCAGACCGCTGAGGCTGGTGTTGTGGGTGCAGCAGAGCGTAGCATAACTCCCCACGGGAGGAGTATAGCCTCAGGGCAGTGTATGCGGAGGATGGGGGTGATGGTGCAGGGCAGCAGCAGTAATGACACGGAGTCAGTGATGCAGTCCAGGGCCTTTACTCACAGTTCTTATTATCCAGACCACGTCTGCAGGTAACGGCTGCCCACGTCGTACTGTGCTCACCAGGTGAGGGGCTCAGACAACTCCCAGATAACTTTGGAGCGCTTCACAGGACCCCCTTTGTGTGTCCTTTGTCTGGCCTTTCTTACCAACCCTTCTGTCCGGCTGCCTCGGGCCTCCTCTTGGTAAACTTGGCGCCAGTTTCCCTGACCCTATGTGGTGCCTTCCTAGCGGGTGTAGCGAGGGGCTGCGCCACATAAAATGTCAGAGCCTCCGGTTTCTAGCTGAGGGTCGTTTCCTGCCTCCACTAGTTTCGGGGACCGGTCTCCCCCTTTGGCCTGACCCCTCCACGCAGGTGGATTCGGGCGTGCGGTGGCGACTCGCCCGTACGCACCCCTGGGATCCCTTCATTCCTCGTTCCTGGAGCCTTCTCCGCTCCTCTTCCTTCCTTCTCCCTCTTCCAGGCCTGGGCCTCTGTTACTAGGCCCGCCTCCGGAGCAGAGCTCATGCAGAGCCCCTGCTCCCTGCCACTTCTGCTCAGACTTCTCTGCACTGAACTAAGATGGTGCCCACCTTTTATACTCCCTTCTCAATGCACCCAGGAACTGCTTCCTCCCTGCTCCTGCACTACAGGGTTCCCCTTCCTCAGTGTTCCCTCCCCCCACTCCAGCCAGGGACAGGGACTGTCGTGCCCATCTCAGAGGCATATTGGTCGCCCTGCCCCACGGCAATGTGGTGTAATGCATGCAGGTGTCGGGTCCTGATCCACACTCCATCCTTACCTGAGAGTGAGATATCACACCTCTGGGTGAGGTGCAATACCTCTGTAGCAACCGAGCCCTCAGGGTGCTACAGTTCCATTTATCTTCAGCCTAGGTGACGTATTGTGATACAGGGCCGTGATTTTGGCTATAAAAGGGTCCCCTAGACCCCTACCCCAAGCTTTTTAAGAGAATCATATATGGCGTGCCAGGAGACTCTATGGAATGCTTTCTCAGCATCCAACGAGAGTATCTAATTACAAATTTTTAACTGCATCTAGCCCAGGAAATACTTTGTGCCTAGTAGCAGTGTCTGCTAGTCAGCGGATTATCCCGGCTGTTAAGCAAGCTACACCACCTGTAGTTTGGACACTTAATTTTTTCAAAGGAAATGCTTCGGGACCACGGGATACTCAGTGAAGAGCATCAGGAGGCACCCCAAGGCATAGGGGCTGGGACTGGCAGTAGGATGCCTTGCGGTGGACAGCCGAGCTCGATCCTTATAAAAGCTTTTTAACTGCAGCAGCTTTAGTGGACGCTACTGGAGCTGGAATTACGCGGCTGCTGGCATGAGACTTGCCCTCCAATAGATCCTTGTAAATGGATTTAAAGTGTATTCATTCAAATTAGAGAGACAATTTAAATTAAAAAGCTTAGAGCTGCCTCCACCACAGGGGGGCTCGCTCGACCCACCAGCGGACAGGCACCAGTATTGGGAGAGGGGGGCTGGCCGTCAGGGTTCACCGCGGCTCTGGCACAAACCCGGCGACACGGAGGTGGCACGGGCAGGAGCGGACTGAACGTGTCGGCTTCTCACTTTTTGGATTTTAGAAGGGCATGACATGCCTATATTTGTGTCTCCCCCTCCTTTTACTCCTCCACCTCTTTTCTTTTCGCATGACTATATGTACTTGTCACTTTTCCATGTGTTAGTTGTGTCTTCTGAGCAGTTTGTCAGCTTTTGGACACCTTTGAAGGTGTTTTCTATGTGTTTCTATGTGTTTTTGTTTGCCTGCCATTGGTTTTAACGGTGTTCGAAGGTGTTCGACGAACAGTTCGACGAACAGTTCGGCGAACACACGGGTGTTCGACGAACCGAACCGAAATCGAACACTACGGGGGTGGCTCAACACTAGTATCTATACGTCATAGATCGCCTACCCCTGTTTTATGCGGGCTCCAGTGCTGAGCCCGCATCGTTTCAGGCACATGACGCTGATTTGATCAACTGTCATGTGCTCCTAACAGCTGCGGGTGGGATCGCGATCCACCCTCCACTGTTAACATGTTAAATGCTGCTGTCAAACTCTGGAAGCGCGTCACTAGCTTCTCTCATCGGCGCCCCTGTCACAAGATCGTGGGGCGCAGATGGGTTGGCATGACAACCTGGGGTCTGCAGGAGACCACTGTGGTTGTCATAACCGATCTGCTATGAGAGCCGCCCAGTGGCCGGCGTTCATAGCAGATGAGCATTTCTCTTACACATAACTATGTGTAGCACAAGCGACCAGAAGATCGCAGCTTCAAGTGTCCTATGGAGCATGTAAAAAGTAAAAAAAAAGTTTTAAAACATTTTTAAAAAATACAAAAGTTCAAATCACCCCCCTTTTGCCCCATTCAAAATAAAACAATAAAAAAAAAATCAAAAATACACATATTTGGTATCGCCGAGTTCAGAAATGTCCGATCTATCAATATATGAAAAGAATTAATCCTATTGATAAATGGCGCAATGATAAAAAAATCAAAACACCTGAATTACAAATTTTGGTCACCGCAACATTGCAATAGAATGCAATAACAGACCATCAAAACATCTTATCTACCCCAATATTATATCAATAAAAATGTCAGCTCGGCGCGCAAAAAATAAGCCACCACCCAGCCACCACCCAGCACCAGATCTTGAAAAATGGAGATGTTACGGGCCTCGGAACATGGCGCCATTTTATTTAATTTTTTTTTTTTTTTACAAACTTTGGATTTTTTTTTCACCACCAAAATAAAAAAAAGCCTATACATGTTTGGTACCTACAAACTCATAATGACCTGGAGAATCATAATGGCAGGTCAGTTTTAGCATTAAGTGAACATGGTAAAAAAAATTATTGAATTGCACTTTTTTTTCCCATTTTCCAGTACACTGTATGATAAAATCAATGGTGTCGTTCAAAAGTACAACCCCTCCCACAAAAAAAACAAGCCCTCACACGGCCATATTGACAGAAAAATAAAAAAATTATAGCTCTGGGAAGAAGGGGCGCAAAAAACGACAATGCAGAAACTGAAAATCCCAAGGTGGTGAAGGGGTTAATAATAAATAAAAAATCTATTCTTTTGTATATGAAAAATATATATAGTGCTAAATAAATGTAACCAAAGGTCACAGCAAATATTAATGGCAATTTATGGCTCTGTCAAAGAATATTCAGTCATCAAATAGATAAAATCAAGAAAAGTGCACTGTGCAATAAATACATATATATGCATAACCGTATATGAAGCATACATGATAGCTGTATAGTGCAAAAAAAATTATATACAAATATTCACAAATATACAGTATATAAAATAAATTCGATAAATAATCATTGCATGGTGCTAAACATGTTTGTCCCGAATATGGTTATCAATCAATTATGAAGGCCATATGAAATGCGAAAGATGTACCATATACTGACCAGAAGGACACCACAGCTTCTCCTCCTACTCCAAGGCACGTTTCGCTGCCGCTTCGTCAAGGAGTGAGATAGGTTGTGGATGGCTTTGTATGTCATGGTTAGGGTTTTGAACTGGAGTCTTTGTGCAATAGGAAGCAAAGGCAATGGCCGATAGGAGACGACAGGGAGTAGAGGGGTCAGATGGATTAGTCAGGCAGAATAGATTGGAGGGGTGTGAGACTGTTAGAAAGGAGGCCACAGAGGAGGAGGTTGCAGTAGTTGAGGCGGTAGATGATGAGGGCATGCACTTGTGTTATGCTAGCTCTTATGTAGATACAGCATATGTATGTAATTCCATCATTAATATATTGTAAGTGTATAAAAATTGCATTCTATGCAAAGATCCTTATTGAACTGTACAAAGTGTACTCAGTTTATACTAAGGATTACAGCAACTAGTATAGGATGCCATACAGACCCTTGTTCAGTATTATGTGCTAGTCAAAAACTTGTATCCAATACAAAAAAAAATAACTTGTTCCTGTGACTTTACTCGTTAGCAGTGGCATGGCGGGTGTTGTCAGCTCCCAGGTCAAAGCAAGCATTTTATGCTCCATAACCAGTAAATCATAAGTACTCACTCATTAGTCCCTTCTACCAGCTCAGATGAAATCCGGCATAAATCTTTATAAACAAAAAAGTGATACATCGTTATAATTTTTTTATGTTTTTATTATAATTTAACTATTTTATTACACTAACCTTATCCCTAAATCTACCACTAATTAGGGTTAGAAAAACTGTAAAAATGTAGAAGCAGCTCTTAATAATGAACAAAGACAGAACTGACTCTAGTGCATGATTCAATAGTGTCTTTATTCATTACCTGCTCAACTTGTAATGTTGATCACTGCATATGATGCGCCCCCTGGGGCCGTGAGGTACTCGGTAGCCGGGCCGGTCCTTTTCGGGGTAGTCACGGTGGAAGTGACCCGGTCCGTGGCCCCGGGCAGTCAAATAAAGAAAATATGAAGAGGGGAATAAAGTTTTTTGAGATAATGTTCGTGACGCCACCTTTGGTATGCGGCTGTATGGGGTCGCCGCTGCGGTGCAGATCCACTGGAGCTGTTGGTGACGCAGCAGAGTTGGTTCAGCTCTCCACAGGCAGAGCTTAGCCCCAGGGTAGGATATAGTGATGCTATGAGGTAGATGTTGCTGGTGCTGTGTAGTGCAGGGCTGGTGATGGCGCAGCAATTATTCAAGGACACAGTGGGGTGCAATCTTAAGGTTTTACTCACAGTTGTTAAGTTCCTCAAGTTACACTTTCCGGATTATAACTGCCCACGTCGTCCTGTGTTCACCAAGGAAGGGGTTCAGCAGCTCTCAAGTATTTCAGGAGTACTTAAATGGGACCCTGTTCTATGTTCCTTTCTCGGTCGTCTTCCCTGCACTGGCTCTCACCCTCCTGCCCTGCGCCTCACAATCAGTGTCCCCAGGCGGTAGCCTCGGATCTTGTCGGGCGACATGAGGTCCCCTGGACCCTCTTTGGCCACCTTTTCGGCGATGTACTGTTATTGTGGTGGTTGGCAGCTGCACCTTGCAAGTACTGTAGCCTCCGGTTATCTACAGTGGTGGCCAAAAGTATTGGCACCCCTGCAATTCTGTCAGATAATACTCAGTTTCTTCCTGAAAATGATTGCAATCACAAATTCTTTGGTATTATTATCTTCATTTAATTTGTCTTCAATGAAAAAACACAAAAAGAATTGTCCTAAAGCCAAATTGGATACAATTCCACACCAAACCTAAAAAAGGGGGTGGACAAAAGTATTGGCACTGTTTGAAAAATCATGTGATGCTTCTCTAATTCGTGTAACTAACAGCACCTGTAACTTACCTGTGGCACCTAACAGGTGTTGGCAATAACTAAATCACACTTGCAGCCAGTTAACATGGATTAAAGTTGACTCAACCTCTGTCCTGTGTCCTTGTGTGTACCACATTGAGCATGGAGAAAAGAAAGAAGACCAAAGAACTGTCTGAGGACTTGAGAAACCAAATTGTGAGGAAGCATGAGCAATCTCAAGGCTACAAGTCCATCTCCAAAGACCTGAATGTTCCTGTGTCTTCCGTGCGCAGTGTCATCAAGAAGTTTAAAGCCCATGGCACTGTGGCTAACCTCCCTAGATGTGGACGGAAAAGAAAAATTCACGAGAGATTTCAAAGCAAGATTGTGCGGATGGTGGATAAAGATCCTCGACTAACATCCAAACAAGTTCAAGCTGCCCTGCAGTCCGAGGATACAACAGTGTCAACCCGTACTATCCGTCGGCATCAGAATGAAAAGGGACTGTATGGTAGGATACCCAGGAAGACCCCACTTCTTACCCCGAGACATAAAAAAGCCAGGCTGGAGTTTGCCAAAACTTACCTGAGAAAGCCTAAAACGTTTTGGAAGAATGTTCTCTGGTCAGATGAGACAAAAGTAGAGCTTTTTGGGAAAAAGCATCAACATAGAGTGTACAGGAAAAAAAAAGAGGCATTCAAAGAAAAGAACACAGTCAAACATGGTGGAGGTTCCCTGATGTTTTGGGGTTGCTTTGCTGCCTCTGGCACTGGACTGCTTAACCGTGTGCATGGCATTATGAAGTCTGAAGACTAACAACAAATTTTGCAGCATAATGTAGGGTCCAGTGTGAGAAATCTGGGTCTCCCTCAGAGGTCATGGGTCTTCCAGCAGGACAATGACCCAAAACACACTTCCAAAAGCACTAAAAAATGGTTTGAGAGAAAGCACTGGAGACTCCTAAGTAGAGATGAGCGTTGTTCTACTCGAACTGTTCGCCAATCTCAAATTCGAGCTGTTTTGGGCGGTGTTCGAGCCGGTCGGCGAACACGAACAATTTGAGAAAAATTCGGCTGTTCGAGGTTATGTTCGATAACTGTTCGTGCACCAAAATCATAACTGGATTTTTTCTCAGTAATGATGAAAATTAATGTTAATACGCAGTTTGAGTGTACAGCGGGGCGGGGGGAGGGGCAGGGGATGGATCTCTGCAGGAACAATGAAGATCTCCATTTTTTTTTCTCTTTCCCGCATTTGCAGTGGGGAGGTGCAATCTGTCAGCCTATCAGCAGCGCACACACGGAGCGAAGTGCTTTTTTTCACACAAGCAAGGGCATGTGTGATTGGCAGTGTATGTCACATGTCCTTGCCCTATAAGACCAAGCCATTTTCCCCGTCGCCACCATTTTCTCACTGCTGCAGCTGCGTGTTAGACGGCACCGCTGTTGCTGTGTGCGCTATACCTTGTTAATTTCAAGCCAATTTTCGCACAAATATACAGATAGCTTGGGAGTAGGGAATAGTTGTGATTGCAGTCCTTTTAAGGACTAGGTTACAGCATTTCCTACGACTTTTATCAGGCAGGTCTGTGCTCTTAAATAGATAGATTGTGGGAGTAAAGACTAATTGTAATTGGAGTCCTTTTCAGGACTAGGTTACATCAGTTCCTATCAGTTTTTGCCAGGCAGGTCTGTGCCAGTGCTGTGCAAGTTTTTTTCACAGCATTTGGCTGAATCTAGCAAAGCTAATCCTTTTTGGCCTATTGCAGAGTGTGTTAGTCAGTGGAGTAGCCTATCTGTGTTGCAAGATATACCACCTGTGTATAGAATACCAATTTTTTTACTGCACCTAGTGAAGTAAAATCTTTTGGGCATAGCATCATTCTATTAGTCCATCTATACTGACCTCCATCAGGTTGCAAACTGAATATAATTTTTTTCTGCATCTAGCTCTGAAAAAATATTTGGGCTTCTAGCAGTGTGTGGGACTTGGTCTATTAGTCCATCTATACTGACCTCCATCAGGTTGCAAATTAAAAATAATTTTTTTCTGCATCTAGCTCTGAAAAAATATTTGGGCTTCTAGCAGTGTGTGGGACTTGGTCTATTAGTCCATCTATACTGACCTCCATCAGGTTGCAAATTAAAAATAATTTTTTTCTGCATCTAGCTCTGAAAAAATATTTGGGCTTCTAGCAGTGTGTGGGACTTGGTCTATTAGTCCATCTATACTGACCTCCATCAGGTTGCAAATTAAAATTAATTTTTTTCTTCATTTAGCTCTGAAAAAATATTTGGGCTTCTAGCAGTGTGTGGGACTTGTTCTATTAGTCCTTCTATACTGACCTCCAGCAGGTTGCAAATTGAATATAATTTTTTTCTGCATCTAGCTCTGAAAAAATATTTGGGCTTCTAGCGGTGTGTGGGACTTGGTCTATTAGTCCATCTATACTGACCTCCATCAGGTTGCAAATTAAAAATAATTTTTTTCTGCATCTAGCTCTGAAAAAATATTTGGGCTTCTAGCGGTGTGTGGGACTTGGTCTATTAGTCCATCTATACTGACCTCCATCAGGTTGCAAATTAAAAATAATTTTTTTCTGCATCTAGCTCTGAAAAAATATTTGGGCTTCTAGCAGTGTGTGGGACTTGGTCTATTAGTCCATCTATACTGACCTCCATCAGGTTGCAAATTAAAAATAATTTTTTTCTGCATCTAGCTCTGAAAAAATATTTGGGCTTCTAGCAGTGTGTGGGACTTGGTCTATTAGTCCATCTATACTGACCTCCATCAGGTTGCAAATTAAAAATAATTTTTTTCTTCATTTAGCTCTGAAAAAATATTTGGGCTTCTAGCAGTGTGTGGGACTTGTTCTATTAGTCCTTCTATACTGACCTCCAGCAGGTTGCAAATTGAATATAATTTTTTTCTGCATCTAGCTCTGAAAAAATATTTGGGCTTCTAGCGGTGTGTGGGACTTGGTCTATTAGTCCATCTATACTGACCTCCATCAGGTTGCAAATTAAAAATAATTTTTTTCTGCATCTAGCCCTGAAAAAATATTTGGGCTTCTAGCGGTGTGTGGG
The DNA here is from genome assembly GCF_046119375.1 of Phyllobates terribilis. NCBI lineage: Eukaryota > Metazoa > Chordata > Amphibia > Anura > Dendrobatidae > Phyllobates > Phyllobates terribilis. Next base: position 149,706,245 of record NW_027362762.1, read on the forward strand.
ACTTGGTCTATTAGTCCATCTATACTGACCTCCATCAGGTTGCAAATTAAAAATAATTTTTTTCTGCATCTAGCTCTGAAAAAATATTTGGGCTTCTAGCAGTGTGTGGGATTTGGTCTATTAGTCCATCTATACTGACCTCCATCAGGTTGCAAATTGAATAAAAAAATTTTCTGCATCTAGCTCTGAAAAAATATTTGGGCTTCTAGCGGTGTGTGGGACTTGGTCTATTAGTCCATCTATACTGACCTCCATCAGGTTGCAAATTAAAAATAATTTTTTTCTGCATCTAACCCAGCCAATAGTTTTGGCCTAATACCACAGTTTGGCCACTCAGCTCTGCTCGGTTACCATCCATTGTTTTTTTGTGCAAACAACTCCAGAGTTGTGAATTAGTTAACCACCAAAATGAGTGGAAAAAGGCCTGCTGCTGGTGGAAAGGGGAATAGGCGTGTTGGGAAGGGGAAAAAAGGTTGTGTCCGTGGGGTAGGTGCAGAAGAAAGACCATCTTCCAGCCAAACTAAAATGTCTACTTCTTTTAGCGGACAATGTGATAAGATCCCTTTCTTACGGCCACGCCAATCGCTACAAATTCCAGATGAGGCACAAAAACAGCAGGTGCTTCAACGGATATCAAGTGCTCCTTTAAGTGGGCTCTCCTCCACATCAACTTCAACATCACAAATACTCCAGTCCTCAAAGGTGTCACCCAAATCGCACTTGCTTCCTCACAGCTCCCAAATCTCCAGCTGCCCGTCTGAGTATGAGGTAGAACAGATGGTTGAGTCTGCAGAGCTGTTTACTCATACTATAGCCTGGGAATCAGAGGTCGACTCCAGCGCTTCTGTGAATCCAGACGAGGAAATGATCTGCACTGATGCCCAGAATCTTTATGAGTCGGATCCAGGACCAGACGCAGAAGGTTCTGACCATAATGTAGACCCTCATTCCCAAACTGTAACTCCTGTTGGTGGAGACAATGAGGAAGACGATGATAAGACTCAAATACCTGATTGGAGCGACAACTTTAGTTTTTTGTCAGGGCAGGAACAGGTTGGCTCTGAGGACGACGGGTGTGATAACGCACAGGGTGATGATGATGAGGTCGGAGATCCCACTTACTGTCAACCCACAGTCAGCCAAGAGATGAGGTCAGCAGAGGAGGTGGAGGAAGATGCTAGTGACGACGAGGTCAGGTTGCGCCTTCCTGGACAGAGACGTAGTACTGGAAGCACGTCAACAACTGCATCCTCAAACACAACTCTGCCTCTCACCACAAGTCGTGGTGGCTCTTCAGGTCGCATGGGTGCTAAGCCTTGCATAGCCTGGGCATTTTTTCAGATCGATAAAGATGACCCAACTCGTGTTATCTGTAACATTTGTCAGCAAAAGCTAAGTAGAGGCCAAAAAATACATAGTTTGAGTACTTCATGCATGAACCGGCACATGGACATGAAGCATAAGTTGCAGTGGGAAGCTCAGTGTGCTACAATGCGGTCTAGCCGGCCGGGCCAACCACCGTCTGCCATATCTTGTGCATCCGCGGCCTCTTCATCCTCTGTGACTGGGGGGACAGCAGTCACACCTGTTTTGGGGCGCAGACCTGCCACCTCTTTACCCGCAACAGCCAGCGTGATTGGCAGGTCATCATTTTCTTTGGAGGTGGTAACACCAGCTGGTCTTGAGCGCTGTCCGACATCGATAGCACCACCTTTGGATCAAGGCAACCTAACATGTCCGCCTGCATCTTCCTCACAGACCGGCAGTTTGCCGAGGACACCCTTATCAACCCCGTCTAAGCACAATAGCCAGCCCTCGGTCCCTCAGATGTGGACAAGTAAAAGACCATTTCCTCCTAGCCATGAGAAAGCTAAGAGGTTGAATTTCACCATCTGCAAGCTCTTGGCTACAGAAATGCTGCCTTTCCGCCTGGTGGACACAGAGGATTTTCGAGACCTTATGTCCGTCGCAGTGCCCCAGTACCAGATGCCCAGTCGGCACTACTTCTCAAAGAAAGGTGTGCCTGCGCTCCACCAGCATGTCGCACACAACATCACCGCTTCTTTGAGAAACTCTGTGTGTGACAGGGTGCATTTCACCACAGACACTTGGACGAGTAGGCATGGACAGGGGCGTTACATGTCGCTGACTGGGCACTGGGTAACTATGGTGACAGCAGGACAAGGGGCTGCTGTCCAAGTCTTGCCGTCCCCACGAGTTGTGCGTCAATCCTCTTTATGTCATTTTTCCTCCACTGCTTCTGCCTCCTCAACCTCCTCTCGGTCTTCCACCTGCACCCAAAGCCTGTCTGGTCATGCCACAAGCTTTCTAACTGCGCAGAAGGGATCCTGCACACCTCCTTACTATGCTGGCAGTAGGGCTCAACGTCATCAGGCGGTTTTTACATTGAAATGTCTGGGAAATGTGAGTCACACAGCTGAGGAGTTGTGGTCAGCTCTGGAGAACCAATTTCATGAATGGTTGTCTCCACTGGACCTGAAACCAGGGAAGGCCGTGTGCGACAATGCTGCAAACCTGGGTGCGGCCCTTCGCCGGGGCAATGTCACACACGTGCCTTGTATGGCTCACGTGTTGAACCTGGTTGTCCAGCAATTTTTAGCCCACTATCCCAGACTAGATGGCCTTCTGCAGAGGGCACGGTCGCTGTGTGCTCACTTCCGCCGTTCGCATCCCGCAGCTCAGCGACTTACATCTCTACAGAAGTCGTTGGGCCTGCCACTTCACCGGCTAAAATGCGATGTGCCTACCCGGTGGAATTCAACTCTGCACATGTTGCAGCGACTATGGCAGCACCGACAAGCCCTGGTGCAATACGTTCTGACGTATAGCCTGGGCCAACGAGATTCAGAGGTGGGGCAAATCACGCTGGAGGAGTGGTCTCAGATCAGGGACCTATGCACCCTTCTGCACAGTTTTGAAATGGCGACGAAGATGTTTAGTGCTGACGATGCCATTATCAGCATGACTATTCCGGTGATTTACATGCTGGAGCACATGTTAAACAGAATTCGGAGTCAGGTGGTGGCACAAGAGGAGGTGGAGGAAGTAGAGGAGGAGGAGTTGTATGCGGAAGGGCTAACATCTGCAAGGTCCAGACGGTCGGCAGCACCAGGGCGGCAGGCATGTGAGGGTGGGGGAGATGATTTTACCAGGGCGCATGGTAGCAGCCAAACTAGTGAGGAAGGTGCAGGAGCCCAGGAAGAAGTGGAGGACGAACTGATGGAAGACTCATCAGATGAGGGAGACCTTGATCACATTTCTGTTGTGCGAGGTTGGGGGGAGAGGACAGAGGAAGGAAGCATGATTGTTACCTCGCCACCAACACAACAGGGACTTGGTGCTCCTGGATGCGCAACACACATGAGTGCCTTCTTGCTGCACTACCTGCAACATGACCCTCGAATTGTGAGAATTAGAAATAATCCTGACTACTGGGTTGCCACACTGTTAGATCCCCGGTACAAAAGTAAATTTGCAGAAATTATTCCTGCCATAGAAAGGGATGCACGCATGCAGGAGTATCAGCAGAGACTGTTGCAGAATCTTACATGTGCTTTTCCACAAAATACCAGTGGTGCACGTAGTGAATCTCACAGTTCCAACTTGCCAACCGTGGTCTGTATGGAATTGTTCAATAAAGGGCCCAAAATTAAGATAACATAGATGGGAGAGGTCTCTATGAATAGGAATTCCTAAGTATTTGATACCCTGTGAGGGCCAGGCAAAGGGAAAGTTGGACTGGATGGAATCCTATATGGATTTAGGGAGGGAGACATCGAGGGCCTCAGACTTCGCTGCATTGATTTTAAAATTTTACCATGTAACAAAGTGATCTATTTCAGCCATAACAGCAGGGATGGATATATGTGATTGAGTGATATATACTAGGACATCATCAGCAAATAGAGAGCACTTGTACTCGGTGCCTCCCACCTCAATCCACCTAATATTGGGGTTATGGCGAATTGATGAGAGCAGGTGCTCCGTCACTAGGATGTATAAGAGAGGGGACAGAGGACATCCCTGCCTTGTCCCATTGGTGATTGTGAAAGGTGATGAAAATGTTCTGACGCACCCCCTGGGCCTTGGGACACCCGGAGCCGGACCCTTTTTGGTGGATGCTGGTGGTTGTAGTCTTCGTGGCGGCGATCCGGTTCCGTGGCTCAGGGCGGTCAAACCAGTGGCGGAACTATTTATGTGGTTTTGATGTTTAAATGTCCGACTACGCCACCCGTGGATTGCGGTCAGAGTGAACCGCCGCTACAGGGCAGACCGCTAAGGCTGGTGTTGTGGGTGCAGCAGAGCGTAGCATAACTCCCCACGGGAGGAGTATAGCCTCAGGGCAGTGTATGAGGAGGATGGGGGTGATGGTGCAGGGCAGCAGCAGTAACGACACGGAGTCAGTGATGCAGTTCAGGGCCTTTACTCACAGTTCTTATTATCCAGACCACGTCTGCAGGTAACGGCTGCCCACGTCGTACTGTGCTCACCAGGTGAGGGGCTCAGACAACTCCCAGATAACTTTGGAGCGCTTCACAGGACCCCCTTTGTGTGTCCTTTGTCTGGCCTTTCTTACCAACACTTCTGTCCGGCTGCCTCGGGCCTCCTCTTGGTAAACTTGGCGCCAGTTTCCCTGACCCTATGTGGTGCCTTCCTAGCGGGTGGAGCAAGGGGCTGCGCCACATAAAATGTCAGAGCCTCCGGTTTCTAGCTGAGGGTCGTTTCCTGCTTCCACTAGTTCGGGGACCGGTCTCCCCCTTTGGCCTGACCCCTCCACGCAGGTGGATTCGGGCGTGCGGTGGCGACTCGCCCGTCCGCACCCCTGGGATCCCTTCATTCCTCGTTCCTGGAGCCTTCTCCGCTCCTCTTCCTTCCTTCTCCCTCTTGCAGGCCTGGGCCTCTGTTACTAGGCCCGCCTCCGGAGCAGAGCTCATGCAGAGCCCCTGCTCCCTGCCACTTCTGCTCAGACTTCTCTGCACTGAACTAAGATGGTGCCCACCTTTTATACTCCCTTCTCAATGCACCCAGGAACTGCTTCCTCCCTGCTCCTGCACTGCAGGGTTCCCCTTCCTCAGTGTTCCCTCCCCCCACTCCAGCCAGGGACAGGGACTGTCGTGCCCATCTCAGGGGCATATTGGTCGCCCTGCCCCACGGCAATGTGGTGTAATGCATGCAGGTGTCGGGTCCTGATCCACACTCCATCCTTATCTGAGAGTGAGATATCACACCTCTGGGTGAGGTGCAATACGTCTGTAGCAACCGAGCCCTCGGTGCTACAGTTCCATTTATCTTCAGCCTAGGTGACGTATTGTGATACAGGGCCGTGATTTTGGCTATAAAAGGGTCCCCTAGACCCCTACCCCAAGCTTTTTAAGAGAATCATATATGGCGTGCCAGGAGACTCTATGGAATGCTTTCTCAGCATCCAACGAGAGTATCTACTTACAAATTTTTAACTGCATCTAGCCCAGGAAATACTTTGTGCCTAGTAGCAGTGTCTGCTAGTCAGCGGATTATCCCGGCTGTTAAGCAAGCTACACCACCTGTAGTTTGGACACTTAATTTTTTCAAAGGAAATGCTTCGGGACCACGGGATACTTAGTGAAGAGCATCAGGAGGCACCCCAAGGCATAGGGGCTGGGACTGGCACTAGGATGCCTTGCGGTGGACAGCCGAGCTCGATCCTTATAAAAGCTTTTTAACTGCAGCAGCTTTAGTGGACGCTACTGGAGCTGGAATTACGCGGCTGCTGGCATGAGACTTGCCCTCCAATAGATCCTTGTAAATGGATTTAAAGTGTATTCATTCAAATTAGAGGGACAATTTAAATTAAAAAGCTTAGAGCTGCCTCCACCACAGGGGGGCTCTCTCGACCCACCAGCGGACAGGCACCAGTATTGGGAGAGAGGGGCTGGCCGTCAGGGTTCACCGCGGCTCTGGCACAAACCCGGCGACACGGAGGTGGCACGGGCAGGAGCGGACTGGCCGTCTCGGCTTCTCACTTTTTGGATTTTAGAAGGGCATGACATGCCTATATCTGTGTCTCCCCCTCCTTTTACTCCTCCACCTCTTTTCTTTTCGCATGACTATATGTACTTGTCACTTTTCCATGTGTTAGTTGTGTCTTCTGAGCAGTTTGTCAGCTTTTGGACACCTTTGAAGGTGTTTTCTATGTGTTTCTATGTGTTTTTGTTTGCCTGCCATTGGTTTTAACGGTGTTCGAAGGTGTTCGACGAACAGTTCGACGAACAGTTCGGCGAACACACGGGTGTTCGACGAACCGAACCGAACTCGAACACTACGGGGGTGGCTCAACACTACTCCTAAGGTGGCCAGCAATGAGTCCAGACCTGAATCCCATAGAACACCTGTGGAGAGATCTCAAAATGGCAGTTTGGAGAAGGCACCCTTCAAATATCAGGGACCTGGAGCAGTTTGCCAAAGAAGAATGGTCTACAATTCCAGCAGAGCATTGTAAGAAACTCATTGATGGTTACCGGAAGCGGTTGTTCGCAGTTATTTTGGCTAAAGGTTGTGCAACCAAGTATTAGGCTGAGGGTGCCAATACTTTTGTCTGGCCCATTTGTGGAGTTTTGTGTGAAATGATCAATGATTTGATTTTTGCTTCATTCTCTTTTGTATTTTTTCCTTGCAAGCAAATTAAATGAAGATAATAATACCAAAGAATTTGTGATTACAATCATTTTCAGGAACAAACTTAGTATTATCTGACAGAATTGCAGGGGTGCCAATACTTTTGGCCACCACTGTAGCTGAGCCTGATTATTCTCCACTAGTTTAAGGGACGGTCCCCTCTGCGGCCTGATCCCTCCACGTCCGTATAGATTCGGGCGCACGGGTGTCTTCCTGCACTCCCCATGCCCCTGGGATCCCCTCTGTCTCTGGAGCCTTCCCTCTGCTCCCGTCCTCTCTCACTCTCTCTCCTGGGCCTCTCAGACTAGGCCCGCTCTCCTCTCTCCGCTCAACTCCTGCTCCAAGCACTGGAGCCAGGAGCCTGGACCTCCTACACTGCTCTCCTGAGCAGGACTGGCTGTTTCTAGATGGTTCTTCTTATACTCCTACTGACGGTGCTCCCCTGAACTACTTCCTCCACCCACACCCACTACATGGTTCCCCCTCTCTTGGTTCCCCCTTTCCAACCAGGGACAGGGCTCAGCAGCAGATCAGTGCATCTTGTCCCTCCTGCTGGTCTGGAGTGGTGTAGTGTTGGATGTAGGTGGGTGGGTCCCAGGTAGTACTCCCTCCTTACCTGAGAGTGGGGTACCACACCTCTGGGTGAAATGCAGTACCTCTGTGGCGACTAAACCCGCAGGGGCGCCACACATATGCAGAGTGCAACAGTCGAAATGAGTTTGTCAATTGCGCTCTGCATAGGCAGTGACTGAGATCATAATGTTTACTCTATTACACTGGAAGCTGTGTTATCTCTGTCATTGGCTGCCTTTGCAGAGTGCAGCATTCAATAACAAACCCATCTTGAATGCTGCGCTCTCCATACACAGCACTAGGTTGTGCCGCTCTAAAAAGAAGTGGCATTGCTAATTTGAAAATGTGAGTGGGGGGAGGGGAAAAATTTTCATCCCCATAAACTTTGATAAATGGGCATCTGCCATTGTTGCTTCTACCAATGCTACATGTCTCCTCTCTTCCGTATGTTTTGTTGCCTTTGTCTAAGCAGACAATGGCCTTCTGTTTGGCAACTACTTTCATTGTAACTGACACAAAGGAGAATAGTTTCAATAGTGTCATTGTGACAAATTTAGAATTTGTCAAAAATGGTGTAAATTTTTATTTTCTAATTTGTCAGTGTTTGGCAGTGTTTGTAAAAATTTATTAGTCTTGCGAGTGGCTAGATATGGTCTTTATTCAAAAATGTTGTGTTGATAAAAAGTAGAATGCTTCAATGTTAAAAAAAAATATTTAAAAATCGAAACACAGTAATTGTAAGCTATAATCCTCAGTATATATTTTTAATATTGGATCAATATTAAATTCTGATATATATATATACACATATACATATATATAGATCCATCTATCTGTATATATATATATGTATGTGTATATATATATATATATATATATATATATATATATTTCCTTATTGCTGGAAGTGTACTGGGGGCATGTCAATGAACGTGGACTGCTTCAGCCAAGCCAAGTGCATGGGCACACCCTCAGTTCACTTCCAGCGTGATTTGCATATGACTGCTACACTACATTACTCATTGTCAAGGATACACAGCTGGAGAGATCGCACAGATCCCACTGCTGCTACCAATTTGTCTAAAATAACATCGGGGGAGGGGGGGTCACACAGATCCCACCGCTGCCACCTGTTTATCTGAACTCCACTGTCTCCAATCATCAGTGCAACTACACAATTGACTGACTGGTGATGGACGAGGCCACGGCTGCCTCCACTACTGGGCCGGTTATCGGGAAACTCACAGTGAGCGTATGGTATACACCTCCAATTCCAACGTATGGAATATACATATACCCCAATATGGTCATTGCAAACTCCACAATAACAAAAAGAGCTATTAGCTGCCATCACCAATCATTTACACAGGCCGACTGGACACCCGTTACAGGTAGTGTATATCTTAAGGGGTGCGGTTTACAGAACAAGAGGAATGGAGCCATTAAATTTTATATATTCAGTCCTGAAAGGTAGGCAGTGTTTATAAAAATATACAAAGATGATCCTAAATGGGAACAAAACAATATAGTATATGCAATTACATATAATAAAAGGGATAAAAAAAGAAAATGACTAAACTTGATGTCACGGAAATTGCTCAGATCTTAACAGAGGGAGGTACTCTTTAGGAAAAGGGACAGAACCCACAGCAAGCTGTACCTTCCAGGACTGACAAATGACCAAACTTAAATTCTGCTTTTTATTAGCTCAAGGTTACACCCACATATCCCCCCTTGGTGAGCTCATGTGGGTTCTGGTTGTGGGATGTGCTAGGTCTTTTAGACTTTTATGAGATCCCTAACTTTCAGGATATCTTTGCTCCTGGAGGTCCCAGGTGGTAGATATTGTTGTCATTTTTCTTATTGCTATTAAACCTGGCATGGATGGCACCATTCATCAGACCAATATGTAAAGCAGGTGTCAGAAATGCAACGCGCAGAGACACGAAGTGAGTACAGCCAGAGCTGTGTAAAAACAATTTATATATATAACCAGGCTTTAAACAAGGGGTTAGTAGCAAGGATGAACAGGTAATTTACAATAACAATGAACAATCTCCCAAAATAATGGGATGCGCCCTGGCATGGGAGTCACCACGGCAGTTCTTTAACTCTGTGAATGGCCCTAGCGGGGGTCACCGGTTATTCTCGCTAGGCCACAAGTCTTTTTCTAACAAAGTCAATTAAATCCAGTTTAGCTTTTTCCACTTCACCCATCCCCCTCCCAACCTGACATCCTAAACCCCACTGTCCCCGGTACCGTGGATGATCAATTGAAGTTACAGCCCTGTTCAGCGATGCAGCTCCTTTGTTTCTGCTGGCATGACTCCTCTGACGCAGTTCTCTCTTATCTCCTCTTTGCTCGGCCATTGGAGGCGGTCTCTCGCACTTTGGATAGCGGGGTCCAGACCTTGTCGGTTGATGGGCAATGTCGGGTACTGTGAAGTCACTCAGTACAACAAGCAGATCCCGGCTCTCCTTAGCGACTGCGGCACTCGGGGTACCTCTGCGGTGAATCTGGCATTTGTTCACCGGCGTCCGCCTGTCCTGCCTCTCCGGTCTCTGACTCCGACCTGTCAGGCTGGTTTCCTCGGTGCATCCAGGGCACGTCTCCTTCTGCAGCTTGGCGCCGAAATCACCTCAGGTTTGGCGCGCTCGACCGTTATATTTGAAAACTCCTCACTGGATGTCACCTGACCGGGTCTCACGTTCAAATCTGTTCCCCCTTCAACATTCTTAAGGCATCTTGGTTCCATTTGATTGCGGTCAACCAGCAGATGACAATAAGGCTTTTTGACTTCTATTACTTTTATTAAGTTGGGGGAGTTACTGTTACGGTCTTACGGTGATGTGAGTCAATGCGTTATGCCGAAAATATATCTCCAATAAACATCAGATCAATATAAACCCCAATATTCATCACTGACCACTGGCGCCAAAAGTTCTGAGAGCCGGGCTTTGATCAGAGGAAGCTTATGCCTGGAAAGCTTACTTCCCTGCCTCTGTGTAAATGACTCTGTCTAGGTGTGTTTTCCCCACAACAAATCTCCTGTTGTAGATATATGTTCACTGCAGGAGGCCTCTACTTCAATGGATGTTGAACTGTCATCTCCCTCCCGCTTTCCCAGTTATAATTAGCTTTTCTCTTCACCAGCTATAATTATGTTCAATATGAGGGTGATATGTCCCCTCTCCAGAGATGCCTTATGGATTTTATTTTTTCTCTATGAAACTCATGAGTGGCAATTCCCACTTTAGATTTCTTAAAAATTTATCATTTTTATTGGGGGGGGGGGGGGAGTGAGGGAGAAGCTCTAACACAGCCATACCACTACTCCCATATGTAATAACAAGCTGACGGTTTCTGTTCTAGGGGTTTAGGAATAGCAAATTTGAGTAAATAGTGCAATATAGACATTCATTTATTTCTAAGAATTCTCAACAAGGTACTAAAGTTCCTCAGGCAGGGAGGGATCATTTGTATGATACTGGGATATGAATCAAGAGCCAGTCAGATTACATCCTTGAATGGTCCTGTTTACTCACATTTATATAATAAACATAGCAACCACACTCTTCTTGTGTAATTATTATAATAAATCACTCATTTTTATTACTTCATCATCATCTATGGCACTGTACAGTGTTGTGTAAAACTAGGTAAGTAGATAAAGATTACGCAAATTAGAAAGCATAACAATACTTGACATAAAATGAAAAAAAAACAGAAAATCAACAGAATGCCTGTAATAAAAAGGAAAATAGGAAAATATCAGGCACATAAATAGACAAATACAATCAATGAAGGATAAAAAAAAATGGCAAAATACAATGCACGCACAATATGAATATTGAATACTAGACAATAATAATACCAGATCCAATAAAAAGACTACCAGACACAATAGGAAAATAACACATACAATAGGTGAATACTGAATACAATAAGAAGAATGCTAGATACAATAAGAAAATACCAGACACAATGGAACAATAAAAGAATATGTGACACAATGGAAAAAAAAGACAACTACAATCAATGAAGAATAAAGGACAAAATAGGAAAATATCTAACACATTAAGAACATAAGACACAATATGTAAATACTACACACAACAGGCAATAAATACTTCACACAGTGAGATGAATACCAGATACAATAAGAGCCGCAGCTGATACAATAAGAGGAATACCAGACACAAAAGGAAAATACCAGACAAAACAGAATATCAGACATAATAGGAAGGCACCAGACACAGTAGCAGAAGAGCAGACGTAATAAGAGACCTTTACCTTTCCCATCTGAGTTTACAGTCTAAGGTGATTTGGTTTAGCTGCAGGAGGTAGAAGTATACAGTAGCAAGCTGTATATACAGTAGGTGTTTTGTCTTTATGCACTTCATTATACACTAGAAGGGATAGAGAGACGCATGAGATGTAGATAAGTCAAACAACTGAGTTATGGAGAGGATGTATATGATGTCTAAATAGACAAAAAAAGTGTTGTGGCCAGGGGCGTAATGATCGCAGTTGCAGAGGGTGTGACCGGGCTCACGTTGGATGAGGGTCCGCCGACTCAGCACTTAGCTGGATGTGCGTCCAAGTTCTGTCCTATGGGGTGTACCTGTGGTACTGGGCAGCCCACCTGATTTTATAATAGGGGCGGTGGTAATAGGCTGCCTATTATCTGGAAAATGGTGCATCTCACGTAATGTTGTGAATGGCATCCTATGACGACCTGTGTGCATTTGGAATACTAGCCAACCCCGGCCCCGATGTGTGGGGGATAGGTAAGTGGTTGTTTCATTAGTATTTTGCACCTGTGCTGCCCCCGCCTTTATCATGCAGGGCCTGCTGCATCCTGTTATGCATATGTGTTTGGACATGGTATTAGTAAGTATGGCTGCCTTTTTTCTGTGAATTTTTTATTAAATGATTGTTATCTTTGTGTGGTAGATTTTTAGTTTTTAATTCAAATTATTTATATGTTCCCAGCAGTTCTCAGTCTTATTAGGCATTCTTCCACTATTCTTTTAATGTCACACATCCCCTGTGTTTTCTATAAAGCATTTAAAATTCTAAAGATCAGACGCCTCTCACCCAGCCAAACCAGATCTCACACTTTGCACTGAAGAGGGGCAGTACCCCGAAACACAGTGTCTGCAAATTGAGATTTTAGTTTTGGCTATTATCTTCAGTCATGTGACAAGGCTCTTTAGAGAGTCGATATTGACTTTTAGGATTGCTACTTCCTATAGGTAGCACTAGAGTTCTAGTCCTCGTCCTCTCTGAAGAGACAATTTGCAAAATTCTAAAGAGAAATCCCTCTCCTGTACAGCTCTCCAGCAGGAGGCAGCCATGATCGAGAAGCTACATATCCATGTAATACTTTACATTATAAAACACCCAAGAAATCAGGGATAAATACATCTTGTTCAATGTATTATACAATAAAGCACCTTACTTTCAAGTTTGCAGATATTTGCTCTTTTGAAGATTGATATTAAGACGTGTCACTAGACACTATTGGAATGCTACAAACTCACACACATTTCTGTAGGATGCTGTGGATGTATATTTCATTGTCACAAATTTGTTGTAGTAGATTTGGGAAAGTTAAAAGAAGCAAGAGAAGATGCCATAATATAAAAGAAAGAAAACATCAGCAGGGGAACGTAACAAGAGAAGAATGAAAACAATTCATTGGTGGATCTGTTTGTACTCTAAACACTTGTTCTTCGCAGAGGATACACTTTACTATAGACAAACATTTCAATAAAGAGTCTGAGGTTCCATGGCTTAATGATCAATGATTAATGATGGTGATTAGAGTATGATTAGTGTTCTACTGATTTGCAAATTTTCACTTCAATTCAAGAATCAGCAATTTGTGAATCAGTGTGCCACACTAAATAGCTAGTACATTAAGTCCAAAACAATGCTATAGTGCCTTAAAAAAGTATTCATACCCCATGAACTTTTCCACATTTTTTCACGTTACAACCACAAACTTAAATGTATTTTATTGGGATTTTATGTGATACGCCAACAAAAAATAGCAAGTATATGTGAGGTGTAAAGAAAATAATACATGGTTTTCTAAATATTTAAAAAAATTGTGATGTGTTTTTGTATTCAGCCCTTGCAGCCTGATATCTCAAAATAAAATCCTGAGTGACCAATTGCCTCAAGAAGTCACATAATTAGTAAACTTAGTCTACCTGTGTGTAATGTATTCTCAGTATAACTACAGCTGTTCTGTGAAGTCCTCAGAGGTTTGTTTGAGAACATTAGGAATCAAACAGCATCATGAAAACCAAGGAACACACCAGACAGGTCAGTAATAATGAAGAAGAAAAAAGCAGGGATAGGTGTAAAAAAAATAGCCCAAGCTCTGAACATCTCACAGAGCACTGTTCAATGGAAGGAGTATGACACAACTGCAAACCTACCAAGACATGGCCGTCCACCTAAACTGACATTCCAAGCAAGGAGACCACTAATTAGAGAAGCAGACAAGCGGCCCATGGTCACTCTGGAGGAGCTGCAGAGATCCACAGCTCAGGTGGGAGAATCTGTCCACAGGACAACAATTAGTTGTATACTCCACAAATCTGTCCGTTATGGAAAAGTGGCATGAAGAAAGCCATTTTTGAAAGCAAGCCGTAATAAGTTGGGTTTGTAGTTTGCAAAAAGCCATGTAGTAGACACAGCTAGCATGCACAAGAAGGTGCTCTGGTCAGATAAGACCAAAGTAGAACTTTTTGGGCTAAATGCATAGCACTATGTATGGCAAAAAACTATAACTGCACATCATCCTGAAAACACCATCCCCACCATCAAACATGGTGGTGGCAGCATCATGCTTTTCTTCAACAAGAACAGAGAAGCTGGTCAGAGTTGATGGAAAGATGAATGGAGCTAAATACAGACAATCCTGGAGGAAAACCCGTTAGAGGCTGCAAAAGACTTGAGACTGGGGCGTAGGTTTACCTTTCAGCAGGACAACAACCAGAAACATAGCGCCAGAGCTACAATGGAATGGTTTAGTTCAAAGCATATTCATGTGTTTGAATGGCCCAGTCACAGTCCAGACCTAAATCCTATTGAGAATCTGTGGCAAGACTTGAAAATTGCTGTTCAATAGCTCACCGAGCTAGAGCTAGTTTGCAAAGAATTTGCAAAAATGTCAGCCTCTAGATGTACAAAGCAGGTAGAGACATACCCCAAAAAACTTACAGCAGTAATTGCATCAAAAGGTGGTCCTACAAAATATTGACTCAGGGAGGGGGCTGAATACAAATGCACATCACCATTTTCAGATTTATGTTTTTAAAATATTTAGAAAACCATGTATCATTTAATTTACACTTCACAAATACTTGCTACTTTGTGTTGGTATATAGCATAAAATCCCAGTAAAATACATTTAAGTTTGTGGGTGTAAAGTGAAAAATGTGGAAAAGTTCATGGTGTATGAATACTTTTTCAAGCACCGTACAATATGTAAAATTTTCTTCTACTTTTTGGATTTCTAGTTGGTGGTTGGGAGGTTAACCAACAAGGTCTGGCTACAAGTGATTCATGTTCTTTGCTTACCTGCTGGAGTGGATTCTCTAAGCAGTAGGACAGGGTGAGCAGAACAGATTAGAGGCAATGGTGCAGGGGGTCCGGCACATGGATCAGCAAGAACCAGGACAGCAGAATATGCAGGATGGCAGACCGAGAAGCAGAGCAGAAACACCAGATTAAGCAGAACCAGGAGTGCAGATACACACAGCAACAGGGGATGTATAGATAACTTGCAACAGAAGAATGGTTAATATGAGAAACATATGCAGTCAGGGACTTGCAGCAAACATATACATAAATGGCAGAGACATATGCAATCAAGAAGTTGCAGGAAAAAAATGGTTACACAACATACAGGACAGCAATGATAAACAGACAAATTGGTTACTTGCTTGCAGTTATGTGATTACACACAGTTATTGTAGAGACGAATAATAAGGTGCCTAACTTGAAAAGAAACTGATGTGAAAAAGTGAGTAGCAATTCCTCACAAATATCTACTGCAGAGTACTGCCTTAATAATTTGTTAATTATTTGTCATGAACTTGGATGTATTAAGTAAACTGCTTTGTATTTAAGTATCACAGTTTATAGAATAACAGACAAATTGATAGTAAATAGAGATGATCAAATATTTAAAAATTAAAATTTTACAGGTTCTATGATTTTTTCCCCAAAATTTCCATTGCATCAAATTAAATTATGGCAAATTGCAATGCATTCTGAGGTCTCCTATCCTTTCCAGCTTTTTAACACAAATACAGCCTTAGCTATGTTAAAGAGACATCCCCATACAAAATGGATGGAATCCTGGTAGTAACCAACAGACAATTTAATAACACAGCACATGAACAGAGTTTTAATGTTTTGTTTTGTTTTTCAATCAAAAAAGTACAAAATTATCCTTCCTAGGCTATGTGCCCACAATGCAGAAATGCTCCGGATTTTTCCTGAGCGTTTCTGCATCTCCCTGGCAGAAAAAACGCATGCGGATTGTACATGGGTTTTTTCAGCCAGGGACAAGCGTTTACGAAGCGTTTTTAGCATGCGATTTTGCATGCGGGTTGTCAAGCGCTTTCCAAGCGATTTTAGCATCACTTGGAAAGTGCTTGACAACTTGGTCACACTATATAAATCCATGCAACCGGCATGGATTTTATATAGTGTGACCAATTTAGTAAAAAAAAAGAATAAAATGGTAAAAAATAAAAAAAAACATTATACACACCTTCTGATGGCCCCCGGTCTCCTTATCCGATGCGTCCGGTCTTCCCGGTGTCTCGCGGTTGTGTAAAAGGACCTTCCATGACGTCATTTAGTCATGTGACAGGTCACGCGACCGCCGACGTCAGCGGTCCCTTGACCCATCACATGACTAAATGACGTCATGGCAGGTCCTTTTAGACCATCGCGAGAGCCAGGACGCATTGCTATGGAGACCGGGGGCCATCAGAAGGTGAGTATAATGTATTTTTTTATTTAAAATTCTTTTTTTTTACAGCTACTATGGTACCCAGGTCGGGAGGAGAGTCTCCTCTTCTCCAGACCCAGGTACCATCCGCACATTGAATCGCTTAATATCCGCATGTGCACATGTAGTCATGGAGCCCAGACATTAGGGAAAGGGGGATGAGGTGACCTCCTAATCTGGACTAGCATCACTCTGTCTCCCCCTAACGTCCCTATACAGCCTCTGCAGCTGTCGCCAATCACGTGCCTCGCCCTACTATCCCTGGTGTAAGGCTAAAGCTGGGGGAGGAAGGAGATGAGCACTAGTCAACCTCCGCTAGCACTCTAAAGACAAAAGGGGAAGACAACACAGGGAAATAATAACTTAGCTTTAGAAGAACTCCAACAGGGCACACGACCTCAAGACTCCAAAGAGGACGCGATGCTGCTTCAGCCAAGTTCCAAGTAGAAATGAGTATAACCGGCGATGCCCACCTAGGCACACCAGGTATATATACACCCAGACTAAAGGGAGGTAGTCACTAGGTCCTAAACACACCCTCCTATCTAGGCAGCTGTCTGCATTGCCAAACGTGGAGACCTCCTGGAAACCACTGCAGGGCGACTGTCTGTCACCTCTGACACACACGTGACAGTAGGCTTTGTCAAAACATAGCCGGACTTGAATTTTTTTCTTCCCAAGAAAGGCTTCCATCTTGCCAGCCTACCTCACATGCAAGACATATAAAAAATACAGGAGATTATTGTCACACACAGAACACAATCAGTACTTGTCAGAGATTCCTCCAGCTCCTTTAATGTTGGTGTAGGTCACTTGGCAGCCTCCTGGACCAATTGTATTTTTATCAATTTTTGAAAAACTTCGAGTTTTAGGTAATGTCACTGTTGTGCCAAATGTAAGCCCCTTCTTGATGATTGTCTACAGTGTTCCATGGTATTTGCATTGGATTTTTTTGTATTCTTCTTCTGACTAAAAAATGTTAACAATGAGATCCCTTTCTTGTGTTGTAAGCTGTTTACGTACCATGGCTTTTGCTGTAAAATGCAACTAAAAAATGTTAGGAAAATCCTACTAAAACATTTAAACTTTATATGGGTTTAATCAGAATCCCTGTAAATGATGGCAGCTATGTACGGACTATTATGTAACATGACTTTAAATGTGATTGGCTAATTCTGAACACAACCACATCCCCAATTATAAGAGGATGCTCACACTTATGCAACCACATTATTTTAATTTTGTTATTATTATTTTCCCCCACAAAATGATTTCAGTTTGTTTCTCAATTGATTTGAAAAGATTATAGGTGACATTAAAGGTGGAAAAAGTTCTGCTGAAATTCTTCTTCTTGGTATGATTTTTTTAGATGGCGGAAACCTGGCATTTTACAAGGGTTGTGTAGACTTTTATATCCACTGTATATATCTAATGTACAAACTGCATCTCAGACATAAGAACTGCCAGACCTGTGCCAGGCTGTGCTCCACTGGGAGCCGCTGATCTCTGATAATCCAGGTATTGGCCACTGCAGCTAAGTCCATCAATAAACTGGCATAGACCATGCAATGTCATAGCTGCATGGGAAGCCACATTGCTGTGCAAAATGTCATTAACTACTCTCTTGAAGATTGGTTAGGAGGTAGACGTTTAGCTGACTACTCTACTGAAAAGACAGAATCGTTTCGGGTCCGTACTCAACCCCTTCTCAAACCAAAGTTACATATTACTATATGATAATCCAATCAATAAACTGGGATGGACCATGCAATGTCATTGCTGCAGGGGAAGACCACGTTTCTGTGCAAAATGTCAGTAACCTTCTCTGGTGTTTCAGCAGTGTGGGAAATGGTTCCTGACGTGCTTTTTTTTTTTGCAATCCTTGAGAAATTAATCTCAAAGTGTTCAAATTCGAATTAAACTCAAAGTCAATTGTCTGCGGATCGATCTGTTCATCTCTACCAATGACCCAGATTGATATAAATAATAAAAAATATATAATTTCTGTTTAATATTTTACAGTTTTATAAAGGACACATAGATACGCAATGGTAATCAGGGGCTGTAGAAGGTGTAGAGGTAGTAGTCATACCTGGTCATGGTCCCTGAGGTGTACCAAAGACATCATTGCCTCCAGTATGGATCTTTTTACAGAAAGTTTATTGGGGCACAGAAGCATAAGGTTACACATTTGATGATAATAAGCCTATAATAGCCAACAAAGTTTATTATGGGAATTTTGCTGCACCGGAAATTACTGTGGGAGATTTTATTTGGACGTGCATCTTTCCAAAACCATGAAGATACATTAAAATAATTAGAATATAATATAACCTAGGTATGAGGAATGAGCAAAATACTGTAAGGAAGCCGATGAAAACTTTTACCATATTATTAAGAAGCTAATTGCAGGTTACAGAGGTTTATGGCAAAATGCCTTTCACCACTGGCACCTCGGTGCCCCCCAGCATTTTCTTTCTGTGAATTCTTGCATTGTTTACCTTGTTTGATGAAAGGCTTTGGTTTAGCTTCACCAATAGGACAGACGTCTTTAAAGTTTAAAGGAATTATTTGTAAAGGAAGTTATTTCTTTTTTAAAGAATTGGTCACCTGTTGTTCTGGGGGTGCAGACATTTTTTCACGTGGCATGTCTTACATTTGCTGATCCCATTACTTCATGGAAGGCAGCAAACAGGAGCGCCCTGTAAACAGCTTTATTACAGTGAGTGTTTAATCCCCCCAGTGGGACATTCATTAGAACCAGATGCAAGTTCTGGGAACAGCTGACACACTGACTGTAATAATGCTGCTCGGAGAGAACTTCCCGCTCCTGTATAGATACATCATTATTTACAGCACTTTATGTGCCCTAATGGTCGAGCCATGTCTAGCATCTCTTACTCACAAATACTTACAGTCACTCTCTGGGCACGGTTACAAAGACACAGGCTTTGAATCTAATTGAATACTATTACTACTATAGCATTCTCGCATTTGTTAGCTACCAGTTCTATTTTATCTAGTTGATGTCTTTGTGCTGTCTTTTTAGCTTCAAAAAAGTAATTATAAATATATGCTGTATATGTATATACGCACACATAAAAGAATACCGCAGCACTCAAATAAGATATATTCAAACGCCGAACAAATGAATTATTTTAGAACACAATAATGCCCAGTAGACTATGCTTTTAAAATTGAGGTTTTTAGATGACAAATTGGCCAATTCTTGTATGCCCATCAGCCAGGCAAATGATGAAAGACATGACAGTGTTTCTGTGCAAAAGATACTGTTCGTGTTTTCAGTCCAAGCTAAATCAGTTTTGTATCCTTGTGCTGTCATTTTTTATCAAGGAACCATTAAGTAGACCCCACTCGCACGTGAAAATTGCTCTTGTTAATTTATTTTTGCTGTTAAAATGCAAGGAAACAATAAGAAGTAAAACTAGTTGTGCTTGTAAGGCTATGTGCCCATGATGCAGAAATGCTCCGGATTTTTTCCTGAGCGTTTCTACATCTCCCCGGCAGAAAAAACGCATGCGGATTGTACATGCGGATTTTACATGCGGATTGTACATGCGGATTTTACATTTGGATTGTACATGTGTTTTTCCTGCCAGGGACATGCAGATGTGAAGCGTTCTTCACATGCATTTCCGCATGCAGGTTGACAAGCGATTTTAGCATCACTTCGACAGTGTTTGTCAACTTGGTCACACTATATAAATCCATGCAAACGCCATGGATTTATATAGTGTGACCGAAAGAATGGTAAAAAAATAAATCTATACTTACCTTCTGATGGCCCCCGCAGTCTAGCTTCGCTCCGTCCTGGCTGCCGGCAGCTCACGATACACTGATGGACCTGCCGTCACATGACTATGACGTCAGCGCAGGTCCTTCAGTCCACCGCGATCTGCCGGCAAGGGAGGACAAGCGCAGCGGGGGCCATCAGAAGGTAAATATAATATTTATTTATTTTTTATTCTTTTTTTTACAGGTTCTATGGTACCTGGGTCCGGAGGAGAGTCTCCTTTCCTCCACACCCGGGTACCATCCGCACATTGAAACGCTTGGATTCCGCATGTACAGATGCAGTGATGCGGAATCCAAGCGATTCAATGCAAGTCAATAGCGGCGAAAACGCAGCACTTCTGCAAAATAATTGGTAGTGCTGCTTTTTTTTCCGCAATGATAATCCGCAGCGGAAATTTCCGCAGCATGTGCACAGCACATTCGGATTATCATTGGGGAATATGGCAGGCCTTCTACCATGCGTTTTTTAAGTGTTTCTGCTGCGTTTTTGCCGCTGCAGAAATGCTTAAAAAACACATCGTGGGCACACAGCCTTAATCAAGTCTAAGATAACAGACTGGTTTACAGATATTTGCGTTATCTTAGCCCTAGCTCAAGGACAGGGCAAAAAGGCTATTAACTAGAAATGAATTGGATTGAGTTTCAGTAGAATTTCCTGAAATTTGAAGTTTCGTGAGAATTCAAACACATTGAGATGCCACTCGCAGTTTGCAAACAAAAAAATTGCCCCACACTGCATGGCCGTGTCAGCTTCCCTATAATGCCCTGCAGCTATAGCATCTAATGGATTATCATACCTTGTACCGTGGTGGTCAGTATCTGGGTCATCATAGAGACTTTTTCCATCTCTAGAGTCACTGGGTAAGTTTCTCTCTCTCCTGTAGAGTGTAAGCTCTTATGGTCAGCGGGGTTCTCTCTCTCTCCTGTAGAGTGTAAGCTCTTATGGTCATCAGACTCCTCTCTCCTGTAGAGTGTAAGCTCTTATGGTAAGCGAGGTCCTCTCTCTCTCCTGTAGAGTGTAAGCTATTAAGGTCAGCAGGTTCCTCTCTCTCCTGTAGAGTGTAAGCTCTTATGGTCAGAATGGTCCTCTCTCCTGTAGAGTGTAAGCTCTTATGGTCAGCAGGGTTCTCTCTCTCCTACAGCGTGTACGCTCTTATGGTCAGAAGGGTCATCTCTTTCACTCTTTTCGTTTACATGTATTTTCTGAGCAATTACACACTTTCCAGTATTGAGATTCAAATCAAATTTTTTGAGAAAATTTAGTGAAGTTGGAGAATTTCAAAAGACCCGGTTATCTATAGTAATAAAGGAATCCTGTCACGTGAAAAGAGAAATTTATTCCTCCCAGAATCTTATCATTAGGGTTGCCTGTCAGTCAGTGCTGGGGACGCAACTATACCTGCCACTCTCTACACACTGAGCGGTGACTGAAGTCTGAACTCTACCGGGAGGAATAAAGTTAATTTCCTCCCAGCAATGGGGTTCTACCGTCATGGCCAAAAGTGTTGGCACCCTTGAAATTGTTCCAGATAATGAAGTATTTCTCCCAGAAAATTATGGCAATTACACATGTTTTGTTATACACATGTTTATTTCCTTTGTGTGTATTGGAACAACACAAAAAAAACAGAGAAAAAAAAGGCAAATTGGACATAATTTCACAGAAAACCCCCAAAATAGGCCGGACAAAATTATTGGCACTTTTCCAAAATTGTGGGTAAACAACTTTATTTCAAGCATGTGATGCTTGTTTATACTTACCTGTGGAAAGTAACAGCTGTGGGCAATATGAAGATCACACCTAAAACCAGATAAAAAGGGGAGAAGTTGACTCAATCTTTGCATTGTGTGTCTGTGTGTGTCACACTAAGCATGGAGAACAGAAAGAAAAGAAGAGAACTGTCTGAGGACTTGAGAACCAAAATTGTTGAAAAATATCAACTGAAGGATACAATTCCATCTCCAGAGATCTTGATGTTCTTTTGTCCACGGTGCGTAACATAATCAAGAGGTTTACAACCCATGGCATTGTAACTAATCTACCTGGACATGGACGGCAGAGAAAAATTGATGAAAGGTTGAAACGCAGGATAGTCCGGATGACGGATAAGCAGCCCCAATCAAGTTCCAAAGAAATTCTAGCTGTCCTGCAGGCTCAGGGTGCATCAGTGTCGTTTGTGCATTGTTGACGTTTAAATGGAATTAAACGCTATGGCATGAGACCCTGGAGGACCCCACTGCTGACACAGAGACATAAAAAAGCTAGACTGCACTTTGCCAAAGTGTATGTGAGTAAGCCAAAATCCTTCTGTGAAAGTGTCTTGTGGACAGATGAGACCAAGATAGAGCTTTTTGGTAAACCACATCATTCTACTGTTAACTAAAAACAGAATAAGGGCTACAAAAAAGAGAACACAGTACCTACAGTTATATATGGTTGAGGTTCAAAGACGTTTTGGGGTTGTTTTGCTGCCTCTGCACTGGGTTCCTTGACTGTGTGCAAGGCATCATGAAATCTGAAGATTACCAAAGGATTTTGGGTTGCAATGTAGTGCCCAGTGTCAGAAAGTTGGGTTTGTCTCCTAGTTCATGAGTCTTTCAGCAGGACAATGACTCCAAACATACTTCAAGAAGCTCCCAGAAATGGATGGAAACATAGCACTGGAGAGTTTTGAAGTGGCCAGCAATGAGTCCGGATCTAAATCCTATTGAACACCTGTGGAGAGATCTTAAAATTGCTATATGGAGAAGGCACCCTTCAAATATGAGAGACCTGGAGCAGTTTGCAAAAGAAGAGTGGTCCAAAATTCCAGTTGACAGATGTAAGAAGCTTGTTGATGGTTATAAGAAGCGATTGATTGCAGTTATTTATTCCAAAGAGTGTGCAACCAAATATTAAGTTGAGAGTGTCAACAATTTTGTCCTGTCCATTTTGGGGGTTTTGTGTGAAATTTTGTCGAATTTGCCTTTTTTTTCTCAGTTTTTTTGTTGTTCCAATACACACAAAGGAAATAAACATGTGTATAACAAAACATGTGTAATAGCAATAATTTTCTGGGAGAAATACTTCATTTTCTGGAACAATTTTAAGGGTGTCAATACTTTTGGCCATGACTGTGAGTGCCAGTGTCGGGCAGATTCAGAACGCTATTAACCTGCATAATAACCATATATTTGCAGGTTAATAGTGTTTTTTCACGTGACAGGTTCCCTTTAGTGAGCACTCCCCTTGATTTTTCAATAGTTTTTCCTGATGGTGGCACCTGGTAGGTTTAGCAGTTAGGGAATTTGTACAATAACATTCAGTCTCTTATAGTTTTGACTTTGAATTTTAATTGCATTCCTAACATTTTGAGATGCATTGTATTAAATGTGTAAAAATAAAAAACTATAATATGAATAAAAAAATAATATAGTATAAATGCAAAAAAAATACCTCACCATGGTCATGACACAAATACTTTAAATAGGATTTGTTATAGAGAGAGAGATTGTTAAATAGAAATATATAATATATTTTACAGTTGCTTTTTAGATTTCGATTTAGAAAGCGTAGCTGGTTTCGTTTTTATACACTAAATTCTTAACAAAACATATGTTCAGCTCGGTGACAGTGTTATGGGCATATATGTGGACATAGCAATAGCTCTCAATAAGAAATATTGGAAAATGGAGAATATGGATATTTCCCAGTAGATTCTGTGCTATGAAACTTGCCTACTATGTCACATCTGGTATGTGCTTCACTGATATTTACATTGACAAATTCAATTTTTTTAAGTCTTTTACCAAATAACTAATTTTTAATGATTACGTGGCTTTCTACATGAAGCATACAAAGCAAAAAATGGATTAGAAACCCACTGCACTCATTACCTACATATCGGTCTCTTATTTCATTTTAACAGTACAGTATATAGAAAGGCTCAACTGATTAAAATTGCATTAGAGCACTTTTATAGTCATTAATCTTTTACAAGTATGAAAGAAAGTAATCACATTGAAAGTCATTGTACCTCTTGCTTGGGGAAAACAGGTGCAGTTACTGCACAGTAGGGACAGTCTGTGTCTCAGTTATTTGTGAACGCTGAATTTCAGTTTTACCCTTGAGAAAGGTGTCCAGTCCACTCAACCTCATGGAGGACTCCTGACTTGACATGAGCATTTGACTCTGCCACTCAAAAGGTTACATTTTAATTCCTTGTAACATGTAGCCCTTTGGTTCAACATGTGTAATTAACACTTCCAAATATAGCTACATGGGTCGACAAATAGGGTTTAAAGTAAAAAAAAAAGCATGTGTACCGACAGATCAATGCCAAATGGAAGCTTGTAAAACAGTGAGCCGCAGGTAGAGAGAGGCTGAGCATGATAGACAAGCTGTCAGCTCCATGGACAGACTGAGGAGGTAGCTAATGCCATGAAAGGCTAAAGATATGAAATAATGACACAGATATCAAAGCTAATGTCTCTGCCTGTCCTTCTAATTATGCTCATGAATTATGCATAGCCTCCCTTGGGCTATGACAGCCTTAGCACAACCCCACGTTTTCCGTCATCTCTTGTCTTAAAACTGGCACATAGGGATTTTAAGAATTTCCCAACTATGCATTGTTGTAACAGGTCTACATGAGCAGAGGAGAGGGGGTCGGGGGTCCAGAAAAGCAGACAATAAGAATAGGAGGAAAATAATAATGAACTAAAATAAAAAGAAGCTGGAAGATCTGTTGTAAAAGTGTGTGCCCTGTTATGAGGCATCAGTACATATAACTAGTATATATAACTATATCAGTATGTTTCTGTGAGTTTAGAGTGTCGTGAGAAACTCTGGGTGTGGTTCTTGGCTGGTCTTCTACTGTGTTCCTGTACTCAAGCCTATGCCCCTTAAGTTATTTTATGCATAATTGTCTGGCATTCCAGCTATGGTGCCAAGGCAAGTAACAGCACTGCTTCTCCACTACCAGTTGTTGTACCTTCTAAAGTTCACCCACTTTGACTTAAAGTGTAACAGTGTCGCTATAATTTTTATTTCATAAATCAATAACACATATGAAAAAAAGCAACTCTGTAATATATATGATCAGAGAAATCTGCTTCTTTCTCTACCAGGACTGATCTTTCATTCTCAAAATTTTTAAGTCACAGTTCAAATTGTCTCTTCAGAGAGGAAGAGGACTAGAACTCTAGTGCCACCTATAGGAAGAAGCAATCCTAAAAGTCAATATCGACTCTCCAATGAGCCTTGTCACGTGACTTAGGATAATAGCCAAAAACAAAATCTCAATTGGCAGACACTGTGTTGCAGGGTACTGCCCCTCATCAGTGCAAAGTATGAGATCTGTTTAGGCTGGGTGAGAGAAGTCTGACCGGGATCCAAGGGGTAACGTTTCTCCTTGTGGAGAGTGACATGCCAAGGTGAGGAGAATTTTAAGCCGCAATGCTCCTCTGGGAAATATGCAAATTGTCTCTTCAGAGAGGAAGAGGTATAGAACTCTAGTGCCACCTATAGGAAGTAGCAATCCTAAAAGTCAATATCGACTCTCTAACGAGCCTTGTCACATGACTGAAGATAATAGCCAAAACTAAAATCTCAATTTGCAGACACTGTGTTTCGGGGAACTGCCCCTCGTAAAATCTGTATTCAGTGAAGGCAGATTGTTACATTACTGACATTACTTCGATAGGAAATAAAAGTTACTACTCATAAGTTTATATGTAAAAGGAGGGGTAGGAGGAGCTCTGCCTCTAGCATATCCTCTCCCCTCCACACAGAATCTTATCAGTAGAAGCTGTAATCTCCTATTTCAGTAATTTGAAAATCTGTCTTCACTGAATGCAGATTTTATCAATGAATTGATCATTTTGAAAATTACTGATCTTCCAGGGGGAGAAAGAAGCAGATTTCTCTGATAAGGAATAATACAAAGTTGCTTATTTTCATGTGTAATATTGAATTATGAAATATAAATTAAAACGACAGTTATGCTTTAAAGAAAACAGCCAAATGAGAAAAGCCGTTTTATTAGAGCTAAGCTTACTACATATAAACCATAGACAAATTAAAGGGATTGTCCAGCGCAGAAGAAAAAAATCTTTTCTATTGTAAAATATAAGATGTTTTCAATTACTAATATAATGTATTAAAGGAGTTGCCAACTACTTAAAGCCCCTGCTTAATCAATACTAGACCTCGTATAAAATAAAAACACTCCATACTCACCTCCTGCAGCGGCGCCATTCCAGCAATGATAATGCTGCTATTCCTAGAGAGTGGCGTAACTTGTTGTGGAATGTGTGTCACGTGACCGCTGCAACCAGTGATCGGCTGCTC
The DNA here is from genome assembly GCF_046119375.1 of Phyllobates terribilis. Lineage (NCBI taxonomy): Eukaryota > Metazoa > Chordata > Amphibia > Anura > Dendrobatidae > Phyllobates > Phyllobates terribilis. Next base: position 149,732,684 of record NW_027362762.1, read on the forward strand.
GTCAGATGCTGCCTTTACTATTTCATCAGAGTGAACCTCCAACCTGACAAAATATTGATGAGCAGTAGCCAAATAGCGGGCGCTCATTGGCTGCATCCTGCATGTGACACAACAACTCACATCACTCTCTTGGAGCAGTGGCGTCAACATCACTGGAACGGTGCGGCTGCAGGAAGTGAGTATACACTGTTTTTATTTCTAGACCCAAATTGATTAAGTAGAGGTTATCAGTAGTGGGCAACCCCTTTAATGAATTATGCCCAGATGTCCCATTGTCAGCCCCCGTCCCGGAGCCCACTGCGTCTGCTTCTGGTAAATCTCCCCTCTCTGTGCTGGTGACATGCTTGCATGGTGCTGCCTGACTACTCATTTGAATAAATAGGATAGCCTTCTCTCTGTCTACATTGGCTATAAAATAAACAGGGCTGGCTTAGCTAGTCAAATGAGCAGCCAGCCCAAAGATGGTAGGACACAGAGAGGAGGCTCAATCCAGTGTCAAGATAAGTCCAAATTTGGTTGTGGAAACCGGACTGTAATTTGTGCAACACAAATAACAAGGATGAAATTTGTAAAATACAATATTTAAATTGGCTTCAGAATTTACACCATTAAGCCAGCATATCCTGCTGCACTGAACACAGATTGTGATGACTTAAAGGAGTTTCCCACAAACAAAAGTTCATTTTAATCAATAGATCTTGAAATGATATTAAGTTCCACAATTGAATGTGTTTAAATAAAATGTTCCTGTGCTGAGATAATCTTATAAATGTGCCCCTGCTGTGTACTGTGTAATGGCTGTGTCTGACCGTACAGGAACATGGTCTGATCATACCACAGCTCCTGGGCAGGAGATTCAATGATTCAGTGATTCAGTGCTCATCTTCGATTTCTTTTCTCAGCTCAGATTTGACTGAAAAAAGTCGCAACATGCTGCAAATGGCTGAGAGAAGTCTATGGCTGTGTGTGAAACATCGCACTGCACTCAGATGTCATCCAGGTGCAGTGCGATTACCGTGGATGTTGGCAATGGAGGAGATGGAGAAATTACTTTCTCCGTCTCCTCCGCACCTGTGCTGCAATTTTCTAATGCGAGAGGATCGGAGCACAGAGCACTGACACTCGGCTCACGCTCACAGCAGAGTTTGAGTCAAGTGTCATTAGCATACTGCATCCGATGCTCTAACATCGGATACTATACGCTAGTGTGACTCTAGCCTTATGATGATGTACAGGCAGCCTCATCTGTCAGGTGTGTGTGTCTTTTCTATTTTGACATAAAACTTTATGTTTTAAAGTCATTCATATTTCAAATTGCACTTAGAAAAGTAAACTAAAATGAAATCTACTTTTGTAAGTGTAATGTGAAATATAAATGACACTCTCTCTCTGTCTCTGTATATACAGGTGCATCTCACTAAATTAGAATTTCATCAAAAGTTTATTTATTTCAGTTCTTCAATACAAAAAGTGAAACTCATATATTATATAGAGTCATTACAAACAGAGTGATCTATTTCAAGTGTTTATTTCTGTTAATGTTGATGATTACGGCTTACAGCCAATGAAAACACAAAAGTCATTATCTCAGTAAATTAAAATAATTAACAAAAAACACCTGCAAAGGAGGCTTCCTAAGCATTTAAAAAGGTCCATTAGTCTGTTTCAGTAGGCTCCACAATCATGGGGAAGACTGCTGACTTGACATATGTCCAGAAGGCAGCCATTGACACACTCCACAAGGTCCCAGAGTTCCAATTTTCATTTGGAAATCAAGGTCCGCGAGTCTGGAAGAAGAGTGGAGAGGCCACAATCCAAGCTGCTTGAGGTCTAGTGTGAAGTTTCCACAATCACTGATGGTTTGGGGAGCCATGTCATCTGCTGGTGTAGGTCCACTGTGTTTTATCAAGACCAAAGTCAGCACAGCCGTCTACCAGGAAATTATAGCACACTTCATGCTTCCCTCTGCCGACAAGCTTTATGGAGATGGAAATCCACACTGCCAAAAGTACCAATACCAGGTTTAAAAACAACAGTATCACTGTGCTTGATTGGCCAGCAAACTCGCCTGACCTTAACCCCATAGATATGGGGTATTGTCAAGAGGAAGATGAGAGACACCAGACCCAACAATGCAGACGAGCTGAAAGCTGCTATCAAAGCAACCTGGGCTTCCATAACACCTCAGCAGGGCCACAGGCTGATCGCCTCCATGCCACGCCGCATTGATGCAGTAATTGATACAAAAGGAGCCCGACCAAGTATTGAGGGCATTTACTGAACATACATTTCACATTTTAAAAACATTTTTCAAGCTGTTGTTATAAAGTATTCTAATTTACTGAGATAATGACTTTTGTGCTTTCATTGGCTGTAAGCCATAATCATCAACATTAACAGAAATAAACACTTGAAATAGATCACTCTGTTTGTAATGACTCTATATAATATATGAGTTTCACTTTTTGTATTGAAGAACTGAAATAAATTAACTCTTTGATGATATTCTAATTTAGTGAGATGCACCTGTATGTATGTCTGTGTATATATATACGGTATATATATATATATATATGTATATATATATATATATACATATATATATATATATATACCGTATATATATATATATATATATATATATATATATATATATATATACACAGTGGGGAAAATAAGTATTTGATACACTGCCGATTTTGCAGGTTTTCCCATCTACAAAGAATGGAGAGGTCTGTAATTTTTATCGCAGGTACACTTCAACTGTGAGAGAAAGAATGTAAAAATAAAAAAACAGAAAATCACATTGTATCATTATTACATAATTAATATGCATTTTATTGCATGAAATAAGTATTTGATACCATAGAAAATAGAACTTAATATTTGGTACAGAAACCTTTGTTTGCAATTACAGAGGTCAGACGTTTCCTGTAGTTCTTGACCAGGTTTGCACACACTGCAGCAGGGATTTTGGCCCACTGCTCCATACAGATCTTCTCCAGATCTTTCAGGTTTTGGGGCTGTTGCTGGGCAACATTGAGTTTCAGCACCCTCCAAAGATTTTCTATTGGGTTCAGGTCTGGAGACTGGCTGGGCCACTCCAGGACCTTGAAATGCTTCTTACGGAGACACTCCTTAGTTGCCCTGGCTGTGTGTTTCGGGTCATTGTAATGCTCGAAGACCCAGCCACGACCCATCTTCAATGCTCTTACTGAGGGAAAGAGGTTGTTGGCCAAATTCTCATGATACATGACCCCATCCATCCTCCCCTCAATACGGTGCAGTCAGTCGTCCTGTCCCCTTTGCAGAAAAGCACCCCCAAAGTGTGATATTTACCCCAGCATGCTTCACGGTTGTGACGGTGTTCTTGGGGTTGTCCTCATCCTTCTTCTTCCCCCAAAACTGCGAGTGGAGTTGATACCAAAAAGTTCTATTTTGGTCTCATCTGACCACATGACCTTCGCCCATGCCTGCTCTGGATCCAGCATGGAGTCCAGCATGCAACGGGAGAGTGTGACTTCACTGCCTTGCACCCCATCATGTGCACGCCAACATCAGCTGTCAGCGTCACAAGAGGACGCGGGAGCGAAGGGAAGGTATCTATTTGTTTATTTCGTTTAAAAAATCAGTGACCATATTACTACATGGATGGGGTGCATTATACTACTATGGATGACTATGGGGGTGCATTATACTTTATAGGATGACTATGGGGTGAATTATATTTTATACGATGACTATGGCGGTGCATTATACTTTATGGATTACTTTGAGGTGCATTATACTTTATAGGATGACTATAGGGGTGCATTATACTTTATGGATGACTATGGGGTGCATTATACTTTATGGATTACTATGGGATGCATTATACTTTATAGGATGACTATGGGAGTACATTATACTGTATGGATGACTATGGGGTGTATTAGACTTTATACTTTATATACTTTATAATACTTATTTCTCACTGCAAAATGCAAATAAATTGATCTAATTTATACAATGTGATTTTCTTGATTTTTTGGGGGATATTCTATCTCTCAATGTTAAAATTAACCTACCCTTGATATAAATACTTTAATTATCCATGATGGCTTCAATGAGATATAAGACATACTGTCAACTAATTCATTTTGTTGTTGTGTTTTTTTTGTATGTACTCAATTATTAGTTAAATTTTGAAGAATTCTAGCTTTGATTTTGATCTGTGAATAAAGATAAAATATGTGAATAGAGGTGTTATAGGCCCAGTCTGTGTATGGGCACCCTTACCGCTCTATGTAACAGATTTGATGGATGTTGTGTATTTGTGTCATGAAAACTCAAGTAAAAATAATGTTGGAAAAAAAAAATTAACCTACCCTTAAAATTATAGACTGTTCATGTCTTTGTCAGTGGGCAAACTTACAAAAACAGCAAGGGATCAAATAATTATTTCTTTCACTGTATATATATATATATATATTTTTATTATTCAGGATGGGGGAGAGGGGCACCAGTCCAAATTTTGTACCGGGGCCCATCAGGTTCTAGTTACACCACTGGTGTTCAAGATAAATTACTACAACGCCATTGAAAAGAGTCAATATGTCACTGAACAAAATTTTGACAAGACTGAGTCTTATACAATATTTTTGAACCCATAACATGGGTTCAAAATTATTAATTTTAATTTAAATATTAATAATAATTAATTTTCACTACAAAAACTCTGGAGTAACTCAAATTAGTTGATGCAAAGATCAATACACCCCACATTAAAAACTACTACATCTAGTATTTTGCATGACCTCCATGATTTTTAAGAACAGCACCAAGTCTTCTTGGCATGGCATGAAAAAGTTGGCAATATATTGCATCATCTAACTTTTTCCATTTTTCAAGAATGACCTTTTTTAGAGCCTGGATGCTGGATAGAGGGTGATGCTCAACTTGTCTCTTCAGAATTCTCCATGGGTGTTCATTTGGGTTCAGATCAGGAGACATGATCAGTAGTCCACTGAATCATTTTCACCCTGTTCTTTAATAGATGTGTGTTTTGGTCATTGTCATGTTGGAAAAGTGCACGTCTGCCATGAGCACAGAGTGATGGTAGCATCTTCTCTTTCAATACATAGCAGCACAACAGTGAATTCATGATACCATCAATGAAATGTAGCTCCCTGACACCAGCACCTCTCATGCAGCCCCACATATGGACACTGCCACCACCATGTTTCACTGTATATATACACATATATATTTCTTACGGAAGATAAGATAATTTTTTAAAATATTCTTGGAATGCTTTGATCTTTGCAGTTCTTACATGTTCTTACATGAATTTGATTTGAATCTTAAGATCTGTAAGTACTTGCCAATATTTTTATGAACCAGAATGCAACAACTTTGGTTGAGGATAGTCGGCTTCCGCCTCCCCTCTTTACAGTTTAGGGATGCTCCGGCTTACACCTGGCATGCCCCAAAGACTCAGGCATGGTCACAAAATGGGTGCGCAAATGTGATTGTTACTGGGCCTTAAATTCTTGATAATGGAGAGTAACCCCATGTGTGCAGCTCTGCTACATATGTAGGGGCCCAGCAATGTTATTCTCAGAATCAGAATAATCCCAGAAGTTGGATCCCTTCTACTCATACACTTTAATCATATAATAATAATAATTTTTATATTTATAGCGCCAACATATTCCGCAGCACTTTACAAATTTATATAGTATCGATATGTAAGACAAGTATCGATATATATACAATTCTATACATACACTGCGACTAATGAATACATGACCTCCAATATTGCTGTAAATGTTTAAAACGCAAGGTACTTAGTTAGCGTTTTTTGATCAAAGAGTGCAAAAGCCATCCAACCAGGTCAAGGTGTACCTTTTAAAATGGATGGTCCCTAATCACTAAATGTCCTACCTCTCCATGTGCCAAACCAGCCTCATGTGAATGGGGAGTGAAAAGGAAACCAGGCGTAGCTCGCAGTTATAACCTCGTGTGGAAAGGATGGGGGGACAAGGGTGCTGAGTCCTTTTTTGTAATACAAGTCTACAATTCTTTCATTTGTAAAACAACTTGATCTATATATCTTACTTGACTGGATACAATGTAGAAATGAGAGAAATTAATAAAATCCACTATCAATTTTAAATTGTAGCTCTACTTTAGACCAAATTTACATTTTAGTAGGTAAATTTAAGTACTGCTCAACCTACATATAGCACATTTACCTGTTTTAAACTATTCCTTTCCTAAAGGTAACCCTTTATTAGGCTGCGTGCACACGATGCGTTTTTCATGTGTTTCCGCTGCGGAATTTCCGCAGCGGAAACGCATCAAAAATGCATGGTAATCCGCACCCCATGGTCCCCAATGGCATTCTGCAATGTCAATGCACATGCTGCGGATTTTTCCGCAGCGTTTCTCCAGCGCTCATAAATCCGCAGCATGTTCATTAATTTTGCGGAAGCGCCGCCATTAACTTGCATTGAGACGCATAGAATCCGTGTCTGTTCATTTGTACAAGCGGATTTTATGCGTCTCAATGTGCGGATGGTACCCAGTTCTGGAGGAGAGAAGACTCTCATCCAGACCTGGGTACCATTGTACCTGTAAAAAAAAGAATAAAATAATAAATAAAGTTTATATTCACCTGTCCGGCGGCCCCTGCAGCGCTTACCTTCCAGGACCTGAGATGACGTCGCGGTCATGTGACCGCAGGCTGTCTCGCGAGATGCCGGCAACCCGGAAGAAGCCAGGACGAGCGCGACAGCACACGCGGCGGGGCATCGGAGGTAAGTATAGCTTTATTTTTTTTACTTTTACGGTCACACTGTATAAATCCATGCCGTTTGCATGGATTTATATAGTGTGACCTAGTTGTCAAGCACTTTCCAAGTGATGCTAATCGCCTGGAAAGTGCTTGTCAGTCCGCATGCGGAAACACATGCGTTAACTCATGTGGATACGCATGTGAATCCTCATGTATTCTGCAGGAAAAACGCATGCACAATCTGCATGCGTTTTTTCTGCCAGGGAGATGCAGAAATGCTGCAGACATTTTCTGCTTCATTTCTGCATCGTGGGCACATAGCCTTATTGTATAGTGGTAAGATCAGGACTGGAACTTGAGGAACTCTTAGTATGTGGTTTACCACTCGTGTCAATAATAGCACTGGATTGTAAGTTTAATGCCTTCCAACTCAAAAAATAGACATGAAATGTTCGTGTGTTTTCTTTAAAATTATACTTTTGAGGAATATTGTATATTTTCTACTGTAAAATAATAAAAAAATGTTTCTTTAGGATGTACTAGAGTATGAAAGCTGCACTGTGAAATTAAAGAGTCCATATTTGTCAGGCTGTTCAGAGCCCCGAGCATTTTTCTGGCAACCTTGTTGTCATTTAATGCAGCTTGAAAAGCTTATTCAGTAGCAACAGTAGCACAAAACAATGTAGTATATGTCGCTCTTTATGATGTTTTCTTTTCGATAGTATCTACAACTGCTGCCACAAAGAAGCTACAAATGTCTAGCTGCTGCACTCACCTGGATATTAGCCCACAAACCTTCTGCCATCTTCTAGGTTTTATTTCACTCATGCCAAAGATTCAGTATGAATGAGAATCAACGAGGGTCTCCAGAATCTCATACTTTGCACTGATGAGGGACAGCAGTCTGAAACACCTTGTCTGCAAATTGAGATTCTGGTTTGGCTTTTTTCCTAAATCATATTGCAAGGTTCGTTAAAGGGTTGATATTGACCTTTAAGATGGCTGCTTCCAACAGGTGGTGCCAGAGTTCAAGTCCCCTTCCTCTCTTAATAGACAATTTGAATATTTAACTTTTCAGTCTGTAAAATACCTGTAACCCCTTAGTGACGTTAAAAGGACTTAATTCTCAGCACTGCTTTTCTACGGCACTGAGGATTATATAAATAGCGGTCCTGATAGGCGAAAATGTGGCGGGTGTCAGCTCTATATTACAGCTGACACCCTGTTGCATCGGCCACAATCAGTTTTAGCACTAATTGTTCCCTATTAAAACACTGGATAACGCTATCAATCGTGACAGCGGCATCTGGATGGTTAACAGAAGGATTATTGTGGGTCCTAATAGTTGCGATGGCACCTCGAGGTCATTTCTTGACAGTGGCCTGTTAGGCCCTGTCATAAACAAAATCTAACAGGCTGTGTCAATGTGAGATCTCGTGCACACAACCGAATTTCTCGTACGAATGCTATCCATGGTTTTCAAAGATAGCACTCATATCTATGATATTCTATGGTGCAGATTTTTTTCCTCGGCAATGCAATCTATGGGTTCATGGAAAGATTCGGATTGCATTCAGTTAACATCTGAGTGCAGTCCGATTTTCACAGACTGACAGAAAGGACACCATGTACAAGAAAAACTGATGCCACTCTGATCAATATCTGATCAGAATAATCAGTTTTTCTTGCACAGTACAGATCAAAAGTTTGGACACACCTTCTCATTTAAAGATTTTTCTGTATTTTCATGACTATGAAAATTGTACATTCACACTGAAGGCATCAAAACTATGAATTAACACATGTGGAATTATATACTTAGCAAAAAAGTGTGAAACAGCTGAAAATACATCTTATATTCTAGGTTCTTCAAAGTAGCCACCTTTTGCTTTGATGACTGCTTTGCACACTCTTGGCATTCTCTTGATGAGCTTCAAGTGGTAGTCACCGGAAATGGTCTTCCAACAATCTTGAAGGAGTTCCCAGAGATTCTTAGCACTTGTTGATCCTTTTGCCTTCACTCTGCGGTCCAGCTCACCCCAAACCATCTCAATTGGGTTCAGGTCTGGTGACTGTGGAGGCCAGGTCATCTGGCATAGCACCCCATCACTCTCCTTCTTGGTCAAATAGCCCTTACACAGCCTGGAGGTGTCTTTGGAGTCCTGTTGAAAAATAAATGATGGTCCAACTAAACGCAAACCGGATGGAATAGCATGCCGCAGCAAGATGCTGTGGTAGCCATGCTGGTTCAGTATGCCTTCAGTTTTGAATAAATCCCCAACAGTGTCACCAGCAAAGCACCCCCACAACATAACACCTCCTCCTCCATGCTTCACGGTGGGAACCAGGCATGTAGAGTCCATCCGTTCACCTTTTCTGCGTCGCACAAAGACATGGTGGTTGGAACCAAAGATCTCAAATTTGAACTCATCAGACCAAAGCACAGATTTCCACTGGTCTAATGTCCATTCCTTGTGTTCTTTAGCCCAAACAAGTCTCTTCTGCTTGTTGCCTGTCCTTAGCATTGGTTTCCTGGCAGCTATTTTACCATGAAGGCCTGCTGTACAAAGTCTCCTCTTAACAGTTGTTGAAGAGATGTGTCTGCTGCTAGAACTCTGTGTGACATTGACCTGGTCTCTAATCTGAGCTGCTGTTAACCTGCGATTTCTGAGGCTAGTGACTCAGATAAACTTATCCTCAGAAGCAGAGGTGACTCTTGGTCTTCCTTTCCTGGGGCGGTCCTCATGTGAGCCAGTTTCTTTGTAGCGCTTGATGGTTTTAGCAACTGCACTTGGGGACACTTTCAAAGTTTGCCCAATTTTTTACACTGACTGACCTTCATTTCTTAAAGTAATGATGGCCACTCGTTTTTCTTTACTTAGCTGCTTTTTTCTTGCCATAATACAAATTCTAACAGTCTATTCAGTAGGACTATCAGCTGTGTATCCACCAGACTTCTGCACAACACAACTGATGGTCCCAACCCCATTTGTAAGGCAAGAAATCCCACTTATTAAACCTGACAGGGCACACCTGTGAAGTGAAAACCATTTCCGGTGACTACCTCTTGAAGCTCATCAAGAGAATGCCAAGAGTGTGCAAAGCAGTCATCAAAGCAAAAGGTGGCTACTTTGAAGAACCTAGAATATAAGACATATTTTCAGTTGTTTCACGCTTTTTTGTTAAGTATATAATTCCACATGTGTTAATTTATAGTTTTGATGCCTTCAGTGTGAATGTACAATTTTCATAGTCATGAAAATACAGAAAAATCTTTAAATGAGAAGGTGTGTCCAAACCTTTGGTCTGTACTGTATGTGGAGAAATTGGTCTAGTGAACCTACCCTGCAAGTGACACGTCTCATAGACTACTATAAAGTACAGAAGAATTTCAGTGTATAAAACCAGTAATCAAAATGAAAAATATTCATATTCCATAGTGGTACTGAATTAAAATGTTAAAAAAGTTAAATAAAATTTGTAAAAATCTAAAAGAAAAAAAGCATAAAAATGTACACACCATTGAGCGAACTTGTTCGGAAAAAGTTTGCCGATCTCAAATTCAGCACGAACATTGCACATTTGGATTCGTGTTAGTTCCCCCAGGCATTTTTACTTAAATTCGGCACTGTTCCTTAAATAACCGCGTTTTCAATAATGCTTTTCTTAGGAGTTTGGCTAGGATGTTTGGGCTGTATGATGAGCGGGGGGCTTGTTTGATGAGGGGAGGGGGTGGGGAGAGGTCAGAGTAATGGCAGTTTTTTTCTTAACTTAATGGAGATTCTGGCAGCCAATCAGGGCGCAGGAACCATCAACAACGTTGAGACACAAGGGCTTGTGTCATTGGCTGCCGAAGACACATGATCCTCTCCATATAAAGAACGGACATGTTGTTTTGTTGCCATTTTGTCAGTGTAACAGCGCAGAGAGGCGGCTCCTGCTACTGCTACTGGATAGTGAGATAGTTAGCTAGGTGGTCGCTTGTCAGTCAGCTAGTTTAGACAGATAGGATCCTGTGTGGCTGTGAAATCGACCTACCAGCAGATCAGTTCTTTTTGCTAATAGTGAGGTCCAGAGACACCAGGCCACATTTCAGCATATAACTGTGTTTTGCTGCTAATCTTGTGCTCCATGCAGGAGTACACTTATGAAACTCTAAATTCTTTCTGCTAATTTTTTTGGCCAGGCAGGACTTCACATTAGAAAATCTAAATTTGTGTCTGCTACTACTGTGCTACAGAAACTAAGCCACATTTGAGCTTTTAATTCTTTTGTGCTGATATTCTGCTCTATCCTTGAGTTGACATTAGAAAATGTAAATTTGTGTCTGGTACTACTGTGCTACAGAAACCAGGCCACATTTGAGCTTTAAATTCTTTTGTGCTGATATTCTGCTCCATCCTTGAGTTCACATTAGAAAATCTAAATTTGTGTCTGGTACTACCGTGCTAAAGAAACTAGGCCACATCTGAGCTTTTATTTCTTTTGTGCTGATATTCTGCTCCATCCAGGGGTCCACATTAGAAAATCTACATTTTAGTTACTAATAGCGTGCTCCAGCCACACTATCTGAGCAAATAAATACTGATTGGTAATATAGTGACAGGTGACTGACAGGTCTGAGCCTAGGTTTGTGAAACAGCAGGTTAAAAGAGGTGAAAGGTACATCCAACATGAGTGAGAAAAAGCAAGGTCATGGGGGATGGGGGAATAGGCTTGGTGTTCAAGGTGTCCGTGGAGTAGGTGGTAATGTTAGTGAAAGCTGTACTGAACAAACATCATCACATCCTATCCAAAGACCACTGACAACTTCTGTTACTGGACGGGCTACTCCTCTCCCTTTCTTTTGCAGCCGCACAGTGGAATGCCTTGTAGATGAGGGCCAGAAAGAGCATGTGCTCCAGTGGATGGCAAGCGCTGCATCAAGTGGCCTCTTCTCCTCTTCCTCCACCTCAACATCACACACAGTACAGTCCTCAGAGGAGGCACCCCAATTACCCTTGTTTAACTCCACGTCACAACTCTCCAACCGCCCAACTGACTGTAGGGAACCACAGATGGGCGAGTCTGCAGAGCTATTCACACATTCTATGCCATGGACATCAAAGGTCTGCTTCAAAGATTCACAGCCTCAAGAGGAGGAAAGCATCTGCACCGATGTCCAAAATTTGTTTGTGCTGCATCCGGGGCTGGATGAAGTACGGTCCAAGCAGAATCCTGACCCTCGTCACCAGACGTTAACCCCCGAGGGTGGAGGTGATCCTGATGAGATTCAGATACCTGAGGCACATGCGGACTGTACTGTGCTGTCAGGGCAGGAAGAGGAGGAAGGTGACTCTCAGAGCGAGGAGTGGGAGAACAGAGAGGATGACGATGAGCTTGTAGATCTCACATGGTGTGAACCCAGAGGCACGCAGCTGAGTAGCTCAGCAGAGGAGGTGGAGAAGGAGGAAGATGAGGAGGTTACGTTGCAGCCTGCCGCCCAGACATGGAGTGATGCAACCATGACAAGCACTGCATCCTCAGCCAAAACTGTGGCTGTGACCCACTGTGGTCGCGGGTCTGCAGTTCGCAGGGGCAGCAAGGGTTGCCTCACCTGGGCCTTTTTTGAGACTGCAAAGGATGACCCAACTCACGTTATCTGCCAACTTTGTAAAAAAAAGACTCAGTAGAGGCAAAAATTGCAGTCATTTGACTACTACATGCATGAACCGGCACATGCGCGATCAACATGCGTTAGTCTTGGAATATCACTGCAATAAAATGCAGATTAGTGGGCCTCATCAACCACCGGCTGCCCCATAAACCACATCTGCTGCTTATTCCTCCTCCGTCACCGTGCCAAGTGTTCTCACACAGGTCTACGGCCGCAGAACTTCTACTTGTTTACCTACTCCAGTCGGGGTAAGAGAGAGCCCGTCAGTTGTTAAGGAAGTGGACATGCCTGCTGTTTTTGTTTCACCGAGCACACCACATCTTTCTCAATCCACTGTAACATCTCCGCCTGCACCTCACTCACAGTCCAACAGTTTGTCCTGTTCACCCTACTCCACCCTCTTTCAGCACGGCAGCCAGCCTTTGGTCCCACAGTTGTGGTCTTGTAAAAGATTGTTTCTTCCTGCACATGTGTAACACAGGTGCCGCAATGCAATGCACAGAAAGCACGAGGCGGAAACAATCAGAGATTGATGTAACCACTTTATATATATATATATATATATAACAATTATTTTAAAGGGTTAGTAACAATGGGACTCAATAGCATCTAGGAATAACAATAAAAGGTCTTTTCAGTAAATAACAGTAAAGTTCTTTGCAAAAATGTGATGTACCCAGTCGTGAGAGTCACCACGTGACTTCTTTCTCTATGTATATGGCCCTAGCGGGGGTCACCGGTTCTTCCCGCTAGACCGCAAGTCTCTTCCGGATATAGTCAGTCAGATCCCTTTTAGCCTCCCACGCACCAGCCGGCCCCCTCCCAACCTGGAGCGCTAATCTCAACTGTCCCCGGTACCGTAGGTGAGAGTTGGAAGTGACTGCCCTTCTCACGCTCGATTTCTCTGCTACTGCTAGCGCGTCTCTCCTGTTGCAGTCCTCTCTCAACTCTTCTCAGCTTGACCGTCGATGGTAGTCTCTCAGGCTTGGGGCAAGGGGGTCCAGACCTCGGCTCTTGACAGACGACGTCAGATCCCGGGAACTTAGTGCAGAGCGTGAGTCCTGGCTCTGGCCAACATGCACAGAATTCTGGGCACTTCTGTGAGGAGTCCAGACCTTATCAGGTGGTGTGCGGCACTTTGGGGATGCAAGCCTCCGGCTGAGGCCTGTCACGCTGGGCTCTGTGGTACCTCTGGAGCACGTCTGCTCTGCTCTGCAGCTTGTTTCTAAATCTCTGGCGGCAGCATTTTCTCCGGTGCTCATCCGCACCTTGCGCTCTCTTGGTGCTAAAAGCCCCCTGCAATCTCGCACACAGGGCTTTTACATCCAGGATACTCTCTCTACATTCCTCCCCTCTTTAAACTTGCCAGTGCTCGGGCGAGAAGAGTTTCTATGCCCCTTAAGATTCTTCAGAGGTGAGCCAGATGCCCACAGTTTTCGTGCCCATTCCTGCCTCTCTTTCACTACGTTTTGCCAGAGGAAATCATTCTGCGTGTATCTCATGGGTAGGACGCCAGAGTGGACACTCTGAGTTCTTCGAGACCCCTCCTGAATTTTCTTGTCAGGAGTACTCAGAGCTTCAGGTACCTCATGTGGAATTTTGATATCTGGCTCTTCTCCATGGGACTCAGTGACCTCCTCCACTAAGTCATTGGACGGCACTTCACCATCAGGCTACAGGCCTCGAGTCTCTCCAGCCCCACAGCCATCCAGAACACAATGTGACATCCTCATACACGGTACCTCCTTCAGCTGCGTTAGCGTGCTGTCCCCAACACCTGACTGTGCACCAGGCGTGAGTCCTACCTCTGACTCTTCTCTGGGGCTGCTGTCATCTTCAACTTCTGTGTCACCCACCGGCTCCACTCGAGTTGCTTCCATGCTCCAGGGAACTGCAGACATCTCTCTGCAGGAAAATGACACTGTCTCCCTCTCTTCTCAGCGTCCTGTGCCACAGCTCTGCCTTGCTCTGGGTGAGGCTCTCCTCTGCTCACCATTCCATTTCCTCCAGGTCTCCGTCCGTCCTCTGTGGTCACTTTGCAAAGGGCGGACCTTCTCCCTCCACTCCATCCTATGGGGGCAGGCATTTCTCTCCAAGCACAGCACTCTCTCCAGTAGGCATGATGGTTAAAAGAGTGGGCAAATCTTCATTGTTGGCTGTCTCACATGGGGCAACTCCTCGACACATGTCCCATTTTTCCACAAGTCCAACACTCAATTCTGAGCCTGCCTAGTGGGCGCCTTGGTGTGTATCGCTGTCCTCCGGGAGAGGGATACCCCCTCTGTAATTGTTCTTCATCCCAGGATAGGAGATGAGATTCCAGGGCAGTTGCATGGGTTTTTCTTATCTTCAGTATCTCTCCTCTAAGTTCTCGCATTTCCTACCATAAATCACCACGGGGTAAGGGATTAGATTCAAAGATATCAGTGCCTGTTTTAAGCTCCGTAGTTCTCCTCTAATTTCTCACATTTCCTGCCGTAATTCACGGGCCCAGTCTGGTTCAGTATCGAGTGCCCTCAAGGCGGTAACTTCTCGGCTTTGGGCCATACATGCTACAGTTGGGGCCTCTTGCTCTTGGACTCTAGCTTTGCTCTGACCTCAAGGAAGCTCATGTTGGGATTATAATGCAGGCGTTCCTTCAGGGCATGCCTCAGATAAGGGTCTCTCAAGCCTGCAACCAGCTGATCTCTCAGTACTTCATCCAGGGCGCCTGCTCCTACATACAGTGCTGGCCAAAAGTATTGGCACCCCTGCAATTCTGTCAGATAATACTCAGTTTTTTCCTGAAAATGATTGCAATCACAAATTCTTTGGTATTATTATCTTCATTTAATTTGCTTGCAAGGAAAAAAACACAAAAGAGAATGAAGCAAAAATCAAATCATTGATCATTTCACACAAAACTCCAAAAAAGGACCGGACAAAAGTATTGGCACCCTCAGCCTAATACTTGGTTGCACAAACTTTAGCCAAAATAACTGCGAACAACCGCTTCCGGTAACCATCAATGAGTTTCTTACAATGCTCTGCTGGAATTGTAGACCATTCTTCTTTGGCAAACTGCTCCAGGTCCCTGATATTTGAAGGGTGCCTTCTCCAAACTGCCATTTTGAGATCTCTCCACAGGTGTTCTATGGGATTCAGATCTGGACTCATTGCTGGCCACCTTAGAAGTCTCCAGTGCTTTCTCGCAAACCATTTTATAGTGCTTTTGGAAGTGTGTTTTGGGTCATTGTCCTGCTGGAAGACCCATGACCTCTGAGGGAGACCCAGCTTTCTCACACTGGGCCCTACATTATGCTGCAAAATTTGTTGGTAGTCTTCAGACTTCATAATGCCATGCACACGGTCAAGCAGTCCAGTGCCAGAGGCAGCAAAGCAACCCCAAAACATCAGGGAACCTCCGCCATGTTTGACTGTAGGGACCGTGTTCTTTTCTTTGAATGCCTCTTTTTCTTTCCTGTACACTGTATGTTGATGCTTTTTCCCAAAAAGCTCTACTTTTGTCTCATCTGACCAGAGAACATTCTTCCAAAACGTTTTAGGCTTTCTCAGGTAAGTTTTGGCAAACTCCAGCCTGGCTTTTTTATGTCTCGGGGTAAGAAGTGGGGTCTTCCTGGGTATCCTACCATACAGTCCCTTTTCATTCAGACGCCGACGGATAGTACGGGTTGACACTGTTGTACCCTCGGACTGCAGGGCAGCTTGAACTTGTTTGGATGTTAGTCGAGGTTCTTTATCCACCATCCGCACAATCTTGCGTTGAAATCTCTCGTCAATTTTTCTTTTCCGTCCACATCTAGGGAGGTTAGCCACAGTGCCATGGGCTTTAAACTTCTTGATGACACTGCGCACGGAAGACACAGGAACATTCAGGTCTTTGGAGATGGACTTGTAGCCTTGAGATTGCTCATGCTTCCTCACAATTTGGTTTCTCAAGTCCTCAGACAGTTCTTTGGTCTTCTTTCTTTTCTCCATGCTCAATGTGGTACACACAAGGACACAGGACAGAGGTTGAGTCAACTTTAATCCATGTTAACTGGCTGCAAGTGTGATTTAGTTATTGCCAACACCTGTTAGGTGCCACAGGTAAGTTACAGGTGCTGTTAATTACACGAATTAGAGAAGCATCATATGATTTTTCAAAGGGTGCCAATACTTTTGTCCACCCCTTTTTTAGGTTTGGTGTGGAATTATATCCAATTTGGCTTTAGGACAATTCTTTTTGTGTTTTTTTCATTGAAGACAAATTAAATGAAGATAATAATACCAAAGAATTTGTGATTGCAATCATTTTCAGGAAGAAACTGAGTATTATCTGACAGAATTGCAGGGGTGCCAATACTTTTGGCCAGCACTGTATTTACCGCTGGTTTTCTTGGTGATCTGTGCCTTCACTTTCTGCAGCGCGTTCATGTATTGAGTAACTGTCTCTCCCTCTCTCTTAACCCGACTAAAGAGGTGAGTGCGTAAATCACCTAAATCGGTCTGGTCACCTTGCATGTCCTCTAAAATCTTGATCACCTTATCTACCGTATCATGGTCTCGTGGTTGCCTGAACATGATCGTCCGTTGGACCTCTCCGTCCAGAGTCAGCATGGCTAACTCTGTCTGTAAGGCGGGTGTCATGGGGTACATACTTAACACACTTTTCAGACATTCAACCCAGTCCCTCATCAATACATTGTCGCCTGTTTGGTATATTGCTAAGCACAGATCCAAGGGGAATGCTTCCACTGGTGGGTTGGGTTTCAGACTGATCTGCCATTTCTGTGTCCGAATGTTGCATCCTGCCGACTATGCCAAATGTAACACAGGTGCCGGAATGCACAGAAACTACGAGACGGAAACAGTCAGAGATTGATATAACCACTTTATATATACAGTACAGATCAAAAGTTTGGACACACCTTCTCATTTAAAGATTTTTCTGTATTTTCATGACTTTGAAAATTGTACATTCACACTGAAGGCATCAGAACTATAAATTAACACATGTGGAATTATATACTTAACAAAAAAGTGTGAAACAACTGAAAATATGTCTTATATTCTAGGTTCTTCAAAGTAGCCACCTTTTGCTTTGATGACTGCTTTACACAATCTTTGCATTCTCTTGATGAGCTTCAAGAGGTAGTCACCGGAAATGGTTTTCACTTCACAGGTGTGCCCTGTCAGGTTTAATAAGTGGGATTTCTTGCCTTATAAATGGGGTTGGGACCATCAGTTGTGTTGTGCAGAAGTCTTGTGGATACACAGCTGAATAGACAGTTAGAATTTGTATTATGGCAAGAAAAAAGCAGCTAAGTAAAGAAAAACGAGAGGCCATCATTTCTTTAAGAAATGAAGGTCAGTCAATGCGAAAAATTGGGAAAACTTTGAAAGTGTCCCCAAGTGCAGTTGCAAAAACCATAAATCGCTACAAAGAAACTGGCTCACTTGAGGACCGCCCCAGGAAAAGAGGACCAAGAGTCACCTCTGCTTCTGAGGATAAGATTATCCGAGTCACCAGCCTCAGAAATCGCAGGTTAACAGCAGCTCAGATTAGAGACCAGGTCAATGTCACACAGAGTTCTAGCAGCAGACACATCTCTTCAACAACTGTTAAGAGGAGACTTTGTGCAGCAAGCCTTCATGGTAAAATAGCTGCTAGGAAACCACCGCTAAGGACAGGCAACAAGCAGAAGAGACTTGTTTGGGCTAAAGAACACAAGGAATGGACATTAGACCTGTGGAAATCTGTGCTTTGGTCTGATGAGTCCAAATTTGAGATCTTTGGTTTCAGCCACCATGTCTTTGTGCGACGCAGAAAAGGTGAACGGATGGACTCTACATGCCTGGTTTCCACCGTGAAGCATGGAGGAGCAGGTGTGATGGTGTGGGGGTGCTTTGCTGGTGACACTGTTGGGGATTTATTCAAAATTGAAGGCATACTGAACCAGCATGGCTACCACAGCATCTTGCAGTGGCATGCTATTCCATCCGGTTTGCATTTAGTTGGACCATCATTTATTTTTCAACAGGACAATGACCCCAAACACACCTCCAGGCTGTGTAAGGGCTATTTGACCAAGAAAGAGAGTGATGGGGTGCTACGCCAAATGACCTGGCCTCCACAGTCACCAGACCTGAACCCAATTGAGATGGTTTCGGGTGAGCTGGACCTCAGAGTGAAGGCAAAAGGGCCAACAAGTGCTAAGCATCTCTGGGAACTCCTTCAAGATTGTTGGAAGACCATTTCCGGTGACTACCTCTTGAAGCTCATCAAGAGAATGCCAAGAGTGTGCAAAGCAGTCATCAAAGCAAAAGGTGGCTACTTTGAAGAACCTAGATTATAAGACATATTTTCAGTTGTTTCACATTTTTTTGTTAACTATATAATTCCACATGTGTTAATTCATAGTTTTGATGCCTTCAGTGTGAATGTACAATTTTCATAGTCATGAAAATACAGAAAAATCTTTAAATGAGAAGGTGTGTCCAAACTTTTGGTCTGTACTGTATGTATAATTATTTTAAGGGGTTAGTAACAATGGGAATCAACAGTAACTAGGAATAACAATAAAAGGAAAATAAATAAAGTAAATAACAGTGAAGTTCTTTGCAAAATTGTGATGCATCGAGTTGTGTGAGTCACAACGTGAGTTCTTTCTCTATGTATATG
Source organism: Phyllobates terribilis (assembly GCF_046119375.1). Classification (NCBI taxonomy): domain Eukaryota; kingdom Metazoa; phylum Chordata; class Amphibia; order Anura; family Dendrobatidae; genus Phyllobates; species Phyllobates terribilis. The sequence continues at coordinate 149,751,782 of NW_027362762.1, forward strand.
GCCCTAGCGGGGGTCGCCGGTTCTTCCCGCTAGGCCACAAGTCTCTTCCGGATATAGTCTGTCAGGTCCCTTTTAGCCTCCCACGCACCAACTGGCCCCCTCCCAACCTAAACTTCTAATCCCAACTGTCCCTGGTACCGTAGGTGAGAGTTGGAAGTGACGGTCCTGCTTACTTGCGCGATTCCTCCGCTACGGCTGGCGCATCTCTCCTGTCACAGTCCTCTCTCAGCTCTTCTTGGCTTGACCATCGACGGTAGTCTCTCAGGCTTGGGGCCAGGGGTCTAGACCTCGGCTCTTGACAGGCGACGTCAGATCCCGGGAACTTAATCAGTGCAGAGCGCAGGTCCTGGCTCTTGCCAACATGCGCATAACTCAGGGCACTTCTGTGAGGGGTCCGGACCTTATCAGGCGGCGTCCGGCACTTTGGGGATGCAAGCCTCCGGCTGAGGTCTGCCATGCTGGGCTCTGCGGTACCTCTGGAGCATGTCTGCTCTGCAGCTCGGCGCCAAATCTTTGGTTGCAACTTCTTCTCTAGTGTACATCCGCACCTTGCGCTCTCTTGGCGCCAAAAGCCCCCTGCAATCTCGCACACAGGGCTTTTACATCCAGGAAACTCTCTCTACACATGCCAAGCTAACTCCACCATTTCCAATCTGTTGGCCACAGAAATGCAGCCTTTCCGCCTGGTGGACACAAAAGGTTTCCGGAAGCTGATGGCCATCGCAGTCCCCCAGTACCAGTTGCCCAGTCGCCATTACTTCTCTAAGAAAGCTGTGCCTGCGGTACACCAGCATGTCGCAGACAACATCTTCCGTTCCTTGAAAAAATCACAGACACCTGGACAAGCAAGCATGGCCAGGGGCATTACATCTCACTTACTGGGTACTGGGTGACTCTGGTGGTTGTGGGGGCAGGTGGGGAAGGTGCTGCTACACAAGTCTTGGAATCCCCAAGGCTTGCGGGACAAATCTCTGTATCAAACACTTCCTCCACTGCTTCTGCCTCCTCCCCCTCCTCTAAGACCTCTAACTGCGCCCTCAACCTGTGCCTTAATGAGACATGTGTTCCAACAGTGCAGAGAGGATCCCCCCACCTCCGTACTGCGCAGTCAGGGCTCACCGCATTCAGTCAGTGTTAAAATTAATATACCTTGGTGATTGCAGTCATACAGCTCAAGAGTTGTGGACAGCTATCCAGGTCGAGTTTGAGCAATGGCTGTCTCCACTGAACCTGGAGCCAGGGAAGGACATGAGAGATAATCATGCGAACCTGGTAGTGGCCCTACGCCGCGGCAACCTCACATACGTGCCTTGCATGGCTCACGTCCTCAACCTTGTGGTCCAGCAATTTCTCTGCCACTATCCCAGCCTGGATGCGCTGCTGCAGAAAGCACGGTTACTGTGTGCTCACTTCCGCCGTTTGCACCCCACGGGTCATTGACTTGCATCGCTACAGAGGTCTTTGATATGCGATGTGCTGATGAATCGCCCAGAGGGATATGGGGGACTCTCGGTACCCAGGCCTTGACCTTCTGTGGGATGTCACGGCCCGTACCCTGGGGTCACTCTTTAAAAGGGGTTTTGTTAACAGTTTTTGTCTCGTGACGCCACCTGTGGTTCCCGGTAATGAGTACCGGTGTTGCTGCAGACCTCCGGGGGTGATGGGATGCCAGCTGGGATGTTTCTGCTCCCCACAGGCGGAGCGGGCCCCCGGGGCAGGGTTGATGAAAGGGATGCAGGTGAGAGGTATAACAGACACGCACACAGGGGGTTAACTTCAGTACCTTTACTGGTGTAGACGGCAGATGCGGTCCAGGGTACTTGATAGGAAGGGTGCACTTCTGGACTGTCCCCAGTGAGCGGGTATAAGGCCTCCTGATCTGTTTCTTCCTCTCTCTCTGAAGCTTCTGACCAGCCTGAAACTAGGCCTAGCTTCTGTACTCTTTCCCTCTCCTCACCTGCATGCTTGGTGGTAAGAACTTTCTTCTGGCTACCACTATCCCTGGACGCCGGGGCCTTCATGATTCCTAGTTCTTTAAATGATTGTAGCTTCAGGTTGACCAGGGGTTTAGAATCCTCCTGGTATACCGGTTATTCCTACTGGGCGTAGAGGACCCTGTAGGCGCGGACCCGGTGTCCGGCTGGTGTTCTGGGGTGAGCCTAAGATGCTCCTCTGCCCCCATAACTCCTCTCACTCTTCTCCTTGCCTCCGGCCACGCTCTAGGCCCTGAGGCTTCAGCACGTGCTTTAGGCCCTGGCTGGCCCTCAGCACAGCAGCTCACATGCTGCTTCTTCACTGATCTCTGTGCCAGCACACTCTGACTGCCTAACTCCACCCTCCAGTATATATATCCCTAACAGGCTCCCTCTGGTGGTATGAGGTGGAAGGGTGGAGGTGTCTGTTATGTAATGAGGGCCTCTTGTGGAGAAGTCCGTCCATGCACCCTTTTGGGTCCTGTGGTACCTGTAATAGCAGGGTGCCACACTGACACGGTGGAATTCCACTCTGCACATGTTGCAGCGACTGTGGAAGCAGTGACAAGCCCTGATGCAGTATATCATTTTGTATAGCCTGGGCCAACGAAGTACAGACGTGGTGCAAATCACGTTTGTGGAGTGGGCACAGATTAAGGACCTCTGCACCCTTCGGCACTGTTTCGAAATGGCTACTAAAATGGTTAGCTCTGATGATGCATCATCAGCATCACTATTCCGGTCATCCACATGATGGAGCACACTTTGAATAGTCAGCAGTAGGAGGGGGTGGTCCCAGAGGAAGAGGAGGAAGCAGAGGAGGATGCGGAAGGGATAACTATATCTCTAAATTCCAGACTGTCGTCACACAGGCGGGTGCCAAGGGAGGGTGGATTACAGCTATCGAGGGGGGCTTGTGATACCAGACAAACTGTTAGTGAAGGTGCAGGAGCCAAGGAACAAATCGAGAAGGATGAAGAGGTGATGAGCAAAATAAATTATTTATTAATAATCAAGAAATAAAAATCAAGAAAGGGATAAAAACAACACCAGGTGGAAAAACAAGGCGGGGACAAATGGTATATACCACACAACTGATTGTGTTATGGTAAGTATCATACAAAATGGGACAAGTAACCCAATGACTCATCAAAAACAACATATAGTCAGTAATAATATGCCAAAAACTAAATAATACAATACATAGAAATAGTCCCTAAGGTATGGCACTGCTAATTAGTGTAAAAAAATTGAGATAATCTAAATATGCAAAAAGTAAAAGTGTACTAAAGTGTCATTGCAACTATCACTAGCAGAAGGGATTGAGGCTGTGTGGACACCACCCCATCTGACTACTGCGGTACGCAAGTTACTCAGTTTATGCTCGTGTTACCATACACTGCCACTCTATAATACACTGTTACCTTTGGTACTATACCTTTTGTCCATCTGCTGCTAGTATGCATTGTCACTTTAGTATATCTTCTGATATATTAGACATTTTTCTCTTCTGGTTGTTATCAGCTATTTCCACGACATCTTGCTGCTATCATGCACTGCCATTATAGCAGTTTTTTGACACTTTAGTCAATTTACCTTTGTGGCTATTACTTGCTACACTATGATATCTATCTGCTCCTACCATGCACTGCCACTTTAGGATTCTTTTGACACTGTAGCCATTTAGTGTTTACTCTTTCCATTTGTGATAGTTGCAATGACACTTTAGTACACATTTACTTTTTGCATATTTAGATTATCTCAAAATTTTTACACTAATTAGCAGTGCCACACCTTAGGGACTATTTCTATGTATTGTATTATTTCGTTTTTGGCATATTATTACTGACTATATGTTGTTTTTGATTTTGAGTCATTGGGTTACTTGTCCCATTTTGTATGATACTTACCTTACCGCAATCAGTTGTGTGATATATACCATTTGTCCTTGCCTTGTTTTTCCACCTGGTGTTGTTTTTATCCCTTTCTTGATTTTTATTTCTTGATTATTAATAAATAATTCATTTTATCTCCATACTATAATGTTGTGTAGCTTCTTATAGGTATACGGTGTATTTCACAACTACACAATAGTCTTTATTACTTATCTTCTTATGCAGTAATGGGTTGCCATTCTGTTAGATCTATGGTACAAGAGTAAATTTTACCAGATTATTCCTGCCCTGGAAACAGATGCCTGCATGCCGGAGTATCAAAAAATGCTTGTAGACAACCTTAAGAGTGTTTTTCTCCAAGACAGCAGTGAGGCACACAGTGTGCATCGCAGTTGTAAACTTCCAACCCCGGTAAGGTCAGTTTGTCAATGCAAAAACATTAGCAGTAGCATCTTAAGTTTCAGAAGCAATTTCTGTGAGTAGTTTCACACATTTTTTAGACCAGCCTGTGCACCAGCAGAACAGAGTACAAGTCTGACACGTAGTGAATGACTGGAGAGGATGGTGCAGGAGTATCTCGAGCTCAATATCAATGCCATCAGGGAGGGTTTGGACTCTTTTGCATTTTGGTCTTCAAAATGGAAGAGTGGCCTGAGCTCGCCTTTCACATCTTAGAGATTTTGTCATTTCCGGCAGCCAGCGTTCTCTCACAACATGTCTTCAGCACTGCTGGCGGTGTCCTGAGTCCTGACATATAAGCGCATCCGGCTGTCCACCGAAAGTGTGGAACGCCTAACTTTCATCAACGTGAACAAGTCATGGATCTCCAATGACTTTTACACCCCAATCACTGACTGTGCAGACTAGGCGATGGTGTAGTTTTTAGTGAGCCGCATTGATCTCGCGTTACTGCAGTCTGTGACACTTTTGTCGTGGCTTCTGTGCCTGCTGTTGCTAGTGTTGCTCATATTATCAATAATTTTTCAAAATGTGGAGACTCCTGGTTGGATTTCCATCTGGTGTATTTCATATAGTGATAGTGGTGTCAGTCCCCATTATACTACACTGTGTGCAGAATTATTAGGCAAGTTGTATTTTAGAGGATTATTTTTATTATTGATCAACAACTATGTTCTCAATCAACCCAAAAGACTCATAAATATCCAAGTTTAATATTTTTGGAAGTTGGAGTGTTTTTTTTTTAGATTTGGCTATCTTAGGAGGATATCTGTTTGTGCAGGTAACTATTACTATGCAGAATTATTAGGCAACTTAATAAAAACCAAATCTAATCCCATCTCACTTGTTTATTTTCACCAGGTAAACCAATATCAGTGCACAAAATTTAGAAATAAACATTTCTGACATGCAAAAACCAAAACCAAAAAAATTAGTGATCAATATAACCACCTTTCTTTATGATGGCACTCAACAGCCTTCCATCCATAGATTCTGTCAGTTGCTTGATCTGTTTTCGATCAACATTGCGTGCAGCAGCCACCTCAGCCTCCCAGACACTGTTCCGAGAGGTGTACTGTTTTCCCTCCCTGTAGATCTCACATTTTATGATGGACCACAGGTTCTCTATGGGGTTCAGATCAGGTGAACAAGGGGGCTGTGGCGCCCTGAGGGTTCGGTTGCCAAAGAGGTACTGCATCTCAACCAGAGGTGTGGTATCTCACTCTCAGGTAAGGAAGGAGTACAGCTCAGGACCCTAACACCTGCATCCAACACATACCCACAGTGGGGGTAGGGCGAGATTGCTCCTAAGGGAGAGCACAGTCCTGGGTCCCTAGCTGGGGGGCAGGAACTATGTAGTGTGTGTGTTGGTGGAGGAAGTAGCTTAGGGGAGCACCTGAGAGGAAGGTATAAAAAGGGAAGCCATCTTAGAAAGTCAGTTCAGTCTGAGGAGAGAGTGAGAACAGTCTACAGTGAGAGGAGTGGAGCAGGGCACTGCAGGAGCTCTGCTCAGGCAGAGGGCCTGAGGAGAGGCCCAGGACTGAAGGAGAGGAGAGAGGGAGCAGGAAGGGCTCCAGGAACGGAAGAAGGGACCCCAGGTTTACAGGCAGTGCTGGAAGCCACCCGTATGCCCGAATCTACCAGGAGGTGGAGGGGTCAGGCCACACAAAGGGGACCGGTCCCTCAAATAGCAGAGAACTTTATGACTCAACTAGAAACCAGAGGCTGCAGTATTTCAAGTCCTGCAGCCAACAGTCCATATCAGTCTCACCAAGAAGGTAGCTATAGAGGACCCAGGGGACGGAACAGACGTCGCCCGACAAGGCCCGCAGGTACCGGATTGGGACACTTGGTATGAGGTGCAGGGAGACGGCCAGAGAGAGGACACAGAAGGGGGTCCTGCTAAGTACTCCAGAGATACCTGAGGGTGGACCGAGCCCCTCCCTGAGTAAGCGCAGCACGACGAGGGAAGTTACTTTGGCGCCTATAACTTGGACTGCAATAACCGTGAGTAAAGACCCTGAGGACTGCACTCCACCGTCTCTGTGATTATTATCTGCGCCATCACCCCTGCACTACAACGCCCAGCACAACCTAATACATTTACACCGCCCTGGAGCTAAGCTCTACCTGTGGAGAGCCACACCATCCCTGCTGCAGTAACATCAGCTCCAGAGGACCTGCTCCGCAGCGGCGGCTCCCTTAGCCGCATACCACAGGTGGCGTCACGAACTTTGTATATAAACTATAATCTCCTGTAAATAACCCCTTTCCATTGTCCGCCCTGGGTCACGGACTGGGTCACCGCCACTGTGACATCCCCCCAGCATCTACCGGCCCGGCACTGGGTACCCCACGGCCCAGGGGGCGTGTCAGGGTCATGTCATTATTTTTTCTTCTTTTAGACCTTTACTGGCCAGCCACGCTGTGGAGTAGTTGGATGCATGTGATGGAGCATTGTCCTGCATGAAAATCATGTTTTTCTGGAACGATGCCGACTTCTTCCTGTACCACTGCTTGAAGAAGTTGTCTTCCAGAAACTGGCAGTAGGTCTGGGAGTTAAGCTTCACTCCATCCTAAACCCGAAAAGGTCCCACAAGTTCATCTTTGATGATACCAGCCTATACCAGTACCCTACCTCCACCTTGCTGGCGTCAGAGTCGGAGTGGTGCTCTCTGCCCTTTACTAATCCAGCCTATGGCCCATCCATCTGGCCCATCAAGAATCACTCTCATTTCATCAGTCCATAAAACCTTTGAAAAATCAGTCTTAAGATATTTCTTGGCCCATTCTTGACGTTTTATCTTATGTTTTTTGTTCAAAGGTGGTCGTTTTTCAGCCTTCCTTACCTTGGCCATGTCCCTGAGTATCGCACACCTTGTGCTTTTTGATACTCCATTAACGTTGCAGCTCTGAAATATGGCAAAACTGGTGGCGAATGGCATCTTGGCAGCTTCACGCTTGATTTTCCTCAATTCATGGGCAGTTATTTTGCGCCTTTTTTGGCCAACATGCTTCTTGCGAACCTGTTGGCTATTTACCATGAAACGCTTGATTGGTCGGTGATCACACTTTAAAAGTTTGGAAATTTCAAGACTGCTGCATCCCTCTGCAAGACATCTCACAATTTTGGACTTTTCAGAGCCCGTCAAATCTCTCTTCTCACCCATTTTGCCAAAGGAAAGGAAGTTGCCTAATAATTAAGCACACCTTATATAGAGTGTTGATGTCATTAGTCAACACCCCTCCTCATTACAGAGATGCACATCACCAGATTTACTTAAATGGTAGTTGGCTCTCAAGCCTATGCAGCTTGGAGTAGGACAACATGTATAAAAAGTATCATGTGATCAAAATACTCATTTGCCTAATAATTCTGCACACAGTGTATTCTTACTCTGGTGAAATTGATGCAACTTTAGTGGTGTATGGCAATAATGTTTTGCAATATGTTAGTTGGGTCTCCATCTGGTGTGTTTCCTGTAGTGGAAGGGGTATTGGTCCCCATTATACCATTATACTCTGGTGAAATTGATGCTACTTCAGTGGTATATGGCAATAATTTTTTGAAATGTGGAGACTCCACGTTGGGTCTTCTTCCTGTGTGTTGCCTGTAGCAGTTGGGCTCCCAGACTGGCCGGCCTACACTTACTTTCAGTCAACTACCTGTGTTACTATCCTTAAATTTTTCTACCAATAGTACTCTGTGAAACTGATGTTTGTGCCACCTGAGTGTGGCAGAGCAGAAAAGCAGTTTGAGCTGTTTAATGAGGTATCATGGCTCCCAGCACAGCAGTCCTACACCGATCCCTCACCCACCTCGTCTTAATTTGAAGTTAAATTCAAAGCTGTAAATGTTGGCCCAAACCCTGATACCTCATGCATGACCCATGGTCGACTGCGGCTGTGCCATTATAAAATGTGTACTATGGGTCAATTGATGCCACTTTTCATGTTGTCTGCCTCTAATTTGAGCTATTTTGGCAGCTTTTGGGTCCCTTTGAAGGTGTTGTCTATGCGTTATGCCTCCATTGAATCCAACGTGATTCGGATATGTTCGTTGAACTGTTCGACGAACATTAGGAAATTCATCGATCGGAACTGAATCGAACCTTGAAAGGTTCGCTCATCTATAGTCTGGAACAACCTGCACTATAAAACTGTCACATAAAAATAAATAAATAAATGCCAAAAATGTAGCTTTTTCATCACATCTAAACATTTTTTTTAAAAAGTCATCAAAAAGTCATATGTAATAAACATGATATCGCTGAAAACATCAACTCATCCTGCAAAAAATAAGACCCCACATGTCTCTGTAGGCAAAAAAGAAAAAATGCTACAGCTCTAAATATATGATGATAAGAAAACATAGTTTGTAAAATATTGTTTTTAGTGTGCAAAAGTAGCAAAACATAAAAAACTCCTATGAATAAGGGTGCTTGGATGCACCAGAAACGCGTCAGGTTTTACCATGTTTTAACCCTATTTTCCAATAAAGTATAATTTTTGCGGATTTCCTGGTCAGATATGCCGAATTCAGCCCTCCTTCTTTCACATATTGAGGGCCACTATACTGTATGTAGGCCCATTAATGTACATGGAGGGCTGTGTGGGGTCACAGTTGGGGGATCATCCTGTGTTGGGGTCACCATACTTTGCCTTGGGAGTTGAGGTGGGGTACAGTAGGGTCATTATACTGTGCATGTGGAGGAATTCACCATGGGGGTATCATACTGTGTTTGGGGGCACTTTTATTGGCATCATACTTTATGGGGCAATGAAAGAGGAATCTGGGACTTCAGCAGGAGGAAAATTACTATGTAAAGGCTGGAAAGTTGTGAGATCTGCTCTTCTGTGACCCTGACAATTATTACATTTTTTGGGGGGACAGGCCCAATTATAACTTCTGCTATGGGGCCCCATAATTTCTATGTACGCCCCTGGCTCCACCCACCAACTAGTGTCCTAGCAACTTACTTCTGAGAAGAGAACTTTAACTATTAATATACCAACAGTGCAACAGCAAATCATATATGGACCTATTAATATAACGTACACAGAGTTTTACTTAGCAATACACTCTGGGGTATTACACATCCAGTGCTACCAGTTAGTACAATAGTCTGTTCAGGAGCTCACCGTTGCCCTGATCCAAGTCTGGAAGGAGATCCCCAGGAGACTATCTGCCGTCTCCCCAGTATAATGCCCAGTTGTTGTCAGGAGTGCATACAGTCTTATGGGGGCCACCATGGGTCACATTATGAGTTGCGGTGCTAAAATGTATGCAGATTTCATCCTCTCGCTTATCGAGTGGACATTTCCTTTCTTTTCCAGTGTGATTACCACTTACCATCAGAAACTGGGAAAAGGTCTGAACAGAAGCTGCAGGGGATTAGTGAGAGTGAGTATTGAGTCATTTGTTATTTTTTTTACCACTCTAAGCCCTTTTAAAAATATTTTTTTTATCCAACTGACAACAACTTTAACTGAGATTTTGGGAATCACTATTTTGAGAAAAAGTGTTGAATCTGACACTTTTGCTTTATTGATAATACATAAACCGTGTTGTGCAAGTTCTGTCTAGTTCTTGATAAAGATATATAATGCGATCAATGTGGCATGATGAGAAGTAGAGAAGATCTAAGCTGCATTTCAGCATTTTAGTGAAAATGCTACTTTACTAGTATTTTTTCGAGCTTTATTGCCTGTTATAATTAGAATAAAATGAGCAGACTAATGACTTCAGACAGAGGTTTGGAAGGAATGAACAATGAATATAAAACTGGCAGCATTAATACTCCTCACACACAGCTAATTCAGCGTTCTTCCAAACACTAACTCAAGTTCAGTTACTAAGTATCTACAGCTACAAAAAGTAATTGCATCCAAAAATCACCAGTAAATATAAATCCTTCAGTTGTTCTCTGTATTCACAATTCTCCTAGTTATATCTGTTTGTAGGAAAGCTAAATGATAACTCATATAATCATCACTGCAGTTGCAGTTGTCAGTTTTCTAAGAGCCTCCGAAACATAAATCTGCTCATTTGGAGGTAAGGATATGGAGACATTTGAAAGGTCAGCCTGTAATGCTACATTTCCCGGCAGCTGCTTGTCCAGGGGAAGTCTATGGTCAAACAAAACTTCCCCCGGTTACAACAGCCAATCCCAAGGGGTTCTAAGAACCAGACCCACAGCTGAGATGGCTTTCTTTAGACATAGGGTTGTCTTCATGAGACATGTCAATTAGTGATGCACAAACATGCTCGAATAAGGTGTTATCCGAGCACGCTCAGGTGCTAACCGAGTGTCTTCGGTGTGCTCGAAAAATATGTTTGTGTCACTGAGGCTGTTAGACATCCGCAACACATGCAGGGATTGCCTAACAAACAGGTAATCCCTGCATGTGGTGCGACGCAAACATATTTTTCGAGCACACCAAAGATACTCTGTTAGCACCCGAGCATGCTCAGATAACACCTTATCTGAGCATGTTACTGCATCACTAATGTCAATCAATGTCTTTCTCTTATCCTGCAGCCATTCCATGTCTTAATTCCAAATCACCCATTTTAAATGCATTATCTATTAAAAAGAAAACAAAAACAGGAAAACAAAAACAGCAGCAAATCTGTCAAACAGAAAAAGAGACACTTTTCACCTCCCCTACGCCTCGCCTATTCAGTGCTGAGCTCTGGGATGTGCATGTAATTTATGCACATGATGGGTCCTCCAGAGGAAAATATTTTCTTTATACCCACTCTCTGCTCTACCTGACAGACCAGGGTCCTGAATGCGGCACGCACATTTATTGCTTTAGGTTATTTTAAAATATAATGGCAGTAATCACAATTGTTAAACTATTGTGATTACTGGATCTTACTGATTTTAAACCAGTATTGAAAGTAGAGCAGAATATCGTAAATCGTTGTTATTTAGCTCTTCCCACAATTACAACGTCCAATGATCATGACAGAGAATGGGGTGTCCTGTGTTCCTCATTCAAATGAATCGTTGTACTCGGTTATATCTGTCATTCCTGTAAGCAATGAATGGAGCTGTAATGTGAATTTTTGCTTTGTACTGATGGATTTTGATACTTTTCAATAAACCATTGTTTTTAATCATGGACTTTTGAATGAGTGCTGGAACAACTTTTGTCTATACTATGAACTAAAAGGATTGACACCCATGCGTTGTTCAGTGCACTGAGAGTTAGATTGACCTTATCCTTTAAAGGGCAAGTTGAACTATTTTTCATTTTCTGGCTAACAATGTCCATGTTTAAACAGGGAGCATAGGACCCTTATTTTTTTTTCAGTGTGACAACCACTTTAAGATGAAACAAGAGGACAGATTTAGCAATACTGACTAATTCTGTGCAAACGAAGACTAGGTAGCATTAAGATGCGCTAGATTTATCATAGTGGTTCATGCTGTTTGATGAATTTGGGGAATTTTGGTTTAGGCCACCTATTAGTTGGTTTACATAGTGCCAGAAATTTGTGCCAAAATTTTGGAGCAACTTTTGATCTACAATGTTGCATGTTGGCTATGCACCTTTTTCGACAAACTAATAATAATAATTTTTATTTCTATAGCGCCAACATATTCCGGAGCACTTTACATTACAGAGGGGACTTGTACAAACAATAAAGACATAACACAATAACACATAATTCAACAGATACCAAGAGGAGTGAGGGCCCTGTTCACAAGCTTACAATCTATAAGCAAATAGGGGAGAAACGACAGCCATCAATATAATAAATAGAGTATTCAAATAACATAGAATGAACCGGTCACCAGCCAATATCTGTACAGTACAGACACAGAGTGCTATTAAGTGCATGGACGGTGTGTGAACAGATGCTATAAGGGATATTTGGATGAAAATTTTGGAAGGGTAAAACTGGAATAGTTACACAACTTAGGTTAGGCAATAGGCCAGTCTAAAGAAGTATGTTTTTAGGCCACACTTAAAACTGTGGGTATAGGGGATTAATCAAATTGTCCTCGGTAGGGTATTCCTGAGAAGTGGCGCAGCTTGCGAGAGCGAGAAGTCTTGGAGAGGGGAGTGGAAGGTTTGGATTATTGGGGATGTTCGTCTTAGGTCATTAGCAAAACAGAGAGCATGAGTATGGTTTTAGACAGAGATGAGGGAGGAGATGTAGGGTGGTATAAAACTGTGGAGAGCTTTCTGTGTGAGAGTGACAAGTTTATAATGGACTCTATACCGGATGGGCAACCAGTACAATGGCTGGCACAGGGAAGAGGCATCGGTGTAGCGGTTGGAGAGGAATATGATCCTGGCTGCTGCTGATTCAGGACAGATTGGAAAAGGGAGTGTTTAGTAAAAGGGAGACCGATTAGTAGAGTTGCAGTAGTCCAGATGAGAATGAATAAGAGCAACAGTAAGGGTTTTTTTAAAGGTAAGAAAAGGTTGAATTCTAGAGATGTTTTGGAGGTGTAGGTGACATGAACAACAAACCACAGACCTTTTCAGTGAGAACATGTCGCCTTGTTGGAAAAGATGCAAAAAGTGTCTAAAACACAGAATAAATATGGTGCAAGTCATCAAAGATGGGGGTTTTTGTACAAATTAGACCAGAATTCTGTCACATTTACCTTCATAAATATGTGTATAATACCACACTTACAGTAGATATTGACTCAATGGCCTTTGTCATACATAGCAAAAGCGACAAATCGATAGACAAGTCTGGCACATCAACATCACAAAAAAGTTGTGACAAGCGCCCAGGGTTGCAGAGCGACACTAGAAGAAAATACAATTAGGGCTCATACTCATATGCGTGAAAAACGGACGAGTGCAATCTGATAAAACATCAGATTGCACTCGGACCAATGTTATTCTATGAGGCACATCTCATCTGCGATTTTTTTCTCAGCTGAAATCGGACTGAGAAAAAAATCGCAGCATGCTGCATATTGCCGCGTATCTCGGACGAGACTCACCAATGCAAGTCAATGGGTGCAGGGAAAAAAAATCGCACAGCACTAGGACCATGCGAGTGCCGTCCGATTTTCACGCACCCATCTCCTTGAAATCCGACGATTCATCAGCCACATACTGTAAAAATCACAGCGGTACCCAACATTATAGAATAGAGAGAATAGCTATAGATACATAGAATAGTTAGACAGAAAGATGTCAGTGACATATATAATTAGTACAGTGACTGTGTTGGTTACTACACATGTAATTTAATGGTAAATTAAAGAATTCAAAATAAAAATGGCGTGGAGTCCCCCGTAATTTTATTCTCTAGCAGAAGGTAAGCAGACAGCTGTGGGCAGATGTTTGTAGCCTGGGAAGGGGGTAATACCATGGAGCTTCCCAGGCTATTAATATCAGTCCCCAGCTGCCTGCATAGCCTTTGCTGGCTGTTAAAATAGGGGGACCCCATATCAATTTTTTTGGGGGGTCCCCCATTTTAATAGCCAGTAATGGTTAAGTAATCAGCTGGGGGCTGATATTAATAGCCTGGGAAACTCCATGGGTATTACCCCCTTCCCAGGCTACAAATATCTTCCCACAGCTGTCTGCTTACCCTCTGTTAGAGAATAAAATTATGGGCGACCCCACGCCATTGTTTTTTTTTTAAATCTTTAATTCAACAATAAATTACATGTACAGTAAGCAACACATGCAAAACACAGTATATATATATATATATATATATATATATCACTCACATATTTATAACTACGTATATATATTTCTGAATTTGTGTATGTATCTACCTATCTGTATATATATATTTATACATGTAGTGAAGAATATTTCCATAGCAAACTATGTGTAAATAACCTAGACAATTCCCCTATGTAAAAGCCCATGTTAAAATCACATTGCATACGCATGGCAATCGAATGTAAATCGGATGCTAGGTGAGAAAATCGCATAGCACTCGCATGAAAATCGCATGACACTCGTTTGTTAGATTCGGTCCAGAAATCGGAACATTTTTCTTCTCACATATAGGTATGAGCCCTTAGAGGAAGATTGGATCACATTCAAGCAAGCAATTTTCAAATTCAAGTCAGCCCTTAGCTCTGCTAAACAGGAATACCTCACAACTCTCAGATCTTCTCATTCTCAAAATGTCAAAAATTATTCAACATGTTTAATTCCCTCCTCCATTCACCATTGCCCTCTCCAATGTCCCTCATTTCAGCAGAAGACTATGCCATACATTTCAAGAGCAAAATCAACAACATTAGAAATAGCTTTAATGTACAACCATCATAACCCCTTCATATAACAAACACATGCCCTTCCCCCATAGCCAACCATCACTGAAAAAACCTTACTCTTCTCTCCGAATCATGCCTCACCACTTGTGCACTTAACCCGATTACATTCCACCTCTTCCCCAACCTCACCACTTTGCTTATCCCAGCCCTAACCCATCTCTTCAACTTATCATTAACCTCTGGTGTTTTCTCTTAATCTTTGAAACATGCATAAGACCTATCCTGAGGAAGCCATCCTTTGATTTAACCTCTACATCCAGTTATCGTTATTCCTGTTCGCCTCCAATCTCCTTGAGTTTGAACTTTTCTCCCATCTCTCATCCAACACTCTCTTTGATAACTTACAATTCAGCTTCTGTCCCCACAATGCTATTAAAACTGCCCTAAACAAAGTACTAACTGACAAAATTAAGACACAATACTTTGTACTCCTTCTCCTAGACCTGTCCACTGCCTTCTAAACAGTCGACCACTTCCTCCTACTACAAATCCCCTGATCCCTTGGTGTCAAAGACCTTGCCCCCTCCTGCATATCCTCATAACTCACTAACCACACATTTACAGTCTCCCCTTCCTATACTACTTTCTCATCCTGCCCCCTCTCTGTTTGTGTCCCTCAAGGCTCTGTCCTACTGTTCTCCTTCTAAACCTTTAACCTGGGACAACTCATAAACTCCCATTGCTTCCAGTACCACCTGCATGCTGATGACAATCAAATCTACCTTTATGGCCTAGATGTCACCTCCCTGCTGTCCAGAATCCCAGAGTGTCTATCAGCTATATCCACTTTCTTCTCATTGCGATTTCAAAAACCCAATGTAGACAAAACCAAACTCATTATCTTTCCCCCGTCTCACTCAACCCCCCTACTTGATCTATCTATCACAATAAATTACATTATGCTTTCCCCTGTGTCACAAGTCCTCTGTCTCGGAGTAACTCTTGACTTTGCCCTGTCCTTTAAATCACACATCCAAACCCTTATCACCTTTGGCCACCTCCAACTCAAAGATATTTCCATAATCCATTCTTTCTACAACCTAGAATCTACTAAAATGTTAGTGCATTCCCTCTTCATTTCCCACCTCAACAATGGAAATATCCCTCCAGTCTGTCCTTAAGGCCATGTTCACACGTTCAGTATTTGGTCAGTATTTTACATCAGTATTTATAAGCTAAAACCAGGAGTGGGTGAAAAATAGAGAAGTGGTGACGTGTTTCTATTATAGAAACATAGTGAAAATGGCCAGCACATCCTTACTAGTGTGAACAGGAGCCAACTAAAAAAAATTCAAACTATAAAAAAAGGTCAAAGTTGCCTCCTAAATTGCTAAGAGTGATTGTTTTTAGACATTGAAACTGCATTACTGCAATAGAAACATAGGAAAGTGCTACAAAATGTGCACATGAAATATTTAAAAAAAAATTCTGTAATATTAATATGAAAAATTACAGTAAAGGAAAGCACTTAGCGCATAGATTGGCCAATATATGTATGCCCAATAGCCAGCGTCAAGGCGTCTCTCATTGTTGGGTCTCTGTCCTTCTCTGTCACCTCTCTTGGGCTGAAATGCAAGCCTACAATTTATTCAATGTTTTAGAGCAATCACTCTTAGCAATTTAGGAGGCAACTCTGACCTTTTTTTATAGTTTGAATTTTTTAAGTTGGCTGCTGTTCACACTAGTAAGGATGTGCTGGCCATTTTCACTATGTTTCTAAATTCTCTATTTGGGATGTGCACTCCCTCCCCCTTCAGCCTCAGGTGATTTTAAGTAGTTAGCTGCTTCAGTCCTAACCCATAAATTGTAGGCTTGCATTTCAGCCCAAGAGAGGTGACAGAGAAGGACAGGGACCCAATAATGAAAGATGCCTTGATGCTGGCTGTTGGGCATACATATATTGGCCAATCTATGCGCTAAGTGCTTTACTTTACTGTAATTTTTCATATTAATATTACAGTAAAAAAAATTGAAATATTTCATGTGCACATTTTGTAGCGCTTTCTTATGTTTCTATTGCAGTTTCAATGTCTTAGAGCAAGCACTCTTAGCAATTTAGGAGGCAACTTTGACCTTTTTTTTATAGTGTTTCTATTATACTTTTCCTCTGATTGCTCCACTTCTAGTTTTGGCTACAAATACTGATGTAAAATACTGACCAAATACTGAATGTGTGAACGTGGCCTCACTCTGCTGGCAGATTAATCTACCTCTTCCTTCACTACTCCTCCTCCTCTCCACTCATCAAATCCCTTATCTGGCTTCCAATTCCCCAGCTCATCCAATTGAAATTACTAACAATAACATACAAGGCCATCTATCTCCTCCATACATTTTCAAATATACCCCCTGTACTTTCCTACGCGTAATCTCCAGTCCTCACAAGACCTGCTTATCTCCTGCAGCCTTGTGCGTTCCTCACCCAAGCGTCTCCAAGATTTTTCCCAAGCATCCCCCATCCTCTAGAATTCAGTGCCTCAACACGTCCGATGGTCTCTCACAAGTGAAAACTCCAAATGCAACCTGAAAACTCATGTCTTCAGAAAAGCTGACAGCCTGCAATAATCCCGCTGCCACCTCACCACTGTCGGTGATGCTCCCACGCCCTGACCTACTGTCTCCTTCCTCATTACCTTGTAGATTGTAAGCCTGTGATGGCAGGGGCAGGATCCTCTCCCCTCTGTATCAGTCTTTCACTGTTAGCTTGTTAGTTCTATGTTAGAACTAATTCGTTCTAGATTAGAACTAAATCTATGTTAGAATTAGAATTAGAGTTAGAATTAGAATTCTATGTTAGAACTAATTCTATGTTAGAACTAATTCTATGTTAGAACCAATTAGTTCTATGTATATTTAGTGTGTACACTATCTTCACATGTACAGCACCATGGAATCAATGGTACTTTAAAACAAAATAATAATGATAATTTAAACTCACACAATACCTTATTATATTGCTACCTAATATTAAAATGCAACTCAAGAGTTCAACAATGTTGGCACTTGTGGAAAGTCAGCCCCAGAACAGACAACTTGTAAAATCTTGCATGTGAAAAATGACAGTTTCGTAGGTTGCGGTAGAAAACCTGAAATAGAAACACCCATTGTAAGGGCGTGGAGCAGCGGCTGAGTGAGAAAAAAATATCTGGAGACAAGATAAATATATGTACGGCTGTCTGAGCCTTTGACAGCAGCGCTGAGCCCAGAATTTATGATGGGTTGGAGAAAATGGCACCTCCAGGCAAGTAAGGCAACTAATTAAGGTTAAATTTTAAAAATAAATCATATGAAATGTTTTTATTTCCAGACTTGTTATAGAAGAAAAGACGGCCAAAAAATGTCACAGGCTTCAAAAAAACTGAAATGATTATTACTTGTTAAGGTAGCGCTACAGGAATGGATATTCTGATCTCTTTTGTGTAGAAGATGGAAGCACATATGATGTAGCAGAGGTGAGTTTGTCATTAAGAGCAAATTATCTTATTTATGGTTTTCCATAGGACTCTACGTATTTTATGTGATAACATAACACTATGCACTAAAAATACATAGCAGAAGATGACAACATTGATTTTTGCTACATCTACAAGAAGAAAAATCACCATTACTACTCGGTATGTAATGAAAGATACTACAACTCTCAACATGAACATCATCAAGTGTATATGATGAGAGCTCAAGCACACGTGTATTTCGGCTCAGTTTTTTAGTGCAGCTGTAATAATGTGTCTTTAGGGGAATATAATATAAAAAAAATAATACAGTGTACAAACAAGGCACATCCTATAATAAAATCAAATATATAGAAAATGATAAAGTTTATTTAAAAATTTTTAAATTATACAATCTAAAAAACAGATAAAAACAAAATACACAAAAGTGTATACTAACACTTCTGTCTAAGCCTGGTATGGTCAGACACCCCGAACATGGAAACCCACGTAGTATATAGCTACTGCAATAGTAAATACTTTACTCTAATGTAGCCAAGCGCACGGTGTAATCAATGAGCCAAACCTAGAAAAAAGAAGATATGAAATGAATAGATAAGGAAAAATCTCCATGTGCTAACAGAACAAGCAAATAGCACGCCGTACAAATAGCTACAAAATAGGGCAGGTCAGTCAAAAGGACCATGTGGTAGTTGAAATCCGCTCATGTATCGCCAGAAAACCAGCTTCCTCAGGGAGTCATTTGTCCTTAGTGGTGTAAGAAAAAAATGGTGAATGCTTCATCACACTCCAAATGTGATATCTCCATACAGGAACGGACAAAGACAAAACAAAGCCCCTAAGCAACAACTGTTTATGGGCTCTTTACAGTTCCTTAGCTCATCATAATGCACAATTCCACCAGCTTTGAAGGTGGTTTTGGGCCCCGAGAAAGCACGCTCGAAGCGCGCGTAAGGGTTACTACACTTTCATTTTGACAGAGATATGGGTAAGCATTTATTGCGGATATAGCTTTTATGCATTGATTAATATTTACCCTGTGTGATCATTGACTGTTGCACCTTATACTTTGAAGACTTCTCAAAAACGTTTTAAATTTATATGTTTATGTCTATGGGTACTTACATGTGTGCATATTATTACTTTGGTGCATATTAATATAATATTGATCACACCTTACTAATTTGCCTGCTGCCTCTTTACACCTGGTGTCTCTGTGAGCCCTTCATACACCTGAGCTCTCACTTCTGACCCCAATTGTTTTTTAATTTTGGATGTTGTTAACACAAAATTACATGTTTCGTGTATTTCTCTACAAAGATGGTTTTACACTGTATTTGTTTGTAGGATTTATTTTAAGGTAAAGTGTATGTTGGCATTTGGAAGCATGAATACTACAAAAATGGAAAATGCATTGGAAGGGGGAAACATTTATTTTCTGTCACTTTGCGGTTTGCATCGTCTCATCGATCTCTGCCTTATATTTAAGATTTTCTCCATTGTACATGACCAGACAGTTCTACCTCGCTCATGCTCATGCCACCCTTCATCTAGTCATTGAAAAGAGTGGTGGTGGTAACAGATGAGCTGATCTTTTGAAATTTGAATTTGTCAACTTCGCCAAATTTCCCCTCAAAATTTGATTTGCGGCAAATAAATTTGTGCAAATCTCAATACTGGAAAGCTTTTAACCGGTTCCCGACCGCCCACTGTAGATAAACGTCGGCGCTTGCTGGGTTTTGTGCAGCGCCGACGTTTAAAAACGGTGGGTGGTCCCGCAGCGCTCAGGACCCCCAGGGTCCTGCAAGCGCTGCGATTCCGGTGCAGAGCGTTAGCTCTCACAGGGGACATCATCGGGACCTGATTGGATCAGGTCCCAATTATATTAACTCTTTGCTATGTTCTATATGCCGCCATCTATAGTGATCGCGGCATATAGAAGATAGACAGAGGAGAGGGGGTCGTCTTACTTACCTCTCTGACGACCCCTGATACCTTCCAGGACCTGGCGTTGCGATGGCAGCTGGAGGTCACATGACCGCCTCCAGATCTGCCATATATGGTGTCCTGCCAGGCTCAGCCTGCAGCTGAAGCCTGGCAGGACACACTGACTGTGAAACAGTCAGCAAAGATCTCATGTAATGTAATACATGTCTATTACATTACATGAGATCAGTGATCAGAAAAATAAAAATTAATGTCCCATACAGGGACTAAGTAAAAATGTAAAAAAAAAGTAAAAAAAAATGTTTTTAAACTGTTAAAAATAAATCACAAAATAAATAAAAATAAATAAATAAAATATTAAACCAATAAATCCGTATATTTATGCAAAACCCAAAAAAGTACACATATTTGGTATCGCCGCGTCCGAAACAACCCGATCTATAAAACTGTCACACTAATTAACTCCTTCTGTGCACACCGTAATAAAAATAAATAAAAAACGGAGCAAAAAAATATGCTTTTTCATCATATCGCCAAACAAAAAGTGGAAAAAAATGCGATCAAAAAGCAAAATGGAAATAAAAATGGTACCGAAAACGTCATCTTGTTCCTCAAAAAAAAAGCTGCCATACAGCTCCATCAGCCGAAAAATAAAAAAGTTATAGCGCTCAGAATAAAGCAATGCAAAAAAAATATTTTTTCTATAAAATTGTTTTATTGTGTAAAAGCGCCAAAACATAAAAAAAATATACAGTAAGTGTAGTATCACTGTAAACGTACTGACCCGAAGAATAACGCTGCCTGATCACTTTTACCACACGCAGAACGGCATAAAAAAAAACCTCAAAAAACAATTCCTGAAATGTTGGTTTTTGTTAATTTTACCTCCCAAAAAACGGAATGGAAAGCGATCAAAAAATGTCACGTACCCAAAAATGGTACCAATAAAAATGTCAACTCGTCCCGCAAAAAACAAGCCATCACATGACTCTGTCGGCCGAAATATGGAAAAATTATAGCTCTCAAAATATGGCGATGCAAAAACTAGATTTTGCAAAAAAAAGCGTCTCTTAGTGTGTGACAGCTGTCAGTCATAAAAACCCAATATAAATCTGGTATCTCTGTAATCGCACCGACCCGAAGAATAAAGTAATCTCATCACTAATACCGCACGAGGAACGGCGTAAAAAATAAATAAAACCAATTCTTCACCTGCTACTCATTTGTTTATTATGTCTCCCAAAGATCGCAGTAAGGCTCTGCTCACATTTATCCTGCGCTCTGCGCTGAGCGCTTACACCAGAGTTTCCGCGTAAATCTCTGAAATACGTGATTCAGACGGAACCCATGATGGAAGATTCCCTGTAATGAGGCAGATATAGGCCACTGTGGATGCCGTCTGGCCTGTGATCCCACGGTGTCATTTGTTTTAGGCATGCATAAAAGTGCGGTTGGCCACAGTTTTGTGCACTTCTGAAAAAAAGGACACCGCTAAACAGAGGCCAGACGGAGTCCAGAGTAACTCTGCTGCCTCATTACAGTGAATGGATCCCGCAGGGGTTTCATCTGTATTACATCACTTGGAAATTTAGATGGAAACACCGATGTAAGTGCTCAGCCTAGAGCGCCGGATAAATGTTACGTAAAATGTTCCCAATAAAATCTTCAACTCAGTCCTCAAAAAAAGCTAGTCCCCACTCAGGTCCGTCATCTGTTAAAAATATAAGGGACTTCCAAGTTACTGGTAGCAGAAAGGCTCTGGAAAAGTGAAATTGCCCTTGCCCCCTAAAAGAAATTCAGAAAATTTTGTGCTCCCAAATCCAAATGTCTATTCTACAATAATTTGTTCTCCAATTGTCAAATAGCACTCCGTCCCCCCCAGATCTCGCCGTATGGCTGAGCGGTACGATACAGCCACATATGGGGTATTGCCACTTTTAGAAGAAATTGTGTGACACATTTCCGCACCATTTTTACCCATTGCCCTGTGTGAAAATGTAAAATCTGAGGGTAAAACATTTTTTTGTGGTAAAAATATAATTATGCTTTTTTCACTGCCCAATGGTATAAATTTAAAAATTAAAAAATACTCACTACTTCCCTAGATGAATTCCTTGAGAGGTGTAGTTTACAAAATGGGGTCAATTGTGGGGGTTTCTGCTGTTTCGGCATGTCAGCGACTCTTCAAATGTGACATGGTGTCTGCCACTTATCCCAGCCAACATAGCGCTCCTTTCTCTTCCGAACCCTGCCGTACACCAAAGCAGTGGTTTTCTCCCACATATGGGGTATCGGCGTACTCAGGAGAAATTGCACAACAAATTTCATGGTGCAATTTCTCCTGTTACCCTTATGATAATGCAAAATTAGGGAATGAAAAACATTTTTTTGGGAAAAATGTGAAAATTTTATTTTTACGGCTCAATATTATAAACTTCTGTGAAGCAGTTGGGGGTGCAAGGCGTTCACCACACATCTAGATAAGTTCCCTAAGGGGTCTAGTTTCCAAAATGGTGGCACTTGTGGGGGGTTTCCACTGTTTAGGCACATTAGGGGCTCCCCAAATGCGACATGGCGTCTGCTAATTATTCAAACAAATTTTACATTCAAAAAGTCAAATGGCGCTCCTTCCCTTTCAAACCCTGCCGTGCGCCCAAACAGTGGTTTGCCTCCACATATGGGGTATCGGCGTGTTCAGGAGAAATTGCACAACAAATTTCAAGGTGCAATTTATCCTATTACCCTTATGATAATGCAAAATTAAGGGATGAAAAACGTTTTTGTGGGAAAAATGTGAAAATTTTATTTTTACAGCTCATTATTATAAACTTCTGTGAAGCACCTTGGGGTTCAAGGTGCTCACCACACATCTAGATAAGTTCCCTAAGGGGTCTAGTTTCCAAAATGGTGTCACTTGTGGGGGGTTTCCACTGTTTAGGCACATCAGGGGTTCCCCAAATGCAACATGGCGTCCGCTAATTATTCAAACAAATTTTACATTCAAAAAGTCTAATGGCGCTCCTTCCCTTCCAAACCCTGCAGTGCGCCCAAACAGTGGTTTTCCCTCACATATGGGGTATCAGCGCGCTCAAGAGAAATTGCACAAAAAATTTTGGGGTCCATTTTTTCCTGTTACCCCTGAGAAAATAAAAAAAATTGGGTCTAAAGTAACATGTTTGTGAAAAAAGTTAAATGTTAATTTTTTTCTTCCACATTCCAAAAATTCCTGTGAAGCACCTGAAGGGTTAATAAAGTTCTTGAAAGGGGTTTTGAGCACCTTGAGGGATACCGTTTTTAGAATGGTGTCACTTTTGGGTATTTTCTGTCATAAGTGACTTCAAATATGATGTGGTCCCTAAAAAAATGTTTTTGTAAATGTTGTTGGAAAAATGAGAAATCGCTGGTCAACTTTTAACCCTTATAGCTCCCTAACAAAAAAAAAATTTGGTTCCAAAATTGTGCTGCTGTAAAGTAGACATGTGGGAAATGTTATTTATTAACTATTTTGTGTGACATATCTCTCTGATTTAAGGGCATGAAAATTCAAAGTTTGAAAATTGCAAAATTTTCAAAATTTTCGCCAGATTTCCAATTTTTTCACAAATAAACGCAAGTGATATCAAAGAAATTTTACCACTATCATGAAGTACAATATGTCACGAAAAAACATTCTGAGTAATTACTTCATAAAGTACAGTGGTCAGAATTGAAAAAATTGGCCAGGTCACGAAGGCAAAAACAGGCTCTGGTGCGAAGTGGTTAATTGACAAAATAAAATACACGTGGGGGAGAGGAGAGTTAAAGAGGGGAGAGAGAGGACCCCACTGATCATATGAGATCACATTTTACAGGAGAGAGAGACAGGTCCCAACTAACCATAAGAGCTTACACCGAAAAGGAATGAGAGAAAGAGTACCCTGCTGACCATAAGAGCTTACACTATACAGAAGAAAGAGAGAAAGAGGACCCCGCTGATCATAAGAGCTTCCACTCTACAAGAGAGAGCGAATTACCCAATGACTCTGGAGATGGAAAATGAGTCTGCCGTACAAACTCTGCCCCACTGGGAACCGCTGATCTGTGATGGTCCAGGTACTGATCACCACTGTACAAGGTATGATAATCTGTAAGATGTCATAGCTGCAGGTCATTATGGGGAAGTTTGAGTCACAATGCAATATTATGTTAGCCTGCTCTCTGATGCTTCAGCAATGTGGGAAATGGTGGCATATAAGTTTTGTTTGCAAATCGCGAATTGAATCTCAAAATGTTCAAATTTGAGTGAAACCACGAATTTCAGGAAATTTGGCTCGAACTTGATCCTACGCAGATCAATCCACTCATCTCTAGTGGTCAGGCATGTACACTATTGTTTCATTCACTTGGGAAGAGGAAGGTGTATGGGACCCATGTTCTCGGGATTGGTAAGGGTCCTAGCTGCTGGATCCATACTAACTAGAGATGAGTGGATCTGGCGAGATTCGAATTTGGTAAATCACATTGATTTAACAGGAAAATTTAATTTGCAGCGAATTGTCCACTAATTGATTGTCCTTTATTATACTCAAACGTCTTGGGAGACCAGAGCATAATAAACGTAAGATGTTGAGAAAAAACAATATCTCATCGCTCACCTCTCTGGCCACCCCGCTGCCCACTGTCCATCATATGATTCTCAGTGTCTCTTCTTACCTCTGCCATACACTGAGCCTCTTCATGCTAGGCTGTAACTTTACGACCTTATGATGTGCATGGTTGTGATAAGAAGTGGCATCAAGGACCGTTTGAGGGACAGTGAGCAGCGGAGGTGGCAAATAGATGAGCAATGATGAATTAGCTCTTTATTAGTGATGAGCGAGCACTAAAATGCTCGGGTCGAGCAAATTGGAATACTCAGGTGCTCGACCCAAGCAACAAGCCCAATGTAAGTCTATGGGAAACGCGAGCATTTTTCAGGCGGCTCCCTCCAGCGGTCTGTAGAGGGCCTAAAAATTGCCCAAATCGATGGGAACAGTGCTCAAATGACATGGGAACAGCATGGGGAAGACCCCTGGAAGAATTTCTGACTCCCAGATCACTGCTGTCAACAACGTGGTCAGAGTATTACGCCACTTTTACGGACTCACAATAAAACATACAAAAACGATACCAAAATGGATTTTCCTGGGAAATAAGTCAAGGAACATCCTTTCCAGGGTAATGACTTGTATATAAGGCAAAATAAATAACCAAAAACAAAAATACTTCTCCACAACTTGGGCTATGTTCACACGTAGCGTTTTTGATGCGGTTTTGCACTTTTGCATTGCTTTCAACCAAGACAAATGCATTCACTAGGAAATGTCATTTTAACATTTTACAACCTAAACTGGCCATGTGGTGTGTGACACATCATCAGACACATGCATATGACTCGCCCCCTGGTCTGTGGGGTACCCGGGACCGGGCTTCTGTACGATGCTGGGGGTAGTAGTGGCAACCCGATCCCGTGGCTCAGGGTGGTCAGACCAAATTGTGGCAGTCTATCAATCAGTGCTTTAAATGTCCGACTACGCCACCCGTGGATTGCGGTCAGGGATAACCGCCGCTGCGAGGCAGACTGCTGAGGCTGGTGTTGGTGTGCAGCACAGCGGTAGGATAACTCCCCACGGGAAGAGTGTAGCCTCAGGGCAGTGTAAGTGGATGCTGGGGGTGATGGTGCAGGCGCAGCAGAAATCACACTGAGTCCAATGATGCAGTCCAGGGTCTTTTACTTACAGTTGTTATCCAAGTCACTTCTGTCAGCAAGGACTGCCCGAGCCGTGCTGTGTCCACCAGGTGAGGAGCTCGGTCAACCCCCAGGCAATTCAGGAGTATGACACAGGACCCCCTTCTGTCCTTTCTTTGGCCTCTCGTGCCCCACCAGTGTCCTGACTTCTGTCCGGCTACCGCGGACCGTGTCGGGTAAGCGTTGGCCTTCACTTCCCGCTATCCTATATGGTGCCTTTCTAGCAGGTTTAGCGGGGGGTCGCACCAATAAATGGTCACAACCTCCGGTTCTTGGCTGAGGGTAGATTCGCCTCCACCAACTTAGGGATCCGGTACCTTTCCACAGCCTGACCCTTCCACCCGGTATAATGGGGTATGCAACGGTTGCTGACCGTTCTGCACTCTTAGGGTCCCTTCTGCCTTCTTGCTTCTGGAGCCCTTCCACTCCTCTGTCTCTTCTCCTTCCTTCCTTCTCCTTCTTCTCTTCTCCTCTCTGGCCCCGGCCTTCTCTCTAGGCCTGCCTCGTGGAGCTGAGCTCAGGCTGAGCCGCGGCTCCCTGTCAGCTCTCTCTCCCTTCCGCTCTGACTGAACTCCTTCTCCTAAGATGGCCCCCACCTTTTATCTGCTTCTCTGTGTCTGAGCTCAGGTGACCTGCACCCAATGAGCTCCTTCCTGTGCTCCCAGAAACCGCCTCTCTCTGCTCCTACACCACTGGGTTCTCTTCCCCCCTCCCCACTTCAGCCAGGGACATGGTCAGTTGTGCCCGCAGCTGGGAGCACCGTCGAGCTGTCCCCCGGAAATGGGGTGAGTGTGTGTGTGCATGCAGCTAACTGAGCCCTGGTCCACACTCCATCCTTACCTGGGAGTGGAATATGACACCTCTGGGTGAGGTGCAATACCCCTGTGGCAACCGAGCCCTCGGGGCGCCACACATACAGTGCTGAAAAGACATGGGAACAGCATGGGGAAGACCTCTGGGAGCATTTCTGACTCCCAGGTCACTGCCTAAAAGTGTGCCCATCATAAGTGATCCTTGGTGCATGTGAAAATACCTCCCGCCATGCACCTGTCGTTGCAGACTTGCAGCAATCACCGTCCACGTCCTTGTCCTACTGCAGCGTTCAGTTGTCCCTATCCCATTCCTTGGAATGCAAGCACAAGTATGCAGGCAGCCAGCCACAGCACCCACAGGCTGCAATACTATACTGCCAAAATTTTGACAGCTGCTTGCACTTGAAATGTGGCCTTTAAGGCTCGTGGAGGCAGAAGCTTTTCATAATCTCATGCCGGCGGCAGCCGGGTGTCCATACTATATTTCCCGGTATCGCCTCCGCCTTCCACAAGCACGGGTCCCACAACATTATCCATGCCCTCCCCAGTGCACTTACTGGGAAGGACCGCCTAACCACAAACACGTGGACAGGTGAATGTGGCCAGGGACGGTACGGAGCCAGTCCACAACTTTTTTTGCTGAGAGTTGTATTTAGCTCGGTGAAAGGATTGGCAAAGAGGGAAACCGTATCTACCCTGCGTGTCATTTCTCCCAGGAGGTCCTGTAATTGAGCTTGTTGCAGAAGCAATGGCAGCCCGTCCAACATCAACTCGCACTTGTCGGTGGTGCTTTGACACACGCACATCTTTCTTTGCGCATTTAATTTCTTGAATACAGAGTTGGACAATGGCCTTATCTGTAATGCTTTTTGAGAAATAACATGCATAAGCATGGCCGATCCACATTAAAAAAGCAGCCATAGAGTGTCCGGGAACTTTCCCCCACACTTTTCCTAGCCAGGGCTGCTTTTCGGCAGGGTTGGATGGGCCCACCAGAGAACCGGAGACTCCTCCGGCGGGCCCTGGCATCTCCTTCAGGAGAGTTCATAGTGCCGAGGTAAGGCCATGATGATGATAGAGGCCACCATCTGCTTAGTTTTCTGTCACTTGGAATGCAAGTGCAAGTATGCAGCCAGACACCCACCCACAGGCCGCAACACTAAACTGCCAGATTTCTGTGCAGCTCTTTGCACTTAAAATATGGCCTTTTAAGCTCTTGGAGGCAGAAGCTTTTCACAACCTCATGCCGGCGGCGGCCGGGTGTCCATACTCGGTCCCCAGCCGCCACTATATTTCCCGGTATCGCCTCCGCCTTCCACAAGCACGGGTCCCACAACATTACCCGTTCTCTCCCCAGTGCACTTACTGGGAAGGACCATGTAACCACAAACACGTGGACAGGTGAATGTGGCCAGGGACTTTACAGAGCCAGTCCACAACTTTTTTTGCTGAGAGTTGTATTTAGCTCGGTGAAAGGACTGGCATAGAGGGAAACCATATCTACCCTGCGTGTCATTTCACCCAGGAGGTCCTGTAATTGAGCTTGTGTAGTAGAGGCGAGAGAGCCTTTAAGAGAACTCTTACATGATTCTTCAAAGATGGAGAGAGACTGCCATCTGCAGGCCAGACACAGTCAAGCAGAACCAAGATATACAAGAGAAGTTGAAGGGAGAGCAGATTTAGACGCTGGACCCGGTCAGGTGACTTCCAGGAAGGAGTTCCTGGAGATAAGAGGCCAGCGCGCCAAGCCTGAGGAGTTTTTGGTGCCAAGCAGCAGAGAGGAGCAGACGTGCTCCCTGCATGCTGAGAATCCCCGCGTGGCAGGCCTAAGCCGGACGCCTGCGAGGTGCCACAGCCGGGCGCCGGTGGATGAGCTCCGGATCCCTCACAGATGTGACCCGAGTGCTGTACCTACTGAGGAGAGTCGGAACCTGCTTGCGGTGCTGAGTGAGTTCGCGGAACCCGACATTGCCCGCCGACAGACGAGGTCTGGACCCCCCTATCCCCGGCTTGAAAGACTGCTTCCAACGGCTAGGAAGAGAGGAGTTGAGAGACTGCTGAGCCAGGAAAGTCACGCCAGTGAAAGCAGAAGAGCTGCATACGTGAACAGGGCCGTCACTTCTTATGTTCACTCACGGTACCGGGGCCAGTTGGGTTTAGGTACTCAGGTTGGGAGGGGAACAGTTGGGGCTGAAGAAGCTAAACTTGCTTTAATTGATTTTGTCCGGAAAAGACTTGCGGCCTAGCGGGAATAACCGGTGACCCCCGCTAGAGCCATATACAGAGATAAAGAACTGACGTGGTGACTCCCCTGACTGGATGCACCACATTACTTTGAGAGACTTCGTATTTTGCTAATATTTCAAATTACCATTCAATACCCTTGTTGTTATCCCCTTGTTCAAAATACCTGTTTTATATATACATAAACTGTTTATAACCATCTCCGACTGTCCCTGCCTTGTATCTCTGTGCGTTTCATTCCGGCACCTGCATTACATTTGTTGCAGAAGCAATGGCAGCCCGTCCAACATCAACTCGCACTTGTCGGTGGTGCTTTCACACACACACATCTTTCTTTGAGCATTTAATTTCTTGAATACAGAGTTGGACAATGGCCTGATCTGTAATGCGTTTTGAGAAATAACATGCATAAGCATGGCCGATCCACATTAAAAAAGCAACCATAGAGTGTCCGGGAACCTTCCTCCACACTTTTCTTAGCCAGGGCTGCTTTTCGGTAGGGTTGGATGGGCCCGCCAGAGAACCGGAGACTCCTCCGGCGGGCCCTGGCATCTTCTTCAGTAGAGTTCATAGTGCCGAGGTGAGGCCATGATGATGATAGAGGCCACCATCTGCTTAGTTTTCTGTTACTTGGAATGCAAGTGCAAGTATGCAGCCAGCCACCCACCCGCCCACAGGCCGCAACACTAAACTGACAGATTTCTGGGCAGCTCTTTGCACTTGAAATATGGCCTTTTAAGCTCTTGGAGGCGGAAGCTTTTCACAACCTCATGCCGGCGGCGACCGGGTGTCCATACTCGGTACCCAGCCGCCACTGTTTCTCCCGATGTCGCCTCCGCCTTCCACAAGCACGGGTCCCACAACCAACATTACCCGTGCCCTCCCCAGTGCACTTACTGGGAAGGACCGCCTAATCACAAACACGTGGACAGGTGAATGTGGCCAGGGACGGTACGGAGCAAGTCCACAACTTTTTTTGCTGAGAGTTGTATTTAGCTCGGTGAAAGGACCATATCTACCCTGTGTGTCATTTCTCCCAGGAAGTCCTCTAAAGCTGCTTGCACTTGAAATGTGGCCTGAACATTACTGCTGGTACTTTTCTGTGGGAATTTGCTTGCCTCCTATCAGCCTGGAATATTTCCAGCAAACTATGGTACAACGCCATGGTATTAGCACTGCCCCCAGTACCAGTAGCGAAGCCATCTCCAATTTCCTTCTCAGGAATTTTATTTGGTAGACTGAGTGGCTGCCCAAATACATTTTCTCACAAAGGAGCTGAAGATTGAGTGGCAGTAGGTGCAAGTTTCTCCAGCCTGTAAGATATTAGAGGGTGAACGCAGCACATTGGATCAATGGTTAGCACTGAAGCCTTGCAGCACTGGGATCCTGGGTTCAAATCCCAGCAAGGACAACATCTGCAAGGACTTTGTATGTTCTCCCCGTGTTTGCGTGTATTTCCTCCTCAGTAAAAATAGAGTGTCCGGGAACCTTCCCACACACTTTTCTTAGCAAGGACTGCTTCTCGGCAGGGTTGAACGGTCCCACCAGAGAATTCTCTGGTGTGCCTTGGCTTCTACCTCAGGAGAGTTCATGATAGCATTAACTTTGCAGCTGCTATGGGGCTCTTGAGCGGGTGAGAAAGGTTATCCCTCAGAATCAAATCCTCTGGTGGGCACAATGTTTTTCAATCTGAAACAGCTTCTCAGTGGGAGTTGTATTTCACCACAGCCATATTCTTTAGCTCAGTGAAAGGACTGGCATAGAGGGAAACTGTATCTACCCCGGCTGTCATTTCTCCGTCACCAGGTTTCGCCCATTGTCACACACGACCATACCTGGCTGTATGTTCAGCGGTGAGAGCCACAGATCAGGCTGCTGTGTTACAGCTTTCAACAACTCTGCAGCACTGGGCGGTTTGTCAATTAAGCATTAAGCATGTTATCTTCAGCACAGCCTGTTGCCGCTTGGCCAAGGCAGTGCTGCGGTGCTGTCAGCTTGTGACTGATGTAGTCATTTTGGAGATGGAGGAGGAAGTGCATGAGCTGAACAATGTGATTACATTGGTGATGCTGTTTTTTATACTAAAGAATGATCCTATTGTTTTGGTTTTTTTACGTTATTTTTTAAGACAAATGCATTCACCGGGAAATGTCATTTTAACATTTTACAACCTTATCTGGCTATGTGGTGTGTGACACATCATCAGACAAATCCTGTTTTATTTATTATGGAGGGACTCTGAAAGTCAGGAAGCTTGTTTTTATAGGGCCATCAGACGGCCCTTACTATTCTTAAAAGGCCAGCAGTCGGCCCTCACTATTGTTAGAGAGCCATCAGCCGGCTATGCTTTGGTGTTCTTATTATTAACAAGTGGGTCTCCTATACTGTTATTGCGTATCCAGTGACTGCAAGGGCTGCCAAAAGTTTGGACGCAACCCAATACCCCTTTGAAGAGACATAGAAGAGGGTCTCAGTAAAAAAAATGTTTCCATTATAAAGGAGCGGGTCTCCTATAGTGGTAATGCCCATGCTGTGACTGCAAGGGCTGTCAAAATTTGGGAAAAACCCCACTAAGAATTTAAAGACACATAGAGCAGGGCCACAGTAACGACAAATGCCATTTAGAAAGGAGAGAGTCTGCTATACAGTTATAGGGTATGCAGTGAGTCGAACGGCTGACGAATTTTAGGAAATACCCCACTAAGAATTTAAAGACACATAGAGCAGGGCCACAGTAACAAGGTACGACATGTTCCCATTAGAAAGGAGAAGGTCTGCTATACAGTTATAGGGTATGCTGTGAGTCCAACGGCTGACGAATTTTAGGAAAAACCCCACTAAGAATTTAAAGACACATAGAGCAGGGCCACAGTAACGACAAATTCCCATTAGAAAGGAGAGAGTCTGCTATACAGTTAAAAAGTATGCAGTGAGTCCAATGGCTGACGAATTTTAGGAAAAACCCCACTAAGAATTTAAAGACACATAGAGCAGGGCCACAGTAACAAGGTACGACATGTTCCCATTAGAAAGGAGAGGATCTGCTATACAGTTATAGGGTATGCAGTGAGTCCAAGGCTGACGAATTTTAGGAAAAACCCCACTAAGAATTTAAAGACACATAGAGCAGGGCCACAGTAACAAGGTACGACATGTTCCCATTAGAAAGGAGAGGGTCTGCTATACAGTTATAGGGTATGCAGTGAGACCAACGGCTGACGAATTTTAGGAAAAACCCCACTAAGAATTTAAAGACACATAGAGGAGGGCCACAGTAACGACAAATTCCCATTAGAAAGGAGAGAGTCTGCTATACAGTTATAGGGTATGCAGTGAGTCCAATGGCAGACGAATTTTAGGAAAAACCCCACTAAGAATTTTAAGACACACGGAGCAGGGCCACAGTAACAAGGTACGACATGTTCCCATTAGAAAGGAGAGAGTCTGCTATACAGTTATAGGATATGCAGTGAGTCCAACGGCTGACCAATTTTAGGAAAAACCCCACTAAGAATTTAAAGACACATAGAGCAGGGCCACAGTAACGACAAATTCCCATTAGAAAGGAGAGAATCTCCCATAGTGTTGACCTATGCAGTGAATGCAAGGGCTGCCAAAAATTTGGAGGCACTTCAATGACCCTTGGAAGAGACGTGGAGGAGGGCCTCATAAAAAAATGTTCCCATTAGAAAGGAGCGGGCCTCCTATACTTGTAATGCCCATTCACTAAGTGTATGGGCTGACTAACATTTACCCCTGGGGGGTATACTTGAACATACTGTCTAAAAAAATTTTTTACGGGCATCATAAACACCCTTTAAAAAATTATGTGGGTGTTGCATCACGGACCACGGTGACCCTGGTGATATGGTGGTGGAGGATGAGGAGAAGGAGGAGGACAAGAGCAAATAGCCAAAATCAGGAAGCGTATACCCATGTGTGGGTGTGAAAAGGTGCATGAGAATACACCTCCCAAGAAAAGACACTGGATTTGAGTTTATGTTACGCTGCTATCATTCGGTGGTGTTGAGAAGTCTGGCCCAATCCAGCCCTTGTTCATTTTTATAAGAGTCAGCCTGTCAGCATTTTCAGTTGACAGGCGGATGCGCTTATCAGTTATAATTCGACCAGCGGCACTAAAAACCCGCTCTGATAAAACGCTGGCGGCAGGGCAGGCCAGGACCTCCAAGGCATAGAGAGCCAGTTCATTCCACGTATCCAGCTTGGATACCCAATAATTATAAGGCACAGCGGAATAATGGAGGACGTTGGTACGGTCAGCAAGGTACTCCCTCAGCATCTTCCCAAACTTTGCACTCCTTGTGAGAGTACCCCGCGCCTCAGGGCCTGTGCGATGGGAGGGTCTGAGAAAACTCTCCCAGAACTTTGACAGCGTTCCCCTGCCTCTGCTGGATTGAAGTTGTGTCTCTCTTGCCTGTACTCCTTGGTTGTCCAGTGAAGTGTGCCCTCTGCCACCAGCGTTTTCCGATGGGAATTTTTTTAATAGTTCCGCAACAAGGGCCTTCTGGTATGGCACCATTTTTGTAGACCTGTCCGCCTCAGGAATAAGAGATATAAAGTTCTCCTTGTAGCGTGGGTCTAGAAGTGTCACCAACCAGTAATGACTGTCCCCCAAAATTTTGAGAACGCGAGGGTCATGGGAAAGGCAGCGCAACATAAACTCAGCCATGCATGCCAGACTACTAACAGGCAAGACTTCCCTGTCCTCACCAAGAGGATGACTGACCATGCTCTCCTCCTCCTCCTCCTCTCTGTCCTCTGGCCATCCACGCTAAACAGACGGTATGACAGCTGTGCAGGTAGTACCGTCTATAGTGCATGAAACTAGCTCCTGTCCTTCCTCCTCCTCCTCCTCTTCCTCATTGTCACCCAATCCACGTTGGGATGAGATGAGGCTTGGCATGTATGTAATCACCCTGTATGGTTCCTTGCTCCATCTCATCGTGCTCCGCCTGTAATGCATCCTCTTTGATTGTGAGCAGAGAGCATTTCAGAAGACAGAGAAGCGGGATGGTGACGCTAATTATGGCGTCATCGCCGCTCACCATCTTGGTGGAGTCCTCAAAGTTTTGGAGGATGGTACATATGTCTGACATCCATGTCCACTCCTGAGGTCTTATGTGTGGAGTCTGAACTGAATACCGATGGCCTTGTTGATGCTGGTACTCAACAACTGCCCTCTTCTGCTCACAAATCCTTCCCAACATATGCAATGTAGAGTTCCAACGTGTGGGGACATCACACACCAGTCTGTGAGCCGGAAGCTGCAAATGCTGCTGAAACACTGCAAGGGCGGCGAAAGCTGTAGCTGACTTTCTAAAATGGGCACACAGGCGGCGTACTTTAACAAGCAGATCCGGCAGCTCCGGGTAGGATTTGAGAAACCGCTGAACCACGAGGTTAAGCACATGGGCCAGGCATGGCACGTGTGTGAGCTCGCCTCGCCTCAGAGCCGCCACCAGGTTCCGGACATTGTCACACACGACCATGCCTGGCTGTAGGTTCAGCGGTGTGAGCCACAGATCTGCCTGCTCTTTCAGAGCTGTCCAAAACTCTTCAGCATTGTGCGGTTTTTCGCCTAAGCATATTAGCTTCAGCACAGCCTGTTGCCGTTTGGCCGAGGGAGTGCTGCAGTGCTTTCAGCTTGTGACTGATGTGGTCATTTCGGAGATGGAGGCTGAAGAGGATCAGGAGGCTGAGGAGGATGAGGTGCAGGAGCTGTAGACCATGGGGGCAACCCTGATTGACCTTTGGCCCGCAATCCTTGGCGTCGGGAGGACGTGTTCCGTCCCAAGGTCCGACTGGGTCCCTGCTTACACTATGTTAACCCAGTGTGCCGTCAGCGAGATGTACCGTCCCTGCCCACAAGCACTTGTCCACGTGTCCGTGGTTAGGTGAACTTTACCAGTAACTGCATTGTTGAGAGCACGGCTAATGTTTTGGGACACGTGCTTGTGTAATGCGGACGGCATACCGGGAGAAATAGTGGCGGCTGGGGACCGAGTACCGAGGGACGGCCACCACCATCAGGTTGCGGAATGCTTCCGTCTCCACGAGCCTAAAAGGCAACATTTCGAGCGCAAGCAGTCGTGAAATGTGAGAATTTAGTAGTGTGGCCTGTGGGGCGTTGGCTGCATATTTGCGCTTGCGTTCCAAGAACTGGGGTATGGACAACTGAACGCTGCGCTGGGACAAGGACATGGACATGCTTCCTGATGCTGCTACTTGAGAGTGTGCAACGACAGGTGCAGGGCAGGAGGCGTCTTCGCATGCACCATGGACAGGGGATTGGCTTGCATGCACAACAGCGGAAGAAGCAATGGTGCCACCCACAGACACTGTTCCTGGACCCTGGGGTTCAGCCCACAAAGTCGGGTGCTTTGCTGCCATGTGCCTGATCATGCTGGTTGTGGTCAGGCTGGTCGTTTTGCCACCTCTGCTGATGCTGGCCTGGCAGGTGGTCCAAATGGCCTTTTTGGGGTTATCGGCAGAGTCTTTAAAAAACAACCAGACACGGGAAGACCTAACAATTGTACTGGCAACTTCCTTTGTGTTGGTGTTACAGGAAACGGTTGCCTGCCTTCTGTCTGCGGCCACCACACTGCTTCTTCCTGCCTGTTGGGGTGCTCTGCCTCCCTCCCCCTGTGTGCTGCTGGCCTTGCTCTGCATGTCCTCCTGCCAGGTTGGGTCAGTTACTATATCATCCACCACCTCGTCTTCCACTTCCGCACCCTGGTCCTTCTCCTGACTTTCTGGCAATTGTGTCTCATCATCGTCCACCTCTTGTGACACTTTCCCACCGTCGCCTTCGTGTGACCGTGGCTGCTCAAATATTTGGGCATCGCTACACGCGATCTCCTCTTTCCCCGCTTCAAGTGGACCGGGCGAGAGGCCCGAATCTATAAATGGAAAAGTGAACAGCTCTTCAGAGTGTCCAAGTGTGGGATCAGTTGTTTCTGGGTACTCGGCATGGTGGGAGGAAGGAGGATCAGGGTGAGGAATATGCGGTCCAGACTCACGGCTGCTGAGACTTGACCGTGTGGAAGACAGGGTGGTGGTGGTGGTGGCTAAGTGACTGGAAGCATTATCCGCTATCCATCCAATAACCTTTTGACACTGCTCTGGGTTCAATAGTGGTGTGCTGCTGTCTCCTAGAAATCGGGACAGGAAGATCAGGCGAGAAGATGTGGGTGTTTGTTGTGGCACAATTTCGGCTTGCCCACGGCCTTGTCCTCGGCCTCTGCATGCACCATTACCATCACTTCCAGTTCCCCGTCCCTTGCCACGTGCAATGGAGGACAGTATCTTCCACGCTCACTACAAATGACTGAGTTTGGAGCGAACTTATATGTGATCCGTGTGATGGAGAAAACAGAGTTTTAAATACCGGGCCTGTAGGTTAGTAGTTTGAACAGCAAACTGCGGTGAATTGCTTCACTGACACACTAAAGGAAATTTTTAATGGAGGCCAGAAAAGGCAGTATTTTCTGACAACGTATATGTGATCCGTGTGATGGAGAAAACAGAGTTTTAAATACCTGGCCTGTAGGTAAGTAGTTTGAACAGCAAACTGCAGTGAATTGCTTCACTGACACACTAAAGGAAATTTTTAATGGAGGCCAGAAATGGCAGTATTTTCTGACAACGTATACGTGATCCGTTTGACGGAGAAAACACAGTTTTAAATAACTGGATTTCTAGCGCTGTAATATGGAAAGGACCTGGCTGTATTCTGCAGTGCCAACAAGCAAATGGCGCAGAAAAAATGGTGTTCTCTGGATTGCTTTTTAAGCAAATAATGAGGATTAAGATCCAAAGAAAAGTATTCCTGGCCCCTGAGACCTGGGCCTTTGTATAGAAATATCTAACAGCAGCAGAAGGCAGAATTGGAATGGAGCCTCTTGTGCTATATGCACTGCAGTCTGCTATATACACTGCCTGCCTATACACCCTGCCTGCCTGATATCTCTGCAGATGGATTAGTCCTCAGACGGACTGTTGGTTAAGATGGATATGTGTAATGTACGGTTTTTCTCCCTACACTACCTGATACACAAACAAATTTGTCCCTGATGCAGCAGCACCTCTCCCTACACAAACAAATGGCACAAAAAACGGTGTTCTCTGGATTGCTTTTAAAGCAAATAATGAGGATTAAGATCCAAAGAAAAGTATTTCTGGCCCCTGAGACCTGGACCTTTGTATAGAAATATCTAACAGCAGCAGAAGCAGAATTGGAATGGAGCCTCTTGTGCAATATGCACTGCAGTCTGCTATATACACTGCCTGCCTATACACCCTGCCTGCCTGATATCTCTGCAGATGGATTAGTCCTCAGAAGGACTGTTTGTTAAGATGGATATGTGTAATGTTTCGGTTTTCTCCCTACACTACCTAATACACAATCAAATCTCTCCCTAACGCAGAAGCAGCTCTCCCTACACTGTCTGATCCGGAGTGACTGTGACGAGCATGGCGGCGCCAGGTCTGATATAGACCTGATGACGCTGTGCGGCCAGCCAATCACTGTAATGCCCACAACCAACATGGCTACGGCATTACAGTGCATGGCAGGCAATCCCTGCATGTTCATTGGCTCTCTAAAGAGCGCAAACATGCAGGGAGGGGACCCGAGTTCCCGCCCGAGCAACCAGGAAATACTCGGCGAGCGCCGAGCATCTCGAGCAGTGAGATGCTCGGGTGAGCACCGAGCAGTAGCGAGCATGCTCGCTCATCACTACTCTTTATGTTTTTAACCTTTCTTTGGTCGCCGTTTTGAAGAATTTGTGAGAAGCAAATTACAAAAAATCTGGATTCTGAAGAGTACGGATTTTGGTAAAATTTGAGTAGAATTCAATTACCTTTGAATAAATTTCTGGTACCATCTCTTGTACCAAACATAAATTATGTATAGGTATTAAGTAGTAATTATTTTTCAAGGGTAACCACTTTGAGCGTCAGAAACATGTTTATACAGAGGGCACTCACTTATCTACAACATAGTACACTGTAATAAAATGTATTCCTATCTAGGGTTGACCAAGTCGAGGATTTGTGCATACTACTACTAGTCCACATGGATTGTGTCCTACACAATCCAACATTTTAAGCATAAAAGGGACTTGTTGAGTGATCTGTATTTTTTATATTTTGTTACTTATTTCATTAATGTCATCTAGGATTAGGTTTTCATTGAGGGAATGTTTTTGCCTACGATTTTGGTCAAGATTATTTTTAGTTATAATTGATAACAACTATGTCATCAACCTCAAAACAAAAGTTGCTTGAACCAATGAAGAACTAGGCCACTTGTAACATTCATATAATTTTTTTATGAATTTCTGCCCAATATGTCTAAAAGAGGGTAGGGAAATGTCTTAATGATTTATTAAAGATATAATAAACATTTACAAACATTTTTTATGTTTTTTGTCTAATTTCCTGCAGATAAGCGGGGATCAAAGTACTCAGAACCTAATGAATGCTCAAAGAACCCTTGAAAAGTGTGCAGATAGGGAAATAAGAGCTCACAGTTCCTGCCTATGCGCGCACACTTTTCAGGCAGGACCTGCGTGTTCCTGTCTCCTGAGCTGAGCACTTCTGTCTTTGGGCCAGACACAGATCTCCGAGAATCTGCCTCCAGAGCTCATTTTATATGAAAGGGGCATTGCCAGTGTGAGTCATGTAACTAACACAGAACAGTAGAACTGAGCTTTGTCCCCTTACAAACACATTTCCTGCAGCTCTCACAGCTTTGCTGTATTGCTATGTAGCACCATGAGGATTCGGCTGCTACAGGGGTATTACACCTCAAGCCAGAGGTGTGGTATTCCACTCCCGGGTAAGGATGGAGTGTGGAACGGAGCTCAGTAGGCTGCATGCACTACATACATCCCATTTCCGGGGGACAGACCAATGGTACTCCCACTAGAGAAATGTGCAGGTACGACAGTGTCTGTCCCTGGCTGGAGTGGGAGGGGGGTGGAACATCCCAGTAGTGTAGGGGCAGATAGGGGGAGCAGTCTGGGTAATGCTAGGAGCTCATTGGGTGCTGGTCACCTGAGCTCACACATAGAGGGAGTATATAAGGTGGGAACCATCTTAGAACAGGGTCTTTTGTAGAGGTTTGGTCAGACAAGCAGAACAGCTCAGCCAGCTCCAAGGCCAAGAGAGAGAGAGAGAGGAGAAAGAAGGACCCAGAGGGGGAGAAGAGGGAACTCCAAGAACCCAAAATTAGACCAGAGGGTGAAGAGTTGGCACAAGGGTACCGGATCCCAAGCTGGTGGAGGGCCCTAATCCTTAGCCAGAGACCGGAGGTCGTGGGCAGGATCTGCCACGACCACCCACTAAATCCACCCGGAAGGCAAACCAAGAATAGGGTCAGGGAACCCAGAGACAAGGGTTTACCAACAAGAGGCCCGAGGGAGCCGGACTTAGGTGGATCCCTGGTGGGGAAGGCCAGAGAGAAGGACAAGTCAGAAAGGGAGCTCAGGACCACGCTCCAGAATCACCTGGGGGTTGGCCGAGTCCAGGACCTGGTGGACGCAGCACGGCTCGGGTGGTCACTCAAGGCCGGAGTGACCAGAACAACAGCAGTAAGTAAAACCCTGAACTGCACAGCCCGACTCGGAGTCTTATTACCACTCTCACTGCACCACCACAACCACCACCCTCTACAACTGACCCCCTGAGGCTATACCCCTCCCGTTGGGGGTTATACTACCTGAGCTGCACACACACCACCAGCCTCAGCGGACCCTGCTGCAGCGGTGGCCGTAGTGACCGCAAATCAACGGGTGGCGTAGTCGACACTAAAGAACATTCAGTAACATCTGTAGGACTGCCACACACTGAGCTTGACACCCTGGGCACGGACCGGGTCACCGCCACTCGGAGACTACAACCCCCATCTGATCCGGCTCCGGGTATTCCCCAAACAACACTGGCCCAGGGGGCGCGTCAACTTTGGCGTAGTCGGCAGGATTACGTGCCCGCAACAACCGGGTACTGCGTGCCTGAAGAAAAGTTCACCGTTACCTCAAAAAGAAGTCTCCCGCCGGTTCTGGAGGGTCCCCGCCAACGGACCCCATCACAGGTCGTTTCCCGCCGGTTGTCCGCCATTTGCAGCTTTTTCCCGCCATTTCCAAAGATTTCCCGCCTTGGAAGAGTGGACGCCATTATGGGCGTGCCAGAGGCTGGCAAGAGGCCACCTCCCATCGTGGGCCAGGTCGAAGAATGGCGCCAAAAGCGGAAACCGCGCCCACCAACAGAGCCTGTGATGCTGGAAGTGTCCATCAGCGTAAGAGAACTGCCCCTGGAACTGACAATCACAAAGTTGCCCCGGGACCACCCTCAATGTGGGCGGAGACAGAACAAGAGAGCAAAGATGGGTGTCGCCTGGAGCAGTCTGGAGAGAGCGCACCCGGAGACAAGAAGTCTGGAGAGGAGTCCAGAGAGAGCCTACCCGGAGATGGAGGGAGAGTCAGGCAGCACCGACCCAGTGGTCAGGAGCCTGCTGCAAGCAACAACCCCACTAGGCCTAGTGGAGGTCCTGGCACAGCTCCCCCGAGACCGGGAGTGTGCACAGACTGCGCTGGAGGGCCTCGCACGGAGGATGGCCCGGGTGCAGCGAGAGACGTTGGCGGAGTGGAGCCGAGAGATGGCCCAGCAGGCCGGAACCCGTCAGCGGAGCACGCCACCCGAGACGAGGAGACAGACCGCCTCTGAGGATGGTGCAGGAGGACTCAAGGCCGGAGACGGCGCCGAGAAGGGAGCCGAACGGACGGAGGCAGGTAAAGGGGACGTCTCTACCCCGAGCCGGGAAACCGTGTACCTGCCCCAGCTCCCCGTCGCAGAGCCCGAAATTCCCCCTGCCGTGCCCGTCGCTGCATCGTCACCGCCGCAGACTAGGCCTCAACCGGAAACCGCGGCCGCGACCCCTGTGACGTCACGCGCTTCGACCCTGAGCACGGCAAAGCAGGAAATACCATCAGCCTGGTCTCAAGGCCTAGTACCCCCGGGCGCCGCCATTCCAACAGCGCCCCCTACCTCCGCGGAGCCACCAGCCTGGTCGCAGGGCCGAGTAACCACGGGCGCCGCCGTTCTTACGGTGCCCTTTTCCTTTAGCGTGCCCCAAGCCTGGTCGCAAGGCCTGGTCAACCCGGGCGCCGCTACCACCACAGCGCCCATAACACCTAAAGTACCGCACCTGGGTGAGGACCTGTTCGCCCAGCATACGTGCCCGGATGGGCAGCCCTTCATATGGCCACCGGAGTTTCACCATCCCCGACTCCGGAAAGAAAGACCCCTAGATGAACCCCTGATTCCGGCTCCGAAGCCCGTCAGGAGGACCCAGCCCCCGCTAGAGGAGGCACAGTTTGAGTGGGACCCCACCGGAGGAGACCTCATGGGGTTCACTCAGGAGACTCGGGCGGCCGCAGCGGAGCGTGCAGAGTGCTGCCGCCAGCAGCTCGAGGTCTTCGAGAAGGAGCGGAGAGAGAGGCGGGTCCGGGAACAGCAAGCACAGATAAGGAGCGCGGAGCAGAAGAGCCGGACCAGGAGGAACCCCCGTGCAGCTCATGGTCCCCGTACCACCGGGACTGTGATTAAATTCAACCTGCAGCATGGGTGGGGCTTCATAAAAGACCATCATACCCCCGGTGACGTCTTTGTCACACGCAGAGACGTAGAAAGCCATCTGCCGGAGGGACACAGAGGTCGTGACCCGTACGTAGGGGACGAGGTCACCTTCACCCGGCACAAGTGTGCCAAAGGACCCTACGCCCTCCATGTACATCGCCTGACGGAGGAGGAGCTGCGGTGTGAGGAGGAGCAGGAGGACCCGGACGGGTCTAAATCCAAAGAAGGAGCAGGAGGACGCCGTCGTTAAAGTACGGTAAAGAGACTGTAAATAGTTACCCATCGGGGTACAGTGAACTGTTGCTGCTTTAAATAAGTCCCCGTTGGGACAAGAGTGAACTGTTAACCCGTGTGTCCCTATTCCCATTACCTGGCCGAGGACTGAGAGCGGCCATATTCCCCTTGTATATAGTTGCGCTTCCTAAGGCGCCCCCTACCGGTTTTATAGTAAACTGTTGTTTTTCTTAAAGAGACTGTCGCACTTTTCCCGGTCACAAGTTGCACCGTGGCCGGAGGAGCAAGAGTGTTTACAAGGACGTTATTTATGAAGAGTTTTTATGAAAAGTTTTATGTGATGTTTTATATGTTTATGTTTATGAAAAAAAATTGTATGTTTTGGATGTTTTTATATCTTACAGCCCGAGGACGTGCTGTGATTTACCAGGGGGGAATGTAGCACCCTGAGGATTCGGCTGCTACAGGGGTATTACACCTCAAGCCAGAGGTGTGGTATTCCACTCCCGGGTAAGGATGGAGTGTGGAACGGAGCTCAGTAGGCTGCATGCACTACATACATCCCATTTCCGGGGGACAGACCAATGGTACTCCCACTAGAGAAATGTGCAGGTACGACAGTGTCTGTCCCTGGCTGGAGTGGGAGGGGGGTGGAACATCCCAGTAGTGTAGGGGCAGATAGGGGGAGCAGTCTGGGTAATGCTAGGAGCTCATTGGGCGCTGGTCACCTGAGCTCACACATAGAGGGAGTATATAAGGTGGGAACCATCTTAGAACAGGGTCTTTTGTAGAGGTTTGGTCAGACAAGCAGAACAGCTCAGCCAGCTCCAAGGCCAAGAGAGAGAGAGAGGAGAAAGAAGGACCCAGAGGGGGAGAAGAGGGAACTCCAAGAACCCAAAATTAGACCAGAGGGTGAAGAGTTGGCACAAGGGTACCGGATCCCAAGCTGGTGGAGGGCCCTAATCCTTAGCCAGAGACCGGAGGTCGTGGGCAGGATCTGCCACGACCACCCACTAAATCCACCCGGAAGGCAAACCAAGAATAGGGTCAGGGAACCCAGAGACAAGGGTTTACCAACAAGAGGCCCGAGGGAGCCGGACTTAGGTGGATCCCTGGTGGGGAAGGCCAGAGAGAAGGACAAGTCAGAAAGGGAGCTCAGGACCACGCTCCAGAATCACCTGGGGGTTGGCCGAGTCCAGGACCTGGTGGACGCAGCACGGCTCGGGTGGTCACTCAAGGCCGGAGTGACCAGAACAACAGCAGTAAGTAAAACCCTGAACTGCACAGCCCGACTCGGAGTCTTATTACCACTCTCACTGCACCACCACAACCACCACCCTCTACAACTGACCCCCTGAGGCTATACCCCTCCCGTTGGGGGTTATACTACCTGAGCTGCACACACACCACCAGCCTCAGCGGACCCTGCTGCAGCGGCGGCCGTAGTGACCGCAAATCAACGGGTGGCGTAGTCGACACTAAAGAACATCTAGTAACATCTGTAGGACTGCCACACACTGAGCTTGACACCCTGGGCACGGACCGGGTCACCGCCACTCGGAGACTACAACCCCCATCTGATCCGGCTCCGGGTATTCCCCAAACAACACTGGCCCAGGGGGCGCGTCAGCTACAATATTGCAACACTAGCTGACTGTGAGACGAAAGCTGAAGCACTGCTGGTAAGATAAGCAGATATGTCAGTAAGGCCATGACCCCACTATCAGTATTTGGTCAGTATTCGGTCAGTATTTTTTCTCGGAAGTGGGAGCCAAAACCAGGTGAGGAACAATCAGAGAAAAGGTATAATAGAAACAAGTGCACCAATTCTGCATTTATCACCCATTCATGGTTTTTGCTCCCACTCCTGAGCAAAAATACTGACCGAATACTGACCAAATACTGATAGTGGGGCCATGGCCTAATAATCACACACACTTCTGTAGTGAGATTAGGAGAGTAGAGAGCAGCCATTTCTTGGTGCACACTGGTAAGGTCCCCTTTTCTTTAAATTAGGCTCTGGAGATTCTTATGGAGAT
Source organism: Phyllobates terribilis (assembly GCF_046119375.1). Classification (NCBI taxonomy): domain Eukaryota; kingdom Metazoa; phylum Chordata; class Amphibia; order Anura; family Dendrobatidae; genus Phyllobates; species Phyllobates terribilis. The sequence goes on from NW_027362762.1 coordinate 149,795,547, forward strand.
CTGTTTCCGGCCCATAGTTCTAAACAGCTCATTTACATACAGTATAAGAAAAATGTGGATTTCTCTGGAATAAAACATTGGATCGCAGATATGATTTTATTCAACTACCTTGGACCTACATGCTTATATAGACGGGTTAGGAGGGTTGATCCTACTGACAGATTCCCTTCTACAATGGATCAGTGAAAAATGGATGAAATATGAATGGAACATTGAAGTACAAAGTATCTATTTTTTACAACTGGGTTAGTAATGGGGGTGTCTTATAGATGCCCCTCCATTACTAACCCCTGGGCTTGATGTCAGCTGACATTACAAAGCTGAAATCAACCCCACAAATATTGGTTCACATGCCGCCGCACCAGGGTAAGTGGAAAGAGCTGGGCAAAGCACCAGAATTGGCGCATCTAATGGATACGTCTTTTCTGGGGCTGCTCTAGGCTAGGAAAAGCCAATATCCATGGCCCCTTCCCAGTCTGAGAATACCAGCCCCCAGCTGTCTGCTTTCTCTTGGCTGGCTGTCAAAAATGGGGGGCACTCTACATCGTTTTTGTAAATTATTTATTTAAATCATTTAAAAAACGGAGGGGGATCCTTCTATTTTTGATAACCAGCTGTGTTGAGGGAGTATGTGCCATGACACTTGCAGACCCGGCAACAATAAAAGAAATGCCGAGCACGCCAAAATACTCAGCGAGCACCCTAGCGTGCTCGCCAAAAGGCTTAATGAGACATACTCGCTCAAAACTAATAACCAGCCAATATAAAGCTGACAGCTGTGGGCTACAGCCCACAGCTGTCAGCTTTACTTGTGCTGGTTTGCAAAAATAGTGGGGACTTCACGTAATTTTTTTTTTTTTTTTTTTTTACACAGTGTACCCCGGCCAATCAACCGGAAATGCCTGCCAATACTGGCAAAGCTTGTTGATTGCAGCCCTGCAGCCTTTCAACAAACTTTTTGTTCGGGCTGCCGATCCCGAACAGTAGCACAGACTTACTGGAGAAGTCCGTGATCGGGATCCATGCACGAACACTAGGTGTTTGGTACGGACCCCAAACTTTACCGTTCAGGTTCGCCCATCCCTATTTATGAGTCAATTAAACTCTATGAGCCTGATTCATCAAAGCTTTCACGAAATAATTCTGGTGGGAAAGCTTTGAAAAGTTGCCAAATTTAAACGCAACTCAGAGTTACGCCAAAACCTTTCAACTTTGGCGTCTTAACGCCAGTTTCTCCCAGGTCCGCCAAAATAGAAAGAAATGGGGTGGGACAGGGGCACGGTGAGGGTGGGACACCACAGCTTGGTCAATTTATGAGGAGCTGTGGTGTTTCATATGCCAGAAATCTCACTCCAGCCATTGACTGGAGTAAAATTTCTGCCGTAGTGCACAGAGGTGCACGCCACTCTTCAGACACCCCATATTCATGAAGAAGCATGCACCTCTTCATGAGTCAGGAGCATCTGACTACAGTACGCCCCCTCAATGTCATTCTTGATGAATCGGGCCGTATGTGTCAGTGTGCCGTCCGAGAAAAATAGGAAAGCACATGGATGTACATAGCAGATGTGTGAATTTAGACTTACAATCACTGATCCTTATACTAGCCCCAGGCACAAAATATTTCTGTACAACCCATCCAACTGACTTTAAACCCTCAAGCATACTGGCCCAGTACTTGGCCCAGGTATTACAATTTGTTATGCAAAATTTCCATGCATATCTTTCTAATTGCCGTTTCGGTTTCTAGCAGATTATGCACTTAATCCCTTTTAACTCCACCTAGCACAGTGCCTATTATGTTTATTCAGATCTCTTCAATCTTAATTCCCACAGACATTAAGAATGATTAATTATCCACAGCAAGTTATGGATCCAATCATAACAACTTCATCATAACTGAGCTGTGACTTGTAAATAATTATATGCTCCTCTCCATGTGCAGGTTACCCATGAAATGTGTTTTGTATGCATTACGTACTGATTGATTATTTTTTATGGTGTAGATTTTACATTGTTTTTCTATTGTCATTTTCTTTTTCTTCTTCTTTTAATCTTTCCTTGCAGCACTTGATTTGCATACCGCCTGTAGTACGTAATTGTCCGGAAAGGGAGTGCTACCTGTAATTTACAACAAAAAACAATTAAAGGGGTTATGAACAATTAAAGACTTATGAATAGTGTTGAGCGATACCTTCCGATATCGGGAAATATCGGATCGGATTGGATCGGACCGATACCGAAAAAGTATCGGATATCGCCGATTCCGATACCGGAAACCAATGCAAGTCAATGGGACATAAATATCGGAATTAAAATAAACCCTTTCTTTCCTTGTAGGTTATTTCTACATGAAGGAAAACAACTAAGAATAATGTAGAATGTATTGGGGGAGGTGGGGGAGACAATAAAGGCATAGAGGTTTAGCCCAGTCAAATGGAATAGCAGGAATTAATATTTTTTTATTATGTTCTGAGTTACGGAAATATTAACTATGTTAAGTATTTTTATATTTTGTCAGATATTTATGTTTCACTACTTCCATGCTCTTCACCTTCTTTTTTACTTCTCCCACACTTTCTCCTTCATCATCCTCAGCATCTTTTTCATCCACTTCTTCTTCACCTTCTTCTTCTTCACCTTCTTCGTATTATTCTTTTTTTTACATTCTTCATATTCTACTTCTTCATCTTCTTCATATTCTTCTTCTTCATCATATTCTTATTTGTGACAGGCATTCCTGTAGTTGTTATCTATAAAAGGTTGGACATTACACCTTTCGTTCTGCCCGTCACAAAAGATTTACAACAGGATTTGTCCGCGTTCAGTTTGGCCTGCAGCAGCAGGTCTTTTCCAGGGGCACCACGAGGAGGAACGGACTCACCCCCATACACTGCTTAGTCATCTTCTGCTTATAATTTAGATATTATCTTTTGCTCTGATTTTTAGTCTTATGCTTAATGTTCTTCCGCTTTTTGTTCTGCAGCTTCTTGTATTTCTGCTTCTTGGTTTTCTGTCTCTTGTTTTTCTGTATCTTGGTGCTTGTCTTCTCTTCTTTGTCTTCTTGGTCAACTTCTTCAGGGTCATCTTCTTGGTCTTCTTCGGGGTGGTCTTCAGGGTCGTCGTCTTCGGGGGTCCTCGTCTTCGGGGTCCTCGTCTTCTTCGGGTTGGTCTTCTGGGTCCTCGTCTTCGGGGTCCTCGTCTTCTTCGGGGTGGTCTTCAGGGTCCTCGTCTTCTTCGGGGTGGTCTTCAGGGTCCTCGTCTTCTTCGGGGTGGTCTTCAGGGTCCTCGTCTTCAGGGTCATTGTCTTCGGGGTCCTCGTCTTCTTAGGGTTGGTCTTCAGGGTCCTCGTCTTCAGGGTCCTCGTCAGGGAGATCCAGAGTGATTACCAAGAACCATTTCAAAAAGCTTGAACTTGGAAATGTAGCAGAAGGTACAAGAAAGCTGAGGAACTACCGAGGACCAGCTGACGGTACTGGAACCCGGATGGATAGCAGAAGGTACAAGAGCCAATGGAACTACCGAGGACCAGCTGATGTTACTGGAACTCGGTTACTAAGCAGGAGGTACCTGTGCCAGAAAGCACTACCAAGGACCAGCAGACGTTGGTGGAACTTGGATACCGAGAAGGAGGCACCTAATCCAAAGGCACTGCCGAGAACCAGCTGACGGTACTGGAACCCGGATGGGTAGCAGAAGGTACCCATGTAAAAAAAAAGTTCAAGGCCGCGAGCCGGCCGCAGTTACCAAAACCCACAGTCCTACAGAGGGTGCTTGTCCTATTGGCACTATGGAACCAGCCTTCATTGCCAGATCCCGCAGCCCACATAGGAGTCACCTAAACTGCAGGCACCATAGAGTCGGCTAACCCGACCGCAACACGACAGGACAACGCATTGGAGGCAAAGTGACGTTGACACTACCCGGAAACAGCTGGCGTGCTGGAACCAGGCTGGGCAGGAGGGAGTACCCGTGCCAAAGACACTGCCGAGAACCAGCTGACGGTACTGGAACCCGGATGGGTAGCAGAAGGTACAAGAGCCAATGGAACTGCCGAGAACCAGCTGGCGGTGCTGGAGCCCAGGGTAAATACTAAAAACAGAAGAGCCAGAGGTGTATTTGGAGGAGGTTTTAAATCCGTACTACAGTGGATGTGGACAAAGCAGGAGAATTTGCCGGACACACAGCTGGGGATCAGCTGACGTTACTGAATCCCAATAACACTGGAGCAAGCGTTGACTGTGCAGACGGCACTTCTGAGCAGCAACTAGCGGTATTGGAGCCCAGGGTAAATACTAAAAACGGAGGAGCCAGAGGTGTAATTGGAGCAAGTTTTAAATAAGTAGCACAGTGAATATGGACAGAGCAGGAGAAATTGCCGTGAACACAGCAGGGGAACAGCTGACGTTACCGAACCCCAATAACACCGCAGCAAGTGTTGACTGTGCAGACGGCACTTCCGAGCGCCAACTGGCGGTGCTGGAGCCCAGGGATAAGAATGAAAACAGAGGAGCCAGAGGTGTAATTCGAGCAACTTTAAAATGTGTAGTACAGTGGATGTGGACAAAGCAGGAGAAATTGCCGTCCGCACAGCAGGAGAACAGCTGACGTTACTGAACCCCAATAACACGGCAGCAAGTGTTGACTGTGCAGACAGCACTTCCGAGCGCCAACTGGCGGTGTTGGAGCCCAGGGTAAATACTAAAAACGGAGGAGCCAGAGGTGTAATTGGAGCAAGTTTTAAATAAGTAGCACAGTGAATATGGACAGAGCAGGAGAAATTGCCGTGAACACAGCAGGGGAACAGCTGACGTTACCGAACCCCAATAACACCGCAGCAAGTGTTGACTGTGCAGACGGCACTTCCGAGCGCCAACTGGCGGTGCTGGAGCCCAGGGATAAGAATGAAAACAGAGGAGCCAGAGGTGTAATTGGAGCAACTTTAAAATCTGTAGTAGTGAGAATGTGGACAGAGCAGGAGAAATTGCCGTCCGCACAGCAGGGGAACAGCTGACGTTACTGAACCCCAATAACATGGTAGCAAGTGTTGACTGTGCAGACAGCACTTCCGAGCGCCAACTGGCGGTGCTGGAGCCCAGGGATAAGAATGAAAACAGAGGAGCCAGAGGTGTAATTCGAGCAACTTTAAAATCTGTAGTAGTGAGAATGTGGACAGAGCAGGAGAAATTGCCGTCCGCACAGCAGGGGAACAGCTGACGTTACTGAACCCCAATAACACGGCAGCAAGTGTTGACTGTGCAGACAGCACTTCCGAGCGCCAACTGGCGGTGTTGGAGCCCAGGGTAAATACTAAAAACGGAGGAGCCAGAGGTGTAATTGGAGCAAGTTTTAAATAAGTAGCACAGTGAATATGGACAGAGCAGGAGAAATTGCCGTGAACACAGCAGGGGAACAGCTGACGTTACTGAACCCCAATAACATGGTAGCAAGTGTTGACTGTGCAGACGGCACTTCCGAGCGCCAACTGGCGGTGCTGGAGCCCAGGGATAAGAATGAAAACAGAGGAGCCAGAGGTGTAATTCGAGCAACTTTAAAATGTGTAGTACAGTGGATGTGGACAAAGCAGGAGAAATTGCCGTCCGCACAGCAGGAGAACAGCTGACGTTACTGAACCCCAATAACACGGCAGCAAGTGTTGACTGTGCAGACGGCACTTCCGAGCGCCAACTGGCGGTGCTGGAGCCCAGGGATAAGAATGAAAACAGAGGAGCCAGAGGTGTAATTCGAGCAACTTTAAAATGTGTAGTACAGTGGATTTGGACAAAGCAGGAGAAATTGCCGTCCGCACAGCAGGAGAACAGCTGACGTTACTGAACCCCAATAACACGGCAGCAAGTGTTGACTGTGCAGACGGCACTTCCGTGCGCCAACTGGCGGTGTTGGAGCTCAGGGATAATACTGAAAACAGAGGAGCCAGAGGTGTAATTGGAGCAACTTTAAAATCTGTAGTAGTGAGAATGTGGACAGAGCAGGAGAAATTGCCGTCCGCACAGCAGGGGAACAGCTGACGTTACTGAACCCCAATAACATGGTAGCAAGTGTTGACTGTGCAGACAGCACTTCCGAGCGCCAACTGGCGGTGCTGGAGCCCAGGGATAAGAATGAAAACAGAGGAGCCAGAGGAGTAATTGGAGCAACTTTAAAATGTGTAGTACAGTGGATGTGGACAAATCAGGAGAAATTGCCGTCCGCACAGCAGGAGAACAGCTGACGTTACTGAACCCCAATAACACGGCAGCAAGTGTTGACTGTGCAGACGGCACTTCCGAGCGCCAACTGGCGGTGCTGGAGCCCAGGGATAAGAATGAAAACAGAGGAGCCAGAGGAGTAATTGGAGCAACTTTAAAATGTGTAGTACAGTGGATGTGGACAAATCAGGAGAAATTGCCGTCCGCACAGCAGGAGAACAGCTGACGTTACTGAACCCCAATAACACGGCAGCAAGTGTTGACTGTGCAGACGGCACTTCCGAGCGCCAACTGGCGGTGCTGGAGCCCAGGGATAAGAATGAAAACAGAGGAGCCAGAGGTGTAATTGGAGCAACTTTAAAATCTGTAGTAGTGAGAATGTGGACAGAGCAGGAGAAATTGCCGTCCGCACAGCAGGGGAACAGCTGACGTTACTGAACCCCAATAACATGGTAGCAAGTGTTGACTGTGCAGACAGCACTTCCGAGCGCCAACTGGCGGTGCTGGAGCCCAGGGATAAGAATGAAAACAGAGGAGCCAGAGGTGTAATTCGAGCAACTTTAAAATCTGTAGTAGTGAGAATGTGGACAGAGCAGGAGAAATTGCCGTCCGCACAGCAGGGGAACAGCTGACGTTACTGAACCCCAATAACACGGCAGCAAGTGTTGACTGTGCAGACAGCACTTCCGAGCGCCAACTGGCGGTGTTGGAGCCCAGGGTAAATACTAAAAACGGAGGAGCCAGAGGTGTAATTGGAGCAAGTTTTAAATAAGTAGCACAGTGAATATGGACAGAGCAGGAGAAATTGCCGTGAACACAGCAGGGGAACAGCTGACGTTACTGAACCCCAATAACATGGTAGCAAGTGTTGACTGTGCAGACGGCACTTCCGAGCGCCAACTGGCGGTGCTGGAGCCCAGGGATAAGAATGAAAACAGAGGAGCCAGAGGTGTAATTCGAGCAACTTTAAAATGTGTAGTACAGTGGATTTGGACAAAGCAGGAGAAATTGCCGTCCGCACAGCAGGAGAACAGCTGACGTTACTGAACCCCAATAACACGGCAGCAAGTGTTGACTGTGCAGACGGCACTTCCGTGCGCCAACTGGCGGTGTTGGAGCTCAGGGATAATACTGAAAACAGAGGAGCCAGAGGTGTAATTGGAGCAACTTTAAAATCTGTAGTAGTGAGAATGTGGACAGAGCAGGAGAAATTGCCGTCCGCACAGCAGGGGAACAGCTGACGTTACTGAACCCCAATAACATGGTAGCAAGTGTTGACTGTGCAGACAGCACTTCCGAGCGCCAACTGGCGGTGCTGGAGCCCAGGGATAAGAATGAAAACAGAGGAGCCAGAGGAGTAATTGGAGCAACTTTAAAATGTGTAGTACAGTGGATGTGGACAAATCAGGAGAAATTGCCGTCCGCACAGCAGGAGAACAGCTGACGTTACTGAACCCCAATAACACGGCAGCAAGTGTTGACTGTGCAGACGGCACTTCCGAGCGCCAACTGGCGGTGTTGGAGCTCAGGGATTACAGTTCAGGTGGTAGAAACATGAACAGAACAGGAGACCTGGATACTGTTGCCAACCAATTATTTATTCTGGAAGAGGACTGGCAAATTCATGAGAGATCCAGGCCTTGTTCATTTTGAGAAAAGTAAGCCGGTCAACGTTATCGGAGGATAGTCGCATGCGACGGTCTGTTAGTACACCACCTGCGGCACTAAAGACGCGTTCCGATAATACACTAGCAGCAGGGCAAGCTAGCACCTCCAGTGCATACTGACTAAGCTCTGGCCATGTATCCAGCTTACAGACCCAAAACTTGAAGGGAGAAGAGCCGTCTGGGAGTACACTAAGAGGGCAAGACATGTAGTCTGTCACCATCTGACGGAAACGTTGCCTCCTGCTGACTGGAGCTGTCTGTGATGGTGTAGACATTTGTGGCGGCGGGGACACAAAACTTTGCCACATTTCGGCCATACTGGTCTTGCCTTGTGCTGAGGCGCTGCTTCTGCTCCCTCTTTGTGCAGAGCTTCCTCCACTGCCTCGACGCACTGAGCTGCTTTGTAAAGCACTAGCAGCACTGCTCTCGGTTGGAATGGAGAACATGATGGAATGCACCAGTGCGTCTTGGTACTCCCGCATTTTACGCTCCCGGTTCAATGGTGTTATGAGGCTTTGTAAGTTGTCCCGGTAGCGAGGATCTAGGAGGGTGGACACCCAATAATCAGCCGTGTTGAGAATGTGGGCGATGCGGCGGTCATTTCTGAGGCACTGCAGCATGAAATCAACCATGTGCTGCAGACTGCCAACTGGCCAAGAAACGCTGTCCCCTGCTTGAGGCGTGATCTCTGCCTGCTCTGCATCACCCCACCCTCGCTCTAGATACTGACTACTAGAGCATTGTGTACCTCCCTCCTCTGGACAGATGTCTTCCTCATCCATTGACTCCTCCTCATCCTCCTCACAAAGTGTCCCCTGCCTAGGCCTTTGTGAGGAACCACGTTGCGCAGACTGTAGAGAAGCAGATGGCATTTGTGACTCCTCATCCTCCACCTCTTCCAAAACCTCGTCCCTTAGTGCTTGCAGTGTTTTTTCAAGCAGGCAGATAAGGGGGATAGTCATGCTGACTAGTGCATCATCTGCACTCGCCATCCGCGTGGAATAATCGAAGGCACGCAAAACGTGGCAAATGTCCTTCATAGAGGCCCACTCAGTGGTGGTGAAGTGTGAACGGCGCGCACTGCGACTTGTTTGCGCCTGCTGCAGCTGGTACTCCATTACTGCTGCCTGCTGCTCACACAACCTCTCCAACATATGTAACGTTGAATTCCACCTGGTGGGTAGGTCACATATGATGCGATGTTCCGGAAGACATAATCGGCGCTGCAGAGCTGCAATGCGTGATCTTGCATTGCTGGAACGCCGCAAGTGAGCGCACTCTATGCGGACCTTGTGAAGCAGTGCATCAAGATCCGGATAGTCCCTCAAAAAACTCTGCACGACCAAGTTGAGCACATGTGCCAGACATGGGATGTGAGTGAGGTTGCCTAGGCCCAGAGCTGCCACCAGATTTCGGCCATTGTCACACACTACCATGCCTGGCTGGAGATTCGCTGGCACAAACCACACGTCACTCTGCTGCTTGATGGCATTCCAGAGCTCCTGCGCTGTGTGGCTTCGATTCCCCAAAGAAATTAATTTTAATACGGCCTGTTGACGTTTGGCCACGGCTGTGCTCATATCGGTCATCATAACAGGTAACCGTTCACGGGTCGATGTGGAGGTAGACCGTGACGGCTCCTGCAGCGCTGATTCAGAGGAACTGGAGTATGAGGAGGAGTCAATGTGTACAGACTGGATTCCTGCAATCCTTGGAGTTGGCAGAACACGTACAGCGCCACTCTCAAGATCTGTACCCGGCTCCACAACATTTACCCAATGGGCAGTGAGGGAAAGGTATCGTCCCTGTCCATGCTTACTGGTCCACGCATCAGTGGTCAGGTGGACCTTGCTACTGACGGCGTTTTGTAGCGCATGTTTAATTTTTCCCTCCACATGATGTTGCAGGGCAGGGACGGCTTGCCTGCTGAAATAAAAGCGGCTGGGCACGTTGTATTGTGGGACTGCCAATGCCATAAAGTTACGGAATGTGTCAGTCTCCACCAGCCTGAATGATAGCATTTCAAGGGCCAGTAGTTTAGCAATGCCAGCATTCAGAGCCTGTGCTCGGGGGTGGTTTGCCGAGTATGGGCGCCTTTTCTCCCATGCCTGTGCTAACGATGGCTGTAGACTGGCCTGGGAGTGTGAGGATGACTGGGAAAGTGGTGCTGTGGGTGGAATTACACTGTGTCTCTGTACAACAGTGCCAGAGATTCTTCCATGGCGATCCTGTGAGGAAGCCGAACCAGCTGTGTGTGAGCTGGAGGAAGAGGCTACAACACGAGCTGAAGAGGTGGTAGGTGGCGCTGTAGGTTGGCCTAGGTCTTCAGTGTGTTTGTGTAACTCCACCACGTGCTTGGTCCGCACATGTTTCCACATATTTGTGGTATTGAGGTTGCTGACACTTTTCCCTCTTTTCACCTTCTGATTACACAGCTTGCATTTGACAAAGCAAATGTCATCTGCAACTGTGTCAAAAAAGGACCAGGCACTGCAAGTCTTGGGAGCGCCCGCTTTGGATTTTGGAAGAGCCATGCTCCTAATGGGTGCCGAAGTGGAGGCTACAGGCAACCAAGTCTGCCCCCTCCCTCTCCCTCCTTTTTGGGCCGTTCGGGGAATCTCTTCCTCAGAGCTGCTCCCACCACCTTCCTGTCCCTCACGCCATGATGGGTCAAGGACCTCATCATCTACACCACCCTCTTCAAACAACTGCTTCTCCTGGGTAGTCTCGACAGCACAGTACGCACCAGAAAGTGGCACCTGAGTCTCATCATCAGATGCGTACTGAGGTGTGCTGCTGACCATAGGCACTGGCCCACCCGCCTCTTCAGATTCAGAGAGACAAAACGGTTGCGCATCACTGCATACTACCTCTTCTTCAAATTCTCGAATTCTGCTTGGCTGGCCCCCTCTTTCCAAGCCAAGAGATTCAGAGAACAGAAGTAGAGATGGCTCCTGTCCAGGGCTCTCTGACTGCCTGGGCAATTTGGCAGGTGGTGAAGAGACAGATGGGTGCTCTTCAGTGCTCAGGACCTGAGAGGATCTGGAACTAATTGAAGTCGATGCGTTAGCTGCCATCCATCCGACAACGGCTTCAATTTGGTCCTCGCGCAGCAGTGGGGTACGGCTAGCTCCTACAAAGCTGCGCATAAAGGACTGTTCCCTGGTAAAACTGGGGGATGCTGAGTCACTGGTGCCCGCAGCAGGCACAGAATCCCCACGTCCTCTCCCTGCAGGCACAGAATCCTCACGTCCTCTCCCTGCAGAAACTCCACGCCCACGCCCACGACCACGACCACATGCCTTACTCCCTGCCTTCTTCATCTTGGTAGACTGATAAAGATAGGCAGAAAAGTACTAAGGGCTTAGTGTGCTTATTCCTGAACAGCTGCTAACAGGTATAAGAAACACTAATTTTATAAAGTGTGGACTAGACTTTAATATGAGCTAATGTGGCCTACACAACTGTAAAGTGGAGTGTTTGGTGAACTTTATTTAGGTTTTTTTTGTCACAAAAAGACACTGGATGTGCCTAAAGATGTAATAACGATAGTATCACAAACTTTTTGTAGCTATTACAATGTAGGAAGGTAACCTACAATGCAATAGATGAGGCTGCAAAAAATAGGCTAATACTAATCTGGCTGGGGCTGCAGGGCCCAATGCTGCAGAAAGGCTCCTCTATCTACTCCTATATAGTGTGTTTGGAACCAATTTAGCTGAATACAGATGGAACCACCACACTAATAGGAGATATCAGGAAAAATTATGAATTGGCAATAAAGCACAATGTATGAGGCAGTGACACACACTGAGTGCACTACAACCAGACGGGGTTGAAGCACACACTACAGGGTGAGCTGCACTCACACACCAGACCTTGCAGACAGCGGTGAACAGTACAGATGCAGAGCACTGTGCACTAGTGCTGCAAGACGGAAAAAAATTTCTCTATCTACTCCTATATAGTGTGTTTGGAACCAATTTAGCTGAATACAGATGGAACCACCACACTAATAGGAGATATCAGGAAAAATTATGAATTGGCAATAAAGGACAATGTATGAGGCAGTGACACACACTGAGTGCACTACAACCAGACGGGGTTGAAGCACACACTACAGGGTGAGCTGCACTCACACACCAGACCTTGCAGACAGCGGTGAACAGTACAGATGCAGAGCACTGTGCACTAGTGCTGCAAGACGGAAAAAAATTTCTCTATCTACTCCTATATAGTGTGTTTGGAACCAATTTAGCTGAATACAGATGGAACCACCACACTAATAGGAGATATCAGGAAAAATTATGAATTGGCAAAAAAGGACAATGTATGAGGCAGTGACACACACTGAGTGCACTACAACCAGACTTGGCTGAAGCACACACTACAGGGTGAGCTGCACTCACACACACAGACCTTGCAGATAGCGGTGAACAGCACAGGGAACTGTGCACTAGCACTGCAAGGCACAGTGATTTAGAAAGTAGCTTGGGTAAAGCAGTATAGAGCAAATAGGTAGCTAAAACTGTCCCTCAGAACAACAGCGTCCTATCCCTAACTGAATTCACAGCAGAGTGAGCTCAAAATGGCGGCGGTGGCTTTTATAGTGCATCATGACATCATTTCAGCAGCCAATCACAGCCATGCCATTAGTTAAGATGCCTACATGCCTAACAGGATGTGCCCACACTTCTTAGGATCCTCATTGGCTGAATAAAATGAAAATGTCTCATTGCATTATGGGAACTTCCGATTCCGGTATACGATATTGCAATAGTATCGGAATTAAGTATCGGAATTCCGATACCGCGAATATCGGCCGATACCCGATATTTCAGTATCGGAATGCTCAACACTACTTATGAATCCCCCCAGCACACACACTGTGCGCTGCAGGGATTTGCCGGTTTCTAAATCAAGACCGGAAGGTATGTATGCGTTATACATACACCCGGCCATTGGGCGTGGCCTCACTCTTCATACACTTGTATGGAATGAGGCTGCGCCCTCTAGCTGGGAATATGTATAACACATACATACCCTTTGGTCCCCGGCTTAGAAAGTGGCAAATCCCCGCGGCGCACAGTGCGTGCGCTGGGGGGATTCATAAGTCTGCAGTCACACAGAGTGACTACAGACTTATTGGTTTAGACCGGACAACCCCTTTAACCCCTTTACCCCTGAGAGTGGTTTGCACGTTAATGACCGGGCCAATTTTTACAATTCTGACCACTGTCACTTTATGAGGTAACACCTCTGGAACGCTTCAACGGATCCCGCTGATTCTGAGATTGTTTTTTTGTGACATATTGTACTTCATGATAGTGGTAAAATTTCAAATCAGAAATTTGGCGAAAATTTAGCAATTTTCAAAATTAGAATTTTTATGCCCTTAAATCAGAGAGATATGTTACACAAAATAGTTAATAAATAACATTTCCCACATGTCTACTTTACATTAGCACAATTTTGGAACCAAATTTTTTTATTATTAGGGAGCTATAAGCGTTAAAAGTTGACCAGCGATTTCTCATTTTTACAACAAAATTTACAAAACCATTTTTTTTAGGGCCCACATCACATTTGAAGTCATTTTGAGGGGGCTTTATGACAGAAAATACCCAAACGTGACACCATTCTAAAAACTGCACCCCTCAAGAAGTTTATTAACCCTTAACGTGCTTCACAGGAATTTTTGGAAAGTGGAAAAAAAAATTAACATTAAACTTTTTTCACAAAAATGTTACTTTAGACCCCAATTTTTTTATTTTTGCAAGGGTAACAGGAAAAAATGGACCCAAAAATTTGTTGTGCAATTTCTCCTTAACATGCTGATACCCCATATGTGGGGGTAAACCACTGTTTGGGTGCACGGCAGGGTACGGAAGGGAAGGAGCGCCATTTGACTTTTTGAATGTAAAATTTGTTTGAATAATTAGCAGACGCCATGTTGCGTTTGGAAAGCCCCTGATGTGCCTAAACAGTGAAAAAACCCCACAAGTGACCCCATTTTGGAAACTAGACCCCTCAGGAAACGTATCTAGGTGTGTGGTAAGCACCTTGAACCCCCAGGTGCTTCACAGAAGTTTATAACATTGAGCCGTAAAAATAAAATTTTCACTTTTTTCCCACAAAAATGTTTTTCAGTCCCCAATTTTGCATTTTCATAAGGGTAACAGGAGAAATTGTGCAATACCATTTGTTGTGCAATTTCTCCTGAGTATGCCGATACCCCATAATGGAAGCAAACCACTGTTTGGGCGCACGGCAGGGTTCGGAAGGGAAGGAGCGCCATTTGACTTTTTGAATGTAAAATTTGCTTGAATAATTAGCGGATACCATGTTGCGTTTGGAGAGCCCGTGACGTGCCTAAACAGTGGAAACCCTTCACAAGTGACACCATTTTGGAAACTAGACCCCTCAGGGAACTTATCTAGATGTGTGGTGAGCACTCTGAAGCCCCAGGTGCTTCACAGAAGTTTATAACATGGAGCCGTGAAAAAAAAATCTAACTTTTTCCACAAAAATTATGTTTTAGCCCCAAATTTTTTATTTTCACAAGGGTAAGAGGAGAAAATGGACCCCAAAAACTTTGGTGCAATTTCTCCTGAGTACGCTGATACCCCATATGTGGGGAAAATACACTGTTTGGGTGCACGGCAGGGTTCAGAAGGGAAGGAGCACTGTGTGACTTTTTGAACAAAAAAATTGGAATTGAGAGCGGACATCATGTCTCGTTTGGAGAGCCCCTGATGTGCCTAAATAGTGGAAACCCCCCACAAGTGACCCCATTTTGGAAACTAGACCCCTCAAGGACTTTATGAAGGAGTATAGTGAACATTTTGAACCCAGAGGTACGACACAGAAATTGATAACATTAGGTCATCATATTGAATAAGTTGTCATTAGTCTTGAGCGCAACTGTTCGCTACTTGAGTTTGCATCGGGTACTCAGGTATGCACCATGTATCGCAGGTGCTTGAGTGACATGCTCGAGTCCCCACTCCGCATGTTTCACAGTTGTTAGACACCCAAAAAGAAACATGTGGGGATCGCTCGTGCATGGCAGGCAATCCTCGCCAGGTTTTTTTGGTCGCCAAGCATATGGGGCGGAGACTCGAGTATGTCATTAGAGCACCCGAGATTCTCTGTGCATACCCAAGCACCCGATGCAAACACAAATAGCGAGCACTTGCGCTCAACACTAGTCGACATATCGTCACTTTTTTTTTTCTTTACTTTTGAAAAAATCCCAACCCAACACAACCCTAACTCTAACCCCAGCACAACCCTAACCCTAGCACAACACTAACCCTAGCACATACCTAACTCTAGCACAACCCTAACCCTAGCACAACCCTAACCCTAGCACTACCCTAAACCTAGCACAACCCTAACCCTAGTGTGTCACCCAAGGTCTGGATGCCACAAATATTAAAGGCTGTGTCTGAGAGCAGGAGGGAGGTTCCCTGGTTAGGGACCATTAGCCTGCAGCACCTCCTGTCCCAGGCCAGTAGAGGGAGCTGGCTGACCTATAAAAGCTGGAACTGGGGCAGGGTTAGAGGGACCAGAACCCACTTCTGAAGTGACCAGAAGGGTTCCTTAGAGGAAGGGACAGGTCAGCAGCAGCTGAGGAGTCCGTGAGGCAGAGGAGAAACTGCAAGCCAGGGACAGAGGCGACGAGAGCCGGTCCTGGCAGAGAACCAATCTACCGGACATTGGGGTCCGAGGCTGTCCGGGTTATCATTCCCAGCAGCAAAGAACCAACCCGCGAGGGACTTCAGGTCCCTTGGCCTAAGAAGCCTGGAGGCTCCGCCACACAGAGGGACCAGTACAGCGAGGATAAAGCAAAAGGTACCCAAGGCCCGAGTCGCAAGCCATACAGGCGAGAAGTACACAGCCAGCTCAGTGACGTGGGCTATTACACCACGAAGAGGGGGATAGTCAGAAAGAGCATAGAGAGAACGGTAGGCCTACACACTCACCCTGACCAGTGGGGCTCGCCCGAATGCTCTCAGACACCCAGGCCCATTCCTAACCGGTACCACTGTTGGGTCATTAATAATACCTACAATAAAGACCCTGGACTGTTTGAAGTGGACTCTGAACTCTTACTATTGCGGCCTGCACTATCACCCCCAGCATCCACCTACACTGCCCTGAGGCTACACTCTTCCCGTGGGGAGTTATCCTACTCCTGTGCTGCACACCAACACCAGCCTCAGCGGTCTGCCTAGCAGCGGCGGTTAACCCTGACCGGAATCCACGGGTGGCGTAGTCGGACATTCAAAACACTGATAAATAGACTGCCACAATTTGGTCTGACCACCCTGAGCCACGGGATCGGGTTGCCACTACTACCCCCAGCATCGTACAGAAGTCCGGTTCCGGGTACCCCACGGCCCAGGGGGCGAGTCACTAGCACAACCCTAAACCCTAGCAAAACCCTAACCCAACCCTAACACAACCCTAACACAAACCCTAACCCTAGCACAACCCTAACCCTAGCACAATCCTAACCCTAACCCTAGCACAACCCTAACCCTAGCACAACCCTAACCCTAGAACAACCCTAACCCTAGCACAACCCTAACCCTAGAATAACCATAACCCTAGCACAACCCTAACCCTAGAATAACCATAACCCTAGCACAACCCTAACCCTAGCACAATCCTAACTCTAGCACAACCCTAACCCTAGCACAATCCTAACCCTAGCACAAAGCTAACCCTAACCCTAGCACAATCCTAACTCTAACACAACCTTAACCCTAACCCTAGCACAACCCTAACCCAAGAGTTTCTTTTTTACGCCTTTCCTCGTGCCATATAAGTGATTAGACGACTTTATTCTTCGGGTCGGTGTGATTACAGCGATACCAGATTTATAGCGGGTTTTTATTATTGACAGCTGTCACACACTAAAAAACGCTTTTGTTTGCAAAGACTAGTTTTTGCATCGCCATATTTTCAGAGCTATAATTTTTCCATATTTCGGCCGACGGAGTCATGTGATGTCTTGTTTTTTGTGGGACGAGTTGGGGTTTTTAATTGTACCATATTCAGGCACGTTACATTTTTTGATCGCTTTCTATTCCAATTTTTGGGAGGCAGAGTAAACAAAAAACAATTCAGGAATATTTTTTTTGTTTTTTTTATGCCGTTTTGCGTGTGATAAGGCAGCTTTATTCTTCGGGTCAGTACGTTTACAGCGGTACCACATTTATATAGTTTTTTTTATGTTTTGGCGCTTTTACACAGTAAAAACTATTTTTATAAAAAAATATTTTTTGCATCGCTTTATTCTGAGAGCTCTAACTTTTTTAACAAGGGGCATTATATGGGAGGTGACATCCTGCATGGGGCATTATATGGGGGGGAGAGGTGACATCCTGCATGGGGCATTATATGGGGGGAGAGGTGACATCCTGCATGGGGCATTATATGGGGGGAGAGGTGACATCCTGCATGGGGCATTATATGGGGGGAGAGGTGACATCCTGCATGGGGTATTATATGGGGGGGAGAGGTGACATCCTGCATGGGGAATTATATGGGGGGATGACATCCTGCATGGGGCATTATATGGGGGGACGACATCCTGCATGGGGCATTATATGGGAGAGTGACATCCTGCATGGGGCATTATCTGGGGGGAGAGGTGACATCCTGCATGGGGCATTATATGGGGGGGTGACATCTTGCATGGGGCATTACATGGGGGGGTGACATCCTGCATGGGGCATCATATGAGGGAGGTGACATCCTGCATGGGGCATTATATTGAGGGGAGAGGTGACATCCTGCATGGGGCATTACATGGGGGGAAGAGATGACATCCTGCATGGGGCATTATATGGTGGGGTAACATCCTGTATGGGGCATTATATGAAGGAGGTGACATCCTGCATGGGCATTATATTGGGGGGGTGACATCCTGCATGGGGCATTATATGGGGGGAAGAGGTGACATCCTGCATTGGGCATTATATGGGGGGGAGAGGTGACATCCTGCATGGGGCATTATATGGGGGGGGAGGTGACATCCTGCATGGGGCATTAGATGGGGGGAGGTGACATCCTGCATGGGGCATTATATAGGGGGGAGAGGTGACATCCTGCATGGGTCATTATATGGGGGGAGAGGTGACATCCTGCATGGGGCATTAAATGGGGGGAGAGGTGACATCCTGCATGGGGCATTATATGGGGGGAGAGGTGACATCCTGCATGGGGCATTATATGGGGGGGAGAGGTGACATCCTGCATGGGGAATTATATGGGGGGGTGGCATCCTGCATGGGGCATTATATGGGGGGGGACATCCTGCATGGGGCATTATATGGGAGAGTGACATCCTGCATGGGACATTATATGGGGGGGAGAGGTGACATCCTGCATGGGGCATTATATGGGGGGGTGACATCCTGCATGGGGCATTATATGGGGGGGTGACATCTTGCATGGGGCATTATATGGGGGGTGACATCCTGCATGGGGCATCATATGGGGGAGGTGACATCCTGCATGGGGCATTATATTGGGGGGAGAGGTGACATCCTGCATGGGGCATTACATGGGGGGAAGAGGTGACATCCTGCATGGGGCATTATATGGGGGGGAGAGGTGACATCCTGCATGGGGCATTATATGGGGTGAGAGGTGACATCCTGCATGGGGCATTATATGGGGGGTGACATCCTGCATGGGGCATTACATGGTGGGGTAACATCCTGTATGGAGCATTATATGAAGGAGGTGACATCCTGCATGGGGCATTATATTGGGGGGGAGGTGACATCCTGCATGGGGCATTATATGGGGGGAAGAGGTGACATCCTGCATGGGGCATTAGATGGGGGGAGGTGACATCCTGCATGGGGCATTATATGGGGGGGAGAGGTTACATCCTGCATGGATCATTATAAGGGGGAGAGGTGACATCCTGCAGGGGGCATTATATGGGGGTGTGACATCCTGCATGGGGCATTATATGGGGGAGGTGACATCTGCATGGGGCATTATATGGGGGGGTGACATCCTGCATTGGGCATTACATAGCTGGGGTGACGTCCTGCAGGGGGCATTTTATGGGGGAGTGACATCATGCATGGGGCATTATGTGGGGTGTTGGGCGGTGTGGTGACCTCTATTATGGCACGTGGTTGGTACTAGAATAAACAAAACAACACCTTAATATACAGTTATATGAAAAAGTTTGGGCACCCCTATTAATCTTAAGCTTAATGTTTTATAAAAATTGGTGTTTTTGCAACAGCTATTTCAGTTTGATATATGTAATAACTGTTGGACACAGTAATGTTTCTGCCTTGAAATGAGGTTTATTGTACTAACAGAAAATGTGCAATCTGCATTCAAACAAAATTTGACAGGTGCATAAGTATGGGCACCTCACCAGAAAAGTGACATTAATATTTAGTAGATCCTCTTTTTCCAAAAATAACAGCCTCTAGTCGCTTCCTGTAGCTTTTAATGAGTTCCTGGATCCTGGATGAAGGTATTTTTGACCATTCCTCTTTACAAAACAATTCCAGTTCAGTTAAGTTTGATGGTTGCCGAGCATGGACAGCCCTCTTCAAATGATCCCACAGATGTTCAATGATATTCAGGTCTGGGGACTGGTATGGCCATTCCAGAACATTGTAATTGTTCCTCTGCATGAATGCCTGAGTAGATTTGGAGCGGTGTTTTGGATCATTGTCTTGCTGAAAGATCCATCCCCTGCGTAACTTCAACTTTATCACTGATTCTTGAACAATATTGTCAAGAATCTGCTGATACTGAGTGGAATCCATGCGTCCCTCAACTTTAACAAGATTCCCGGTGCCAGCATTGGCCACACAGCCCCAAAGCATGATGGAACCTCCACCAAATTTTACTGTGGGTAGCAAGTGTTTTTCTTGGAATGCTGTGTTTTTTTGCCGCCATGCATAATGCCTTTTTGTATGACCAAACAACTCAATCTTGGTTTCATCAGTCCACAGGACCTTCTTCCAAAAAGAAATTGGCTTCTCCAAATGTGCTTTTGCATACCTCAGCCGACTCTGTTTGTGGCATGCTTGCAGAAACGGCTTCTTTCGCATCACTCTCCCATACAGCTTCTCCTTGTGCAAAGTGCGTTGTATAGTTGACCGATGCACAGTGACACCATCTGCAGCAAGTTGATGCTGCAGCTCTCTGGAGGTGGTCTGAGGATTGTCCTTGACTGATCTCACCATTCTTCTTCTCTGCCTTTCCTGTGTTTTTCTTGGCCTGCCACTTCTGGCCTTAACAAGAACTGTCCCTGTGTTCTTCCATTTTGTTACTATGTTCCTCACAGTGGAAACTGACAGGTTAAATCTCTGAGACGGCTTTTTGTATCCTTCCCCTGAACAAATATGTTGAATAATCTTTGTTTTCAGATCATTTGACAGTTGTTTTGAGGAGCCCATGATGCCACTCTTCAGAGGAGATTCAAACAGGAGAACAACTTGCAAGTGGCCACTTTAAGTAGCTTTTCTCATGATTGCATACACCTGGCTATGAAGTTCAAAGCTCAATGGGGTTACAAAACCAAAAAAAGTGCTTTAGTAAGTCAGTAAAAAGTAGGTAGGAGTATTTAAAACAAGAAAATGATAAGGGTGCCCATACTTATGCACCTGTCAAATTTTGTTTGAATGCAGATTGCACATTTTCTGTTAGTACAATAAACCTCATTTCAAGGCAGAAACATTACTGTGTCCAACAGTTATTACATATATCAAACTGAAATAGCTGTTGCAAAAACACCAATTTTTATAAAACATTAAGCTTAAGATTAATAGGGGTGCCCAAACTTTTTCATATAACTGTATGTCTGTGACATTAGAAGATCATATTAACGTAATGTTACACTAATGTCTTTATTAAGAAACTCCAATATAGATGTCTGAGATATTGGAGTATTAAATGTAGTAAAGATACGTTATGTTAATATCTGGTTGAGGAATTCTAACATATATATCTGAAATGTTTGGATGTTACATATAATAATGAAATATTGTGTTAATACCTGACCTGTGAAATTTGATTCTGTTATCTATACTCCTTAACCTGTAATCTTGATAATCTATTGATATCTGATTGGAATATGTAACAACAGTTACAGCAACCTATGTGCTATGAGGTTATATATATACCACACTGCCTGGAATTTTTAATAGGTGTTTTTAGGGGCAGAATGATGTAATTTTAAATACTTTTTTCTTGCTTGCTGTGTCTAAATAAAGTATTTACTTGAAATTAATATACATGATTACTTTATGTTATATTTATATACTAAATAAGGGAGGAATAGTAGATGTTTTGTATCTGTTTGGGTAACTCCTTATGCATAATCAATGGATCTATATATCCAAATTTTGCTAATCTATATTATGTGGGGGCACAGCCTGCATGGGGCATTATGTGGGGGCCAGTATTCTGTATGGAGCGTTATATGGGGCCCAGTATCCTGTATGGAACGTTATATGGGGGGCCAGTATCCTGTATGAAGTGTTATATGGGGACCAGTATCCGGTATGGAGCGTTATAAGGGGGCCAGTATCCTGTATGAAGCGTTATAAGGGTGCCAATATCCTCTATGGAGTGTTATATGGGGGCCAGTATCCTCTATGGAGTGTTATATGGGGGCCAGTATCTTCTATGGAGCGTTATATGGGGGCCAATATCCTGTATGGAGCGTTATATGGGGACCAGTATCCTGTACGGAGTGTTATATGGGGACCAGTATCCTGTATGGAGCGTTATATAGGGACCAGTATCCTGTATGGAGCGTTATATGGGGACCAGTATCCTGTATGGAGCGTTATATGGGGACCAGTATTCTGCATGGAGAGTTAGATGGGGTCCATTATTCTGTATGGAGCAATATATGGGGCCCATAATACTGTGTGGAGGACTATGTGGTGCCCATTATACTGTATGGAAAGCTATGTGGGGTCATTATTCTGTATGGAGGACTATGTGGGGCCATTATTCTGTATGGAGGAATATGTGGGGCCATTATACTGTATGGAGGACTATGTGGTGCCCATTATACTGTATGGAGGACTATGTGGAGTCATTATTCTGCATGGAGCAATATATGGGGCCCATAATACTGTATGGATGACTATACTTACTGTCCAGTCTGTATTGTGCACTGTGAGGATTTGCCAGTTTCTGAGCTTTTGTAGAATTTACAATAGATATCGCTCATGTAATGTAAGAAGTGAAATCTTTGGCATTGTACTATATATATGTTTCTCTCCGGTATCTGTGCATCATGAATCGTGGTATGTGTTAAAGGGGCCCACTGAGACTCTTTCGCCCAGGGCCCACAAAAACCTGGAGCTGGCCCTGAACAGAGCTACTGAATTTTATATATTTAATCCGGAAAGGTAGGTAATGTTTATAAAAAATATAGAAAGATGATACAAAATGGGAACAAAACTATACGGTAAGTACAATTACATGACATAAAAGGGATAACAAAAGAAAATTACTAAACCTGTGTCACGAAAATGGCTCAGAGCTTAGCAGAGGGAGGCACTCCTTAGTAAAAGGGCAGAACTACAGCAAGCTGTACCTTCCAGAACAAAGTGCAAAAACCCAAATTCTGCTTTCTTATTAGAACAAGGTTACGCCCACATAACTCCCCTTGGAAAGCTCATGTGGGGGCTGATTGTGGGATGTGCTAGTGTTACACTCACGCCCGACTGGCGTGAGCGTGGTTAGTGATCCCACTAGACCATGAACCGAGGAGTGCCTGGAGGGGCGTGACTAAATATCAACTCGGTCCGACCAAGGTCGCACGGCGGCTCAATCGACTCCGTGAACCAGGGAGGAACCGAGCAGAGGGACCAGGTGCTACTCCAGGTCAGACCCCTGTCACAGCTGTTGACCCACACCGGGGAATGCAGGAACAGGCAGGTTAGGCTGGCATACTGACAGGTGGGTACTGGCAGGCACGGCTGGTATGCAGACATGTGGGTACTGGCAGGCACAGCTGGTATGCAGACAGGTGGATACAAGCAGGCACGGCTGGTATACAGACAGGTGGGTACTGGCATGTAGGACTGCAGGCAGGATAGGGACCAATACAGACTGGGATACAGGAGCAGAGCCGCAAGTGCGGCAGACAAGCAGAGCAGAGCAAAACCCGCAGGTGCGGTAGACAAGCAAAGCAGAGCAAAACTCGCAGGTGCGGTAGACAAGCAGAGCAGAGCAAAACCCGCAGGTGCGATAGACAAGCAGAGCAGAGCAAAACCCGCAGGTGCGGCAGACAAGCAGAGCAGAGCAAAACCCACAGGCGCGGTAGACAAGCAAAGCAGAGTAAAACCCGCAGGTGCAGTAGACAAGCAGAGCAGAGCAAAACCCGCAGGTGCGGTAGACAAGCAGAGCAGAGCAAAACCCGCAGGTGCGGTAGACAAGCAGAGCAGAGCAAAACCCGCAGGTGCGGTAGACAAGCAGAGCAGAGCAAAACCCGCAGGTGCGGTAGACAAGCAGATCAGAGCAAAACCCGCAGGTGCGTTAGACAAGCAGAGCCGAGCAAAACCCGCAGGTGCGGTAGACAAGCAGAGCACAGTAAAACCTGCAGGTGCGGTAGGCAAGCAGAGCAGAGCAAAACCCTCAGGTGCGGTAGACAAGCAGAGCAGGGCAAAACCCGCAGGTGCGGTAGACAAGCAGAGCAGAGCAAAACCCCCAGGTGCGGTAGACAAACAGAGCAGATACACACAAGGTACTTACAATGAAGTAGCGAGTGGACACTAAACTCACAAACAGAAGTACAGAGACAACGAGTTGGAGTTAGGTGCAGGTTCAGCACTGCAGGAAAAGGAAAGATACGAACATAGAGACAAACAAGTAACGGGATAGGACACTGTTCAGACAGGAACTAAACCAGGAACAAGATACAGGAACGAGCCTGGGAACTCAGCCCCCAGGGTGGCGGAAACAGACTAGAAGTCACAGATACAGGCAACGGGCCTGGGTATACAGCCCCCAGGGTGGCGGAACAGACTAGAAGTCACAGATACAGGTAACAGGCCTGGGTACTCAGCCCCCAGGGTGGCGGAAACAGACAAGATACAGTACAGGACTTGGCAACTCAGTTGCACAGAACAGACTGAAAGAAAGTGTTGCTCAGGCACCTCCTACTGGGTGGAGGGGGTTTAAGTATCCAGTGACTCTCAACAATAGGCTGGGGACGCACTAGGAGTGCGCACACAGTAACTATAAGAATCAGGCAGTAACCGCGCCGCCGCCCTAAGCAATCAGACAAGAGACATGCACACAGCAGGTACTGGAGCAAAGTGTGCAGCCTGGACTGATAGGTAAGATGGCGGTTTTGCATGGTGGGAGGTGGTAAACCATGCCAGCACGCCGCCAGTGATGTTACAGCTAGGTCTTTTAGAACTTTATGAGATCGCCAACTTTCAGGATATCTTTGCCCCTGAAGGTCCCAGGTGCTAGATATTGTCATCATGTTTCCTATAGCGATTTTACCTTTCTATAGAGAGATTGCTGGGGGAGCTGGTCAAGGAAGGAGGAGGATGCATTGCCTAACGCTGGAAGCAGGAAAAGTGAGTAACACTAAAGAGTATCCTTTCAATCACAGGAAATTGCTGGGGGAGCTGGTCAAGGAAGGAGGAGGATGCATTGCCTAACGCTGGAAGCAGGAAAAGTGAGTAACACTAAAGAGTGTCCTTATTAAAAATAGTAATAAAAGTTTTGTTTTAACCACACCTACAGTGGTGAGGTCATAGAGGGGAACAGTAGTCTTTACACCACTTGATGCTGTCTAATTAATCAACACCAGAATTGTTCATGTCAGTTGGGATGAAGAGGAGTGTTCACATCTTGGAATCACCTGATTCATTAAGAAATGAATGCCTCCTAATGAATCAGTTGTCTTAAAAGTGCTGTGTGCCGGTGTGTGCCTTTGTGCTAGTTATAAATCTTACTCCAGTCAGAGATCCCCATTGCCCACCCCATCTCTGCCCATTGTGGCAGAGCTGGCTGACACTGGTGTAAAAACTCTAAGAGTTGCAAAGTGTTTGCTCTAGCTCGTGCTGCACAAAAAATTTGCAACTTTTTAAAGTGTTTCATGCCATATTTCTGATGTAAACACTTTGATGAAGAAGGGCCTTTATGTGATGCGACAGTATGAACTGATTGTATTGTATATATTTAGTACCTTAAATGCAAAAAATATTCTGATTCAGTAACGATTTTATGACGGGATATATAAAGTTCAGTAACGATTTTATGACGGGATATATAAAGTCACATTGTCATCCTGGAAATTAGTTTAAAATGTTGACAACTGGTCAAGACAAATAAATTACTGGCACTATGTGATCCTATCGAACACAACAGGCAGTTTAACAGGGCCTTACACACAATATACAGTACATAATGGGATGCAGCAGCTACGCGTTTAAGACGCTTACATGCGCCCTTTAGCTGAGCTGATGTGATATATTCCTAATATGCACTTGGTCAAATGAGACAGGTGTGTGAAAAGATCACATGACTAATCTAAAACACACAAAAATCAAATAAATGATAATGAATAACACCCCAGAAAAAAAAAGAATAAAAGAAACTTTTAACAAACATATGAAAGAAAAATGAAATATCTCAGTAATGAAACATAACCTCCCTGCACAAGTTCAGACCGCCAGGTATACGTATGCCTAGATGATAAATCCAAAAGGCTTCTCTCGGGAAAAGATCCCTCTTGTTGTCTCCTTCCCTAATGGACTTATTTAGACTTTCTATGCTATATATTTGAAAAGAAGAAATGTGATGTTGATGATAGGTTATAAAATGTGTTGATGCATGTGATATGGTGCGATTTGTGCTGGTCACACTAATTATATCAGTAATGTGTTCTGAAATGCGTAATTTAAGTTTGCATGTTGTACAATCAACATACATTTTGTTGCACAAACAGCAATTGATAACATACACTACTTTTTTTCATAATTACAATTAATATATTGATTAATATCATAGTTAAAGCTAATATTGTGATTAGAAAATGTTTTAGTAATGCAGGCATGTGTACAAGTTTGACAGTGATTAACTCCAGATTTATAAAAGCCCTTTGTCACAATTCCTCCTATAAGTGTGTCTGGATGCAGTGAATGACTGTTCTGTCATCCAATCTAGGAGTGGGGCGTGCTGAGCTGTTAGTTTGGTGATTTACAGCTCCGTCATCCAATTGGATGCTTGGCGTGCTGAGCTTTGGGTGTCTTGAGTGACATTTTAGCCATCCCATCAAGACCAGGGTGTGCCGAGGCTTCATACATGTGTTTCCTGTTCAGAGTGATTACCTGGCTATTTAGCCAACTCTCTGACTTAGATTGCTGCCAGTTGTAGCTTTGCTCAAGAGGTGTTTGTTTACTATGTGCTCCTACTCTTGTATTCTGATCTTTTGCTGCTCAACCTTGGATTTGCCTTGACCATCCGTTTGCCAAACCCTTTTGTCGTGATCTACCTTCTTGGAATTCTGACCTCCGACTGTTACTTGACTACACCTTTGTCTCACCCCTCTGTCTATGACGTACCCTCCTTTTTTGACCTCAGACCTCTTGACTACCCAGCCTCACAGCTTCTCCGTGAGTAGAGACTAGCGTTACACCTTTGCCAGCCAGCCAGGTACTTTTATTGGAGCATGAGGAAAAAAATTAGATGAGAAAGTGTTGCCAATTGTTATAGCTGTTTTGTCTACCATTGAGCAACCATCTTTCAGAATTGTAGACAATGATGTAACTTCATATAATAATGGTAACAAATTGTATATGATAGATTTAATCTAATTAAATTGAGTACTAAAATGCATGAAAAAAACAGGTTTATTAACCTTTTCCCGATTTGGATTTTTATTTTCCAAAAGTTAACTAGGTCCTTTATTGCAAACTATATTATCAGCCCTACATAAACCCATGACGAATAGCCCCTTTTAGTGAGTCTTATATGTGATTTTGCAATTTCCCTATCAAGACTGTTAGATTAATTAAAGTTCCTTTTAATCCTAGTAAATTCCCCCACTGGGATGGAACGAATAGTGTCTTTAGGGTGACTACTGTGGGCATGCAGGATGGTATTACCAGTTATGGGGTTAACAAAAGTGCCTGTAGATATGATATTGTTATGTGTATCAGTGAGTTCCAAATCCAAAAAAGGATGCGAGAAGAGTGAAAAATGAAGTTAATCTGAGATTGTAATTGTTAGTAATCAGAAAAGTTTGGTATGGCGGACACACAGCCCCTCCATATAAAAAGGAGGTCATCTGTGTATCTGCCATACCACACCACACTGTAGGAAAATGGATTTGCCATGGAATAAAGATATTCCATTTTCCAAAAGGCCATGACTAAATTTGCCAGTGAGGTAGAATATTTTAAAGAACTTTCTTGGAGCTGGATACAACCCTTTTTTCACTAGAATAAAACACTGCATTTGTGCAGCACAGTGAAAAGCGTAAATGTCAAAATAAAAAAAAATAGTGTCAGATAGGCCGTTTTGTTTATATTCCTTCCTATAAAGAGTTTATAAAAGCTTGTTAATAAAATATATATACTAAATTAAATACATTGCAAATACAACTTATTTTGAAAAAAAAAACAAGTCTTCATAGGACTATGTTGCCGGAATAAAAAGTAGCTCCTTGAACCTGTCATAAAGGCCAAAACTGTCTGTGATGCAGAGGAGTTAATGGAGGTGGTGCATTTTAATAACTCATTTTGGACAAATAAATGATACCCTGCTTAGTAAATCAGCCCCAATATTTTCAGAATGTCTTACCTTCACAACAAAAACCAACAGATGTCAACTGAGTCTGAATGAAATAGCAGAATTGAAGTACTTTATATGGAATTAATAGAAAGTCAAGGGATAAGACCACAACAATTTAAAAAGCACTTTATCTGACACTATGTCTACTGCCATCACAATTAAAGAGACAATTAAAACCGTCATTAAGCTGCAATGCATTTAAAACTGATGGCAAAATAACTTGTGATCTAGATGGTAAGAGACCTTCAGGCGCCTTCAAGCAATGAAGCAGCTTAAATTACTTCAGAGTATTTGCCAACTTTGCCTAGTCTTTAGGGAGAGTCAGGGGTTTCTTTCTGGAAATGCCACAGTTTCATTATAAACCATATGCGAAGAACATTGATAAATTCCAAAACAATTAAATTATAATTTATTAAATTATAATTAATTGTTAATGTATTTATTACCAAAACACAATATTAATTTAGATAAGTGAATACATTTGAGAGGAATTTATTTCTACTCGAATTTTACAATAATCCACATTTCCCAAAATGCGGAATTTTTCTAATTCCCTTCTACGTGGATTCATCAAGATGGCAGCTGCTGGCCGTCATTTTTCTGACATGTAAAAAGCCATCAAAATGTTAACAAATAAAACAAATCCTTAAGCACACCTTACTGCTCACTTCCCCAGCCCCTTCGAATTCCCGGGATTTCAGTGCAAGTGATGGCAATCTGAAGATGCGCCAAGCACTGGACGGGTGATAGTGAGGAGCAGAAGGACCAGAGAGATGAGTGGTGAGGTGAGTATAAGGATTCTTATTTTATTTTTTACATCTTGTGATTATTATGCTGTGGGATCAGGAGAAACCTCAGAGCATAATAAGGGACATTAATATACAGAAAATAACTTAAATAGATTTTCCTGTTAAAATTAGACAAATTCGAATTTTGATATGCTGATCTCTAGTAAGCCAGTTAGACTTCTACGGTACTGCCATTATATGTTTATATATGATCCCTTATACTCTCAGGCTGGACATGTATCTTTAAAATAGCTATAATTCAAAGGCCAGTTTGCCTGATAGCCATACCTCTGACTTCTGCATAAACATGTACAGCAAGATCAACTAAACATACATTTTACTGCCATAGGGAGATAAGCCACTGCTAGAAACGTATCTTAAGGGGACAGTCAGATTGCCCCCATAAGACACAAATTTGTTCCTACTGACCTACATTTTTGGAAATAATGCTAAGAAAATATAGGAATGTCCTAGTAGTGTCAGATATCATTGATACTGGAAAATTACCACAAAAATTGTTTTTAATATCTCTATGACCCCATGTTATACACCTGTCCCAGTTATCTTGGGCTTCGCTTCCTTCACCTCAGTACGCTGCACTCTGTTGTGCTCCATGTTGGGTTTTGCAGGTTGCCCAGCGTGGCTTACTGACATGATCTCCCTAATTCTATTTAAGGCCCATTAGGACACACACACGTTTGTCTTAGGATTGAGACTCTAATAGTCCATGCTCAGTTTGGTCCATTACCTATACTTGCTGTGTTTTCAACTTGTCAACTTGCATCCATCCCTGCAGGGTTCCACTCCATCTGCCTGCCTGCTCCTGAGATTTCGGATAGTCAAAGTCATCGATTCCACATGTCCTCTGGGAAGCTAACCAATGCCCTAAGTCCATGTGCCAACCCACCTCCCCTCTCCCCCAGACCAGAGGCTAAGTAGATTTGTGGCGCCCCTGGGGGTTCGACAGCCACAGAGATGCTGCACCTCTTTAATGGGGTGTGGTATCTCTCCTTCGAGGTAAGGATGGTGCAATCGTCAGGACCCCACCTCTACATCCAACACCACACTTCTCCCTCCAGGGGGGGCCAATAGGCACCAGTGTGCTGCCCCTGCCGGGATAATGGGAGATTGGGGAACCAAAAGATAGGGGGAACCATGTAGTGGGTGAGGGTGGAGGACGCACATATAGGTTACACTTAATAATTCATATTT
Organism: Phyllobates terribilis; assembly: GCF_046119375.1. Lineage (NCBI taxonomy): Eukaryota > Metazoa > Chordata > Amphibia > Anura > Dendrobatidae > Phyllobates > Phyllobates terribilis. Next base: position 149,825,253 of record NW_027362762.1, read on the forward strand.
AATAAACAGTCATCTTGGGCTTATGGTCTTTTGATTGTGATCTTCATCACTGAACGTGGCTTTCTGTGTGAACCAGCAGTTGATGGGGACACGGTCCTCGTACTCTGGCCTTGAGTCGAGGAGCGGGTCTGAGTTAATGGCTGTCTCAACCCGGTCAAGGTCCCTACCCAAGAAGGCCTGGAGCTTAGGAGTCTAGCTCCACCGCAAAAGGATCCCAGGGGGATGCAGACGGAGCGGTGTACGCCAACGGTCCTCGCTATTCTGGCCTAGTCAGAGGGATTCCGGCTGCAAGAGGGGTACCGGCCCCCGACATCTGACTTTGCTACTCTACGTCCTAGTCAGGGAAGCCCGGAAGGCACAGTGGATCCCACCGGGTAACGGACGGAGCGGAGCCGCCACCCGTACCCTTGTTCTGCGCGTAGTCCAGAGGGAGACCCGGCCTTTCTACACACACACACACGGACAGGAGAGGACTCAGTTTGAAGTCTAGGAACACTCTGGTGCGGGGTCCTGACTAAGCACTTGAATTACTCGGAGGTTGTCAGACCCCCGGTCCTGGTGACCGCAGAACCCTGTGAGGAGCAGGGAGAAGCCTTGCAGCTGCATGCTCTACCATGAGTAAAAACTCTGGAAGTCAACCCCTATGGCCTCCGGACTCTTTATTTCTGCACTGCACCACACAGCACCAGACCTCCTCCACTACGACTCCCTCCATCCGCGTCTCTGCCCTGAGGCCCTGCTCCGCCTGTGGGGAGTAGAATCAACGTCGGCTGCCACAACATCCCGCCTCAGAGGACTGCAGCAGCGCTGGTGGCCTTCACCAGGTACCACAGGTGGTGTAGTCGATTTCACCACTCGATAGACACTAACCCTGTCAGCCTATTACATCCTTTTTTTAATGTGACGGCCCTGGGCACGGAACGGGTCCAGGCCACGGCTACAGCCCACCAAACATGTGACCCGGCTCCGAGTACCCCCCATCTTCCCAGGGTAGGGCTGCGAATGTCACAGATTCACCTCACCAGGTGAGCCTTACACCTCATACAAATGGCAGAGCCATTCATGCTGCCCAATGGTTTATGATACATCAAATGATGTTGAAGGGGTTGCCCACTACTTGGACAACCCCTTCTTAACTGCTGTATTGCCTAGAAGTGGGTTTATCACAAAGTCTAAGGTGGAACTGGCCAAGAGGTAAACCAAAGTTGCACAGTAATATAGCAGAGTTTGTTATTCAGGAGGTTCATTCAGAGCCGGCACAGTAGCATGGCGGAATTACACAGCAAAATAGCAGAGCTAGGTTTGTCTGGAAGTTAAAGGGGTATTCTTAGGCTTGGAATTTATCCCCTATCCATTGAATAGGGAATAACTTCCCATCGCTGAGGGTCCAACTGCTGGTTCTGTCTCATGAAAGAAGTATTCTCAAGTGTTGAAGTTAGGGGACTACTTTTCAATCACTGGGGTCCGACTGCTGGGATGTCCACTGATCCCGAGAACTGTAGTTTTGAAGAGCCCTGTGTGAATGGAGCGGAGGGCGATCATGCACACAGCTGCTCCATTCATTATTAATAGTAATGCCAGAGATAGCTGAGGCCTGCGCTCGGCTGGTCTAAGGTACTTCCATTAAGAATTAATTTACCGACGAAGGGCATGATCCACTTCTACTCCATTCAAACGGGGCTCTTCAAAGCCCCAGGTCTTGGGATCAGTGGGGGTTCCAGCAGTCAGACCTCAGCGATCGAGAAGTAATTGCCTCTCCCATGGATAGAGGATAACTTCCAAACTTGAGAATACCTCTTTAATGAACAGCTAACACGAGGAGGCAGTTTTTGCTAGCAATGTGGATACCAAATACTTGAATACTCAGGCAGCATCTCACAGCTGAGCTGGCCTGATAGTATTCAATCACAGAAGATTGCTGGGGGAGCTGGTCAAGGAAGAAGGAGGATGCATTGCCCAGCGTTGGAAGCAGGAAAAGTGAGTAACACTACAGAGTGTCCTTATTAAAAATAGTAATAAAAGTTTTGTTTTAGCCACACCTACAGTGGTGAGGTCATAGAGGGGAACAGTAGTTTTTACACCACTTGATGCTGTCTAATTAATCAACACCGGAATTGTTCCAGTTTAGATGAGGAGGAGTTTTGGCATCTTGGAATCACCTGATTCATTAACAGATGAATGCCTCCTAATGAATCAGTTGTCTTAAAAGGGCTGTATGCCGGTGTGTGCCGCTGTGCTAGTTATAAATCTTACTCCAGTCAGAGATCCCCACAGTCCACCCCCAGCTCTGCCCATTGTGAAACTGGCATAAAAACACCAAAAGTTGCAAAGTGTTTGCACAAAAATTTTGCAACTTTTCAAAGTGTTTTATGCCATATTTCTGATGTAAAAACTTTGATAAATCGGGGCCTTTATGTGAGCAACAGTGTAGACTGATTGCATTTCACTGATTGTGCCCTTTATTATATATTTAGTACCTTAAATGCAAAAAAAATATTCAGATTCAGTAACGATTTTATGATGGGAAATATAAAGTCATATTGTCATCCTGCAAATTAGTTTAAAATGTTGACAACTGGTCTAGACAAATAAATTGCTGGCACTATGTGATCTTATCGAACACAACAGGCAGTTTATGGGCTGCTAATACTGACTGGGGCCTTACACACAATATACAGTGCAGCAGCCCTAGAACATCTGAGCACACAGTAATTCCTGTGCCGAACATCAGGGTCGATATATGACATCTAATTTGCTGCATGAGGTGGATGGGGCCGAGTGGAGCTAAGCTGAAATTTGTCAAAGAGAGCCCCCCCAGGGACTGAGATATATAACATCATGATTACATCGGAGACAAAGGAAGGTTTTATAAATCCATACAACAGTGTAGAGTCAGGCCGTGGCTGATGTACATTACTATGCAGCTCAGAATAATATCCAGTATCTTATAGATGCAAGAGAAAATGAAGATTTTTCACATAAAACCCAGTTGATGAGCTTTTCAGTAGTCTCCATGGCAACTCAGCTTCAGGTCTGTCATCTGGAAATATAGTGAGGGCCTCAGCACAGGATCAGTTTATGTACAGGCCCTGGGGGAGATCAGATTCATGAAGTGGATACACTTGCCTGATGCTTGCAGTGTCGCACCTCACCTAAGGTTGTGCTGTGGTCAGACAATGCTTCACCCTCATCTCAGATCACAGGGCATCAGTCTACAAATGGCATTATGAATGATTAGATTTTATTCAGTGGGTACAAGCTCATCTATTCCGCTCCAAAAGCCAGAATCAAAACAAATTGTTTGATTTGTTTGTAACAGACCAGGATGTCCTCTCTCCCACTTGCTTTATTTTGGAACTAAAATTAATGGGTATATCTGGGACTTTGTAAAAAAAATTAAAATGTGTCTAAGCACTAACAGGCAGGTAGTTACTACCTACCTGCCTGTTGTGCCCGGTGCCATTCTTCTCCGGCACAGAGAGACCACAGACTACTCCTGCCGGCGATTCAGCTGCTTCTAAGGACGTCACGTTGACAGAGTGGCGGCTTCTTTTCTGCTCCGCTCTGTCGACAGGCGTGACTGCTGACATCATTCTGATTGACAGCCGGCTCCCCCAGGTAGGCAATGGGGATCCGGCTGTTAATCAGAATGACATCAGCAGTCCCGCCCTCTCAACAGAGCGGAGCAGAAAAGAAGCCGCCACTCTGTCAACGTGACGTCAGCAGAGGCAGCTGAATCGCCGGTGGAACGGTTTGTGACCGCTCTGAGCCAACGAAGAATGGCGCCGGCACAGCAGATAGGTAGGTAGTAACTACTTGCCTGTTAGTGCTTAGGCACATTTTTATTTTTTTCCGAAGTCCCGGATATATTTATTTTAAGTTGAGAGAGAAGGATAAAAAAGAAGTTTTAAGTCTGGTAAATATACGCCCTTTGAAAATAAAAGATATCTTGGACTTAACATTTTCTTCTACCCTCCAGATGATCTTCTGGCATCTTGTCTTTGGACTTCACGTTGGCTATTCCTTCGCTGACTAGGTCTCACGTTGTCATGTGGTGCAATGAACGTTAATGACGGTCTGACCATGTGAGGTCCTGTCATTACAGGAAGAGACTACTGAAGACCGAAGGCCAGAAGATGATCCGAAGCTAAGACCGGAGGACCGGGCTGGGAGCTGCAGCTTCATGACAGGTGAGAAAGGAGCAAATGTGTATCATTTCATTATTCCCTGCCCTCTGTTTATTATGCTTTGGGTTCTGGAGAGACCTCATTGTCTAATAAATGTCTTTTAGGGAACTTTAGGTTAGGTACGTGATTGATCAATTTGGTCTGATTAGGAAAATCAAACTCTATTTGAATAAAAATGTACTCTCAAGGAAATATACCAGAGAGTAGATAGAGGTCTAACGTTAACATTTATTATTTAGAAGTTATATTTACATACGGTACAAAATGTTATGTGTTATGTGTTATGTGTTAGGCTGCGGTCAGATGGCTGTAGATTCTATCATGCAAGAGAATCAGGCTGATTATGCTAATGACACTCGGCTCAAACTCTGTCAGAGTCTGATCTGAGTCATCTTACTGTGATCTGATTCTCTGTTATAAGAGAATCGTATCATAGGTGTGGAGAAGACGGAGAACTTGATTTCTTTATCTTCTCCATTGTCTCTGTGAATGTACAACGGACTGCACTCAGATGCTGCGATTGTTCGTCAGTGATTTTTCTCGTATGCAAAAAACGGTCTGAGTCAGTAATTTTTCATCACAATTTGGTCAGAGTGCCAGTTTTTACCTTCAGAGTTTGGTCAGAGTTTCATCAGCTTTTATTGGATTAAAAAAACACACAGGTACTTTAGAAGCAGTGACACAGAAACACAGAGCAGCCAGTACAGGGTTAATAAACAAGGGGGATTTACTGTAACACGGTCAATCTCCACGCAGGGAGTAACAGGAGAAATATGGGGAAACAAGGGAAATAGCAGGTAATATGCTATAACTGACAATCTAGATGTAGCAGAGTCGACACGGTTGTAATCGCCAGTTTTTACACTTAGCTGACTCTTGCTCCTCACAAGGCAGTTGCCGGCTGGTGCCAGTGTTGCTTTCTTCCGGCTTCCCCGCCTAAACAATGCTCCGTCTTCTGGCGGCAGCGGGCGGTCTCCGGTTTGACCCGCTGAGACCCTAGTCCATAACAGTGCACCTCACTTGCTCGGCTCCAGGGATCCTGCATCTCTTCTCCCTCTAGTCGGGCTTGACTCCCCCTGTGCACTGCCACTTTTCCCATGCAAAAACTCCTTTTCCACCCTCTTCCCAGACACAAGCTCAGCTCCCCGGTCACCTGACTCCTCAGCTCTCTCTCTGGACACACACACAGCTTCCTGGTCACCTGACTCCTGTCTCGCTATCTGTCTTCCCCCTGCAACAAGAGGCACGGCCCCGGCAGTTCCGGATCCCTTGTTCTGAAAGTACTTACACCCCGGTCTTCCCCCTTACAGGTTTATCAAGCTTTTCATATACAACAGTTTGTGAAAAATGGACACACACAGGTAGATAGCATCTGAGTGCTGTCTGATTTTTCCCAGGTACCCATAGACTTGCATTGCCAAGTTTGATCGAAGACTTGGCTCAAAATCGGACAAATATCCAGGCTTTTGTGTGAAGCACCCGGTCCTAGGAAAAAATTGTATATGTGATCTATGTGATTTATTTGCAGAAAATCTCAAGGGGTCCAATTGCCTTGGAATGGCAGTGCTAGATCATGTGATGTGATAGTTACAGGGCATTGACAGTCTTCCCTGTATGATTGCACTTTCCGTGGTAACTGTCAGTCCCTGAACAGGACCGCCCACTGGACTCATATGTATACATAACCAGGCATTTCAATGAATAAAATACAAGTTCCAACAAACCTATAAATCATTCTGCACAGCTTATGCTTCTCTTTACCATGATGTCCACAGATCTGACTGTATGTACAATGTGACAGGTTCCCTTTAAGGTGACATGGGATGACTCAGAATACTTGCTTAATTTAGAGCCTTGATTCCTCAAGACTGGCAATTTTCACGCTGTCTTGATTATGGGGCATGTTGGAGTCAGGCACTCCTGATTCATTGTGTAACTTGCCACAAATCTTACTCCAGTCAGGAACTGAAGTAAGATTTCTGGCGTAGGGAACATCTTGTCATAAATTAAATGAGCTGTTGCAACATGCCCCCATTATCCCCCTTTGCTTCCCAGCTTCGCTCATTTTGACAGAGCTGAGAAAAAACAGATGTGAAAATGGCAAAAGTCACAATTGTTTTTATTCAACTCCGAGTTGCGCAAAATTTTTGTGACTTTTCAAAGCAATATATGCCAGAATTCTGACGAAATCACTTTGATGGATCGGGGGCCTACTCTTCCATACATTATACCAAATTATTATATGTTGTAATAGCTAAGCTAGTCGCCTTCGCTGTCTATGCCTCGACCATTACAGAGAAGGTGGCAGGCTTAGCTATTGAAATTAGTCAGTCATCAGCCCCCTACACACAAAGCAGTGAGGATGTGCTGACATAGTCTCCTATGTATATATATAATATTTTTTTTTCAGCTGGACTGCTCATTTTGTTTTAAGGACTATATAAGTTACATTATGAAAGTTTAGAATTAGTATACATTTTAATCCCCCATGACTTTGTTCGTTAGTTGTTTGTTAATTCTCTTACAGTATACTCCTGGCAGTCATAGATGACACTGTTCCCTCTGACCATGATTCATTCAACTCATTGAATGGCTGAAGGATAGCAGTTGAATGGGGCATAAACACTACCTCCTGACTAGCCTACAGACCACCTCTAAGGTAATTACCTATGGAACCATCTTCCGCAATCTGTCTTGTCTATTACAGTATAGTATGTTCTGATAGATGCTTCGATAATACATAGGGTACTTTAGAGAATATGACATACTTTACTTTAGACATAAGAATATGACTTTTGTATCTGTTGTAGCTAATACTAACTAGGGACCTTCTTTGATCATTATGGTATTATTAGTTAATGATCACTGCACTGCGTATTATGCTTGTGGTTATGCATTCTGGATAATATTGACGCATTAATTCATTGACGATTGATCTGGGAATGTTATGTGGTCTCTGGTGTTTAGAATCTGCTCTAATTAGTATTGGCATACCTGTTGCCTGTATACTGACAAGCTAACCACAGATTGTTAAACGGCAATTTTGCCAATGCTTGGGCTTAATAGGGCCTTATATGGTTAGCCAACGTTGAGCGGGGGCGCCTTTTGCGCATTGTAGGGTGCCAACTTCCGCGGTAAGTTAGGGACATATCAGATTATTACTAGGGTCAGTTGGTACCTGTGTTACGTCCCTATAATTATTATTATTTATTATTATATAATATATTTTTTCTTCCAGTCAGTTCAGAGTACGTGGCCATATCACTTTGATTTTGATTCTTTTTTAGCTATAGATTAATAAAAGTTATTTTTTAAACCATATTTTTTGTTAATCTTACATAGAGTGTTTTTTCAGTGAAATGATTACATATTGCTTACACTATTCAGACCCTTTTGGTCGGTGACTGTTCCCTTACAGAGACAATCTGAGGCTGCATGGCTTTAGACTGAATGGTGTACTAAAGTGAATGGTCAAGAGGGAGAATTATTTGTGGCTCGCTCCTGTAACAGACCTTTACTGCTCCCATTATTCTGTAACAAGAGACACAGAAGAGAAAACATAACGTTTATTCCGCTATAACAATAAACCTACGCCATAATGTGTCAATGGAGTCGCAGTGTACACAGGCAATGTAATGATCGTCTGTAAGCGAGGCCATGTTTTTCATTACCCATAAAACAATTCTCATTGAACAAAGACACTAAACATCTGAATATTACAAAATAGAAAATCTCCTGCTGGAAATATTACAGCCATCTAAAATAAATCCTATTTATTGAATAAAAATAAAGAAAGAAAAAAAAATCCTTTGAAATGTGTTTTTTTTTTTATAATCTTAACATGGAAAGAGTAATTAAGAACACAAATTTATGCATTAAAATTGATTATAGCGTGGAATAATATTATCAGCTTCTGTTGTTTCATGGTCCTTCTTTCTTGTACTGCAGCTCTGTTACAGCTTAACCCCATTCAACTGAAATGGGCAGTGCTGTGTGGTGTTGTTATGCAGACGAAAGGAACTCCAGAAGGCCACACAGAGATGCTGGATGGTAGGTTTAAACAGCCATACTTTTATTCTCCTGCTTCCGTTCCCTTCTCTCTCCGTTACCCGCGCGCTACCCTCCTCCTGCGTTGTCCCCTCCTCCCCATTACATCATCGTTACTAGGCAGAAACTGAAACAAGGATAACAGCCAACCAATCACAGATGTAGTAACAACATCACATCTCTCCTCTTCTCACAAAACAAAACAACAATAGAACTGGATAACGGTTCAAAAATTCACATTAGTACAAAGGTTTTTTTTTTTTCTTTTTACTGCAGAACATAGTCCAAGAGGTGGGCTGGCGGTCTTCGATTTGCCCTCGCTGGATAGCGGTGAGACATCTCAGTCCCAGATGAACTTTCCGAGTCCTCTGAGGTATCCTCCCTTGGAACTGCTGAGCTCTGGGGACCCGGCAGGACGTCATCGCCATCTGCCTCGTCTGTTTCTGGGATATAGTCACAAAGTTTTTTAAAATGTGACACGTTCCTTGTGACCTGGCGACCGTGATCTTGAGCAGTGACCATGGTGCCTTTGACTTGTGTGACCTGAAAGGGTTCAGGATAGTATCGTGATGCAAACTTGTCACTAGGTCTTAGGCTTTTTACAAGGACCCAATCTCCCACCAAAACTTCCGGGGGCTTGCAACGATGACTGCTCTTATCTGCATACCTCTTCATCTTCTGTTTGGATATGGCATCCTTAGTAGCAATTGGTGTTTGAACAGGACTCAGCGGAACGCTCGGGAGTTTGACACACATAGGCCTGTTGAACAGCGCAGTGGCGGGTGGTACCCCGGTAGTAGAATGGGGTGTAGCTCTGTACTGTCTAAGAAATCTGTGTAGCTCTTGCTGTAAATCCTTGTGCTCCATGGTAGCGATCCTCAAAGTTTTGTTGATTGATTGCATGAACCGTTCCACTTCACCATTGGCCTGAGGCCAGTAAGGAGTTATTTTCCTGTGAGTGAAACCCAGATAGGTTGCGAATGATCGAAAGTCTGTGCTATTAAAAGGTGGTCCATTGTCGGATTTCACTGTTTCCGGTATGCCATATGCCGAGAAGATCTTGTCTAATTTTGGTATAACAGCCCTGGCAGAGGTTGTCGAAACATGTTCAATGACTGGGAACCTCGAATAGTCATCCATGACAACCAGCAGATAGGAGTGATCCGGTAAAACACAGAAGTCAACACTAACAGCAGTCCACGGGCCCTCTGGCAGGGGTGTCATTTGTAAGGGTGCGCGTCTATGGTCAATTGTAGTTGCTTGGCAAGGTATGCAAGTTTCAATAAGTGCCTCTACTTTTTTGTCTAGTCCTGGAAACCAGACTTTCTCTCTCAGTAATTGCTTTGTTTTCACCACCCCTTGATGAGCCTCGTGGGCCAGATCCAGTACTCTGCTTTGAAGCTTCTGGGGTATCACCAGCCGATTGTTACGCAACAGTAGATTTGAATCAGACACGGAGAGAGCATGTCGTGCATTAAAGAAAGCCGTCAAGTAGGTTGTTTGATCTGGTGTTTGGAGGCGGGCTTCAGCAAGAAAATTGCTCCAATTTTTAGATCGAACAGTCTCTATAACTAACTGAAGTTGGTGATCGGAATCCACCGTTTGTTGTATTTCCTCCATAGTCATGGCTTTTGGCACAGAATGTGCAACAATAAAATTGATATGTTCCTCTGCAAGGATAGTTGCTGGGATGTTGTCCTTGGTAGTTTGTGGTGTTCGGTGTCTCGAGAAGTAGTCTGCCGGATTACCAGCTCCTGCCTTGTATCTCAACCGAAACTGGTAGTTCTGTAGGCGGAGCAACCAGCGTTCAAGTCGTGGGGGAGGCTTTGAAGAATGTTTGTTGAAAAGCGGAATGAGCGGTTTGTGGTCACTTATCACTGTGAATTTATGTCCCATAAGATACAGATGAAAATGAAGGCATCCCCATACAACCGCAAGAGCTTCCCTTTCAGTTTGTGAATAGCGTTGTTCTGTCTCTGTTAAGGCTTTGCTTGCATAGGAAATGGTAGAGACGTTGCCTGCTTTGGACACTTGTGTGAGAATTGCACCCAGGCCCACCGGACTTGCGTCCACGATAAGCTCGGTGGACTTTAGAGGGTCAAAATAGGCCATGACGGTGTCGCCAGTTAGACTGGACTTCATGGAGTCGAATGCTGCTTGGTGTTCAGTAGTCCATGTCCAAGGAGTGTCTTTTTTCGTGAGTAGTCGCAGGGGTTCGGAGACCGTGGCCAGATCAGGTATAAATCGTCCACAGTACGTGACTAGTCCTAGAAAACTGCGAACCTCTGACACATTTTGAGGTTGGCTAGCTGACTTTATGGCAGAAATTTTCTGAGGATCTACTGAAACTCCTTGCTCAGAAAAGATATATCCAAAGAAGCTTAATGACTTTTGGTTAAACTCACATTTTGACGGATTGACAGTTAGATTGCAGGCTTGCAGTCTCTGAAACACTTGCTCTAAGTGACTGTCATGCTCCTCTTGGGTTGTACCATATATACGAATGTCATCACTGACGTTTAGGACTCCTGCTATTCCAGATAGAACCTGACTGATAACGTTCTGAAATATTTCTGCCGCAGATGAGATACCAAAGTTCAACCTCTTGAATCGTCGTAAACCCACGTGGGTACTAAAAGTTGTAATGTATCTGGAATCTGGATGCAACTCAAGTTGATGATAACCTGATTTTAAATCAATTTTAGAGAATACTTTTGCACCATTCAGGTCTGCGAGAATGTCATCAATAGTGGGCGTGATGTGCCTTTCTCTTTGAATAGCCAGATTGGCATGCCGCATATCCACACATAGCCGGATTTTACCAGGCTGCTTTGGTTTTGGTGCAACAACAATGGGCAATACCCAAGGGGTCGGGCCTTCAACTCGTTCAACAACATCAGACGCTTCCAGATCTTGCAGTTCTTGCTCCACAAGTTTGCGGACATGAAATGGGATGCGCCTGTGAGGTTGAACAGACGGCTGTATTGACTGGTCAATATGCAATTTTATCTGAACGTCTTTTAGCTTACCGAGACCTTTAAAGAGATTGGGGTACCTCTGCATGATGTGTTGGGCTGAAGGACCCGTGACGCTATTGACCAGGTTGACCAGACCCAGAGATATAGCAGTACTGCAGCTGAGAAGCGTGTCTGCGGAGCACTCTACTACATATACAGTGTCGGTGATGGACTTCCCGTCAGCTGCAAGTTCTGACTGAAATTTGCCGCACAGGGGTAGTGCCGATGCTGAACCATAAGGAAAAATCTTTAGGCTAGTGCTTTGTAGAGCAGGTCTGTTCGGGAGTCGGCTATAGACTGCACGGCTGATGACGTTTACTGACGCCCCCGTGTCTCCTAGGGCTTCCACCGGACTGCCATTTATCAGGATAAGTCGCCTTGGACTGGTAAGTGCGTGCAGTGTTTGAGATCCCTCTGCAGTTACTGAGAATAGATAAGTACTGTGAGGCTCGTCAGTAAGCTGCAGCGTTTGGACTTTTTGTGACCTGGGTTGTACTGTGGGATGAGGGGATTGTGGTTTGGATCTACACACTTTTGCAAAATGGTTTTGTTTTCCACAATTATGGCAGGTCCCCCCTTTTGCTGGGCAGACATTCTGGTGAGGATACGACCCTCCGCAGTTGTAGCAAGTTGCCCCCTGCGTACGAGGCACAGGCGGTCTCTGTGTTAGCTTTGCTATACAAGATGGTGCTTCCGCCTCGCACTCAATGTTCTCTATGAGTTTAGCTTGTTTTTCGGCGGTATCATTTACACGTGCTGTTTCAAGCAATTTTGCTAAAGTCATGGTGGGATCTCTGAGTGCTTGTCTCCGTAATTTAGAGGAGATGCAGCCTTGTAAAATCTGCATTTGGATCTCTTTGTCGACATCTGCAAATTCACAGTAAGCTGCAAGGTGCCGTAGTCGGACATGATATTCATCAATATTTTCTGTTGCTGACTGCTTTAATTGTCTAAACTTGAAGATTTCAAATGCCGCATTTCTGTGTGGGGAGAAGTATTTGCTTAATGCTGCCTTGCTGAGCTCATAGTCTTTGTCTTCTCCAGTATTAGGCAGAGTAGTGAAGATATCATAGACTTGTTCCCCTGCATAATGTAATAGCATGGCTTTCTTCCTGGTATCATCTGATATGTTCATGGCTTGTAGGAATATATCAAAACGCTTCAGCCATTTCTCCCAACATGCTGCTAGGTTAGCTGGGGACTGATGTACATCAAAAGCAGGGAAGGCAGGTAAACAGGCCATTGTTGTAGAGCTGAAATACCTTTAGTTGATTATGAACGCTTCCTCGGCACCAGTTGTGGTGTTGTTATGCAGACGAAAGGAACTCCAGAAGGCCACACAGAGATGCTGGATGGTAGGTTTAAACAGCCATACTTTTATTCTCCTGCTTCCGTTCCCTTCTCCCTCCGTTACCCGCGCGCTACCCTCCTCCTGCCTTGTCCCCTCCTCCCCATTACATCATCGTTACTAGGCAGAAACTGAAACAAGGATAACAGCCAACCAATCACAGATGTAGTAACAACATCACATGCTGCATAACAATATGCTGCAGACAGACTAGTGTCAGCAATCCACCAAGCAAAGCAGACGTTTCATTCTCAGAATTAGGCCACGTTCGTAATTTACATCAATATTTGTAAGCCAAAATGAGGAGTGAAACAATCTGAGGAAAAAGTATTAGGCTATGTTCACACCTTGCGTTTTTGTTGCATTTTTTTCTGCAGGAAAACCTGCTCTCTTGGCAGAAAAGAAGCAGCGTCAAAACCGCTATTTTTTTGGTTGCTGCGTTTTTCAGGATCCCAAAGTTCAGCTTTGCTTCCACCACAGAAGCATAAACACAGATCACCAATGCAAGACATATGTGAAGCCATATTAACCAGAATTACAAATGTAACAGTGGGAGGAGGTGAATTGTTCAGGAATAGTTTACCTAAGACACTGGCAGTGCATTCAGTTTGTAGGAGACTGTTTACTTTCACTTTCACACTTTGGTCTGCCATTTAGTTGCTCAGGTATTGTTCAATTTCACACCTTGGTCGGCCAATATTTACTTTATATGCATCACTAATTTAATTAAACTGTACTAATCAAAACTGCCATCTCAGGTGACCAAGACAAGATGGTTTAAACTTTAGAAAATCACAAGAATAAATGGATTTCACATACTGCTGTACATGCTTTTTTTCACTAAAAACGAAGCAAAATCTGATACCTGTGATTTTCGCTACGTTTTTGCAGCGTTTTTTGCACTACCCATTGAAAGGAAAAGTGCTTCAAAAATGCTGAAATTTGCAAAAACGCAGCTTTGACAAAATAGTTAGGAAAAAAAAAACAAGGTGTGTATGAGATTTCTGAAATCTCATAGACTTTGCTGATACTGTAAAATGCAGCTGAAAATTATTTGCATAAAAAAGCAGCAAAACCTGCTCTCTTGGTAGTAAAGACGCTGCAGAAAAAAACAGGTTTTGCTTGTTTTTTCTTGCTTTTTTGCTGTGTTTTTGCTGCGTTTTTGTCGTGCTACATTTGTCTCTTGTGCATGCTGATAAAGTTTAGTGCAAAAAAAAAAATCTGATTCTATTTCATCAGGTTTTGACACAAAAAAACATTGCAAAACCTGATACCTGCTTTTTTTCCAGCGTTTTTTCACCACCCATTAGGCTGTGTGCCCACGTAGCATTTTTCAAGCGTATATGCTGCGGAATTTCCGCAGCGTAAACGCTTGAAAAACGCATGTATATCCGCACCACATGGTCCCCAATGGGATTCCGCAAGTTCTATGCACATGCTGCGGATTTTTCCGCAGCGTTTATGCCGCGTTCAAAAATCCGCAGCATGTCATTTAATTTTGCGTTTCCGCAAGCGGAATTGCCTTTGTCCAATGCATAAAAAACGCAAGGCAATTCCGCATGTGGAAAACGCGTGATAAACGCGCGAAAAATGCGCGATAAACGCGTGCGGAATTCCGCATGCGTTTTTCCGGGAGAGGACTTGCATTTATGCAGCAGAAATTTTCTGCTTCATAAATGCAACGTGGGCACATAGCCTTACTTTCAATTGGTGAAAAACACTGAAAGAAGTGACATGCTGTATTATGCAAAAAAACATGCAAAACACAAAATACTGAAGACAAAACAACAAATGTGTGTGCATGAGATTTCTGAAATCTCATAGACTTTGCTGGTACTGTTAAACGTAGCTTAAAATTTGCATAAAAAACGCTGAAAAAACGCCTCACGTGAACATAGTCTAGCAGAAACACGTCACCACTTCTTTATCACCCACTCCTGGTTTTGGCTTACAAATACTGATGTAAAATACTGACCAAATACTGAATGTGTGAATGTGGCCTAAGTGGCATTTTGAAATCAAATTGTATATTTTTGGCTAATTATATCTTTTTTTCTACTATCTGTATTTAAATATATTAAAAATTTTTTAACTTGTCATGTTAATTGGGTTTTGAAAGTTAATTTTAAAGGTCATTATGGCAATGTTTTTATTACTATTTCATGTATTCTAGGTGTGAAGACTTCAGTGTGGCTGACGTCTTTCGTTCTCCAGTACGAGGAAATGATGCTTACCAACTTTGAGATGTTGCATCCAGTTTTCTTATGTTAGGGTGTCATACTGTATGGCACTGCAGTGTGTATAAACCCTTATACTAGAAATGATGTGTTATTGACATACATGTCATGCTTCTGATATTGATGTCTTCAGTTTGAAAGTTTGTGATAGGATGATGTTTTCTTTGGGATTGTGGGGTATATTTTCTTTTTCTGCATTAAAACTGATCTGAAATCAGATTTCACACTGCAAACTGAGTAATTATTAAACAGATCACGTCGTCCTGATAATGCTGTTGCACTTACTGTAAAATTAATTTCAAAATGGTTGTATAATTCTTTTTTAAAGTCTCCACTCAGTCTCCACTCACTTAGCCTGAATGACAGCTCTTCAGTGCCCCTTCTTCTGCGGAAATCTGACACGGCTCAATTAAAGCTGCATCTGTCAGCCAGGCTGGATGGGCAGAGACTGAATGTACTTGAAGTCATGAGTTCACTCACTATTCAACTTGGCTCATAGAATGCTCATTTTAATTTCAGGATTATACAACCATTCTGGCATTTTAATAATTCTTTCCAACATGGAATTTTTTTAAATTTTTCAAATCACTCTATTAGGGGACTTGTCTTCATTCCTGTAAAAAGAAATTGCTTGTAAGTGGTTTCCAAATATCTGTTTTTCCTCTTTCTATTTGTCTGACTTCAGCTGCATTGATAACAGAGCATACTTATTTGGAGCACAAATGATGGCAGTGATAAGATCAGCACCTGTCTCCTGAGTGTTGTGGTTATCGAAACAATATTTTACACCAGCTTATTCCCAGAGTTAGGGTATGTGCCCACGAAGCAGAAATGAAGCAGAAAATTTCTGCAGCGTTTCTGCATGTTCTTGGCAGGCAAAAACGCATGTAAAATCCACAAGCGTTTTTGCAGCGTTTTTACATGCGGATTTGACTTGCGTTTTTCAAGTGTATTGGGACCTCAAATCCGCATGCAGAAATGCACAAATAATGGACATGCTGCGGATTTTTCCGCAAGGAAAATCCGCTGCGGAAAATTCCGCAGCATGGGCACAGAACATGCAGATTTTCATTGGGGATCATGGAGCACGGATTACCAAACGTTTTGCAAGCGTTTACGCTGCGGAAAATCCGCATCAAAAACGCTTGAAAAACGCATAGTGGGCACACAGCCTTAGGTCTTATTTGGATGTCAGTTTTTCTCGTACTAGTGCTAGCCATGTTTTTCATGTATAGAACTCGTGTCTATGATAGCCTATGGGGTAGTTCACACGTCCAATTTTCATCCTCAGACTGACTGGTCTGCACAAAAACACAGACACTTATCCAATATTGATCTAATTCTAGGATCAAAATTGACAATGTAAGTCTATGGGTCTGCTTGAGAAACATCTTTTTTTTCATCTGAGAAAAATTGATGAAACTCTGACCAAACTCTAATGGTAAAAACTGACACTCTGACCAAACTCTAATGGTAAAAACTGACAGTCTGACCAAACTCTAATGTCAAAAACTGACACTCTGACCAAACTATAATGGTAAAAACTGACACTCTGACCAAACTCTAATGGTAAAATCTGACACTCTGACCAAACTCTAATGGTAAAATCTGACACTCTGACCAAACTCTAGAGGTAGAAACTGACACTCTGACCAAACCCTAATGGTAAAAACTGACATCCTGACCAAAATATAATGGTAAAAACTGACACTCTGACCAAACTCTAATGGTAAAAACTGAGACTTTGAAGAAAACTCTAAAGATAGAAACTGACACTCTGACCAAACCCTAATTATAAAACTGACACTCTGCCCAAACTATAATGGTAAAAACTGACATTTTGACCAAACTCTAAAGGTAAAAACTGACACTCTGACCAAACTCTAAACGTAAAAACTGACACTCTGACCAAACTCTAATGGGAAAAACTGACACTCTGAAAAAAACTCTAATGATTAAAACTGACACTCTGACCAAACTCTGATGACAATCTGATCAAAATCTGAATGAGCACTTAGTGCAGGGATGGGGAAGCTTTCTTCTGCCAAGGGTCATTTGTATATTTATGCTATCATTGGGGAGTCTTACTGTGGTGCCCCTGAGGGTTCGGTCGCCACAGAGGTACTGCATCTCACTCAGAGGTGTGATGTCTCCCTTTCTCTCAGGTAAGGAGGGTGTGCTGCACGAAACCCCAACACCTACATCCAACACTACACAACCCCAGGCCAGCAGGAGGGGCAAGACGCAATGTAGTTTTCTGCTGAGCCCTGACCCTAGCTGGGGTGGGGGGAACCCAAAGTTAGGGGGAACCAGTAGTGGGTGTGGGTGGAGGAAGAAGTTCATGGGAGCACTCATACAGTAAAGATATAAAATAGGGAAGCCATCTTAGGGTGGCAGTCAAGTCTATTCTAGTAGTTGGTGAACAGCTTGGGAGCAGAGGCTTTCTAGGAGCTCGGCTCCATTTCAGGGGCCCAGGAATGAGGCCCAGGAGGGGAGCAGGGAGTAGGCTCCGATCTACTGAAGGGATCCTAGGGGGTACGGCGAGTGCAGGTGGCACCCGTACACCCCGAACCTGCCAGGTGTCAGCAGGATCTAGGCCGCAAGAAGGGGACCGGCCCCTGGCCCGGTCGTGCAGCTTCAAGCCTCGTCTGGAAAAGCCGGAGGCTTCTGACTTCTATAGCAGAAGCCAAACTCTCACTTCAATCCAAAGTAAGGTCGAGCAGGTCTGAGCAACTCCGACAGACAGGGGGGACCTCGCAGCACCCGAATAGGATCTACAGTGAGAAGCGCAGGGCAGGAGAGAGTAAAGACCCAGCATGAAGTCGGTCTAGGAAGGTACATTTGAAAGTGGGGTTCTGCCAGGTACACCCGAGCTGCCTGAGGAAGGACCGAACCCCTGGCCAGTGAACGCAGTGCGACGCGGGAGGCTTGCACCAGTACTGTACACCTGAGGAACTTGAACAGAACTGTGAGTAAACTCGGATGACTGCACTGAACTGCCTCCGCTCCTTTATTTCGCCTGTACCTTTTCCCTCCCTGCACTACAATGCCCAGTGCACCTCCTCCATCTTTCCTTACATTGCCCTGAGGCCTGCTCCACCTGTGGGGAGCTGTCCCATCATTTGCTGCCCTAACATCTGCCTCAGAGGACTGTTGCAGCACTGCTGATCCTCACCAGACACCACAGGTGGCGTCACGAATAATTCCAAAAACCCCAAATAATAGAAGTTTCCCCATTTCACTGACCGCCCTGGGTCACAGACCGGGCCAGCCACTGTGATATCCCCTAGCAACTAGAGGCCCGGCTGCTGAGTACCCCACGGCCCAGGGGCGAAGTCAGATCTGGCGTCACAAACAGGATGCGTGACCGGCCCGTTATCAGCAGGTATTGTGTGCCTAAGGACTGTTTTACTACATTGAATGTGGCGCCCACCCCAGAAGAACAGGCGCCATTATGTGCGTGATCAAAGACAACAATATGGAACCTCCCATCGTGGGCCGGGTCCCAGAATGGCACCAAAAGCATACCCTGCCCCTTGCAACTGTGACTGTCCACATAGATGTGTCCGTCAAGGCAGGAAGGCCATCATGGGGAGTGACCGACAGCAAATCGCCATGGGACCGCCCCCAAAAGAGGAGAGGAGGAGGAGAAAAGGAATGGAGACAGGGTGTGGCCTCAACCCGTCTAGCCAGAACGCACCCGGCAGCCAAGATGGAAGGGAGCAAAAACCAAGCCTCTGCCTCTAGCCTGCCGCTGCACCAAGCCACCTCGACCATGGAGGAAGATATAGAGAAGCTGTCCCCGGAGGATGTGGAGTTCCTAGAGAGCGAGGTCCTCGAGCTGGGCCAGCAAGTGGAGCGAGCCCAGCAGGCAGCGGTCGCCCGGTGGAAAAGTGAGCTGCTGGAGAAACTAGCCACCCGCCGGAAAGTGAGACCGGACGCCAGAAGTCGCACACCAGCCCCGGCGGAGCTCGCAGGAAACCAGGAGGCCGTGTGGGACACAGGAGCAGGTAGGAGAGAGTCCCCAGCCCCGGGCGCTGCCAGCGCCGACCTGCTCCTGAGCCTCCTGCCCCAGCTCCCGCCATATGCTGCCGCACTCTGGCCGGAACCGTTATGCAGCCCGTAACCTCCACCCCCGGGCGCTGAACCCGAAAAACCCCCGCCAAGGGCCTTCCCGGAACCCCCGCCTCTGAGCGCTGCACCGGAGGGTTCCCCATACAGCGTCCTTCCGTAACCTCTATTTCCGGGCGCTGAAGCTGCGGGCCTGTTGCTGGGAGCCCTCCCGCCACCTCTGCCTCCGGCGCTGGAGTGGATCTACGGCGCGCCGGTCTTTGACTGGTCTGCCCGCTTTGAAGATCAGCAGCCGTGCCCGCTCCTCCTAATACCAGCACCCCCGGTTGCCTGCCCCGGTGGAGAGGAGTTATGCTGGGACAACCGGGGGGGAGATCTGATGGGGCTCACCTATGAAACAGAGTCCGCCGCCCAATAGAGGAAGGAATTCTGCCGGCGAGAGCTCCGGCAATTGGAGAGGGAGCGACACGCGCGGGAAGCTCGCAGTGAACGCCTGGAGGCCCGTGACAAGGCCGCCAAGGCACAAGTCCGCCAAGTGGAGACAGTCAATCCCAGCCCCCGTGAGGAAGGCCTCATAGTCAAGTTTAACCTCAAGGCTGGGTGGGGCTTCATCCGTAGTCCCGAGTTTAACAGGGACATTTTCATCAACCGGCAGGATGTGGAGCCTGAGCTGGAGGAAGGCCATCCCGACCCGAACATGTATCCGGGAGACCTAGTCACGTTTACCCGGCGTCATGGTGAGCGTGGCTGGTATGCCCTGCAAGTGTACCAAGCCAGCAAGGACGCACCGCTGCAGGAAGTCCCTCGTGACCCGGCTGGGTCAGGGAAGAATGAGGAATACCCCAGGAGGGGTCCCCAGTACTAGGAGTAGTACTGGGACTGCACATAACTGAATATAGTCACCCGTCCGGGTGCTGATTTTATCATGTTGCTTTTGTAATACGTTTTCTTAGGTACCCATAAGGGTATAGAGACAATAGGGAAGAGGACAGTGATCTCCCTACAAACTTTCCCTTGTAAATAAGTTTAGCACTTCTTAAAGTGCACCCTATTGGTTTTATGAGTGTAATCCTTACCTCAGAACAAAAACTCGTTTGGCGTGGCGGAAGACGAGGTCCAGTATCTGGATCATCTATGCCCTGCAGCCATGCCCAGGGCCTAAGTTGAGGGTTTGCGGACGGGTCCCTTATTCTACTGCTGTTGCACCCTGGTGCAGAAACTCGCTTGAAAATGTTTTATATGAAAAGTATTTGATATGAAAAGTGCTCTTATAATGTTTTATAAATGTAACGTTTAAAGATGATGTGCCTCCCATAAAGGGAAGAATGTTTTACAGTCTTATATGCGAATGCATTATAAAAATTTTGTATGTCATATATCCATGTTTTTGCTTTGTTCCAGCCCGTGGAAGTGCTGTGTTTTACCGGGGGGGAATGTGGCGCCCCTGAGGGTTCGGTCGCCACAGAGGTACTGCACCTCACCCAGAGGTGTGGTGTCTCCCTTTCTCTCAGGTAAGGAGGGTGTGCTGCATGGAACCCCAACACCTACTGTACATCCAACACTACACTACCCCAGGCCAGCAGGAGGGGCAAGACGCAATGTAGTTTTCTGCTGAGCCCTGACCCTGGCTGAGGTGGGGGGAACCCAAAGTTAGGGGGAACCAGTAGTGGGTGTGGGTGGAGGAAGAAGTTCATGGGAGCACTCATACAGTAAAGATATAAAATAGGGAAGCCATCTTAGGGTGGCAGTCAAGTGTAGTCTAGTAGTTGGAGAACAGCTTGGGAGCAGAGGCTCTCTAGGAGCTCTGCTCCATTTCAGGGGCCCAGGACTGAGGCCCAGGAGGGGAGCAGGGAGTAGGCTCCGATCTACTGAAGGGATCCTAGGGGGTACGGCGAGTGCAGGTGGCACCCGTACACCCCGAACCTGCCAGGTGTCAGGAGGATCTAGGCCGCAAGAAGGGGACCAGCCCCTGGCCCGGTCGTGCAGCTTCAAGCCTCGGCTGGAAAAACCGGAGGCTTCTGACTTCTATAGCAGGAGCCAAACTCTCACGTCAATCCAAAGTAAGGTCGAGCAGGTCTGAGCAACTCTGACGGACAGGGGGGACCTCACAGCACCCGAATAGAATCCACAGTGGGAAGCGCAGGAGGGAGTAAAGACCCAGCGTGAAGTCGGTCTAGGAAGGTACATTTGAAAGTGGGGTTCTGCCAGGTACACCCGAGCTGCCTGAGGAAGGACCGAACCCCTGGCCGGTGAACGCAGTGCGACATGGGAGGTTTGCACCAGTACAGTGCACCTGAGGAACTTGAACAGAACTGTGAGTAAACTCGGATGATTGCACTGAACTGCCTCCGCTCCTTCATTTTGCCGGTACCTTTTCCCTCCCTTCACTACAATGCCCAGTGCACCTCCTCCATCTTTCCTTACATTGCCCTGAGGCCTGCTCCACCTGTGGGGAGCTGTCCCATCATTTGCTGCCCTAATATCTGCCTCGAGGACTGTTGCAGCGCTGGTGATCCTCACCAGACACCACAGGTGGCGTCACAAATAATTCCAAAACCCCCAAATAATAGAAGTTTCCCCATTTCACTGACTGCCCTCTGGGTCACGGACCGGGCCAGTTACCGTGATATCCCCCGGCAACCAGAGGCCCAGATGCTGAGTACCCCACGGCCCTGGGGGCGAGTCATTACAAAATTATCTCATTGAAAATTATCTTGCTATATTTGGTCAAACAATTAATTAAGTGGCTGGGGTCCCCCACAGTTGCCTTAGTGAGACACAGGTGCTGAACTGACCCTTTCACTGCCATCATCTGTACTCCAGATGAGTACACTCTGATGCCAATGCAGCTAAAGGCAAGCAAATAGATTGGGAAAAGCAGAGGTTTCAAAGCCAGTTAGAAAAAGAAACGTATTGAAAAAGGTGGGATAATGTTAAATGCCCATAACATAGTACGATCTGGGACCTAAAATGTTCATAGTATATTTTAAATATATATCATGCTTACCACCAGGGCCCAACCACCGGGATGTGAGTGAGGGAGCAAGGCATCGCAATTAAGTAGGGTGACCTCCATCTCTTGTGGTGAGGGCGCTAATCTCCTGGGCGCCGGTGAGCTAGATGCAGACGTCACTTGCAATAGTTGAAGGAGAATGAAAAACGTTCCAGCTTCAATAAAGTGCAAAAATATTTATTGATACAAAAAGGATTCCATATAAAACAGCAACGCGTTTCAAACGCAAAGCTGCGTTCTTTATCAGCTTTGATAAACAGCAAGTGGTCCCTTGTATTCGGTGCCTCCGGATGCCTAGGAGTGTGGGTGAGCTGGTCCTTTTTCTATTTTTTACAGACATCACTACCGGTGCACATATCGGAAGTGACGTCCATGGTTGGCAGCAGATGGCATGGGGAGAGTGAGCATGGCCATAATGACACTTCCAGTGGTGTAAAAGTTTAGTTACTTTTTAATACAACCAGCACAGCAAAATAGGGGCTTAAGATCTTGTATATTTTCTACATAGTTTTACTATTGCCAAATCTAGGGATTGTTTTTTGTGGAGCAGATACAGTGTTATCATTGAATTATATGACATTTGTAATCTGTCGTACAAGTTATCATTTTTAAAGTTACGTTTCATATGGGCATTCCTTATAAATATTGATTCATGGCATATTACATAGGCAAATACTTGATCTTTTACAGCAATATACTCTGGACAGTCACAACAAAAATAGATGTACACAGTCAGATTTTCTTTATCTGATAAAGTGTGCAAGTGTGAGGCTCTTGAGTCATGATTTCTTGGTTGTCTGTATGTACTGGTACTCACTTGAATAGAGTTCATCAGAAAGCTTAACTCGACTGCAAAGGCACGTTTGAAGATTCCAGAAGAGGGTTTATTTTCAAGCTGAAATCTTGAAGTTATGCCCAATTACAGTAGGTAAAAAAACTTTTCTGAACCAGTGATGCAAGACATGAGCTTTTTAACATGGCTGACATACACAGAATGAGGAAGAAGAAAGGACATCAGAGCTGGGGAGGCAGACAGGGAGAGAGACAGGACAAACTTCTAAAAGGCAACCTTATTGAATAGCTACATGCAAGCTGGTCAGCAGTCATTTAATGGCCTGTCCAGACAGCCAAAGTTCTGTGCACACCGAATGATTGTTAATACGATCCAGTGCAAATAATGTCATTGTTCTCAGCAGCGCATCACCTGTGCTGCCACAGGACCATGTGCTGCCAAGAGCAATAATTTTTGGGTAAGCTGACCAGACAAATAAGTGTTTTGTTTGTTTGTCAGTTAATTGCCAGGCTATCTAGATGGGCTGATTATCTGGAATGTCTACATGGGACAATGCAAAATGAAGTATGCATGTGAAAACACAATTAAAATTTATACAAAAAAAGTTTCCATGAAGAAATATAAACATTTATGGAAGTCAAAGACTTGAGACTTGTACAGATTTATAGGAAACGTCTACTGGAGGTCATATCTGCTAAAGTGGGAAATACCAGGCATTAGAGCTAAGGAAAACAAATTAATTAAATGTAAATTAGGAAGTGTTGTATGTGTCATTTTTATATGTTTAATAAATTATTGCAAAGTCAATTTGATAGTGTTTTATGTACTATTGAAATTATAGTCTATGGTGTCTGTTTAGCGTCTTTGGTGTCAGTCATAAGATGAATCCAGAACTATCATCATTTTCATTGTTCTGCTATCCTATGGTGAAACAGAACAGAACAACAGAAATGAAGAACACAGATGTGAAAAAGAGCCTTGGATATGCACTTGTAATTTGCAATGTGAATCTTAATGTATACGGTATGTCGGGGGTACTATAGCACCCAATGGTATATACTCATACAGTATTCACAAAGTTCCTGCAGGTGCATCGTACATTAATAGTGAATATCTGTGTGGCAGATGGGAAGCCAGTGTATCATTATTACAGTTATGTGTTACTGATGGTGTAATTTCCTCAGCTTTATTCAGTCATAATGAGTTTTCTTTTCTCAATGATGTAATACAATAGTATTAATGCTGCTGAAGGCATAAACATAGTTTTACAGAGTGTGTGTATGGGAAAACATGTGTGGCACCCCTGAGGGTTCAGTTGCCACAGAGGTACTGCACCTCACCCAGAGGTGTGGCGTCTCCTTTCTCAGGTAAGGAGGGTGTGGTGCCCGGAACCCCAACACCTGCATTCAACACTACACTACTCCAGGCCGGCTGGAAGGGCATTATGCACTTCTTCTGCAGCCCTGTCCCTGGCTGGAGTGGGGGGAACCAGAGTGAGGGGGAACCAAGTAGTGGGTGTGGGTGGAGAAAGGAGTTTAGGGGAGCAGTTGTTAGGAGTATAAAAAAGGGAGGCCATCTTGGTAGGGGAGGTCTGTTGAGTGAGTAGTAAGGAGAGGAGGGGAGCAGAGTCTCTTCAGGAGCTCTGCTCCATGACTGGGGCCTAGAGAGAGAGGCCCAGGAGGGGAGCAGAGGAGAAAGGCTCCGGTAACATAAGGGATCCCAGGGGTACAGAAGGAGAAAGAAGCCACCCGAACGCCCGTGTCTGCCAAGTGTCAGAGGAATCAGGCCGCAAGAAGGTAACCGGTTCCTGGACCAGCCGTGTTTTTCCAGGTCTCGGCTGGAAAACCGGAGGCTTCTGCACTTCCATGGTGCAGTTGCCACAGTCTCACCCTAGTCACCGTGAAGGGCATCAAGTAGGTCCGGGAACTCCAGGTTGCCCAGAGGGACTTCAGAGCACCTGATCGGGACTGTGTGCGAAGCGCAGGGCAGGAGGGAGAAGACCCAGTGAGGGAAGTCGGTCTAGAAAGGAACATACAAAAGCGGGGTTCCGTCAAGCGCTCCTGATATACTTGAGAAAGTGCTGAACCCCTTGTCTGGTGGACGCAGTGCGACGCGAGAGGCTGACACCCGTACAGTGTACCTGAGGAACTTGAAAGAACTGTGAGTAAAACTCAGATGACTGCACTCCACTGCCTCCGTCAGCTATTTCCGCTGCGCCATCTCTCCTGCACCACAAGCCCCAGCATCACCACCATCTGCAACTACACTGGCCCGGGGGGGCTCGCTCCGCCTGTGGGGAGCGGAAACATCCCAGCTGCCATCCCATCACCCCCGGAGGTCTGCAGCAGTGCCGGTAACCATTACTGGAAACCACAGGTGGCGTCACGAAACAAACCATACACTAAAAACCCCTTTTTCACGAGAGACCAAAGAGTACGGGCCCGGGAGCCGACTGCCGTGACATCCTAAGCAAGGTACAAGGCCCGGTACAGAGTCCCCTATATCCCCCTGTGGTGACACACATGTGAATAGAGTATTGTGACCTTACAGATTCAACTTCTTCAGGGGCTTGTCCTACAGAGTTGTGAGAAGGCATTTAGGCATCACATTAAAACTTTGAAAATGTTTCCTACTCCCCTCATCCATGCAGTGCAGAGGCATTTACCCAGTAGTGAGCTCTAGCAAGAACTAAACTTATAACTTCTGGAGGGGTGCCATGGAGGCCTAACAATAAAGCGCAAGTAACCGCCATGAATTCTAATAATTACAATGGGATAACAATCGCTGCATCTCTTACTTCCATCTACATATTTAGAGTTAGAGCTAGAAATATCATAGGAGAAAAACTTTAAAGTTTGCCGCTGGAGAAATTAATTAAAAAATGATAAACGGGTTCATTTTTAATTGTAAAAGAGCAGCAATAACAAAAATGGTAATAATAATACATTGGTGAGGCTTAGTCTCAGTAAGTTAATATGTTAGTTTAGTGTTAGTGTAGGGAGTACAATTGGGGGAGGAAGGTTGAACTAGATGGACCTAGGTCTTTATTCAACCTATGTTACTATGTTACTAGTGGTGCTTCTAATCTAAGTTCTCTGACCCTACTCTTATATTCATCAACCAACGCCTTCACCTTTTATCACCGCGACTCCCTTTGGTCTCCCGCTGGTCTCCCGCAGATTGTGACCTGCTGGATCGCCCCAGTGTTTCATTGGGCGAGCCATAGGTTATTCTTCAATGCAAGTGACTCGCCCCCTGGGCCATGGGGCACGCGGATCCGGGCGACAGGGGAACGACGGGGGCAGTAGTAGTGGCGGCCCGGTCCCGCGGCTCAGGGTGGTCAGACCAATGGTAGTCTGCTATGCGCTCCAAATAATGTCCGACTACGCCACCCGTGGATTGCGATTATTAGGAACCGCCGCTGCAAGGCAGTCCGCTGGGGCTGATGATGGGTGCAGCTGAGGTGATGTGACTCCCCACGGGAAGAGTGCAGCCCCAGGGCAGTGTAGTGGATGTTGGGAGTGATGGCAGTGCGGGTCCCGGTGCTGATAGTGCTGGAGGCGCGAAGGAGCACACAGACAACAAGTTACAGTCCAGGGTCTTTACTCACAGTTCGTTTGTTCCAGGTCACTTCGGCCAGCAGTGACCGCCTGAGCCGTGCTGCGTCCACCAGGTGAGGGGCTCGGTCAACTCCCAGGCAGTTCAGGAGCATGGCACAGGACCCCCTTTAATCCTTTCTCTGGCCTGCCTCACCAGTGACCCACTTTTGTCCGGCTGCCGCGGACTTGTGCGGTTAAACGTGGGCCCCGTCCTCCGCTGTCCTATATGGTGCCTTCCTAGCAGGTTTGATGAGGTGTCGCACCAATAGATGATCACGACGACCGGTCTTTGGCTGAGGGTTGTTTCTCCTCCACCAACTTGGGATCCGGTACCCTTAATCTGCCTGACCCTGCAACCTGGATTCTCGTGGGTTCTTAGGGTCCCTTCCACCTTCTTGTTCCTGAGCCCTTCTGTTTCTCTGTCTCTTCTTCTCTTTCTTTCCTGTTCTGTTCCTTTCTGTTCCTTTCTCTTGGAGCTGAGATGAGCTAGAATCTCAGCTCCCCTTCACCTCCTCCTCGGCCTCTCACTAGGCCCTCCTGGAGTAGAGCTCCTACAGAGCCTCTACTCCCTGTCTTCTCCTCTGGCTGAACGAACCCAGATCTAAGATGGTGCCCACCTTTTATACCTTCCTCTGACCATGAGCCCAGGTGACCAGCAACCAATGGGCTCCTACCTACGCTCAGGAACCGCCCCCTATCTGCCCCTACAGCACTGGGTGTTCCACTCCTCCCTCCCCACTCCAGCAGGGACATGGTCGGTCGTGCCTGCACTTATGTCTAGTGGGAGCACCGTTGAGCTGTCCCTCGGAAATGGGGTGTGTGTGCTGTATGCAGCTAACTGAGCCCTGGTCCATACTCCATCCTTACCCGGGAGTGGAATATCACACCTCTGGACTGAGGTGCAATACCCCTGTAGCGGCCGAACCCTCGGGGCGCTACACAAGTCTATGAGAGCCTCGTTTTGCCTCGCATAGATTTGCATTAAGAGCTTGTGACGTAACTTCTGACTTCCGGACAGTCTGAAGTTGCGGTCACAAGATGGCGTCGTGGGACTGGAGCTGCACTGCAAAAATAGTAGACGCCAAAAGATGAGCATAAGACTGGGGACGGTGGGTGACCTTACATTAAAAGCACCATTCCAACACTGAAAAAAAATATGCTAGAGTAATTATCCGATATGTGGCACCAATACTGAGGAAGCTGAAGTGACACCTTGATATCTGCGATCTGATGCCTTATTCCAGAGAAATCAATGTTTCTCTTATATGTAAATGAGCAGTCCCAGGCTATTGGTCAGACACTGATATCCCTGAGAATCTGCCTCCAGAGATTATTATAAATGACTGGAGGTGTTACCAGTTTGAGACATCTAACTAGCACAGAACAGCTGAGCTGAACTTTGTCTCCTTACAAACACATTTGCTGCAGCTCTCACAGCTCTGCTGCATTGCAACACTAGCTGGCTGTGAGCTGGAAGCTGAGAGGAACCTGCTGATGTGTCAGGTATAATCACACACAGCTCTGCAGTGAGATCAGGAGAGCAGAGAGCGGCCATTACACATCACACTAGTAACATCCCTTTCATTTAAAACAGGCCCATAGTCTGGAACTGCTCATTTAAATATAAGAAAAAATGGATTCCCTGTAGTAAGACATTGGATCGCAGATATCAAGATATCATTTTATTCAGCCTCCTATGACCTGCATTCCCATATGGACGGCTTAGGAGTGTTGAAACTTCTGACAGATTCCCTTTAAATCTAAAGGTCACAGAACAAAACCCTTGCTTCTGCAGTCATATCTCAAACTACTAAAAAAGGGACCTGTCATTAGATTCATGCTGCTTGATCCACAGACCGGATGGATCAGAGACTGGCTGCACAACTCCAGCCATATATGTTTTCTTCTGAAATGCTGCTGAGCTTCAGAGAAAGCATGGTTTGAAAAGCTGGCTGGCCACTATAGGCAGAGCCAACTTCTCTCTGCCCAGCTCCAGTTGATTGACAGTCTTTCCCTTTACAGATATATATGCGGAGTGGGACAGGTTCCCTTTAACTGCTGTCCAGCGACACCTTGCTAAATTTCTTGACCAGTGACCTGTCTTCTGAATATTAATCTGCTCTGACATCTTAGTATTGCGTTGCTAAATATTCCTAACTAATAGTGCATAAATAGTGCATTTATTAAAAATGCTTGTAGCTGGTATGCAGCACATTTAACTTAACATATCTTATGACACACCAGATAATGTATGAATATAGTATGGCATTTGCAAAGTAAAAGAGTAACTTGGGTATCCAGGTATTATTTCCACTAAAACAGAGTCAATGTTAACCCATAGCAACACAGTTCACAGACAAAAAAAAAGAAAAATATTCCCTAAAATATAATTTTAATCTCTAAAAATTGTATATCCCAAATAGTGTTATGAGACTAGGATAACTAAATGCGAGAAGAGTGGATATTTCAGAGAAACCAATGAGGAATATGGCAGTGACATAAAATTGGGTTCTATTTAGTGTTTCGGTCACTTTTTTGTAAGTGCTTGGCAGACTCCATGCTGTGCGTCTAAAAGGCCTGACGTCCAAATTAGGAGCCTAATATTCTAGTGATTAGGCTACAAGTCATGCCTCCAACCATCACCTACAAGATACACAGGTTAAAACAAAAATACTTCTTTTTTTTGTTTTTTGTTATGTGCCCGCACATATTATGGGGACATTTCAAGAGGTTCTTAAGCCAGGACCCTCATTGATAATGGGGATTCGGGATGCCTGAGCATGTTTCGTAAAGGGAATATAGAAAAGGATTCAACCTACAAACCATTATAATCTATTTATTTAATGTACTTTGCAGTCTGATCCTTGTTTAAAAATGTTCTCTTGTGGGAGTGTCCGTCCCAGTAATATAGGCTGGATGTGTACTCAGTGTATATCCAGGGTGCTGATATCTTCATTAACTCATCTCAGCAAAGTTTCTGTTCTGCGCTTATTTCCTTTTCATGCTCTTTCCTTCTCATTATTAGCCTATTTTCTCTGCTGTCCCTGAGTCTCTTGATGCTTTCTCCTCTCTCCACTCTGTGGAGATGTGTGGACAACCCCCAACTCTCGCTGCAGCGATCTCTAACACTGAGAGAAAAGAGTGGGCTGTAGCAGAAGACAGATCTGTCAGGAGCAGGAACTCTGATGGATTTGTAAGTGTTTTTCAAAGCATTCAAGATAAGAAACTAAGGATACTCTGCAGCAGCAAAGTGGTAGACATTGTAAATGAAGACTAGTTAAAGATTAGCTTTATATTGCATTTAGGAAGCAAATGAATGATAAAAAATGATGTGTAAAGGTGTACATACAGATGGGAAAATAAGTATTTGATACACTCACAATTTTGCAAGTTTTCCCACCTACAAAGAATGGAGAGATCTGTAATTTTTATCCTAGGTACACTTCAACTGTGAGAGGCAGAATGTTAAAAAAATACGGAAAATCACATTGTATGATTTTTAAATAATTAAATTGCATTTTATTGCATGAAATAAGTATATAATCACCTACCAACCAGCAAGAATTCTGGCTCTCATATACCTGTTTGTGTTTCTTTAAAAAGCCCTCCTACTCTGCACTCATTACTTGTATTAATTGCACCTCAATCCATCACACTCCAACCTTTCCACCATGGCCAAGAGCAAAGAGCTGTCTAAGGACACCAGGGACAAAATTGTAGCCCTGCACAAGGCTAGGAGGGGCTATAGGACAATAGGCGAGCAGCTTGGTGGGAAGGCAACAACTGCTGACGCAATTACTAGAAAATGGAAGAAACACAAGATGACTGTCAATCTTTCTCGGTCTGGAGCGCCCTGCAAGGTCTCGCCTCATGGTTAAGGATGATTCTGAGAAAGGTCAGGAATCAGCCCAGAACTACACCGGATGACCTGGTCAATGACCTGAAGAGAGCTGGGACCACAGTCTCAAACATTACCGTTAGTAACACAGTACGCCGTCATGGATTAAAACCCTGCAGGGCACGCAAGGTCCCCCTGCTAGGCCCATTGTAAATTCGCCAATGACTATCTGGATGATCCAGAGGAGCAGGGGCGGAACTACCGCCCGTGCAGCCGGTTCATTGAACGGGGGCCCCGAGGGAGAGGGGGCCCCTCCAGCCTCAAGCAGGGCCGCCATCAGGGCATGTCTGCCCTGACTCCAGTATGGGGCCCAGCCGGTAGGGGCCCTCCTCTTGTGAGTCTCTCTCCTCATGGGGCCCACGGCCCCATGCTAAGCGCCGGGTCCGGGACATCTCAGCGCTGCGCTGCGCTGCTGCGGCAGCGCCTTCATGATTCCCCTGACTTCCGGTCATGTGACGGCGCCGTCACATGGCCGGAAGTCAGGAGAACCTGGTGTCAGCGATTTGGACGAGCGCCAGGATTCTGCAGGGATCGCATGGGGGTAAGTATAACAAGTTTTGTTTTTTTCAAAATACAATTTACTAGGAGTGGGGGGAATGGGAGATGCACATGTGTGTGTGTGTGTGTGTGTGGGGGGGGGGAGATAAGAGATGCACATGGGGGGGAGATAAGAGATGCACATGGGGGGGAGATGATAAAAGATGCACATGGGGTGGGGGGGATGAGAGAGGTGCACATGGGGTGGGGGGGGTGAGAGAGGTGCACATGGGGTGGGGGGGATGAGAGAGGTGCACATGTGGGGGGAGGGGGATGAGAGAGGTGCACATGTGGGGGGAGGGGGGTGAGAGGTGCACATGTGGGGGGAGATAAGAGATGCACATGGGGGGGAGATAAGAGATGCACATGGGGGGGAGATAAGAGATGCACATGGGGGGGAGATAAGAGATGCACATGGGGGGAGATAAGAGATGCACATGGGGGAGGGGGATAAGAGATGCACATGGGGGAGGGGGATAAGAGATGCACATGGGGGAGGGGGATAAGAGATGCACATGGGGGAGATAAGAGATGCACATGGGGGGGATGAGAGAGGTGCACATGTGGGGGAGGGGGATGAGAGATGTTCACATGTGGGGGGGATGAGAGAGGTGCACATGGAGGGGGTGGTGAGAGCTGCACATGTGGGGGGATGAGAGATGCACATGGGGGGGAGGGGGATGAGAGATGCACATGGGGGGAGGGGGATTAGAGAGGGGCACATGTGGGGGAGGGGGATGAGAGATGTGCACATGTGGGGGGGGTGAGAGAGGTGCACATGGGGGGGTGAGAGAGGTGCACATGGGGGGGATGAGAGAGGGGCACATGTGGGGGAGGGGGATGAGAGAGGGGCACATGTGGGGGAGGGGGATGAGAGAGGGGCACATGGGGGGGTGAGAGAGGTGCACATGGGGGGGTGGTGAGAGCTGCACATGGGGGGGATGAGAGAGGGGCACATGTGGGGGGTGGATGAGAGAGGGGCACATGTGGGGGAGGGGGATGAGAGATGTGCACATGGGGGGGTGATGAGAGCTGCTCATGGGGGGGTGAGAGCTGCACATGGGGGAATTGGGAGAAAATGAGCTGCACATGGGGGAATTAGGAGTAGGGGGATAATGAGCTGCACATAATGAATGTGGGGTGGGGGAGAGTAAATGATAAATGACGATGGGGTGGGGAGAGCACGGACATGATATAATGAATTGGGGCAGGGGGTGCATGTAAATAATGAATGCGGGGAGCAGGAAGTATAGAGTAGAGGTTCTAATTAAATTATATATTAAGTGCCTATTTACAGTTAATGGGGGCACCGTGGTGGATTACAATTTATATTTGGAATGGTAGGTTGCATAATAACTAACCATATATTGATGGTGGATGCACGTCTGTATTCAGCTGCGTAATGTAGAAGTTGGGGAATGTGCTCTAGATAACTGTGTTATTTTATGCAGAGACGAGTCCTGGCTGGAAGACGTGATGGCGGTCTGTGCTGGATGAAGGAGAAAATCGTAGCTGAAGGACTTCACCTAGAGACGTCACCAGTGAGTCAGTGCATTACATGTACACTTACACTATATACTATGTACCGGGCTCCTGTGTATAATGTCACTGGTGATCACTGTATTACCTGTACACTATATACAGAGCTCCTGTGTATAATGTCACTGGTGATCACTGTATTACCTGTACACTGACACTATATACAGAGCTCCTGTGTATAATGTCACTGGTGATCACTGTATTACCTGTACACTGACAATATATACAGAGCTCCTGTGTATAATGTCACTGGTGATCCCTGTATTACCTGTACACTATATACAGAGCTCCTGTGTATAATGTCACTGGTGATCCCTGTATTACCTGTACACTATATACAGAGCTCCTGTGTATAATGTCACTGGTGATCACTGTATTACCTGTACACTGACACTATATACAGAGCTCCTGTGTATAATGTCACTGGTGATCACTAGTTTACCTGGACACTTACATTATACATACCATGTATAGAGCTCCCGTGTATAATGACACTTATGGTAATATTAGTAATGTGGTGGTAATATTAGTAATGTGGTGGTAATATGTGGTCTGGTCATGGTGTGGCAGTTTTTCTCCCTTCTGTGTGGTATTATTCGGTCACTATGTTGTGGTAATATGTGGTCTGGTGATGGTGTGGCGGTATTCCCTGTATGTGGTATTATTGGTCATTTTAAAAAAAAATGTATATGACACATTCCCTTAAAGAAAACTAAATAAAAATATATCTAAAAAGAGTATTGGATATTTTAAGAAAATTTTAATAGGTTAGAGAAGGGCCCGGCCAGAAGAGTCTACCTTATCGTGGTGGCGGCTTTAAAAATCTTTTGGCCAAAACAAAAGCTGTTGGCTATGTATGTGGCACCGTCACATGGCCAAACGTCAGGAGAGCCTGGTGGCAGCGACGTGGACGAGCGCCAGGATTCTGCAGGGATCGCATGGGGGTAAGTATAACAAGTTTTATTTTTCTTAAATACAATTAATTAACTAGGAGTGGGGGGGATGAGAGATGCACATGGGGGGGGGTGAGAGATGCACATGGGGGGGGTGAGAGATGCACATGGGGGGATGAGAGATGCACATGGGGGGATGAGAGATGCACATGGGGGGGATGAGAGATGCACATGGGGGGGTGAGAGATGCACATGGGGGGATGAGAGATGCACATGGGGGGGATGAGAGATGCACATGGGGGATGAGAGATGCACATGGGGGGGATGAGAGATGCACATGGGGGGATGAGAGATGCACATGGGGGGGATGAGAGATGCACGGGGGGGTGAGAGATGCACATGGGGGGGGTGAGAGATGCACATGGGGGGGTGAGAG
Organism: Phyllobates terribilis; assembly: GCF_046119375.1. Lineage (NCBI taxonomy): Eukaryota > Metazoa > Chordata > Amphibia > Anura > Dendrobatidae > Phyllobates > Phyllobates terribilis. The sequence continues at coordinate 149,858,868 of NW_027362762.1, forward strand.
ATGCACATGGGGGGGTGAGAGATGCACGGGGGGGTGAGAGATGCACATGGGGGGGTGAGAGATGCACATGGGGGGGTGAGAGATGCACATGGGGGGGTGAGAGATGCACATGGGGGGCTGAGAGATGCACATGGGGGGGTGAGAGATGCACGGGGGGGATGAGAGATGCATCGGGGGGGTGAGCTGCACATGGGGGGGATGAGAGCTGCACATGGGGGGGGCGAGAGATGCACATGGGGGGGTTATGTTTACATAACTTTGTTGCCTTATGAAGCGCAGGGGGGGCCCCCAAAAATTTCTTGCACAGGGGCCCACTACAGTCTGTGTCCGCCCCTGCAGAGGAAGCATGGGAGAAGGTCATGTGGTCAGATGAGACTATAATAGAACTTTTTGGTATCAACTCCACTCGTCGTGTTTGGAGGAAGAAGAAGGATGAGTACAACCCCAAGAACACTGTCACAACCACGAAGCATGGTGGGGGAAACATCATACTTTGGGGGCGTTTTTCTGCAAAGGGGACAAGATGACTGCACCGTACTGAAGGGAGGATGAATAGAGTCATGTATCACAAAATTTTGGCCAACAACCTCCTTCCCTCAGTAAGAGCATTGAAGATGGGTCATGGCTGGGTCTTCCAGCATGACAATGACCCGAAACACACAGCCAGGACAACTAAGGAGTGTCTCCGTAAGAAGCATTTCAAGGTTCAGGAGCGGCCTAGCCAGTCTCCTGTCCTGAACCTAATAGAAAATCTTTGGAGGGAGCAGAAACTCAATGTTGCCCTGTGACAGTCCCGAAACCTGAAAGATCTGTATGGAGGAGTGGGCCAAAATCCCTGCTGCAGTGTAAGTTGCTCCATAATTACTGGAAACGTCTGACCTCTGTAATTGCAAACAAAGATTTCTGTACCAAATATTAAGTTCTATTTTTCTACTGTATCAAATACTTATTTCATGCAATAAAATGCTAATTAATTATGTAAAAATTATACAATGTGATTTTGTGGAATTTTTTTAGATTCTGTCTCTCACAGGTGAAGTGTACCTACAATAAAAATTACAGACCTCTCCATTCTTTGTAGGTGGGAAAACTTGCAAAATCGTCAGTGTATCAAATACTTATTTTCCCCACCGTATCCTGTATATAGGTATACAATGTTTGCAATCTATTTTCAGCCCTAAGGTATAACTTTGAGACAGGTTTACACTTCCTTCACCTTGGCAATATTAAACAGTATAAATCATAAACTTTTTAGCTTTTGAAGAATCTTTATGGATTGCCTTTCTACATCCACCCACGTTCCACTATTGTATTTCCACAGTAGCCTTTATTTTTTTTAAAGCATTTAATGAGGATGTAGTAAAAAGAAGATTTACAAACTGATGCAACTGACTTGGAAGGTTTGCCTTATTATTACTGCTTGCTTCATGACGACCTTAAGGATTAAATGTGCAGTTTACTTTTTAGTATTGCATTTTGGCATATACAATTTGCAAACTTTATACATTATATTATCTTCCATTATTTTATATCAAATGTTTTATACTGTATTTTAATGTATCACATGATATTATATATGATTTTTGGTAGGCAAATTACAAATGGTAATTGCTTTTAAAACTGACATATTACAAAATGTTCTGTGATATATCTATGAATATAAGACACACCAATTTTAGCAAGGATTTCAAACACAACGAACCCATCTAAACACACCTCTCTGACCTCAAATGGGACCTTATAATTAGAGGACTTGCTGTTTTCTTTGACCTCTGAACTTTATATTTGCCAGTCTCCAAATAATATTGACCTAGCAATGTGCCGCACTAATTAAAAATAAAAATGATAAAGGTGTGCCTGCCTGGCCAATATGACCGCACTGCCTTCAATCCAAATATAACAGTGTATACCATATCTTACAACATGCTGAGTGTGACTTACCAAACAAATTCAATTCAACTCCATGATACTGATATTAATTGTATTTTTATCATTTTTTTAATTAAATTATGCACAGATTTTAATATAATAGGTGCTCTTATCTTTTACAGTTTATATCTGCATTTAAAGGGGTAAAAAAACAACATTTAAAAGTGCAAGCCAAATTATAATAAAAGTATACGTTTTATTTATGCATAAAAATACAAAATTTGAGCTTGGTTTACGTTGGTATACATGCAGAACATAAATGCAATGGCCATGAATCAGAAAAACCTACAATAAGCAAAATGAACAAAAACCCTGCTGTAAATAAATAAAAAGCAAGTGCATTTAAATAAAATAGGGTTCTCAGTAACATTGTTTTTGATCAAAAATAGTATAAAAGCTATCCCACCAGCGACAAGGTGAACCCGTTCGGGATAGGCCTACACTGTCTAATATTAAAACTCTTACCATGTGTCAAAGTTGACCTCTGTGTGAATAAGGGCAGACAAAGGACCGGGTCCCGAACTGTGGACGCCAGCCAAGGGAAGCTTTTTAAATGTATTATCCAGCTCTAGGAAGGAAGTTTGAGCTTGGTTTTAGTTGGTATATATGCAGCACATAAATGTATGTGTCACAATGGTCATGAATCAGAAAAACCTACAAGAAACAAAATGAACATAAATCCTGCTGTAGATAAATAAAAAGCAAGTGCATTTAAAGGGAATCTGTCACCACTTTGGAGTTATCAGACCTCTACTATGGGCATACAGGGTATAGAAAAGTAAATCTATACTTACCTGTATGGCCCATAGTAGTGGTTTGATTGCAGAGAAAAGTGCTTTAATCAATTCTATTTTATACAGGCTTGGCATCCGGGGGATGCCAAGAAATCCCCGACTATGTGCTTATTATTCCCCCAAATCCCCGCCTATATCATAGAATGGTAGAGTTGGAAGGGACCTCCTGGGTCATCTGGCCCAACCCCCTGCTCAAAGCAGGATTCACTAGATCATCTCAGACAGATGTCTGTCTAGCCTCTGTTTGAAGACGTCCATTGAAGGGGAACTCACCACCTCTCGTGGCAGCCTGTTCCACTCATTAATCACCCTAACTGTCAAAAAGTTTTTTCTAATATCTAATCTGTGTCTCCTCCCATTTAGTTTCATCCCATTGCTTCTAGTCTTTCCTTGTGCAAATGAGAATAAAGATGATCCTTCTACAATGTGACAGCCCTTTACATATTTGTAGACAGCTATTAAGTCTCCTCTCAGTCTTCTTTTTTGCAAGCTAAACATTCCCAAATCCTGCAACCGTTCCTCATAGGACATGGTTTGCAGACCAGTCACCATTCTGGTCGCTCTTCTCTGAACTTGCTCCAGTTTGTCTATGTCTTTTTTAAAATGTGGTGCCCAAAACTGTACACAGTATTCCAGATGAGGTCTGACCAAAGAGGAGTAAAGTCCGATAATGACTTCACGTGATCTAGACTGTATGCTTCTGTTAATACATCCCAGAATTGTATTTGCCTTTTTTGCTGCTGCATCACACTGTTGACTCATGTTCAGTCTATGATCTATTAGTATACCTAAGTCTTTTTCACATGTACTGTTGCTTAGCTCTATTTAAAATCAAGCAGGGCACAAAAGGCAATGTCCAGACAAAGTACAGTGTATAGTGCGAAATGGCCGTTGCCTGTTGTGTATTGCTTGTTTTAACTTTACAGCCTTTTAATAATAATTATTTTTTTCCACAAATAAAGAAAACATAGCTCTAGCTGTCTAGCCGCTTCACTGATACCTCCACCTTGTGCCAGTCATTGCACTGGTCACCCATCTGCTACTGAGTACAATATAAACTTATCTCTATCAACCACAAAGCTTTGCACAGTTCTGCACCACCCTGCATCTCCTCCTTCATCTCTGTCTGTCATCCAACCCGTGCTCTCTATTCTGCAACTGATCTAAGGTTAACATCCTCCATAATCCAAACCTATCACCTCCGTCTCCAAAACTTCTCTCGTGCTGTGCAAGTTTTCTGGAATGCAGTACCCCGGACAATCAGATTAGTACCTAGCCCCCCACTTTTTTAAGCGTGCTTTAAAAACACATCTGTTTAGACAAGGCTATCACCTCACTTCACTAATCTAATTCTTCCCTGTTCCCTTTTTCTAATCTTTCCTCAGAATCTGTCCCCTCCTTTTCATCTGTTTTCACACCCTCCATGCACCCAATAGTACTTGGTAACTGTACTTAGACAGATGCTGGCTGATGACCGGATCATGCAGCTTATTTGAAATGCCCCATTTATTATAATGAAGGCTGGACCATACTGTGCATGACAAGCACTTTTTACCTATTTTGCCCCACCCCTCTATTTCTTCTTGCACCACAACAGGATTCCTCTTGTAACTGTTGAACTATGTGTTACTCTGTAATGCCATTATTGTTCGCACATGTCTTTGCTTAATTGTAAAGTGCTGCGGAATATGTTGGCGGTATAAAAATAAAATTATTATTATTAGCTGGTGAGTGCCACCTTAGTATCTTTCTTGTTGAATTATGAGATTTGCTTGATTCTATTTTCTAACCACCACACAATGAGCTTAAATATAACCCCGCTCCTATATTCAGTCTTACATACTAAGAGGTCTGCTTAGCTGTGCCAGTGTGTTTGTCCACTATTGACCTTCTGATGATACATGTAGACATCAACTAAGTTAGTGTTTTATTTAATTTATATCGTTAGACTTTACATAAAATAAGTGTACAGGGACCAAAGAAAAAAGCCGGAAGAAGCGTATACTCATGCAAAACAGCTGTTGATCATTTTACTGATGTCTCTGTCTGCAACCCTGTGACCAAAATAAAATGCATTTTACTGAAATTGCCAGTGGTGAGTGCCACTCCTATTGCTTTCCTTTGAATTTTCATGATAAAATAAGTATGTTTAGCTATTTTATGCCTGCAGCTCAACAGCTAGTCCTCTGAAACTCCTCACCACGAGCATGGCACTAATGCAGCCAACTAATTGGTCGCAGTGATGAAGTGCAGCTATGGCACCCCATTGGTGGTAGATTTTAAACTTGTAATCAAAGCCTGACGTCTTCATCGGTGCTGGATCGGGTGGGGATTCATCAGGGAAGTAGTTTCTTTTTAAATCCTATAACATTTGCAACTCTTTTTTTTTTCAACAATCGGTGGTAACTCTTTCACCATTGTGTATATTATGTGTCAATGTTTCTAAACTAAAGCATTATAATGTAATTTGTCATTGCGAGTATTCAGCTTATTTCTTTAAGTAATCATCTGTCTAAACATTCATACTATTAGAAGAAACGACTGGATCAGTGTCAATAACGCTCCCCCTTTTACCAATTGCACCTCTATATCAGAAGAACATAATATTCACTCTTTGCATAAAAGACAATAGTCTTCAATTAGATGACTCACGCTGTAGTAGGTGGCAGAATCGGAGCTATTAGCTGGCTTTCCAGAGAATAATTATTGTAGCCAGCTAAGAAAAGGCAGAGCAGGGAGGATCCCTGGCGTGTCTCTGCTTTGTCACGAAACAAAGGCTGTTTTCTTAATCTCCAGCTTAAGCCCTGAAGAAAGCCATAAGGGAGCCAGACGATGGCGCTGGGAATACCTGCATATCCCATAGTCTAACTGGCGATATGACCTATTAACTCCTTAAGATCTTTAGAAATTAAAGGAGTTTTCAGGGATTTTAACATAAATCGGTTAAGAGTAGGGAATAGTATAACATAAAGAAATAAGCAATCACTGGCATCAACACTTACTACCGTACATGCAAATGTCGCAACTACTGCCAGAGTTTGGCTCCACCAACCATGGTGAATAGTGGATAGGACATCATTTTAATAGGACCCCAGTGACCATAATAGTAGCCGAGGATTCAGTGGCTAAGGAACATTTTTTTTAATAACATTTCCTACTCTTAGTAAAGTTTTCTAACCCTCCTAACCCCCCCCCCTCAAATAATAAAATCTTTAAATTCCTGCTATATTGATCTACCTGGTATATTTACATACTTGAATATTTTTACTTAGACGAGTTAGGCAGAGTTGTTTAGGCAGGAGTTTTTCTAATTATTGTCTCGATTTGTACTTTATTAAATAAAATTGCATGTTTGTCTAAAATGCATCAAATTTGGAACTCCAGAACTTTACCCCAGGGGGAACTGGAGTAAGATGCGCCAAAAAATTGTGCTATTTGGTAAAAGTCGCATTTCATGAATCTGTCTAAAACATCTGGATAAGCAAAGTTGTCAATGAAAAATGAAAAAAGACATTAAAAAGAAAGATATCTTAAAAAGTGTCACAATACATATAGAGAATGAGGAGCAAATACTAAAGCCACTAATGAGGGGCAAATTACTCCAGAAAACTGGAGAACAACGATAATGAAGCAAAGCCATAGTGTGTGTATTATAAGGTTTTGTAGGCACCAAAGCTACTATAATTATGTTTCTAATTATGAACTCATATTCCTTGCCTATGCTAAAGTAATGATTTTTCTGTGCAGTCCTATGATGTAAAATTGTAGTTTGCCCATGCATTTTAGAATATAATCTAAACACCCACAAAGGTCTGCACAATGCTGCACCCCCCTACATCTCCTCCCTCATCTCTGTCTACCACCCTAATCTAAGACTAACATCCTCTGTAATCCAAACCTTCCAATTCTGTCTCCAAGATTTTTTTGAGCTGCATCAATTTTCTCAAATGCGTCACCTCAGACAGTTAGGTTAATTTCCATCATTCATAGGTTTTAGTGTATCTTAAAAGATCTCTCATTAGGTTGGCCTATCACATTCACTAATCCTACTCTTTTCTGTTTACCCCCTTGTGCTTTAGGCTATGTGCACACAAAGCGTTTTTGATGCGTTTTCGGAAAACGCTGCAAAATCGCTTGTTAATAGGTCTGCCAGCTATAGCAATGCTAATCCTGATGTGCTGTGCACATAATGCGGAAATTTCCGCTCAAGATTACCATTGCGGTAAAAACTGCAGCATAACCATTGTGCGGGCGTTTCGGCCACAAATTCACATCCATTGACTATAATTGAACTGCATCAAATCTGCAGGTATAATATTTATATTTATACCTGCGGATTTGATGCGTTTCAATTAAAGCCAATGGCCGCGAATTTGCTGCGGAAACGCGCTGCGGGTGGTACCCGGGTTGGGAGAGGAGGACTACTACTCCTCTCATCCGACCGCCGCTCCCGTTGATAATAGCAAGAGTAGCGCGGCTGGGAGGAGCAGTAGTCTTCCCAGCCAAGCCGGCTATCACGCGGTGTAAAAAAGAAAAAATGAAGTAACAATAAAAAAAAAACTTATACTCACCTGTCCGGCGCCCCCCGGTTCTTACTGATCCTGGTTCTTACTGCTCTCTCCCCGGCAGCCGGCGGTATACTGCTGGGACCGCGCTCGCTCCCAGCAGTATACTGTGCTTCCAGGACCTGCGGTCACGTGAGTGATCAGCTGATCGCTCACGTGACCTCACCTGAAGAATGTTCCCAGGGTGATGGCGGTGAGATCACCGGGGCTGATCAGCTGATCTTCAGCTGATGAACCCCAGTGACCTCCTGCACAGCAATGTATATTGACAGTAGTGATTTTACACTCCTGTCAGTATACATTGTTGACTTCTACAGCAGTGACATCAGTGATTGCTGATGCCACTCCTATAGAAGTAACCCAAATCGCCGTGGGACAATCGTTGGTGGTACATGGACTGCATTGTGATGGCAGACAGGTGAGGGATATGGTTGTTTCTTTTTTTATTTTTTTTTCAGAAGATCGATGGCTTCACGGACCCAGTACAATAAAATGTTAAAAACCGTGTGTTTTGTTTTTTATTTCATTAAAATACTTTATTCTGGCTGTGTATTTATGGAAAAAGCAGTGACCATTTTACTACGCAGTTAGTAATGGGGCGTCTTATAGACGTCCTCCATTACTAACCTGGCCTTCACATCAGTCGCCAATACAAGGCTGACGCGAACCCCAACCCCATTATGCCACTCGCCACAGGGCAGTGGAAAGAGAGGAGGCTAAGCACCAGATTTGGCACATCTTATGGATGTGCCATTTCTGGGACTGCTGAGGGGTGATGTTAATAGCCGAGGCTAGTATTCATGACCCCTTCCCTGGCTATTAATATCAGCCCACAGCTGTCTAGTTTAGCCTTTTCTGGTTAGATATTATAGGGGGACCCCAAGTAAATTTTTTTCTGGGGTCCCCCGGTAATCTAGCCAGTAAAGGCTAAAAAAACAGCTGTGGGCTGATATTAATAGTCAGGGGACATTGTTCGCTAATGGCCCCTTCCCCGGCAACTAATATAAACCCCCAGCAGTTGGCTTTCCCTCTGCTGGTTATAAAAATGACGCGGGAACCCACACCATTTTATTTTTTATTTTTAGGCTCTGTGCCCACGATTCAGACTTAGCAGCGCTTTGGACGCATATTTTTGCTGCATCCAAAACGCTGCGTTCTATTGAATGCAGGTAAATCCACATGTGTTCACTGATCCATGCATATTTATCACATTCAATACATTCTGGTGGTCAAATTTCTGTTGATGAGACTAGCAACTTTGCAAGAGAATTTGACATTTGACTGAAAGACGCACCGCATGTCAGTGTCCGCGGGTGATTCACAGCCTCTGATGCACACATAGTGGACATGGGATTTCTAGAGATCCCATCCACTATGCTGTAACATCTGGACTCTGTGTGTTTGATGTTGTACAAACACGAGGCGTCAAACCTGCAACGGCTCCTGACCGTTGTACCCAAACTCACCTGCAGCATGTCAATTTCTGTAGCGGACACGCTAGTCTCTGCTGCAGATTTTGACCGATTGAAGTGTCATTATATGAGGTGAATTCACATTTACTGACAACAAAAGTGTGGCATTACAACATCACGTTTTGGACGCAACAAAAATATGCTGCATCCAGAGCGCTGCTGATCGGGGGAACGTAGCAGCTAACGAAACCGCTGTGAGCTGTTAATTATAGCCAGGGACCATGTTTGCAAATGGCACTTTCCCAGGCTAAAAATAGCAGATCACAGCTGCCACATAAATTACATGAATAGAAATGCTAATGAAGATTGGGTGAATGGGACTAGCTGACACCCAGCTCTTTTGTTTGGTGATGGCAAGGTGTCAATCAGACCTTTTCATGACCAAACCTAATTAAAGTAAAATAAAGAGTTAAATAAACACACAGACACATAGTAAACACTTTATTTGAAATACAACTGACACATTCTTTAATCATTTAAATTAACCAATATACTCACCCCAGTTCTGACAGTAATCAGAATCAGTTTAAGAAATGTCCCACCAAATAACTTTATTTAGCTCTAAAAAGCATTCATTGATGTACAAAAACGCTTCAAAAAATGCATCAAAAAACGCGTCAAAACCATGCGGAATTTCTGCTGTGTTTTTCCTGCCGAGGAGAAAAGAGAAACACTCAAGAAATTTCTGCCTCAAATCCTGATCGTGCTAACATAGGCTTATTCCTCACAATCTAATCCCTTAATTCAACAGTGGCCCACACACTCCATGTACTCCGAGGCACTCTATATCTGTACAGATAATGGCTGCTGACCGGTTTAATAAACTTAATTACAGAATCAACTAGGAGTAGGTACTATCTCATGAACTTGTATTTCAAACCTTAAAATGGGACAGAGTCATCTTTATTAGTACTAAAAAGACGTTCCATGTTCAGCTGCATAATGCAGCAGGTTAGCCAGCAGGAAATGAGGGCAGGAAGACGGCTGCCCTAGGCTCACATGCACAATGGGGCCTATCCAAATTTCTGGGTGAGTGTCACCCTTAAAATATATATTTTTTTACTGTTAAAACCTGTGGAAGAGCATAGAGGCTTGAGCTCTGTGCCCTAACACCCTCCGTCTGATAAGTTGCAAATCACTTCAGGCCTATTGGCTCCAGAATAGTGGAGGCACACATTGGATGTTAGGACTGTATGTTAGCATACCGGCGCAGGCTGCATGATGATGTCTTTGCATCCTCCCATCTGCTGTTACACACGAGTCGGTGAATCCTTATCTGGAGTATTTGGCGAGTATAGTTTTTTCTTTTATTTTAGGCAGTCACTCAGAGCATTATCATTTTTAGGAGTCATAGGCGCATTCCTTCTATTTGTCCGGCACTCAGACAGCATTATTACTATTAATGGGAATCTCAAGGGACATTATAACTCTTTGTGTGGCGCTCTAGGGGCATTATTAATTTTATTTGTAGGACACTAAAGACATTATTTCTTTTTAGGGACACTTGGAGCATTATTAGCACCTTCAACCCCTAGCCTGTTTTTACCTTCCTGACCAGGCCAAATTTTACAATTCTGACCAGTGCTAATTTTTGTGGTAATAACTCTAGAACGCTTCAACATATCCCAGTGATTCCGCAACTGTTTTTTCGGGACACATGATAGTGGTAAATTTTGGTCGATATGATTTGCGTTTATGTATGAAAATATCGAAAATTTGACAAAACATGTAAAAATTTCACAGTTTTCAAACTTTGAATTTTTACGCTCTTATACCAAACAGTTATATCACACAAAATAGATAATAAATAATTTAGCTCATATCTACCATATTTGCCGGCGTATAAGACGACTTTTTTGCCCTGAAAAACATGCCTCCAAGTGGGGGGGTTGTCTTATACGCCGGGTGCACTTCAGTTGGGATGCGCCGGGTAGATGCCGGGGTCCTGAGCAGGCGGGGGGGCCAACTTGTGGTCGGGCACCCGCCGGGCTATGGGGGGAGGAGAGCAGTGTCAGCGCCCGCCCTTCTCCCCCGCTTGCTCAGGGCCCCGGCAGCCGGATACTTATCTCTCCCCGTGCCTCCGCAGATCCGCTGTCTTCCTGCTGTGTGGTCCCTGTGACGTCTCAGGTCAGAGGGCGCGGTGACGTCTTTGCCTCCCCGGAGCCGTCACAGGCAGTGCAGAGCGGGAAGATGCCGGTGACGCTGGAGTACAGACCAGAGCAGCGGCAGCAGGTGAGTAGGAGTGAGGTGAGTATTGGATTTTTTTTTTTTAATGTATGGAGGCATGGGGCATAATATGGGGGGTGACATCCTGCGTGGGGCTGCATGGGGTATAATATGGGGGGTGACATCCTGCATGGGGCATTATATGGGGGGGTAACAGCCTGCATGGGGCATAATATGGGGGGTGACATCCTGCATGGGGCATTATATGGGAGGGGGTGACTATATAACAAACTTTATATTTTGAGTGGAAATGTTGGGGGGTCGTCTTATTCGCCAAGTCATCTTATACGCCGGCAAATACGGTACTTTAGATCAGCATCATTTTTTAAACATAATTTTTTTGTCAGGAAGTTAGAAAAGTTAAAATTTAATCAATAGTCAGCAATTTTTAATTTTTCAAACAAAATTTGACAAAACCAATTTTTTTTAGAGACCACATCACATTTGAAGTGACTTTGAGGGGCCTATGTGACAGAAAATAGCCAAAATTGACACCATTTTAAAAACTGCACCCCTCAAAGTACTCAAAACCACATTCAAGAAGTTTACTAACCCTTTAGGTGCTTCACAGGAATTAAAGCAATGTGGAAGGAAAAATGAAAATTTTACTTTTTCCCATAAAAATGTTGCTTTAGTTCCAAACTTTTCAATTTCTCAAGGGTAACAAGAGAAAATTAACAATCCAATTTGTTGTGCAATTTCTTCTGAGTACACCGATACTCCATATATAGTGGAAAACAACTGTTTTGGTGCACAGTAGGGCTCAGAAGGGAAGGAGCACCATTTGACTTTGGAGCGCAAAATTAGCTGGAATAAAAAGTGGACGCCATGTCGCATTTGCGGAGCCCCTAAACAGAATGAAACCCCCCACAAGAGACCCAATTTTGGAAACTAAATCCCTCTATGAACCTATCTAGAGGTATGTTGAGCAGTTTGAACCCATGGGTGCTTCCCAGAATTTTAGAACGTTGAGCCGTGAAAATTAAAAATTACATTTTTTTCCGCAAAAATGTTGTTTTAGCGCCAAATTTTTCATTTTCACAAAGGTAACAGGAGGAAATGGACTGTAAAATTTGTTATACAATTTTCTTCTGGCTACACTGATACCCCATATGTGATGGAAAAGTACTTGTTTGAGCACATGGCAGGGCTCAGAAGGGAATGAGCACCAATTGAATTCTGGTGCTCAATTTTGGATGAAATAGATTGCAAATGCCATGTTGTGTTTGAAGATCCCCTGACATGCCAAACGGCAAAAAAAGCCCACAAGTGACACCAATTTTGAAAACTACACCTCTCGACGAATTCATCTAGGGGTGTAGGGAGCATTTTTAACCCTCAGGCAATTCACATAATTGTATAACATTGGGCTGAGTAAATGGAAAATTACCATATTTTTCCTCTAAAAAATTGCTTTCTCCTCAAGTTTTTAATTTTTAATTTTCAAAAGGGATAATAGGAGAAAATTTATTATGTAGTTTCTCCTAAGTACACCAATACTCCAAATGTGGTTGAAAACTACTTTTGAAGCACAGTGCAAAACTCAGAAGGGAAGAAGCTCCATATTGGAGTTCAGGTTTTGCTGGAATGGCTTGAGGGTGTCATGTCACATTGTCACGGCCCCTAAGGTGCTAGAACAGCAGAACACCCCATAAGTGAAACCATTTTACAAACTTGGGGAAATGGGTAAAAAAAAATGGCACCAAACTTTGCCACATAATTTCTGTTGAACGTGCCAATACCCCATATATGGATGTACAGAACTGCTTAGCAACACGGCGAGGCTCGGGAAGGAAGGAGCGCTATTTGACTCTTGGAAAACAAATTAGAATAGTCTATGGCCTCCATATACAGAGTCCCTAGTGACTCCATTTTGGAAATTACACCCCTCTGGGAATTTATCTACAGGTGTAGTGATAATTTTGACTCCACGAGTGTTTTCCAAAAACAAGCAGCAGTGGATGCTGCCGAATGAAAATTGCTAATTTGTAATTGTAGTGCAAGTACATTGTAGTCCCCAGTTTGTTGTAGTGTACAGTACATTTTTGAGGGAACTGTACCACAGATGCAGTCATAAAGACACAAACTGGTCAGCAACAGACTCATAATTGGAGGTAATGGCAGAAATTGACTTTTTGTAGGTTAGAAATATGTGGGAATGTTGCTGGAAATATGAGAACTCAATTGTGACTGTGTTGCAAACTCTGCATTCAAGTTGTGGCTGAAAGATTTGTCATGGCGGTCAATGCTGTAACGGGGCCGGGTGGTGGAACCTCTGTGCCCTGGAACAAGGAGGGACCCCGAGGGGCAGGTGTTATACTGAAGACGACCTTGTATTAGAGCAGGTGACTCCCACGGGTCAGATAGCTGGGACTGACCGGAGTAGCGGGTGGACACAACAGGTAGGTAGCAGTCTCTGGGTGACCAGGCGGGTGGTCACGGGAAGTGACGGAAGAGCAGGTAAGAGTCTCTTGGCTGGCAGGCAGGTGGTCACGGCAAGTGACGTCGGAACCTCCAGGTAGGCTAGCAGGCGGGTAGCAGGTGAGCGCTCCCGGGTGAGCGGGTAAGAGTCTCTTGGCTGGCAGGCAGGTGGTCACGGCAAGTGACGGCGGAGCCTTCAGGTAGGCTAGCAGGCAGGTAGTAGGTGAGCGCTCCCAGGTGAGCGGGTAAGAGTCTCTTGGCTGGCAGGCCGGTGGTCACGGCAAGTGACGGCGGAGCCTCCAGGTAGGCTAGCAGGCGGGTAGCAGGAGAGCGCTCCTAGGTGAGCGGGTTAGCAGGTACGGCAGGTAGCAGGCAGGTAACTGGCAGGTGCTTCCTGTTCCGCAGGTGGACTTGCCCATAGACAGACTGGCGGATGCAGGAGACAGACTGTCGGGCAGAAGGGAAGACAAGCAGGCAGACAGGACTGGAAGTCAGGCTGGCAACGGGACCTGAGGGTTGAAGCAGAGGTGAGTATGCTTTGCAACAACTTTGCTCGGGCACCTCCATTTTGGAGGAGGTGCCTTATATATGGGAAGTCCTCCGGCTATTGGCCGGGGACTCCTTAGGATGGCGCGCGCGGTCCCTTAAAGAGAGGGGGAGCGCGCGCACGCCCTAAGCACAGTGCCCGGGAAGGAGCGCACGCCGGCAGCAGCGAGGGAAGGAGCGCAGGAGGACGCAGCGCGCTGGGCAGGAAGGTGAGAGGGACGGCGTCTCTGCTTAGCAGGAGGCAGAGACGCCGATGCAACAAATGCCAGATGGAAAAGACCGGAAAAGTGAATGATTCTCATCAGAAAGCATATCATGTGATGGGATTGCCGTATATATGACTGTACCGGTAATCCCCTCTACTGTCTGTAGATCTGGTATCCCCCACCATGTGGCTGCGTTATGGTGGTAATATCAGTCTTGGTCTATTTATTACATAGTTACATAGGTTGAAAAAAGACTTGGGCCCATTAATTTCAACCTTTATGTGCTGAGGTTCCTGCTACTAGGATTGAGGTGTGCATCTGTAATTGTGAAAATTACTTACCTGGGTTTGGGGCTGAATCAGATGTGTTTTACCCCCTGACCAGAACCACCAGCTACTCCTTTTGTAGTTTCTTCATACGGCAGGATATTACTTTCCTAGAACCAATGCAATATAATGCAGCATGCAATTATTATTGGCTAGTCAGATTCAATATGAAAAACTTCCGTAAAAAAATTGGTGGAGTATTTAGTTGAAGTATGTCCATGTATACCTCTATGGGAACCTTATTATGGCTCCATATCACTCAGTGCTGGCACAAAGGCATATGGCCCTGTACAGAAGGACAAGGTATAGTTGGGCACTAAGGCCACGGCCCCCAATCAGTATTTGGTCAGTATTCGGTCAGTATTTTTTCTAAGGAGTAGGAGCCAAAACCAGGTGAGGAGCAATCAAAGAAAAGGTATAATAGAAACAAGTCACCAATTCTGCATTTATCACCCACTCCTGGTTTTGGCTCCCACTCCTGAGAAAAAATACTGCCCGAATACTGACTAAATACTGATAGTGGGACCATGGCCTAAAGGCAATCATCTGATTACACTTCATTACTAGGGAACGATCAATTTCGCAAAAAGAAACTATAATTCAGGTTCAATCAAACATAACTTATCAAAATAAAAATATAAATAATAGCAGATGTATTCGCATTTATTTTGTAATATTGTGTGAGCATGCACCAAAATGAAAGAGTTTTTTCTATGAACAAAAGTTAATTTTAATCAATAGATCTTGGAATAATAATAATTTCCACCATTGGATGTGTTTAAATAAAATGTTCCTGTGCTGAGATAATCTTATAAATGTGCCCCTGCTGTGTACTGTGTAATGGCTGTGTCTGACTGTGCAGGAACATAGTCTGATCATACCACAGCTTCTGGGCAGGAGGGAAGGAAAAGAGTATACAGATATTACAGCACGGAACAACAGCTGATTCTTTTTGTGAGATAAAAAATTTCACTGCCTGTTTTTCAAACTGTGTTTTACTTCAAAGAAAGAATCATTTACGATCCCATGCTGTCCTGTCTGTATACTTTTTTTCTCTCCCCCCTACCCAGGAGCTGTGGTATGATCAGACTATGTTCCTGAAGGTCAGACACAGCCATTACACAGTACACAGCAGGGGCTCATTTATAAGATTATCTCAGTACAGGAACATTTTATTTAAACACATCCAATTGTGGAACTTATCATTCCAAGATCTATTGATTAAAATTAACTTTTGTTTGTGGGAAAACTCCTTTAAGTGCTTTAAGTCTGCATACAAGCATGCAACAGTATAGTGAATCTGGTAAATGTTGTCCCATTTTTAAAAATAAATAAAAGCACCCCTTATGTATAGATTAAACTTCTAGATGATCCTAACATGTTCATTGCTTACCTGGAAGATATTAAACAATATAAAAGCCTAGTTAGATAGCAATCGAGTAATGTAAAATAGAATTAATTTAGCACTCGTGAGTCAGTTTGACCTGTTTCTCTCTCTTCTCCTTTATATAAAACTGATGATTTACCTCAATTAAGTCAAATAAATTAAATTATATAAAGTAATCATTTTCTAGTACTGAATTGGTCTGGCTTGCAAGGCAAGTAACATTGATGCTGTTACCTACACCAAATGGCATATAAATCTGCATTGCGACATCCATACTGCCAGTATGGCAGGGTTGATGGAAAAAGTGGTCAGGGTTTAGCACCAACAGATTTAAGGTATGTACACACCTTTAGTAAAGCTAGAATGTCAGCAGGAAAAATGCAAAATGCAGTATATTATGAGCGCGTTTTTGCTGTTTTTTTGCCATATTTTGGGTGATTTTTTTACGTGTTTTTACTTGTTTTTTTTGTCCCTCCCCTGGGTGAAAAATGCTGAAAAATCACTGAAAGAATTAAAAAACACTTTGAATGTTCAAATCTGCAAGGAGAATATAAGCAGTGTGTGCAGGAGATTTAAAAAATCTCAAACCTGCAAAAAAAAAAAAAGGCAAAAACACGTGTGAATAAGCCCTTAATATTGTTGAGGCCAGATTTGCCTTTTTGATGTATAGACAGGCAAAGACTTCACAAATTAATGAGGAGGTATATGCCTCTTAATACATATATTACATTTTTCTCCAGCTTTCTGTGAAATAAGACGGGTGTATGAACTTTCTCCTCCATTGTTAATGGATCTGCCTTACCCTGTCCTTCTGTGTAGTGATTAACAGACTGATGCATATACAACAGTCTGCGATCACAGCATAGAGGGGTCCTCTTAAATATGGCAGACCCATAATCTATATGTTGGGTGTATGCTGTTGCACGTCCTTGGAGTATGGACCCGTAGCTGTGCTTAGATAGGGCTACATATTTAGCTGACAAATGTACTTTAATAAAAAATCTTTTAACATAACTGAATTTTATACTTTTTTCGTACATATTTAATTTGTTTCCATTTTTCATTTCATTTTTAATCTAACATGGTTAGTTTTACTTTTACATTTTTTTATTACAATGCTTTAGAATATAGGGATATTTCAATCAGTGTTGGACTGGGGTGGCAATGGCCCACCAGTAGCACTGACTCTAGAGGCAAACTGTTCAGCTACATGCAAATATTACATTACCCTCATTCACAAATTTACCTAATTTAACTGCTTCTATACAATAATAAACTAGGTAGTTTGTTGAACAAATGATGATATTCTGCTTCTGTCTGTACATAGAAAATCAAATATATTGGGCCAACTACTGCTCATGTTAGGGGGTAAGTGGCTTACTCCTGCACAGAGGCCCACCAGGGGATTTACCTGTTCACCCGTATACCAGTCCGAGCCTGATTACAATGCATTATAGCCTGTGCTTAGGCAATACACAGACATATGTTTAAAAAATTCCTATAAAATGCGTTTATCTCAGGATACGCATATTATACCACACATTCGTTTTTTTTTATCCAATGTTTCAGACAAAGAAAAGCTTTGTGCAAAGAGCATAAGTATATGTGATCAGATTAAAATTCTGACATTTAGTAAAGGGATAACACTTTCTTTATGGATCCTTTGCCAAATTTTTTTACAATGGATTAAATTACAAGTGGAAAAACAAGGACATTTTGCCACAAACACCTGTCACATCTATTACAACATTTTTATTTATAAGAACATAAAACCCAGTCCAATTTATAACTAGAAATAAACTAATAACTTTCAAGTGTAATGAATAAAAACGTCACCATTATTTGACGGAGGATCAGTCTGAGTAATTCATAGACTGTTTAATTCCTCTGCAGACAGTAGTTAGTTTACTAAGAATCCTTGTTTTCTTGCTTTAAAAAAAATCAATTATTAATAAGGTGCTAATGACAGACGGGACTGACAGCGGCTGCCATGTCTTGGCCCCACCTACCGGCTCTTCATCGCTGACATCTTTTCGACATTCTTTACTTCTCCAGGCTCCAAGAATTGCTTAATAAGCTTCTTCCCGACTTAACATGAGGAAGCACACTGTCCAATCTGTCAGTAGGAGATTAACTGAGTGAAGAGCACAATGTTCAGCCTAAACATTAATTGTAACTTAGGTAAAAAAAAAATCATAATAGTATCTGAGATATAACCAGACGTAAGTCTGCACGATTATCTGCCAGTGACAGACGTGTCTAAATATGTACACACTTAAGTATTAGGTGAGACATGATTTCAATTTGTTTACTGAAGTAAGCGCTAACATAAGCTTTTGAGAGCTCTAACACTATCCAATAATAACATTACAATCACATCTACACAAGTATCTTCAATAAAGGGAACAATAGTCCAATTTTTCACATCATTAGCACAGAGCTCGCACTAATAAGAGTAAAATCATTCTTCATGTAAAGGCAAATTGGAAATCACATCACAATTGCATCGTCGACAATTCTGCATTTGTGTAACCTACTAGTCTGCCAAACATATAAGGGTGAGTAATGCTACATTCTGCAATTATTAGGCAAGAGCCGGGCATAAACATGCCAAGCAGGAAGGCGTCAGGGCAGACGAACACTTGGTACTTAGCAAGAATTCTAATTGAAATACACAGCTCAAAAAAATAAAGGGAACACTGAAATAACACATCCTAGATCTGAATGAATGAAATATTCTCATTGAATACTTTGTTCTGTACAAAGTTGAATGTGCTGACAACAAAATCACACAAAAATCATCAATGGAAATTACATTTATTAACCAATGGAGGCCTGGATTTGGAGTCACCCCCAAAATTAAAGTGGAAAAACACACTACAGGCTGATCCAACTTTGATGTAATGTCCTTAAAACAAGTCAAAATGAGGCTCAGTATTGTGTGTGGCCTCCACGTGCCTGTATGACCTCCCTACAATGCCTGGGCATGCTCCTGATGAGGTTGCGGATGGTCTCCTGTGGGATCTCTTCCCAGACCTGGACTAAAGCATCCGCCAACTCCTGGACAGTCTGTGGTGCAACGTGACGTTGGTGGATGGAGCGAGACATGATGTCCCAGATGTGCTCAATCGGATTCAGGTCTGGGGAACGGGCGGGCCAGTCCATAGCTTCAATGCCTTCATCTTGCAGGAACTGATGACACACTCCAGCCACATGAGGTCTGGCATTGTCCTGCATTAGGAGGAACCCAGGGCCAACCGCACCAGCATATGGTCTCACAAGGGGTCTGAGGATATCATCTCGGTACCTAATGGCAGTCAGGCTACCTCTGGTGAGCACATGGAGGGCTGTGCGGCCCTCCAAAGAAATGCCACAGAACACCAGGATTGGCAAAGTCGCCACTAGCGCCCTGTGCTCTTCACAGATGAAAGCAGGTTCACACTGAGCACATGTGACAGACATGACAGAGTCTGGAGATGCCGTGGAGAGCGATCTGCTGCCTGCAACATCCTTCAGCATGACCGGTTTGGCAGTGGGTCAGTAATGGTGTGGGGTGGCATTTCTTTGGAGGGCCGCACAGCCCTCCATGTGCTCGCCAGAGGTAGCCTGACTGCCATTAGGTACCGAGATGAGATCCTCAGACCCCTTGTGAGACCATATGCTGGTGCGGTTGACCCTGGGTTCCTCCTAACGCTGGAAAATGCCAGACCTCATGTGGCTGTAGTGTGTCAGCAGTTCCTGCAAGATGAAGGCATTGAAGCTATGAACTCGCCTGCCTGTTCCCCAGACCTGAATCCAATTGAGCACATCTGGGACATCATGTCTCGCTCCATCCACCAACGTCACGTTGCACCACAGACTGTCCAGGAGTTGGCGGATGCTTTAGTCCAGGTCTGGGAGGAGATCCCACAGGAGACCATCCGCAACCTCATCAGGAGCATGCCCAGGCGTTGTAGGGAGGTCATGCAGGCACATGGAGGCCACACACAATACTGAGCCTCATTTTGACTTGTTTTAAGGACATTACATCAAAGTTGGATCAGCCTGTAGTGTGTTTTTCCACTTTAATTTTGGGGGTGACTCCAACTCCAGGCCTCCATTGGTTAATAAATTTGATTTCCATTGATGATTTTTGTGTGATTTTGTTGTCAGCACATTCAGCTTTGTACAGAACAAAGTATTCAATGAGAATATTTCATTCATTCAGATCTAGGATGTGTTATTTGAGTGTTCCGTTTATTTTTTTGAGCAATGTATAATATGGCACCTTCTATTCTGGGCATGTGTCGGGAGTGTAGCTAGTGATCGCTGGTGGGGCATATGGCCAATGAACTACACATCTATGAAGACCGGTATAATAGGATTTGTGTGTATTGCTTTTTGGGGGATGGGTGCCAAACTGAATTTTTCCACCAAGTGAAAGAAAGCCTAGCTTTGTCTAGGTTGTGTTTTTATATTTCCTTGTCTGAACTATCATTGCTTGTCTAAATATTATTTAATGCTCAGATGTATTATTTATGTGTCTTTTATATTTGGTTCTATGTTGTTTTTATATCATTGGTCTACAACATATGGTTCTCCTGCTAAAATTACAAGCCCAAGCAGATCAAAGCAGCTAGAAAGGATTAGGTTGCAAACCAATGATGTAAAAGTCGTCTATACCTTTATGTTTCTGCATATTGATATAGATGGAAGAAGAAAGGTTGGTTGGTTGTTGTGAGAGTGAGCTAAAAAGAGAGTGCAAAATTTGAACCCAATGAACCCATTGAGATAATAGGGCTGACAGAAAGTTTATAGGATGATCAGTTTTATGTGTGTGGTCTATGACCCATTCAAGGGTGGTGCAGTGACCACCAGAGGTGGATAAAGAGTAGCCAGGGCATGGGCAGTTTAGAAGGCATGTCCCCCATCCTCCTATATATCATGTGAGATGTCACATGACCCCCTTTGATAGATCATGTGATAAGACATGTGATTAACACACAGGTGCTCTGGTGCACACCTGTAGAAGCAAAAATAAGAGAGATAGCGGTGCACATTTTTTTCCATTATGTACAGCACTATACACAACATACAGCTATATATAATAGAGTAGGAATGGAAAATTAATTTTCCTGAGGGGCCACATGAGGGAGCGTGACTGTTGTGGAGGGCCAAACAATAGGCTGAAATTACTTCTGCTCAATATTAATATTAACATATTAATTATAATTATTATGTTATATTAATATTGATCCAATTACTCAATATTGAGCAAAAGTAAGTATGCTGACATTCCCTATATACTGTATGAGCCCATATACACCCCTATATACTGTATGAGAACATACACCCCACCCCCTATCTACAGTATGAGCCCACACACAGTCCCCTTATATACAGCATGAGCCTCTACATAGCTTTTATATACAGTATGAGCCCCCACATAGCCTACTTAGATACAGTATGAGCCCCCACATTGCCTCTATATACAGTATGAGCCCTCAAATAACCCCCCTATATACAGTTTGAGCCCTCACATAGCTCCCTATATACAGGATGAGCCCCACATAGCTATATACAGGATGACCCCTTTATATAGCTCCCTTTATACACTATGAGCCCTCACATAGCCTCCCTAGATACAGTAGGAGCCCTCACATAGCCCCGCTAGATACAGTATGAGGCCTCAAATAGCCTCCAATAAACGGTATGACCCCCACATAACTTCCTACATACAGGATCAACCCCCACATACCCGATATACAGCATAAGCCCTCAAATAGCCCCCTAAATACAGTATTGTCATGCAAGGTGAGGGAAAGACTAAGTGCACAACAACGGGAAGAGGGGGACGAAGTCCAAACACTAGGGAAAGGGGTAGTGCAGATCTGACAACACCCTGACTCCCCTAACGTCCCTAAATAGGTTTCACACCTATCGGCCAGCAGGAAACCTAATCCCTGACTGCCCCTAGTGATAGGCCCTAGATAGGGAGGGGACGGGGTGATCACTAGTCAGCCCCCACTGCAACTAAAGACAAACTGGTAAACAGACAAGGGAAACACTTAGCTTGAGAAGACACCAGAGAGATCACGCCAACTATCCTATAAGGGAACTACAAGAAGACACTAGCTGACTACTAGTACTTCAAGCCTGGAGTGAGGAAAATAGAGCTATCACCAGTGACTCTCTGGAGAGACTGAAGGTATTTAAACATCCAGCAAGGGTGTGTCAATAAGCAGCAGAAGGTGGAGGTCACTGCTGGGTCCTAGAGGGAGAATGATATCACTACACTAGAGAGATGAAAAGATCAAGAAGGTGCCTGCAGAGCCAAGCGCAAAGACCTTCTACAGTTGGATCCAGAACTACTGTCTGTCACACCTGACACACCCGTGACAAGTACGAGCCTCCACATAGCTCCCTATATACAGTATGAGCCCTCACATAGCATCCCTATATACATTTTGAGCCCTCACATAGCACCCTATATACAGCATGAGCCATCACATAGCCCACTATATACAGTATGAGCCCCCACATAGCCTCTCTATGTGCAGGATGAGCCCCCCACACAGCCCCCCTATATACAGCATGAGCACCCACACAGCCCCCAAATACAGTATGAGCTCCAAAATAGCCTTTTATATACAGTATGAGCCCTCACATAGCATCTTATATACAGTATGAGGCCCCACATAGCTCCCTATATGCAGTATGAGATCCAACATGCCTACTATATACAATATGAGCCCCCCACATAGCCTCTCAATATACAGGATGAGGCCCCACATAGCCTCTCTATATACAGTATAAGTCCTCACAAAGCCCCTGATATACAGTATGAGCTCCTACATAGCTCCCTATATACAGTATTAACCCCTATATACCTCCATATATACAGTGTGAGCCCCACATAACTCCCTGTATACAGCGTTAGCTCCACATAGTTCTTTATATACAGTATGAGCCCCACATAGCCTCCTATATACGATATGAGCCACCAAATAGCCTCCTATATGCAGTATGAGCCCCATCATAGCCTCCTATATATAGTATGAGCCACAACATAGCCTCCTATATACAGTATGAGCCCCCACATAGCTCCCTATATACAGTATGAGCCCCCACATAGTTCCCTATATTAAGTATGAGCCCCCACATAGCTCCCTATACACAGTTCGAGCCCCCACATAGCCTCCTATATACAATATGAGCCCCCAATTAGCTCCCTATATATAGCATGAGCCCTCACATAGCATCCTAAATGCAGTATGAGCCCTCATAGCCTCCTATATAGGTTACATTATGACAGCAGGAACAGTCTGTTAGCAAAGTTCACCAAATAACTCACAATAGGCAGTTGCTCAGCTTTTCAGGCAGGCTTAGTTAGTATCTCAAGTCATCCTCTTACACCAGGTTCTCTCAGTTTAGGCTTGAAGTGTTCCGCAACCACTTGCAAAATACAGGGCTGCCCCTTTCCACAGAGCACTCACTCTAGCTTTTTAGATTAGGTTCATCGAACAGATGTTGGTCCACAATCATTCCATGAGATCTCAGGGTCACTAGTTTTCTAAGCAAGCAAAGTCCAACTATGGATCCTCCTTACTGTTATAAGCTTAGCACAGTTGCAGGTGCACCTTGGCCGTGTGTCACTTTTCCAAACTTACTAGCTTACTGTATCACTTTATAACCTGCTTTCTTACATAACCTGTCAATTAATAAAGTTGGAGCCTGGAAATAAGATAAGTAAGATTTTATAGCAGTTGACCACTACTTTACATGTTCCTTTTCTGTAAACTAACTGCTATAGATAAGCACTTCACTAAATACACTTTGGTTTGTCAAATCCGGCTGTAACCTGGCTCCTCTACTGGTCACATAATCGCTGGCTGAGAATCTAGAGCTTCTTGTGATGTCACGTCAAATTCTCCCTTAGTTCTGGGCTCTGGAAACTGATGGGTGTGTGGGGTTTGTCACACAGGTAGGCAGGACTGCATTCAGTAGAGCTTACTCGGTTTCTGTGAATGCTGCCAGTTCTTTCTTGCATCTGTATGTGTACAGCAGGGTGTATGAGTATATACATATACACCATGCAACATATATACACCTTGCTGTACTGTATACCCTTTATATTAAGAAAACATTCAAATTTCTCCCCACCGACCCATCCATTCCATCGTCAATCTCAGTGAGGGGGAGTAGGGGAAAATCTTTATTGTCAGTGCTGGTGTAATGGTGCTTTGTGCATTACCTCTATTCTCTGCAGTCTCCTATACAGGAGATCATGCTGGGGCTTTGTGTGGCGCTGGGGGCTGCAGTAGGAGTGCTGTAGGTGAAGTTATAAGGGGTGTGCTCACTGCTGGCTTGCAATCCAGCACAAGAAATGATAGAAAATGCAGTAACAAGAGAACAGAGTATTCTGAGGAGAAAGTGATCACTATGACAAAAGAGCTACTGCCAGGGCACAGGAAAGGCATAAAACAACATGAAACTCAGCAGAAAATGTATATGGGGTTGTTTATTGCCATTATCCGTAAGCATTTATGACAAAACCAGTAACTGAGTCAGGGTAGTGGACACCCTCTTTAATGTATTTGATTGGGACTTTAAAGGGGTTCTCCAGGCTTGGGGTACAAGACTGCAGTCACTCTTTATGACTGCATTCTTGTGAATCCTCACAGTGCGCACTGCCAGGATTCTATGGTGGCAGAGCCAAGAGGGGGCGTTCATGGGAATTCAAGTATGCGATATACATACTCTCGGCCATATTCCATCTAGACGTGTCTGAGCTCACTCAATTCACTTGTATTGAGCAAGGATGTACACGTCTAGCCGGCACATGACTACATATATACATATCGACGGCACTGGAAAATCCTGCCAGCGCACACTGTGCATCCTGTGAGGATTTACAAGTCTGCAGTCACACAAGGTGACTGCAGACTTGTACCCAAAGCCTGGACGACCCTATTAAAGAAATCTGTATGTAACTACTCTCTTGACAGTGTGAATTAATGGAGAGAAATTCCTCATTAAAAATTCTGAAGTATTTTGACAATCCTTGACAATTTGAGGCAACTTTTCCTCAAATTAATCTTTAGCAACTTTTTCATAAGCAATCCACTGGGTTCCTTACCAAGTATACATTGATGGTCTATCATAATGGTCACCCATTGCCGTGAGAATGCAATACCATGATTTTGTATCTGATTCAACTCATAAACTATGGTATCTTCAGAAAAAAATGTAACAGTGGGTTCTGCATAGTGTTGAGCGAATTTGTTCGGCATTTCAAATTAATAACATCTGCGTGACAGGATGGCAAATCAGGGATGTTCATGGGTGGAGCCGATTTTTTTGGCGCGAACAAGCGGGAACACGAACCAGAATTTGAAATGCCGAACAAATTCGCTCAACACTAGAACTTCTGCAGTGGATGTTCTTTCTTTTTCTTTTATTTCTACTTTCCTATGGATGTGAAGTTGGACTTAGAAAATCTATATGAACTGAATAATTGCTTTTGTTTTATGATCACAGCCTTACAGACTCTAAAATTTAATTCCCAACTAATATAATTAAAAAAAAACTCGGCAGACGTTTTACAATGCCTGTTGGCACAATACCTTTATCTTATTATTTCCCGGTTCATTCATAAGTCATGCATTTTTACACAGAGCATTTTGTAGTACATCTAGCTTCACTAGAGACAAGCAAAGTACTTTTTTCCACACCACATTTTACAGAGATTGCAGCAACGGATTCTTGCTTGTCTATATTTGGACTGGAGCTGGTAAAATATTAGAAGAAAAAATAAATTTCTATTTAGTACTGTTATCAGAGATGCATGAGAAAATGGTAAAGTTAAAAGTCAATTTTTTACTTGTGTTTAATTAAAATATCATGTGTCTGACCCAGACCGGGTTCTTCTTCAAAATAACTCAAAGAATGACCTGGTCTGGGTCCACGAAGCGTTATTTAATCAAATGCAAATAAAAAAAATGCACTTTTACCTTTAAATTCCTCTAAAACTTATTTGATGATGTAACTGCTTTTCTTAATTTTTTTAAACTATTTCATATCACTTAAAAGGGTTCTCCGATACCTATAATGACTACTATTAGGCCATAAGCACTTTTGTATATTGCTTTGTTATAAAATTACTAACAGTAATCTTTATACTGCTAATCCCTGTTATGATTTTTTTACTCTATTTCCTGTGATGTTTCATTTGAAGGGAGTCTCACAGCTTTGCCATTGCTATTCCCTGATGATGTCCTGGTTCAAGGGATTGATGGCGAACTGACCTCAGCTTCAATGGTCGCAACCACAGCAAATTCAATGGCCATCAACATAGCCTCTGCCTCTTCCACCGCAATCTCATTCCCTGTAATTAGACGTCATCAATAAAGCAGTAATACAAACAGTGTGTTTGACAGTAGTGACTCGCCCCCTGGGCCGCGTGGGGAACCCGGAACCGGGCCTCAGGGCAATGCTGGGAGTAGTAGTGGCGACCCGGTCCCGTGGCTCAGGGTGGTCAAACCAGTGGCAGTCTTTATAGGGTTTTTGTGGTTTAATGTCCGACTACGCCACCCGTGGATTGTGGTCAGGATGAACCGCCTCTGCAGGGCAGACCGCTGAGGCTGGTGTTGTGGGTGCAGCAGAGTGTAATACAACTCCTCACAGGAGGAGTATAGCCTCAGGGCAGTGTAGAGTGATTATGGTGGTTGTAGTGCGGGGTGTCCCAGTACTAGTAGTGCTGACGCGGTGAGAAAGCACAGAGACAAGGTGTTGCAGTTCAGGTTCTTTACTCACAGTTCTCATCCAGGTCACTTGAGCACAGATAGGACCGCCCGAGCCGTGCTGCGTCCACCA
Organism: Phyllobates terribilis; assembly: GCF_046119375.1. Lineage (NCBI taxonomy): Eukaryota > Metazoa > Chordata > Amphibia > Anura > Dendrobatidae > Phyllobates > Phyllobates terribilis. The sequence goes on from NW_027362762.1 coordinate 149,885,594, forward strand.
GGCAGGGGGCTCGATCAACCTCCAGGCAATTCCGGAGTGTGGCACAGGACTCCCTTCTATCCTTTTGTCAGCCGTGCCCCACCAGTGACAATACTTCTGTCCAGCTGCCTCGGGTCTTCTCCTGGGAGGACTGGGTGTCCACTTCCCTGACCCTATGTGGTGTGCCTTCCTAGTAGGTGTAGTGAGGGGTCGCACCAGTAAATGATCACGACCACCGGTTCTTGGTTAAGGATTAATCAACTCCACCAACTTGGGATCCGGTACCCTGTTCTGCCAACCCGTCACCCGTAATCTCCTGGGTCCTTAGGGTTCCTTCCGCCTTCGTGTCTCTGGGCCCTTCTACACTTTGGGTACTTCTCTTTCTTTGCTGTTCCTTTCTGTTTCTGTTCCTTTATTTCCTTTCTGTTTCTTTTCCTCTCTTCTGGCTCCGGCCTTCACCCTAGGCCTGCCTCGTGGAGCTGGGCCCAGACTGAGCCACAGCTCCCTGTCAGCCCTCTCTGGCTGAACTCCTTCTCTCACTCCACTGACTGAACTGAACTTCTTCTCCCTGAACCAAGATGGTGCCCACCTTATATACCCTCCCCTAGTGTATGAGCCCAGGTGACTTGCAACCAATGGGCTCCTACCTATGCCCAGAAACCGTCCCCTCCTGCTCCTACATCACTGGGTTTTCCTCCCCACTTCAGCCAAGGACATGTTCTGTTGTGCCTGCATTACTGTACTAATGGGAGCACCGTTGAGCTGTCCCCCGGAAATGGGGTGCGTGTGATGCATGCAGCTAACCGAGTCCCGGTCCACACACCATCCTTACCTGGGAGTGGGATATCACACCTCTGGTTGAGGTGCAATACTTCTGTAGCGACCAAACCCACGGGGCGCTACAGTAGCACCGCCCCACAGATTCTATCACTGCCCAGAATTTTCATCAGGGAGCGGTGATAGAAGCAGGGTGAGTAACACCAGCCCGTGATGACATTTCATTTGAGGGCAGTGGTAGAAGCTGTGTGGAGGCACTGCTGTCACTCAACCTGCTTCCATCACTGCCCTTTGATGATAAATAGAAGGGACAATGGCATTGGCCACATAAGCTGCCATTAATTCTCCATCACCAAAAAGCTGGTGTAAGTGACCAAAGCGTCGCCCCTGATGACGTCCTGTTCCAAGGGGGCTGCAGAGAAGTGACTGCTGAGCCATCTACCTGAAGACATCTCATTGGAGACTATTCTCAAATGAAACATCACAGGTAGTAAAGTAAGAAAGAAAAACAAAAACACATTCTGGTAGGTTATTTTAGAATAAAGCAAATTACAAAAGTGTTTATAGCGTAAAGATTAATATTAATAGAGGACATTATACAGTAGCTATCAGACCACCCCTTTAATCTACACTTATGAACACTAAACATTTTGGGGTATATTAATAGTATTGTTCCTTTCTCCTTTATGAGAGAGAGTGGAAGGTTTCTCTTGAAGACGATTTCTCATTCTGGAGGATAAGACTTATTCACTAGTGATGATCAAGCGTGCTCAGTTAACCCTTTCGCAAAGCATGTTCGGGTGCTGCCCGAGTATTTTCGGCATGCTCGACAACGATGTTTGAGCCGCCGCACGCTCGATCATCACTATTGTTCATGTATTATATTTGATTATTTATTAAAATGGCAGTGTCATGACTATCAACGACTACAGGCTCAAAAAAGCTACTTTGGACAGACGTGGCACAAGCCACTCCATCTGGCAGATGCCAGAGGAACCTCGACCTTCACCCTGTAACCACTAAACAGGGATCTGGTCTTACGACAGGGTCTCATGGATTGCTTCCACGGAAGGGCTGTTGGCGAGGAGAGCACCAAAGGCAAGAAGGGTTGTCATGCAGGGTCAATGCCAAGAGGTCAGAGAGTCTTATTTGCTTATTTTACAATTGTATTATTTCAGAGTGGTTCAATGCAGTGTATGGAGCTTTTCCCACCATATGGTATTTTTTTGGCCACTCTTATTTTTTTTTTCTTAAAGTGACTTAAAAAAAGAGAAAATAACTATTTTATACATTTTATTTTTTTCTTGGTAGCATTTTTATTAGCTTTCCCTTTCTATCTAAACAGTTTCTATTAATGTGACGTTAAGCAACTCTGTATGTAAAATTCCATGTCATTGTGTTAAATGCTTGTAAATCTGTGCACAGACTAAAAACAATTCTATCATTCAGATTTTCAGGTCTGTTTTATGAATGTCTATTTGACCTCTATATTTTTTAATGTGACTAATGGAGCTTTAATTTTTATGGGGCTCTTATTTTAAGAGATTACTCTTCTTAAAGCTTAGTTTATGAATTGATATACAACTTATGCTGGAATAACATTGCATAATGATTTAGTGTGACTTTAACAGATCTTTTTTTGTCAGGGATTTATATAAAACACTAACTAAAATTGTTTCTCATTTGTGGTAAAGGATCTGAAGAGTTCAATGATCTATTAAATACTACAGAATCTCAGCCAAAATCTGTTCTCTGATCCTCCATTAAGATGCCTAACACAAGGGGATAGATAGCGGTTAGCTTTCTCATTGCGTTTTTCAGCTGCATTACATTTTTTTTATATGAATTACTGCAGATTTCAAAACAGTATGACTTCTTTTTTTTTCTTCATTTTTTTAACAGTGAGTGACTTGACATAATATAAGTTTATTAATATTGCATCAACATTTGATGACATGTAAACTATGTTGTATTATTATTTCTTATACTCTTGGGTAACTGAACTTTCTAGTAACTTTTCAGAATAAGCTGTTTTGTGTGTGCACATGAGGAATGACACTGTATCTGGGCATTAAATGAGTTGTATCCTGCAGTTTCACCAGTTCTCTTAATTTGGAATTAACTATGAGCTGGTGTGATTTCTCTTACATAGCACAGCAAACAGAGAGGGGATTCTTGCTCTTCATTTCTTTTTCAGCATATGACTCGCCCAGGGGGATATGGGGGACTCGGTACCCGGGCCTTTACCTTCTTGGGATGTCACGGCAGTCGGCTCCTGGGCCCGTACCCTGCGGTCACTCTTAAAAAGGGGGTTGTTGCTTGAAGGGATGATAAACGATTTTTGTCTCGTGACGCCACCTGTGGTTCCTGGTAATGAGTACCAGCGCTGCTGCAGACCTCGGGAGCAGATGTTAGGGCAGCTGGATTGGTGCGGCTCTCCACAGGCAGAGCTCAGCTCCAGGGCAGTGTAGGTGCAGATGGTGATGCTCGGCGTTGTAGTGCAGGAGCGATAACGCAGCAGCAATAACTGACAGAGACAGTGGGGTGCAGTCGTCCGAGTTTACTCACAGTTATTAGGTTCCTCAGGTTGCACTGTACAGGTGACAGCCTCCCACGTCGCGCTGCTTTTACCAGGCAGGGGTTCAGCACTCCCTCAAGTATCTCAAGAGCACTTAACGGGACCCATCTCTGTATGTTCCTCTCTTAGCCGACTTCCCGCACTGGGTCTCTCCCTCCTGCCCTGCGCCCCGCCACACAAAGTCCTAATCAGGTACCTTGGGATCCCTCTGGGCAACTTGGAGTTCCCGAACCTTACTTGGTGCCCTTTTCGGCGGCTTAGGTGTGGATGTGGCAACTGCACCTTGAAAGTGCAGAAGCCTCCGGTTTTCTAACTGAGACCTAAAGTAACTCGGCTAGTCCAGGGACCGGTTCCCTTCTTGCGGCCTGATCTCTCCACCGCCTGGCAGATTCGGGCGTACGGGTGCCGTCCTGCACTAACCGTACCCCCTGGGATCCCTTCAGTTCCTGGAGCCTTTCTCCTGCTCCCACTCCTCTCTCAGTCTTGGGCATGACAGGCCAAGCCTGCCTCCCAAGCAGAGCTCCTGAAGAGCCTCCGCTCCTCGCGTCCTTTCACTCCCTCTCTCTCCGTCCGACTCTCTAAAAAGATGGCTTCCCCATATATATATGTCTCTTCTTGAAGTGCTCCCCTGGTCTGCGTCCTCCACCCACACCCACTACATGATTCCCCCTCACTTTGGTTCCCCCCACTCCAGCCAGGGACGGGGCATAAGAAAGCAGTGCATATTGCCCTTCCAGCCGGTCTGGAGTAGTGTAGTGTTGGGTGCAGGTGTTAGGGTCCCGGGCAGCACTCCATCCTTACCTGAGAGAAGGAGATACCACACTTCTGGGTGAGGTGCAGTACCTCTGTGGCGACTGAACCCTCAGGGGCGCCACACATACAAGTGAAAAGCAGAAGAGGCATAGATTATACTCTATCACTGAACAGTCTGAAAGTAAATCGACCTTTGGGGTGCAGTAAAAGACTTGTTAGAAAGCTCAGCACAATCTTTCTGTAACTATCCTTGACTTTTTCCTCACTCTACACTCTTCCCCCCCTCCCTTCTTCATAGAGTATAATAGGCTGTATTACATGACACCAGGGAGCTTGCAGACTATCTTGTTAAAGTGAGAAGGTGGCATTACATCACTCACGCTTTTGCAATATTGCCCCACTGTGATTTGAGTTGCTTTTTTAGAGCGGATAACGAGTTCAGGAGGCAAGGAGGAGAGGAAGAAGTGTCTTATAAGTGGGAAAAGAAGTATATTTCTTTAGTAGATTTGTTTTTACACTCACCTGTACTACTGATTTATGAAAAGTTTGTTGAAAGTACAGTTCTATTTTAACCCCTTTATGACATAGTACACACCACATCATAACCCCCTGTTCATCACTGGCTCCGGCGCTGAGTCCGCACTAAACTGGGCATATGACAGCTGATCTATACAACTGACATGTGCCCGCAATCGCGATCCACCCGCGGCTGTTAACTAGTTAAATGCCGCTGTCAATCTCTGACAGCGGCATTTAACTCACGCAAACCGGATGCGCGTCACTTACCCTGCCCATCGGCGACCCCGTCACATTATCGCGGGTCACCGATGGGTTGGCGTGAAAACCCGGGATCTGCAGGAGACCCCTGTCGTTGTCACTGCCAGATTGGTTTGAGCGCCGCCCAGTGGTTGGAGCTCATAGCAAGTGAGCAAATCTGCTACGAACAGGTGATCTGCTCATCGCCTGTGTGTAACAGAAGAGATCTCACAAGTGCTGTTTCTAGTCTCCCATGGAGACTATTGAAGCATGCAAAAAGTGTAAAAAAATGTTTTTAAAAATATAAAATATTAAAAAAATAAAAAAATATAAAAGTTTAAATCACCCCCCTTTCGCCCCATTCAAAATAAAACAATAAAAAAAAACACACATACACATATTTGGTATCGCCGCGTTCAGAATTGCCCGATCTACCAATATAAAAAAATAATTAATCCGATCGGTAAGCGGTGTAAAAAAATTTCTAAACGCCAGAATTTTTTTTTTTGGTCGACACAACATTGCAATAAAATGCAATAACGGGCGATCAAAATATTGGATCTATCCCAAAATAGTAACAATAAAATGTCAGCTCAGCCCTCACCCAGCCCCAGATTTATTTATTTTTTTTTGCAAACATTGGATTTTTTTTTCACCACTTAAAAAAGAACCTGTACATGTTTGGTGTCTATGAACTCGTAATGACCTGGAGAATAATAATGGCAGGTCAGTTTTAGCATTCAGTGAGCGTGGTAAAAAAATAAAAAAAAAAATTAAAAAAAAACAACTGTGGAGTTGCACTTTTTTTGCAATTTGACCGCACTTGGAATTTTTTTCCCATTTTCCAGTACACAATATGGTAAAAGCAGTGATTTTTTTCAAAAGTACAACTCATCCCGCAAAAAATAAGCCCTCACACGGCCATATTGGCTGAAAAATAAAAAAGTTATCGCTTTGGAAAAAAGAGGAGTAAAAAAACGAAAACGCAAAAACAGAAAATGCTCCAGTCCTGAAGGGGTTAAGTATATATTGCCAATAGGTGTAGAAATAAAATAACTCTTTGTTCCATTTCTGTGCTAATTCGTGTGACTTGTTAGACTAGTAGAAGACATGTCAGAAAAGCATGGAAAAATGCAAAAAAGTGTAATAAAAAAAACAAATATGAAAACTCAGGATTAAAACCAGGATACCAAGCTGGCTCTCATAAATAGGGAGGGTTAACAAAATGACGCACTAGTTGAGACACATGGTTGTATTATAGCTCCATTTTATACGCCCCATTAAAATTCATGAAGCCTCCACTGTACCTACTTATGCCTTTACTTTCATAATAAAAAATAAGTTCAATGAAATGTGTATTCTTCCCTTTAAGCATTGCTTTCAGGTTAGGATAGCTCTGTACATCTTGCCACATTAACCCATGGTTACCTCTATGACACTTTAATCTTTCATGCCACTACAACTGACAAAAAGACCCTAATATGGTAGTTGCGAGACCGCTTTACATAGCCCTAAATTCTATATAGCCCTATAAATGATAACTGTTTTGATTGGTCCCAATTTCCAGTGGAAACATTCAAACACATGCAATCAGTGTCACTATTAGGCTATGGCCCCACTATCAGTGTTTGGTCAGTATTCAGTCAGTATTTTTTCTCAGGAGTGGGAGCCAAAACCAGGTGAGGAACAATCAGAGAAAATGTATAATAGAAACAAGTCACCAATTCTGCATTTATCATCCACTCCTGGTTTTAGCTCCCACTCCTGAGAAAAAATACTGACCGAATACTGACAAAATACTGATAGTGGGGCTGTGGCCTTAGGCTGTATGTGCTCTTGGACGTGTGTAATAAGGGAGGAGGTAGCAATACATTACAACCCTCGTGCTGTTGCAGTATTGGTTCACTGTGATAAATATACTGTATATGTACACGTATTGCCAGACGCCCGGGCATTTTAGAGTGCGTGGGCCTCCCCAGCATGTCACATTATATTTTTTAAGATCATGTAATAGGGCACATGATGAACATACCGGTGACTGGTGCAGATCTGTGCTCATTTTTTTTCCTTTATGTACACTATACATAATAACAGAGGATACTAAGTATTAAGAGATGACGCTATACATAATAAGAGAAGACACTATGTAATAAAGGACAGCACTATACAAAACATGAGGGGTCCCTAAGTAATAATGGACAGTGCTATACATAACAATAGAGGATGTTATATAATAAGGAATGGCGCTATATGACGCGCCCCTGGGCCTACTTGGTATAGCGTTGCGCACGCAGGGACTACCCGGAGCCGGGCCTGTTGGGGGTAGTAGTCTCGTGGCGGTGACCCGGTCCGTGCCCAGGGAGTCAAACTGTGTGGCTGAGTATTAGCAGTAGATGTTGGACGACTACGCCACCCGTTGAATGCAGCTATGGAGCTGCCGCTGCAGGGCAGACCGCTGAGGCCGGTGGAAGGATTGTGCAGCGTGGATGGGAAAACCCCCAACGGGAGGGGTATGGCCTCAGGGCAGCCGACGTGGATGATGGGGGTAGCAGGAACCACTCAGAGACGATGCGGTGTAGTTCAGGGTCTTTACTGGTGATAAAGATAGACCCTCCCGGAGTACTGGCTAGCGATCGGGGCCTGGTCAGTCTTTGAGCAGATGGGATTTCCCCTGGCCAGGCGGAGTTGTAGGCCTCCCCAACTAATTGTACTCTTCTGGCTACCTTGCTAGAGGCGGGTAAAAGTAGCCCACGTCCCTGAGTGTACCGTGTGGTGCTCACCCGTATGGCCGGTGACTCGGGGCCTTCTAGTGGCTTCCGCTCCACGATGGCGGTGCTGGTCCCACGCGTGTGACCGTGCCTTCGGGTTTCTTGGCCAGAGGACCTGAAATCCCCTGCCGGTCGGTTTCTGCTGCTGGGTAAGAATTAGTCCCCACAGCCTCGGACTCCGGGTCCGGTGATAATTCTTCAATCAGGGAGAGCTCTACAGCTGCCAGCCCCTGATTCCTTTTAGCACGACTTCCCCTCAGCTCCTGATCTCTCTTTCCTATAGCTGCTTCTCCTCTTCTTAACTCTCCTTCTTAACTAACTAACCCTGCCTCAGCCCCAGTTTTATATAGGGGAAGTTCTTCCCCTCCCAGGACTGGGCAGGAGGTGTCGCATGCATAGGATTCCTGACCAGGAGACCTCCCACCTGCTCTCAGACGTAATATCTCTATTACTGTGGCAACCAGACCCCTGGGGTGTCACACTATACATAACAAGAGAAGACCCTATATACTAAGTGACTGCACTTTACATAATAAGGGATTTTTTTTACAGACAAAAAGAGTATTATTCCCATCTCTCTGGAAGTAAAGCTGCATTTACACTGAAAGATAATTGTGAACAAGTGTTCTTTAGAATGCTTGTCTCATGATAATCTTTCAGTGTAAACAGGCTGCCGATCACCCAATCAACAAGCTAAATGCTTGTTGTTGCTAAATGTTCATCAGGTGAAATGATCTTTTGTGCGGTAAAAAAGATCATCGTTCCAGGCAGTGCATTGTCCTGTGTAAATAGGAGTCACACTGCTGAGAACCATGGCAGCCTATGTGCACTGAGTGATCTGCTACTGATTGTTCAGTGTGCATTATTTTCTGTTGCCTGTCTGAGTAAACAGGCTATTAAAGACTGCCAATCAGTATTGGTTTACCGATTGGCGGTTGTTTAGTGCCATTGGTCAGTCCGTCTAGTCGTATCCCTATATAATGTAAATACAGAATAATTATTTTCATCCAGTAATTTACCGCTGATGCCTCATCTAATTACAGCCATTTTTTTGTCTTTCTCCATCTTGTCAAAACTTCATGTTGGCATCCTAACACCGTGACTCAGTCACTGCAGATTTTGGAGTTCCGATCATCATGCCCCTGCAAATAAAAAGGTCACACAAACAAACATTTATGTGTGTATATATTGTAAGCCGACATGGACATTTAAATGAAAACATTTCCAGTTTGCCTCCCGATGCACCCAAGTGAGTAGAAACCCCACAATTGGTTAGAAGTGTGGGCAGCGTTCCCAGCAGATACATGTGACTGCTACAAGACGTACTGCATGTCCTGGGTGAAGTCTGCCACAAGCCAGCAAGCGACGCCCGACAAAATGGAGGACCTGCTTAAACATCTAGTGCAGTCGCAGCAGCATCAGCAGGAGACCAATAGGCTGTTGCTACAGCAAATCCAACAGCACCAGCAGGAGCAGCGGCAGCAGATGCAGCTTCTGGCAACCGCCATCCAGGGCAGGACAAGCGCCCCAACCCCAAGTCTGGCTGATAACTCTCACGTCCGGAAGGCGGTAAGACGGGCCTTGCAGAAGATGACCCCTGGGGATGATGTGGAAGCTTTTTTGACTGTGTTTGAAAGGGTCGCCGAGAGAGAGAAACTTCTGCCAGAGCAGTGGGCAGAGGTGCTGGTGACATACTTGACAGGGGAGCCTCAGAAGGCTTACTGTGACTTTGCTTTGCAGTACGCCATGGAGTATGGCAAACTGAAATTCTGGCGCGCTTGGGGCTAACGATGACTTTCAGGGCGCAGTGGGTTCACCGCTGGGCGTATTACCATGACAAACCCCCTCGCTCCCAAATGTTTGACCTGTTGCACCTGGTCCAAAAATGGCTGCAGCCGGAGTCCTCTATGCCTGAGCAGATGGTAGAGCGAGTGGTGATGGACTGGTTTGTGCATTCCCTGCCGAGGCCAATACAGACTTGGGTTACCCAGGGTGATCCTCGGAATGCCGATGAACTGATCGGACTGGACAAGAGTTATCAGGGGGTTGCTGAGGGTTCCTTGGGAAGGCAGCCCACTCCATACTGGGGATCCCAACAGGGGGAGGAAGCCCAAAAAGGTATGGGGCGTCCAAGGTCCAAAGGGGAGGGGGAGGTAATGCAAAAGGTCCCTAGAGGTGATATCATATGCTGGAAATGTCACAGCCCAGGCCAGATAGCAGCCCGCTGTCCCCTGAACCCCGAGCAAATGGACTGCAGCCTGGGACACCGCTGTTCATACTATGCGTACCCGGCCTGCAGTGTGAAATGTCCACCCAGCGAGAGGCCACAAGCATATCTCATGAAGGTAAATGGTTGGCAGGAACTGGACTGCTTGACTCTGGGAATCTGGTGATCCTTGTGAGGGCCACATTTCCTCTCCAACTGATCCCAGGGAAAAAGGTTGGCGTACTTTGCATTCATGGTGATGTTAAAGACTACCCCAAGGCCAGAGTGGACATTAAAACAGCCCATGGTACGGAGTCCCATGAGGTCAGCGTCGTCCAGGACTTGTTGCACCCCATTATTATAGGCCGGGACTTTTGTTTCTTTTGGGATCTGTGGGGGAAGGGTTCAGAGTTCGGTGTCTCAGGTATGAAACCAGTCAACCCTGAAGAGGTATCACCACACCCAAAGTCGGCCGGTTTTCCCTTCTCTGTTCTTGTGGGGGATAAGGAGGTAGTGTCCCCTGAGGCTGACATTCCTGAGTTAGAGGTGACCAGCGAGAGTTTTGGGACCGCTCAACATAGGGACCTAACTCTGAGGGAAGCCTGTAACAATGTCACAGTCATAAATTGGATTGCACAGAAGCCGAGGGCTGACACAAGATTTCCCTATTTTATGTTGAGTGGGGAGTTGTTGTACCGTTTACAAAAGTGAGGGAGGAGCTTGTGGAGCAGTTAAGCAGTCATTGGTGTCGGGGCCCTATAGATGGAGGGTGTTGGACATAGCCCATTCACATGTCTTGGGTGGCCATCTGGGGGTGGAAAAAAATGCAGGAACAGATTGTGCAGAGGTTCTATTGGCCCGGATGTCACCAGGAAATCTTAAAGTATTGCAGGTCCTGCCCTACGTGCCAGTTAACAAACCTCAACTCTCATTTTTGAAGTCCCCTTGTGCCATTGCCAATCATTGAAGTGGACTTGGTCGGTCCCCTGGTTAAATTTGCTCGTATGCATCAATATATATTGGTCACCTTGGACTATGCCACCCGCTATCCTGAAGTGATCCCCCTGAGAAACTCCTCCGCAAAAAGTATAGCTCGCGAATTGGTCCACATTTTTTCTCAGACAGGGTTTACAAGGGCCTTATGAGGTGGTGGAGAAGCTTGGTGAAGTGAACTATAAGATTCATCAATCGGGAAGACGTAAACCATACCAGATCTACCACGTCAATCTCATCAAGCCATGGCAAGACAGAGAGCCTGTTGAAAGTCCGTGCTTGCTGGACAAGCCAGAAGGCGAGGTTGGAGGGAATTACTGCAGAAGAACAGGGACCTGTTCTCAGAATTGCCTGGATGCTCAAAGGTCATAGAACACGAGGTACTGACGGAGCCACATGTGTGAGTGAACTTGAAGCCCTATCGAATTCCTGAGGCCCGACGAGAATTGATCTCCAAGGAAGTGGATCGTATGTTAAAACTCGGGGTCATTGAGGAATCCAAAAGCAGTTGGTCGAGTCCGATTGTCCTGGTTCCAAAACCCGATGGCGAATGGAGATTCCTCAATGACTATAGGAAGTTGAATGAGGTCTCAAAATTCGACGCATATCCGATGCCATGTGTTGCTGAGCTGATCAAAAGACTTGGGCCAGCAAGGTACATCACCACATCGGATTTAACAAAGGGATATTGGCAGATCCCCCTGTCACAGGGAGCCAAGGAGAAGACTGCATTTTCTATGCCCCACGGGTGCTTCCAGTATGTCCGGATGCCGTTTGGACTGCAGGGGGCCCCGGCCACCTTCCAGAGAGCTATGGACTGAATTCTTTCACCCCATAAAAAATATGCCGTGGCATACCTGGACGATATTGTTATCTTCAGCCCAGACTGGGGGAGTCATCTGGAAAAGGTCCAGGCGGTGTTTGATGCTCTGAGGAAGGCCAGATTTTCAATAAATCCAAAAAAATGTGCCATTGAAAAAGAAGAAGCCAAATACCTGGGATATGTAGTGGGTAGAGGCGAGATCAAACCCCAAATCAGTAAAGTGGAGGCAATCCAAACCTGTCCGAGACCATTATCGAAGAAGCACGTTAGAGCCTTTCTAGGAATCGTGGGATACCACAGAAGGTTCATCCCAAACTTCGCCATGATGATGCCCTGACTGACCTCCTTAAGGGGACGAAATCAGTAATGGCTAAATGGACTGCAGATGTGGAGACGGCCTTTCAAGAAATGAAAGGGGCTCTGTGTAGGCAACCCGTTCTGGCTGCCCCCGACTTCAAGAAAGAATTTATACTCCATACAGACGCCTCAGATGTCAGTTTAGGAGCAGTCCTTTCCCAGGAGATACATGAGGAGGAGCACCCTGTTCTCTACCTGAGTAGGAAGCTATCCTTGTCTGAGAAGAATTATGCTGTCATAGAAAAGGAATGCTTGGCCATAAAGTGGGCGGTGGACACGTTACGGTACTATCTGTTAGGACGAAAGTTTAGATTGGTATCTGATCATGCCTCACTCAGATGGATGATGGAAAAAAAAAGAAAAAATGCTAGGGTCAACCACTGTTTTTTTAGCCCTACAGGATTTCAACTTCCATGTGGAACATAGAGCAGGGAAGCTACATGGTAATGCTGAAGCCCTCTCAAGAATCCCCTGTCTAGTAGTAGAAGGTGCCAAGCCCCACGGATTTAGGTAGAGGGGGGAGGTATGTAAGGTAGCTAACAGACACATAGTTGATGTGAGGTATGTATCACAGAGATGGCTGCCCTGTGTGATGTAATCCGGAAATGTTGCTCTAGTACACGTAAGCACTAAGAGGACTGTTTGGTGCATCTGGGACTGGGTTATGGGTAGTTGGAGAGATGGGCGGGTCTGGCTACCCACATACCTCACCTTTGGGTGTAGTTAAGAGGTTATAATGGAGTCCGTTGTTTGGCACATGGTCTGTGTGTTTGGAGGGAGAAGGCCTCCTGTGTGTTGTTGTCCCCAGACAGAGACAGTGAACTGGACGCAATCCAGCCTGTGTGCCCACAGGACTAGCTAACCAGAGACTTTGCCTAAAGGGCTGTTTACTTTGTTTTGCCTGCACTAAAGGCTGTTTGTTTTCCTTTCGCTTTTGGCTGGTTTATGAAGCAATAAACCGACATGGACATTTAAATGAAAACACTTCCTGTTTGCCTCCCGACGCACCCAAGTGAGTAGAAACCCCAAAAAATATATCAATAATTAGTCACTTTTCACACTCCCAATAAAAATCTAACTTAATTAGTCAATTTACCTTTTCCAACAATTCATTATTAGTTATGAGCGAGCATGCTCGTCACCAGGGGCGTACGTGCATTGGGCCCCATAGCAAAAATCCTAATTGGGCCTCCCCACCCAAAATTTTTTTTATATAACATTGGGTCGAGTGCTATCCGATAAAACATCACATAACACTCAGCCGTGTTATACGCCAGAGTGAGCGAGGCCTAAGAGCCTTCATTTCCCCCTGCAGAACTTCTCCAATTAGCCTCTCTCATGCTGGAGTCCTGTCTCAATTCTCCTGCAGAGAAGAATAAGGCTGGCTGTGCCCAATCTGCCCCCTAATTCTGAAGACTGCAGTTTTCAGAGCTAAATGACACCTGTGGGAAACTTGAGTGGGGCTGCGGTGTCCTCTCAGGGGGGCAGATTGGGCACAGCCAGCCTTATGCTTCTCTGTAGAAGGTGAAGGGGTGAGGGGTCACTGGCACAGACCGCGCTCTTCTCTTATCAGCATTTATAGCTGACAAATATACAGGATTCAGGGTCAGGATTCAGCGGCTGCTGTGCTGATAGCACCAGCCATACTGTCAGTGAGCACGGCAGCTGACTCACTGATGATGCTTTTGATGCATGTCTGCACTGAAGCTGTCAGGACACCATGAAGATGCTTCACCTGCACAGCTCAGACACTCACCCGCTGCTGCGCTGCTTCAGTGCTCAGTGAAGTCACTGGGGATAATACAATACTGCAGGAGAGCGGGTTCAGCAGGGATTGGATGTTGGAGTCTCTCCCTCCTGTGGCTCAGCTCAGGCTGCATCTCAGCTGTCAGTCACAATGACGCTCCTCCTACTGCTCCCTCCACACACCGCTCCTGTTTATGAAAACTCTGATAACAGGCTCCCCCTCAGCTCACGCCCCCCCCCCAGCACACGGGCCCCATGGCAGCCATGGAGTCTGCCACTATGAACGGTACGCCAGTGCTCGTCACTGCTCGGTACTAGCCCGAGCATCTCACTGCTCAAGATGCTCGGCGCTCCTCGAGAATTTCCAAAATGCTTGGGTGGGAGCTCGGGTCCCCTCCCTGCATGTTTGGTGCTCTGTTCTGCTCCATTTGCTTGTTAGCAGAATACAGGCAGATTTTTTTGATTTTATTCACATTGCTGTATTGTGTAAGCAGAGAAACTTTTCCATCACATTACACGTGATCGCATATTACTGTAATAATCATGACATTTTTTGAAGCTTGACAAATATTCCACCCCATTTAAAGTCAGCCATCTGTGTTTTATTGAACCTATTTACATTTGGTCGCTGACCAATACTATACTACAAGGCCACAGCCTAAAACCCGTGGTTGTCACGTGTGATCGCATATTACTGCGGTAATAATTCAGACATATTGTGGAGCGTGCCAAATATTCCACTTCCCTAGGAGCCAACTAAAAAAATTCAAACTATAAAACAGGATCAAAGTTGCCTCCTAAATTGCTAAGAGTGATTGCTCTAAGACATTGGCTCCTGTTCACATTAGCAAGGATGTGCCGGCCATTTTCACTATGTTTCTAATTATTATTATTATTATTATTATTTATTATTATAGCGCCATTTATTCCATGGCGCTTTACATGTGATAGGGATATACATAACAAAAGCATTTACATAATCTTAACAAAACGAGTCAGCGACTGGTACAGGAGGAGCGAGGACCCTGCCCGCGAGGGCTCACAGTCTACAAGGGATGGGTGAGGATATAGTAGGTGAGGGTAGAGCTGGTCGTGCAGTGGTGTTTACTGCAGGTTGTAGGCTTGTCGGAAGAGGTGGGTCTTCAGGTTCCTTTTGAAGGTTTCCACGGTCGGCGAGAGTCTGATATGTTGGGGTAGAGAGTTCCAGAGTAGGGGGGAAGCACGGGAGAAATCTTGTATACGATTGTGGGAGGAGGAGATAAGAGGGGAGTAGAGCAGGAGATCTTGTGAGGATCGGAGGTTGCGTGCAGGTAAGTACCGGGAGACTAGGTCACAGATGTATGGGGGAGACAGGTTGTGGATGGCTTTGTATGCCATGGTTAGAGTTTTGAACTGAATTCTCTGGGCAATAGGGAGCCAGTGAAGGGATTGACAGAGAGGAGAGGCCGGGGAATAGCGGGGGGACAGGTGGATTAGTCGAGCAGCAGAGTTTAGGATAGATTGGAGAGGTGCAAGAGTGTTGGAAGGGATGCCACGGAGCAGGAGGTTGCAGTAGTCGAGGCGGGATATGATGAGGGCATGCACTAATTCTAATTCTCTATTTAGCATGTGCACTCCCTCCCCCATCAGCCTCAGGTGATTTTAAGTAGTTAGCTGGTTCAGTCCTGACCCATAAACTATAGGCTTGTATATCAGCCCAAGAGAGGTGACAGAGAAAGACAGGGACCCAACAATGAAAGACGCCTTGACGCTGGCTGTTGGGCACACATATATTGGCCAATCTATGCGCTAAGTGCTTTCCTTTACTGTAATTTTTCAGATTAATATTACAGAATTTTTTTTTTTAATATTTCATGTGTACATTTTGTAGCGCTTTCTTATGTTTCTATTGCAGTAATGCAGTTTCAATGTCTTAGAGCAATCACTCTTAGCAGTTTAGAAGGCAACTTTGACCCTTTTATATGGTTCTTTTTTAAAGACTGTCCAGATAACCCCAAAAAGGCCATTTGCAACATCTGTCAGGCCAGCATCAGCAGGGGCAGCAAAACTACCAGCCTGACCACCACCAGCATGCTCAGGCACATGACAGAAGAGCACGGGACTAGGTGGGCCGAATGCCAGGGTCCAGAAACAGTGTCGGCGGGTGACACCACTGCCTGTTCTGCTGTTGTGCGTGCACGCCAATCCCTTGTCCATGGCACAGGCGAAGATGTCTCCTGCCCTGCACCTATCATTGCACACTTGCAATGATCACCGTCTATGTCCTCGTCCCAGCGCAGCGTTCAGTTGTCCCTACCCCAGTCCTTGGATTGCAAGCGCAAATATGCAGCCAACGCCCCACAGGCCACATTAATAAACTCACATATTTCTAGAATGCTTGCGCTTAAAATGTTGCCTTTTATACTCGTAGAGACGGAATCTTTCCGCAACCTGATGGCGGTGGCCGTCCCTCGGTACTCGGTCCCCAGCCGCCACTATTTCTCCTCGTGTGCCATCCCCGCATTACACAAGCACATGTCCCAGAACATTACCCGTGCCCTCAACAATGCAGTTACTGGGAAGGTCCACCTAACCACGGACACGTGGACAAGTGCTTGTGGCCAGGGACGGTACATCTCCCTGATGGCACACTGGGTTAATATAGTGGAACCCAGCCGGACCTTGGGATGTAACACATCCTCATGACGCCGAGGATTGCGGTCATTGGGTCAATCAGGGTTGCCCCCACATTCTACAGCTTCTGCACATCCTCCTCCTCCTCAGCCTCCATCTCTGAAATGACCACATTAGTCACAAGCTGGAAGCACTGCAGTACTGCCTCGGCCAAGCGGCAACAGACACTGCTGAAGCTAATATGCTTAGGGGACAAACCACACACCTCTGAAGAGTTGTTGATAGCTGTAACAGAGCAGGCAGATCTGTGGCTGTCACCGCTGAACCTACAGCCAGGCATGATTGTGTGTGACAATGTCCAGAACCTGGCGGCAGCTCTGAAGCTAGGCAACCTCACACACGTACCATGCCTGGCCCATGTGTTCAACCTAATGGTTCAGCAGTTTCTCAAAACCTACCCGGATCTGCCTGATCTGCTTGTCAAAGTACGCCGCGTGTGTGCCCATTTCAAAAAGTCACCTACAGCTTCCGCCGCCCTCGTCCTGCTTCAGCAGCATTTGCAGCTTCCAGCTCACCGACTGGTGTGCTATGTCACCACGCATTAGAACTCAACCTTGCAGATATTGGGAAGGATTTGTGAGCAGCAGAGGGTTGAGTACCAGCTTCAACATGCCAGTCGGCATTCAGGTCAGTCCCCGCACATAAAAACTGAGGAGTGGGCATGGATGTCAGACATCTGTGTCGTCTTCCAAAACTTTGAGGTCTCCAGCAAGACGGTGAGTGGTGATGATGCCATATTTAGAGTCACCATCCCGCTTCTCTGTCTTCTGAAATGCTCGCTGCTCACAATTAAAGAGGAGGCATTGCAGGCGCTGCACGATGAGATGGAGCAAGGAACCATACAGGGTGATGCCACACAGCCCAGTCTCAACTCATCCCAATGTGGATTGGGTGCTAATGGGGAGGAGGAAGAAGAGGATGAGGAGGAACAGAAGTTGGTTTCCTGTGCTACAGATGGTACTACCCACACCACATTCATAATGTCTTTTTAGCGTGGATGGCCTGAGGAAAGGGAGAATGAGGAGAAGGAGGAGAGCATGGACAGTCATCCTTTTGTTCAGGGCAAGGAAGACTTGGCTGTTGGCAGTCTGGCACACATGGCTGACTTTATGTTCCGCTGCCTTTCCCGTGACCGTCGCATTGTACACATTTTGCCCGACAGTAATTACTGGTTGGTCACACTTTTAGACCCACACTACAAGGAGAACTTTCTATCTCTCCTTCCAGTGGCGGAGAGATTAAGTAAAATGTTGCAGTACCAGAAGGCCTGTGTTGCGAAATTATTAAAAAAATGACCATCTGGCAGCAGAGGTCACAGTTCCTTCGACAACTAAGGAGTACAGACGAGCAAGACACAAATATGACGCAACAGAGGCAAGGGAACATTGTCAAAGGTGTGAGACAGTTTTCTCAGACCTTCCCAGCGCCCCAGCCCTTATGCGCAGGGTATTCTGACAAGGAGGAAAAAGTTTTGGAAGATGCTGAAGGACTACCTTGCAGACCGTACCAACGTCCTCTGTGATTCTTCTGTGCCTTCTAATTTTTGGGTATCCAAGCTGGACACGTGGCAAGAACTGGCTCTCTACACCTTGGAGGTCCTGGCCTGCCCTGTCCCTAGCGTTTTGTCAGAGCGGGTTTTTAGTGCTGCCAGGGACATTATAACTGATAGGAGCATCCGCCTGTCAACTAGAAATGCTGACAGGCTGACTCATAAAAATGAACAAGGGCTGGATTAGGCCAGACTTCTCAACACCACCAAATTATAGCAGCGGAACATAAAGTCAAATCTAGTGGATGTTTTTGGGAGATCTATTCCCATGCACCTCTTCATATCCAGACATGGGAATGAGAGAAACACACTTTGAAATACGGTCAAGTATATCTTAGAAATATATTTATTAAATTTTAACAATCAAAGGTGATGAATCACAGAACACAGGAAATATTAAAAACAATACGGTGGAGGGGCACCAATGGAGATGGTTCCATAAATAACACAAGATATGGTATATATAATTACATTAGACATCCTCCAGTATAAGCTGCTGAATAATATTTATATGGGTAAAGTGCAAACTTTATTAAAGTGCAAGTGCCTAACATATCGTTAAATAAAGTACAAATGTTGTATGATAATGTATAATGCCAAGTGGCTGATGCCTATAAGGCAAATCATGAATTCAAGTAAATCAATCAGGTGAGATATAGACCAATAAAATGCCATAAAATATATCTAATGCACAGAAACCACGATTAGAATTGGAAACTAATATGGAAGTCCCTCTGCCTGCGGACTCTACAGGGGATCAAGTAAAGCAGCAAAAATGTCCATATCTATAGTAGCCAACAACTACTTGCATCCACTGTGGATACCAGCACCCTCCTCAATGGCGCACACCCCGACGCGCGTTTCGGCACAGCTGCCTTCGTCAGGGGGTGGCGTCAATGGAAATAGGCAGGGTTTAAAAAGGTCCGTCTATCCAATAGCAAGGGGGGCGTGTGAACGCTATACCAATGGGTGTGGGACGAGCCCATGATGACGCATGTCAGTCGACGCCCACTCGCCACATCCACGGCAACCTCGTCATGTGACCGATGATGCCCCAATCACGAGGGAATCACATGGCCGGGCGCCCCCGGACACATAGAGACAAGGCCGATGGGGACACCATGGTAGGCAGCGAAGGCATGCGTACAACTCATCGCACAAACATAAACGGTATAACAGAAATATCTCTCTGGGCTGGACTCCAAAAATATTAGGTGCTCTGTCCGATGACATATTTACCTAGCCAATGCAAAATACTAACGTGATGTGTATAAAAAAGAATTAATAACAAAAATATATATAGGAAAATAAAGTGTAGATACAATAAGGGTAAAAAACACATAAGGAAGAAAACATGTTAGCTGGGGACAAAAAAAAGGGAAAATGAACTAATACAAAATAAATCTGAATGAGAAGCATATATATATATATATATATATATATATATATATATATAGTACAGACCAAAAGTTTGGACACACCTTCGCATTTAAAGATTTTTCTGTATTTTCATGACTATGAAAATTGTACATTCACACTGAAGGCATCAAAACTATGAATTAACACATGTGGAATTATATACTTAACAAAAAGTGTGAAACAACTGAAAATATGTCTTATATTCTAGGTTCTTCAAAGTAGCCACCTTTTGCTTTGATGACTGCTTTGCACACTCTTGGCATTCTCTTGATGAGCTTCAAGAGGTAGTCACCAGAAATGGTCTTCCAACAATCTTGAAAGAGTTCCCAGAGATGCTTAGCACTTGTTGGCCCTTTTGCCTTCACTCTGCGGTCTGGAGACTGTGGAGGCCAGGTGATCTGGCGTAGCACCCCATCACTCTCCTACTTGGTCAAATAGCCCTTACACAGCCTGGAGGTGTGTTTGGGGTCATTGTCCTGTTGAAAAATAAATGATGGTCCAACTAAACGCAAACCGGATGGAATAGCATGCCGCTGCAAGATGCTGTGGTAGCCATGCTGGTTCAGTATGCCTTCAATTTTGAATAAATCCCCAACAGTGTCACCAGCAAAGCACCCCCACACCATCACACCTCCTCCTCCATGCTTCACGATGGGAATCAGGCATGTAGAGTCCATCTGTTCACCTTTTCTGCGTCGCACAAAGACACGGTGGTTGGAACCAAAGATCTCAAATTTGGACTCATCAGACCAAAGCACAGATTTCCACTGGTCTAATGTCCATTCCTTGTGTTCTTTAGCCCAAACAAGTCTCTTCTGTATACAGTACAGACCAAAAGTTTGGACACACCTTCTCATTTAAAGATTTTTCTGTATTTTCATGACTATAATCATAATCTACTATATATTAATTAAGAAGGTCTAAAAGCAAGCAAAACATTTTGGTATTTCTTTTTTTTTGGGACTGCCTAAAGTTAGTAAAAAGGATATTACATTTTAAGTGTGCTTTAAATTATACATTATACAGGGTGATTCAATTGCTACTTTACCCGGAAAAATTGCTGTAACTTCCAAAAGAGACGGTCGACCGTACTGAAATTTGGACTGTACATACAGTAAAGGCCAAAAGTTTGGACACACCTTCTCATTTAAAGATTTTTCTGTATTATCATGACTTTGAAAATTGTACATTCACCCTGAAGGCATCAAAACTATGAATTAACACATGTGGAATTATATATTTAACAAAAAAGTGTGAAACAACTGAAAATATCTCTTATATTCTAGGTTCTTCAAAGTAGCCACCTTTTGCTTTGATGACTGCTTTGCACACTCTTGGCATTCTCTTGATGAGCTTCAAGAGGTAGTCACCGGAAATGGTTTTCACTTCACAGGTGTGCCCTGTTGTTATGCACACGCCCGGGCTAAGCGGCGTGTGCGTGTGATTGGTAGTGATTCCACTGGACCGTGCCGGAGAGTGAATGCCTGGAGGGGCGTGACTAGGTATTCACCCGATCCGACCAGGGTCGCACGACGGCATACGACGCCAGTGCACCAAGGAGGAACCGAGCAGAGGGACCAGGTGCTACTCCAGGACAGACCCCGGACACAGCTGTTGACCCACACAGGGGAATACAGGAACAGGCTGGTAGGCTGGCACACAGACTGGTGGGTATAGGCAGGCACGACTGGTATGCAGGCAGGCGGGTATGCAGGCAGGGGGGTAAAGGCAAGCACAGCTAGAGTGCAGACAGGGAGGCACTAGCAGGTAGGAACACAGGCGGGATAGGACCCAGTACACACCGGGACACAGGAACAATACAGGCAAAGGGGTACAGGCAAGCACGGCTAGAGTGCAGACAAGGCTGAGCAGGGAGGACAGGGCTCTGTTCACACGGAACAGACAGGAAGGGAAAGACAGAGCCAGACACCCACAGGGTACTTGCAGTGAAGTAGCGAGTGGACCACAAACTCACAAACGGGAGTACAGAGACAACTGGCAGGAGTTAGGTACGAGTTCAGACTCTGCAGAAAAAGGAAGGGAACGGACATAGAGGCAAAAACAGGTAAAGGATAGGAGAGAGTTCAGACTGGAACTGAGTGTACGGAGGAGACCGACACTGCAGCGGGATACAGGAGCGGGTCTGGGAATACTGCCCCCAGAGAGGCGGGACGAACAGGCAAGGAGCGTGTTCAGACAGGACAGACAAGATACAGGAGCGGGTCTAGGTAATCGGCCCCTAGAAGGCAGGAGGAACAGGCTAGGAGCGTGTTCAGACAGGACAGACAAGAGAACACAGAAAGGACTCAGTTCAGACACGGGAACTAATACCGAAAAGCAGGAGACATACAGGACTCAGTTCAGACACGGGAGCTGAAACCGCAAAGCAGGAGAAATACAGGACTCAGTTCAGACACGGGAGCTGATACCGCAAAGCAGAAGACATACAGGACACAGTTCAGACACGGGAACTGATACAAAAAGCAGGAGACAAGAGACGGGACCTGGCACCTTCAGAGTGCAAGCACACACTGAAGGAAACACTATGCTCAGGCGGGGATAGAAGGGAGCTGCTGAGCTATATACCAAGTGACAGACAGCAATAGGCTGAGGACGCACAAGGGGTGTGACCCACAGCAGGTACAAAAGGCAGGAAGTGATCGGGCGCCGCCCTTAAGCAGCAGAAACAGACACAAACAGACAGCATGGAGGGAAGCCAGAGAGACATTCTGGACAGGAGATCAAGTGCGCCCTCTTGCACAGTGGGAGATGGACCACCATGCAAGGACGCCGCCAGGTATGTTACAGTACCTCCCCCCTTACGCCCCCTCTTCTTCAGGCCTGCCAGAATCTTCTGCAGGGAATTCGAGGACCAGTCGTTCACTGGGTTGGAGGGGGACAGAGACTTAAGGGTAATCTCTGCTTCGAGGTACATCTTGTCAAGCTCACAGGAAGAAATAGACGGGTTATCAGGTACATAATGAGGAAAAGTCACTGTCTCTTTGTTATCTGGTGGGATCCCGGAGGATTCAGGAAACAACTGGAGGTCCTCCGCCGGGTCAGAAGAGTGCAGAGGCTCAGAGAAAACAACTGCTTCAGAGTACACTAGGTCGGACTCACTGGAGGAAGCAGGCGAGGTATCGGGTACCGAGTATAGGAAAGTCTCTGTCCATTCACCACCAGGTGGCACCCCGAAGGGTTCTGGAGACAGCTGGTGGTTCTCCGCCTGGTCAGAGGGGTGTAGAGACTCACGGGTAACCTCTGCTTCAGAGTACACTAGGTCGGACTCACTGGACGAAGCAAGCGAGGTATCAGATCCAGGATATAGGAAAGTCTCTGTCCATTCACCACCAGGTGGCACCCCGAAGGATTCTGAACACAACTGGAGGTCCTCCGCCTGGTCGGAGGGGTGTAGAGACTCAGGAGTAACCTCTGCTTCGGAGTACACTAGGTTGGACTCACTGGACGAAGCGAGCGAGGTATCAGGTACAGAGTATAGGAAAGTCTCTGTCCATTCACCACCAGGTGGCACCCCGAAGGATTCTGAACACAACTGGAGGTCCTCCGCCTGGTCGGAGGGGTGTAGAGACTCAGGAGTAACCTCTGCTTCGGAGTACACTAGGTTGGACTCATTGGACGAAGCGAGCGAGGTATCAGGTACAGAGTATAGGAGAGTCTCTGTCCTTTCGCTACCAGGTAGCACCCCGAAGGGTTCAGGAGACAACTGGAGATCCTCCGCCTGGTCGGAGGGGTGTAGAGACTCGGAGGTAACTACCACTTTGGGGTACCCATTGTCAGGCTCACAGGACGAAGCGGACAAGGTATTGAGTACCGGGTGTAGAGAAGTCTCTCTCCATTTGTCATCGAGTGGTATCCCGGAGGGTTCAGGAGGCAACAGGGGATCCTCCGCCAGGTAGTAGAGGTGCACAGACTCTGAGGTAACCACAGCTTTGGAGCATCCTTGGACATGCACACCGGTTAAAGAGAAAGAAGCATCTGATGCCGGGTGCAGGAAGTTCTCCTGTGTGGAGTCTGGATGGGCAGAAGTCTCTTCGGCCAGGAGAACTGGTGCACTACCCACGCACATTACCCATTGGGGTTTCTCCGGGATATTGGGAAGTGAAGCTTCAGTAGGGACTTCAAGGTTGGGGTCAGGAGGTCTCAGGGAGGACAGACCCTGGCGTGACGGCTTGCCTCTAAGTCTAGCAGGTCTGGACTGCCTCTTGAGGTTGAGAGAAGTATTCCGGAAAGCGTAGTCACCCTGTGAGGATTCTGGGTGGGCAGTAGTCTCATTGGGCTGGAGGACTATTGCGCTACCCACACACATTACCCGTCGGGGCTGCTCCGGGATATTGGGAAGTGAAGCTTCAGCAGGGGCTTCAGAGTTAGGGTCCTCGAAGACCATACGAAAGGCCACCAGGAAGGCCTGCAGGTCAAGGATGACAGGATCCCATGCTTCCCATAGGGGGGTGACCCATTTCAAGGCATCACCCGCTAGGTAGTCAATCATAAAGGCCACTTTAGCCCAATCGGAAGGAAAATAGAGAGGGTAGGCCTTAAAGTGTAGCATGCATTGCTCCACAAATGCACGACACTGTCTTGGATCCCCATAGTAACGTGGCGGATCCGCAGGAACGAGGGCTGATAGATCCATCTGGACGGGTGCGTAATTCGCCTGGAACTCAGCTAAAGGGGGAAAAAAAAATTTATTTATTTATTTTAATGCATGTATTCGCTGGAAAAACTTCTCAAAGAGCGAAGGCCGTGGGGCTCAACGGGAACCATGGCCTGAGCATGCTGTTATGCACACGCCCGGGCTAAGCGGCGTGTGCGTGTGATTGGTAGTGATTCCACTGGACCGTGCCGGAGAGTGAATGCCTGGAGGGGCGTGACTAGGTATTCACCCGATCCGACCAGGGTCGCACGACGGCATACGACGCCAGTGCACCAAGGAGGAACCGAGCAGAGGGACCAGGTGCTACTCCAGGACAGACCCCGGACACGGCTGTTGACCCACACAGGGGAATACAGGAACAGGCTGGTAGGCTGGCACACAGACTGGTGGGTATAGGCAGGCACGACTGGTATGCAGGCAGGCGGGTATGCAGGCAGGGGGGTAAAGGCAAGCACAGCTAGAGTGCAGACAGGGAGGCACTAGCAGGTAGGAACACAGGCGGGATAGGACCCAGTACACACCGGGACACAGGAACAATACAGGCAAAGGGGTACAGGCAAGCACGGCTAGAGTGCAGACAAGGCTGAGCAGGGAGGACAGGGCTCTGTTCACACGGAACAGACAGGAAGGGAAAGACAGAGCCAGACACCCACAGGGTACTTGCAGTGAAGTAGCGAGTGGACCACAAACTCACAAACGGGAGTAGAGACAACTGGCAGGAGTTAGGTACGAGTTCAGACTCTGCAGAAAAAGGAAGGGAACGGACATAGAGGCAAAAACAGGTAAAGGATAGGAGAGAGTTCAGACTGGAACTGAGTGTACGGAGGAGACCGACACTGCAGCGGGATACAGGAGCGGGTCTGGGAATACTGCCCCCAGAGAGGCGGGACGAACAGGCAAGGAGCGTGTTCAGACAGGACAGACAAGATACAGGAGCGGGTCTAGGTAATCGGCCCCTAGAAGGCAGGAGGAACAGGCTAGGAGCGTGTTCAGACAGGACAGACAAGAGAACACAGAAAGGACTCAGTTCAGACACGGGAACTAATACCGAAAAGCAGGAGACATACAGGACTCAGTTCAGACACGGGAGCTGAAATCGCAAAGCAGGAGAAATACAGGACTCAGTTCAGACACGGGAGCTGATACCGCAAAGCAGAAGACATACAGGACACAGTTCAGACACGGGAACTGATACAAAAAGCAGGAGACAAGAGACGGGACCTGGCACCTTCAGAGTGCAAGCACACACTGAAGGAAACACTATGCTCAGGCGGGGATAGAAGGGAGCTGCTGAGCTATATACCAAGTGACAGACAGCAATAGGCTGAGGACGCACAAGGGGTGTGACCCACAGCAGGTACAAAAGGCAGGAAGTGATCGGGCGCCGCCCTTAAGCAGCAGAAACAGACACAAACAGACAGCATGGAGGGAAGCCAGAGAGACATTCTGGACAGGAGATCAAGTGCGCCCTCTTGCACAGTGGGAGATGGACCACCATGCAAGGACGCCGCCAGGTATGTTACACCTGTCAGGTTTAATAAGTGGGATTTCTTGCCTTATAAATGGGATTGGGACCATCAGTTGTGTTGTGCAGAAGTCAGGTGGATACACAGCTCATAGACCTACTGAATAGACTGTTAGAATTTGTATTATGGCAAGAAAAAAGCAGCTAAGTAAAGAAAAACGAGTGGCCATCATTACTTTAAAAAATGAAGGTCAGTCAGTCCGAAAAATTGGGCAAACTTTGAAAGTGTCCCCAAGTGCAGTTGCAAAAACCATCAAGCGCTACAAAGAAACTGGCTCACATGAGGACCGCCCCAGGAAAGGAAGACCAAGAGTCACCTCTGCTTCTGAGGATAAGTTTATCCGAGTCACCAGCCTCAGAAATCGTAGGTTAACAGCAGCTCACATTAGCGACCAGGTCAATGCCACACAGAATTCTAGCAGCAGACACATCTCTACAACAACTGTTAAGAGGAGACTTTTGTGCAGCAGGCCTTCATGGTAAAATAGCTGCTAGGAAACCACTGCTAAGGACAGGCAACAAGCAGAAGAGACTTGTTTGGGCTAAAGAACACAAGGAATGGACATTAGACAAGTGGAAATCTGTGCTTTGGTCTGATGAGTCCAAATTTGAGATCTTTGGTTCCAACCACCGTGTCTTTGTGCGACGCAGAAAAGGTGAACGGATGGACTCTACATGCCTGGTTCCCACCGTGAAGCATGGAGGAGGAGGAGGTGTGATGGTGTGGGGGTGCTTTGCTGGTGACACTGTTGGGGATTTATTCAAAATTGAAGGCATACTGAACCAGCATGGCTACTACAGCATCTTGCAGCATCATGCTATTCCATCCGTTTTGCGTTTAGTTGGACCATCATTTATTTTTCAACAGGACAATGACCCCAAACACACCTCCAGGCTGTGTAAGGGCTATTTGACCAAGAAGGTGAGTGATGGGGTGCTACGCCAGATGACCTGGCCTCCACAGTCACCAGATCTGAACCCAATCGAGATGGTTTGGGGTGAGCTGGACCGCAGAGTGAAGGCAAAAGGGCCAACAACTGCTAAGCATCTCTGGGAACTCCTTCAAGATTGTTGGAAAACCATTTCCGGTGACTACCTCTTGAAGCTCATCAAGAGAATGCCAAGAATGTGCAAAGCAGTCATCAAAGCAAAAGGTGGCTACTTTGAAGAACCTAGAATATAAGACATATTTTCAGTTGTTTCACACTTTTTTGTTAAGTATATAATTCCACATGTGTTAATTCATAGTTTTGATGCCTTCAGTGTGAATGTACAATTTTCATAGTCATGAAAATACAGAAAAATCTTTAAATGAGAAGGTGTGTCCAAACTTTTGGTCTGTACTGTATATATATAAATAAATAATAAATAAATAATCAATACATAAATGTATAAGTAAAATAAATGAAAAATACAAAATATATACAAAAATTATAAAAGTGACTATATATATAACCACATAAAACATGTGAAAGTGACAGTGCGTAATTGAAGAGTGAATTAATATACATAACAATAAATAGAATATCACATGATTTAAGATATGTTAATCATATATACTGTATAATAGAGTCTATATGTCCAGCTCAGCCTAGAGCATCTCATATACTACCACAGGAATTTGTATAAGTGCATATCCAAGGAGTATTAAAACATATATAAATACATACAGAAATAAAGTTGATGTATACAAAGATATCTATAGAGAAAACGTCAACACGCCTTGGTAAGGTTTAGGCATCGTATGTGTATAGGCCATCCAAAAGATGAAGGAAAGAATTATTTATAGTTGTAGTATCATCATGAGGCCTTGTCACCAAACGGCAATATATGCGGGTGCTCCATATGTTTGATGGAAAAAATTATTATCACTCAGAAGAATGCTAAGAAAAGAAAAACACAGACCATTAATAAATAAGCAATTGGATAAACCACCCTGCACGAAAATATATGGAGTAAATTAGGATAGAACATCATTACAAAAATTATTTAAAACACTAAAACCTCAATATATGGATAATTAGAGAAATGGGGCATAGCTAATCTGTTCATATAAGCAGGGTCGGACTGGGGTGTCTGGGGCCCACAGGGAGAACTGACTCTTGGGGCCCACCTACAGCCATATGCAAATATCTGTTATCCGCTATCCCTGTTATAGTGGAGCATTGACTGGCGGCTCGAAAACATCTACTGTGCGACACTAACTGGGATGTACAATTACGGTAGTTTGCATTAAAGAGCTTCTTTGGTTAAAACAAGTTATCACCGATCCATGGGATCCACAGGATCGGTGATCACTTATTGATCGTTTGGGTCCGAACATTGGAAAACGCACCTATCAGAAGAATGGGGAAGTTTCATCCCTGACAGGACACTTATCCCCATTTTAAAATGGAGCTTCCAAAAAAGAGCAGCGCTCACAGCCACTGAGGGAATGAATGGATCAGTGGTCGCATCTCACATGCCACTCCAGTCTAATGGGGTGAAAAGCTTCACATTCTGCCGATTGTGTCCCAGCAGTCAGACCCCCACCAATCAATATTATCACTGATCCTGTGGAGAGGTGATTATTTGTTTTCACCAGAGAACCCCTGTAAGTGCATCTCTGCCGCTCTGGTCCAAGTATTTAATCTCTAAGGCCACGGCCCCACTATCAGTATTTGGTCAGTATTCTGTCAGTATATTTTCTCAGGAGTGGGAGCCAAAACCAGGTGAGGAACAATCAGAGAAAAGGTATAATAGAAACAAGTCACCAATTCTGCATTTATCACCCACTCTTGGTTTTGGCAGCGACTCCTGAGAAAAAATACTGACCGAATACTAATGGTGGGGCTGTGGCCTAATGGAAAAAAATATTTTCCTAGTTAATATCAGCAAGAACAAAATGACTGCCATACACAACACAGTCCACTATATCAACACCAATAATACCACATACAAAAGGGACAAATATCGCCACACCATGACTAGATCACATATTACCACCACATAGTGACCGAATAATACCACATACAAGGAACAAATACGGCCACACCATGACCAGACCACATATTACCACCCCAAAGTGACCAAATACTACAATACTGATCATGAATACAAACCACAATACTAACAACACTGTTATTACCACCAGCGACATTATACACAAGAGCTCTGTATATAGTGTACAGTGTACAGGTAATACAGTGACCACCAGTGACATTATACACAGGAGCTCTGTATATAGTGTACAGGTAATACAGTGGTCACCAGTGACATTATACACAGGAGCTCTGTACATAGTGTATAGTGTACAGGTAATACAGTGATCACCAGTGACATTATACAGTCATGGCCAAAAGTATTAATAATGAGACAAATAGTAATTTTTCCATAGTTTACTGCTTCATTTTTTGTAATGGCAATTTGCATATACTCCTGAATGTCAAAGAGTGATCAGCTTAACAGCAGTTACTGTACTTGCAAAGTCAATATTTGCCCAGAAAATGAACTTTAACCCCAAAAACACATTCCAACATCATTGCAGTCCTGCCTTAAAAGCAGCAGCTAACATCGTTTTAGTGATTGATCCATTAACACAGGTGTGGGTGTTGATGAGGACAGGGCTGGCGATCAATCAGTCATGATTAAGTAAGAATGACATCACTGGACACTTTAAAAGGAGGCTGGTTCTTGGTATCATTGTTTCTCTTCAGTTAACCATGGTTATCTCTAAAGAAACACGTGCAGCCATCATTGCACTGCACAAAAATGGCCTAGCAGGGAAGAGTATCGCAGCTACAAAGATTGCACCTCAGTCAACAATCTATCGCATCATCAAGAACTTCAAGGAGAGAGCTTCCATTGTTGTCAAAAAGGCTCCAGGGCGCCCAAGAAGGACCAGCAAGCGCCAGGACCGTATCTTAAAATTGTTTCAGCTGTGGGATCGGACTACCAGCAGTGCCGAGCTTGCTCAGGAATGGCAGCAGGCTGGTGTGAGTGCTTCTGCACGCACTGTGAGGCGGAGACTCTTTGAGCAAGGGCTGGTTTCAAGGAGGGCAGCAAAGAAGCCACTTCTCTCCAGAAAAAACATCAGGGACCGACTGATATTCTGCAAAAGGTACAGGGAGTGGACTGCTGAGGACTGGGGCAAAGTCATTTTCTCTGATGAATCCC
Organism: Phyllobates terribilis; assembly: GCF_046119375.1. Classification (NCBI taxonomy): domain Eukaryota; kingdom Metazoa; phylum Chordata; class Amphibia; order Anura; family Dendrobatidae; genus Phyllobates; species Phyllobates terribilis. The sequence goes on from NW_027362762.1 coordinate 149,915,326, forward strand.
CTTTTCAATTGTTTGGGACATCTGGAAAACAGCTTATTCGGAGAAGAAGAGGTGAGCGCTACCACCAGTCTTGTCTCATGCCAACTGTAAAGCATCCTGAAACCATTCATGTGTGGGGTTGCTTCTCAGCCAAGGGAATCGGCTCACTCACAGTCTTGCCTAAAAACACAGCCATGAATAAAGAATGGTACCAGAATGTCCTCCAAGAGCAACTTCTCCCAACCGTCCAAGAGCAGTTTGGCGCCCAAAAATGCCTTTTCCAGCATGATGGAGCACCTTGCAATAAAGCAAAGGTGATAACAAAATGGCTCATGGAACAAAACATAGAGATTTTGGGTCCATGGCCTGGAAACTCCCCAGATCTTAATCCCATTGAGAACTTGTGGTCAATCATCAAGAGACGGGTGGACAAACAAAAACCAACAAATTCTGGCAAAATGCAAGCATTGATTATGCAAGAATGGACTGCTATCAGTCAGGATTTGGTCCAAAAGTTGATTGAGAGCATGCCAGGGAGAATTACAGAGGTCTTGAAGAAGAAGGGGCAACACTGCTAATATTGACTTGCTGCATTAACTCATTCTAACTGTCAATATAACCTATTGCTACTAATAATATGATTGCAATTATATTTCTGTATGTGATATAAACATCAGACAAACACTAATAAAAACCAGAGGCCAGCATATCATGTGAAAATATAATTTTGGTGTCATTCTCAAAACTTTTGGCCATGACTGTACACAGGAGCTCTGTATATAGTGCACAGGTAATACAGTGGTCACCAGTGACATTATACACAGGAGCTCTGTATATAGTGTACAGATAATACAGTGGTCACCAGTGACATTATACACAAGAGCTCTGTATATAGTGTACAGGTAATACAGTGGTCACCAGTGACATTATACACAGGAGCTCTGTATATAGTGTATAGTGTACAGGTAATACAGGGATCACCAGTGACATTATACACAGGAGCTCTGTATATAGTGTCAGTGTACAGGTAATACAGTGATCACCAGTGACATTATACACTGGAGCTCTGTATATAGTGTACAGGTAATACAGTGGTCACCAGTGACATACACAGAAGCTCTGTATATAGTGTATACATAATACAGTGATCACCAGTGACATACACAGGAGTTCTGTATATACTATATACACACGTTGTCAGAATTGTTGGTACCCCTCTTTTAATGAAAGAAAAACCCACAATGGTCACAGAAATAACTTGAATCTGACAAAAGTAATAATAAATTAAAAATCTATGAAAATGAACAAATGAAAGTCAGACATTGCTTTTCTGCTTCCACTGAATTTAAAAAAAAATTAAACTCATGAAATAGGCCTGGACAGAAATGATGGTACCCCTGAAAATAATGTGACAAAAGGGACATGTTAAATCAAGTTGTGTCCACTAATTAGCATCACAGGTGTCTACAATCTTGTAATCAGTCAGTGGGCTTGTATATAGGGCTACAGATACTCACTGTGTTGTTTGGTGACATGGTGTGTACCACACTCAACATGGACCAGAGGAAGCAAAGGAAAGAGTTGTTTCAGGAGATTAGAAAGAAAATTATAGAAAAGCATGTTAAAAGGTAAAGGTTATAAGACCATCTCCAAGCAGCTTGATGTTCCTGTGACTACAGGTGCACATATTATTCAGAAATTTAAGATCCATGGGACTGTAGCCAACCTCCCTGGACGTGGCCGCAAATCAAAGAGACGGATAATATGAATGGTAACAAAAGAGTCCAGGAAAACTTCTAAAGAGATTAAAGGTGAACTTCAAGCTCAAGGAACATCAGTGTCAGATCGTACTATCCACCGTTGTTTGATCCAAAGTGAACTTCATGTAAGACGACCAAAGAGAACACCATTGTTGAAAAAAAAAATAATAAAAAAGCCAGACTGGAATTTGCCAAACTACATGTTGACAAGCCACAAAGCTTCTGGGAGAATGTACTATGGACAGATGAGACAAAAATGGAAGTTTTTGGCAAGGCACATCAGCTCTATGTTCACAAATGGAAAAATGAAGCATATCAAAAAAAGAACACTGTCCCTACTGTGAAACATGGGGGAGGCTGTTATGTTCCGGGGCTGCTTTGCTGCATCTGGTACAGGGTGTCTTGAATCTGTGCAGGGTACAATGAAATCTCAAGACTATCAAGGGATTCTAGAGAGAAATGTGCTGCCCAGTGTCAGAAAGCTTGGTCTCAGTCGCAGGTCATGGGTCTTGCAACAGGATAATGACCCAAAACACACAGCTAAAAACACCCAAGAATGGCTAAGAGGAAAACATTAGACTATTCTGAAGTGGCCTTCTATGAGCCCTGACCTAAATCCTATGGAGCATCTTTGGAAAGAGCTGAAACATGCCGTCTGGAGAAGGCAACCTTCACACACAAGACAACTGGAGCAGTTTGCTCATGATGAGTGGGCCAAAATAGCTGTCGAGAGGTGTAGAAGTCTCATTGACAGTTACAGGAATCGTTTGATTGCAGTGATTGCCTCAAAAGGTTGTTCAACAAAATATTAAGTTAAGAAGAACCATCATTTCTGTCCAGGCCCATTTCATGAGGTTAATTTTTTTTTTAAATTCTGTGGAAGCAGAAAAGCAATGTCTGACTTTCATTTGTTCATTTTCAAAAATTAGTAATTTATCAGATTCAAGTTATTTCTGTGACCATTGTGGGTTTTTCTTTCATTAAACGAGGGGTACCAACAATTTTGACCACGTGTGTAGTGTAAGTGTACATGTAATACACTGACTCACCAGTGATGTCTCTAGGTGAAGTCCTTCATCTTCGCTTTTCTTCTTCATCTGGCACAGACAGCCATCACTTCTTCCAGCCAGGAATCATCTCTGCAGAAAATAACACACAGTTATCAATAACTGATCTCTTCTAGAGAATATTCCCACTTTTCCCCCCGACTACTACACTACACCAGTTGAAGAAAAAAAGCAACATAGTGCCGTCCTGCACAGTAACAGGACCTCTCTTTTGTCCCATCCCATGGAAAACAATTTCCTAAAAAGTAAATTATATTACAGAAGTAATAACGTAATAATAATAATTGGAATCTAAAGTAATAATGTTCCCCACTGGTCACCATAAACTAATAAAGTATGTTCCTCAATCTGGCTCCCAAACAGTAATTAAGTCCCTTGTCTAGCCAGGCACGCCCATATGTCCCTTCTGGCCACCATTTGTCTAGTGTGACCCCTCCATATATTTATCCTAGCACACGTGTATCGAGCCTGCCCCCTCCCATATACCCATCCTAGCCCCCCCCATGTGGCCAGTCTGCCCCCACCACATATCCATCCTTGCCTCCATGTTTCCAGCCTGCGCCCCCATATATCCCACCCATATATCCTCCATGTGTCCAGCCTGCCCTCTACATATCCATCCTGGCCTCCATGTGTCCAGCCTCCCCCCTCATATATCCATACTGCCCTTACCCCCTGCATATATCCATCCTGACACCCCCCATATATCCAGCGTGCCCCTCCATATATGTATGCTAGCCCATGTGTATCGAGCCCGCCCCCCCCACATATTCATCCTAGCCCCCCATGTGTCCAGCCTGTCCCCCCCCATATATCCATCCTGGCCTCCATGTGTTCAGCCTGCCCCCCCATATATCCATCCTGGCCTCCATGAGTCCAGCCTGCCCCCCCCATATATCCTTCCTGGCCTCCATGAGTCCAGCCTGCACCCCCATATATCCATCCTGCCCCCCATATATCCATCCTGGCCTCCATGTGTCCAGCCTGCCCACCCCCCTTTGCCTGGGTCCAGCCAGGGTTCCCCCTTGTGTGTCCAGCCAGGGCCCCCCCTTGTGTGTCCAGCCAGGGTTCCCCCTTGTGTGTCCAGCCAGGGCTCCCCCCCTTGTGTGTCCAGCCAGGGCTCCCCCCCTTGTGTGTCCATCCGGGCCCCCCCTTGCGTGTCCAGCCAGGGTTCCCCCTTGCGTGTCCAGCCAGGGACCCCCTTGCGTATCCAGCCAGGGCTCCCCCCTCGTGTGTCCAGCTTGGCCCCCCCTCGTGTGTCCAGCTTGGCCCCCCCTCGTGTGTCCAGCTTGGCCCCCCCTCATGTGTCCAGCCAGGGTTCCCCCTCGTGTGTCCAGCCAGGGCCCCCCCTCGTGTGTCCAGCCAGGGTTCCCCCCTTGTGTGTCCCGCCAGGGTTCCCCCCTTGTGTGTCCCGCCAGGGTTCCCCCCTTGTGTGTCCCGCCAGGGTTCCCCCTTGTGTGTCCAGCCAGGGTTCCCCCCTTGTGTGTCCAGTAAGCTACCCCCTTGTGTGTCCAGTCGGCTCCCCCCTTGTGTGTCCAGCTGGGCCCCCCTTGTGTGTCCAGCAAGGGTTTCCCCCTTGTGTGTCCATCCAGGACCACCGCTTTTGTGTCCAGTTGGCTCCCCCCTTGTGTGTCCAGCCAGCCTACCCCCTTGTGTGTCCAGCTGGGCTCCCCTTGTGTGTCCAGCCAGGGTTGCCCCTTGTGTGTCCAGCCAGGGTTCCCCCCCTTTGTGTCCAGCCAGGCTACCCCCTTGTGTGTCTGTCCAGCTGGGCCCCCTCTTGTGTGTCCAGCTGGGCCCCCACTTGTGTGTCCAGCTGGGCCCCCCCTTGTGTGTCCAGCTGGGCCCCCCCTTGTGAGTCCAGCTGGGCCCCCCCTTGTGTGTCCAGCTGGGCCCACCCTTGTGTGTCCAGCTGGCCCCCGCCTTGTGTGTCCAGCCAGTGGGTCCAGACCATTACACACACACACCTCTTACCTTCCTGCGCTCCCGTGCGGTGTCCTCCTTCTCCTGAGTTGCGCGCCTCCTTCACAGCAGGCGCAAGACGATGACGTCATACGCCGGCCGGCGAAGGGAGACACGCAGCTTCAGCTGCTTCACTGGGACGTGCGCCGCGGTGGTTCAGGTAATGAACGCTGCGTGCGCGCGTCCCTGCATACACTGTGCCTGCGCTTTTAAAGGGCCCGTGCCCCTTAAAACCGCAGGATTTTTTTTGTTCTCTTCTCCCCCCTCTACTCTGCAGCAGGGGGCGGGGCCCACCGGGAAATTTCCCGGTATCCCGCCAGCCCAGACCGACCCTGCATATAAGCCAAGTGGATGAAGAGTATTCAACTTCCATATCCATCTGCTTTCTTTTTGTACCAGTACTTGACTAATTCTTCCTCCCCTAATATTGGTAGTGATTTTGTCTATACCACGAACCTTCAACAAGGATGCGTCACAATTATGGTGTAAACGAAAATGTTTTGGAATAGTTTTAAGTACCGAAATATCGGTTTCGTCGATTGCTGCTTCAATCCCCAAAATATGTTCGAGTATTCTTTCTTTCAATTGTCTGGTTGTAAGCCCTACATATATTTTGGAACATGGGCATGTGGCATAATAAACCACAGCTTTGGAAGTGCAAGTAATAGATTTGGTGATCAGATAAGTCTTGGAATGCTGAGAGTCCATAAAAGAGGAAGCATATTCAACATTTGGACACGCTACACATCTTCCGCAAGGTTTGCAACCCTTTTCAAGGGAAGATCTTTCCAAAAAATTAGGAGTTGACTCAGGATAGTAGTGACTCCTAGTGAGTTGGTCACTAAGGTTTCTGGCTCTCCTGAACGTGATTTGTGGTCTTTCAGGTAAGTATTGAGTTAATATGGGATCGGCCTTCAATAAAGGCCAAGCTTTATATAGACATTCACGTACCGCAGATGCTTGGGAATGAAAATCGGTGACAAACCGTAATGTATTCAATTCCTTGATTGGTTGTGTGGAATATAGTGATTCATGACGTGTGGTATATTTAGGTCTATGAAAAGCTTTCTTAATAGCACGGTGGCTATATCCCCTTTCTCTGAATCTCGCTGTTAGATCTTTTGCTTGCATGAGAAAATCAGCCTCGGTGGAACATAGCCTTCTCGATCGAAGAAACTGTCCCACAGGAATGGCATTGATCATATGCGTTGGATGTCCTGATGATGCATGTAGTAATGAATTCACCGCCGAAGGTTTGCGTGAATTGTGCTTTGTAGTGTCTTAGTGGCATCTCTCGTTACACTGACATCCAAGAACTCAATGTTATGTGGGTCAGCCTGATATGTCAGATGAATATTGAACTCGTTATCATTGAGTTTCGTCATGAAAGAATTTAAAGAATCAAGGGTGCCCTGCCAGATCAAAAAGATGTCGTTGATGTACCGTACCCAAAAGAGGACGCGGTCCATCGACGGCATCCAATCAGACAGGAAGAGGTCCCCCTCCCACAGCCTGTGCCGCTTCACTGCAGTCCTCAGGAGCGAGATCTGAGAGGCAGAGAAGGAGGTAATACAAGGGCGGGCCAGGCGAGTGAAAGAGACGTGTTTTTCTGGGCACAGCACCGCTCTCTCTTTTTTCCATACCGCGGGGTACCAGTAATAGGATACAAGGGCGGGCCAGAGGGATGTGCTACCGCTCTGATAGTCTTGGAGACAGGGAGGGCTTATACATTACCATAAATATACTCCCTATAAGATGACACCCGGCGTATAAGACGACTCCTGACTCTTGAGAAGATTTTCAGGGGTTAAAAAGTCGTCTTATACGCCGGAAAATATGGTATTTATTTATTTACATATATACAGGGTGGTCCAAAAGTAGGTGGACAGAAAATAATAACATTTATTTTGATTTATATATAAAATTATATTTACTAACACAAGCATAACATTGACAATTAAATTTTATTCTGAACAATAATACAAAAGCCCTTACATTTTATCAACGCAGGTGCTCGAACTGTTTTCCATTACAATTTGCACAGCTTTGAAGTCTGCCTCTTATGCCTCGACAAACTTTTTTGCTCAAGTCTCTTTGGATATTAATTTCTTGAAATGAATCTCTTATGTAATTTTTCAAATCACTGACACTTTTTGGTTTTCGACTATAAAATTTGTCCTTGAGTACTCCCCAAAAGAAAAAATCCATTGGGGTCAAGTCTGGTGAACGTGCCGGCCAATCAAGTGGGCCTCTTCGGCCAATCCATTTATTAGGAAATGTTTCATCAAGATACTCGCGGACTACTCTTGAATAATGTGGAGGGGCCCCATCTTGTTGGAAATAAAGGTCATTTGAATTAGGCTGTTGCTGTAACTGGGGAACAACTTGATTCATTAGAAATTCGAGATACTTATCTCCTGTGACTGTTCCATCAAAAAATATTGGTCCTAAAACACCAAGACTTGAAATACCACCCCAAACGTTGACACCAGGCTCATTTAGTTGTTGCTCTAATGCTAAATGCATGTTCTCATTATACCAGTAAATGCAATTATGTCTGTTAATATGGCCGGATAATTTGAAAGAAGCTTCATCACTCCACATAATGTTATCTAAAATTACTGGATTTTCTTCAATTTCGTTAAGCATAATCTCACTGAATTGCAGCCGCCTGTCTGGATCATCCTTCAATAACCCATGACTTAGATGTGGACGATAAGCTTTCCACCCAATAGATTTCAGGATTCGCATGATAGACGCTCGTGAAATTCCCAATTCCAAAGAGGCTCTTCTGTGGACTTTTTTGGACACTGAACACATGTTTCAGCAACAAGTTGTTTATTATCTTCTGTACAGACTGTTTTGGGTCGACCAGTTTTTGGAGCATTAAGGATTGAGGCAGTGGCATTGAATTTCTCACGAATGCGGTAAATGGTTTGTCTCTTTGGGGCTTGAGTACCAAATGTTTCAACCCAATTTGCTCTAACGGTTTCAGCATTTTGAGATTTCCAATACTCTGTTATAATCCATTTTCTTTGATCTGTATTTAAATCATTTGCCATTATATGTTATCTGAATTATCTGAAAAGAAAACAGATTTGGGGGAGATCTATCTGTGAAAACTAGATCTGTGAAACTGGCTCAGTTGTCCTTAGCAACCAATCAGATTCCACCTTTCATTTTCCAAAGAGTCTGTGAGTAATGAAAAGTGGAATCTGATAGGTTGCTAAAGGCAACTGAGCCAGTTTCACTTTACACCATGTTTGATAAATCTCCCCCTTCATGACCTTATTACACTTTCTGTCCACCTACTTTTGGACCACCCTGTATATATGCTTCTCATTCAGAGTTATTTTTATTAGTTCATATTCCCTTTTTTTTGTCCCTAGCTAACATGTTTTCTTCCTTATATGTTTTTTACCCTTTCACTTTATTTTCCTATAAATTTTTGTTATTCATTTTTTTTTATACACATCACGTTAGTATTTTGCATTGGGGAGGTAAATATGTCTTCGGACAGAGCACGTAATAGTTTTGGAGTCTGTTATACCGTTTATGTTTGTGCGATGAGTTGTACGCATGCCTTCGCTGCCTCCTGTGGTGTCCACATCGGCCTTGTCTCTGTGTCCGGGGGCGCCCGGTCACGTGATTCCCTCATGATTGGGGCGTCATCGGTCACATGACGAGGTTGCCGTGGATGTGGCGGGTGGGTGTCGACAGACATGCGTCATCATGAGCTCGTCCCACACTCATTGGTATAGCGCTCACATGCGCCCCTTGCTATTGGATAGACGGGCTATTTTAAACCCTGCCTATTTCCATTGACGCCACCCCCTGATGAAGGCAGCTGTGCCGAAACGCGCGTCGGGGTGTGCGTCATTGAGGAGGGTGCTGGTATCCACAGTGGATGTAAGTAGTTGTTGGCTACTATAGACATGGACATTTTTGCTGCTTTACCTGATCCCCTGTAGAGTCCGCAGGCAGAGGAACTTCCATATTAGTTTCCAAATCTAATCATGGTTTCTGTGCATTAGATATATTTTCTGGCATTTTATTGGTCTATATCTCACCTGATTGATTTACTTGAATTCATGATTTGCCTTATGGGCATCAGCCACTTGGCATTATACATTATCATACAACATTTATACTTTATTATATCGTTAGGCACTTGCACTTTAATAAAGTTTGCACTTTACCCATAAAAACATTATTCAGCAGCTTATACTGATGGATGTCTAATGCAATTATATATACCATACCTTGTGTTATTTATTGCACCCTCTCCATTGGTGCCCCTCCACCGCATTGTTTTTAATATTTCCTGTGTTCTGTGATTCATCACCTTTGCTTGTTAAAATGTAATAAATATATTTCTAAGATATACTTGACCTTATTTTGAAGTGTGTTTCTCTCGTTCCTCAGTAGTATGTTTGCTTCATAGAATCATAGAATCATAGAATCATAGAATGGTAGAGTTGGAAGGGACCTCCTGGGTCATCTGGTCCAACCCCCTGCTCAAAGCAGGATTCACTAGATCATCTCAGACAGATGTCTGTCCAGCCTCTGTTTGAAGACGTCCATTGAAGGGGAACTCACCACCTCTCGTGGCAGCCTGTTCCACTCATTAATCACCCTAACTGTCAAAAAGTTTTTTCTAATATCTAATCTGTGTCTCCTCCCATTTAGTTTCATCCCATTGCTTCTAGTCTTTCCTTGTGCAAATGAGAATAAAGATGATCCTTCTACAATGTGACAGCCCTTGACATATTTGTAGACAGCTATTAAGTCTCCTCTCAGTCTTCTTTTTTGCAAGCTAAACATTCCCAAATCCTGCAACCGTTCCTCATAGGACATGGTTTGCAGACCAGTCACCATTCTGGTCGCTCTTCTCTGAACTTGCTCCAGTTTGTCTATGTCTTTTTTAAAATGTGGTGCCCAAAACTGTACACAGTATTCCAGATGAGGTCTGACCAAAGAGGAGTAAAGACCGATAATGACTTCACGTGATCTAGACTGTATGCTTCTGTTAATACATCCCAGAATTGTATTTGCCTTTTTTGCTGCTGCATCACACTGTTGACTCATGTTCAGTCTATGATCTATTAGTATACCTAAGTCTTTTTCACATGTACTGTTGCTTAGCTCTATTCCTCCCATTCTGTATATGCTTTTTTCATTTTTATTGCCCAGATGTAGTACTTTGCATTTTTCCCTGTTAAAAACCATTCTGTTGGTTGCTGCCCACTGCTCCAGTTTATTTAGGTCTTTTTGAATCCTCTCTCTCTCTTCTCTAGTATTAGCTATCCCTCCTAGCTTTGTGTCATCAGCAAATTTAATCAGTTTACCCTCAATTCCTTCATCTAAATCATTGATAAAGATGTTGAACAATACAGGTCCCAGGACGGAGCCCTGTGGTACCCCACTTGAGACATTCATCCAGCTGGATGTGAAGCCATTTACAACCACCCTTTGAGTCCGATCACTAAGCCAGTTATGAATCCACCTAACAGTTGCCTGGTCCATTGCATACTTGGTCATTTTTTCAATAAGGATGATGTGAGATACTTTGTCAAATGCTTTGCTGAAGTCAAGATATACTATATCTACAGCATTTCCCTGATCCACCCAGTCAGTGATTCTGTCATAGAAGGAAATTAAGTTAGTCTGACATGACTTGTTAGTTACAAACCCATGCTGACTCTGGTTAATCACTTCATTCTTATCCATGTACTTACATACATGTTGTTTAATAATTTGTTCAAAGATCTTTCCTGGTATAGAAGTCAGACTCACCGGCCTATAGTTCCCTGGGTCCACCTTCTTCCCCTTTTTGAAGATAGGAACAACATTTGCTCTTCTCCAGTCTTCTGGGACTTCTCCTGTTCTCCAAGAATTTTCAAAGATTATGGAGAGTGGTTCTAAAATTTCTTCTACAATCTCCTTCAGTACTCTGGGGTGTAATTCATCTGGACCTGGAGACTTGAACTCATTTATGTTAGCTAAATATTCCCTCACAATCTTTCTGTTTACTGATAACTTGGATTCCTCTATTCCTTTAAAAGGACAGTGAAGATCAGTTGATGTTACATTTTCTTTCTGAGAGAAAACAGATGCAAAATAGGAATTAAAAAGTTCGGCCTTCTCAACATCCTCTCTTACCATTTCGATGGTCCCATTTTTTCTAATAGATCCATGATTGAGTTAAAATAGAACATTCTCTGATATATTATATACCCATTTGATTCTCTCCTTTATCTCCTTTTGTGCATATCCAGACATGGGTATACACTTCCTGATTTTGGTTATTTTCTGTTGTCGTCCTCCTCCTTCTCCTCATCCTCCACCACCATATCACCAGGGTGACTGTGATGCAACACCCACATCATTTTTTTGTAAGGGTATTTATGATGCCCGTAGGAAATTTTTTTAGAGGCCTACCTCTAACAAACTGAATGTTATACAGTATGTTCTGTTCATGTATACCCCCTAGGGGTAAATGCTTTTCAGCCCATGCACTTAGTGCATGGGCATTACCAGTATAGGAGACTCATTCCTTAACAATGGTAACAATTTTTCTAATGAGGACCTCCTCCACTTCTCTTCAAAGGGGTATTGGAGTGTGTCCAATTTTTGGTCAGCACTTGCCGTCACTGCATGGGCATTACCATGCATTGACGATGGGTTGCGAGCTTACGTATTTTGGCCAAAATATCAACTAATACCTCATATGATATTTTTTGCACTTTTTTTATCTGCCAGGGCACGGCCAGGCCCAGTAATGGTGACCTTGTGAGTGGGGGCTTCACAACTCTGCGATGCACGGATAGGGTGCCGGGCATCCCGCCTAGTCGAATAGTAGGGGCGTGTAATAGGATGCTGGCTAGGCACAGTGCCGCGAGTGTGTGAATTGCACCCTACTGCAAGTTTCATCTGTGTGCAGTTTTAATGCTGGGTAGTCGCCCCTCCAGTGAGAGTGAGTGAGGGCGATTGTTCATTAGCATTCTGCACCTGTGTTACCTCCTTCTAACAATGGGGGCCGGCCGTGTCCTGGTGTGCATTTTTTCTTGAAACCTTGGCTGGTGAGTACCATTGCCTTTTGCTATTTTCTAAAAATTCTGTCTATTGTTCTGGCTATGCTGTCTGCTTTTAATATTAGAGTAGGGACTCGCAAAACCGTGAGGACCCTTGACGATGGGTTGCAAGCTTACGTATTTTGGCCAAAATATCAACTAATACCTCATATGATATTTTTTGCACTTTTTTTATCTGCCAGGGCACGGCCAGTCCCAGTAATGGTGACCTTGTGAGTGGGGGCTTCACAACTCTGCGATGCACGGATAGGGTGCCGGGCATCCCGCCTAGTCGAATAGTAGGGGCGTGTAATAGGATGCTGGCTAGGCACAGTGCCGCGAGTGTGTGAATTGCACCCTACTGCAAGTTTCATCTGTGTGCAGTTTTAATGCTGGGTAGTCGCCCCTCCAGTGAGAGTGAGTGAGGGCGATTGTTCATTAGCATTCTGCACCTGTGTTACCTCCTTCTAACAAAAGGGGGCCGGCCGTGTCCTGGTGTGCATTTTTTCTTGAAACCTTGGCTGGTGAGTACCATTGCCTTTTGCTATTTTCTAAGCATTACCAGTATAGCAAACCCACTGCTTTATAATGGGAACATTTTTTTTACTGAGGCCCTCCTCTATGTCTCTTCAAAGGGGTATTGGAGTGTGTCTTAATTTTTGGCAGCCCTTGTAGTCACTGCATACACAATAATAGTATAGGAGACCCACTCCTTTATAATGGGAACATTTTTTTACTGAGGCCCTCCTCTATGTCTCTTCAAAAGGGTATTGGAGTGCGTCCTACTTTTTGGCAGCCCTTGCAGTCACTGCATACGCAATAACAGTATAGGAGACCCACTCCTTTATAATGGGAACTTTTTTTTTTACTGAAGCCCTCCTCTATGTGTCTTCAAATTGGTATTGTTTTTTTTTCAAAATTTAGGCAGCCCTTTCAGTCACTGCATATGTAATAACTATAGCAGAACTGCTCCTTTATAATGGGAACATTTTTTTAACTGAGGCCCTCCTCTATGTGTCTTTAAATTGGTATTGGGGTTTTTCCAAAATTTAGGCAGCCGTTGTAGTCACTGCTGCGCAATTACTGTATAGCAGAGCTGCTCCTTTATAATGGGAACATTTTTTACTGAGGCCCTCTTCTATGTGTCTTCAAATTGGTATTGGGGTTTTTTCAAAATTTAGGCAGCCGTTGCAGTCACTGCATATGCAATAACTGTAAAGAAGAACTGCTCCTTTATAATGGGAACATTTTTTTACTGAGGCCCTCCTCTATGTGTCTTCAAATTGGTATTGAGGTTTTTCCAAAATTTGGGCAGCCTTTTCAGTCACTGGATACGCAATAACAGTACAGGAGACCCGCTCCTTAATAATGGGAATTTTTTTTTAAATCAGGCCCTCTATGTGATTCAAAGGTGTAATCGGGGTTTTTCCAATTTTTGGACAAACCTTAGAGTTACTGCATACGCTATAACACTATAGGAGACCCGCTCCTTAATAATGGGGTCATTTTTTTTTTAAATCGGGCTCTCTATGTGCCTTCAAAGGTGTACTGGGGTTTTTCCAAATTTTGGGCAGGCCTTGAAGTCACTACATACGCTAGAACAGTATAGGAGACCTGCTCTGTAATAATGGGAACAACAAAGCATAGCCAGCTGATGGCCCTCTAACAATAGTGAGGGCCAACTGTTGGCCCTTTAACAATAGTAAAGGCCGCCTGATGACCCTATAAAAATAGGCTTTGTGACTTTCAGAGTCCCTCCTTCATAAATGAAACAGCATGTGTCTGATCATATCTCACATACCACATGGACAGATAAAGTAGTAAAATGTTAAAATTACATTTACCAGTGAAGGTATTTTTCATCATTGAAAGCAATGCCAAAGTGCAAAAACGCATCAATAACACTACGTATGAACATAGGCCAAGGTGTGGAGGAGCATTTTTTGTGGGGTTATTTATTTTGCCTTAAATGCAAGTCATTACCCTAGAAAGGATGTTCCTTTTTTTCCTTCCATGAAAATCCATTTTGGTTTCATTTTTGTATGCTTTATTGTGAGTCCATAAAAGTGGCATAATACTCTGACAACATTGTTCACAGCAGTCACCTGGGAGTCAGAGATGCTTCCATGGGTCTTCCCCATGCTGTTCCCATGTAATTTGGGCACTGTTCCCATCGATTTGGGCAATTTTTAGGCCCCCTGCAGAACTTCGGGGGGCCACCGGAAAAATGCTTGAGTTTCCCATAAACATACATTGGGATCGTTGTTCGGGTCGAGCACCCGAGCATTACAAATTGCTCGACCCGAGCAACGAGCACCCGAGCATTTTAGTGCTCGCTCATAACTATTCATTCATCAGTCATTCTCCTGCATTCTTAACCCCCCACTGTAATACTCCTGCTCCCCTGATTCATTATAATTACATGCCCCCAATTCATTATAATTATGCTATAATTACATATCCTCACCCAATTCATTATAATTACATGTCCCCAAAATCATTGTCATGTTTTCTCTCCCACCCCTCACCTTCACTTCATTATAATTAAATTTCCTCTCCCTCAGCCCCATTTCTTTCACTTTATAGAAAAAAAAGAATTAATACTTACCTCTCTATATGATGTCTTGCAGCTCCACTTCCTCTTGTGGCCAATGCGTAGATGCCGGCGCGGTGACGTGATCATCCCGGTTGAGTCACAGAGAAGACAACGTAACTTCCAATAGCTGCGCTGCCATTCTCTATTGATGGAAGCAGAGCTTGAGTAATGCTCCATGGTAAACAATTGTTAGCGCCAATGGTGGTGCAAAAAATATTACAATGAGGGAAATCTGGTCATACCCCCCAGGTTCTCTGGCACCCGGGGCCAAGAATTCTGTTTGCCCTCCCCTCTCAGTGGTTTGAGTAGTCATCATCATTTTACCAGTCATTCATATGCGATTTGCTCACTTACAGTCACGTGCAGACTAACTGCTCTTCCCAATTCTCTCAATGGTCAATGAAAAACTGAGAGAAACATGGAAAAAAATAGCTGTCACATGACCGTAAGTATGAAAATCGCATATGAGTGAAGTGACCATGTGATGACTGCTGGAACCAGCAAGTATAGCTACATGCTGTTAGGATTGGCATGTGTAATGCAGCGGCTTGCGGCATTACTGTAATGGTCCAGGGTGTGTTTTGGCTGACCATGTACCCCCCCTCAGGTGACTGATCACATGACTGTGACATCAGCACAGGTCCTGTGCACACAGAAGGTCTGATCACATGACTGTGACATCAGCACAGATCCTGTGTGTGCACTGGAGGATATATAAACCCTGGTAGTTTTGAGACAGAGTGTGAAAGGTGTGAGGCCTGTTCCCTGTGTGGGACACCGTTAGAGTGTGAGGCCTAGTGAGGCCTAGTGAAGCCTGGTGAAGCCTGAAAGGCAGAGGCTGGATCCTTATGTGTAAGAGATGCCAGTAGCCTTGGAGGGCAAGAGGCTTGAAAGACAAGAGTCTTGAAAGGCAGAGGCTGGATCCTGTGTGTGCAAGAGATGCCAGTAGCCTTGGATGGTACGAGGGCTGGAGACCCCCATCTGGGAAGCCGTAAAGCCACAGCTGTGGCAGAACAAATCTGAAGCAGCTAAAACCCGGCAAAGGTAAAACACTGCTTGATGTGGACATTTATATTGTTACCTTGCTGAAGGCTGTATCTGGAGCCAAGTGGACATATCTGCCACTGGAAAGGCTCTTGGACATTATATGTGTAATTTGTCGGTGAGCCACTGAGATGGACTCAGTTAGAAGCAGTTATGAAGTGTAATAAACTGCTGGATTGTAAAATACCGGAAAGTTATTGCATGTGTGCTTTAATTGACCCAGTAAAGCGAGTGTCCCCCAGCTTGATGACTAGCGCTGCCTTACATGTGGTTGGAGAATGCGGGCAACTGCAGCCTGGTTGCTAGGGGCAACTGCTGCCTGGTTGCTAGGGGCAACGGCACAGGACAACGAGTGTGGATACAAGCATCTTGCTGTAACTCTGCGGGGTTACGAAAATTGTCCTCGCACTCAAACCTGGTTTGCTGTGGCTCGGCGGGGTCACGAAGATTAGAGCGTCTGGCTGTAACTCGACGGGGTTATGAAAATTGTCCTCGCACTCAAACCTGGTTTGCTGTGGCTCGGCGGGGTCACGAAAATTAAAGCATCTGGCTGTAACTCAGCGGGGTTACAAAAATTGTCCTCGCACTCAAACCTGGTTTGTTGTGGCTCGGCTGGGCCACGAAAATTTTCCGGGGAGAGCGGTGTGAAGTGTCTAGCGTGAATAGTGTACCGCGATGGCCATGAATGGTGCAGTATCTCCAGACGGAATGGAGAATGGGTTAGATTACCGGCTGCAAACATCCTGCAGAAAAATGGAGTGTCCTGAAGAAATGCAGGAGCTGATAAAGTTGGCTGTGAAGGGAGCAGCAAATGAGACTGAAGCTATTGAGCGATTAAAGTGCCTGTTAAAATCGCAGCAGGCATTGGAGAAACAGCAGCAGGTATTTGAGAAACCACAACAGGTCGTGGTGCAGGAAGGGCAGGAGCTGTTGGCCCTTTACAGAAAGGCGGCAGTGGACCATTCTGTGAGTTCTCCGGGGGCGGCAGTATTGTCCCAGAGTGCCCGGGGAGGTGGTAAAAGATGTTATGAATGGGGTCCTAAGACTATTGCTGATTTTTTTTGTAAAAATCCCCCTACAGGTGTGGGTGTCCAAAAGGGGGCGGAGTCTCAAAAGGGGGCGGATTTTCAAAAGAGCATGGAGTATAGAAAAGTAAAAATTTGTTACTGGTTGTGGGTTGGTACTGCCTAAAAATGACAATTTGACCGTTGATAATGGGGTAGCTCCAGTAGAAGGGGTTGATGTCAAGGTGGGAGGTGACTTGTTGGTCCACGACACCATGGGGAGTGACACAGACCCCACAACTGACGGTGACACTATGAAAGTAGAAAGAGAGTTCAGTCAGGAGGGGCTAGACGAGGGGAGAGAGTCCCCCTCTCGTCGTCGACGGCGTAAAGGCCACAAAAAAGTTGCTCATGTAGATTTTGCTGAAAGGGCAAATAAAGAAAATGCAAGGCTGTGTGCCTTTATTCCGAGTTTGGATCCTCTTTTAGAAGAGGAGGAGGTGACGTTGCCAGTAGCAACCTCCGGTACAGCACTGAGACAGAAGGATCAGGATCTGACAGCCCTGAAAGAGGAGGTGGCCAGTCATGACCAAGAGCTGGAGCCTATCAGGCAGCAGTATCAGAGTGACGTGCAGCAACGAAGGGAAAACCTGGAGAACGTGTCCTCAGACCAGCTGAGCCTGGAGTCTGAACGGCAGAAAATAAACCAGGTTGTAAGGAACTTGCAGCGAGAACTGGAAGAAAGCAACGAGGAAATTAACCAATGGAAGGAAATGTTCCAGGAAATTATGGAGGACCGCCGCAAAACCAAGGAGGAGGTTTTGCAGTTGAAGCTTGAGAAGTAGGCGCTGCAGGATGAAGTTTCTGGGCGTGAACAAAACCTAGAATGACTGTGCGAACAGTTCAACCGGAAGCTGTGTGAATCCAAGAAGGAATATGGTGAACGCAGTGGGGAACCGCAACAAATTAAGAGAGACTATGAGGATCTCCTCAAGGTTAAAGAAAAACTAGAGGATGATAAGGCGGACGCAGAGCTCATGCGCCAAGTGGTTGAGACCACTCTGCAGGACACCCGTGATGAAAATGATGATCTCCGCAGAAAGACCCTAGATCTGGAAGCTCAGGTGAAGGAGCTGCAGACGTTCTGTGATAATCTCCAGAGGGCAGAGACGTGCCTTAAGGAAAGAATCAGCAAGATGGAATCTGAGCGGAAAAAGATGGAGGAGTCTATCGGAGAAGCCACAGACCAGGGCCAGGAGTTGGCCACTGGAGATGGGAGGTATGAAACAGATACCTCCTCGAATAATGCAAGCTCGAATGATTCGGTGGATGTAAGAACCGAGATCAAGGAGCTCAAGGAGACGCTACAAGCCCATTTGAAGCAAGAGAAGCTTGAGAGACTGGCTGTTGAGAGCCGAGTGGGCACATTGGAGACAGAGAGGTCTGAGAGAACTCTACTGTTAAAGGAGCAGTTGAAGCAGGAAGAGCTTCAGAGATGGGCTGCTGAGAGGCGAGTAGCTGAGCTAGAGGAAGAAGTTTTCATGCTCAAAGGATGCCTGGCAAAGTATCACTCAGTGAACGAGGCCTCCTTGGAGAAGGAAAAGGGAAAAAAAGTTTCCACTTACTCCTTTATACCATGAGAAGGTGGACCTGAGGAGAGCTAAGAGAGTGTTAACAGAAGATAAGTATGAAATGGGAGTGGTCAAGACGAAAATTCTTGAATTTGTAGCTGTGAGTCAGCTCAGGGGAAGCATGCAGGGTGAAGAAGCTGAAAGTCAGTTGCCCCTGAAACCTGAGCCAGATGATCGTTTGGAGACCACTGGTGAGACAGAAACCTCTCGGTACAAGTGCCTCATAGATGTACCCGAGGATTTGAGAGAAGAATGCACCAGTGAGTCCATGCATGAAGAGTTTAAGCATGCCGTGGGAGCCTGTAAGGTGTACTCGACCTCAGAAGCTAAACAGCTGGTGGTTTTGTCCACGACCGAAGTCACAGTGAAGAGGGTGGCGATCCTAAGTGACATGCACTGGCGATGTATTCGCACGAAGCGGTTTCTCCGGTTGAAGACGAAACAAGCCGTTAAACAACTGGAGCTTATGAGAAAAGCTCACAGTCTTCGGGAAGAGGTCATCCGGGTGCCTCATGTTCTGGTGAGAAAGCTTATTGGAAGAAATGGCCAAGCCATGCAGATGTTGGTAAAGAAGTCTGGTGTGATGAAAGTAAGCAGTCCACGTGATCGACAGGACTGGATACCAGATGAAGACGGCATGGTGTCATTCTCCGCTGTAGGAAAGGAAGAAAATCTTGCATATATACGCATGCTGATGGAGTACCGAGTGACCTACCCGCGAGAGGTAGAACAGTTGAATCTCGCCAGACTGCAAATGGAAAGGCAGCATCGCCTGAGCAGCAGAAGGTGGCAGCCGTCTAGAAATTGTGAGACCAGACAGAGAAAGGGCCCCCTAAATAACAGAACAGCTACAGCTGAAGTTAGGGACCTTTCAAGATGTCCTGAGAGTAGTGGGCGTGGGTTTAGAGGTAGTGAGACCACCAGTAACTCAGGTTTGAGAGGTCCATACAAACGACCCAATAGAGTATGGAACAGTACGATGTCGAACCGGACCTTAGATACCAGGGCATGTGAGTCACACTGCTGTATTGACCGCTGGGAGCGGGGGAGGTCTGACAAGGTTACGACTGACCGCTGGGAGCGGGGGAGGTCTGACAAGGTTACGACCCGGAAATGTGACTTGACGAAGTCAGTGACAATGACGGATGGTAGGTCCCTAAGGAATGGGCTAATGTCGATGACTAATGTTCCAGGGGCTGGGCAGCGCAATTGTCAAGTACATGGTCTCAGTGTGAGCTGTGGGTTATAATGTGATTGTGTATATTATGTGTTCAACCCCACAAGTTTGAACAGAGGGGGGGGATATGTAATGCAGCGGCTTGCAGCATTACTGTAATGGTCCAGGGTGTGTTTTGGCTGACCATGTACATCCCCCTCAGGTGACTGATCACATGACTGTGACATCAGCACAGGTCCTGTGCACACAGAAGGTCTGATCACATGACTGTGACATCAGCACAGGTCTTGTGGGTGCACTGGAGGATATATAAACCCTGGTAGTTTTGAGACAGAGTGTGAAAGCATGAGGCCTGTTCCCTGTGTGAGGCCTAGTGAGGCCTAGTGAAGCCTGGTGAAGCCTGAAAGGCAGAGGCTGGATCCTGTGTGTGCAAGAGATGCCAGTAGCCTTGGATGGTACGAGGGCTGGAGACCCCCATCTGGGAAGCCGTAAAGCCACAGCTGTGGCAGAACAAATCTGAAGCAGCTAAAATCCGGCAAAGGTAAAACACTGCTTGATGTGGACATTTATATTGTTACCTTGCTGAAGGCTGTATCTGGAGCCAAGTGGACATATCTGTCACTGGAAAGGCTCTTGGACATTATATGTGTAATTTGTCGGTGGGCCACTGAGATGGACTTAGTTAGAAGCAGTTATGAAGTGTAATAAACTGCTGGATTGTAAAATACCGGAAAGTCGTTGCATGTGTGCTTTAATTGACCCAGTGAAGCGAGGGTCCCCCAGCTTGATGACTAGCGCTGCCTTACACATGCTACAGTGCATTTTATAATTAAAGGCTTGCCCAGGTTTGAGATGAAAGTCTGCAGTCACTCTAGGTGACGACAAGCTTCTCAATTCTCACAGCACATGCACTGCACACTTTTAGGATTTTCTCTTGCTGGTGGCAAAATTGGACTGTCATTTGAGCATAAGTATGCAATTTGTATACTTCTGGCCATATTCCGACTATACATTACACGTGTCCGACCTCGTTCAATTGATTTTCAGTGAGTGAGGCCACGTATATCTACTTGGCATACTTGCGGTTTCGTGACCTCCCACTCTCACTGCCAGAGCCAAAAAATCTTGACAGTATGCACTGTGCACTGGGAGAATTCAGAACTCTGCAGTCACATAGAATGACTGCAGACTCATGAAAAACAACCCCTTTAATGCTCCTAACATATAAAAAAGCATAGTAACCCTTAACCCTAGAACGCATGACCATAAAAATCTACACTTTCACATACCTGGGGCCTTTTAGGCCCGTGTGCAAATAATAAATAAATGACCAACTGGAAATGACAAACAACTATATTCCTGAGGAATACCTAGAGTTTCAAAATTCTAACTAAAGTAATCTTGCAGAAAATGGAAAACAATTAACAGGGCGGGCCTGCGAGGCCCCAGGTATGCATTCTAGGGTTAACTTGTCAGACAGCACACTTTATTAACATATAGTGGGTACGGAAAGTATTCAGACCCCTTTAAGTTTTTCACTCTTTGTTTCATTGCAGCCATTTGGTAAATTCTAAAATGTTCATTTTTTTTCTCATTAAAGTACACTCTGCACCCCATCTTGACTGAAAAAAAACAGAAATGTAGAAATTTTTGCAAATTTATTAAAAAAGAAAAACTGAAATATCACATGGTCATAAGTATTTAGACCCTTTGCTCAGCCACTCATCTTTAAGTCATATGCTGTCCATTTCCGTGTGATCCTCCTTGAGATGGTTCTACTCCTTTATTAGAGTCCAGCTGTGTTTAATAAAACTGATAGGACTTGATTTTGAAAGACACACACCTGTCTATATAAGACCTCACAGCTCACAGTGCATGTCAGACCAAATGAGACTCATGAGCTCAAAGGAACTGCCCAAGGAGCTCAGAGAGAGAATTGTGGCAAGGCACAGATCTGGCCAAGGTTACAAAAGAATTTCTGCATTACCCAAGGTTCCTAAGAGCACAGTGGCCTCCATAATCCTTAAATGGAAAAAGTTTGGGACCACCAGAAGTCTTCCTAGACCAGGCCATTTAGCCAAACTGAGCAATTGTGGGAGAAGAGCCTTGGTGAGAGAGGTAAAGAAAAATCCAAAGATCACTGTGGCTGAGCTCCAGAGATGCAGTAGGGAGATGGGAGAAAGTTCCACAAAGGCAACTTTCACTGCAGCCCTCCGCCAGTCGGGCCTTTATGGCAGAGTGGCCCGACGCAAGCTTCTCCTCAGTGCAAGACATATGAAAGCATACATAGAGTTTGCTCAAAAACACATAAAGGACTCCCAGACTATGAGAAATAAGATTCTCTGGTCTGATGGACGAAGATAGAACTTTTTGGTGATAATTCTAAGCGGTATGTGTGGAGAAAACCAGGCACTGCTCATCACCTGCCCAATACAATCCCAACAGTGAAACATGGTGGTGGCAGCATCATGCTATGTGGGTGTTTTTCAGCGGCAGGGACAGAACGACTGGTTGCAATTGAAGGAAACATGAATGCGGCCAAGTACAGAGATATCCTGGATGAAAACCTCTTCCAGAGTGCTCTGGACCTCAGACTTGGCCGAAGGTTCACCTTCCAACAAGACAATGACCCTAAGTACACAGCTAAAATAACAAAGGAGTGGCTTCAGAACAACTCTGTGACCATTCTTGACTGGCCCAGCCAGAGCCCTGACCTAAACCCAATTGAGCATCTCTGGAGAGACCTGAAAATGGTAGTCTACCATTCAACCTGACGGAACTGGAGAGGATCTGAAAGGAAGAATGGCAGAGGATCCCCAAGTCCAGGTGTGGAAAACTTGTTGCATAATTCCCAAGAAGACTCATGGCTGTACTAGCTCAAAAGTATGCTTCTACTCAATACTGATCAAAGGGTCTGAATACTTATGACCATGTGATATATCAGTTTTTCTTTTTTAATAAATTTTAAAAAATTTCTACATTTCTGTTTTTTGGTGGGGTGCAGAGTGTACATTAATGAGAAAAAAAATGAACTTTTTAGAATTTACCAAATGGCTGCAATGAAACAAACCATGAAAAATTTAAAGGGGTCTGAATACTTTCCGTACCCACTGTAGCCATGCATCACGTAATCTTACAAGTTATAGATTGTTACATGTATACAGGATCAGCGTTCATACGGGCAGGCGTTCATAGGAGATTTATAATGACGGGCACGGGGGTCTTCTGCAGAACCCCAGCTGTAATCACAACTAGTGATGATCGAGCACTAATTTGCTTGAGTGCTCAGTACTCGAATGGAAGTCAATGGGAAACTCTATCATTTTTCCATATGACCCTAACGGGAGGGCTGGGGAGACAGGAAAATCACTGAAATGGATGGAAACAGCGCTAAAATGACATGGGAACAGCATGGGGAAGACGCCTGAAAGCATCTCTGGCTCCCAGGTCACTGATAGAACAATGTTGTCAGAGTATTACGCAACTTTTAGATACTGACAATAACACATAGAAAACCGAAGATAAAATGCATTTTACAGGAAAAAATGTTAGGGAATATTCTTTCCTGCATAATGACTTGTATAGAAGGCAAAATTAAACAGAGAAAAAAAAAGCCTCCACCACCTCTTAATAGCCGGGCCATCTCTCACTATATTTCTCCGTCTTCTATGACTATAGTAGATGACATAGTAGATGGGGATACAAAACTACTCCCACCGGTAGTCACTGGTAGATGTAATTTTAACATTTTACTACCTTACCTGGCCATGTGGTGGGTGTGGCATGGACAGACACATCCTGTTTAATTTAATGAAGGAGGGACTTTGATACTCACAAAGCCTATGCACTAAGTGCAAGGGATGAAAAACATTTACCTCTGGGGGGTATGCATATAAATATGTAAGTGAATTGAAGAGGTAGGGCTTACATCTTATAAAAATTATGAAGGAGGGCATCATATACATCCTGGAAAAATTAAGAGCAAAGGTTGCATAATGACCCTCTAAAAATTATGAGCGAGGGCTGCCTGAAAACCCTCTAAAAATTGTAAGAGAGGACTGCCTGTTTACCATCTAAAAATATGAAGCAAGAGCCGCATGATGACCCTTCAAAAATTTGGAATGAGTACTGCATGATGACCCTCTAACAATTTGGAGCGAATGCCACATGATGACCCTCTAAAAATTTGGAGTGAGGTCCGCATGATGACCCTGTAAAAAATTGGAACAAGGGCCGCATGATGACCCTCTAAAAATTTGGAACTAGGGCCACATGATGACCCTCTAAAAATTTGGAGCGAGTGCCGCATGATAACCCTCTAAAAATTTGGAGCGAGTGTTGCATGATGACCCTCTAAAACTTTAGAGTAAGGTCCACATGATGACTCTAAAAATGTGGAGCAGGAGCCAAATGATAACCCTCTAAATATCTACAGCAAGGCCGCATGATGACCCTCTAAAAATTTGGAGCGAGGGCCACATGATGACCCTCTGAAAATTTGGAGTGAGGGCCTCATGATGACCCTTTAAAAATCTAGAGCGAGGACCGCATGATGACCCTTTAAAACTTTGGAGCAAGTGCAGCATGATGACCCTCTAAAACTTCAGAGTGAGTGCCACATGATGACCCTCTAAAAATTTGGAGCGAGTGCCGCATGATAACCCTCTAAAAATTTGGAGCGAGTGTTGCATGATGACCCTCTAAAACTTTAGAGTAAGGTCCACATGATGACTCTAAAAATGTGGAGCAGGAGCCAAATGATAACCCTCTAAATATCTACAGCAAGGCCGCATGATGGCCCTCTAAAAATTTGGAGCGAGGGCAACATGATGACCCTCTGAAAATTCGGAGCAAGGCCACATGATGACCCTCTAAAAATCTGGAGCAAGGCCGCATGGTGACCGTCTAAAAATTTGGAGCGAGGTCCACATGATAACTCTGTAAAAATTTAGAACAAGGCAGCTGCTCAAATTTCCTTGCTGCCTCGTTAGCCAAGATGGCAAGACATCACAAGTGCACTGTACTCAGCACAGGAGATATCATACCAGGCTGTCAAATCAAACACTATGCTGGGAAACCCAGAAGCTCAGGCAAGTCATGCTTCTCAAACCATGTGGTCGTCATTTCATAGTATAAATTTTGAAGAGCAGGTTGTGGACTATGCGTCTCAGCTGACTAGGATGCCAATACAGTTGAAAGTGTGATCCCGGGTGTGTCCGCCCAGCGTCACAGATCAAATGTATTCACTCTGGGGACCAGAGTTTGATATATGTGAAGTATACGGTGCAATATTCAAGTGTCCAAATTTTATAGTAGATCACAGTCTGCTGCCTTTTATAGGGGAAGCTGTTGAATACCTGCTGATTGTATAATAAAATGACACTTATTTGGCAATGATCTGATAAATAGAAGTCTGTGGGCAATTTACTGCCACCAGTTTTTTTTTTATTTTTATTAATTCAAATATGAATTAATTACACAGGCCTACAAAATCGTTTTTCAGGTGCCAAGGATTTTTGAATGGATTTAGGGTATTTTGAGGGCGCTGAATTAAAAAATCCCATTACTTTTGCTGAATTGGTTCTAATTTTTTAGATAATTCATCCATGAAAATAATGCATTCCCCCAATGCGACTTGTGTGTGATAACAAATGTAATAGCTTTTGGTCTGTTGACTCTTTAACAGTGTTTTAGGTAATAAAATATCCCATATATTTATTTTGTATTTCAGTTTGTAGGCTTACAATGCTATAAAAGCGACTTTTTGAAGCCATGATTCTGCTGTAATTAACTATTAAACATCTCAGAAACTAGAGCCAATCTGGTAAAACCGAAGTCATATTCTTAATCAGCACCATAAACTTAATATAAAACCGTTCAGACATCGTTGGCACCAAAATCTTTGTATACCAGTGTTCATATTTTTTTATTATGCTTTTTTTTAAATATACGAATAGAGGACATCATGGTTGGAAGAATAGAAGGAACAAGGAGAAGAGAAAGACCAGCCACCTGATGGCTTGATACAATCGAGATAATGGCAGAGAAGACCCTGGTGGACCTATCTAGACTTGCATAAGATCGATCTTCCTACAGATTGTTCATCCATCAAGTCGCCATGGCTCGTGATTGAGCCAAAGGCCGTCAAATAATAATGTGTTCTTATTGAAGATTATGATGCTGGAATTTCCTTTTTTTTCGGACTGGCTTCCTTGTTGCACCTTAAGTTTCCCTGTATTGATCTTGGATGAGCTGACTTTTTTTCTTCCACACCTTACATCTAATATTACATTTTGTTCTCATATAATAAATCATTCAAAATGAAAAAAAATATTTAATAATTGAGGGCTCTGAAAGGGGTGAGTTCTGTACAGATCACACTATACGTCTAGTAAACAGATTTTATTTTTTCATTTCTTTTGTGCAGAGACAATACCATAAGGCTTATTACATTTTCACTTCAAACTGACTATAGGAGAAAAAAAAAGGAAAATTATACATTAAGGGAGTTAAAAGTGACTGATGAAGTCTGCCCAGGGCAAGGCTTGTTCCTTACGCAGAAGCTGGATTCAGCTATAGGAGTTGTTTATTTAATTGCTAACACAAAAACTGTAATTGCCATTATTCCTGTCATGATATAGGTATGTGTCTCCACCACAAGAGCACAGACTACAGTTGACTGCAATGCCCAAAGCTATAAAGTAGATTAACCCTTCTGACACTATGGACATATCTAGGTTGCATAGTGGGACATAGTAGTCAGATAAAAGGTATAATTGTAATTTTAAGGGAGAAGAACCCTTAGGCCACAGCACCACTATCAGTATTTGGTCAGTATTTGGTCAGTATTTTTTCTCAGGAGTGAGAGCCAAAACCAGGAGTGGGTGATAAATGCAGAATTGGTGACTTGTTTCTATTACACCTTTTCTTGGATTGTTCCTCACCTGGTTTTGGCTCCCACTCCTGAGAAAAAATACTGACCGAATACTGACCAAATACTTAGTGGGGTCGTGACCATATACAAACATACATGTAACATACTTACATAAATAACAAATTATGATAGTTTGACCTTGTCCAGATCGAAGATAAAACTTTAGAAGTAAATACTCGTGGAAAAAATAGTAGAATAATATTATATATTTATATGCAAACTAAGTGGAAAAATCAGGGTCATTAAAAGCAGGCATTTCTTTCGACTTTTATGTCCAGATACAACTTTACTGGCGTTACTCCAATGATATCTCATTCATTTCGTTTTTCATTTGCAGATTACAAGTTAGAATTTGTCAGCAGTAAGGCTGCGTTCACACGAGGCTGCTGTGCTGTGGCTTCCAACAGCGGCCGCAACTGAGCCACTGCAGTATTTTAACAGCTCTTAAGCAATCACTTAATTCTGAGAAGACCTGCAAAACTGTAGAATAACAGCTTGTGAACACAGCCTTGTTTCATTAACATAGATGGATGAAGTTATTAAAAATCTTCTCAAGAATGGAGATTTTTTTTATCTTATTCTTTGTGGCTTGTTATACAGATTTGCCAACCACCACTGCAGTCTATCAGCCAGTCTCCTAGGCAAAGGGCACAGTGGTCACAAGCTCGCTTTTATAGCACTTGTAAGCACTGCTCTTAAGCTGGCAAGATTGATGGATCCAACCAACTTCAGTGTTACTGTGCTCCTCCATTGCTGCAGAGGTAAAGCACCTCATATAACGGCATGAGAGAATGGACAGTTCAGGTAAGCAGCAAAATGATGCTGCTGGGCCTGTCAATTAATCAGGAGCACTTAGTCCCACCAGCAAGCCTGGAGCCTGGGGAGCGGTGCGCTCCTAATTGAGAACATGAGAAAGGCTTCAATCAAAGAAGGTGCTATTTTTGTAAGACAACTGCTTTAAAGATTACAAACATTTTTGGTTAGTCAGAGAGGGACACTTGCGGTACATTACGTACAAAGATCCACTTTTTCACATATGACTATATGTTATTCATTACCATAAAAATTATGTGACCTAAATAGAGAATTGTGTGCTTTTTAGGAACTGCATAGATAAAGGCAGCAATACAGTACATATATTAATGACTCGCACAGGGGGATGGGGATAACTCGGTACCCGGGCCTTTGCCTGGCCTTTGGGGATGTCGCGGTGGTCAGCTCCTGGGCCCGTACCCTTGGATCAGCTTTTAAAAGGGGATTGTTTGTTAATTTTATGAAAGTTTGTGACGCCACCTGTGGTTTCTGGTGAGAGTCACCAGCGCTGCGCAGTCCACTGAGGCCGGTGATAAGGCAGCTGGATGGTATAACTCCCCACAGGTGGAGCTAGGCCTCAGGGCAGCATACGGAGAGGGGGATGCAGGACAGGCGAGACCCAGCTGGGTCAGAGCAAGAACGGGGATGGACACAGTAGTCGCTTCAGTACCTTTTACTGGTGGTAATTCAGGCACATCCCGGAGCACTGTAGGGTGAAGGGTGCATATCAGGATCCTCCCCAATGAGCGGGTGTAGGGCCTCCTGTTTCTTGCCTCTGCGTAGTAACTTTCTGACCTGCCTGGAGCTAGGCCTAACTTTATCTCTGTCCTGCACCGGCTGACGTTGTGGTAGGGCCTTCTCTTGGAGTGCACACTCCCAGCTTACGGGGCCTATGTGTCTCCTGGCTCTGTTACGTATCAGCTCTCTGGTGAACCTGGGACCTGTAGTTCTCCAGGGATTCCGGTTATGCCTTACTGGGTCGTAGAGATCCCGGTAAGCTCGGACCCGGTGTCCGGTATATGTTTCAAGGTGAGCTGGGTAAGCTCCTCTGCCCCCACTGCTACTCACTTTCCACTCGCCTTCGGCCACACTCGGGCCCTCACTAGACTACTCACACTAATGGCAGCTTGCCTCTCTTCACCGATCTTATGGTGCCAGCACACCTTAAGCTCTAACTGAGCTCCCTGAATCTAGCTAGCGGGAACCTCGTGCTCCACTGCTGAACTATTAGCTGAGTTCTCTAAACTAGACTGAGCTCCACTGCAGACTAACCTCACTCAGGCTTCTCTACTGCAGGAACTCTTCAGAGGAACTGCTGAATCACTGAGCTGCCTAGCTCCACCTTCCCTTTTTATATCCCTAACGGGCTCCCTCTGCTGGTCTGAGGTGGAAGGTGGAGATGTATGAATGTTTATGGGGGCCTCTTGTGGAGGATTCCATCAATGCACTCTTCTAGGATCTGTGGTACCAAGCGCAGCTGGGCGCCACATTAATGTAAGTCTATTTATTAGGTCAAAAAGCCTATGTTTAGCAAGCTGAGAAGGACAGACTGTTATAGGTCTAAAGTAGTGACTGTGCCTTCAAAAAGTGTATACATGAGACATATGCTATTATTTTTACATTTTTGACATACATTTATAATATTAATCTTTATAATACAGCTTGCTTGGATAAAGTAACTTTTCCTTCACCTTCCAGCAATCTGCCTTCTGGCTCTCTGTAAAAATTCTGAAGCTTACTCAATTACCAATTTATCTGTCTATCATTCAGTATCGGATATGCAAATATTACCTAACCGTCATTCACAAATTCATCTATGCTTCTATATAATAGTAAACTGGGTATATAAATAGGATAAGATGCAGCTTTTGTCTGTACATAGTGAATTACAGGTATTGTGCCACCTACTGCCCATATAGGGAGTGGGGGCCCACCGGAGGATTCACCAGCTCTCCTGTGTGCCAGTCTGAGCCTTCTAACATTAATTATTAACGGTAAGTGGGTTAGATGACAACTTTCTGAATTGTAGAGGTAATAGAAGTGTTAGAACCCTCCTGTTAGTTTTTTCTATCTTGTGTTTTGCGGTCTCGTGACCATCTGCCTATATATTCCAGCTCCGCCCTCCTGGCTTTGCTGGACTTCAGTGTTGTTTGACTGTTTTGCTAGCCTGGTGGTTCGGTGCCTATCTCTGTCAGTTTGCTTGGTCCTCTGGGACCTCTAGTACTTTTTGTCAGTTTGTCTTTTGTGTTCTACAACAATTTCTGTTTAGGAGGTGTCCCATTTTTGTCCCAGTCCTTAGTTCTTTTATGGACCCCTCCCTTAATTCTATAGGTCTTCGTTCAGACTAGCCGAGGACGAAGGTGGGTCTGTTCACTAGGAACAGGCAGCCCTCTACATCATAGGGATTCAGCTTAGTCTTACTGTAGGGACAGCTTTCCCCTGTCTTTCCTTAGTTCTTGTTGTAGATCATAACAGTAAGTCCAGCCCAAAAAAACTAAAAGGAAAGAAATTCGGGGATCAGTATGGTTTCCGTTCAGGAGTTGGCTCAACGCCTGCAGGGATTGTCTCTGGAGGTGGCCGAGCTTCAGCAGCATGTGAGTAGCTGTCCTGGAGCACATTTTCTCGAACCCAGGGTAGGACTGCCTGATGTTTTTTATGGTAAACAGCAAGATTTTTTTTCCTTTAAAAATGCTTGTTTGTTATATTTTCATTTGAGACCAAGATCCTCTGGGAATGAATCACAGCGCATTGGTTTTATTATGTCACTTTTGCGCAAAGAACCACAGTGTTGGGCCTTTTCTCTCCAGCCTAATGATCTGTGTTTAAGTTCTGTTGAAGAATTTTTATCTGCTATGGGGCTATTATATGACGATCCTGATCGAATCTCATCTGCTGAATCAGAACTTAGACGTTTGAATCAGGGGTCTGATGATATTGAAAATTATTGCACACACTTCAGGAGATGGGCTTCAGAAGTTAAGTGGAATGATTCGGCGCTGAGATGTTTATTTCTTGCTGGTCTGAGTGAAAGGGTTAAGGATTTGCTAATTGAATTCCCTGCACCTGAGATTCTGCAGGAAGCTATACAGTTAGCTGTTCGTATAGATAGGAGACTGAGGTGCAGGCTAAATGAGGTAAAGACTCCTGTAATGTCAGGTCCTAGTCCCCAGAAAATCTGCTAAGACGGTAGGGAACCGATGGAGGTTGGGGGGATGTCACTCCGCTCTCAGGAAAAAGACCGGAGATTCGCCGAGGGATTGTGTCTTTATTGTAGTAAAGGTGATCATTTGATTATGTATTGTGAGCGTCGTTTAAGTAAAGAAAAAAAAAAGGTCAGTCAGTATAGCTTGTTTACGCTCTGCAGGAGTATTTCTTTCTGGGAGTACTACTCTGCAGGGAGATTTGATTGAATTTCAGGTATTTGTGGATTGTGGTTCAACACTTAATGTGATTGATAAAGGTTTTTGGAAAACCTTAAATTGAAATCCAAACCTTTGTCATCACCTATTTCTGTGGTTGCAATTGATAACACTCCTTTGAAATGTATTACTCACAAGACTGCTGCATTTCTGTTAGAACTCTCCTGTTAGGTTTTTTTTAGTTTGCTGGTCACATGACCATTTTTGCCTATTTAATCCGGCTCCGCCCTCCTGGCCTTGCTGGACTTCATTGTATTTACTACTCTTGAGCTAGCTTGGTGCTCTGTTGCCGTTCTCTGTTAGTGTTGCTAGGTCTTCTGACCTCTATGCTTTTTGTTGTGTGTTTGTCTTTGACTGCTACTATTTCTGCTAGGAGGTGTCCAACTTATCCCAGTCCCTAGTTCTTGTAGGGATCCCTCCCTCACATCTATAGGTCTTCGTACAGACTAGCCGAGGACTTTAGCGGGTCTGATCGCAGGATCAGGTTCCCCGTTACATCGTAGGGATCTAGTTTAGTTCTATTGTAGGGACAGATCTCCTGTCTTTCCTTAGTCCCTGTAGCAGATCATAACAGTAAGTCCAGCCCTAAAAGAAAAAAAAAAAATTTTCTCTAAGGAAAGACCTCCAGTTTTCCATCATGGTCTCGTTTCAAGACTTGGCTCAACGCTTGCAGGGACTCCCTCTGGAGGTGGCCAAGCTCCAACAACACGTGAGTAGCTGTTCTGGAGCTCATTTTGTGGAACCAAAGGTACGTCTGCCTGATTTATTTTTTGGCAAACAACAAGATTTTTTTTCTTTTAAAAATGCTTGTTTATTGTATTTTCGTTTGAGACCCAGATCCTCTGGTGATGAATCACAGCGCATAGGGTTCATAATGTCACTTTTGCGCAAAGATACTCAGGGATGGGCCTTCTCTGTCCAACCTAGTGATCCGTGCTTTAGATCAGTGGATAGTTTTTTTTCTGCTTTGGGTTTGTTGTACGATGATCCTGATCGTGTCTCATCTGCTGAGTCTGAATTGAGACATCTGAGGCAGGGATCAGGTAATGTGGAAAAATATTGTTCTCACTTCCGTCGGTGGTCTGCCCAGGTGGGGTGGAACGATTCAGCTTTGAAAAGCTTGTTTCTTGCAGGGCTAGGTGAAAGGGTTAAGGATTTACTGATTGCTTATCCCACACCTGGAAACTTGCAGGAGGCAATGCAATTAGCTATACGGGTGGACAGGAGACTGCGTGCAAGGGTTAATGAGAGCAAATCCTCTGCTATGTCAGCTCCGAGTCCTGAGAGGGTCTGTGCTGACAATGGAGAGCCGATGGAGATTGGGGCGATGGCACCCCGCTCTCAGGAAAAAGACCGCAGGCTTTCTGAAGGCTTGTTCTTCTATTGCGGAAATTCTGGTCATTTTATTAAGAACTGTGTGCTTCGTATGAAGAAAGAAAAAAAAATGGTCAGTCATGCACGTATAGCCTGTTTAAATTCTAAGGGAGTATTCCTATCTGCCACTACTGCTGCTCAGGATGAATTAATTGAATTTCGGGTATTTGTGGATTGTGGTTCTACTCTGAATGTGATTGATGGGGGATTCTTGGAAAAACTTAGATTAGAACCTAAAACTTTGTCATCCCCTATTTCTGTGGTTTCTGTTGATGGCTCTCCCTTGAAGAGTGTTACTCACAAGGTCTGTGAATTTCCCCTCACTATTAATGGTATTCATCAAGAGAATTTGGATTTGGTGGTATTGGATAATTTGCCTTCTCCAGTAATATTGGGGTTACCCTGGTTAAAATTGCACAATCCTGTACTGGATTGGTCTACCAATGAAATTAAGTCCTGGAGCCCTAAGTGTTATGACAAGTGTTGTAACGGGCGCATTGCTGCTGTGGATAAAGGGGAATTACCTGTACCTATTCAGGATTTTTGGAGAGTTTTTTCTGAGGAGGAGTCACAAATTTTGCCTCCCCATAGAGACTATGATTGTACCATTGAATTTGTCCCTGGAGTGACTCTTCCTAAAAGTCGTTTATTTAATCTTACTATTCCTGAGAGAAAGGCTTTGGAGGAATACATACAGACAAGCTTGGCCGCCGGTCACATTAGGCCTTCCAAGTCTCCTGTGGCTGTTGGATTTTTTTTTGTAAAAAAAAAAGATGGCGGTTTACGTCCTTGTCTGGACTTTCGTGAGATTAATAAAATTACTGTACGCAATCCTTACCCACTGCCATTGATTCCTGATTTATTTAACCAGTTAGTGGGGGCCAAGTGGTTCTCTAAAATTGATCTCTGGGGGGCATACAATTTGTTGCGCATGAAGGAGGGTGATGAATGGAAGACTGCTTTTAACACTCCTGTGGGTCATTTTGAGAATCTGGTGATGCCTTTTGGTCTTACCAATGCTCCAGCATTTTTTCAGAATCTTATTAATGACATCCTTAGACCTTTAATCGGCAAAAATGTGGTTGTGTATTTGGATGACATTCTGATTTATTCGCCTGATCTGGAGTCTCATTGGCGGAGCGTACGTGAGGTATTACAGTTATTAATGGACAATTCGCTTTTTGCTAAGCTGGAGAAATGTGAGTTCGCTGTACAGAGAATTAGTTTTTTGGGCTACATTATCTCCAGTGATGGTTTTGAGATGGACCTGGTTAAAGTTCAAGCTGTGCAGGAATGGCCTAGGCCTATTGGTTTGAAATCGATACAGAGGTTTTTGGGTTTCGCCAATTATTACAGAAAATTCATAAAAAAATGTTCTATTATTGTCAAACCGCTGACCGATCTCACCAGGAAAGGTGCTAATGCGGTTCAGTGGACTTCAGAGGCCATTGAAGCTTTTGTGTTTCTAAAGGAGAGGTTCACCTCTGCTCCCATCCTTATGCAGCCTAATGTGACTAAGCCGTTTTTGGTTGAGGTTGATGCTTCTTCGGTGGGGGTCGGTGCGGTGTTGTCTCAGAAAAACAAGGATGGAGTACATCCCTGTGCCTTTTTTTCAAAAAAATTTTCTGAGACTGAACTTAATTACAATATTGGTAATCGGGAATTGCTGGCTATTAAACTCGCATTTGAACACTGGCGTCACCTCTTGGAAGGTGCTGAATTTCCCATTCAGGTTTTCACTGATCATAAAAATCTGATCTATCTCGATGCTGCCAAGCGCTTGAATGCCCGTCAGGCTAGGTGGGCACTTTTTTTCTCGCGGTTTAATTTTTCCGTTACTTACATCCCGGGTACCAAGAATGTTAAAGCGGATGCTTTGTCTCGCAGCTTTTCTCCCATGGTCGGTGTTGAGGAGGAAGAGGAGAGCATTTTACAAGAAGGTGTTGTGATTGCTGCTTTGGACTCCGTTTTGGAGGATGAGATTCTTAAAGCTCAGGAGAATGCCCCATCTAACACTCCCCATGGGAGGTTGTTTGTGCCTAGGACCTTTAGGAGAGATTTGTTTGTTGAGTGTCATGAGTCTCGGTTGGCAGGTCATCCAGGAATTTCTGAGACCAAGAGACTTGTGGGTCGCAGTTTTTGGTGGCCTGGATGGCAGAAGGAAGTCATTAAGTGGGTGCGTCAGTGTACTGTGTGTGCTAGATCCAAGTCTTCGCATGCTCCTGCGGCGGGGTTGCTTTGCCCTCTGGAGGTTCCTAGTGCACCTTGGACACATCTGGCTATGGACTTTATTACTGACCTTCCCCCCTCTGAAGGTTTCACGGTCATCTGGGTGGTCGTGGACCGTTTTAGCAAGATGTGTCACTTGGTTTCCTTCATCAAACTGCCTTGTGCTAAGACACTCGCTAAGGCCTTTGTCAAGGAAATTGTCAGACTACATGGTGTGCCTACTGACATTGTTTCTGATAGGGGACCTCAGTTCGTGGCTCGTTTTTGGCGTGCTTTTTGTGACAGGTTGGGAGTTCATTTGTCGTTTTCATCCAGATATCATCCTGAGTCTAATGGCCAGACAGAAAGGAAGAACCAGGATGTTGAGCAGTTCTTGCGTTGTTTTGTGGCAGACAATCAAGAGGGGTGGTCTGAGTTTCTGCCACTTGCTGAATTTGCTCTTAACAACCATACATCCTCTTCTGCTGGGTGTTCGCCTTTTTTTTGTTGTTCTGGGAGACATCTGTCTTTTGGGTCATTCTCCAAATTGGTTTCAGCTGTGCCTGAGGAGGAGAGTTTTTCCGGTGATTTGGAGAGAGTTTGGACGGATGTGCGTGGTAATCTTCAGGAGGCTAACAAAAAAATCTAAGAGGTACTTTGATAGGAAACGGCAAGAGGTTTTGTTTGCTGTTGGTGACATGGTTTGGTTGTCCTCTAAGAATCTGCGATTGAGGATTCCTTCTAAAAAATTGGGTCCCAAGTTCGTAGGGCCCTTTAAGGTGCTTCAGATAGTTAACCAATCTGCTGTTAGGTTGGAGGTTCCTACGTCCTGGAAGATTAACCCGGTGTTTCATGTTTCTCTGTTGAAAAAAGCTGATGTGTCGGATGGTGACGCCTCTGCCACTGTTCCTCTGGTGGTGGAGGACGGGGAATATGAAATTTCCCGCATCCTAAATTCTAGACGGTATAGAGGGAATTTGCAGTATCTCGTCGCTTGGAAGGGTTTCGGACCTGAGGATAACTCATGGGTGAGGGCGGATGATGTTTCTGCTTCCAGACTTGTCAGAGCGTTTCACAGGAGGTTTCCTGGTAAGCCTGGGCCTAGGGGATCCGGAGGATCCTCTTAGAAGAGGGGGTACTGTTAGAACTCTCCTGTTAGGTTTTTTTTAGTTTGCTGGTCACATGACCATTTTTGCCTATTTAATCCGGCTCCGCCCTCCTGGCCTTGCTGGACTTCATTGTATTTACTACTCTTGAGCTAGCTTGGTGCTCTGTTGCCGTTCTCTGTTAGTGTTGCTAGGTCTTCTGACCTCTATGCTTTTTGTTGTGTGTTTGTCTTTGACTGCTACTATTTCTGCTAGGAGGTGTCCAACTTATCCCAGTCCCTAGTTCTTGTAGGGATCCCTCCCTCACATCTATAGGTCTTCGTACAGACTAGCCGAGGACTTTAGCGGGTCTGATCGCAGGATCAGGTTCCCCGTTACATCGTAGGGATCTAGTTTAGTTCTATTGTAGGGACAGATCTCCTGTCTTTCCTTAGTCCCTGTAGCAGATCATAACAATTTCCTCTCACTATCAATGGAGTTCACCAAGAAATTTTGGACTTGGTTGTTTTGGATAATTTACCCTCTCCAGTTGTTCTAGGATTGCCTTGGTTAAAACTGCATAATCCTTTATTGGACTGGTCTACTAATGTGATTAAGTCTTGGAGTCCGAAGTGCTATGATAAATGTTGTAATGGTCGCATTGCGGCTGTGGAAAAAGTGGAATTACCTGTACCTATTCAAGATTTTTGGAGGGTGTTTTCGGAGGAGAAGTTGCAAGTTTTACCTCCTCATAGGGATTATGATTGCGCCATTGAGTTTGTTCCGTGTGCTACTCTTCCCAAAAGTCGCTTGTTTAATCTGACTATCCCTGAAAGAAAGGCCTTGGAGGAGTACATAGAGACTAGCCTGGCTGCTGGTCACATTAGACCTTCTAAGTCGCCTGTGGCAGTTGGATTCTTCTTTGTTAAAAAAAAGGACAGCGGTTTACGTCCATGTCTGGATTTTCATGAAATTAATAAGATTACTGTACGCAATTCCTACCCATTACCGTTAATTCCTGACTTGTTTAACCAGTTAGTGGGAGCCAAGTGGTTCTCTAAAATTGATCTCCGGGGGGCATAAAATTTGTTACGTGTGAAGGAGGGTGATGAATGGAAAACTGCTTTTAAAACTCCGGTAGGTAATTTTGAGAATCTGGTGATGCCCTTCGGTCTTACCAATGCACCTGCATTTTTTCAGAACCTTATTAATGACATCCTGAGACCTCTGATTGGTAAGAATGTGGTTGTATATTTGGATGACATTTTGATTTATTCACCAGATCTGGAGTCCCATTGGCCGAGTGTACGTGAAGTTTTGCCGTTATTGGGTGATAATTCACTCTTTGCTAAGCTGGAGAAATGTGAGTTCACTGTGCAGAAAATTAGTTTTTTGGGCTACATTGTCTCCAGCGAGTGCTTTGAGATGGACCCTGTGAAGGTTCAGGCTGTGCAGGAATGGCCTAGGCCTATTGGTTTGAAATCTATACAGAGATTTTGGGGTTTTGCCAATTATTACAGGAAATTCATTAAGAATTTTTCTGTAATTGTTAAACCTCTAACCGATCTCACCAAGAAAGGTGCCAATACGGCCCAGTGGACTACTGAGGCAATTGAAGCATTTGAGTATCTCAAAGAGAGGTTCAGTTCTGCCCCTATCCTTATGCAGCCCGATGAGACCAAGCCTTTTTTGGTCGAGGTCGATGCTTCATCGGTGGGGGTCGGAGCAGTTTTGTCTCAGGAGAACAAGGGTGGAGTACATCCTTGTGCCTGCTTTTCGAAAAATTTTTCGGAAACCGAACTGAATTATGATGTTGGAAATCGGGAGTTGCTGGCTATTAAACTCGCGTTTGAACATTGGCGTCATTTTTTGGAAGGCGCTAGATTTCCTATTCAGGTTTTCACAGATCATAAGAATTTGATCTATCTGGATGCTGCCAAGCGCTTGAATGCCCGTCAAGCTAGGTGGGCACTTTTTTTTTCTCGGTTTCATTTCTCTGTTACCTATATCCCTGGTATTAAGAATGTTAAAGCCGATGCTTTATCTCGCAGCTTCTCTCCTACGGTCGGTGCCGAGGAGGAGGAGAGCATTTTACAGAAAGGAGTTGTGGTGGCGGCTTTGGACTCTGTTTTGGAGAATGGGATTCTGAAAGCTCAAGATGATGCTCCATCTAACACTCCTCATAGGAGGCTGTTCGTGCCTAGAGCCTTTAGGAGAGATTTGTTTGTGGAGTGTCATGAGTCTCTGTTGGCAGGTCATCCAGGAATTTCGGAGACTAAGAGACTGATCAGTCTCAGTTTTTGGTGGCCTGGAAGGTAGAAGGAAGTCATCAAGTGGGTGCGTCAGTGTACTGTGTGCGCTTGGTCAAAGGCTTCACATACTCCTGCTGCGGGGTTGCTTTGCCCTCTGGAGGTTCCTAGTGTGCCTTGGACACATCTCACTATGGATTTTATTACTGATCTTCCTGTGTCCGAGGGTTTTACTGCCATCTGGGTGGTCGTGGACCATTTTAGTAAGCTGTGTCATTTGGTTCCATTCATTAAGTTGCCCTGCGCCAAGACACTTGCTAAGGCGTTTGTTAAGGAGATTGTCAAGCTCCATGGCATTCCCACGGATATTGTTTCTGAGAGAGGACCTCAGTTTGTGGCTCGCTTTTGGCATGCTTTTTGTGACAGGTTGGGAGTCCATTTGTCATTTTCGTCTGGTTATCATCCTGAGTCTAATGGACAGATTGAAAGAAAGAACCAGGATGTTGAACAGTTTTTGCGTTGTTTTGTGGCGGACAATCAAGAGGTATGGTCTCAGTTTCTGCCTCTCGCAGAATTTGCTCTTAACAATCATACATCCTCCTCAGCTGGGTGTTCTCCTTTTATTTGTTGTACTGGGAGACATCCGTCTTTTGGTTCGTTCTCCAAATTGGGGTTGACGGTGCCGGAGGAGGAGAATTTGTCCGGTGATTTGGAGAGAGTTTGGACTAATGTACGTTGTAACCTTCAAGAGGCTAACAAAAAGTCCAAGAAGTATTTTGACAGGAAACGTAAAGAGGTTTTGTTTACTGTGGGTGACATGGTTTGGTTGTCCTCGAATAACGTGCGGTTGAGGATTCCCTCTAAAAAACTGGTTCCTAAGTTTGTGGGTCCATTTAAAGTGCTTCAGGTTGTTAACCAGTCTGCTGTTAGGTTGGATGTCCCTACTTCCTGGAAGATTAATCCTGTGTTTCATGTTTCCTTGTTGAAAAAGGCTGACGTATCTGATAGGGACGTCACTGTCACAGTTCCTCCTGTGGTGGAAGATGGCGAATATGAAATTTCGCGTATCTTGAATTCTAGATGGCATAGAGGGAGATTACAGTATCTTGTCTCCTGGAAGGGTTTCGGTCCCGAAGACAACTCCAGGGTAAGGACGGATGATGTCTCTGCTCCTAGGCTTGTTAAAGCTTTCCACAGGAGGTTTCCAGATAGGCCTGGGCTTGGAGGATCCGGAGGATCCTCATAAAAGAGGGGGTACTGTTAGAACCCTCCTGTTAGTTTTTTCTATCTTGTGTTTTGCGGTCTCGTGACCATCTGCCTATATATTCCAGCTCCGCCCTTCTGGCTTTGCTGGACTTCAGTGTTGTTTGACTGTTTTGCTAGCCTGGTGCTTCGGTGCCTATCTCTGTCAGTTTGCTTGGTCTTCTGGGACCTCTAGAACTTTTTGTCAGTTTGTCTTTTGTGTGTCCCATTTTTGTCCCAGTCCTTAGTTCTTTTAGGGACTCCTCCCTTAATTCTATAGGTCTTCATTCAGACTAGTCGAGAACAAAGGCGGGTCTGTTCACTGAGAACAGGCAGCCCGCTACATCGTAGGGATTCAGCTTAGTCTTACTGTAGGGACAGCTTTCCCTTATCTTTCCTTAGTTCTTGTTGCAGATCATAACAAGAAGTTCCATATACGATGAATGGGGCAATAGTAAATAGCACCATTTTCATGATCTTGGGGGACTCATTAATCAGACCCCCACCAATCAGTAAGCTACAAGTTATCCTATAGATAGTTAATGACTTGCAATGGGAGGAATAACACTTTAATAGAACTGGGAACGGAAAAGGGTAATCATATTTCAGTTTCTGTGTTTCTGTCTGCGTGTGAGACTCATGCTGTTAGAAGATACAAGAATCATGCAAGGTCTATATTTATAAGATTTAATTTGATGATTCAGAAACTCAGAATACGTTCTTTCCTGCACATTTTGGCGTTGCTAAGAACTGTAAAATATGGGGTGATTCAAGTTGAATGTGAATATAAGATAATAGTGCACGGATCACGCAAGGAAGACAGCACTGTGTGTTATTTGCTCACGATATGTATATTTATTTTAATAGGACTTGGAACAATATCAATACTTGCTTAGCTAAGCAAATACTTATTTTCCCATCGTCTGAGCAAACAAAAGTACAATTCTTAGTGAGCTTCAAGAACAGAGCACATCGCACTGTGCAACTTAGGTAATATCATTATCAGTTAAAAATATTTATTTCTTTTCGTCAAGTTGACGGTCATGTGATTCTTCAACATAGTTTTAGATTAGAAAAAATATATACCACTTAATTTAAATCTATAATAGAAGTGCACCACAACTATACACAGTGACAGCATAAATCTGATTACTTCTGCAGAACAACGACTAAGGGTCACATAATTCATAAAACATCCTTGAAACGATACTGAAAATAAATAAAGTTTGATCAACTAGTAAAATTCATTAGTTCTGTTTAGGTTACCTTGTTCTGACTACCAAGATAAAATAAAGGAAATGTTGTGATAGACTATAAAATAATGTTTTTTTATTTTAAAATCCAAAGGTATATCTTGCATATCTTTTTAAGAAGAAGAGTGTTGAAGTGTTGGGAAGTGTAGGTCGGAATAAGTCAGCAGGTTCAAGTATTTAGACCTATAAATACTGTGCTGGTGGTTGAACATTTTTGGAGTTTCTTTTAAACTGGTTGTCCTACAAACACAACGTATCACCTATCCTTAGGTTAGGTGATAATTTGCTGATCACTGGGGGTCACTTCATTCAAACTTATACATATCAGTTGACAGGCAATCAAACCTGCTTATTTCAGCAAGACCAAATGACTATGTACTTTATGGAGGGTAGCTCGACCATTATTGAATTTCAACACGTCTGATTCTTAGCTCCCGCAAAGGATAAGCTGTGGTTCGGAAGACTGCTATTTAAGAGCTTGATCAGGGGAGCATATTATCTGTTCTATAAGTACTAA
The DNA here is from genome assembly GCF_046119375.1 of Phyllobates terribilis. Taxonomy (NCBI): domain Eukaryota; kingdom Metazoa; phylum Chordata; class Amphibia; order Anura; family Dendrobatidae; genus Phyllobates; species Phyllobates terribilis. The sequence continues at coordinate 149,955,710 of NW_027362762.1, forward strand.
TATACAATGGCATGTAAAAGTTTGGGCACCCCTGATCAAAATTACTGTTATTGTGAACACTTAAAGAGGTTGTTCACTACTTGGACAACCCCTTCTTTAGCTAAATGTTTGGCCCCGATAAAATAAAAAAGCCTATACTCACCTCCCGTGCTGGTGTCATTCCAGCAGTTTCAGCACTCGCAGTCGCGGGGCTCTTGTGTGGTTGTTGTGACATGTGAACCCAACGCCCAATCAGCGCTGGCGTCACTGTCCCCACCTTCGGTCAAATCAAACATGAAGAGGAAGTCCGGGCTGCAGCTGATCTCTGATTTCCTCTTCATGTTCAATTTGACAGGAGACGGGGACAGTGATGCCAGCGCTGATGTCACAACAACCACACAAGAGCCCCTGGAAGAGCAAGTGCCGACAATGCGGGAACAGCGCCAGCACGGGAGGTGAGTATAGGGTTTTTTATTTTATCGGGGCCAAGCGTGGGTTATGACAAAGGAGTTGTCCAAGTAGTGGACAACTTCTTTAAGCAAGTTGAAGATGAAATGATCACTAAAAGGCCTAAAGTTAAAGATGACACATTGTATTTTAGCCCAAAAAAAAATTATATACATATACACAGTATATTATTATTATTTTTTTTTTCATCTTTTACATTTCAGAAATTACAAAAAGGAAAATGGGCCCGATGCAAAAATTTGGGCATCCTGCATGGTTAGTACCTAATAGCATCCCTTTTTGAAAATATCACAGCTTGTATATGCTTTTTGTAGCCAACCAATAGTCTTTCAATTCTTGTTTGAGGGATTTTCATCCATTCTTCCTTAGAAAATTCTTCCAGTTCTGTAAGATTCCGGGGTCGTCTTGCATGCACTGCTATTTTGAGGTCCAACCACAGATTTTCAATGTTGTTCAGATAAGGGGACTGTGGGGTCCATTGTAAGACTTTCAGCTTGTACCTTTTTAGGTAGTCTATTGTGGATTTTGACATGTGTTTAGCATCATTATCCATTTGTAGAAGCCATCCTCTTTTCAACTTCAGCTTTTTTACAGATGGTGTTATGTTTTCATCAAGAATTTGTTGAAATTTCATTGAATCCATTCTTCCCTCTACCCGTGGAATGTTCCCCATGCCATTGGCTGCAACACAACCCCAAAGCATAATTGATCCACCCTCATTCTTAATGGTTGGGCAGATGCTCTTTTCCTGAAATTCTGTGCCCTTTTTCTCCACACATACCTTTGGTCATTGTGGCCAAAGAGTTCTATTTTAACCTCATTGGTTCACAGGATTTGTTTCCAAAATGCTTGTTTAGATGTTCTTTTGCATACTTCTGACGCAGAATTTTATGGTGAGGATGCAGGAGAGGTTTCTTCTGATGACTCTTCCTTGAAGGCCATATTTGTGCAGATATCTCTGAACAGTAGGACAATGTGTCATAACTCCCAAGTCTGCTAAATCTTTCTAAAGGTCTTTTACAGTCAGCAGGGGTTCTGATTTGCCTCTCTATCAATCCTACGAGCAGCTGTCACTGAAATTTTGCTTGGTCTTCCAGACCTTATCTTGACCTCCACTGTTCCTGTTAACTGCCATTTCTTGATTACATTTCAAACTGAGTAAAGGGCAACTTGAAAATGCTTTGCTAGCTATCGTCTTATAGCCTTCTCCTGCTCGTGGGCCTCTACCATTTCATTTTCAGAATTCTGCTTAGCAGAACCCATGGCTGCTGCTTTTTGGCACAAGGTTAGAGGAGGCTGGGTTTTTATTAAGCTGGGAAACTTGCATCACCTGGTCTTTCCTAACGATGATAGTGAACAAGCCATAACCCTAAAAGGCTAATTAAGTTCTGAAGCCTTGGTCAAAGTTATCTGAACACACAAATCTTCAAGGGTGCCCAAACTTTTGCATCGACCCATTTTCCTTTTTGTAATTTTTAAAATGTAAAAAATGAGTATATATATTTTTTTTTACCTAAACTACAAAGGAAATGTGTCATCTTTAACTTTACGTCTTCTAGAGATTATTTCAAATTGCTTAACTGTTCACAATAACAGTAATTTTGACCAGAGGTGCCCAAACTTTTATATGCCACTCTACGTAAATGTACTATATGTTAATTTTGGTCAATATTAATATTGACCAATGTGTTTCAATAGGGATGTTCACATGGTGTGTGTAAAAAAAACTGTAGCACGCACTGTTCTCTCCCATTTTTTGGATGAGATTCATCTATTTGAGTTCTTCTGTTAGCAAAATAAAAAAAAAGTGGATCCCATACTGAGCATTTGTTTTTTTTACAAATCAATTGCAATTATTAACATAGGAAACTGCACATGGTCTTCTAAATGTTTCAACTGTTGATGTATAAAAATGGACATGTGGATACACAGATTGCATTTTTTTCTAGATGAAAAACAGATGATATTTCATATACTTGTCTGAACCTGGCATGAGAACCTTTAGGCTATGTGCCCACGTTGCATTTATGAAGCAGAAAATTTCTGCTGCATAAATGCAAGTCCTCTCCCGGAAAAACGCATGCGGAATTCCGCACGCGTTTATCGCGCATTTTACGCGCGTTTATCACGCGTTTTCCACATGCGGAATTGCCTTGCGTTTTTTTTGCATTGGACAAAGGCAATTCCGCTTGCGGAAACGCAAAATTAAATGACATGCTGCGGATTTTTGAACGCAGCATAAACGCTGCGGAAAAATCCGCAGCATGTGCATAGAAGTTGCGTAAACCCATTGGGGATCATGGGGTGCGGGTTACCAAGCGTTTTACAAGCGTTTCCGCTGCGGAAATTCCGCATCAAAAATGCTTGTAAAACGCTACGTGGGCACACAGCCTTACACTTGTACTGCTGGAGCCCAAAAATAGTAAACAAACATCTCCAAATTAATTAAAAAGCTTCTCAAAATAAGTTTAAATAAAATACTAGGGTTCTAAGGTTTATTTTCAATGACAAGTAAAAATATGGCTAGATAGAAGGCAACGGAATAGTAATAGCAAATTAGTAGCAACTCATACCCCCCCCCCATATAAGCATCACACAGACAACAATGAAACTCAAATTTACAATGAAAATGATAATTCTCAGTCATGAGCCAATATATAGGAGAATGAGAAAAATGATTGTAAGATTTGGATTTTTACTTCATTGGTATTCTTGCTTGGGCAGTTGTGTTTTTCTTCTTTTTGACTTTCTGTCTTCTTTGCTGCTTGCTAAGGGAAGGATAAATTACCTGGCAATGATTGCTGTTGTAACATGATAAACCAGATATTTTAAGTGGCCGGCTCGTCAGAGTACAGTGATGACCTTTCTGTAAGATAGGTAATGATTATTACATTGGTGAGAGCCTGACACCGGTCACAAGCTGCAGCGGCAGCTGAATGTAAACACATGGAAAGGAGCTGTACTGCACAACTGTTTTCAATGTGTAGTGGTAACTCTCAGGTACTGCAAAACAGCTCCTATTGAAAAAAACAGGGACTGTTCTGCAGTACTCGGCAGCAGCAGCTATACATTAAAGGGCTGCGCAGCACCGCTCCGGATCGTTAAGGTGCCTGGTGTTGGACTCCCATTGATCTGATATTAATGTCCTATCGCACAAATAGGCCATCGATATATTTTGACCCGACAACCCCTGTAAGTAAAACTCCACTATTAAGCAAAATTTTATAGTTAATATTTGAAAAAATTGTGTAAGTTTGCAGCAAAATTACTTCACCTTTTTTCCATCAGTTTCAAGTTATTTCATGTTGTGTTCTTTATTCATTTTCATAACTTTTTTCATTTTAAACATTTTCAAAATTGTGCTGGTTTTGAGTTATTTTCTACTGTCTGATAAATGACTTGACACCATACTTTTAAAGTGTGCAACTGTTATTTGGTAAGAGGAATAAAACACAATTTGTGTCATCGTGTAATTCAATTGTGCTTCCAAAAATGACATTCAAAAAATGTACTGTATGAAGTTACTGTTCTTTATTAACTTTTATTCCTCCATAAGCTCAGAGACATATATGATAACAAACTGAACTTTTGTAACCCTCTCTGTGCCCAGCACTACCTTAACACTCCTGTTCCGGTGTTTGTTGATTGGCTGCATCAATGACATCGCGTTTGCAGTGCAGCAGCCAATCATTGAGCTCAGCAGCCTACATACACGGAGCTACTGAGCCAAGTGATTGGCTGCAGCAGTGAATCATCACTGTAGACTGAAGCAGCAAAGACTGTAGCAGCGATGGATAGGCGGTGCTGGACTCAGGGAAGGTGAATAAAAGCTTAGTTTGTTATTGCGTCTAACTCTGAGCCCATGGAGGAATAAAAATGAAAAGAGAATAACCCCTTTAACAGTGAGTTTTTGCTTTTAATGTTGTTTTTCCTTTTTTTAATTCACTATGTTGTTTTAAAAAGATGTAAAAAAAAATACCCACAAAATATTTTAATGCTTCTACATCTTCATCAGGAGGCTTTGCAGGGTGGCTATTTTTTTTTTAGAAAAAGCCACCATTACTTTTTTCTGTTAATAAAAAAATATCCTTATGCCTTTGTATATGCTGACATGTCTCCTAAAAAGTTACTGCTTGGCAGCAGTAGAGCACCTTCGCGTACACCTGAAGATCATGCACATCTTTTGCAGGCATTAGTTGGCATTCTTGTGGTATTTTGGTCTATTCAGCAATCTGAATAAAGCTACAACTATGTTTGCTGATATATACAGTGGGGAAAATAAGTATTTGATACACTTCCAATTTTGCAAGTTTTCCCACCTAAAAAAAATGGAGAGGTCTGTAATTTTATCGAAGGTACACTTCATCTGTGAGAGACAGAATCTAAAAATAAAAAACAGAAAATCAGATTGCATTATTTTTAAACAATTAATTTGCATGTTATTGCATGAAATAAGTATTTGATACAACAGAAAAATAGAACTTAATATTTGGTACAGAAACCTTTGTTTGCATTTACAGAGGTCAGACGTTTCCTGTAGTTCTTGACCAAGTTTGCACACACTGCAGCAGGGATTTTGGCCCACTCCTCCATACAGATCTTTCAGGTTTCGGGGCTGTCACAGGGCAACATTGAGTTTCAGTTCCCTTCAAATATTTTCTATTGGGTTCAGGTCTGGAGACTGGCTAAGCCAATCCAGGACCTTGAAATGCTTCTTGCGGAGCCACTCCTTAGTTGCACTGGCTGTGTGTTTCGGGTCATTGTCATGCTGGAAGACCCAGCCACAACCCATCTTCAATGCTTTTACTGAGGGAAGGAGGTTGTTGGGCAAAATCTCGCAATACATGACCCATCCATCCTCCCTTCAATATGGTGCAGTCGTCTTGTCCCCTTTGCAGAAAAACACCCCCAAAGCATGATGTTTCCCCCACCATGCTTTATGGTTAGGACTGTGTTCTTGGGGTTGTACTCATCCTTCTTCTTCCTCCAAACACGGGGAGTGGACTTTATACCAAAAAGTCCTATTTTGGCCTCATCTGACCACATGACCTTCTCACATGCCTCTTCTGGATCATCCAGATGGTCATTGGCAAACTACAAATGGCATGGACATGAGCTGGCGTGAGCACGGGGACCTTGCTTGTCATACAGGATTTTAATCCATGATGGCTAGTGTTGAGCGAATATGCTCGACACTGCTCGGTACTCGCCCGAGCATCACGCTACTCGGGATGTTCGGCGAGCACCGAGCATTTCCGGGTTACTCGGGCGGGAGCTCGGGTCTCCGCCCTGCATGTTTGGCGCTCTTTACAGAGCCAATGAACATGCAGGGATTGCCAGCCAGTCACTGTAATGCCGCAGCCATGTTGTTTGTGGGCATTACAGTGACTGGCTGGCCGCAAAGCGTCACCTCGAGTATTTAAAACCGGGCGCCGCCATCTTGGACACAGTCGCTCCGGATCAGACAGTGTAGGGACAGCGCTGCTGATTTAGGGAGAGATATATCCTGCAAAATAGTTAGTGTAGGGTCTGTAAAGGCTGCCAGATCAAACAAACAGTCCTTCTCAGGACTAATATCCATCCCAGGTATATCAGGCAGGCTGTATAGGAGACGCAGTGGTTATACCAGCAAACGCTGCATTACAGTCCTGTGTGCTGCTCCTATTGCTGAAATTGCTGGACTTAGCTCCAGGTCCCGGGGGCCAGGAAAAATCCTTTTTTTTAATCTAAATCCTCTTTTTTTTGTCCTCCTTCACAATGTACAAATACCCATCTTATTAACCTTTTGGTGCCCCCGCTCACAAAAAAAAAGTGTGCCTCTGATTTTTCAGACACAAATATATCTGTTGAAAATAGTCTGGTGTAGGCCAGAGAAATAGAAGTGTGGTTTTGTAGTTCTATGGGCCATTTGTATCTAAAAAAAACAGTTTGAGTGTGTCGCTCACTGTTCAGCTGCAAATATATATATATTTTAAAAAGCCTGGTATACACTAGTAAATTATTACTGTGGTTTTGATGTTCCACGGTAAAACATCTCTATTATCCTGTTTTTGGCATTTTTTGCTGTATAAAAATAATAATAGTGTCTCCCTGATTTTTCAGACACAAATATATCTGTTGAAAATAGTCTGGTGTAGGCCAGAGAGACAGAAGTGTGCTTTTGCTGTTCCACGGTAAAAAATCTCTATTATCCTGCTTTTTGCATTTTTTGCTGTAAAAAAAAAAAAATAGTGTCTCCCTGATTTTTCAGACACAAATATATCTGTTGAAAATAGTCTGGTATAGGCTCGAGAAATACAAGTGTGGTTTTGCAGTTCCACGGTACAAACCTCTGTATTATCCACTTTTGGGCCATTTGTATCTAAAAAAACCAGTTTGAGTGTGTCGCTCACTGTTCAGCCGCAAATATATATATATTTTAAAAAGCCTGGTATACACCAGTAAATTATTACTGTGGTTTTGATGTTCCACGGTAAAACATCTCTATTATCCTGTTTTTGGCTTTTTTTACTGTATAAAAATAATAATAGTGTCTCCCTGATTTTTCAGACACAAATATATCTGTTGAAAATAGTCTGGTGTAGGCCAGAGAGACAGAAGTGTGCTTTTGCTGTTCCACGGTAAAAAATCTCTATTATCCTGCTTTTTGCATTTTTTGCTGTAAAAAAAAAAAAATAGTGTCTCCCTGATTTTTCAGACACAAATATATCTGTTGAAAATAGTCTGGTGTAGGCCCGAGAAATACAAGTGTGGTTTTGCAGTTCCACAGTACAAACCTCTGTATTATCCACTTTTGGGCCATTTGTATCTAAAAAAACCAGTTTGAGTGTGTCGCTCACTGTTCAGCCACAAATATATATATATTTTAAAAAGCCTGGTATACACCAGTAAATTATTACTGTGGTTTTGATGTTCCACAGTAAAACATCTCTATTATCCTGTTTTTGGCATTTTTTGCTGTATAAAAATAATAATAGTATCTCCCTGATTTTTCAGACACAAATATATCTGATGAAAATAGTCTGGTGTAGGCCAGAGAGACAGAAGTGTGCTTTTGCTGTTCCACGGTAAAAAATCTCTATTATCCTGCTTTTTGCATTTTTTGCTGTAAAAAAAAAAAAATAGTGTCTCCCTGATTTTTCAGACACAAATATATCTGTTGAAAATAGTCTGGTGTAGGCCCGAGAAATACAAGTGTGGTTTTGCAGTTCCACGGTACAAACCTCTGTATTATCCACTTTTGGGCCATTTGTATCTAAAAAAAACAGTTTGAGTGTGTCGCTCACTGTTCAGCCGCAAATATATATATATTTTAAAAGCCTGGTATACACCAGTAACTTATTACTGTGGTTTTGATGTTCCATGGTAAAACATCTCTATTATCCTGTTTTTGGCATTTTTTGCTGTATAAAAATAATAATAGTGTCTCCCTGATTTTTCAGACACAAATATATCTGTTGAAAATAGTCTGGTGTAGGCCAGAGAGACAGAAGTGTGCTTTTGCTGTTCCACGGTAAAAAATCTCTATTATCCTGCTTTTTGCATTTTTTGCTGTAAAAAAAAAAAAAATAGTGTCTCCCTGATTTTTCAGACACAAATATATCTGTTGAAAATAGTCTGGTGTAGGCCCGAGAAATACAAGTGTGGTTTTGCAGTTCCACGGTGCAAACCTCTGTATTATCCACTTTTGGGCCATTTGTATCTAAAAAAAACAGTTTGAGTGTGTCGCTCACTGTTCAGCCGCAAATATATATATATTTGAAAAAGCCTGGTTTACACCAGTAAATTATAACTGTGGTTTTGCTGTTCCACGGTAAAAAATCTCTATTATTCAGGTTTTGGTATTTTTTTCCGTAAAGAAAAACAGTAGTGTCTCCTGACTGTTGTGACACAAAAATATATCTGTTGAAAATAGTCTTGTGTAGGCCCGACATCCCAGTGTGGTTTCGCAGTTCCACGGGTCAAATCGCTGTACTATCCAGTTTTGGGCCTTTGGTATCTAAAAAAAAAAGCAGTTTGAGTGTGTCGCTCACTGTTCAGCCGCAAATATCTCTATTTAAAAAAGTGTGGTATACCCCAGTAAACAATAACTGTGGTTTTCCTCTTCCACGGTTCTAATCTACTCTTTATTACCCTTTTTCCATTGATAGTGCAAGTGTAAGCTATTTTACTTCATTTACAATGGGCAAGGCGCATGGCAAGGGACGTGGAAGTGGACGTTCTGGTGATGGTTCGTGCAGAGGACCGGGCCGTGGCCAAGGTGAAAATGTGCCACAACCAACAGCCACATCTTCTCGCTCCCACTTCTTGACCGAATTACTAGGGAAGCACAGAACAACACCAGTATTGAGAACTGATCAGTGTGAACAGGTTATTAATTGGATAGCAGACAATACTTCCAGTTACCTGGGCACCACCACCTCCGGTCTGTCTTCCACACGGTCAACTCTTAGTAGCCGTGAGTCTCGACCGCATACTCCTCCTCACCCTGATGCTCCTTCCTCCCACCATGCCGAGTGTCGTCAGACAGCAAGTGATCCCACACTTGGACACTCTGAAGAGCTGTTCACTGGTCCATTTCCATATTTGGGCCCCTCGCCTGATACGCTTGAAGTGGTGGAAGAGGAGATCCCATGTTGCGATGCCCAAATATTTGAACAGCCACGGCCACAGGAAGTCGACGTTGGCAATCTGTCACAAGAGGTGGACGATGACGAGACACAATTGCCAGGAAGTGAGGAGGAGGATCGTGGTGCGCAAGTGGAAGAGGAGGAGGTGGTGGATGATCTAGTAACTGACCCAACGTGGAAGGAGGACATGCAGAGTGAGGCCAGCAGCACACAGGGGGAGGGAGGCAGAGTACCCCAACAGGCAGGAAGAAGCAGTGTGGTGGCCGCGGACAGAAGGCAGGCAACCGTTCCCCGTAACACCAACATGAGGGACGTTGCCAGTACAAGCGGTAGGTCTTCCAGAGTCTGGAATTTTTTTAAAGACTCTGCTGATAACCCCAAAAAGGCCATATGCTCCACCTGCCATGCCAGCATCAGCAGGGGTGACAAAACTACCAGCCTGACCACCACCAGCATGATCAGGCACATGGCAGCAAAGCACCCGACTTTGTGGGGCGAAACCCAGGGTCCACGACCAGTGTCAGCGGGTGTCACCACTGCTTCTTCCACTGTTGTGCATACAATAGAACCCCCTGTTGTGTGTGCAAGGCAATCCCCTGTCCATACTGCATGTAAAGATGCCCCCTCCTCTCAGTCTTCACTTGTTATGGCAGTTTCTCAAGAAACAGCATCAACGTCCACGTCCCACCGCAGCATTCAATTGTCCATATCCCAGACCTTTGAACGAAAGCGGAAATTCGCAGTTAACGCCCCACAGGCCACAGTCCTAAATTCGCACATTTCACGACTGCTTGCATTGGAAATGCTGCCTTTTAGGCTGGTGGAGACGGAATCCTTCCGCAATCTTATGGCGGTGGCCGCCCCTCGGTACTCGGTCCCCAGCCGACACTATTTTGCCCGGTGTGCCATATCCCCGCACTACACAAGCACGTGTCCCAAAGCATCTGCCGTGCCCTCAACAACGCAGTTACTGGGAGAGTCCACCTGACAACGGACACGTGGACAAGTGCTTGTGGCCAGGGACGGTACATCTCTCTGACGGCACACTGGGTAAACATAGTGGAAGCCGGGACCCAGTCGGACCTTGGGACGGAACACATCCTCCCCACACCGAGGATTGCGGGCCCTATGTCAGTCAGAGTTGCCCCCACAGTGTACAGCTCCTGCGCATCCTCCTCCTCCTCCTCCTCCTCATGTTCAGCCTCCATCTCAGATATCACCACATCAGTTACAAGCTGGAAGCATTGCAGTACTGCCTCCGCCAAGCGGCAACAGGCTGTGCTGAAACTCATAAGCTTAGGTGATAAACCTCACACTGCTTGTGAGTTGTGGACAGCTGTGAAAGAGCAGGCAGATATGTGGCTGAGACAGCTGAACCTACATCCCGGCATGGTCGTGTGTGACAATGGCCGTAACCTGGTGGCGGCTCTGAGGCGAGGTGAGATCACACACGTACCATGCCTGGCTCATGTGCTTAACCTCGTGGTTCAGCGGTTTCTTAAATCGTACCCCGAGTTGCCAGATCTGCTCGTGAAAGTACGCCGCCAGTCAGCTCATTTTCGCAAGTCGCCTACAGCTTACGCCGCCCTTGTTGTGTTGCAGCAGCGTTTGCAGCTTCCGGCACACCGACTGGTGTGTGATGTCCCCACACGTTGGAACTCTACCCTCCACATGTTGCAAAGGATTTGGGAGCAGAAGAGAGCAGTTGTGGAGTACCAGCTGCAACAAGGCCGTCGATATTCAGGTCAGACTCCACACATAAGTTCAAAGAACCTCGGCACTCAATCGTCCTTTTGTAAGAGAAAATTTATTGACTTTGTGAAATAAACTGCACACAGAAATAACACCAAAACGTTTCGGTCTTAGCGACCTTCTTCAGTTGACGGGTAATTCTGCGGGAGATATGAGCAACAAATGGGTCCCAATGGGGCTGCCTGTTGAGAAGCGCGTGGGGGCATAGACATCGCAACGCGGTCTCCACCGCTAGTTGGTGGAGACCGCGTTGCGATGTCTATGCCCCCATGCGCAGTGCAGTTTATTTCACAAAGTCAATAAATTTTCTCTTACAAAAGGACGATTGAGTGCCGAGGTTCTTTGAACTGATATACCAGGGTTCGGCCCCTACTCGCGCACACTCATAGGGAGTGCAGTGATTTATATATTTAGACTCCACACATAAGACCTCAGGAGTGGACCTGGATGTCTGACATATGTACCATCCTGACAAACTTTGAGGAGGCCACCAAGATGGTGAGTGGCGATGACGCCATCATTAGTGTCAGCATCCCACCACTTGTCTGTCTTTTGCAACGCTCTCTGCAGAGAATTAAAGAGGAGGCATTGCAGCCAGAGTATGATGAGATGGATCAAGAAGCCGTAGCGGGCGATTACACACAGCCCAGCCTCATCTCATCCCAACGTGCATGGGGGGACAATGAGGGAGAGGAGGAGGAGGAGGAGGAGGAGGAAGAACAGGAGCTGCTATCATGCGTTGTAGACGGTAGTACCTGTACAAGTGTCATACCGTCGGTTCAGCGTGGGTGGCCTGAGGACAGGGGGGAGGAGGAAGAGGAGGAGGAGGAGGAGGAGAGCATGGTCAGTCGTCATCTTGGTGAGGACACGGAAATCTTGCCCGTTACCAGTCTGGCACGCATGGCTGACTTTATGTTACGCTGCCTTAACCGTGACCCTCGCGTTGTCAAAATGTTGGGTGACAGTCATTACTGGTTGGTGACACTTGTAGACCCCCACTTCAAGGAGAACTTTCACTCTCTTATTCCTGAGGTGGAGAGGTCTACAAAAATGGGGCAATACCAGAAGGCCCTTGCTGCAGAACTCTTAAAAAAATTCCCATCTGAACACGCTAGCGGCAGAGGTCACAGTTCGTTGCCCAACCAAGGCGTACAGGCGAGAGAGATGCAACTCCAATCCAGCAGAGGCAGGGGAACACTGTCAACGTTCTGGGACAGTTTTCTGACACCCGCCCAGCTTAGAGGCCCTGAGGCGCGGGGTACTCTCACAAGGAGTGGAAAGTTTCAAAAGATGGTGAGGGAATACCTTGCCGATCGTACCAGCGTCCTCCGTGATTCCTCTGTGCCTTTTAATTATTGGGTATCCAAGCTGGACACTTGGAATGAACTCGCTCTGTACGTCTTGGAGGTCCTGGCCTGCCCTGCCGCTAGCGTGTCATCGGAGCATGTTTTTAGTGCCGCTGGGGGAATTATAACTGATAAGCGCACTCGCCTGTCAACTGACAATGCTGACAAGCTGACCCTTATCAAAATGAACAAGGGCTGGATTGGGCCAGACTTCTCATCACCACCAAATGACAGCAGAGTAACATAAAGTCAAATCCACTGTGTTATTTCGGGAGGTGTATTCACATGCACCGCTTCACACCCACACATGGGTATACGCTTCCTCGTTTCGGTTGTTTAATCTTCTTCTCCTTATCCTCAGCCTCCACCACCACCACTATACCACCAGGGTGCCAGCATTGCAAGTTCCTCCGTCCAAATTTTTGGCAGCTTTTGCTGTGAAAGCATAAGCAAATACCATGGGACACCCACTCCCCAATAATGGGACTTATGTTTGTAATATGCTGTACTGCATGGCTCTTGTAAGGGGCATTGCAAGTTGCTCCGTCCTAATTTTTGGCAGCTTTTGCTGGGAAAGCATAAGCAAATACTATGGGAGACCCACTCCCCAATAATGGGACTTATGTTTGTAATATGCTGTACTGCATGGCTCTTATAAGGGGCATTGCAAGTTGCTCCGTCCTAATTTTTGGCAGCTTTTGCTTGCAAGGCATAAGCAAATACTATGGGACACCCACTCCCCAATAATGGGACTTATGTTTGTAATATGCTGTACTGCATGTGACGCGCCCCCTGGGCCGTGTGTACACGTGTGTGGGATACTCGGTGCCGGGTCTCTGGGGTCTGTAGTCTCCGTGGCGGTGACCCAGTCCCGTGGCTCAGGCTGGTCAAACCAGTGGCAGTCTTTCTTAGGTTTTGAGGTTAATTGTCCGACTGCGCCACCCGTGGATTGCGGTCAGGGAGTACCACCGCTGCGAGGCAGACCGCTGAGGCTCGTGTTGTGTGCGCAGCATAGAATGGGATAACTCCCCTCGGGAGGAGTATAGCCTCAGGGCAGTGAGTGTGGATGATGGGGGTGATGGTGCACGAGCGCAGCAGGAACAACTCAGAGTCTTTGCAGTGCAGTTCAGGGTCTTTACTGATGATTATAAGGTAGACCCTCCCGGGAGTACTGGCTAGCATAAGAGGCCTGGTCAGTCTGTGAGCAAGCAGGAGTTCCCCTGGCCAGGTGGAGTTGTAGGCCTCCCCGTCTGTCTGCACTCTTCCTGGCTATCTTGCTGTAAGCGGGTAGAAGTAGCCCACGTCCCTGAGTGTACCGTGTAGTGCTCACCCGTATGGCTGGTGACTTGGGGCCTTCTGTTAGCCTCCGCTCCACGACGGCGGTGCTGGTCCCTTGCTTGTGACTGAGCCTCCGGGCTTCTATGGCCAGAGGACCTGAAATCCCCTGCCGGCTGGTTTCTGCTGCTGGATATATAAGTCCTCACAGCTTCGGACTCCTGTGTCCGGTTCCTATTGTCTTCTGCCAGGGCGTGCTCTGCTCAGCTTCCAGCCCCTGGTCTTTAGCTCCTAGCTCCTACAGAGCTCCTTGCTGTTACTTTCCCTTGCTCTCACTCTGACTCTCACTGTTCTCTGACTCACTCAACCTCGCCCCAGATCCAGTTTATAAGGGCAGAATTCTCCCCTCCCAGGACTGGGGCAGGAGGATGTTGCATGTTTAAGGGATCCTGACAAGGAAACCTCCCACTTGCTCTCCAACGTAATATCTCTATTACTGTGGTGACCAGACCCCTGGGGTGCCACACATGGCTCTTGTAAGGGGCATTGCAGTTCCTCATAATTTTTGGAAAGCCTTCCATTCACTGCTTAGGCCAACAGTGCACGGGAAACCCAGTTGCTATAAATCGAAAAAAAGGTTTAGTTAACGCCCTCTGACCTCCATGTCATTTCCAAGGGGCATTGGAGTGGCTCGAAATTTTTGGTAGGCATTGCACTCACTGTATGCCCTATAACTGTGTAGCCGAACCGCTCCTTTTGTTACAGAAACGTATCCTACAAGACATATCTGGTTGACTGGCCTGATATTGATGTGAATGGTCCCTGTTCCTCCTGCTCTTTCTCCTTTGCCACCACCTCATCCATCATTCATCACCTGAAGCTTTGTTTTAACGGGAGTCATAGAACTGGGATAGTAGCAGGAAAACATCCAGCAATCCTCGAAGGAGGTAGAATATGCGCCAAAACGCTGACCACCTCAGGCCTAGCTGCTACTACATACATGCGCTTGCATTCCAAGGAACAGAAAGCTAAGGAGGTGGATGGCCTCATGATCATGAATAATTTACTCGTTGTGTAGGAGGCCGACCACTGCTGCTGTCTACCTTCTGAACTTTGTGTTGAAGCCTGATTGACCCAGGACCCGCAATCCTCTATGTCTGGAGGACGTGTTGCATCCCAGTGTCCAACTGTGTCCCGGCTTCCACAATATTAACCCAGTGTGAAGGCGTCAGTGAGATGGACCATCCCTGGCCACATTCACTTGTCCACGTGTTTGTGGTTAGGCTGTCCTTCCCACTAAATGCACTAGGGAGGGCACAGGTAATGTTTTGGTATGCGTGCCTGTGTATAAGGCGCACCGGGACAAATAGGGGCGGCTGGGGACCGTTTATGGACACCCGGCCACCCCCACGCGGCTGGGGACTGTGTGTGGGCACCCGGCCGCGGGGCGGCTGGGGACTGAGTATGGACACCCGGCCGCCCCCTGGCGGCTGGGGACCAAGCGTGGACACCCGGCCGCCGGGCGGCTGGGGACTGAGTATGAATACCAGGCTACCGACGCAGCCATGACGTGGTGGCCAGATTCCACCTCCACATGCCTAAAAGGCCCAATTTCAAGTGCAAGCAAGCTAGCAGTATGGTATTGCAGCCTGGGGGTGGGTGGGTGGCAGGCTGCATACTTGCGCTTGTATTGCAGGTTATGGGGGAGGTAGAATTGAACACTGCCCTGGGACAAGGACTTGCACGGGGATAGTTGCAAGTCTGCATCTTCTGATGCGGCAAGGATCACTTCTGATGGGCACACTTTTAAGCAGTGACCTGGGTGTCAGAGATGTTTCCAGGGGTCTTCCCCATGCTGTTCCCATGTCTTTTTAGCACTGTATGCATGTGTCACACAGCACATGGCCAGATAAGGTTGTAAAATGTTAAAATGACATTTCCCAGTGAATGCATTTGTCACGGTTGAAAGCAATACAAACGTGCAAAAACGCATAAAAAATGCTACTTGTGAACATAGCCCAAGGTGTGGAGGCGTATTTTTGTTTTTGGTTATTTATTTTACCTTATACACAAGTCTTTACCCTGGAAAGGATGTTCCTTAACCCCTTTCCGACCTGGTCAGTAATAGTACGCACCAGGTCGGGAAGGCCGGTTCAGCGGGGGCTCCGGCGGTGAGGCCGCACTGAAGCGAGCACATGTCAGCTGATTATTGGAATCGCAATCCACCCGCAGCTGTTAACATGTTAAATCTCTGACAGTGGCATTTAACTCGCGCTTCCGGGAGTCCTAAGCCCCGCCCATCAGTGACCCCGTCACGTGATCGCGGGTCACCAATGGGTGGGCATGACAACTCAGGGTCTGCAGCAGACGCCTGTGGTTGTCATGTCTCAATTGATATGAGCGCCACCTAGTGGTCAGTGCTCATAGCAAGTGAGCATTTCTCCTGCATACAAGCGATCTGCTCATCGTTTGTATGCAGTAGAAGCAATCAGACAACTGCTGCTTCTAGTCTCCTCTGGAGAATATAGAAGCAAGCAGAAAGTGTAAAAAAAAAAGTTTTTAAAAAAATAAAAAATATATAAAGGTTTAAGTCACCCCCCTTTCGCCCCATTCAAAATAAAATATATATATATATATAAAAAAAAAAACACATATTTGGTATCGCCGCGTTCAGAATCGCCCGATCTATCAATATAAAAGAAGAATTAATACAATCAGTAAACGGCGTAACGAGAAAAAAATTTTAAACGCCAGAATTAAGTTTTTTTGGTCGCTACAACTTTGCAATAAAATGCAATAACGGGCGATCAAAACATCGGATCTACCCCAAAATGGTATCAATAAAAACATCAGCCCGGCACGCAAAAAATAAGCCCTCACCTGGCCCCAGATCCCGAAAAATGGAGAAGCTAAGGGTCTCGGAAAATGGCGTCATTTTTTTTTTGTTTTTTTAGCAAGCTTTGGATTTTTTTTTCACCACTTAAATAAAAAAGAACTTATACATGTTTGGTGTCTATGAACTCGTAACGACCTGGAAAATAATGATGGCAGGTCAGTTTTAGCAATCTGTGAACGTGGTAAAAAAAGGACCCAAAAAACAACTGTGGAATTGCATTTTTTTTGCAGTTTCACTGCACTTGGAATTTTTTTCCCATTTTCCAGCACACGATATGGTAAAACCAGTGATGGTGTTTAAAAGTACAACTCGTCCCGCAAAAAATAAGCCCTCACATGGCCATATTGAACGAAAATTAAAAAAGTTCTGGCTCTGGGAAGAAGGGGAGCAAAAAAGGAAAACACAAAAACAGAAAGACCCATGGTCGTTAAGGGGTTAACATTTTTCACAGGAAAGCACTTTCACTTTCATTTTTGAACGTTTTATTGTGAGCCTGTAAAAGTGGCTTAATACCTCTGACCACGTTGTTGACAGCAGTGACCTGGGGGTCAGAAATGCTTCCAGGGGCGATCCCCATGCTGTCCCCATGTCATTTGAGCACTGTCACTATCGTTTTGGGCACTTTTTAGGCTTTCTACAGACTGCCGCGGGAGCCACCGCAAAAATGTTGGGGTCTCCCATAGACTAACATTGGGCTCGTTGCTCAGGTCGAGCACCCGAGTATCACAGTGAGCTCGGCCCGAGCTTCGAGCACCCGAGCATTTTAGTGCTCGCTCAACACTAATGATGGCATAGGTGTTACTAACGGTAATATTTGAGACTGTGGTCACATCTCTCTTCAGGTCATTGACCAGGTCCTCCAGTGTAGTTCTGGGCTGATTCCTGACCTTTCTCAGAAAAATCCTTACCTTATGATTTGGGATCTTGCATAGAGCCCCAGACCAAGGAAGATTGACAGTCTTCTTGTGTTTCTTCCATTTTCTAATAATTGTGCCAACAGTTGTTGTCTTCTCACCAAGCTGCTTGCCTATTGTACTGTAGCCCATCCCAGCCTTGTGCAGGTCTACAATTTTGTCCCTGGTGTCTTTAGATAGATCTTTGGTGTTGGCCATGGCAGAGAGGTTGGAGTGTGATTGATTAAGTGTGTGGTCAGGTGTTTTTTATATAGGTAATGAGTTCAAACAGGTGCAATTAATATAGAGTATATTATTATATATATAATAATGAGTATGGCTATATGAATTGCTGTACCTTCTAAAAGAGACAATCTATCGTACTGATATTTGGACTGAACATACCTTGATTCATGAGAAACTGATGTTTTAAACCAGTTGTTGAAAATGTCCACCGTTCTCATCCAAGCACACCTGCATGCTCTGTTCCATATTGTTGAATATATATTTCACAGGACGTCTGGGGTAATGACCTGAATTTCTCGCTGCATGTTCTCTCGGAGTGCCTGTAATGTTCGTGGCTTGTTACTGTGCACCAGGGGTGCACAACATTTTTTCGACCAAGGGCCACAATGACATACTGAACCAATCCCAAGGGCCACAAAATTTTTTTAAAGTGATACTTACATGAATACATTACCAGAACCACCATCACTACATTAATACATCACCAGAACCAAGTTTTGAGTATTTGAGGAGGATTAGAAGAGATTCTGCTCAGTTTCTACTCCAAAAAATAAGTGTGAATATAACTTACACTGAGCTTTTTTAGAGCAGAATCATGCCAAATCCAGCGCCAGAACCACTGTCAGTACATGAATGCAGCATCAGAACCTCCGTCAGTACATGAATGCAGTGCCAGAACCACCGTAAGTACATGATTGTAGAGCCAGAACCACTGTCAGAACATGAATAAATCATCAAGCTTAGTGCAGCGGTCAATTGCAATGTCAGGTCAGTCCCATGTACAAATGTATTGCATGAACCTACAACTCCCAGTATGTCTTTAATAATAGTAAGGAGATACTGCGAGTTGTTAACAGTCATCATCACCACACTGTGGCCTATACAGGAACCACAACACTGATGAGAAGTAAGAAGGATCGGATCACAAATAAACATTTACATCCAGATACCTTATATTTGACATCTTCCCTGATTGGAGTCATTCGCATCCCTTTTGTCTCCATGTTGTACAGATGCCATGATGATATTTCATGCCCAGAGGTTGTCTTTGCATACTTCCCTCTTCTCTGTCTTCAGCAGCACATCCTGACACCATGCCCTTAAAAATAAAAGTCTCACTATACTGCATCATAAATAAAAAAAAATATCTCCCATGCAGTGCTCCTGAATAGTGTTGAGCGAGTATGTTCTGTTCCGAGTATGCTCGGGCCGAGCTCCGAGTATTTACAGCTGCTCGGTGATATGTTTGAATCGCTCCTGTGTGCATGATTTGCAACTGTTTGACAGCTTTATTACATGTGAGGAATGTGTAAGAAATAGACATTCATCACATGTAATAAAGCTGTCAAACAGTCGCAAATCATGCACACGGGAGCGATTCAAACATACGACCGAGCTGCTGTAAATACTCGGAGCTCGGCCCGAGCATATTCGGCGAAAGGGTTAACAGAACATACTCGCTCAACACTACTCCTGAATAAATAATTATCCCTCACTGTGCTTCCAGCACAAAATATCCACCACACACTGCCCTTTTCCAAAATATTCCCCCACTCTGCCCTTCTGCAAATATCCCCCCCACACTGCCCTTCTGCAAAATATCCCCTACACACTGCCCCTCTGCAAAATGTCCACCACACACTGCCCCCCTGAGTAAAGTACACCCCCCCACCACTACTACTACTACTGTTGCTCAGACTGTCTCTACTCCCCTGTGGCACTGGGGTGCCAGCAGCAGCGTGTTGATGATGTCAGTAGCATGCTGACCTCATCAAGCCACTGCACGTTGGGGTGGGGACTGACAGGCGCTCCTCTGCCCCAGTCATGGCACAACAGTATTCAAATTCATTTGTGTTTGAAAGACGCAAACAGGGGTGGATTAAGAGTAGTCAGGGCCCCGGACAGTTTAGAAGGTGTGGGCCCCTCCACAGGTACCCGATGTATCATGTGACATGTCACATGATCCCCTATGATAGATCATGTGACTGGTCCTGTGACTAACACACATGCTTTGGTCACATCTGTAGACGGAAAATGATGGAAATTTTTTCCATTATGTACATAGCCCTATACATAACATAGCGCTATGTATAGTAGAGCAGCGGTGGGAGATTAACTTCCTTCAGGGGCCACATGAGAGACCGTGACTGTTGTGGAAGCCGAACCAATAGGCTGAAATTAATTCTGCTCAATATTAAAAATATTAACAAAATAATAAAAAATATATACTAATTGTATGACTTAATATTGAGCAGAATTAAGTATGCTGACATCCCCCTATATACAGTATGAGCCCCCACATAGCTCCCTAGATATAGTATGAGCCCCACACATAGCTCCCTAGATACAGTATGAGCCCCCACATAGCTCCCTAGATACAGTATGAGCCCCCGCATAGCCCCTATATACAATATGAGCCCCCGCATAGCCTCCTATATATAGTATGAGCCCCCACATAGCTCCCTATATACAGTATGAGCCTGTACATAGCTCCCTATATACAGTATGAGTCCGTACATAGCTCCCTATATACAGTATGAGCCCCACATAGCTCCCTATATACAATATGAGCCCGTACATAGCTCCCTATATACAGTATGAGCACCCACATAGCTCCCTATATACAATATGAGCCCGTACATAGCTCCCTTCTCTGATCGACTGTCGGCTCAACAGCCAGTTCAGAGAATGGTCGAATGCAAAATGCAGCTACCTGGGAGACACATCTGACCACCGCATGAGGTGGCCCGAAGGCACCCCCCTGACGGCTGTACCCCGGTCACATGCCCCCCCCGATTCCCCTAGGTATGGAACTGTACAGTGTATATGACAATACATGACTGGTATCTATAGTATAATCAGGGAAGTGTCCTTCTGTCAGAAGCCTCTATAGACTGCGCAAGCGCAATACCTGCGCAGTCTGGCCACAGACAGAAAGACACATCCACATCCCAGACAGGGATGAGGAGTGCGGCGCCGGAGATCGCGGTATGCATAAGCACTGAGTGCATACCGCGATCTCTGGCACCATAAACACATACCTGTTCGGTCCTGTCATCTCTGGAGTGGCCGGGGGAGGAGTGTGCGTACTGCGATTTCCGGCGCTATTTTAGTGAAGACAAATATGAACAGTGTCTTCGACAAAATTGACAGCGTGGTATGTGCATGCGCGTACTTTGGCACCATTTTGTTGAATACACTCTGCACATTTGTATTCATTCAAATGAAACTGGATATCGCGCTATGCGGACATGGGGGGGCATGGACCAGGGTGAGGGGAGAGCATATACCAGGATAAGGGACCAGGATGGGGGAGCATTTACCAGGATAGGGGAGCATATTCCAGGATGGGGGGGGCATGGACCAGGATGGGGAAGCATATACAACGATGGGGGAGGAGCATGGACCAGGATGGGGAAGCATATACCAGGATGGGGGACCAGGATGGGGAAGCATATACCAGGATGGGGGAGCATATACCAGGAAAAGGACGCATATACCAGGATATGGGGCCATAAAAAAAGCTTGCCACCCGGGCGTAGAACGGGTTCAATAGCTAGTACGAATACTGTGATACAGATATCAGATGTTATATACTATACACATTGTTATATCCCATCTGATGTCTGTACCATAGTATACCGTACATTAATCTGTATACTGGATGACATTCTTTGTACAGGGATATACACTGTACTGATCACACCTGGACCTGCACACAGGACCTCACATATTATATATGCAGCAGTATAGTATGTGATGTCCTGTAGGTTCAGGGTTGATCAGTCAGTGCAGGATCCTCTATGCTGATGTCTGTGGTCTCTGCTGGGGCTCAGTGTGATTTATTGCAGGACTGTGAATTTTCCTGCAGATCTGGTGACACTGGAGCCGATGACCTGGCACTGACAGTGCGACCTGATCTGCAGCAAAGGTCAGACTC
Organism: Phyllobates terribilis; assembly: GCF_046119375.1. Taxonomy (NCBI): domain Eukaryota; kingdom Metazoa; phylum Chordata; class Amphibia; order Anura; family Dendrobatidae; genus Phyllobates; species Phyllobates terribilis. The sequence continues at coordinate 149,977,135 of NW_027362762.1, forward strand.
TGGCAATAAGTCACACAGAGCCCCAGCAGAGCAGCCGCCGACCTGACACTAAGGGATCCCTGTGAACTGATCAGGAGGGGAACAGCGTCCTGCAGACCCCTCCTCACTGTGACTCCAGACATCCTGCCCTAGGCCCGACCTCATAGTTACTGTTTACCGCCATCCACTGATGCAGGAGCTCCTCTCCGGCAGGCTGAAGAGAAGCAGCTCTAGGCGCCGCTGGGTGACGTCAGTCCTGGAGACGCAGCACACAGCGTGCAGGGGGCTTGTCTGTCTCCCTGATGCGGCCGGCCAGCGTCTAATGGTACAGTGCGGTCCCCCTGCCCCTGCCTCTGCAGAAAACATTATAATGAGGGCGATCTGGCCATGGGCCCCCCACGGAGCTCTGGGCCCCGGGTGGTAGCCCAGATCGTCCTCCTTATAATCCGCCTATGGATGCAAATATATTTTAATATAAGGAGAAGGGAGCGGTGTCTTCTGGGCAGCACAACATCCTTTGGCGGGCCGCATGTGGCCTGCAGGCTGCATGTTGTGCAGGCCTCCTGTATACCCAACATTTCAAATGGCCATAAAGGAAAAAATCTGGCGGTTTTAAATTAGGCAGTCTTGGTAGCCACAGTCTCTTGGAGATACCTCTGTCACCAAAGAATGCTTCCATACACAGTTTGAACGATGGATTTCGACCTCCAAACTTCTTTGGAAGCTCACTTTGGAACCTCTTTAAGGACTCAGTTTCGAATAAGTTTTCACAATGAAAACACACTCCTCCAAACTGTATCTGTACATTGTTAACAAATGAAGAAGGAGTTTGGCTGGAGGGAAATGCAAGCACCATACACAAACTATCGACTTGCACAAAGGCGTGCAGCAAGTCTATCTAGTAGTGGAAATGACTGGCAGGCGACAAGTCAGTGAGACCACCCAACGTGAGGATGTTCCTCATCACTGAGGTTCATTGCACTCTCACTTCTCATGAAGCAAAGTACAGTACAGACCAAAACTTTGGACACACCTTCTCATTTAAAGATTTTTCTGTATTTTCATGACTTTGAAAATTGTACATTCACACTGAAGGCATCAAAACTATGAATTAACACATGTGGAATTATATACTTAACAAAAAAGTGTGAAACAACAGAAAATATGTCTTATACTCTAGGTTCTTCAAAGTAGTCACCTTTTGCTTTGATGACTGCTTTGCACACTCTTCGCATTCTCTTGATGAGCTTCAAGAGGTAGTCACCGGAAATGGTTTTCCAACAATCTTGAAGGAGTCCCCAGAGATGCTTAGCACTTGTTGGCCCTTTTGCCTTCACCCTGCGGTCCAGGTCACCCCAAACCATCTCGATTGGGTTCAGGTCTGGTGACTGTGGAGGCCAGGTCATCTGGCGTAGCACTCCACCACTCTCCTTCTTGGTCAAATAGCCCTTACACAGCCTGGAGGTGTGTTTGGGGTCATTGTCCTGTTGAAAAATAAATGATGGTCCAACTAAACGCAAACCGGATGGAATAGCATGCAGCTGCAAGATGCTGTGGTAGCCATGCTGGTTCAGTATACCTTCAATTTTGAATAAATCCCCAACAGTGTCACCAGCAAAGCACCCCCACACCATCACACCTCGTCCTCCATGCTTCACGGTGGGAACCAGGCATGTCGAGTCCATCCGTTCACCTTTTCTGCGTGGCACAAAGACACGGTGGTTGGAACCAAAGATCTCAAATTTGGACTCATCAGATCAAAGCACAGATTTCCACTTTCTAATGTCCATTCCTTGTGTTCTTTAGACCAAACTTGTCTCTTCTGCTTGTTGCCTGTCCTTAGCAGTGGTTTCCTAGCAGCTATTTTACCATGAAGGCCTGCTGCACAAAGTCTCCTCTTAACAGTTGTTGTAGAGATGTGTCTGCTGCTAGAACACTGTGTGGCATTGACTTGGTCTCTAATCTGAGCTGCTGCTAACCTGCGATTTCTGAGGCTGGTGACTCAGATAAACTTATCCTCAGAAGCAGAGGTGACTCTTGGTCTTCCTTTCCTGGGGCAGTCCTCATGTGAGCCAGTTTCTTTGTAGCGCTTGATGGTTTTTGCAACTGCACTTGGGGACACTTTTAAAGTTTGCCCAATTTTTCGGACTGGCTGACCTTCATTTCTTAAAGTAATGATGGCCACTCGTTTTTCTTTACTTAGCTGCTTTTTTCTTGTCATAATACAAATTCTAACAGTCTATTCAGTAGGACTATCAGCTGTGTATCCACCAGACTTCTGCACAACACAACTGATGGTCCCAACCTCATTTATAAGGCAAGAAATCCCACTTATTAAACCTGACAGGGCACACCTGTGAAGTGAAAACCATTTCCGGTGACTACCTCTTGAAGCTCATCAAGAGAATGCCAAGAATGTGCAAAGCAGTCATCAAGGCAAAAGGTGGCTACTTTGAAGAACCTAGAATATAAGACATATTTTCAGTTGTTTCACACTTTTTTGTTAAGTATATAATTCCACATGTGTTAATTCATAGTTTTGATGCCTTCAGTGTGAATGTACAATTTTCAAAGTCATGAAAATACAGAAAAATCTTTAAATGAGAAGGTGTGTCCAAACTTTTGGTCTGTACTGTATGTACAGTCCAAATTTCAGTACGGTCGACCTTCTCTTTTAGAAATTACAGCAATTTTTCCGGGTAAAGTAGCGAGTGAATCACCCTGTATAATGTATAATTTAAAGCACACTTAAAATGTAATACCCTTTTTACTAACTTTAGGCAGTCCCAAAAAAAAAGAAATACCAAAATGTTTTGCTTGCTTTTAGACCTTCTTAATTAATATATAGTAGATTATGAGTCTGTTAGAAAAAAAAACAATAGTACTATAGAAAATTATAAAGCATTGTGTATAAAGCCTTAATAAAACTAAGAGTATTATATCAATGAACCAAAGCACCAAAGTGCCATAGAAACTGTCCAAATAATAGAGAGAATACAGGCAATTATGAATGTTAGGTGGGGTTAATGAGTCATAAAATATTTAGAATGTGTGAACATGAGCCCAATATTACAGAACATTCAAGTGACAATGTACAACACATTTTTGGCCTCCTGCAAATCAGTAGGGTAATTAAATGGGGAGTATATAACTACCTGCTAAAATGTAAATTGCTATTCCAGTTCTGCATGGCAATTAAGCAATCATTAATAAGTGATGTAGGTTACAGATAACTACTTTCACAAATAGGAAAATAATTTGTATGTATGTTGAACAGTAGCAATTTTTACTCGTAAAGATACAGGAGTGATACATGATAGACAGGACAGGCAACAGATAGAAGTGAGACGGGAAGAAAAATAAGAAAAGATAGATAATTCCAAAAACAGTACTAATTTTTTTTCAAAATGCGGAAACAGACTTTATTTAGCCCAGAAATGTGGTGATGTGTCTGTTCTTACAAACAATGTCCCTTTCTCAAGACTCTGCCTCATCTATAAGCTAAATAAAGTTTGTATTCATTATTTGAATTTTTTTTACTTTTTCCTGTTTTTGGAATTGTATACCATGACCAGTGGTATGGCATCAAGAGGCAGGCACCCATCCAGATTTGAACTTGTTCTGCTTTTGATTCCTATTTATAGACAGATAGATAGATAGATAGATAGATAGATAAATAGATGATAGATAGATAGATAGATAAATAGATGATAGATAGATAGATAGATAAATAGATAGATAGATAGATAGATAGATAGATAGATAGATAGAGATTGATTTAATGGAAATTCCTTTGCATATTCAGCACATCTGAGAACTTTCTATCTTAAGCCATTTTCACACGTTCAGTATTTGGTCAGTATTCTACATCAGTATTTGTAAGTCAAAACCAGGAGTGGGTGATAAATACAGAAGTGGTGACGTGTTTCTATACTTTTCCTCTGATTGCTCCACTCCTGATTTTGGCTTACAAATACTGAGGTAAAATACTGACCAAATACTGAACATGTGACCGAGGCCTTAGAGCCTAAATTAACCTTTGTTTCCATACCATTCATTGTTCTTTCCTCTGGCAGAAACGTTTGAGGAAACTGATAACGGAACTGATATATTTTTATAAAATGGTTCCCAGTTATCAGGCAGATCACTTTTTGTGCCACATTGGTCCTAGAGCTGAATCGCTGCATTAAGCTTTGTAAGCCAGTGTACAATGTTGCATCAGTTGTGTCCAGCTCAGGCATTTTTCTAAACCATTAAATCTCATCATAATGTTAAAAAAAAAATTGTTATACTCACCTCTTTGGCCCCTCAGTGCTACCAATCTAGTCCTCGTCGCATCTTCAGACCGCCATCGCTTGCTCCGAATTCTCCAGACCTCTCACGCTGGGCCAATACTTCCAGCTTTGGTATCACTGTGTCATGAAATCGCAGCGTATGCCGTGACCTTGTGCGCGCATGCACATAACCCTCTCGGGCTCCATCAAGGCTGTAAGTCGCAGCCCAGCGTGAGAGGCCCGGGGATTTCAGAGTGAGTTTTGGCGATCTTAAGATACGGTGAGGACCGAGTGATGATGAGGAGCCAAAGAGGTGAGCGGTAGGGTAACTCAAATTTTGCCTGATCTTCTCATGTGTAGCCATGAATCCAATTCTATACAATCTTAGTACACTATCCAGTAAAAAAAAGTAGATGTTAAACGCAATATATTTTCTATATTTTCAACATGGGAGCTTATTGGTGACGAATGGTATCCATTGTCATACAATGCTTTATGTTTCTTTAAATCTTACTGAATACATCGGTATTATGCTATGTCAAGTTTTGCGGCAAGTCAAGGAAGGACACATCTGTATTACTTACTCGTAGCCACAGTACCGTACATTATCTACAACAGACCATATTGGCCTTAGATTCTTGAATTTGCATTGGGCTGTCCAAGTGAGACAAAGTATCATTTCTTATGTAGACAAACTGGATTCCTTGTGAGTTTTGTTCTCTCATTCCTTTGGTATGTAAAAATTGTAAGCTATTTCTTACAAATGCATTCCCTGTAGACATTAGATATATTCTTCATCAGACGTTTGTTAGAACCTAAGACCAGGTTCACATGAAATTCTATTGACATATACATCTAGTATGCCCATATACTATTATTGCTCTAACATATACAATAAGGGTGTCCTTTCAGTATGTATTTGACTAGTATATGTTATATGGCAACTGTATAATATTAAAAAGTCAACCAGGTTTTTCAAAATAACTGTATATAAAAATGTCTACTATGCACTATGATTTTTTAATAGGAGTCAATGGCACACATATTCAACACTACAGGCATACGGTTGTATGAGCATATACTCAGTAGAATGTGTCAAATGGCTCCACTGAAAAGTAGCCGTAAAAATTAGTCTAGAATTGATGAAAGGTAACCTTAAGTGAGGTCAAAAGTGCCCCAAAACACAGTATGATACCCCCCTCAGTGAATTCCTCCACATGCACAGTATAATGACCCCACAGTATCCCCCACAAAGTATGGTACCCCCACAGATCCCCCACACAGTTTGTTGCTCCCACAGTGACAAAACACAGTGTGATGGCTCTAACAATCACCCACATACAATATGATGGCTCTGACACTGTCCTCCCATACAGTATGAGGCCCCCACAGCCCTCCTCAAAATATTATGGCTCCACACACCACCGTCCACACAGCATAATGGCCCACCATACAGTATAATGCCCTCTATATAGTATAATGGCCCCCACACAGTATAATGACCCCCGCACTGAATAATGTCTGTCCATACAGTATAATGACCCCCACACAGCATGATGACCCTACACAGTCTTCCACACAGTATTATGGCCACCACATAGCTTTCTACACAGTATGATGGCCGCCACACAGCCCTCCACACAGTATGAGGGCCACCACACAGTATGATTACTCCCAAACAGCCCTCCACATAGTATGATGGCCCCCACACAGCCCTCACACAGTATATTGACCCACCATACAGTATATTGCCCTCTATATAGTATATTGGCTCTCACGCAGTATAATGGCTGTCCATACAGTATAATTGCTCTCACACAGCATGATGACCTCACACAGTACTCCACACAGTATCATGGCCACCACAAAGCTTTCCACACAGTATGAGGATCATCACACAGTATGATTACTCCCAAACAGCCCTCCACATAGTATGATGGCCCCCACACAGCCCTCCACACAGTATAATGGCCCTCACATAGCTCTGAAACGCCATACAGCGGGCGCGATATAGTGACATCATCGTGCCTGCTGCTTTAAAACATCGGAGCTCAAATGCACAAGGAGAATGATGGAGGAGGGAGCTGGTGGTTCCCTGTTTCATCATTGCTTTTAACTTTTTTTCCATCCAGGATGCAGATATAGGTGATGTGAGGGGGGAGGGGCCCCGACTAACGGACCCCATAACGACGGTGTGCCCTGCTGCTATTAGCGGTACACCACTGCCTCCACTTAAGTCTGCTATATGGAAACAGATCATTGACCAGAGGGTTTCCTCTTTGCCACCTAAAGGCAAAGGTGTCATTTTAACCTCCTGGACCTCAGTGTAACATCTTTAGCAGAGCCTCCATGTGCCATTATAATGTTGCTTTGTCCTTTGAGACTGAGGGGCTTTCGATCCAAGGCTCGTCCACTATAGGTACTCAGTTTTCATTTTTGGTGGAACAAAGGTCCTCGTGCACATTAGAGAACAGTTGTCTGAATGCACAAGCTTTAGCAATGCCAACTAATCATATGAGGGCTACTTTTTCTGGCACAATCATGAATGTCTTAGTAAAGTAAGCAAGTAGCTAAGAGGCTTCCAATTTATTTACCAATGTAAATACTTAGGTAAAGTATCCTTATCTGCCATCTAAGTCTAAAGCCCCCGTCTCACATAGCGAGATCGCTAGTGAGATCGCTGCTGTGTCATGGTTTTGGTGACGCAACAGCGACCTCACCAGCGATGTCGCTATGTGTGACACTTTGCAGTGATCAGGCCCCTGCTGTGAGGTCGCTGATCGCTGCAAAGTGTCCTGGACCATTTTTTGGTCGTTGCTCTCCCGCTGGTCAGCACACATCACTGTGTGTGACCAGTGGGAGCAGCGATCAGGCTGGTAACTATAGTAAACATCGGGTTACTAGGGGCACACGCGCACCTAGTAACCCGTTGTTTATCGTGGTTACGAGCCTGCTAAAGTGAGCGGCAACCTCCCGCTCACTGTAGCAGAGTGGTAACCATGATAAACAACGGGTTACTAGGTGCGCGTGTGCCCCTAGTAACCCGATGTTTACTATAGTTACCAACCTGCTCCTGCTTCAGCAGGCTCGTAACCAGGAGCAGGACATCATGGAAAGATTCTTTCCACAATGTCGCTGCTCCCCTGATCGTTGGTGAGCCTGCCTGTTTGACAGCTCACCAGCGACCACATAGCGACGCAGCAACGATCCCTGACAGGTCGTATCGTTGTCGGGATCGTTGCAGCGTCGCTAAGTGTGACGGGGCCTTAAGTGACCTGATTCCAGCTGCCCAGACCAAGTAATTTTTACTTAAGTCAGTGGTCTGTCATGTAATGGGGAGAGCCATGTCTCCTGATGAAGAATGGCACCCAGAGTGAGATTGAGAGACAAGCAAACTATCATTATTCTAATTTTATAACACTAATTATATGTATTATCCTAACAATCGTTTTGTTGTTACACAAATAAAGCTGGCTCTGTCATTTGTCAGTGCCGTCGGCATCCTTCAGACCTAGCTATGCAATGTGGAATATCTAGTTGGACAGACTGATGAGTTTTTTTAATCACATTTTTTTTATTCTGGGACTGTTGGAGACAGGCGGGACTCGTCTGGGTCTATGTTTCGATGGGGGTGGTGTTTCATTATATCTAAATTCATTTGCTGACATGCTTATCCAATGAAAACATAAATTAATAAATGACTAAAACCCCATAAATAAATGAAAGGCACAAACATATATAACATCATATATCAGGTTCTTCAAAAAAGGATATTAGTATAGCTATATGTTTAAAAGTAATAAAAACATTCAGAATATTTTGGAGATATTAAGTTTCATTACTAGAAAACTTGTCTTTTCAAACTTCCCTTAGAGGCTAAAGAACGCCATTCACATAGGAGAAAGTTTGGAGTTCGACATTACTCTAGACCATACATGTCAAACTCTGGCCTGCAGGGTGGTTTTATTTGGCCCGCAACACCAAAACCGCCACCCCTATATGGGGCCATTATTCAGTATGGAGGACTATGTGGGACCCATTACACTGTATGGAAAGCTATGTGGGGCCATTATTCTGTATGGAGGACTATGTGGGGCCCATTATTCTGTATGGAGGGCTATGTGGGGCCCATTATTCTGTATGGAGCACTATGTGAGGCCCATTATTCTGTATGGAACACTATGTGGGGCCCATTATTCTGTATGGAGGACTATGTGGGGCCCATTATACTGTATGGAGGACTATGTGAGGCTCATTATACTGTATGGAGGACTATGTGGGGCCCACTATACTGTATGGAGGACTATGTGGGGCCCATCATTCTATATGGAGGACTATGTGGGGCCATTATTCTGTATGGAGGACTATGTGGGACCCATTATTCTGTATGGAATGCTATGTGGGGCCATTATTCTGCATGGAGGACTATGTGGGGCCATTATTCTGTATGGAGGACTATGTGGGGCCAATTATTCTGCATGGAGGACTATGTGGGGCCCATTACACTGTATGGAAAGCTATGTGGGGCCCATTATTCTGTATGAAGGACTATGTGGGGCCAATTATTCCGTATGGAGGACTATGTGAGGCCCATTATTTTGTATGGAGGACTATGTGGGGCCCATTATACTGTATACTGGTTGGCCCACGACTTTGTCCAAGTTTTTCATTTTGGCCCTCTGTGTATCTGAGTTTGACATCCTTGCTCTAGACAGATGATGTCAGGGAAAATGAGGGCTGGGCATGCTGAATTTAAGTGCCAGATCCTTATGTTCTCCCTGGAGATGTCTGGCAGCAGCTTATATATCTCACCTCATACTGAACTCGCTTGGTCAAACTCATCATACACGTGATTGGGGGTACAGGAGAGATAGCCTATGGTTGAGCGGGTGTTCTGCCAACTGCTATCTGACACAATTTACACAAAAAATTGGATTCACCAGGATCCAAATTGGCAGGCCACAATTTTTCAGGATTCTTTATAGAACTGAAGAGGAATTAAAAAATCAAAAAATATTAGACTCACTGGGTCCCTCACCTGTACCATCGCTGTAGCTCTCCACTCAATCCTCTGCTGGCTCCTTCCCTCCCTCCCTACAACCTACCCTCTCTCCCTCCAATACTAGTCTTCCTCTCATCAATCTTTCATGCCTCAGGATTCTGGCTAGGTCTCGTGTGATGTGATGGCATCATATGAGACCTAGTGACTAGTCCTCATACAACTTCTTGATATGCTTTGCTCCACGCATCGCTCTGTATTTGCTTTTTTGGCACCTCTGGCAGTAACTAGGACTCATGAGATCTCATGATGTCGCGTGAGACTTAGTAACTAGTGATTCGGAAAGAAGGAGTCAGCGAAGGGCTGAGCAGACATCTGTGGTAGTGAGACAGATGAGTAGCAAAGTGAGTATAATATTTTTATTTTTTTTATTTATTTTCCTTGTAATCAGGGTACATGCATCTTACATTGAATAAATTTGAATCAAATTTCCTTGCCAAATTAATATTTTTGAAGATTTGCTCATTTCTCCTTAAAGGGGTTTTTCCACCAACATAGTCTATTTTAATCAATAGATCTTAGAATAATAATAATTTTCACAATTGGATGTGTTAAAAAATATTCCTGTGCTGAGATAATCTTATAAATGTTCCCCTGCTGTGTACTGTGTAATGGCTGTGTCTGACCGTACAGGGACATAGTCTGATCATACCACAGCTCCTGGGCAGGGGAGGAAGCAAAAGAGAGTATACAGACATTACAGAAGGGATCACAGCTGATTCTTTTTTTGAGGGAAAACATTTCCCTGTTTAAAAAATTATTTGTGATCCCGTGCTGTAATGTCTGTATACTCTTTTCACAGACACAGCCATTACACAGTACACAGCAGGGGCACATTTATAAGATTATCTCAGCACAGGAACATTTTATTTAAACACATTCAATGGTGGGAATTATTATTATTCCAAGATCTATTGATTAAAATATATTGTTTTTTTTTGTGAGACAACCCTTTTACGAGACATTGGCATTTACTGATAGCTTAGGGTTGAGAATGGTTGCTTTCCTGTTTTACCTCCAAATTGCCTAACTGGATATCAATATATATAAAATTTCTAAGAGTGAAAACTAATTTTCAGCTTTCAATATATATTGTTCCCATACTGACATTTGAAGATCTACGACCTTTCATCTTAAAAGAAAAAAATGATAAAATTACATTGGAAAATCCCTAGTACTACTTTATGTTTCAGCACAAAAAAAGACGGTTTTTTTGTAAATAAGATGCAATTAACACTGGTAGTAATTCAGCTTGATATCCTATAGTTTATCTCGTTTCAAGTACAGCCTTGAAGCACACCTTTCAACACCACAAAATTTACTTAATTCACAGAAACGAAAATGTCAGAGGCAAGAGAGCTGACAGAAGAATCAACAAGACGGGGATCTGTCATTTATCCGTGTAATTTATCTGTGACAGTTGGTTCCACATGTTAATGCTTCATATAATTACTGTCAAAACAAAAAACAAGAACCTGATTTAATGCTGTTCAGACACAGAAAAAAAGTCTGAGCTAACAATTTTGATGTTGTAGTGTTATTATGAAAGTTTGGCAAGAGCGGTGTATTTGCAGGAGGAGAATGCAGTACTGTAACAGGAATAGCCAGAGGTCGTACAATGGAGGATTTCAAGTACTGCAAAAAATCATGGTTTGCTCTAGGGCTGAGCGAACGAAAAGTCAAAATATGAATTAGGAGACTTTCTAAGTACAGTTTAGTATCTGATGATAAGTCACATGCTTCCAACTATTCCCCGGGAAAACAAACACAAAATGATGTAATATTAATTGTCAAATATTTTAAAATATTGTTCTCCATTGTTTTTCAAAGAGTTAAATTCATGGGATATGCCTGAGAGGCGGTGATCTCAAGTCTGGAGACCCCACCATCTGGAGAAAATGAGTCCCCTGTTCAGTAGCGGAGATAGAGGGTACATACTGAAAAGATGTCTGTGCACGTGCTTCATTCTCTCCATTGAAGTCTATAGAGGTTATCAAGCTCGACCCTATTGAGTCCTATGGGATGAACTCCACTGTAGTGTCAGGGTAAGTCCTACAAGTCATTTACAAAATTTGAAAAAGATCCACAATTTCTACTAATCATCTTCAAAATTTCACAGCTAGAAAGCCTCTTATGATTTTTTTGTTATTATTATTGAAATTAAAGGGGTTTTCCCACGAACAAAGTTAATTTTAATCAACATTTTAATCAATAGATATTTGAATAATAATAATAAGTTTCACCATTGGATGTGTTAGAAAAAAATGTTCCTGTGCTGAGATAATCTTATAAATGTGCCCCTGCTGTGTACTGTGTAATGGCTGTGTCTGACCATACAGGAACATGGTCTGATCATACCACAGCTCCTGGGCAGGGGAGGAAGCAAAAGAGTATACAGACATTACTGCAAGGGATCACAGCTGATTCTTTCTGTGAGGAAAAACATTGCTTAAAAACAGGCAGGGAAATGTTTTACCTCATAGAGACAATCACCTGTGATCCCGTGCTGTAATGTCTGTATACTCTTTTGCTTTCTCCTCTGCCCAGGAGATGTGGTATGATCAGACTATGTTCCTGTACGGTGAGACACAGCCATTACACAGTACACAGCAGGGACACATTTATAATATTATCTCAGCACAGGAACATTTTTTTCTAACAAATCCATTTGTGGAACTTATTATTATTCCAAGATCTGTTAATTAAAATGTACTTTGTTCATGGGAAAACCCCTTTAAAAAGGAAAAAAGCTCTTGCAAAAAAAAAAAGGATTCAAAATTATAGATGTGAATGCCTTCTGTTGAGCCTAGCGTTTGCACTGATTCATGGATGTCGTTACCCGATTGCTCGCTGTTTTTTACATATTTTGTGCAAATAAAGAAGTTACAGACTTACAATTGCTAAGTGTCGCCGGTCTGTTGGCTTATGGATTGTTTACGTTTTTGAACAAGACAGAACAACGCACAGATTGATAGCAGTGTGCAAATCTGACAGCCCAGCTATATCATAAACACAAAAAGGTGGAGGGTGTCAAGCACGTGTTTTATTTGATTAACTTGTGTTTTCATTTCTTACTGAATTGTTTTGTTTTTTTATGAATAAAAAAAAAACATTTTTTTACTTAAAGAATACTCCTTTATCTATTTGGCTTCATTCAGATGTCCATTTGTGCTGTACGTGTTCTCCCAGTGTTTTTAAGACAACCTAAAAAAAAGAAAAAAAAGGAAACATGTTTGTTTTTAATTAGATTTGCAGATCAAACTCACCCATTCAAATTAATGGGTCCATCATAAAATGAAAATACTTGGATCATACAGATATCATGACATATGTGTCTTGGATCCCATCTCTGAGTGTAAATTTTTTTTTCTGCACATGAGAAAAATGGATGATGCAGTTATGGGAAAAACAACAAAAATGAATGAAAACCAGATGCAACACACTGGTGAAAAACGCCCCCAAAAAATAGTGACGTCTGAATGAGGTCTTAGGCAAATAGTAATTTTCCTGGGCACATTGTTAACATATTACAGGATAATTTCCAAACTTTTTTTCAAAAAGAGAATAGAAAATTAAGTGCCATAGAAGGCGCCTATGTTCTATATAATAGTCAGAACTCATAACAAATAATAACTTCTCCAGGCCGTTTAGTCAAAACACATTTAATTAAAAAAATACAAACAAAAAAATATAAAAATGTGAATAATAAAATTCCATGTAATGCGCAGCTTATTATGCTCATCACTGCCGGTGAGTAAGTAAAAAGATAATGAGATTAAATAAATGTGGCAAAATCAAACTTCAGGTATTTAATGTCAAGGGACTCAAACTGTCCAGAAAATATGCTTCTAATCAGGAGACTGCTCAGAAAATTATATATATAAAAATTAAAAAGCGCTTTCTGAACACATTACATGGGGTAAGTTAATAGGTTGTCAAATTCTGTTGCCGTCAGAAAATAACAGCTTGAACCCTTCATTACAGGGCAGGAATCTACTTGTTGTGTTCAGCATTATATACTTATTTTTGACATCATATAAGGTGAAGGAGACACAATGCAGAATGGCAACATACGTGAGTATATGAAAGAGAGCTTTAATAAGACTATGGAACGAGGACTCGGCGTTCAAGGTGTTTTATTTTTCTTTTGGCGATTGGAATTATATCTCTGAAAGTGCTACAATAAACTTTTATATATTCATAAAACAAATCACAATGCTCTCTCATATTAAACAATATCACCCTGCCAAAAAGAAACACAAACACTCCATAGTGGAAAAGTCTAAAGAAAAACTAAACCATATTCATAATGCAATAGATATAATAAAACAGATCCTTGTAAGAAAGCATAAATCTGAATCTTACTGCTGCTAATATCAAAAATTCATAATTTTTTTAACTACTCCATTAATGTTTTTTTTTCTAAAGCCTGTAGATATCATTAAAATATTTTAATTATTATTAGCATTTTTGCTAAAATAATTATTAACAATAAATCCAAATCAACAACATTAATTCTGCATCCTCCTTATCGTGGATAAGTGATCATATAGAAAATTGAATGATAATTACAATATCAGGAAATTGTATTTTATTATGCAAATAAATTCTTTATGGCCAAACGGTTTACATGGAAGCCAAAAAATAGCTCAGAGACATAGACTTCAGGTACGTGCTGTGAACAGATTTTTATGCTATATTGAACTACCTGCAAAGTATTAGCTGAAACATTTTGTATATTCAACAAAAACAGACAATTATTTATTTAAATAATAAAAAAAAATGATTTGTTATTTGTTTTCTGGATGTCAAAACTATGACATAAATCTTAGCTTAGCTCGAGTGGTATTTTTTTTCCCATTGAAATATTCAAATAATAATTAGTGGTTATATTTTATCTTCAATTAGACAGTACAAGTTACTCCACAATGAAATATAACCCCAATCCCATTACTAAATATATATATTGGCCAGTGTAACATTTACATGTGGATATTTGAAGATTCATCAACAAATATATTATGGGGGAAAAAAAGAATTGTCATATATAGTTTAATTTTTATTTCATTGTTGATTTTTATAATTGGTGAATTAATATAATAAAATAAATTCTGCAAAATAAAAATACTTGTCATACAATATTTACTTTATTTTTATATGACCTTTTATATGACCATAACTAAAAGTCTGTGCAAAAAAAAAATCTATTCTAGAAATGAGGGTTTATTAAAGCATTTCTTGATATTCTGATGATTTTTTTAGGATTTTAATTAAATTATGTTTACATGTCCTAAATTAATTATATTAATACCATTAAAACTTATATTACTTATAAAGGCAGGTGCGGGCGAGTGTATTTTCGGTCCGAGTGCGATCCGACAAAACATCAGATCGCACTAGGATCAATGTAATTCTATGGGGCCAAGCACATGATCAATATTTCAGTCGGACAGGGTCTGTCCAAGCAAAAAATTGCTACATGCCTTAGTTTGATCTGATATTCAGATTGCACTTGGCCATGCAAGTAAATGAATGAGTGGAAATCTTCCGTCTGCACTCGGATGACATCTGAGTGCAGTCTGATTTCCACGCTCTGATGGAATGGAGAAGATGGAGACATTTTTTTCACCATCTTCTCCTCATCTGAGAACATCGGATTGCACTATACTCATGCTCTGATCAGAGTTTGATCAGAGGGTAATTTGCAGAATTGATCCAATATTCTAGGATGACAAAAAATACGATTGTGTGTACCTAGCTTAATAAGGACAAATCTTCACCACTGGTGTACAACATCTCTTTTAATTCTCCAACTTAAAAAACTTAAAAGGATTGTCCAATGTTACATTTTTTTTCTTACACGTTGATTATTAGAAAAACAACAAACAGAGGGACACCCGCCTGCGGACACCCCCAGCACAGCTGCTCTTGTGGTCAACTCTAGCTATGGAGGTGATAACTGATGTCAAAGCACTACAGAGGTCTGTGATTAGCTGCAGCGGTCAGGTGACTGAAAACATCTGATGATGCGGTGTTCCAGTCGCCTGACCTCTGCAGACAATCACAGGCTTCAGCTGTCCTGTAACATCCAGATGGACATATCTCTGTGTTTTTCTTTTAATTATTCATTCATAAGAATTTTTTTTAAATATCAGTTTCATATGTAAAAGGCAAAAATGCTTCAAAGCATTAGCAGATAGTACCCAAACCCTATTTATTATTTGGTGAAAAGTCTTACTATTTACAAATATACTTTCTGTATCATTTTTCTATTTTACGTTGGTCATCAAGATCTCAGCCTGCAGTCATTCAGTAGCAATCTGCGTGGTTTATTTCCAATGGATAAATATGTCTGTTACATGATGGACGCACAGTGCACAGCTCATTGCAGTTTCTGTACAGTTATCAGAGCTGTGCCTCCTAACAAAACTTGCACCTGCGGGATCCTCACATAAAAGTGCTGAACACTTAATACCCAGGTATCCCGCATTGTTCAGGGAGCAAGATAAGAAGCAGAAGTCTCCTTGCTTTATCTAACCACTTAGATGCTGCAGTCGCTATTGAGGAACATCTACCTTTGGATGGTCAGTATAATTAAAAATGGTGTTCCGGAATGCTATGACATAAAAATGTCAAGGAGGTCCCCTTTTGTCACCAGTTCCTGGAAACTACAGAGCTTTTTCATTAAGACTCTAAACTGAAATAGTAGAACAATAATGATGAAACTAGATCTGGACTCCCAGTGCATGAGATATTTAAAACAATGCTTTTGTTTCACCAGCAGTTGATACTGTGTCGTACATCAAGTAAGAACTACCCAAACCATCAGCAGCCACACTGAACTTACCATGCACCAACACAGCAAAATGATCCAATATTTAACTCGTTTATAGGGTTCGCTCACATCTGCGTGTAAAAAATTTCTCTGATGGTTATTCCGAAAAGTTGGACAAGTGTCATTAGTATGTTATGCGAGTGTGCGATTTTTTTCCGGCCAAGCATCCATATGGCATCCGTATGATGACATATTTCCTTTGTATTTTAGGCAAAAATATATATATTGTCTTTTTTTTCCATCTTAAAAATTACAAAGGAAAATGGGCAGATGCAAAAGTTTGGGCACCCTTGGAGATTTGTTTGCTTAGATATCTTTTACCAAGGTTTCAGACCTTAATTAGCCCGTTAGGGTTATAGCTTGTTCACTATCATCATTAGTAGTGTTGAGCATTCCGATACTGAAATATCGGGTATCGGCCGATATTCGCAGTATCGGAATTCCGATACTTAATTCCGATACTTTTGCAATATCGTATACCGGAATCGGAAGTTCCCATAATGCAATGAGCCATTTTCATTTTATTCAGCCAATGAGGATCCTAAGAAGTGTGGGCACATCCTGTTAGGCATGTAGGCATCTTAACTAATGGCATGGCTGTGATTGGCTGCTGAAATGATGTCATGATGCACTATAAAAGTCGCCGCCGCCATTTTGAGCTCACTCTGCTGTGAATTCAGTTAGGGATAGGACGCTGTTGTTCTGAGGGACAGTTTTAGCTACCTATTTGGTCTATTCTGCTTTACCCAAGCTACTTTATAAATCGCTGTGCCTTGCAGCACTAGTGCACAGTTCTCTGTGCTGTTCACCGCTGTCTGCAAGGTCTGGTGTGTGAGTGCAGCTCACCCTGTAGTGTGTGCTTCAGCCACGTCTGGTTGTAGTGCACTCAGTGTGTGTCACTGCCTCATACATTGTCCTTTTTTGCCAATTCATAATTTTTCCTGATATCTCCTATTAGTGTGGTGGTTCCATCCGTATTCAGCTAAATTGGTTCCAAACACACTATATAGGAGTAGATAGAGAAATTTTTTTGGTCTTGCAGCGCTAGTGCACAGTGCTCTGCATCTGTACTGTTCACCGCTGTCTGCAAGGTCTGGTGTGTGAGTGCAGCTCACCCTGTAGTGTTTGCTTCAACCACGTCTGGTTGTAGTGCACTCAGTGTGTGTCACTGCCTCATACATTGTCCTTTTTTGCCAATTCATAATTTTTCCTGATATCTCCTATTAGTGTGGTGGTTCCATCCGTATTCAGCTAAATTGGTTCCAAACACACTATATAGGAGTAGATAGAGAAATTTTTTTGGTCTTGCAGCGCTAGTGCACAGTGCTCTGCATCTGTACTGTTCACCGCTGTCTGCAAGGTCTGGTGTGTGAGTGCAGCTCACCCTGTAGTGTGTGCTTCAACCACGTCTGGTTATAGTGCACTCAGTGTGTGTCACTGCCTCATACATTGTCCTTTTTTGCCAATTCATAATTTTTCCTGATTTCTCCTATTAGTGTGGTGGTTCCATCCGTATTCAGCTAAATTGGTTCCAAACACACTATAGGAGTAGTTAGAGGAGCCTTTCTGCAGCATTGGGCCCTGCAGCCCCAGCCAGATTAGTATTAGCCTATTTTTTGTAGCCTCATCTATTGCATTGTAGGTTACCTTCCTACATTGTAATAGCTACAAAAAGTTTGTGATACTATTGTTATTACATCTTTAGGCACATCCAGTGTCTTTTTGTGACAAAAAAAACCTAAATAAAGTTCACCAAACACTCCACTTTACAGTTGTGTAGGCCACATTAGCTCATATTAAAGTCTAGTCCACACTTTATAAAATTAGTGTTTCTTATACCTGTTAGCAGCTGTTCAGGAATAAGCACACTAAGCCCTTAGTACTTTTCTGCCTATCTTTATCAGTCTACCAAGATGAAGAAGGCAGGGAGTAAGGCATGTGGTTGTGGGCGTGGAGTTTCTGCAGGGAGAGGACGTGAGGATTCTGTGCCTGCAGGGAGAGGACGTGGGGATTCTGTGCCTGCTGCGGGCACCAGTGACTCAGCATCCCCCAGTTTTACCAGGGAACAGTCCTTTATGCGCAGCTTTGTAGGAGCTAGCCGTACCCCACTGCTGCGGGAGGACCAAATTGAAGCCGTTGTCGGATGGATGGCAGCTAACGCATCGACTTCAATTAGTTCCAGATCCTCTCAGGTCCTGAGCACTGAAGAGCACCCATCTGTCTCTTCACCACCTGCCAAATTGCCCAGGCAGTCAGAGAGCCCTGGACAGGAGCCATCTCTACTTCTGTTCTCTGAATCTCTTGGCTTGGAAAGAGGGGGCCAGCCAAGCAGAATTCGAGAATTTGAAGAAGAGGTAGTATGCAGTGATGCGCAACTGTTTTGTTTCTCTGAATCTGAAGAGGCGGGTGGGCCAGTGCCTATGGTCAGCAGCACACCTCAGTACGCATCTGATGATGAGACTCAGGTGCCACTTTCTTGTGCGTACTGTGCTGTCGAGACTACCCAGGAGAAGCAGTTGTTTGAAGAGGGTGGTGTAGATCAGGGTTCCCCAACTCCAGTCCTCAAGGCCCACCAACAGGTCATGTTTTCAAGATTTCCTTAGTATTGCACAGGTGATGGAATTATTGCCTGTGCAGGTGATGCAATTATCACCTGTGTAATACTAAGGAAATCCTGAAAACATGACCTGTTGGTGGGCCTTGAGGACTGGAGTTGGGGAACCCTGGTGTAGATGATGAGGTCCTTGACCCATCATGGCGTGAGGGACAGGAAGGTGGTGGGAGCAGCTCTGAGGAAGAGATTCCCCGAACAGCCCAAAAAGGAGGGAGAGGGAGGGGGCAGACTTGGTTGCCTGTAGCCTCCACTTCGGCACCCATTAGCAGCATGGCTCTTCCAAAATCCAAAGCGGGCGCTCTCAAGACTTGCAGTGCCTGGTCCTTTTTTGACACAGTTGCAGATGACATTTGCTTTGTCAAATGCAAGCTGTGTAATCAGAAGGTGAAAAGAGGGAAAAGTGTCAGCAACCTCAATACCACAAATATGTGGAAACATGTGCGGACCAAGCACGTGGTGGAGTTACAAAAACACACTGAAGACCTAGGCCAACCTACAGCGCCACCTACCACCTCTTCAGCTCGTGTTGTAGCCTCTTCCTCCAGCTCACACACAGCTGGTTCGGCTTCCTCACAGGATCGCCATGGAAGAATCTCTGGCACTGTTGTACAGAGACACAGTGTAATTCCACCCACAGCACCACTTTCCCAGTTATCCTCACACTCCCAGGCCAGTCTACAGCCATCGTTAGCACAGGCATGGGAGAAAAGGCGCCCATACTCGGCAAACCACCCCCGAGCACAGGCTCTGAATGCTGGCATTGCTAAACTACTGGCCCTTGAAATGCTATCATTCAGGCTGGTGGAGACTGACACATTCCGTAACTTTATGGCATTGGCAGTCCCACAATACAACGTGCCCAGCCGCTTTTATTTCAGCAGGCAAGCCGTCCCTGCCCTGCAACATCATGTGGAGGGAAAAATTAAACATGCGCTACGAAACGCCGTCAGTAGCAAGGTCCACCTGACCACCGATGCGTGGACCAGTAAGCATGGACAGGGATGATACCTTTCCCTTACTGCCCATTGGGTAAATGTTGTGGAGCCGGGTACAGATCTAGAGAGTGGCGCTGTACGTGTTCTGCCAACTCCAAGGATTGCAGGAATCCAGTCTGTACACATTGACTCCTCCTCATACTCCAGTTCCTCTGAATCAGCGCTGCAGGAGCCGTCACGGTCTACCTCCACATCGACCCGTGAACGGTTACCTGTTATGGTGACCAATATGAGCACAGCCGTGGCCAAACGTCAACAGGCCGTATTAAAATTAATTTCTTTGGGGAATCGAAGCCACACAGCGCAGGAGCTCTGGAATGCCATCAAGCAGCAGAGTGACGTATGGTTTGTGCCAGCGAATCTCCAGCCAGGCATGGTAGTGTGTGACAATGGCCGAAATCTGGTGGCAGCTCTGGGCCTAGGCAACCTCACTCACATCCCATGTCTGGCACATGTGCTCAACTTGGTCGTGCAGAGTTTTTTGAGGGACTATCCGGATCTTGATGCACTGCTTCACAAGGTCCGCATAGAGTGCGCTCACTTGCGGCGTTCCAGCAATGCAAGATCACGCATTGCAGCTCTGCAGCGCCGATTACGTCTTCCGGAACATCGCATCATATGTGACCTACCCACCAGGTGGAATTCAACGTTACATATGTTGGAGAGGTTGTGTGAGCAGCAGGCAGCAGTAATGGAGTACCAGCTGCAGCAGGCACAAACAAGTCGCAGTGCGCGCCGTTCACACTTCACAACCACTGAGTGGGCCTCTATGAAGGACATTTGCCACGTTTTGCGTGCCTTCGATTATTCCACGCGGATGGCGAGTGCAGATGATGCACTAGTCAGCATGACTATCCCCCTTATCTGCCTGCTTGAAAAAACACTGCAAGCACTAAGGGACGAGGTTTTGGAAGAGGTGGAGGATGAGGAGTCACAAATGCCATCTGCTTCTCTACAGTCTGCGCAACGTGGTTCCTCACAAAGGCCTAGGCAGGGGACACTTTGTGAGGAGGATGAGGAGGAGTCAATGGATGAGGAAGACATCTGTCCAGAGGAGGGAGGTACACAATGCTCTAGTAGTCAGTATCTAGAGCGAGGGTGGGGTGATGCAGAGCAGGCAGAGATCACGCCTCAAGCAGGGGACAGCGTTTCTTGGCCAGTTGGCAGTCGGCAGCACATGGTTGATTTCATGCTGCAGTGCCTGAGAAACGACCGCCGCATCGCCCACATTCTCAACACGGCTGATTATTGGGTATCCACCCTCCTAGATCCTCGCTACCGGGACAACTTACAAAGCCTCATAACACCGTTGAACCGGGAGCGTAAAATGCGGGAGTACCAAGACGCACTGGTGCATTCCATCATGTTCTCCTTTCCAGCCGAGAGCAGTCCTGCTAGTGCTTTACAAAGCAGCTCAGTGCGTCGAGGCAGTGGAGGAAGCTCTGCACAAAGAGGGAGCAGAAGCAGCGCCTCAGCACAAGGCAAGACCAGTATGGCCGAAATGTGGCAAAGTTTTGTGTCCCCGCCGCCACAAATGTCTACACCATCACAGACGGCTCCAGTCAACAGGAGGCAACGTTTCCGTCAGATGGTGACAGACTACATGTCTTGCCCTCTGAGTGTACTCCCAGACGACTCTTCTCCCTTCAAGTTTTGGGTCTGTAAGCTGGATACATGGCCAGAGCTTAGTCAGTATGCATTGGAGGTGCTAGCTTGCCCTGCTGCTAGTGTATTATCGGAACGCGTCTTTAGTGCCGCAGGTGGTGTACTAACAGACCGTCGCATGCGACTATCCTCCGATAACGTTGACCGGCTTACTTTTCTCAAAATGAACAAGGCCTGGATCTCTCATGAATTTGCCAGTCCTCTTCCAGAATAAATAATTGGTTGGCAACAGTATCCAGGTCTCCTGTTCTGTTCATGTTTCTACCACCTGAACTGTAATCCCTGAGCTCCAACACCTCCAGTTGGCGCTCGGAAGTGCCGTCTGCACAGTCAACACTTGCTGCCATGTCATTAGGGTTCAGTAACGTCAGCTGTTCCCCGGCTGTGCGGACAGCAATTTCTCCTGCTCTGTCCACATTCTCACTACTACAGATTTTAAAGTTGCTCCAATTACACCTCTGGCTCCTCTGTTTTCAGTATTATCCCTGAGCTCCAACACCGCCAGTTGGCGCTCGGAAGTGCCGTCTGCACAGTCAACACTTGCTGCCGTGTTATTGGGGTTCAGTAACGTCAGCTGTTCCCCTGCTGTGCGGACGACAATTTCTCCTGCTCTGTCCACATTCTCACTACTACAGATTTTAAAGTTGCTCCAATTACACCTCTGGCTCCTCTGTTTTCAGTATTATCCCTGAGCTCCAACACCGCCAGTTGGCGCTCGGAAGTGCCGTCTGCACAGTCAACACTTGCTGCCATGTTATTGGGGTTCAGTAACGTCAGCTGTTCCCCTGCTGTGCGGACGGCAATTTCTCCTGCTCTGTCCACATCCACTGTACTACTGATTTAAAACCTCCTCCAAATACACCTCTGGCTCCTCTGTTTTCAGTATTATCCCTGAGCTCCAACACCGCTAGTTGGCGCTCGGAAGTGCCGTCTGCACAGTCAACACTTGCTGCCATGTTATTGGGGTTCAGTAACGTCAGCTGTTCCCCTGCTGTGCGGACGGCAATTTCTCCTGCTCTGTACACATTCTCACTACTACAGATTTTAAAGTTGCTCCAATTACACCTCTGTCTCCACTCTGTTTTCAGTATTATCCCTGAGCTTCAACACCGCCAGTTGGCGCTCGGAAGTGCCGTCTGCACAGTCAACACTTGCTGCCGTGTTATTGGGGTTCAGTAACGTCAGCTGTTCCCCTGCTGTGCGGACGGCAATTTCTCCTGCTCTGTCCACATCCACTGTACTACTGATTTAAAACCTCCTCCAAATACACCTCTGGCTCCTCTGTTTTCAGTATTATCCCTGAGCTCCAACACCGCCATTTGGCGCTCGGAAGTGCCGTCTGCACAGTCAACACTTGCTGCCATGTTATTGGGGTTCGGTAACGTCAGCTTGTTCCCCTGCTGTGCGGACGGCTATTTCTCCTGCTCTGTCCACATTCTCACTACTACAGATTTTAAATTTGCTCCAATTACACCTCTGGCTCCTCTGTTTTCAGTATTATCCCTGAGCTCCAACACCGCCAGTTGGCGCTCGGAAGTGCCGTCTGCACAGTCAACACTTGCTGCCGTGTTATTGGGGTTCAGTAACGTCAGCTGTTCCCCTGCTGTGCGGACGGCAATTTCTCCTGCTCTGTCCACATTCTCACTACTACAGATTTTAAAGTTGCTCCAATTACACCTCTGGCTCCTCTGTTTTCAGTATTATCCCTGAGATCCAACACCGCCAGTTGGCGCTCGGAAGTGCCGTCTGCACAGTCAACACTTGCTGCCGTTTTATTGGGGTTCAGTAACGTCAGCTGTTCCCCTGCTGTGCGGACGGCAATTTCTCCTGCTCTGTCCACATCCACTGTACTACTGATTCAAAACCTCCTCCAAATACACCTCTGGCTCCTCTGTTTTCAGTATTATCCCTGAGCTCCAACACCGCCAGTTGGCGCTCAGAAGTGCCGTCTGCACAGTCAACACTTGCTGCCATGTTATTGGGGTTCAGTAACGTCAGCTGTTCCCCTGCTGTGCGGACGGCAATTTCTCCTGCTCTGTCTACATTCTCACTACTACAGATTTTAAAGTTGCTCCAATTACCTCTGGCTCCACTCTGTTTTCAGTATTATCCCTGAGCTCCAACACCGCCAGTTGGCGCTCGGAAGTGCCGTCTGCACAGTCAACACTTGCTGCCGTGTTATTGGGGTTCAGTAACGTCAGCTGTTCCCCTGATGCGTGTCCGGCAAATTCTCCTGCTTTGTCCACATCCACTGTACTACTGATTTAAAACTTGCTCCAATTACACCTCTGGCTCCACTCTGTTTTTAGTATTTACCCTGGGTTCCAGCACCGCCAGCTGGTTCTCGGTAGTTCCATTTGCTCTTGTACCTTCTACTACCCATCCGGGTTCCAGTACCGTCAGCTGGTTCTCGGCAGTGCCTTTGGATTAGGTGCCTCCTTCTCGGTATCCAAGTTCCACCAACGTCTGCTGGTCCTTGGTAGTGCTTTCTGGCACAGGTACCTCCTGCTTAGTAACAAAGTTCCAGTACCGTCAGCTGGTCTTCGGCAGTTCCATTGGCTCTTGTACCTTCTACTACCCATCCGGGTTCCAGTACCGTCAGCTGGTTCTCGGCAGTGTCTTTGGCACGGGTACTCCCTCCTGCCCAGCCTGGTTCCAGCACGCCAGCTGTTTCCGGGTAGTGTCAACGTCACTTTGCCTCCAATGCGTTGTCCTGTCGTGTTGCGGTCGGGTTAGCCGACTCTATGGTGCCTGTGTAGCACCCTGAGGATTCGGCTGCTACAGGGGTATTGCACCTCAACCCAGAGGTGTGATATTCCACTCCCGGGTAAGGATGGAGTGTGGAACTGAGCTCAGTAGGCTGCATGCACTACACACATCCCATTTCCGGAGGGCAGACCAACGGTACTCCCACTTAGAAATGTGCAGGTACGACCGAGTCTGTCCTTGGCTGGAGTGGGAGGGGGGTGGATCATTCCAGTAGTGTAGGGGCAGATAGGGGGAGCAGCCTGGGTAAAGATAGGAGCTCATTGGGTGCTGGTCACCTGAGCTCACACATAGAGGGAGTATATAAGGTGGGCACCATCTAAGAACAGGGTCAGTCAGCCACAGTCAGTCAGTCAGTGAGACATCAGTCTTTGCAGAGCAGTGGAGGAAAGCAGAGGAGCAGAGCAGCCCCAGAGCCAAGAGTGAGAGAGGAGAAAGAAAGACCCAGAGGGGGAGAAAGAAGGAACTCCAAGAGCCCAAATTAGACCAGAGGGTGAAGAGTTGGCAACAGGGTACCGGATCCCAAGCTGGCAGAGGCTACAGCACACCTTAGCCAGGAACCGGAGGCCGTGGGCAGAATCTGCCACGGCCACCCACCATATCCACCTGGAAGGCAGACCACGCATAGGGTCAGGGAACCCAGAGACAAGGGTTCACCAACAAGAGGCCCGAGGGAGCCGGACATAGGTGGATCCCTGGTGGGGAAGGCCAGAGACGAGGACAGGACAGAAAGGGAGCTCAGAACCACGCTCCAGAACTACTTGGGGGTTGGCCGAGTCCAGGACCTGGTGGACGCAGCGCGGCTCGGGTGGTCACTCAAGGCCGGAGTGACCGGTACAGGAACAGCAGTAAGTAAAGAACCCTGAACTGCACAACCCGACTCTGACTCTCATTACCATCTTCACTGCACTTCCACAACCACCATCCTCTGCACCTGACCCCCTGAGGCTATACCCCTCCCGTTGGGGGTTATTCTACCTGGGCTGCACAAACACCATCAGCCTCAGCGGACCCTGCTGCAGCGGCGGCCGTAGTGACCGCAATTCAACGGGTGGCGTAGTCGACATAAAGAACTTTAGTAACATCAGTAAGGACTGCCACACACTGAGCTTGACACCCTGGGCACGGACCGGGTCACAGCCACTCGGAGACTACAACCCCCATCTGATCTGGCTCCGGGTATTCCCCTAAAGAATATGGCCCAGGGGGTGCGTCAACTTTGGCGTAGTCGGCAGGATTACGTGCCCGCAACAACCGGGTGCTGCGTGCCTGAAGAAAAGTACACCGTTACCTCAAAAAGAAGTCTCCTGCCGGTTCCGGAGGGTCCCCGCCATCGGGCCCCATCACAGGTCGTTTCCCACCGGTTGTCCGCCATTTGCAGCTTTTTCCCGCCATTTCTGAAGATTTCCCGCCTTGGGGGAGCGGACGCCATTATGGGCGTGCCAGAGGGTGGCAAGAGGCCACCTCCCATCGTGGGCCAGGTCGAAGAATGGCGCCAAAAGCGGAAACCGCGCCCACCAACAGAGACTGTGATGCTGGAAGTGTCCATCAGCGTAAGAGAACTGCCCCTGGAACTGACAATCACAAAGTTGCCCCGGGACCACCCTCGATGTGGGCGGAGACAGAAGAAGAGAACAAAGATGGGTGTCGCCTGGAGCAGTCTGGAGAGAGCGCACCCGGAGACAAGAAGCCTGGAGGAGAGTCCAGAAAGAGCCTACCCGGAGATGGAGGGAGAGCCAGGCAGCACCGACCCAGTGGTCAGGAGCCTGATGCGGGCCGCCACTCCAGGCAGCACCGACCCAGTGGTCAGGAGCCTGTTGCAGGTCGCCACTCCAGAAGGCCTGCTGGAGATCCTAACACAGCTCCCCCGAGATCGGGAGTGTGCACAGACTGCGCTGGAGGGCCTCGCACAGAGGTTGGCCCGGGTGCAACGAGAGACGTTGGCGGAGTGGAGCCGAGAGATGGCCCAGCAGACCGAGACTTGTCAGCGGAGCACGCCACCCGAGACGAGGAGACAGACCGCCTCTGAGGATGGCGCAGGAGGACTGAAGGCCGGAGACGGCGCCGAGAAGGGAGCCGAACGAATGGAGGCAGGTAAAGGGGACGTCACTACCCCGAGCCGGGAAACCGCGTGCCTGCCCCAGCTCCCCGTCGCAGAGCCCGAAGTACCCCCTGCCGTGCCCGTCGCTGCAACGTCACCGCCGCAGACTAGGCCTCAAACGGAAACCGCGACCCCTGTGACGTCACACGCCTCGACCTCGAGCGTGGCCAAGCAGGAAATACCACCGGCCTGGTCGCAAGGCCTAGTACCCCCGGGCGACGCAATACCAACAGCGCCCCCTACCTCCGCGGAGCCACCGGCCTGGTCGCAGGGCCGAATAACCCAGGGCGCCGCCGTTCTTACGGTGCCCTTTACTTTCAAGGTGCCCCAGGCCTGGTCGCAAGGCCTGGTTAACCCGGGCGCCGCTACCACCACGGCGCCCATAACACCTAAAGTACCGCACCTGGGTGAGGACCTGTTCGCCCAGCATACGTGCCCGGATGGGCAGCCCTTCGTATGGCCCCAGGAATACATCCAGCTGGAGCTGCAAAAAGCAAGGGCCATGTGCGAACCCCTGATCCCGGCTCCAAAGCCCATGAAGAGGATCTCGCCCCCGCTAGAAGAGACCCAGTTTGAGTGGGATCCCACCGGAGAAGACCTCATGGGGTTCACTCAGGAGACTCGGGCAGCCGCAGCGGAGCGTGCAGAGTGCTGCCGCCAGCAGCTCGAGGTCTTTGAGAGGGAGCGGAGAGAGAGGCGGGTCCGGGAACAACAAGCCCAAATAAGGAGCGCGGAGCAGAAGAGCCGGACCAGGAGAAACCCCCGTGCAGCGCATGGTCCCCGTACCATCGGGACTGTGATAAAGTTCAATCTGCAGCATGGGTGGGGTTTCATCAGGGATCACCGCACCCCAGGCGACGTCTTCGTGACCAGGAGAGACGTTGAGTCCCACCTACCGGAGGGACACAGAGGTCGTGACCTGTATGTAGGGGACGAGGTCACCTTCACCCGGCACAAGTGTGCCAAAGGACCCTACGCCCTCCATGTGCATCGCCTGACGGAGGAGGAGCTGTGGTGTGAGGAGGAGCAAGAGGACCCGGACGGGTCTGAAGAATCTAAAGAAGGAGCAGGAGGACGCCGTCGTTGAAGTACGGTAGAGAGAGACTGTAAATAGTTACCCATCAGGGTATAAGAACTGTTCTAGTTAAAATATAGTCCCCGTTGGGACCAGTCAATTGAACTGATGCCCGTGTGTCCCTAGTTCCTAATACCTGGCCGAGGACTGAGAGCGGCCATATCCCTTTGTATATAGTTGCGCTTCCTGAAGCGCCCCCTACCGGTTTTATAGGGAACTGTTTTATTCCAAGAGAGACTGTCGCACTTTACCCGGTCACAAGTTGCACAGTGACCGGAGGAACCAGAAACAAGAATGTTATTTATGAAAAGTTATTTATATGAAAAGTTTATTGCTGATAATATATATGATGTTTTATATGTTGATGTTTTATGAAAAAATTGTAAGTTTTGGATGTTTTTATATCTTACAGCCCGAGGACGTGCTGTGATTTACCAGGGGGGAATGTAGCACCCTGAGGATTCGGCTGCTACAGGGGTATTGCACCTCAACCCAGAGGTGTGATATTCCACTCCCGGGTAAGGATGGAGTGTGGAACTGAGCTCAGTAGGCTGCATGCACTACACACATCCCATTTCCGGAGGGCAGACCAACGGTACTCCCACTTAGAAATGTGCAGGTACGACCGAGTCTGTCCTTGGCTGGAGTGGGAGGGGGGTGGATCATCCCAGTAGTGTAGGGGCAGATAGGGGGAGCAGCCTGGGTAAAGATAGGAGCTCATTGGGTGCTGGTCACCTGAGCTCACACATAGAGGGAGTATATAAGGTGGGCACCATCTAAGAACAGGGTCAGTCAGCCACAGTCAGTCAGTCAGTGAGACATCAGTCTTTGCAGAGCAGTGGAGGAAAGCAGAGGAGCAGAGCAGCCCCAGAGCCAAGAGTGAGAGAGGAGAAAGAAAGACCCAGAGGGGGAGAAAGAAGGAACTCCAAGAGCCCAAATTAGACCAGAGGGTGAAGAGTTGGCAACAGGGTACCGGATCCCAAGCTGGCAGAGGCTACAGCACACCTTAGCCAGGAACCGGAGGCCGTGGGCAGAATCTGCCACGGCCACCCACCATATCCACCCGGAAGGCAGACCACGCATAGGGTCAGGGAACCCAGAGACAAGGGTTCACCAACAAGAGGCCCGAGGGAGCCGGACATAGGTGGATCCCTGGTGGGGAAGGCCAGAGACGAGGACAGGACAGAAAGGGAGCTCAGAACCACGCTCCAGAACTACTTGGGGGTTGGCCGAGTCCAGGACCTGGTGGACGCAGCATGGCTCGGGTGGTCACTCAAGGCCGGAGTGACCGGTACAGGAACAGCAGTAAGTAAAGAACCCTGAACTGCACAACCCGACTCTGACTCTCATTACCATCTTCACTGCACTTCCACAACCACCATCCTCTGCACCTGACCCCCTGAGGCTATACCCCTCCCGTTGGGGGTTATTCTACCTGGGCTGCACAAACACCATCAGCCTCAGCGGACCCTGCTGCAGCGGCGGCCGTAGTGACCGCAATTCAACGGGTGGCGTAGTCGACATAAAGAACTTTAGTAACATCAGTAAGGACTGCCACACACTGAGCTTGACACCCTGGGCACGGACCGGGTCACAGCCACTCGGAGACTACAACCCCCATCTGATCCGGCTCCGGGTATTCCCCTAAAGAATATGGCCCAGGGGGTGCGTCACCTGCAGTTTAGGTGACTCCTATGTGGGCTGCGGGATCTGGCAATGAAGGCTGGTTCCATAGTGCCAATAGGACAAGCACCCCCTGTAGGACTGTGGGTTTTGGTAACTGCGGCCGGCTCGCGGCCTTGAACTTTTTTTTACATGGGTACCTTCTGCTACCCATCCGGGTTCCAGTACCGTCAGCTGGTTCTCGGCAGTGCCTTTGGATTAGGTGCCTCCTTCTCGGTATCCAAGTTCCACCAACGTCTGCTGGTCCTTGGTAGTGCTTTCTGGCACAGGTACCTCCTGCTTAGTAACCGAGTTCTAGTACCGTCAGCTGGTCTTCGGCAGTTCCATTGCCTCTTGTACCTTCTGCTACCCATCCGGGTTCCAGTACCGTCAGCTGGTCCTCGGTAGTTCCATTTGCTCTTGTACCTTCTACTACCCATCCGGGTTCCAGTACCGTCAGCTGGTTCTCGGCAGTGACTTTGGCACGGGTACTCCCTCCTGCCCAGCCTGGTTCCAGCACGCCAGCTGTTTCCGGGTAGTGTCAACGTCACTTTGCCTCCAATGCGTTGTCCTGTCATGTTGCGGTCGGGTTAGCTGACTCTATGGTGCCTGCAGTTTAGGTGACTCCTATGTGGGCTGTGGGATCTGGCAATGAAGGCTGGTTCCATAGTGCCAATAGGACAAGCACCCCCTGTAGGACTGTGGGTTTTGGTAACTGCGGCCGGCTCGCGGCCTTGAACTTTTTTTTACATGGGTACCTTCTGCTACCCATCCGGGTTCCAGTACCGTCAGCTGGTTCTCGGCAGTGCCTTTGGATTAGGTGCCTCCTTCTCGGTATCCAAGTTCCACCAACGTCTGCTGGTCCTTGGTAGTGCTTTCTGGCACAGGTACCTCCTGCTTAGTAACCGAGTTCCAGTACCGTCAGCTGGTCTTCGGCAGTTCCATTGGCTCTTGTACCTTCTACTACCCATCCCGGTTCCAGTACCGTCAGCTGGTTCTCGGCAGTGTCTTTGGCACAGGTACTCTCTCCTGCCCAGCCTGGTTCCAGCACGCCAGCTGTTTCCAGGTAGTGTCAACGTCACTTTGCCTCCAATGCGTTGTCCTGTCGTGTTGCGGTCGGGTTAGCCGACTCTATGGTGCCTGCAGTTTAGGTGACTCCTATGTGGGCTGCGGGATCTGGCAATGAAAGCTGGTTCCATAGTGCCAATAGGACAAGCACCCCCTGTAGGACTGCGGGTTTTGGTAACTGCGGCCGGCTCGCGGCCTTGAACTTTTTTTTACATGGGTACCTTCTGCTACCCATCCGGGTTCCAGTACCGTCAGCAGGTTCTCGGCAGTGCCTTTGGATTAGGTGCCTCCTTCTCGGTATCCAAGTTCCACCAACGTCTGCTGGTCCTTGGTAGTGCTTTCTGGCACAGGTACCTCCTGCTTAGTAACCGAGTTCCAGTACCGTCAGCTGGTCTTCGGCAGTTCCATTGGCTCTTGTACCTTCTGCTACCCATCCGGGTTTCAGTACCGTCAGCTGGTCCTCGGTAGTTCCATTTGCTCTTGTACCTTCTACTACCGATCCGGGTTCCAGTACCGTCAGCTGGTTCTCGGCAGTGACTTTGGCACGGGTACTCCCTCCTGCCCAGCCTGGTTCCAGCACGCCAGCTGTTTCCGGGTAGTGTCAACGTCACTTTGCCTCCAATGCGTTGTCCTGTCGTGTTGCGGTCGGGTTAGCCGACTCTATGGTGCCTGCAGTTTAGGTGACTCTGCGGGATCTGGCAATGAAGGCTGGTTTCATAGTGCCAATAGGGCAAGCACCCCCTGTAGGACTGTGGGCTTTGGTAACTGCGGCCGGCTCGCGGCCTTGAACTTTTTTTTACATGGGTACCTTCTGCTACCCATCCGGGTTCCAGTATCGTCAGCTGGTTCTTGGCAGTGCCTTTGGATTAGGTGCCTCCTTCTCGGTATCCAAGTTCCACCAACGTCTGCTGGTCCTTGGTAGTGCTTTCTGGCACAGGTACCTCCTGCTTAGTAACCAAGTTCCAGTACCGTCAGCTGGTCTTCGGCAGTTCCATTGGCTCTTGTACCTTCTGCTACCCATCCGGGTTCCAGTACCGTCAGCTGGACCTCGGTAGTTCCTCAGCTTTCTTGTACCTTCTGCTACATTTCCAAGTTCAAGCTTTTTGAAATGGTTCTTGGTAATCACTCTGGATCTCCCTGACGAGGACCCTGAAGACGAGGACCCTGAAGACCAACCCTAAGAAGACGAGGACCCCGAAGACGAGGACCCTGAAGACGAGGACCCTGAAGACCACCCCGAAGAAGACGAGGACCCTGAAGACCACCCCGAAGAAGACGAGGACCCTGAAGACCACCCCGAAGAAGACGAGGACCCCGAAGACGAGGACCCAGAAGACCAACCCGAAGAAGACGAGGACCCCGAAGACGACGACCCTCGAAGACGACGACCCTGAAGACCACCCCGAAGAAGACCAAGAAGATGACCCTGAAGAAGTTGACCAAGAGGACAAAGAAGAGAAGACAAGCACCAAGATACAGAAGAACAAGAGACAGAAAACCAAGAAGCAGAAATTCAAGAAGCTGCAGAACAAAAAGCGGAAGAACATTAAGCATAAGACTAAAAATCAGAGCAAAAGATAATATCTAAATTATAAGCAGAAGATGACTAAGCAGTGTATGGGGGTGAGTCTGTTCCTCCTCGTGGTGCCCCTGGAAAAGACCTGCTGCTGCAGGCCAAACTGAACGCGGACAAATCCTGTTGTAAATCTTTTGTGACGGGCAGAACGAAAGGTGTAATGTCCAACCTTTTATAGTTAACAACTACAGGAATGCCTGTCACAAATAAGAATATGATGAAGAAGAAGAATATGAAGAAGTAGAATATGAAGAATGAAAAAAAAAGAATAATACGAAGAAGGTGAAGAAGAAGAAGATGAAGAAGGTGAAGAAGAAGTGGATGAAAAAGATGCTGAGGATGATGAAGGAGAAAGTGTGGGAGAAGTAAAAAAGAAGGTGAAGAGCATGGAAGTAGTGAAACATAAATATCTGACAAAATATAAAAATACTTAACATAGTCAATATTTCCGTAACTCAGAACGTCTTAAAAAAAATATTAATTCCTGCTATTCCATTTGATTGGGCTAAACCTCTATGCCTTTATTGTCTCCCCCACCTCCCCCAATACATTCTACATTATTCTTAGTTGTTTTCCTTCATGTAGAATTAACCTACAAGGAAAGAAAGGGTTTATTTTCATTCCGATATTTCTGTCCCATTGACTTGCATTGGTTTCCGGTATCGGAATCGGCGATATCCGATACTTTTTCGGTATCGGTCCGATCCAATCCGATCCGATATTTCCCGATATCGGAAGGTATCGCTCAACACTAATCACTAGGAAAGGCCAAGTGATGTAAATTTCTCAGCTTTATAAAAACCCTGTCTCCTCTAACCTTGTGCCACAAAACAGCAGCCATGGATTCTTCTAAGCAGCTACCTAGCACTCTGAAAATGGTGGAGGCCCACAAAGTAGGAGAAGACTATAAGAAGATAGCAAAGCCTTTTCAAGTTGCCCTTTCCTCATTTGGAAATGGCATTAAGAAATGGCAGTTAACAGGACCAGTGGAGGTCAAGATAATGTCTGGAAGACCAAGCAAAATTTCAGTGAGAGCTGCTCGTAGGATTGCTAGAGAGGCAAATCAGAATCCCCGCTTAACTGCAAAAGACCTTCAGAAAGATTTAGCAGACTCTGGAGTTATGGTACATTGTTCTAATGTCCAGAGACACCTGTACAAATATTACCTTCATGGAAGAGTCATCAGAAGAAAACATATCCTGCGTCCTTACTTAAAATTCAGCATCAGAAGTATGCAAAATAACATCTACACAAGCCTGATGCATTTTGGAAACAAGTCCTGTGGACCTATGAGTGTGGAGAAAAAAGGGTACAGAATTTCAGGAAAAGAACATCCTTCCAACCATTAAGCATGGGGGTGGATCAATTATGCTTTGGGGTTGTGTTGCAGCCAATGGTACAGGGAACATTTCATGAGTAGAAGGACAACAAATTCTTCATACAAACATAACACCATCTGTAAAAAAAGCAGAAGTTGAAAAGAGGATGGCGTCTACAAATGGATAATGATTCTAAACACATGTCAAAATCCACAATAGACTACCTGAAAAGGTGCAAGCTGAAGGTTTTACAATGGCCCTCACAGCCCCCTCATCTGAACAACATTAAAAATCTGTGGCTAGACATCAAAATAGCAGTGCATGCAAGATGACCCAGGAATCTCATAGAACTGGAAGAATTTTCCAAGGAAGAATGGATGAAAATCCCTCAAACAAGAATTGAAAGACTCTTGTCTGGGTACAAAAAGCATTTATAAGCTGTGATACTTTCAAAAAGGGGGTGCTACTAAGTACTAACCATGCAGGGTGCCCAAACTTTTGCATCGGGCCCTTTTTCCTTTTTGTAATTTTTAAAAAGGAAAAGATGACAATATTTATATATTTTTTCTAATATGCAAAGGAAATGTGTCATGTTTAACTTTAGGCCTTTTAGAGATCATTTCATCTTCAACTTGCTTAACTGTTCACAATTACAGCAATTTTGACCAGGGGTGCCTAAACTTTTACATGCCACTGTATATAATTTCACAACCGCCCTACATATTATAAACTTGCACCCTTTAGTGCCTTTCATATGGAGTTTATTCTACAGCTATTTAGGCTTGTATAACTTAATAAAAAAATAAATGGAAAAAACAATGTGCGGTCCCTCCTATTTTATGAAGCCAGCAAAGGTAATGTAGACATCTAAGAACAAAGAGTGAAGGCGAAACGCCACAATTGGAGCATCTCATGTGATGTGCCACTTTTGGGGGGCTATGGGCTAGTATTTTTAGGATGGGAAGATTCCAATAACCATGGACCTTCTCAACCTGATAATATTAGCTCACAGCTGTCTGCTTTACCTTTGCTTGTTTCATAAAATAGGGAGGACTCCATGTCATTTTTCTCATTTATTTATTAGGTTAAACAAGATTAAAAAGCTGTACAATAAACTCCACATAATAGACACTAACGTTTATAATATGTAGGGAGTTTGTGAAATTATATATCTACAGGACATCTATCCTATCTATCTACTGTATCTGTCTATTCTGAGGGTTCTTGCTGTGATTTTCCTGATGCAATTTTCGGGTTCCTTTGAGATGTGTGCGTAAAAATCGAACAGCACACACATAGTCCGCGGAGTATTGGAGGAACCCTACACACAGAAAAACATATTGCACACTACTTAGAGCTGTTGTTCTTGCTGGGATGTAAACCCAGGACCCCAGCATTGCAATGCAACACTGCTAACCACTGAGCCACTGTGCTGCCCAATGGGATACACTAAACATACTTGTATTGTAAATACAATCCATGGCAATTGATAAGTAATATCTGGATGGTTTGTTCCTATCAGCTACTGACTTGTATGGGTACATTTGAGAGTGAATAGAATTGACTGTAATGGCATGTGCCCTGAGAACTATTGAGCAGGTGAGCAGGTGTGATGATCATGTTTGATTTGGCATGTATTTCCTTTTCTTCTTCATCAGCAGTTTTTTTTAACACGTTGGACCTGATTGATATATATTTTTAGACTTTTGTATGACTGTTCTGTTAAAAATGATAGCATTTAAAAATAATAACAGAAAGCACCATCCTATTGATCCAGTGGAGTATGCGCATGCATGCCCGATGGATATCCCTGAATCTACTATCAGCAATCAGATGCGTTGTCATTTATTGTATGTTTGCTAGGATCTGATTTTGCACCATTTAGAATAGTTTGTACTACTATTTACTTTATTTATTTATTATTTGCTATACATATTAAAGGAATTGTGTATTCAGAAAAAAAAACTTTTGTTTGCGTCAGGTTTTTATGTTAAATGTACTTTCAAAAAAATTTGGCGGGAATTGAAGCATCTAAATGTCATTGTGAAGAGAGGGGAAGCAAAGTGCTGTGAAAGTCTGTTATGATAAAGAGCCTTCTGTAAGGACAGTTAGGTCACAGTCACGTGAAAAAAGAAAGGCTGGCACAGCTTGTATGAGACCTGTTGCTACATACTACAAGACAACTATAATATAAGAAGAGAAAAAGACTTTGCATAAGCAGTAACTGGGGAAAAATAATAGAAGGAAAAGGAAATTTTATTACATCACAAAATGTAAAAGAATTCTACGTGACCAAAACATACATTCTATAAACACTTAAAAACACCCAAATTTTTGTGT
Source organism: Phyllobates terribilis (assembly GCF_046119375.1). Lineage (NCBI taxonomy): Eukaryota > Metazoa > Chordata > Amphibia > Anura > Dendrobatidae > Phyllobates > Phyllobates terribilis. The sequence continues at coordinate 150,012,463 of NW_027362762.1, forward strand.
CTCACCATATTAAGGACGACCTTAATATAGTTGTTCACCCCCAGCACACCTATAACAATACAAAGATCATGCATGACCACCTTTGATAAAACATAAACAGGCAATGTCCCATGCCAAATAATGTGAGCAGCGATATTGAATTCCTAAGAAAACCTTAGCAAGTAGTTGTATAATAATCAAGAGACTTAAGAAAAAAAACATATTTACAGAGATTATCAGTGCTTATAGATACAGAAATTTTTTTATAAGAAGTTGTCAATAGAAAGATGGGATGGAAAAAAAATCCCCATGCGTTTCGCCACTCCAGGCAGCTTCCTCAGGGGTGCCCTGGTCATGTAAAACTCATATTTTGTGATGTAAATGTTTTTTTTTCTATTATTTTTTATTGGTTGCTACTTATATACTTATACAAATTGTCTCTTTCTCTTGTTATGTTACATGTCCTACATCTATGTGACACTTCCCAGTGTTGTCCATTTTTTTTTAGGAATTTTTTTTCTTAAGACCTATTCTCATTCATTTTGCGGATCTATCCATGTAAAAAGGATGTCACACTGAAGACAGACTTTGTTCTTCAGAGTTCCATCTGAATTTTATCCATTTTCAACTGAAAAAAACTGAGAAAAAGGCAGAAGCAACTCGGATGACACCTGTGGAAAAAAACAATCAGTTTCTCTCAGATAGTAATAATCACACGGATGTGTGAATGCAGCCTAAGCATGAGTCTAAAATAGTGACAGTGGCCAATGTAATTGTTGTAAGGTTTCATTTTTTAACACAGATTGTGATATGAAAAAAGATTGCCAACATAAAGAAAAATGAACAGAAAAACATGATTTTAAAAGCAGGTGATTTTCTGATTGTACATTCCCTTTAATATTTCACAAATATTCATATAGTATATATATGTTAGCTAGGCATAGTGGTATAGATCCCCCATCAATATGGATACATTTTTGTGAAGTGGAATACTCCAATATTGAATATACAAATGAACACCTAAAGTGTTCACAAACTACCCACACATAATAATAAAATATAATTTTATTGAACACAATTCACACACGCTACATATATTAAAAATAGGGACTTTTACAGAGGATCAAATAAGTGGAAGATGGACCATATAGTAAGGATTATTCTCAGGTATCCTATGTAAAAATTCAATCTGCTCGTATGTTTAGTAAGATAACACACCAATATATATCCAAATAAAGTGCCAGTGCCAATAGAAAGTGCAAATAAATGTAAAGTAATATTTGAGGAAGATATATTCACTGCTTACCCATACTATATGTAGTATAAGCCCCACTCTAAACGCCCCCTTTAATACTACTTATAATTTATTTGTATTTTTTTCATATTTTGTAACTACAGGGAGCTCTGTAATCCAGATGCTAAGCATTTAGTAGCACTGCTATTGCCATCCAACAACTTTTTATTCTGCCAAGGGTTAATCAGTAGAGATGAGCGGTGTTCGACTAGAACTGTTCGCCAATCTCAAATTCGAGCTGTTTTGGGCGGTGTTCGAGTTGTTCGACGAACCCGAACGATTTGCAAAAAATTCGGCTGTTCGAGGTTATGTTCGATAACTGTTCGTGCACCAAAAGCGTGTCCTGCATTTTCAGGAAATTCATGAAATAATTAAAAAAAAATTGACGTGGGGCTTCGCACTATATTTGTGTCCAGTCAGGTGCAGCAGGCAGGAACGGGCTGCCCCCAACCACCAGATGCCTACTTGTACCTGGCCGGACACAACAATATAGGGAAGCCCTTTTTTTCTTAATTATTTCATGAAATAATTTAAAGAAAATTGACGTGGGGCTTCGCCCTGTTTTTGTGTCCAGCCAGGTACAACTATGCAGCTGGGGGCTGGAATCCGCAGCGCAGGGAGGCCCAAGCTTTCTGGGCCACCCCCGCTGCAAATTGCAGTCCGCAGCCACCCCGGAAAATGGCGCGTTCATAGAAGCGCCATCTTCTGGCGCTGTACCCAACTCATCCAGGGCCCTGATGCGGTGGCTCACTGGGTAATAAAGGGGTTAGGGCCAGCTTGGCATTATCAGCTGGCCCTAAGCCCAAAATTCATGGGGTCACGCCAATATTCGACATGACCACCATGAATTTCTAGTAAAGTATTTAAAAAAAACACAACACCCAGAAAAAAGTCCTTTAATTGAAATAAACACACAATTCTTTATTGTTCTAAATTAAACCATACTTATCGTCACGCCCATTCCAGCTGAAGCCAACGATCTCCTGAAATAAAAGAAAAATAATAAAGCAACATCATCCTTACCTTTCCATGGTTCCCATGACAGCTTCAGCTCTGCTACATCGAGATGACAGGCTGGACCGCAGCAGAACGCTGCCATCCAGCCTGTCATCCCGCAGACACTGAGAAGCGCAGGCTTGCTTGCGCTCCACAGTGTCTCTCTGTGAGGGCATCCAGATGAGCCGAGTTAATGTCCAATGAACTCGGCTCACCTCATGCACGTCACTGACAGCGTGGGAAAATTCTCCTGCACTCAGCGCTTCAGCGTGGGAGAATTCTCACACTGAAGGGCTGAGTGCAGGAGAATTCTCCCACGCTGTCAGTGACGTGCAGGAGGTGAGCTGAGTTCATTGGACATGAGCTCACCTTATGCACGTCACTGACAGCGTGGGAAAATTCTCCTGCACTCAGCGCTTCAGCGTGGGAGAATTCTCACGCTGAAGCGCTGAGTGCAGGAGAATTCTCCCACGCTGTCAGTGACGTGCAGGAGGTGAGCTGAGTTCATTGGACATGAGCTCACCTTATGCACGTCACTGACAGCGTGGGAGAATTCTCCTGCACTCAGCGCTTCAGCGTGAGAATTTTCCCACGCTGTCAGTGACGTGCATGAGGTGCGCCGAGTTCATTGGACATGAACTCGTCTCATCTTTATGCCGTCACAGCCAGACACTGCAGAGCGCAAGCAAGCCTGCGCTTCTCAGTGTCTGCGGGATGACAGGCTGGATGGCAGCGTTCTGCTGCGGTCCAGCCTGTCATCTCGATGTAGCAGAGCTGAAGCTGTCGTGGGAACCATGGAAAGGTAAGGATGATGTTGCTTTATTATTTTTCTTTTATTGCAGGAGATCGTTGGCTTCAGCTGGAATGGGCGTGATGGTAAGTATGGTTTAATTTAGAACAATAAAGGATTGTGTCTTTATTTCAATTAAAGGACTTTATTCTGGGTGTTTGTGTTTTCTTTTAACTTTGACTATGGGGTTAGTAATGGGGGTGTCTTATAGACGCCTCTCCATTACTAACCTGGGCTTGATGTCAGCTGGCATTATAAGCTGACATCAACCCCAGCCCTATTACCCCCTGCCACCGCTACAGGGCAGCGTGGAAGAGCGAGGCTAAGTGCCAGAATTGGCGCATCCTATGAATGCGCCATTTCTGGGGCGGCTGACGGCTGGTGTTTCTAGCCTGGGAGGGGGCCAATATTCATGGCACCCTTCCTGGGCTATTAATATCAGCCCCCAGCTGTCTGCCTAGCCTTTGCTAGCTATTAAATTAGGGGGGTCCCCACGTCATTTTTTTTGGGGGGTCCCCCATTTTAATAGCTAGTAAAGGCTATGTATTCAGCTGGGGGCTGATATTAGTAGCCTGGGAAGCTCCGTGGGTATTACCCCCTTCCCAGGCTTCAAACATCTGCCCCAGCCGTCTGCTTAACCTCCGCTAGAGACTAAAATTAAGGGGAACCCCACGCCAATTTTTTTTAATAATAAATCCTTTATTTTAATACTAAATGACAAGTACAGTAACCAACACTATCACTGTACTTCATATATATGTGACTGACATGTTTCTATCTATGTGTGAAGCTCTATTCTGTCTGTTATAAATTGTCGGGTACAGATGCTGAATTGCCGGCCGGCTTTTTTAAAGAGACAGTGCATGAAAACACTATTATATTTTTTAATAAATCCTTTACACTAAATGACAAGTACAGTAAGCAACACTGTCACTGTGCTTCTTATATGTGTGACTGACATGTTTCTATCTATCTAATCTATGTGTGAGGCTCTATTCCTTCTTGTCTAAATTGTCGGGTACCGGTGTATGCCGCTGCTGAATTGCCGGCCTGCTTTTTTAAAGAGAGTGTCTTCTGAGCAGTTTGTCAGCTTTTGGACACCTTTGAATGTGTTTTCTATGTGTTTCTATATTTTTTTGTTTGCCTGCCATTGGTTTTAACGGTGTTCGACGGTGTTCTAAGGTGTTCGACGAACAGTTCGACGAACAGTTCCTCGAACATCCCGGTGTTCAACGAACCGAACCCGAACACTACGGGGGTGGCTAAACATTATTAATCAGCAGATATTTCCTGCCATGTGAAATCCATTCTTTGTGTCTGTTAGTGAAGCACTTGGTGCCTTGAATCCCTGCTGTGGATATTTGGGCTGAGGACAGATTGATTACCAAAGAATAAAAATCTAAGGTCTTTGCCAAGATGTGGAGCGCAGACTTCTGAGTCAGCGTCCTCTTGCAACATATCTTGGCAAATAAATGTCGTCATTGCCATTTGAATCCGTCTTGTTGCCATTTTTCAGATGTTGATTACTTTTGTAAATATTTAGATCCATCTACGACCTATTTCTCATACGGTGCGTACCTAAGGCTGATACACTGAATTAGGCTAAGCTAAATTACAAGACTCTACCCATGCACAGGGATAGTAATGTTTTACAATTATTCCGACCCATTCGTCAATACAATTCTGGACAAACCCTTCAAGTAAAAGTTTGACGGTGGCATGACTTACAGTATAAAGTTATTTAAATGTAATCTTTGGATTGCCATTGTTACATGACAAATTATGACTAATGAGATTTTATGAAAATAGAAAAGCAATAAAAAGCTTGGCAGCTCAAGACGATGCATATTTATTAGTGATAATATCCTCAAAGCGAGCAAGATTTCCATTGTTAGTTCTAATCAAACTTCAAACATATGACATACAGTGAAATTAGCTTGTCTCCTTTATTAAGGACATCATGGTAATGGAAATTTACAAGAAATTAGCACTGGAATATTTCCAAGGGCACTTGGGTGTTTAGGAATAATGGCCAAAATTATTTGTGTCATTCATCCAGACCCCTTCTCTATCTAGCGATAGAACTTTTTTCATTTTCAGAAACTCGACTACTAAAAGAGGACCAAGCATGCCCGGCCACACATGTCTTATAAATTAATATTGCTCTAAAATATTTTTAAGCACAATAACTAGCATGGCTTTACAGTAAGCATCTAGGCCTGATAACACCTGCTCCCCTGGAGGTTAGGACTTGACTCCTATAGTGACTCAGGACATATGTATATGCAGTGCACTGCCATTAATATCTGAAAAATTAACAAGGGTGCTACATCAGTATTGAGATATACTGGAGCAAAAAAAAAAGCAGAAGAAAAAGACAATATAAATAACGATGTGCATACTTGATGATATGTATGTATATTTATTCAAAAAGTAGCTTCCCCCTGATGAAGCTGCTTTGAGCAGCGATACGCATGGGGTTTCCTTGCTGACATTTTAAGGAATGTTTTTTCCTCCAGATGCTTGGATTTCATATCATGTGTTCAGCATACCCTATACTCCCATAGATGTTATTGATAGGATATTATCTATACTTATCTATCCTTATATATCTTTATATATATTTGCAGGTATTTGCTGGTGCTTGGATTTTAAAATATGGGTTTAGTATATTTTTCATAGATCATCTTGTTACTGGTAGAGCATAGTTTATTACAACACCTGATATATATATATGCAGGCACCTGCAATTTATTTATTCGCTTTCAGACTTGTACACATTTAGTTATTGTAAATATAATATATATAAATATATATACTGTATATATATATATATATATACAGTACAGACCAAAAGTTTGGACACACCTTCTCATTTAAAGATTTTTCTGTATTTTCATGACTTTGAAAATTGTACATTCACAGTGAAGGCATCAAAACTGTGAATAAACACATGTGGAATTATATACTTAACAAAAAAGTATGAAACAACTGAAAATATGTCTTATATTCTAGGTTCTTAAAAGTAGCCACCTTTTGCTTTGATGACTGCTTTGCACACTCTTGGCATTCTCTTCATGAGCTTCAAGAGGTAGTCACCGGAAATGGTTTTCACTTCACAGGTGTGCCCTGTCAGGTTTAATAAGTGGGATTTCTTGCCTTATAAATAGGGTTGAGACCATCAGTTGTGTTGTGCAGAAGTCTGGTGAATACACAGCTGATAGTCCTACTGAATAGACTGTTAGAATTTGTATTATGGCAAGAAAAAAGCAGCTAAGTAAAGAAAAACGAGTGCCCATCATTACTTTAAGAAATGAAGGTCAGTCAGTCCGAAAAATTGGGCAAACTTTGAAAGTGTCCCCAAGTGCAGTTGCAAAAACCATCAAGCGCTAAAAAGAAACTGGCTCACATGAGGACCGCCCCAGGAAAGGAAGACCAAGAGTCACCTCTGCTTCTGAGGATAAGTTTATCCGAGTCACCAGCCTCAGAAATCGCAGGTTAACAGCAGCTCAGATTAGAGACCAGGTCAATGCCACACAGAGTTCTAGCAGCAGACACATCTCTACAACAACTGTTAAGAGGAGAATTTGTGCAGCAGGCCTTCATGGTAAAATAGCTGCTAGGAAACCACTGCTAAGGACAGGCAACAAGCAGAAGAGACTTGTTTGGGCTAAAGAGCACAAGGAATGGACATTAGACCAGTGGAAATCTGTGGTTTGGTCTGATGAGTCCAAATTTGAGATCTTTGGTTCCAACCACCGTGTCTTTGTGCGACGCAGAAAAGGTGAACGGATGGACTCTACATGCCTGGTTCCCACCGTGAAGCATGGAGGAGGAGGTGTGATGGTGTGGAGGTGCTTTGCTGGTGACACTGTTGGGGATTTATTCAAATTTGAAGGCATACTGAACCAGCATGGCTACCACAGCATCTTGCAGTGGCATGCTATTCCATCCGGTTTGCGCTTAGTTGGACCATCATTTATTTTTCAACAGGACAATGACTCCAAACACACCTCCATGCTGTGTAAGGGCTATTTGACCAAGAAGTAGAGTGATGGGGTGCTACGCCTGATGACCTGACCTCCACAGTCACCAGACCTGAACCCAATCGAGATGGTTTGGGGTTAGCTAGACCGCAGAGTGAAGGCAAAAGGGCCAACAAGTGCTAAGCATCTATGGGAACTCCTTCAAGATTTTTGGAAGACCATTTCCGGTTACTACTTCTTAAAGCTCATCAAGAGAATGCCAAGAGTGTGCAAAGCAGTCATCAAAGCAAAAGGTGGCTACTTTGAAGAACCTAGAATATAAGACATATTTTCAATTGTTTCACACTTTTTTGTTAAGTATATAATTCCACATGTGTTAACTCATAGTTTTGATGCCTTCAGTGTGAATGTACAATTTTCATAGTCATGAAAATACAGAAAAATCTTTAAATGAGAAGGTGTGTACAAACTTTTGGTCTGTACTGTATATATATGTATGTATATATATATATATATATATATATATATATATATATATGTAAGTATATATATATAATATTATGCATATATATATTATTATTTTTTTATTATGGGATATACCATATTTTGCAGATTATAAGACGCACCCCAAATTTTAGGGTGCAAAATAGGAAAAAAAATTTCAAATAAAATGACTCGCCTTATAATCCTTTTTTACCTGGGGGCAGCGGTGGTGGAGAGGGGGTCACAGGAGCCAGGGTCACACATACTAGAGATGCGGCAGAGGTGGCTGGGGCAGAAGTCGGACGATGCTGTGGGCCCCGTCCTCCGAAGAAGTATCAGTGATTCAGGTGGTGGTGCCGGAGGTGGTGGTAGCAGGAAGATGCTGCGGCCCCGTCCTCAGAAGTGTCAGTGATTCAAAGTAGTGGTGGTGGTGGTGGAAGCTGGGCGAGTTCAGCGAGGCGATGCTGTGGCCCTGTCCTCAGAAGTGCTCCAGTAAAATGGCCAGCGGACCATGTGCAAATCGAGATCTCGGGAGACGAGATCTGGTCTCTAGAGATCTCGATTTTACCGAAGCACAGCGCAGGGCTATGTCAGGACTATGTACGGGATAGAGAACCTCACCTCCGCTCACCGCCGACTTCTGAGAACGGGGCCACAGCATCGCCCCGCTGAACTTGCCCTGCTCCCACCGCCCCACCACCGCCTTGAATCACTGACACTTCTGAGGACGGGGCCACAGCATCGCCCTGCTACCGCCGCAGCCGCTGCCAACCTCCTGTGTCTGGGACCTCGATCTGACACCGCCCCCACAGGTAAAATACTTTAACTTCTCATTATAAGACACACCCCCTTTTTCCTCCCAAATTTGGGGGAAAAAAGTGTGTCTTATAATCCGAAAAATATAGTATGTACACTATTTGATTGGTTTAATAGACGTTCTTACCAATTGTGGTATATACATTTTTGTTTTGATGTTATTTGTTAATTATTAGTGTTGAGCGAGCATGCTCGACACTGCTCGGTACTCGTCCGAGCATCACGCTACTCGGGATGTTCGGCGAGCACCGAGCATTTCCAGGTTACTCGGGCGGGAGCTCGGGTCTCCGCCCTGCATGTTTGGCGCTCTTTACAGAGCCAATGAACATGCAGGGATTGCCAGCCAGTCACTGTAATGCCGTAGCCATGTTGTTTGTAGGCATTACAGTGATTGGCTGGCCGCACAGCGTCACCTCGAGTATTTAAAACCGGGCGCCGCCATCTTGGACACAGCCGCTCCGGATCAGACAGTGTAGGGACAACGCTGCTGATTTAGGGAGAGATATATCCTGCGAAATAGTTAGTGTAGGGTCTGTAAAGGCTGCCAGATCAAACAAACAGTCCTTCTCAGGAATAATATCCATCCCAGATATCAGGCAGGCAGGCAGGCTGTATAGGAGACGCAGTGGTTATACCAGCAAATGCTGCATTACAGTCCTGTGTGCTCCTGTTGCTGAAACTGCTGGACTTAGCTCCAGGCCTCAGGGGCCATTTTTCATCTAAATCCTCTTTTTTTTTTCCTCCTTCACACTGTACAAATACCCGTCTTATTAACCTTTTGGTGCCCCCCCACACCCCCCCCCAAAAAAAAGTGTGTCTCTAATTTTTCAGACACAAATATATCTGTTGAAAATAGTCTGGTGTAGGCCAGAGAAATAGAAGTGTGGTTTTGCAGTTCCATGGGCCATTTGTATCTAAAAAAAACAGTTTGAGTGTGTCGCTCACTGTTCAGCCGCAGATATATATATTTAAAAAAGTCTGGTATACACCAGTAAATTATAACTGTGGTTTTGCTGTTCCACTGTGAAAAATTTCTATCATCCTGCAGTTGGCATTTTTTGCAGTAAAAAAAAAAATAGTGTCTCCCTGATTTTTCAGACACAAATATATCTGTTGAAAATAGTCTGGTGTAGGCCAGAGAGACAGAAGTATGCTTTTGCTGTTCCACGGTAAAAAATCTCTATTATCCTGCTCTTGGCATTTTTTGCCGTAAAAAAAAAAAAAAGTGTCTCCCTGATTTTTCAGACACAAATATATCTGTTGAAAATAGTCTGGTGTAGGCCCGAGAAATACAAGTGTGGTTTTGCAGTTCCACGGGTCAAATCTCTGTATTATCCTGCTTTTCGCAATTTTTGGCTGTAAAAAATAAATAATAGTGTCTCCTCATCGTTCAGACACAAATATATCTGTTGAAAATAGTCTGGTGTAGGCCCGAGAAATACAAGTGTGGTTTTGCAGTTCCACGGTTCAAACCTCTGTATTATCTACTTTTGGGCCATTTGTATCTAAAAAAAACAGTTTGAGTGTGTCGCTCACTGTTCAGCCGCAAATATATATATATTTTAAAAAGTCTGGTTTACACCAGTAAATTATAACTGTGGTTTTGCTGTTCCACAGTAAAAAATCTCTATTATCCTGCTTTTGGCATTTTTTGCCGTAAAAAATAAATAGTGTCTCCTGATTGTTCAGACACAAATATATCTGTTGAAAATAGTCTGGTGTAGGCCCGAGAAATACAAGTGTGGTTTTGCAGTTCCACGGGTCAAATCTCTGTATAATCCGGCTTTTTGCAATTTTTGGCCGTAAAAAATAAATAATAGTGTCTCCTGATTGTTCAGACACAAATATATCTGTTGAAAATAGTCTGGTCTAGACCCAAGAAATACAAGTGTAGTTTTGCAGTTCCACGGGTCAAATCTCTGTATTATCCTGCTTTTGCCATTTTTTGCCGTAAAGAAAAACAGTATTAGTGTCTCCTGATTGCTCAGACACAAATATATCTGTTGAAAATAGTCTGGTGTAGGCCCGAGAAATACAAGTGTTGTTTTGCAGTTCCACGGTTCAAACCTCTGTATTATCCACTTTTGGGCCATTTGTATCTAAAAAAAACAGTTTGAGTGTGTCGCTCACTGTTCAGCCGCAAATATATATATATATATATATATATATATATATTAAAAAGTCTGGTATACACCAGTAAATTATTACTGTGGTTTTGCTGTTCCATGGTAAAAAATCTCTATTATCCTGCTTTTAACATTTTTTGCCATAAAAAATAAATAGTGTCTCCTGATTGTTCAGACACAAAATATATCTGTTGAAAATAGTCTGGTGTAGGCCCGAGAAATACAAGTGTGGTTTTGCAGTTCCACGGGTCAAATCTCTGTATTATCCTGCTTTTTGCAATTTTTGGCCGTAAAAAATAAATAATAGTGTCTCCTGATTGTTCAGACACAAATATATCTGTTGAAAATAGTCTGGTGTAGGCCCGAGAAATACAAGTGTGGTTTTGCAGTTCCACGGGTCAAATCTCTGTATTATCCTGCTTTTTGCAATTTTTGGCCGTAAAAAATAAATAATAGTGTCTCCTGATTGTTCAGACACAAATATATCTGTTGAAAATAGTCTGGTGTAGGCCCGAGAAATACAAGTGTGGTTTTGCAGTTCCACGGTTCAAACCTCTGTATTATCCACTTTTGGGCCATTTGTATCTAAAAAAAAACAGTTTGAGTGTGTCGCTTACTGTTCAGCCGCAAATATATATATATTTAAAAAAGTCTGGTATACACCAGTAAATTATAACTGTGGTATTGCTGTACCACGGTAAAAAATCTCTATTATCCTGCTTTTGGCATTTTTTTGCCGTAAAAAATAAATAGTGTCTCCTGATTTTTCAGACACAAATATATCTGTTGAAAATAGTCTGGTGTAGGCCCGAGAAATACAAGTGTGGTTTTGCAGTTCCACGGGTCAAATCTCTGTATTATCCTGCTTTTCGCAATTTTTGGTCGTAAAAAATAAATAATAGTGTCTCCTGATTGTTCAGACACAAATATACCTGTTGAAAATAGTCTGGTGTAGGCCCGAGAAATACAAGTGTAGTTTTGCAGTTCCACGGGTCAAATCTCTTTATTATCCTGCTTTTCGCAATTTTTGGCTGTAAAAAATAAATAATAGTGTCTCCTGATTGTTCAGACACAAATATATCCGTTGAAAATAGTCTGGTGTAGGCCCGAGAAATACAAGTGTGGTTTTGCAGTTCCACGGTTCAAACCTCTGTATTATCCACTTTTGGGCCATTTGTATCTAAAAAAAACAGTTTGAGTGTGTCGCTCACTGTTCAGCCGCAAATATATATATATTTTAAAAAGTCTGGTATACACCAGTAAATTATAACTGTGGTATTGCTGTACCACGGTAAAAAATCTCTATTATCCTGCTTTTGGCATTTTTTGCCGTAAAAAATAAATAGTGTCTCCTGATTGTTCAGACACAAATATATCTGTTGAAAATAGTCTGGTGTAGGCCCGAGAAAAACAAGTGTGGTTTTGCAGTTCCACGGGTCAAATCTCTGTATTATCCTGCTTTTCGCAATTTTTGGCCGTAAAAAATAAATAATAGTGTCTCCTGATTGTTCAGACACAAATATATCTGTTGAAAATAGTCTGGTGTAGGCCTGAGAAATACAAGTGTGGTTTTGCAGTTCCACTGTTCAAACCTCTGTATTATCCACTTTTGGGCCATTTGTATCTAAAAAAAACAGTTGAGTGTGTCGCTCACTGTTCAGCCGCAAATATATATATGTTTAAAAAAGTCTGGTATACACCAGTAAATTATAACTGTGGTTTTGCTGTTCCACGGTAAGAAATCGTTATTATTCAGCTTTTGGCATATTTTCCGTAAAGAAAAACAGTAATATTTTCTCTGTGATTGTTCAGATTGTTTAAAAGAGTCGGGCGTAGGCCAGAGAAATAGAACTGTAGTTTTCCTCTTTCACGGTTCTAATCTACTTTTTATTACCCTTTTTCCATTGATAGTGCGAGTGTAAGCTATTTTACTTACTTTACAATGGGCAAGGCGCGTGGCAAGGGACGTGGAAGTGGACGTTCTAGTGATGGTGCGTGCAGAGGACGAGGCCGTGGCCAAGGTGAAAATGTGCCACAACCAACAGCCACTGTTAGAACCTTGCTCTTAGTTTTTTTTCCTTTGCTGGTCTCATGACCTTGTTGGCCTATTTAATCCTGCTCCGCCCTTCTGGCTTTGCTGGACTTCATTGTATAACTACTTTCTAGCTAGCCTGTGCTCTGTATCTAACTCTGTTAGTTTGCTTGGTCTACGGACCTCTATGTTCTATATATTTTGTTTGTTCGTCTGTCTGCTACTATTTCTGTTAGGAGGTGTCCCATTTTCCTCCCAGTCCTTAGTACTTGTAGGGATTCCTTCCCCATATCTATAGGTCTCCGTACAGACTAGGACTTTAGCAGGTCTGATCGCAGGATCAGGTTCCCTGTTACATCGTAGGGATTAAGCTGAGTTCTATCGTAGGGACAGATCTCCTCTCTTTCCTTAGCTCTGGTAGCAGAACATAACAGTAAGTCCAGCCTGCAAATTCTCTAAGGAAAGATTTTTCTGTTCCATCATGGTGTCGGTTCTGGATTTGGCTAAACGCCTGCAGGGACTCTCTCTGGAGGTGACTGAGCTCCGTCAGCACGTGAGTAACTGTCCTGGAGCACATTTCTTGGAGCCTAAGGTACGTTTGCCTGATTTATTTTTTGGTGAACACCAAGAATTTTTTTCATTTAAAAATGCTTGCTTATTGTATTTTCGTTTGAGACCCAGGTCCTCTGGGGATGAATCCCAGCGCATAGGGTTCATAATGTCACTTTTGCGCAAAGAGCCTCAGGAGTGGGCCTTTTCTTTGCAACCTAGTGATACATGCTTTAGATCAGTGGATAGTTTTTTTTCTGCTTTGGGGCTATTATATGATGATCCTGACCGTATCTCATCTGCTGAGACTGAGTTGAGACGTTTGAGACAGGGATCAGGTAATGTGGAAAAATATTGTACTCATTTCCGTCGTTGGTCTACTCAAACAGGGTGGAACGATTCTGCTCTGAAAAGTCTATTTCTTGCTGGGCTCAATGAAAGGGTTAAAGACCTGCTAATTGCTTATCCCACACCTGAAGATTTGCAACAGGCTATGCAATTAGCTATACGGGTGGATAGGAGACTGCGTGCAAGGGTTAATGAGAGCAAATCCTCTGCTATGTCAGTTTCTGGTTATGAGAATGTGTGTACTAACCGTGGTGAACCGATGGAGATTGGATCGGTGGCACCTCGCTCTCAAGAAAAAGACCGTAGATTTTCTGAAGGCTTGTGTTTCTATTGCGGAAAATCTGGTCATTTGATTAAAGGCTGTGAGCTTCGTATGAAGAAAGAAAAAAAAATGGTCAGTCATGCCCGTATTGCCTGTTTAAATTCCAAGGGTGTATTTTTAGCTGCTTCCACGATTGCTCAGGAAAAATTAATGGAATTTCGGGTGTTTGTTGATTGTGGGTCTACTCTGAATGTAATTGATGGGGGATTCTTGGAAAGACTCAATTTAAAACCCGAACCTTTATCATCCCCCATTGCTGTGGTTTCTGTGGATGGTTCCCCTTTGAAGAATATTACTCTCAAGGTCTGTGAATTTCCTCTCACTATTAATGGTGTTCACCATGAGAAATTGGATTTGGTAGTTTTGAATAACTTGCCTTCTCCAGTAATATTGGGATTGCCCTGGTTAAAATTTCACAATCCTGTACTGGATTGGTCTACCAGTGAAATTAAATCCTGGAGCCATAAATGTTATGACAAATGTTGTAACGGGCGTATTGCAGCTGTGGATAGGGGAGAATTGCCTGTTCCTATTCAGGATTTTTGGAGAGTTTTTTCTGAGAAGGAATCGCAGGTTTTGCCTCCCCATAGAGACTATGATTGTTCTATTGAATTTGTCCCTGGAGCGACTCTTCCTAAAAGTCGTTTATTTAACCTTACTATTCCTAAGAGGAAGGCTTTGGAGGAATACATACAGACAAGTTTGGCTGCCGGTCACATTAGACCCTCTAAGTCTCCTGTGGCAGTTGGATTTTTTTTTGTAAAAAAAAAGGACGGCGGTTTACGTCCTTGTCTGGATTTTCGTGAGATTAACAAAATTACTGTACGCAATCCTTACCCACTGCCATTGATTCCTGATCTGTTTAACCAGTTAATGGGGGCCAAGTGGTTCTCTAAAATTGACCTTAAGGGGGCATACAATCTGTTGCGCATGAAGGAGGGTGACGAATGGAAGACTGCTTTTAACACTCCTGTGGGTCATTTTGAGAATCTGGTTATGCCTTTTGGTCTTACTAATGCTCCTGCATTTTTTCAGAATCTTATTAATGACATCCTTAGACCTTTGATCGGCAAAAATGTGGTTGTGTATTTAGATGACATTTTGATTTATTCGCCGGATCTGGAGTCTCATTGGCGGAGCGTACGTGAGGTATTACAGTTATTAATGGACAATTCGCTTTTTGCTAAGCTGGAGAAATGTGAGTTCGCTGTACAGAGAATTAGTTTTTTGGGTTACATTATCTCCAGCGAAGGTTTTGAGATGGACCCGGTTAAAGTTCAAGCTGTACAGGAATGGCCTAGGCCTATTGGTTTGAAATCGATACAGAGGTTTTTAGGTTTCGCCAATTATTACAGAAAATTCATAAAAAATTTTTCTAGTATTGTCAAACCTCTGACCGATCTCACCAGGAAAGGTGCTGATGCGGTTCAGTGGTCTTCTGAGGCCATTGAAGCTTTTGTGTATCTCAAGGAGAGGTTCACCTCTGCTCCCATCCTTATGCAGCCTGATGTGACTAAGCCGTTTTTGGTTGAGGTTGATGCTTCCTCTGTGGGGGTTGGCGCAGTATTGTCTCAGGATAACGGGGATGGATTACATCCCTGTGCCTTTTTTTCAAAAAATTTTTCGGAGACTGAACTGAATTACGATATTGGTAATCGGGAATTATTGGCTATTAAACTCGCATTTGAACACTGGCGCCACTTCTTGGAAGGTGCGGAATTTCCCGTTCAGGTTCTTACGGATCATAAAAATCTGATATATCTTGATGCTGCCAAGCGCCTGAATGCCCGTCAGGCTAGGTGGGCACTGTTTTTCTCACGGTTTAATTTCTCCGTTACTTACATCCCTGGTACTAAGAATGTTAAGGTGGATGCCTTGTCTCGCAGTTTTTCTCCCATAGTCGGTGCTGAGAAAGAGGAGAACATTTTACAAGAAGGTGTTGTGATAGCTGCTTTGGACTCCGTTTTGGAAGATGAGATTCTTAAAGCACAGGAGAATGCCCCATCTAACACTCCTCATGGGAGGTTGTTTGTGCCTGGGACCTTTAGGAGAGATTTGTTTGTTGAGTGTCACGAATCTCGGTTGGCAGGTCATCCCGGAATCTCTGAGACCAAGAGACTGGTGGGTCGCAGTTTTTGGTGGCCTGGATGGCAGAAGGAAGTCATTAAGTGGGTGCGTCAATGTACTATATGTGCTAGATCTAAGTCCTCACATACTCCTGCTGCGGGGTTGCTTTGTCCTTTGGAGGTTCCCAGTGCTCCTTGGACACATTTGGCTATGGACTTTATAACTGACCTTCCCCCCTCTGAGGGTTTTACTGTCATCTGGGTGGTCGTGGACCGTTTTAGCAAGATGTGTCACTTGGTTCCCTTCATCAAACTGCCCTGCGCTAAAACTCTCGCTAAGACCTTTGTCAAGGAAATTGTCAGACTTCATGGCGTTCCTACTGACATTGTTTCTGATAGGGGTCCTCAGTTCGTGGCTCGTTTTTGGCGTGCCTTTTGTGACAGGTTGGGAGTTCATTTGTCGTTCTCGTCCGGATATCATCCTGAATCTAATGGCCAGACAGAAAGGAAAAACCAGGATGTTGAGCAGTTCTTGCGTTGTTTTGTGGCAGACAATCAAGAGGGGTGGTCTGAGTTTCTGCCACTTGCTGAATTTGCTCTGAACAATCATACATCTTCTTCTGCTGGTTGTTCGCCTTTTTTTTGTTGTTCTGGGAGACATCCGTCGTTTGGGTTGTTCTCCAAGTTGGGATCTGCCGTGCCTGAGGAGGAGAATTTTTCCGGTGATTTGGAGAGAGTTTGGACGGATGTGCGTGGTAATCTTCAGGAGGCCAACAGAAAATCTAAAGACTACTTTGATAGGAAACGACACGAGGTTTTGTTCGCTGTTGGTGACATGGTTTGGTTGTCCTCTAAGAATCTGCGGTTGAGGATTCCTTCTAAGAAATTGGGTCCCAAGTTTGTAGGGCCCTTTAAGGTGCTTCAGGTTGTCAACCAATCTGCTGTTAGGTTGGAGGTTCCTACCTCCTGGAGAATTAATCCGGTATTTCAAGTCTCTCTGTTGAAAAAAGCTGTTGTATCGGATTGTGACGCCTCTGCCTCTGTTCCTCCGGTGGTGGAGGACGGGGAATATGAAATTTCTCGCATCCTTAACTCTAGACGGTATAGAGGTAGTTTGCAGTATCTTGTGGCCTGGAAAGGTTTCGAACCCGAGGATAACTCTTGGGTGAGGTCGGATGATGTTTCCGCGTCCAGACTTATCAGAGCGTTTCACAGGAGATTTCCTGATAAGCCTGGTCCTAGGGGATCCGGAGGATCCTCTTAGAAGGGGGGGTACTGTTAGAACCTTGCTCTTAGTTTTTTTTCCTTTGCTGGTCTCATGACCTTGTTGGCCTATTTAATCCTGCTCCGCCCTTCTGGCTTTGCTGGACTTCATTGTATAACTACTTTCTAGCTAGCCTGTGCTCTGCATCTAACTCTGTTAGTTTGCTTGGTCTACGGACCTCTATGTTCTATATATTTTGTTTGTTCGTCTGTCTGCTACTATTTCTGTTAGGAGGTGTCCCATTTTCCTCCCAGTCCTTAGTACTTGTAGGGATTCCTTCCCCATATCTATAGGTCTCCGTACAGACTAGCTTAGGACTTTAGCAGGTCTGATCGCAGGATCAGGTTCCCTGTTACATCGTAGGGATTAAGCTGAGTTCTATCGTAGGGACAGATCTCCTCTCTTTCCTTAGCTCTGGTAGCAGAACATAACAGCCACATCTTCTCGCTCCCACTTCTTGACCGAATTACTAGGGAAGCACAGAACAACACCAGTATTGCGAACTGATCAGTGTGAACAGGTTATTAATTGGATAGCAGATAATACTTCCAGTTACCTGGGCACCACCACCTCCGGCCTGTCTTCCACACTCTTAGTAGCCGTGAGTCTCGACCGCATACTCCTCCTCACCCTGATGCTCCTTCCTCCCATCATGCCGAGTGTCGTCAGACAGCAACTGATCCCACACTTGGACACTCTGAAGAGCTGTTCACTGGTCCATTTCCAGATTTGTGCCCCTCGCCTGCTCCGCTTGAAGTGGTGGAAGAGGAGATCCCATGTAGCGATGCCCAAATATTTAAACAGCCACGGCCACAGGAAGTCGACGCTGGCAATTTGTCACAAGAGGTGAACGATGACAAGACACAATTGCCAGGAAGTGAGGAGGAGGATCGTGGTGCGCAAATGGAAGAGGAGGAGGTGGTGGATGATCTAGTAACTGACCCAACGTGGCAGGAGGACATGCAGAGTGAGGCCAGCAGCACACAGGGGGAGGGAGGCAGAGTATCCCAACAGGCAGGAAGAAGCAATGTGGTGGCCGCAGACAGAAGGCGGGCAACCGTTCCCCGTAACACGAGGGACGTTGCCAGTACAACCGGTAGGTCTTCCAGAGTCTGGAATTTTTTTAAAGACTGCTGATAACCCCAAAAAGGCCATTTGTACCACCTGCCATGCCAGCATCAGCAGGGGTGACAAAACTACCAGCCTGACCACAACCAGCGTGATCAGGCACATGGAAGCAAAGCACCCGACTTTGTGGGGCGAACCCCAGGGTCCACGATCAGTGTCAGCTGGTGTCACCACTGCTTCTTCCACTGTTGTGCATGCAATAGAACCCCCTGTTGTGTGTGCAAGGCAATCCCCTGTCCATACTGCATGCAAAGATGCCCCCTCCTCTCAGTCTTCACTTGTTATGGCAGTTTCTCAAGAACCAGCATCAACGTCCATATCCCAGACCTTTGAAAGAAAGCGGAAATTCGCAGCTAATGCCCCACAGGCCACAGTCCTAAATTCGCACATTTCACAACTGCTTGCGTTGGAAATGCTGCCTTTTAGGCTGGTGGAGACGGAATCTTTCCGCAACCTTATGGCGGTGGCCGTCCCTCGGTACTCGGTCTCCAGCCGACACTATTTTGCCCGGTGTGCCATCCCCGCACTACACAAGCACGTGTCACAAAACATCTGCCGTGCCCTCAACAACGCAGTTACTGGGAGAGTCCACCTGACAACAGACACGTGGACAAGTGCTTGTGGCCAGGGACGGTACATCTCCCTGACGGCACACTGGGTAAACATAGTGGAAGCCAGGTCCCAGTCTGACCTTGGGACGGAACACATCTTCCCCACACCGAGGATTGCGGGCCCTATGTCAGTCAGAGTTCCCCCACAGTGTACAGCTCCTGCGCATCATCCTCCTCCTCCTCCTCATGTTCAGCCTCCATCTCAGATATCACCACATCAGTTACAAGCTGGAAGCACTGCAGTACTGCCTCCGCCAAGCGGCAACAGGCTGTGCTGAAACTCCTAAGCTTAGGTGAGAAACCTTACACTGCTTGTGAGTTGTGGACAGCTGTGAAAGAGCAGGCAGATCTGTGGCTGAGACCGCTGAACCTACATCCAGGCATGGTCGTGTGTGACAATGGCCGTAACCTGGTGGCGGCTCTGAGGCGAGGCGAGATCACACACGTACCATGCCTGGCTCATGTGCTTAACCTCATGGTTCAGCGGTTTCTTAAATCGTACCCCGAGTTCCAGATCTGCTCGTCAAAGTACGCCGCCTGTCAGCTCATTTTCGCAAGTCGGCTACAGCTTCCGCCGCCCTTGCTGTGTTGCAGCAGCATTTGCAGCTTCCGTCACACCAACTGGTGTGTGATGTCCCCACATGTTGGAACTCTACCCTCCACATGTTGCAAAGGATTTGTGAGCAGAAGAGAGCAGTTGTGGAGTACCAGCTGCAACAAGGCCGTCGATATTCAGGTCAGACTCCACACATAAGACCTCAGGAGTGGACCTGGATATCTGACATCTGTACCATCTTGACAAACTTTGAGGAGTCCACCCAGATGGTGAGTGGCGATGACGCCATCATTAGCGTCAGCATTCCACTTGTCTGTCTTTTGCAACGCTCTCTGCAGAGAATTAAAGAGGAGGCATTGCAGCCAGAGTATGATGAGATGGATCAAGAAGCCGTAGCGAGCGATTACACACAGCCCAGCCTCATCTCATCCCAACGTGCATTGGGGGACAATGAGGGAGAGGAGGAGGAGGAGGAGAAGGAGGAGGAAGAACAGGAGCTTGTATCATGCGCTGTAGACGGTAGTACCTGTACAACTGTCATACCGTTGGTTCAGCGTGGGTGGCCTGAGGACAGGGGGGAGGAGGAGGAGGAGAGCATGGTCAGTCGTCATCTTGGTGAGGACACGGAAGTCTTGCCCGTTACCAGTCTGGCACGCATGGCTGACTTTATGTTACGCTGCCTTAACCGTGACCCTCGCGTTGTCAAAATGTTGGGTGACAGTCATTACTGGTTGGTGACACTTTTAGACCTCCGCTACAAGGAGAACTTTCACTCTCTTATTCCTGAGGTCTACAAAAATGGGGCAGTACCAGAAGGCCCTTGCTGCAGAGCTGTTAAAAAAGTTCCCATCTGAACACGCTAGCGGCAGAGGTCACAGTTCGTTGACCAACCAAGGCGTACAAGCGAGAGAGAGGCAACTCCAATCCAGCAGAGGCAGGGGAACACTGTCAACGTTCTGGGACAGTTTTCTGAGACCCGCCCAGCTTACAGGCCCTGAGGCGCGGGGTACTCTCACAAGGAGTGGAAAGTTTCAAAAGATGGTGAGGGAGTACCTTGCCGACCGTACCAGCGTCCTCCGTGATTCCTCTGTGCCTTTTAATTAATGGGTATCCAAGCTGGACACTTGGAATGAACTCGCTCTGTACGCCTTTGAGGTCCTGGCCTGCCCTGCAGTTAGCATGTTATCGGAGCGTGTTTTTAGTGCCGCTGGGGGAATTATAACTGATAAGCGCACTCGCCTGTCAACTGACAATGCTGACAAGCTGACCCTTATCAAAATGAACAAGGGCTGGATTAGGCCAGACTTCTCATCACCACCAAATGACAGCAGAGTAACATAAAGTCAAATCCACTGTGTTTTTTCGGGAGGTATAATCACATGCACCGCTTCACACCCACACATGGGTATACACTTCCTCATTTCGGCTGTTTTATGTTCTTCTCCTTATTCTCAGCCTCCACCACCACTATACCACCAGGGAGACCGTGGTCCGTGTTGCCATTATTGAAAGTTCCTCCGTCCTTATTTTTGTCAGCTTTTGCTTGGAAGGCATAAGCAAATACTATGGGAGACCCACTCCCCAATCATGGGAATAATGTTTGTAATATTCTGTACTGCATGGCTCTTGTAAGGGGCATTGCAAGTTCCTCCGTCCTAATTTTTGGCAGCTTTTGCTTGGAAGGCATAAGCAAATACTATGGGAGACCCACTCCCCAATCATGGGAATAATGTTTGCAATATGCTGTACTGCATGGCTCTTGTATGGGGCATTGCAAGTTCTTCAGTCCTAATTTTTGGCAGCTTTTGCTTGGAAGGCATAAGCAAATACTATGGGAGACCCACTCCCCAATCATGGGAATAATGTTTGTAATATTCTGTACTGCATGGCTCTTGTAAGGGGCATTGCAAGTTCCTCCATCCTAATTTTTGGCAGCTTTTGCTTGGAAGGCATAAGCAAATACTATGGGAGACCCACTCCCCAATAATGGGAATAATGTTTGTAATATGCTGTACTGCATGGCTCTTGTAAGGGGCATTGCAAGTTCCTCCATCCTAATTTTTGGCAGCTTTTGCTTGGAAGGCATAAGCAAATACTGAGACCCACTCCCCAATCATGGGAATAATGTTTGTAATGTGCTGTACTGCATGGCTCTTGTAAGGGGCATTGCAAGATCCTCCGTCCTAATTTTTGGCAGCTTTTGCTTGGAAGGCATAAGCAAATACTATGGGAGACCCACTCCCCAATAATGGGAATAATGTTTTTAAGATGCTGTACCGTATGGCTCTTGTAAGGGGCATTAAAAGCGTCTTGTTAACCTACTGCGACCTCCACCATTTTTCCGAAGGGCATTAAAAGCGTCTTGTTAAGCTACTGCGACCTCCACCACTTTTCCGAGGGGCATTAAAAGCATCTTGTTAAGCTACTGTGACCTCCACCACTTTTCCGAGGGGCATTAAAAGCGTCTTGTTAAGCTACTGGGACCTCCACGTCTCTTCTGAGGGGCATTAAAAGCGTCTTATTAAGCTGCTGGGACCTCCACCACTTTTCCGAGGGGCATTAAAACCATCTTGTTAAGCTACTGGGACCTCCACGTCTCTTCTGAGGGGCATTAAAAGCGTCTTGTTAAGCTACTGCGACCTCCGCCACTTTTCCGAGGGGCATTAAAACCGTCTTGTTAAGCTACTGTGACCTCCACCACTTTTCCGAGGGGCATTAAAAGCGTCTTGTTAAGCTACTGGGACCTCCACGTCTCTTCTGAGGGGCATTAAAATCGTCTTGTTAAGCTACTGGGACCTCCACCACTTTTCCGAGGGGCATTAAAACCATCTTGTTAAGCTACTGGGACCTCCACGTCTCTTCTGAGGGGCATTAAAAGCGTCTTGTTAAGCTACTGGGACCTCCACGTCTCTTCTGAGGGGCATTAAAAGCGTCTTGTTAAGCTACTGGGACCTCCACCACTTTTCCGAGGGGCATTAAAAGCTTCTTGTTAAGCCCCTGGGACCTTCACTTGTCTTCTGAGGGGCATTAAAGCGTCTTGTTAAGCTACTGGGACCTCCACCACTTTTCCGAGGGGCATTTAAACCATCTTGCTAAGCTACTGGGACCTCCACGTCTCTTCTGAGGGGCATTAAAAGCGTCTTCTTAAGCTACTGGGACCTCCACGTCTCTTCTGAGGGGCATTAAAAGCGTCTTGTTAAGCTGCTGTGACCTCCACCACTTTTCCGAGGGGCATTAAAAGCATCTTGTTAAGCTCCTGGGACCTTCACGTGTCTTCTGAGGGGCATTAAAAGCATCTTGTTAAGCTACTGGGACCTTCACGTCTCTTCTGAGGGGCATTAAAAGCGT
The DNA here is from genome assembly GCF_046119375.1 of Phyllobates terribilis. NCBI lineage: Eukaryota > Metazoa > Chordata > Amphibia > Anura > Dendrobatidae > Phyllobates > Phyllobates terribilis. Next base: position 150,035,157 of record NW_027362762.1, read on the forward strand.
CTTCTTAAGCTACTGTGACCTCCACCACTTTTCCAGGGGGCATTAAAAGCGTCTTGTTAAGCTACTGGGACCTCCACGTCTCTTCTGAGGGGCATTAAAAGCATCTTGTTAAGCTACTGCAACCTCCACCACTTTTCTGAGGGGCATTAAAAGCGTCTTGTTAAGCTACTGGGACCTCCACGTCTCTTCTGAGGGGCATTAAAAGCGTCTTGTTAAGCTACTGGGACCTCCACCACTTTTCCGAGGGGCATTAAAAGCGTCTTGTTAAGCTACTGGGACCTCCACGTCTCTTCTGAGGGGCATTAAAAGCGTCTTGTTAAGCTACTGTGACCTCCACCACTTTTCCGAGGGGCATTAAAACCATCTTGTTAAGCTACTGGGACCTCCACGTCTCTTCTGAGGGGCATTAAAAGCATCTTGTTAAGCTACTGCGACCTCCACCACTTTTCCGAAGGGCATTAAAACCGTCTTGGTAAGCTACTGTGACCTCCACCACTTTTCCGAGGGGCATTAAAAGCATCTTGTTAAGCTACTGGGACCTCCACGTCTCTTCTGAGGGGTATTAAAAGCATCTTGTTAAGCTACTGCAACCTCCACCACTTTTCCGAAGGGCATTAAAACCGTCTTGGTAAGCTACTGTGACCTCCACCACTTTTCCGAGGGGCATTAAAAGCATCTTGTTAAGCTACTGGGACCTCCACGTCTCTTCTGAGGGGCATTGAAATCGTCTTGTTAAGCTACTGGGACCTCCACCACTTTTCCGAGGGGCATTAAAAGTGTCTTGTTAAGCTCCTGGGACCTCCACGTCTCTTCTGAGGGGCATTAAAAGCATCTTGTTAAGCTACTGGGACCTTCACGTCTCTTCTGAGGGGCATTAAAAGCGTCTTCTTAAGCTACTATGACCTCCACCACTTTTCCAGGGGGCATTAAAAGCGTCTTGTTAAGCTACTGGGACCTCCACGTCTCTTCTGAGGGGCATTAAAAGCATCTTGTTAAGCTACTGCGACCTCCACCACTTTTCTGAGGGGCATTAAAAGCGTCTTGTTAAGCTACTGGGACCTCCACGTCTCTTCTGAGGGGCATTAAAAGCATCTTGTTAAGCTACTGGGACCTCCACCACTTTTCCGAGGGGCATTAAAAGCGTCTTGTTAAGCTACTGGGACCTCCACGTCTCTTCTGAGGGGCATTAAAAGCGTCTTGTTAAGCTACTGTGACCTCCACCACTTTTCCGAGGGGCATTAAAACCATCTTGTTAAGCTACTGGGACCTCCACGTCTCTTCTGAGGGGCATTAAAAGCATCTTGTTAAGCTACTGCGACTTCCACCACTTTTCCGAAGGGCATTAAAACCGTCTTGGTAAGCTACTGTGACCTCCACCACTTTTCCGAGGGGCATTAAAAGCATCTTGTTAAGCTACTGGGACCTCCACGTCTCTTCTGAGGGGCATTGAAATCGTCTTGTTAAGCTACTGGGACCTCCACCACTTTTCCGAGGGGCATTAAAAGTGTCTTCTTAAGCTACTGGGACCTCCACGTCTCTTTTGAGGGGCATTAAAAGCATCTTGTTCAGCTACTGTGACCTCCACGTCTTTTCCAAGGAGCATTCAAACCGTCTTGTTAAGCTACTGGAACCTCCACGTCTTTTCCGATGGGCATTAAAACCGTCTTGTTAAGCTACTGTGACCTCCTCGTCTCTTCAAAGGGGCATTAAAAGTGTCTTCTTAAGCCACTCTGAACTCCACAGCTCTTCCAAGGGGCATTGAAATGTTGTTTTTAATTACCTCTAACCTCCACGACTCTTCCAACGGGCATTGCATTTCCTCATAATTTTAGTCAGCTTTTGCTTTTCAATGAAAAGGCAAAAACTAAGGGAGACCCACTCCCCAATAATGGGTAGAAGGTTTTTAGTATGCTGTAATCCACGTCTGTTTCAAGGGGCATTGCAGTTCCTCATGATTTTTGGAAAGCCTTCCATTCACTGCTTAGGCCAACAGTGTACAGGATACCAAGTTGCTATAAATGGAAAAAACGGTTTAGTTAAGGCCCTCTGACCTCCATGTCATTTCCAAGGGGCATTGGAGTGCCTCAAAATTTTTGGTAGGCATTGCACTCACTGTATTCCCTATAGCTGTGTAGCTGAACCGCTCATTTTGTTACAGAAACATATCCTACAAGACATATGTGGTTGACTGGCCTGATATTGATATGAATGGTCCTTGTTCCTCCTGCTCTTTCTCCTTTGCCACTACCTCATCCATCATTTATCACCTGAAGCTTTGCTTTAACGGGAGTCATAGAACTGGGATAGTAGCAGGAAAACATCCAGCATTCCTCGGAGGTAGGATATGCGCCAAAACGCTGACCACCTCAGGCCTAGCCGCTACTACATACATGCGTTTGCTTTCCAAGAAAACAAAGCAGATGCTAACTTCTATCATCATCATCATCATGATCCTCACCTTGGCACTCTCAACTCCCCTGATGGAGAAGCCAGGGCCCACCGGAGGAGTCTGGTTCTCTGGTGGGCTCGTCCAATGCTGCCCTATAGCAGGCCGGGCTAAGAAAAGTGTGGGGGGGATGTTCCATGGAGAAATAGGGGCTGGGGACCGTGTGTGGACACCCGGCCGCGGGGAGGCTGGGGACCGAGTATGGACACCCGGCCGCCCCCTGGCGGCTGGGGACCGAGTGTGGACACCCGGCCCCTGGGCGGCTGGGGACTGAGTATGGATTCCAGGCCGCCAACGCAGCCATGACGTGGTGGCCAGATTCCGCCTCCACATGCCTAAAAGGCCCAATTTCAAGTGCAAGAAAGCAGTATGGTATTGCAGCCTGGGGGTGGGTGGGTGGCAGGCTGCACACTTACGCTTGCATTCCAATAAAACAAAGCAGATGCTAACTTGTATCATCATCATCATGGTCCTCAGGAGAAATAGGGGCGGCTGGGGACAGTTTATGGACACCCGGCTGCCCCCAGGCGGCTGGGGACCGTGTGTGGACACCCGGCCGCGGGGCGGCAGGGGACCGAGTATGGACACCCGGCCGTCCCCTTGCGGCTGGGGACCGAGTGTGGACACCCGGCCGCCGGGCGGCTGGGGACTGAGTATATAAAAAATGCTACTTGTGAACATAGCCCAAGGTGTGGAGGAGTATTTTTTTTCGGGTTATTTATTTTACCTTATACACAAGTCTTTACCCTGGAAAGGAACTTCCTTAACATATTTCACATGAAAGCAGTTGCAGTTTCGTTTTTGAACGTTTTATTGTGAGCCCGTAAAAGTGGCTTAATACCTCTGACCACGTTGTGGACAGCAGTGACCTGGGGGTCAGAAATGCTTCCTGGGGCGATCCCCATGCTGTCCCCATTTCATTTGAGCACTGTCACTATCGTTTTGGGCACTTGTTAGGCTTTTAAAAGACTGCCGGGGGTGCCGCCGCAAAAATGCTCAGGTCTCCCACAGACTAACATTGGGCTCGTTGTTCGGGTCAAGCACCCGAGTATCATTGCGAGCTCGACCCAAGCTTCGAGCACCCGAGCATTTTAGTGCTCGCTCAACACTATTAATTATTAATACACCTGGATATATGTGGTTATAATGAAGAATTACCTTGCTTATATGCATCATGTGGGGGTGGCGTATATTTTTAATTGTTTTTAAATGGTTTTAGCAGTGTAGTTTGCTGATCGTTGAATAAATATTCATCCTTATCTTCAGGTGTGCACATCATTATTTGAATGGTCTTTTTCTTCTGTTTTTTTTCATCAGCACATGGAACGCAGACTGACTAGCAAAAATGAGCAAGGCTAAAGCTGTCCTCCTTTTTCCTTTTGAGGGAAGAATTCTTTATACCGTAGAGGAAACATCCATAAGAAGTTGTATGTATCATCTGCCAAGTTATTGTTCAGTAAAGGCTATGTTTGATGGGCAGTCTCCTTTATTGAACTATGGAACCTATGGTCCTGGCCAGCCCAAACCACAAGGCCCTCAAAGCACCAACACCAAACTCCCAGCCAGGACCCACACTTTCATGTAGAGGGCCAGGGTGTAAAAGAAAGAGCGCGCTCCATGCCCCATAAGTGCATGGATTAATGGGGCACGTTTCTGAGTAAATGGGAATCTGTCACCAGGTTATTGTAGTCCTCCATATTCACGAGCTCTGTACATTCACCCCCCCCCCCCCCACACACACACACACACACTGATTGGCAGCTTTTTATGCACAGTGTACAAGCTGCTAATCAGTGGTGTGTGGGGTTATACACAGCTCAGCACTCAAGGAACTGGTAGATCTGCAGCAGATAAAACAGATTGATTTTATGAAAACTGCAGCAAGAAGTGCAGTGACACATTGCTGGAATCAGGGTCTCTGTCCCTACATCATGCTGCTCTCATATGGAGGTGAGAAACCTGATGACAGATTCCCTTTAATTGGTACCTACTGTACAATAGCTTATTAACCCCCTCAGGCTACAGCACTGTTTGGGGCCACCGGTCTCCTTAGAAATGGTATGTGACCCTACCTGTGATCATTTTGATGATTGTACTTTGCTGTTTCATCATGGTTCTTGTTGTGATGAACATTAAATCCCAGTCAGCACACCCAAACTTCTGTTGCAGTGTAGTGGACTTGTTAGTCGCCAAACTTCGCCTTGCCTTAACCTTGGCTGAGATGATGTTAAGGGATTTGACATATCTATAGAGTGAATATACGACTCCTGAAGGCATATAATTCCTAACTAAAGATTCCTATATTTAAAATTTAACTTTTATCAATGCCTATTTAATACAAAAAACAGCTGCCTCCCCAACATGTTTCACCATTATTGGTGTCTTCAGGGGTAATGAGGCTGCAGCCTGTAATGGTGAAACATGTTGGGGAGGCAACTGCTTTTTTGTTTTAATAAGCACTAATGTGTTGGTCTAATATGAAAGCAACAGTGCATGGTCCGCAGCCACAATATGCAGAGTAAGGTTATGCGCACACAAAGCATTTTTGCCGCATTTCCGCTGCGGTTTTTCCGCTGTGGAAACGCTGCGAAAACACTTGCCAATCGGTCTGCCAACTACTGCAATGGTAATCCTGATGTGCTGTGCCCATGATGCAGAAATTTCCACTCAGGATTACCATTGCGGAAAAAAAACGCAGCATGTCCATTCTTTGCGCGTTTCCGCTGCAAATTCACGCCCATTGACTTGAATTGAACTGCAGCATATCCGCAGGTATAATAAATATACCTGTAGATTTGCTGCATTTCAAGTAAAGCCAATGGGCTCAAATTCGCGGCGGAAATGAGCTGCGGGTGGTACCCAGGTCGACAGAGGAGGACTACTACTCCTTTCATTCAACCGTCGCTGCCGCTGATAACAGCAAGAGCGGATCGGCTGGGAGGAGCAGTAAAAAAAAGAACAAAACACTATACTCACCAGTCCGATGCCCCCCAGTGTCCTCCTGGTCGTTGGTCCCCGGCAATGTTCTCCTCCTGGCAGCCGGCAGTACACTGCAGGGAGAGCGCTCGCTCCCAGCAGTGTACTGCACTGCCAGGACCTGCGGTCACATGAGCGATCAGCTGATCGCTCACATCACCTCACCATGGGAACATTCTGAAGAATACGTAGGCATCAAACTATGGTTGTATACATAGATATAGACAGTGAAATCCAGGGCAGGATATCTCAAAATGGCCATATGGACCTCAATGTAGGTTATGAACCATAGGGCATAATTCAAAAATAAGATAGATATTAATTAATTACCTGGGGCAAGTGTCAGCCACTGCAGAATCTCCAACCTGTATGCTTCAACCCCGATGCACGTTTTGGCAAGAGCCTTTGTCAAAACATTGTATCTACCTCAAAATAGTAAAAACGTCAGCTCAAAATAAGCCATCACACCGCCCCATATCCCAAAAAATGAAACCGCTACAGGTATCAGAAAATGGGAACAAAAGCAGCACTTTTTTCATATAAATTTCTAAAATTTTGTTCACCACTTAAATTAATAAAATATATATCAGTACAATATGTGGTGAAATGAATGGTGTCAATCAAAACTACAACTCAAAAAACAAGCCCTCATATGGCTATATTGACAGTAAAATAAAAAAAAGTTATGGCTCTTGGAAGAAGGCGAGGGAAAACACGAAAATGAAAAAAAATGGAAAAATCACCCGGGGGTGAAGGGGTTAATATCCCACTAACGCAAATGTTCCATTTCGTAAATTACCACATGGCAATAACAAACTTACAAATACATATTGAAATCATGTACTTCTTCCAAGCATTAATAATCCCTCTGTTTTCTCTTACCATTGCATGGAAATCATTTCTTCATTCCTGTACTTAATACTAACATATGACCTTGTAGGTTTACATAGCCTCCGAGTCCTTTCTGCTCGCAGACACATTGCCTTACAAACTTCAAACACACAAAGCTTTGTAAGTAGGTGTGTAAGAGCCTTTGATGCTGATTTCTTATTTTTATAGACAGATAGGCCATACTTGAAGCTCTGACCTGCACGTAGATTTAAAAAGACTTTTTCATGGTCTGTAGAGATAGTAATATACTTTGGTATCCATATGATTTAGAACTAGGTCATAATCAAATTCTAAATATAGGGATGGAGATTGATCCTCCACAATCTGTCATCTATGATTAGTAATATCCAAAAGTCCACAGCAGATGCTAAACGCCTATTACTATCATGGCATGCACATGCAATGTTATAGCTGGTACCATGCTGGGTGCCATATTTGTCAAATCTTATATTTTTTTTCCCTTTGCAGTCAGTGGAAGAAGGAGATGTGACTTTCAAGTTGCAACTGATTTCTAGAAAACGCTCTCTGTTCTTCTGTACAAGAATATGATCCCATATTCCTCAATGTGTGCTGCTTTGGAGAATGTGGCATGTACTTCAATGTTATGGTGTACCGCTTGGCATTATGCCTATTTTAATAAATATCTTCTATTGTGTCGGTAATCCTCATAAAGTTGCCAAATAGCAAAGATGGCAAATAAGTCAATGGAAAATTCTGTGGAAAATTAGGAAGTGGAAATCGATGGAAAATTAGGAAGTAAACCTTGTACATGAGATACAGAATATCCATTCTTCTCTAGAATGCGGGTCAAAAGAAAGGAGATACATTCTATGATGGTGAGGCTTTGCGACAGGAACATGAACCAACTGTATTTATGTATTTAACTAAATTAGGGAGGATGGAGTCTAAAAGAAGTTTGAACTCTTCCTAACTAGGGTTTGTGCTAGTAAAGTCTACGCAGCTTTTGCATAGTAGTCACTATGGAGGATGAAAAGCAAAACCCACAAGATACAGATTATGGACTGCTCTCTATCTCTTTTGCTGCATGTCTTTTTTGATTGGGTATTGCCATTTTGTACTTTTATGGCATGACCATGGGATATGCCAAAATGTATAGCAGATGCCGTCCTCCAATGGGACCCCATCTGTGATGATAACAGGGCCCCTGTTGTGCATTGTTATCAGTGGATAGGTGGTCGTAATATCTATATAAATTAATGAAAATCCTGGCCATATCTCCAATGACAATGGTGTGTGTCCATGCCCCGTTCTCAAGATAGAGGCAGGTCCTAATGTTGGAACCTGCATATGCTACGTATTTATTGTATGTCATGTACAAATGCCATAATAGTATGAACTGAGAATTCACTTAAGGACTTAAGGCTGATGGGCGACTACTCTGATTTTATTCATTTATACATCATTGTAAATGTCTTTTTGTTTTGCAGGACCAGCTGGAGGAAGGACCGCAGTTCCCTCCTTTTGATCTAAAAACAGAGTGGGCTTCCTGTACATGACAAATCTTTACTCTTCCGGCTTCTCCTTCTTAAACTCTCTTTTCTCTTATGTACCCTGAATGCAACTCCTACCATTGTGCTTGTGGTCTCACGTTTGCTAATGAAATTGTGTAACGGCACAAGGTTGTGTGTTGTGTATCTCATGCACAACGTCATTGAAGCCACTATTCTTATGGGAAACTCTAAGGGAGAAAATGTTTCCATTTCGCGTATCTCCTTGCTACCAAGTGGCATACTCTTCAATTTTAGGCGTCTGCAGTTCCCAATCTTACTTGCATTTGCTATGACTATAAACAAAGAACAAAGTCAATCACTTAAAGTAGTCGGCATTAATTTGGAGAGCCCGTGTTTTTCACATGGTCAACTCTACGATGCTTGCTCTAGGGTGGGTAACCCCAAAAATCTTTTCATATATGCACCTGAAGGTAGATCGAAAAATGTTGTTTACCAAAAAGCGCTACAATAGACAATAGCTGTGTATCTGTAAATCAATCTTACTCCTTTGTCCGTTAACTACTGATAGGTTACACTGGGGTTGGGTGGGGTGAAGGGTTTCACTATGCTGTCCCCCTATTAATTATAGACACTGGAAGACGTAGCTAAAAAAGTAAGTATTTTACATTAAATTATCACTTACAGAAGATGAGCAATTATCTTATCCAGATCCAGGAGGACAACTGGAAAAAGTGTTGACAAAGTCTTCCCTAGTGAATCAAACTTTATTTTCTCTGCCTGAATAAGTCTGTTACATGTCTAGTGAGGGTATATGAGGAAATGGTTGTGAAACTTTGTAGAGGACATAAATCAAAAAGGGGCAATGCAAATATAAACCCAATACAATTTCTGGGGAAGATTTTTTTTTTACCAGCAACATCTGTTTGATCTTGCTTTGTTTAACTTGCCGTACATTACACGTGTCTCAAATTCTTATTCTTTACACTACAAAACCTTTTATGCATCATTAATAGGTGTTGACTTGATATATGATAATTATTATTAGTGTTCAGCGAGTATGCTCGACACTGCTCGGTACTCGCCCGAGCATCTCACTACTCGGGATGCTCGGCGAGCACCGAGCATTTTCGGGTTACTCGGGCGGGAGCTCGGGTCTCCACTCTGCATGTTTGGCGCTCTTTACAGAGCCAATGAACATGCAGGGATTGCCAGCCAGTCACTGTAATGCCGCAGCCATGGCCGTCGATATTGCCGCAAAAAGGCCGTCGATATTCAGGTCAGACTCCACACATAAGACCTCAGGAGTGGACCTGGATATCTGACATATGTACCATCCTGACAAACTTTGAGGAGTCCACCAAGATGGTGAGTGGCAATGACGCCTTCATTAGCGTCAGCATCCCACTTGTCTGTCTTTTGCAATGCTCTCTGCAGAGAATTAAAGAGGAGGCATTGCAGCCAGAGTATGATAAGATGGATCAAGAAGCCGTAGCTGACGATTACACACAGCCCAGCCTCATCTCATCCCAACGTGCATTGGGGGACAATGAGAGAGAGGAGGAGGAGGAGGAGGAGGAAGAACAGGAGCTGGCATCATGCGCTGTAGACGGTAGTACCTGTACAACTGTCATACTGTCGGTTCAGCGTGGGTGGCCTGAGGACAGGGGGGAGCAGGAGGAGGAGGAGAGCATGGTCAGTTGTCATCTTGGTGAGGACACGGAAGTCTTGCCGGCTACTAGTCTGGCACGCATGGCTGACTTTATGTTACGCTGCCTTAACCGTGACCCTCACGTTGTCAAAATGTTGGGTGACAGTCATTACTGGTTGGTGACACTTTTAGACCCCCGCTACAAGGAGAACTTTCACTCTCTTATTCCTGAGGTGGAGAGGTCTACAAAAATGGGGCAGTACCAGAAGGCCCTTGCTGCAGAACTGTTAAAAAAATTCCCATCTGAACATGCTAGCGGCAGAGGTCACAGTTCGTTGCCCAACCAAGGAATACAGGCGAGAGAGACGCAACTCCAATCCAGCAGAGGCAGGGGAACACTGTCAACGTTCTGGGACAGTTTTCTGAGACCCGCCCAGCTTACAGGCCCTGAGGCGCGGGGTACTCTCACAAGGAGTGGAAAGTTTCAAAAGATGGTGAGGGAGTACCTTGCCGACCGTACCAGCGTCCTCTGTGATTCCATTGTGCCTTTTAATTATTGGGTATCCAAGCTGGACACTTGGAATGAACTCGCTCTGTACGCCTTGGAGGTCCTGGCCTGCCCTGCCGCTAGCGTGTTATCGGAGTGTGTTTTTAGTGCTGCTGGGGGGATTATAACTGATAAGCGCACACGCCTGTCAACTGACAATGCTGACAAGCTGACCCTTATCAAAATGAACAAGGGCTGGATTGGGCCAGACTTCTCATCACCACCAAATGACAGTAGAGTAACATAAAGTCAAATCCACTGTGTTATTTCGGGAGGTGTATTCCCATGCACCGCTTCACACTCACACATGGGTTTTTTGCTCTTCTCCTTATCCTCAGCGTCCACCACCACTATACCACCAGGGTGACCGTGGTCCGTGTTGCCAGCATTGCAAGTTCCTCCATCCTAATTTTTGGCAGCTTTTGCTTGGAAGGCATAGGCAAAGACTATGGGAGACCCACTCCCCAATAATGGGAATAATGTTTTTAATATGCTGTACTGCATGGCTCTTTTAAGGGGCATTGCAAGTTCCTCCGTCCTAATTTTTGGCAGCTTTTGCTTGGAAGGCATAGGCAAAGACTACGGGAGACCCACTCCCCAATAATGGGAATAATGTTTTTAATATGCTGTACTGCATGTCTCTTGTAAGGGGCATTGCCAGTTCCTCCATCCTAATTTTTGGCAGCTTTTGCTTGGAAGGCATAGGCAAAGACTATGGTAGACCCACTCCCCAATAATGGGAATAATGTTTTTAATATGCTGTACTGCATGGCTCTTGTAAGGGGCAATGCAAGTTCCTCCGTCCTAATTTTTGGCAGCTTTTGCTTGGAAGGCATAGGCAAAGACTATGGGAGACCCACTCACCAATAAAGGGAATAATGTTTTTAATATGCTGTACTGCATGGCTCTTGTAAGGGGCATTAGAATGGTCTTGTTAAGCTACTGTGACCTCCACGTCTCTTCCAAGGGTCATTGATATTGTCTTTTTATCCCACTGGGACCTCCACGTCTCTTCCAAGGGGCATTGATATTGTCTTTTTATTCCACTGTGACCTCCACGTCTCTTCCAAGGCGCATTAAAACCATCTTGTTAAGCTACTGTGACCTCCACATCTCTTCCAAAGGGCATTAAAACCGTCTTGTTAAACCACTCTGAACTCCATGTCTCTTCCAAGAGGCATTAAAACCGTCTTGTTAAGCTACTGTGACTTCCATGTCTTCTCCAAGGGGCATTAAAACCGTCTTGTTAAACCACTCTGAACTCCATGTCTCTTCCAAGCGGCATTAAAATCATCTTGTTAAGCTACTGTGACCTCCACGTCTCTTCCAAGGGTCATTGATATTGTCTTTTTATTCCACTGGGACCTCCACCACTCTTCCAAGGGGCATTGATATTGTCTTTTTATTCCACTGTGACCTCCACCACTCTTCCAAGGGGCATTGATATTGTCTTTTTATTCCACTGGGACCTCCACGTCTCTTCCAAGGGGAATTAAAACTGTCTTGTTAAACCACTCTGAACTCCACGTCTCTTCCAAGGGGTATTAAAACTGTCTTGTTAAGCTACTGTGACCTCCACGTCTTTTCCGAGGGGCATTAAAACCGTCTTGTTAAACCACTCTGAACTCCACGTCTCTTCCAACGGGCATTAAAATCGTCTTGTTAAGCTACTGTGACCTCCACGTCTCTTCCAAGGATCATTGATATTGTCTTTTTATTCCACTGAGACCTCCACCACTCTTCCAAGGGTCATTGATATTGTCTTTTTGTTCCACTGTGACCTCTACCACTCTTCCAAGGGGCATTGATATTGTATTTTTATTCCACTACGACCTCCACCACTCTTCCAAGGGGCATTGATATTGTCTTTTTATTCCACTGGAATCTCCACGTCCCTTCCAAGGGGCATTAAAACCGTCTTGTTAAACCACTCTGAACTCCACATCTCTTCCAAGGGGCATTAAAACCGTTTTGTTAAGCTACTGTGACCTCCACGTCTCTTCCAAGGGGCATTAAAACTGTCTTGTTAAACCACTCTGAACTCCACAGCTCTTCCAAGGGACATTGAAATGTTGTTTTTAATCACCTCTAACCTCCACGACTCTTCCAACGGGCATTGCATTTCCTCCTAATTTTAGTCAGCTTTTGCTTTTCAATGCATAGGCAAACACTAAGGGAGACCCACTCCCCAATAATGGGTAGAAGGTTTTTAGTACGCTGTAATCCACGTCTGTTTCAAGGGGCATTGCAGTTCCTCATAATTTTTGGAAAGCCTTCCATTCACTGCTTAGGCCAACAGTGTACAGGTGACCAAGTTGCTATAAATGGAAAAAAACTGTTTAGTTAAGGCCCTCAGACCTCCATGTCACTTCCAAGGGACATTGGAGTGCCTTGAAATTTTTGGTAGTCATTGCACTCACTGTATGACCTATAACTGTGTAGCCGAACCACTCCTTTTGGTACAGAAATATATCCTACAAGACATGCGTGGTTGACTGGCCTGATATTTATGTGAATGGTCCCTGTTCCTCCTGCTCTTTCTCCTTTGCCACCACCTCATCCATCATTCATCACCTGAAGCTTTGTTTTAACGAGAGTCATAGAACTGGGATAGTAGCAGGAAAACATCCAGCAATCCTCGGAGGAGGTAGGATATGCGCCAAAACGCTGACCACTTCAGGCCTAGCCGCTACTACATAAATGCGCTTGCATTCCAAGGAACAGAAAGCTAAGGAGATGGATGGCCTCATGATCATGAATAATTTACTCGTTGTGTAGGAGGCCGACCACTGCTGCTGTCTGCCTTCTGAACTTTGTGTTGAAGCCTGATTGACCCAGGACCCGCAATCCTCTATGTCTGGAGGACGTGTTGCATCCCAGTGTCCAACTGTGTCCCGGCTTCCACAATATTAACCCAGTGTGAAGCCGTCAGTGAGATGGACAATCCCTGGCCACATTCACTTGTCCACGTGTTTGTGGTTAGGCTGTCCTTCCCACTAAATGCACTGGGGAGGGCACAGGTAATGTTTTGGTATGCGCGCTTGTGTATAAGGCACACCGGGACAAATAGGGGTGGCTGGGGACCGTTTATGGACACCCGGCCGCCCCCAGGCGGCTGTGGACCGTGTGTGGGCACCCGGCCGTGGGGCGACTGGGGACCGAGTATGGACACCCGGCTGCCCCCGGCGGCTTGGGACCAAGCGTGGACACCCGGCAGCCGGGCGGCTGGGGACTGAGTATGGATACCAGGCTACCGACGCACCTATGACGTGGTGGCCAGATTCCGCCTCCACATGCCTAAAATGCCCAATTTCAAGTGCAAGCAAGCAGTATGGTATTGCAGCCTGGGGGTGGGTGGGTGGCAGGCTGCTTACTTGTGCTTGCATTGCAAGGAATGGGGGAGGTACAATTGAACACTGCCCTGGGACAAGGACTTGCACGGGGATAGTTGCAAGTCTGCATATTCTGATGCAGCAAGGATCACTTCTGATGGGCACACTTTTAGGCAGTGACCTGGGTGTCAGAGATGTTTCCAGGGGTCTTCCCCATGCTGTTCCCATGTCTTTTCAGCACTGTATGCATGTGTCACACAGCACATGGCCAGATAAGGTTGTAAAATGTTAAAATGACATTTCCTGGTGAATGCATTTGTCACGGTTGAAAGCAATACAAAAGTGCAAAAACACATAAAAAATGCTACTAGTGAACATAGCCCAAGGTGTGGAGGAATATTTTTGTTTTTGGTTATTTATTTTACCTTATACACAAGTCTTTATCCTGGAAAGGATGTTCCTTAACATATTTCACAGTTTCAGTTTCGTTTTTGAACGTTTTATTATGAGCCCGTAAAAGTGGCTTAATACCTCTGACCACGTTGTTGACAGCAGTGACCTGGGGGGTCAGAAATGCTTCCTGGGGCGATCCCCATGCTGTCCCCATGTCATTTGAGCACTGTCACTATCGTTTTGGGCACTTTTTAGGCTTTCTACAGACTGCCGGGGGTGCCGCCGCAAAAATGCTCAGGTCTCCCATAGACTAACATTGGGCTCGTTGCTCGGGTTGAGCACCCGAGTATCACGGTGAGCTCGGCCCAAGCTTCGAGCACCCGAGCATTTTAGTGCTCGATCAACACAAATTATTATACCATGAAATAATCTGTAATAGTTTTATATATTTCATATGTGGTTTATAACTAATTTCACCTTACATAAATCATTGATGCAGAGCATACAGTGGCATAGAAAAGTTTGAATTACTGTTATTGTGAACAGTTAAGCAAGTTGAAGATGAAATGATCTCTAAAAGGCATCAAGTTAAAGATGACACATTTCCTTTGTATTTTAGGCAAAAAAAAATATATACAGTATATTTTCATCTTTTACATTTTAAAAATTACAAAAAGGAAATGGGCCGATGCAAAAGTTTTGGCATCCTCCGTGGTCAGTACCCAGTAGCATCCCTTTTGTATCACAGCTTGAAAACGCTTTTTGTAGCCAGACAGGAGTCTTTTAGTGATAAGCAAGCGTACTCGTTTAACCTTTTTTCCCAAGCATGCTCGAGTGCTTACCAAGTAGCTTCGGCATGCTCGTATATTATGTTCGAGTCCCAGCGTCAGCATGATTTACAGCTGTAAGACAGCCTGAACACATGTGAGGATTCCCTAAAAAATAAGCAATCTCTGCATGTGTTCAGGCTGTCTTACAGCTGTAAATCATGCTGACGCAATGACTCGAACATAATATATGAGCATGCCAAAGATACTTGGTAAGCACCCGAGCATGCTCAGCGAAAGGGTTAAACGAGCAGGCTCGCTCATCACTAGAGTCTTTCCATTCTTGTTTGAGGATTTTCATCCATTCTTCCTTGGAAAATTCTTCCAGTTCTGTGAGATTCCTGAGTCATCTTGCATACACTGCTATTTTGAGGTCTAGGCACAGATTTTCAATGATTCTCAGATCAGGGGACTATGAGGGCCATTGTAAGACCTTATTAAATAGATCACTTAGACCCAATTAGGCTGGTATACTTACAATACTTTGAAAATCCATATCGGACAAGATGTATAGTCCTGTTTTAAAAAAAAAATTCATTTGTAAGATATCTAGCTGGACTCATAAAATGCTTTAAATGCATACAATGCTTTAAATACAGATGATACGGCCACTCTGACATGGATTTCCAAAGTAAGTACACCTGCCTCATGAGATCTAAAATACCTATTTAACAATGTATGCAGATTGTGAAGTCTGATGATAGATTCGGTTTAACTACAGGTCTTGGTACTATTAGAAGAAGATGTATGACCAGTATACTATAGGAACAGAATGACACTTCAATTCTGATACAAACAGTTTTTCTTTCAATTATGTGTTAAAAAAAAGAATTGAAAAACAAAAATGATGGATTATTCCATTGGACATCATATTACTGAGTTCAGTGTCGGGCTGGGGTGCCAAGGACTCACCAGTAACATTGACTTTGAGGGGCCCACTTTTCACCTGCTTGCAAATATGACATTACCCTCCTTTCACAAATCTACCAATGCTTCTATATATTAGTAAACTGGGTAGTTTGGCAAATGAATGATGATATGCTGCTTTTTTTTCTGTACATAGTGAATTAAGTGAATTATGAAACGTACTACCCATACAATGGAGTTGGAGGCCCACATCTGCACAGGGGCCCACTGGGGAATTCTCCTGTTCCCCTATCGGCCAGTCTGACTTTGATTCTAGAAGACAGCATCACACAGTGATACATTACAACGGAACCATAGAAGTTCAATGTGCCATTATTTAGGCTTTTCGCATATGGCTCTACTGTCCGCATAGAGCCTTAGAATAATATTACAATTTCAAGCAACATTTTCAGTGGTTTTCATTGAATGTACTTTGAGGCTTATATGTAGTTTTAAATTTTGCTATGATACATTATAGAGCCCTTTTTACTTACAAGTATGTCAAAATCATTGAGTATGTTGACCCTTGTATTATATTTATGAATATATTCACATGACAGCTATGTTCAACAATATCATGACAGGATTCTACAAATTGTTGCTTTTCTTGAGTAATTTCCTGAACATACTTTCTAGAAATCATCCAGACTGTGCCAAAATCATGGCACCATATTGCCAAATAGCTGACAGAGATTACTCTGAGTATATAAAGGTTTTGTGTCTGTTTTTCAGCCTCCTGAATGCCTTCTTGTATCACTCATAAAAACCCAAAGAGAAAACGTCTGCCATGACACATTCTGGGAGGTGTGTCTCCATAATAAGAAGGATTTCCTCATCAATGTTATTCTCTATTGTGATGTGACAGGTGAGGTATAAAGTGTCAATCATCACTAATCTGGCTGGAGATCTGCAGCGATGAGGAGGTTAAGCTATAACTTAGAACAGAGAACAACAGGGTGGGGGAGTATACGGTCTGACTTAATAGAGGCCCACCACTTCCACATGAAGGGAATAAACTTGTATCCTTTATTCTTTGAAATGATTGCTTGAAATGATATTGCCTTTAGAGAAATGCCTACTTGGGTGTTTCCGTGGGAGGTTTCCAAGACAGTTATGAGCAAAGCTCAGTCAAAGGATGAGACATAAATACAGCAGTCACAGAAAGGACAAGACTCAGGATACAGAGCACATTTGTAATCCGCGTAAAAACCCTAGGTCAGATGACAGGAGGAAACAATCAAAATAGCAATAAAACAGGTAATAATGGTTAGAAGTAATTTAGCAGAGCTTATTTGGGACAATTATGAGGACAATATCTTCTGTATAGACTGGAGAAAGCTTAATGCCAGAAACATAAGAGCTTATCTGCTTTAGAAAATATTAATTAGTCATGGGCCAGATCAATTAATTTGGGGACTTCTTCCCCAAAAACAGAGTCAGTAACTTTAAAGGTCATTATTATTTTAGAAAATATATGGCATGTCATTCTTCAAAAGGATATTCCCATTTGCATATTTATGGCATATCCCCAAAGAGCTGTGCATGTGCAGCCACCTCTCCATTGACATTGGTGTACAAGGAGGACCATTTCTCAAGCAGTAGAGCCCATATCTGTCACATATTTATGGCACATCCTATGGCTATGCCATAAATATGTGCTATGACAATATAACTTTAAGACATTTTTTTAGTAATTTATATCCTGTAAAGAGTGCAGCAGTTATTAGACAAGTATTTAGGGTTTTAATTTTGCAGTGTTTGTAGGCGGTACTGTATAAATTAGGAATATTCTGATATTTGCCACCAGATAGACATACAGTGGCATGCCACTCTTTGGCTTCATTTATAAAACCTCAGATACTGTTCAATATACTTTTTTTGCAGGCTATTTCTGTATGGATTAAAGTGGGATTCTACATACTAGTGCACTACACAATTCTATACAGTTAAAATGGATACAGTTTATAAACTGAAACTTCCACATCATATACATAAAAGGGCACTATTTTGGCATGTCAGGTTAATAGGGCTCTATAGATGCATATACGATAAATGCTCTGTATGTGAGATGGGAGAAGTGGAGAACCATATGTGAGAGATGGGGGCATGGGGAACAGTGTGATCGTGTGAGACACAGAGATCTTCTTGAACTTATGGATTTGTGAACAATTAGTTTTTTAGAACCTACTGAATTGTGAAATTTTCCAACTCACGAGTCGCTCATGGTATCCAACAATATCCCCTTTGACTATCTTTAGCTGATATAGACATGTTTTGCTCAAAAATACAGTTTGTGAAACATATATTTAAATCTTCAAAAATGTTAAACAGCTTGACTTTTCAGAAATGTATGTAGATGTCTATATATATTGGTAATGTACATGATGGCAAAGAAAATCGAGTAGTTGAATAGTAAACCTGTACAGTCTTCTGGTATAGTAAATGAATCAAATTGTTAGATACAGCTCACCCCTGCTTGAAGCGCACACAATGGTTTAAAATCCACTAATTTTTATTGTAAATAAAGAAGGTACAGAAGAGGTTTTCTGATGTGTTTCGAGTCGATCTTACTCTTAATGGTACTGTAGATATAAACAACTGACATATCTTTAAAAGCCTTCAGCATGGTTATAAAACAAGTATACCCAGTGCTACAAATTAATGTCAAACTTACTTGTGTCTTATTTAATCACAGAATGTTCTATCAATTCCATACTATTATGCTTTATATCGATTCACATGATGCAGTTTTTTGTGCAAACCAAATGCCTCAATTTATTGTCAAACTTATGTCTTATTTAGAGATGAGAGTTGTTCGACTCGAACTGTTCGCCAATCTCAAATTCGAGCTGTTTTGGGCGGTGTTCGAGCCGTTCGGCGAACACGAACGATTTGAGAAAAATTCGGCTGTTCGAGGTTATGTTCGATAACTGTTCGTGCACCAAAATCATAACTGGATTTTTTCTCCGTAATGATGAAAATTAATGTTAATACGCAGTTTGAGTGCACAGCGGGGTGGGGGGAGGGGCAGGGGATGGATCTCTGCAGGAATAATGAAGATCTCCATTTTTTTTTCTCTTTCCCGCATTTACAGTGGGGAGGTGCAATCTGTCAGCCTATCAGCAGCGCACACACGGAGCGAAGTGCTTTTTTTCACACAAGCAAGGGCATGTGTCATTGGCAGTGTATGTTACATGTCCTTGCCCTATAAGACCAAGCCATTTTCCCCGTCGCCACCATTTTCTCACTGCTGCAGCTGCGTGTTAGACGGCACCGCTGTTGCTGTGTGCGCTATGCCTTGTTAATTTCAAGCCAATTTTCGCACAAATCTACAGATAGCTTGGGAGTAGGGAATAGTTGTGATTGCAGTCCTTTTAAGGACTAGGTTACAGCATTTCCTACGACTTTTATCAGGCAGGTCTGTGCTCTTAAATAGATAGATTGTGGGAGTAAAGACTAATTGTAATTGCAGTCCTTTTCAGGACTAGGTTACATCAGTTCCTATCAGTTTTTGCCAGGCAGGTCTGTGCCAGTGCTGTGCAAGTTTTTTTCACAGCATTTGGCTGAATCTAGCAAAGCTAATCCTTTTTGGCCTATTGCACAGTGTGTTAGTCAGTGGAGTAGCCTATCTGTGTTGCAAGATATACCACCTGTGTATAGAATACCAATTTTTTTACTGCACCTAGTGAAGTAAAATCTTTTGGGCATAGCATCATTCTATTAGTCCATCTATACTGACCTCCATCAGGTTGCAAATTGAATATAATTTTTTTCTGCATCTAGCTCTGAAAAAATATTTGGCCTTCTAGCAGTGTGTGGGACTTTCTCTATTAGTCCATCTATACTGACCTCCATCAGGTTGCAAATTAAAAATAATTTTTTGTCTGCATCTAGCTCTGAAAAAATATTTGGCCTTCTAGCAGTGTGTGGGACTTTCTCTATTAGTCCATCTATACTGACCTCCATCAGGTTGCAAATTCAAAATAATTTTTTGTCTGCATCTAGCTCTGAAAAAATATTTGGCCTTCTAGCTGTTATGTTCTGCTACCAGAGCTAAGGAAAGAGAGGAGATCTGTCCCTACGATAAAACTCAGCTTAATCCCTACGATGTAACAGGGAACCTGATCCTGCGATCAGACCTGCTAAAGTCCTAAGCTAGTCTGTACGGAGACCTATAGATGTGGGGAAGGAATCCCTACAAGTACTAAGGACTGGGAGGAAAATGGGACACCTCCTAACAGAAATAGTAGCAGACAGACAAACAAACAAAATATATAGAACACTGAGGTCCGTAGACCAAGAAAACTAACAGAGTTAGATACAGAGCACAGGCTAGCTAGAAAGTAGTTATACATTGAAGTCCAGCAAAGCCAGAAGGGCGGAGCAGGATTAAATAGGCCAACAAGGTCATGTGACCAGCAAAGGAAAAACCTAAGAGCAAGGTTCTAACAGTACCCCCCCTTCTAAGAGGATCCTCCGGATCCCCTAGGACCAGGCTTATCAGGAAATCTCCTGTGAAACGCTCTGATAAGTCTGGACGCGGAAACATCATCTGACCTCACCCAAGAGTTATCCTCGGGTCCGAAACCTTTCCAGGCCACAAGATACTGCAAACTACCTCTATACCGTCTAGAGTTAAGGATGCGAGAAATTTCATATTCCCCGTCCTCCACCACCGGAGGAACAGAGGCAGAGGCGTCATCATCCGACACAACAGCTTTTTTTAACAGAGAGACATGAAATACCGGATTAATTCTCCAGGAGGTAGGAACCTCCAACCTAACAGCAGATTGGTTGACAACCTGAAGCACCTTAAAGGGCCCTACAAACTTGGGACCCAATTTCTTAGAAGGAATCCTCAACTGCAGATTCCTAGAGGACAACCAAACCATGTCACCAACAGCGAACAAAACCTCGTGTCGTTTCCTATCAAAGTAGTCTTTAGATTTTCTGTTGGCCTCCTGAAGATTACCACGCACATCCGTCCAAACTCTCTCCAAATCACCGGAAAAATTCTCCTCCTCAGGCACGGCAGATCCCAACTTGGAGAACGACCCAAACGACGGATGTCTCCCAGAACAACAAAAAAAAGGCGAACAACCAGCAGAAGAAGATGTATGATTGTTCAGAGCAAATTCAGCAAGTGGCAGAAACCCAGACCACCCCTCTTGATTGTCTGCCACAAAACAACGCAAGAACTGCTCAACATCCTGGTTTTTCCTTTCTGTCTGGCCATTAGATTCAGGATGATATCCGGACGAGAACGACAAATGAACTCCCAACCTGTCACAAAAGGCACGCCAAAAACGAGCTACGAACTGAGGACCCCTATCAGAAACAATGTCAGTAGGAACGCCATGAAGTCTGACAATTTCCTTGACAAAGGCCTTAGCGAGAGTTTTAGCGCAGGGCAGTTTGACGAAGGGAACCAAGTGACACATCTTGCTAAAACGGTCCACGACCACCCAGATGACAGTAAAACCCTCAGAGGGGGGAAGGTCAGTTATAAAGTCCATAGCCAAATGTGTCCAAGGAGCACTGGGAACCTCCAAAGGACAAAGCAACCCCGCAGCAGGAGTATGTGAGGACTTAGATCTAGCACATATAGTACATTGACGCACCCACTTAATGACTTCCTTCTGCCATCCAGGCCACCAAAAACTGCGACCCACCAGTCTCTTGGTCTCAGAGATTCCGGGATGACCTGCCAACCGAGATTCGTGACACTCAACAAACAAATCTCTCCTAAAGGTCCCAGGCACAAACAACCTCCCATGAGGAGTGTTAGATGGGGCATTCTCCTGTGCTTTAAGAATCTCATCTTCCAAAACGGAGTCCAAAGCAGCTATCACAACACCTTCTTGTAAAATGTTCTCCTCTTTCTCAGCACCGACTATGGGAGAAAAACTGCGAGACAAGGCATCCGCCTTAACATTCTTAGTACCAGGGATGTAAGTAACGGAGAAATTAAACCGCGAGAAAAACAGTGCCCACCTAGCCTGACGGGCATTCAGGCGCTTGGCAGCATCAAGATAAATCAGATTTTTATGATCCGTAAGAACCTGAACGGGAAATTCCGCACCTTCCAAGAAGTGGCGCCAGTGTTCAAATGCGAGTTTAATAGCCAATAATTCCCGATTACCAATATCGTAATTCAGTTCAGCCTCCGAAAATTTTTTTGAAAAAAAGGCACAGGGATGTAATCCATCCCCGTTATCCTGAGACAATACTGCGCCAACCCCCACAGAGGAAGCATCAACCTCAACCAAAAACGGCTTAGTCACATCAGGCTGCATAAGGATGGGAGCAGAGGTGAACCTCTCCTTGAGATACACAAAAGCTTCAATGGCCTCAGAAGACCACTGAACCGCATCAGCACCTTTCCTGGTGAGATCGGTCAGAGGTTTGACAATACTAGAAAAAAATTTTATGAATTTTCTGTAATAATTGGCGAAACCTAAAAACCTCTGTATCGATTTCAAACCAATAGGCCTAGGCCATTCCTGTACAGCTTGAACTTTAACCGGGTCCATCTCAAAACCTTCGCTGGAGATAATGTAACCCAAAAAACTAATTCTCTGTACAGCGAACTCACATTTCTCCAGCTTAGCAAAAAGCGAATTGTCCATTAACAACTGTAATACCTCACGTACGCTCCGCCAATGAGACTCCAGATCCGGCGAATAAATCAAAATGTCATCCAAATACACAACCACATTTTTGCCGATCAAAGGTCTAAGGATGTCATTAATAAGATTCTGAAAAAATGCAGGAGCATTAGTAAGACCAAAAGGCATAACCAGATTCTCAAAATGACCCACAGGAGTGTTAAAAGCAGTCTTCCATTCGTCACCCTCCTTCATGGGCAACAGATTGTATGCCCACTTAAGGTCAATTTTAGAGAACCACTTGGTCCCCATTAACTGGTTAAACAGATGAGGAATCAATGGCAGTGGGTAAGGATTGCGTACAGTAATTTTGTTAATCTCACGAAAATCCAGACAAGGACGTAAACCGCCGTCCTTTTTTTTTACAAAAAAAAATCCAACCGCCACAGGAGACTTAGAGGGCCTAATGTGACCGGCGGCCAAACTTGTCTGTATGTATTCCTCCAAAGCTTTCCTCTCAGGAATAGTAAGGTTAAATAAACGACTTTTAGGAAGAGTCGCTCCAGGGACAAATTCAATAGAACAATCATAGTCTCTATGGGGAGGCAAAACCTGCGATTCCTTCTCAGAAAAAACTCTCCAAAAATCCTGAATAGGAACAGGCAATTCTCCCCTATCCAAAGCTGCAATACGCCCATTACAACACTTGTCATAACATTTATGGCTCCAGGATTTAATTTCACTGGTAGACCAATCCAGTACAGGATTGTGAAATTTTAACCAGGGCAATCCCAATATTACTGGAGAAGGCAAGTTATTCAAAACTACCAAATCCAATTTCTCATGGTGAACACCATTAATAGTGAGAGGAAATTCACAGACCTTGAGAGTAATATTCTTCAAAGGGGAACCATCCACAGAAACCACAGCAATGGGGGATGATAAAGGTTCGGGTTTTAAATTGAGTCTTTCCAAGAATCCCCCATCAATTACATTCAGAGTAGACCCACAATCAACAAACACCCGAAATTCCATTAATTTTTCCTGAGCAATCGTGGAAGCAGCTAAAAATACACCCTTGGAATTTAAACAGGCAATACGGGCATGACTGACCATTTTTTTTTTCTTTCTTCATACAAAGCTCACAGCCTTTAATCAAATGACCAGATTTTCCGCAATAGAAACACAAGCCTTCAAAAAATCTACGGTCTTTTTCTTGAGAGCGAGGTGCCACCGATCCAATCTCCATCGGTTCACCACTGTTAGTACACACATTCTCATAACCAGAAACTGACATAGCAGAGGATTTGCTCTCATTAACCCTTGCACGCAGTCTCCTATCCACCCGTATAGCTAATTGCATAGCCTGTTGCAAATCTTCAGGTGTAGGATAAGCAATTAGCAGGTCTTTAACCCTTTCATTGAGCCCAGCAAGAAATAGACTTTTCAGAGCAGAATCGTTCCACCCTGTTTGAGTAGACCAACGACGGAAATGAGTACAATATTTTTCCACATTACCTGATCCCTGTCTCAAACGTCTCAACTCAGTCTCAGCTGATGCGACACGGTCAGGATCATCATATAATAGTCCCAAAGCAGAAAAAAAACTACCCACTGATCTGAAGCATGTATCACTAGGTTGCAAAGAAAAGGCCCACTCCTGAGGCTCTTTGCGCAAAAGTGACATTATGAACCCTATGCGCTGGGATTCATCCCCAGAGGACTTGGGTCTCAAACGAAAATACAATAAGCAAGCATTTTTAAATGAAAAAAATTCTTGGTGTTCACCAAAAAATAAATACGGCAAACATACCTTAGGCTCCAAGAAATGTGCTCCAGGACAGTTACTCACGTGCTGACGGAGCTCGGCCACCTCCAGAGAGAGTCCCTGCAGGCGATGAGCCAAATCCTGAACCGACACCATGATGGAACAGAAAAATCTTTCCTTAGAGAATTTGCAGGCTGGACTTACTGTTATGTTCTGCTACCAGAGCTAAGGAAAGAGAGGAGATCTGTCCCTACGATAAAACTCAGCTTAATCCCTAAGATGTAACAGGGAACCTGATCCTGCGATCAGACCTGCTAAAGTCCTAAGCTAGTCTGTACGGAGACCTATAAATGTGGGGAAGGAATCCCTACAAGTACTAAGGACTGGGAGGAAAATGGGACACCTCCTAACAGAAATAGTAGCAGACAGACAAACAAACAAAATATATAGAACACTGAGGTCCGTAGACCAAAAAAACTAACAGAGTTAGATACAGAGCACAGGCTAGCTAGAAAGTAGTTATACAATGAAGTCCAGCAAAGCCAGAAGGGCGGAGCAGGATTAAATAGGCCAACAAGGTCATGTGACCAGCAAAGGAAAAAACCTAAGAGCAAGGTTCTAACACTAGCAGTGTGTGGGACTTTCTCTATTAGTCCATCTATACTGACCTCCATCAGGCTGCAAATTAAAAATAATTTTTATCTGCATTTACCTCTGAAAAAATATTTGGCCTTCTAGCTGTGTGTGGGACTTGTTCTATTAGTCCATCTATACTGACCTCCATCAGGTTGCAAACTGAATATAATTTTTTTCTGCATCTAGCTCTGAAAAAATATTTGGCCTTCTAGCAGTGTGTGGGACTTTCTCTATTAGTCCATCTATACTGACCTCCATCAGGTTGCAAATTAAAAATAATTTATATCTGCATCTAGCTCTGAAAAAATATTTGGCCTTCTAGCAGTGTGTGGGACTTTCTCTATTAGTCCATCTATACTGACCTCCATCAGGTTGCAAATTCAAAATAATTTTTTGTCTGCATCTAGCGCTGAAAAAATATTTGGCCTTCTAGCAGTGTGTGGGACTTTCTCTATTAGTCCATCTATACTGACCTCCATCAGGCTGCAAATTAAAAATAATTTTTATCTTCATCTACCTCTGAAAAAATATTTGGCCTTCTAGCTGTGTGTGGGACTTGTTCTATTAGTCCATCTATACTGACCTCCATCAGGTTGCAAACTGAATATAATTTTTTTCTGCATCTAGCTCTGAAAAAATATTTGGCCTTCTAGTAGTGTGTGGGACTTTCTCTATTAGTCCATCTATACTGACCTCCATCAGGTTGCAAATTAAAAATAATTTATATCTGCATCTAGCTCTGAAAAAATATTTGGCCTTCTAGCAGTGTGTGGGACTTTCTCTATTAGTCCATCTATACTGACCTCCATCAGGTTGCAAACTGAATATATTTTTTTTCTGCATCTACCTGTGAAAAAATATTTGGGCTTCTAGCTGTGTGTAGGACTTGTTCTATTAGTCCATCTATACTGACCTCCATCAGGTTGCAAACTGAATACAATTTTTTTCTGCATCTACCTCTGAAAAAATATTTGGGCTTCTAGCTGTGTGTGGGACTTGTTCTATTAGTCCATCTATACTGACCTCCATCAGGTTGCAAATTGAATATAATTTTTTTCTGCATCTAACCCAGCCAATAGTTTTGGCCTAATACCACAGTTTGGCCACTCAGCTCTGCTCGGTTCCCATCCATTGTTTTTTTGTGCAAACAACTCCAGAGTTGTGAATTAGTTAACCACCAAAATGAGTGGAAAAAGGCCTGCTGCTGGTGGAAAGGGGAATAGGCGTGTTGGGAAGGGGAAAAAAGGTTGTGTCCGTGGCGTAGGTGTTAAAGCAACAGTAACATCTGCAGAAGAAAGACCATCTTCCAGCCAAACTAAAATGTCTACTTCTTTTAGCGGACAATGTGATAAGATCCCTTTCTTACGGCCACGCCAATCGCTACAAATTCCAGATGAGGCACAAAAACAGCAGGTGCTTCAACGGATATCAAGTGCTCCTTTAAGTGGGCTCTCCTCCACATCAAATTCAACATCACAAATTCTCCAGTCCTCAAAGGTGTCACCCCAATCGCACTTGCTTCCTCACAGCTCCCAAATCTCCAGCTGCCCGTCTGAGTATGAGGTAGAACAGATGGTTGAGTCTGCAGAGCTGTTTACTCATACTATAGCCTGGGAATTAGAGGTCGACTCCAGCGCTTCTGTGAATCCAGACGAGGAAATGATCTGCACTGATGCCCAGAATCTTTATGAGTCGGATCCAGGACCAGACGCAGAAGGTTCTGACCATAATGTAGACCCTCATTCCCAAACTGTAACTCCTGTTGGTGGAGACAATGAGGAAGACGATGATGAGACTCAAATACCTGATTGGAGCGACAACTTTAGTTTTTTGTCAGGGCAGGAACAGGTTGGCTCTGAGGACGACGGGTGTGATAACGCACAGGGTGATGATGATGAGGTTGGAGATCCCACTTACTGTCAACCCACAGTCAGCCAAGAGATGAAGTCAGCAGAGGAGGTGGAGGAAGATGCTAGTGACGACGAGGTCAGGTTGCACCTTCCTGGACAGAGACGTAGTACTGGAAGCACGTCAACAACTGCATCCTCAAACACAACTCTGCCTCTCACCACAAGTCGTGGTGGCTCTTCAGGTCGCATGGGTGCTAAGCCTTGCATAGCCTGGGCATTTTTTCAGATCGATAAAGATGACCCAACTCGTGTTATCTGTAACATTTGTCAGCAAAAGCTAAGTAGAGGCCAAAAAATACATAGTTTGAGTACTTCATGCATGAACCGGCACATGGACATGAAGCATAAGTTGCAGTGGGAAGCTCAGTGTGCTACAATGCGGCCTAGCCGGCCGGGCCAACCACTGTCTGCCATATCTTGTGCATCCGCGGCCTCTTCATCCTCTGTGACTGGGGGGACAGCAGTCACACCTGTTTTGGGGCGCAGACCTGCCACCTCTATACCCGCAACAGCCAGCGTGATTGGCAGGTCATCATTTTCTTTGGAGGTGGTAACACCAGCTGGTGTTGAGCGCTGTCCGACATCGATAGCACCACCTTTGGATCAAGGCAACCTAACATGTCCGCCTGCATCTTCCTCACAGACCAGCAGTTACCCGGGGACACCCTTATCAACCCCGTCTAAGCACAATAGCCAGCCCTCGGTCCCTCAGATGTGGACAAGTAAAAGACCATTTCCTCCTAGCCATGAGAAAGCTAAGAGGTTGAATTTCACCATCTGCAAGCTCTTGGCTACAGAAATGCTGCCTTTCCGCCTGGTGGACACAGAGGATTTTCGAGACCTTATGTCCGTTGCAGTGCCCCAGTACCAGATGCCCAGTCGGCACTACTTCTCAAAGAAAGGTGTGCCTGCGCTCCACCAGCATGTCGCACACAACATCACCGCTTCTTTGAGAAATTCTGTGTGTGACAGGGTGCATTTCACCACAGACACTTGGACGAGTAGGCATGGACAGGGGCGTTACATGTCGCTGACTGGGCACTGGGTAACTATGGTGACAGCAGGACAAGGGGCTGCTGTCCAAGTCTTGCCGTCCCCATGAGTTGTGCGTCAATCCTCTTTATTCCTCCACTGCTTCTGCCTCCTCAACCTCCTCTCGGTCTTCCACCTGCACCCAAAGCCTGTCTGGTCATGCCACAAGCTTTCTAACTGTGCAGAAGGGATCCTGCACACCTCCTTACTATGCTGGCAGTAGGGCTCAACGTCATCAGGCGGTTTTTACTTTGAAATGTCTGGGAAATGTGAGTCACACAGCTGAGGAGTTGTGGTCAGCTCTGGAGAACCAATTTCATGAATGGTTGTCTCCACTGGACCTGAAACCAGGGAAGGCCGTGTGCGACAATGCTGCAAACCTGGGTGCGGCCCTTCGCCGGGGCAATGTCACACACGTGCCTTGTATGGCTCACGTGTTGAACCTAGTTGTCCAGCAATTTTTAGCCCACTATCCCAGACTAGATGGCCTTCTGCAGAGGGTACGGTCGCTGTGTGCTCACTTCCGCCGTTCGCATCCCGCAGCTCAGCGACTTACATCTCTACAGAAGTCGTTGGGCCTGCCACTTCACCGGCTAAAATGCAATGTGCCTACCCGGTGGAATTCAACTCTGCACATGTTGCAGCGACTGTGGCAGCACCGACAAGCCCTGGTGCAATACGTTCTGACGTATAGCCTGTGCCAACGAGATCCAGAGGTGGGGCAAATCACGCTGGAGGAGTGGTCTCAGATCAGGGACCTATGCACCCTTCTGCACAGTTTTGAAATGGCGACGAAGATGTTTAGTGCTGACGATGCCATTATCAGCATGACTATTCCGGTGATTTACATGCTGGAGCACATGTTAAACAGAATTCGGAGTCAGGTGGTGGCACAAGAGGAGGTGGAGGAAGTAGAGGAGGAGGAGTTGTATGCGGAAGGGCTAACATCTGCAAGGTCCAGACGGTCGGCAGCACCAAGGCGGCAGGCATGTGAGGGTGGGGGAGATGGTTTTACCAGGGCGCATGGTAGCAGCCAAACTAGTGAGGAAGGTGCAGGAGCCCAAGAAGAAGTGGAGGACGAACTGATGGAAGACTCATCAGATGAGGGAGACCTTGATCACATTTCTGTTGTGCGAGGTTGGGGGGAGAGGACAGAGGAAGGAAGCATGATTGTTACCTCGCCACCAACACAACAGGGACTTGGTGCTCCTGGATGCGCAACACACATGAGTGCCTTCTTGCTGCACTACCTGCAACATGACCCTCGAATTGTGAGAATTAGAAATAATCCTGACTACTGGGTTGCCACACTGTTAGATCCCCGGTACAAAAGTAAATTTGCAGCAATTATTCCTGCCATAGAATGGGATGCACGCATGCAGGAGTATCAGCAGAGACTGTTGCAGAATCTTACATGTGCTTTTCCACAAAACACCAGTGGTGCACGTAGTGAATCTCACAGTTCCAACTTGCCAACCGTGGGACCGTCAAGTGTTCAGCACTCAAACCGTAACAGAACCACAGTATCTGCTGGTAACATCAATTTTGCGGAATCATTTCACCACTTTTTTAGCCCATCCTTTGCAAGGCCACAGGAGACAAGAAGTCTGACACATAGTCAACGCCTAGAGACGATGGTACAGGAGTATCTCCAAGTAAACATTGAAGCCATGACTGTGTCACTGGACCCTTGCTCTTTTTGGGCTTCCAATCTGGATAAATGGCCGGAGCTAGCCACTTACGCCTTGGAGATCTTGTCATGCCCCGCAGCCAGCGTTCTGTCTGAACGTGTGTTCAGCGCTGCTGGTGGTGTGCTGACAGATAAGCCCACGCGGCTCTCCACTGATAATGTAGACAGACTCACGTTCATAAAGATGAACAAATCATGGATCCGAAACGACTTTTCTACCCCTGTGTCATCCTGGGGAGAGTAAAAGCTTGATGATTGGTTAAAATCACCCTACCAACCGTTTTAAGCTTTCAAATTACTAATCATGTTTATCTGTATCTTGGCTGGAAAATAATTTGGGCTTTGTAGCAGTGTGCAGCACTGATTCTATTAGGCCATCTATAATAAGCTCCACCAGATTTAAAATTACTAATCATGTTTATCTGTATCTTGACTGGAAAATAATTTGGGCTTTGTAGCAGTGTGCAGCACTGATCCTATAAGGCCATCTATACTAAGCTCCACCAGATTTAAAATTAATAATAATTTTTAGCTGCATCTAGCCCGGAAAATAATTTTGGAGCTCCGAGATGCGCAAGACACATAAGTGCCTTCTTGCTGCACTACCTGCAACATGACCCTCATATTGTCAGAATTCGAAGTAATCATGACTACTGGGTTGCCACACTCTTAGATCCCCCAAACTTTTCGATCAACCTTTTCATTTTAATAAAGACCAAAAAAATGGTCATTTTTGAAATTATAAGCATTAGCAGGTTATTAGAAACTGAAATCAAACAGTTTTCAACTCAAAACTTTATTCTAGGTGATGTTACATTTTCACATAGGACCCCTTGTTCGAAAGGAGCTTCTGAACTCTCTCGTCCATTGAATTTGTCAGGTTTTGGATGGTTTCTGCTTCAATTGTTTTGCATGAGGACAGAATACCCTCCCAGAGCTGTTGCTTAGATGTGAACTGCCTCCCGCCATCATAGACACTCCTTTTGATGATGCTCCAGAGGTTCTGAATGGGGTAGAGGTCAGGGGAGCATGGGGGTCACACCATAAGTTTGTCCCCTTTTATGCCCATATCAGCCAGAGATGCAGATGTTTTATGTGCAGCATGAGATGGTGCATTATCATGCAAAAAAATGATCTTGCTGTGAAATACACGGTTCTTCTTCTTGAACCATGGCAGGAAGTGCTGTTTGAGAAAATCCACATACATTATGGAGTTCATCTTTAGCGCCTTCAGGGATCCTAAAGGGGCCAACAATCTCTCTCCCCATGATTCCAGCCCAAAACTTTACTCCACCTCCTCCTTGTTGGCGCTGTAGCCGTGTTTGCGTGGGGTGTCCATCAACCAGCCATCCTCCACTCCATCCATCTGGACCATCGAGCGCTGCATGGCACTCATCCGTGAACAAAACAGTTTTGAAATCAGTCTTCATGTAATGTTTGGCCCACTGGAGCCGTTTCTGCTTGTGTGAAGTGCATAGAGGAGGTCGACAGGATGGCGTATGCACAGCTGCAAACCTCTGAAGGACCCTGCATCTTGTTGTTCGGGGGACGTTGGAGGCACCAGCAGCTTCAAAAACTTGTCTGCTGCTATGACAAGGCTTTTTTGCCGCTGCTCTTTTAACCTGACGTAATTGCCTGTAGGAAAGAGTCCTCAATTTGCCCTTATCAGCACGCACACGTGTGTACTGTGAATCAGCTACATACTTCTTGATTGCCAAGACACTTCATCCTGATCATCGCACAATGTTGATTGTAGTCATGCCTTGACCTAAACACTCCACAATTTGTTGCTTCTCAGCAGCCGACACATCCTTTTTCTTTCCCATTTTGGCAGAAAATGTAGGCTGCTTAATAATGTGAGACAGCCTTCTTAAGTAGTCTTGCCTTTCATTGGACACACCTGCCAAACTAATTAGCACAGGTGTCTGCAATTGCTTACAGTGATATAAAGAGCCCTGACACACATCACCATCAATGAGTTTAACTGACAAACAAACAAATTCTTCCCTTATCACTCCTAAACACTTTTTGCATAATAATTTGGAACACAGTGTACATGTGCTTTTCCACAAAACACCAGTGGTTCACGTAGTGAATCTTACAGTTCTAACTTGCCAACCGTGGTCTGTATGGAGTTGTTCAATAAAGGGCCCAAAATTAAGATAACATAGATGGGAGAGGTCTCTATGAATAGGAATTCCTAAGTATTTGATACCCTGTGAGGGCCAGGCAAAGGGAAAGTTGGACTGGATGGAATCCTATATGGATTTGGGGAGGGAAACATCGAGGGCCTCAGACTTCGCTGCATTAATTTTAAAATTTGACCATGTAACAAAGTGATCTATTTCAGCCATAACAGCATGGATGGATATATGTGATTGAATGATATATACTAGGACATCATCAGCAAATAGAGAGCACTTGTACTCGGTGCCTCCCACCTCAATCCACCTAATATTGGGGTTATGGCGAATTGATCAGAGCAGGTGCTCCGTCACTAGGATGTATAAGAGAGGGGACAGAGGACATCCCTGCCTTGTCCCATTGGTGATTGTGAAAGGTGATGAAAATGTTCTGACGCACCCCCTGGGCCTTGGGACACCCGGAGCCGGACCCTTTTTGGTGGATGCTGGTGGTTGTAGTCTTCGTGGCGGCGACCCGGTTCCGTGGCTCAGGGTGGTCAAACCAGTGGCGGAACTATTTATGTGGTTTTGATGTTTAAATGTCCGACTACGCCACCCGTGGATTGCGGTCAGAGTGAACCGCCGCTGCAGGGCAGACCGCTGAGGCTGGTGTTGTGGGTGCAGCAGAGCGTAGCATAACTCCCCACGGGAGGACTATAGCCTCAGGGCAGTGTATGCGGAGGATAGGGGTGATGGTGCAGGGCAGCAGCAGTAACGACACGGAGTCAGTGATGCAGTCCAGGGCCTTTACTCACAGTTCTTATTATCCAGACCACGTCTGCAGGTAACGGCTGCCCACGTCGTACTGTGCTCACCAGGTGAGGGGCTCAGACAACTCCCAGATAACTTTGGAGCGCTTCACAGGACCCCCTTTGTGTGTCCTTTGTCTGGCCTTTCTTACCAACGCTTCTGTCCGGCTGCCTCGGGCCTCCTCTTGGTAAACTTGGCACCAGTTTCCCTGACCCTATGTGGTGCCTTCCTAGCGGGTGTAGCGAGGGGCTGCGCCACATAAAATGTCACAGCCTCCGGTTTCTAGCTGAGGGTCGTTTCCCGCCTCCACTAGTTTCAGGGACCGGTCTCCCCCTTTGGCCTGACCCCTCTACGCAGGTGGATTCGGGCTTGCGGTGGCGACTCGCCCGTCCGCAACCCTGGGATCCCTTCGTTCCTCGTTCCTGGAGCCTTCTCCGCTCCTCTTCCTTCCTTCTCCCTCTTCCAGGCCTGGGCCTGTGTTACTAGGCCCGCCTCCGGAGCAGAGCTCATGCAGAGCCCCTGCTCTCTGTCACTTCTGCTCAGACTTCTCTGCACTGAACTAATATGGTGCCCACCTTTTATACTCCCTTATCAATGCACCCAGGAACTGCTTCCTCCCTGCTCCTGCACTACAGGGTTCCCCTTCCTCAGTGTTCCCTCCCCCCACTCCAGCCAGGGTCAGTGACTGTCGTGCCCATCTCAGGGGCATATTGGTCGCCCTGCCCCACGGCAATGTGGTGTTATGCATGCAGGTGTCGGGGTCCTGATCCACACTCCATCCTTACCTGAGAGTGAGATATCACACCTCTGGGTGAGGTGCAATACCTCTGTAGCAACCGAGCCCTCAGGGTGCTACAGTTCCATTTATCTTCAGCCTAGGTGACGTATTGTGATACAGGGCCGTGATTTTGGCTATAAAAGGGTCCCCTAGACCCCTACCCCAAGCTTTTTAAGAGAATCATATATGGCGTGCCAGTAGACTCTATGGAATGCTTTCTCAGCATCCAACAAGAGTATCTAATTACAAATTTTTAACTGCATCTAGCCCAGGAAATACTTTGTGCCTAGTAGCAGTGTCTGCTAGTCAGCGAATTATCCCGGCTGTTAAGCAAGCTACACCACCTGTAGTTTGGACACTTAATTTTTTCAAAGGAAATGCTTCGGGACCACGGGATACTCAGTGAAGAGCATCAGGAGGCAGCCCCAAGGCATAGGGGCTGGGACTGGCAGTAGGATGCCTTGCGGTGGACAGCCGAGCTCGATCCTTATAAAAGCTTTTTAACTGCAGCAGCTTTAGTGGACGCTACTGGAGCTGGAATTACGCGGCTGCTGGCATGAGACTTGCCCTCCAATAGATCCTTGTAAATGGATTTAAAGTGTATTCATTCAAATTAGAGAGACAATTTAAATTAAAAAGCTTAGAGCTGCCTCCACCACAGGGGGGCTCGCTCGACCCACCAGCGGACAGGCACCAGTATTGGGAGAGGGGGGCTGGCCGTCAGGGTTCACCGCGGCTCTGGCACAAACCCGGCGACACGGAGGTGGCACGGGCAGGAGCGGACTGAACGTGTCGGCTTCTCACTTTTTGGATTTTAGAAGGGCATGACATGCCTATATCTGTGTCTCCCCCTCCTTTTACTCCTCCACCTCTTTTCTTTTCGCATGACTATATGTACTTGTCACTTTTCCATGTGTTAGTTGTGTCTTCTGAGCAGTTTGTCAGCTTTTGGACACCTTTGAAGGTGTTTTCTATGTGTTTCTATGTGTTTTTGTTTGCCTGCCATTGGTTTTAATGGTGTTCGAAGGTGTTCGACGAACAGTTCGACGAACAGTTCGGCGAACACACGGGTGTTCGACGAACCGAACCGAACTCGAACACTACGGGGGTGGCTCAACACTAGTCTTATTTTGATTACGGAATGGACTGTTCTGCCTCCTCTATGCAAAGATTGCTTTGAATGTCTGTTGTATCTGTTCCCAAGATGTAGTTTATCTGTGCAGACCTAATGTTCCCATATCTAGGAACTCCATACTTTTTATTTATTTTACTCATTTATATAGATTCATTAATTCCACAGCGCTTTGCAGACATTATCATCACAGATTGGGGCTCACAATCTAAATTCCCTATCACCAGGGGTGGATTAAGAGTAGCAAGGGCCCCGGGCTCCACCCACACACACACACCTGATGTATCACGTGACATGTCACATGATCCCCTGTGATGATCACGTGAAATTAATTTGGCACAATATTAATATATTAATTATAATAATTTTTTTACATTAATTGTATGACAATATTGAGCACAATTAAGTATGTTGACATCCCCTATGTACAGTATGAGACCCTACACACAATATGAGCTGCCACAATCCTCCTATACACAGCAGGAGGCCACACGTAGCCGTCTATACACAGCAGGAAACCGCATGTAGCCATCTATACACAGCGGGAGGCCGCACATAGCCATCTATACACAGCAGGAGGCCGCACGTAGTCATCTATACACAGCGGGAGGCCGCACGGCGCCCACCCAGAGACAGCGGGAGGCCGCACGCAGTAACGCACACACACAAACATATACAGACATATACATACACGCATAAACACATTGGAAACACAAAAATACATATTTAACAGACATCACACAATGATATCTGCCTGCACATACACAAACACTCACCATCCCCCGGCTCGGTTCCAGTCGTACAGCTCCTCTCCGGTGCAGCACACACACTGCATGATGTCATGCTAGCAGACACGGCCGTGCACAGGGCTGTGTCTCCTAGCTGTGACGCGGCCAGACCAGCACACAGGGAAGTTAACAAGTGCAGTGCTGGCCCGGCCGAAGAGGAGGCAGCGGCCCTGCACAGCTGCCGGGGGGGCGGTCCGGGGCCCCCACACCTCTGCCTGCCGGCATGTGCTGTATTATAATGAGGGCAATCTGGCCATGGGCCCCCCAGGAGCCTCGGGCCCCAGGTGGTAGCCCAGATTGCCCTCATTATAATCCGCCTATGCCTATCACTATGTCTTTGGAGTGCAGAGAAAACAGGAGAACCTGTAGGAAACCCACACAAACACGGGGAGAACATACAAACTCCTTGTAGATGTTTCCTTGGTGGGATTTGAACCCAGGACCCCAGCGCTCCAAGGTTGCAGTGCTAACCACTGAGCCACCGTGCTACTCATACAAAGTTTACTTTGAACTTGTTTTGTACGTATTCATATGATGCAATTTATCTGTGCAGATTTAGTTTTTTTAATTCAATGAAAAACAAACTCAGTCATGTCTTATTTTGATATAGACCATAAAATATATTCATATTTAATATGTAATATTCATTCTCTCCTATTTCACTATATAGAATCCAACATATGTCTATTTTTTCTAATTATATGTATGTAATCTTTTTATAATGTGAATTGCTATACACAAGTACCCAAACCACAAAAAACTATGATATTTTAATGGGTTAAATCCTAAATTACCCAGTAATTTAATGGTTAAAAGATTCACAGGTGATATTTGTTTCATAACCAGTCAGTTTTTTATATCTATGATTAAGAGTCAGATTGACTTGAAACGCATTAGGAAATTATTTTGTACGTTCTATATTTTAATGGATTTACAATAAAGATTATTGGATTTTAAACCACCATGTGTTGGACTTCATACCATCGTTATCAAGTCATCTGGTAAGTTGACAACTAAGAAAATTAAAACTGTAGATAATGATCTAAATTTTAGATAATTTATATCTTTATTTTCATCCTTTCCAATGTTCTAGTCATTTCTTGGTGTCATTTATGTTTTTCCTATCTAGTGCCACTTGTTTGGGATTCACCACATACTCTGATAAAAATTGATGTTCCATTTACAGAAAAAGGAAACTGCTGTATGGTTTTAAGATCAAGTAAATGGATTAGCAAATATAATAATAGGTTCACTATAACTTTAAAGTTGATAGACAAGTCTGGCTTTTAGCTAAACTTTTGTTGTAAAGAACAATATAGCGATGCTTATTGAAAACACTTTGAATTTTTTTTATAGATTTCCTGGATTTGAAAGGCCAATATTATCATTTTACTATGAACACCTTAAACCAGAGTTGCACAATACTTTTTGGTCCGCGTGCCATATTTTATGATTGTATTATTCCCAAAGGCTGCATACATTTTAAGGAATATTCTGTTCCAAGTTATATATTGACAGTACTATATATGCCATAATCTAATAAGTGGGGTTTCCATTTTTGGAACTTCCACTGTTGTAGACAAGTACGGTCCTTTGCTCTCCGCAATCCAGAAAAAAATAGTCAATATGATGATACAATGAATGCAGCTATTTCTATAGTTTATGAGGGTTACTGAACACAAACGAGTAACATAGGGGCGGACATACAGGTGCATCTCACTAAATTAGAATATCATCAAATAGTTAATTTATTTCAGTTCAATACAAAAGGTGAAACTCATATATTATATAGACTCATTACAAACAGAGTGATCTATTTCAAGTGTTTATATTTGTTAATGTTGGTGATTATGGCTTATAGCTAATGAAACACAAAAGTGATTATCTCAGTCAATTTGAATAATTAACAAAAAACACCTGCAAAGGCTTCCTAAGCGTTTAAAAAGGTCCCTTAGTCAGTTTCAGTAGGCTCCACAATCATAGGGAAGACTGTTGACTTGCCAGATGTCCAGAAGGCAGTCATTGACACACTAAGTAATGCAAAGTAAACTTTACATTTCATTTGGAAATCAAGGTCCCAGAGTTTGGAGGAAGAGTGGAGAGGCCACAATCCAAGCTGCTGGAGGTCTAGTGTGAAGTTTCCACAATCAGTGATGGTTTGGGGAGCCATGTCATCTTCTGATGTAGGCCCACTTTGTTTTATCAAGACCAAAGTGAGCGCAGTCATCTACCAGGAGATTTTAGAGCACTTCATGCTTCCCTCTGCTGACAAGCTTTTTGGAGATCTAAATTTCATTCTCCAGCAGGACTTGGCACCTGTCCACACTGCCAAAAGTACCAATACCTGGTTTAAAAACAACAGTATCACTGTGCTTGATTGGTCAGCAAACTCGCCTGACCTTAACCCCATAGAGAATCTATGGGGTATTGTCAAGAGGAAGATGAGAGACACCAGACCCAACAATGCAGACGAGCTGAAGGCTGCTATCAAAGCAACCTGGGCTTCCATACCACCTCAGCAATGCCACAGGCTGATCGCCTTCATGCCACGCTGCATTGATGCAGTAATTGATGCAAAATGAGCCCGGCCAAGTATTGAGTGCATTTACTGAACATACATTTCAGTAGGCCAACATTTTGGATTTTAAAAACATTTTTCAAGCTGTTGTTATAAAGTATTCTAATTTACTGAGATAATGACTTTTGTGTTTTCATTGGCTGTAAGCCATAATCATCAACATTAACAGAAATAAACACTTGAAATAGATCACTCTGTTTGTAATGACTCTATATAATATATGACTTTCACTTTTTGTATTGAAGAACTGAAATAAATTAACTTTTTGATGATATTCTAATTTTGTGAGATGCACCTGTATCATTGATACAGCCTGTGAAGCCACACAAGGGTCTGAGAGGTAAGGACCACTTCTACTTCCAAAGCAGATGGAATTGTCCATTGCGATACACTAATGAACTGAAAAGGGTCCATATGCTGTTCTTGCACAGTTTCTGTCTTTGTTCACCAGTGGAGTAAGAGGCAGTTTCCCCCAGGGCCGCAGGTTATGCACCCCTGCCTTAAACTAATGTCTAGCTGGCCAAGGTTTGGTCAACACGTATAAACCCAGAGACATAAAATACCATCCTGAGTCACTAAGTATATTTGACTGTCTACTCACTGGGAACCACATATGAAAATATAATACTATAAAAAGTTATTTAACCCTTAAGATGCCCCATATGACTTCATATTTGGCACAAAGAATAGTTTAACATTTTTAAATATTATAATAACTAGAGGAAACCTAAGTAAAAGATTAAAAAAAAAGTTTTTAGTTTACTACTAAATGAATTAATTATATGAAATAACAAAATTATCCACTCACAGCTTGAGCTGATTACGCAAGTGTTAAATATACAAACTCCATACGATCCGTAAATTATGTCCCATGGACAAATAGTCGACAGGCACATAAAACCTCCAACCATAAGACAAACAAACAACAAACGAAA
Organism: Phyllobates terribilis; assembly: GCF_046119375.1. Taxonomy (NCBI): domain Eukaryota; kingdom Metazoa; phylum Chordata; class Amphibia; order Anura; family Dendrobatidae; genus Phyllobates; species Phyllobates terribilis. Next base: position 150,073,383 of record NW_027362762.1, read on the forward strand.
AAGGAGAGAAAGTGTGCAATTAAGATATTTAATCAAGTGAGGTAATAATTTTACTTTTGTACAGCTTCTTGTTGAAGCCAGAGGTAGGTGCAAAAGAGGGGGAAATCATTGCATAGCACATACAATTATATAACCCCAGGATGCACCCATGAGCATGTACCTCGATTATAACATACAATGATGCATTCTACAAGAAAATCAGTGTATCATGATAAGTCATCCTGAATAATTAACAGAATATCAAAAATGTTAACAGTCCATATAAATATATGAAGTAGTAATAACAAGTGGATATGTTATGACTACATGTCACTGAGATGACAAGACATCATGCTGAGGGAAGGGACAAATGGCAAACAATCACAAAAGGGGTAAAGTATAGTATAAGAGATGCATGATATAATGCAAAAGGTATCAAGCCCATTATAGGCCTAATTTAGCGCCATGCAAAACCCCCACAGTGGAAGAATCCCCTGCTTACAAACCCCAAAGTACGTTTCTTCTTTAAGTTATAGCTTCATCAGGGGGAATATGATGTGTCCCAGACCGTGGCCTCTTTATATATCCCATGATGTTTGTGCAATACCAGACGCTGGACACTCAGCAGCGCTACGTCACTTCCTGTCTCTCACCTCCAAACCGGAAGTGCACCCGCGTCATTGCGGCAAACAGTGCGCGCACGTCCGGGAGCAGGGACGCGTCATCATGACTCCCAGGCATGAGCACTCGCGATCTAAGACGCCGTGTCTCTCAGAGGAGGGGGCAGGAAGTGAAGGAGCGCAGATCACAGCAATGGATGGAATAGAGGTAGATCTGAATCCCATCAGGGCTTGGGCCAAATAGCACAACCCCGAAACAGTCTACCCCGAAAAAATAATTATATGAGAGTCCAGAAAACAGTCATAATAATACAGTAATTTTCAGCCCATGCCGATCTCGTCCGGAAAATGGAATCCCTTCATATGGATCATGCTGAGGGCGAGGAGGGGGACAACATCAAATGAAACAGGAACTGTTAAAAGAATTTTTTAGAAAAATATATATTAAAAAATGTATAGGTGTTTAAAACAGAAGACAAGAGGGGCGACGATCACAGAAAAGGGGCAAAGTGGTAGCCAAAATGGAAACCAAGCATGAGAAAGTTCAAAAAGACATGCAACAAACATTGATAACAAAGGGTATGTACAGTATGCAATATCGAAGAGTTGCAGCCTTTTATCCAGAAAGAATCAATGCAATAAGGTTTATACAAGGCAAACAGCAGGCACTTTTATACAGGGATTCTGAGAAGATTAACCTTTAAAGGGAGCCTGTCACATTGTACATGTGTAAGGAGATGGACATACTGCCCCCGTTTCCCCTTGAAGGCACGCCTATTATTGTAATGTGTATTGTGACATGCGTTATTGGTGACAGGGTTGCATTCTGTTCGAAAAAAGGGAGAGTTAGAGTTAATAGCTGAGACTAGCCCAGAGTGGGAGGGACTAAAGTGAAAGGACAGAGACAGTTTCCTGCCAGGATGACAGATAGGGCTCAGCCTGCAGTGGAAGCAGAACTAAGATCTGCTAATCAGCAGAGTCGTGTGATGTGGGTGTCCCTGAAGTGAGTGTGGAGACCGAGGCAATGGATAGCGAGATCTGGAATTGAGAAAGGAAAAGCGACAGAAGGACAGAGTAATGCACTGGAGACGGTTCCTGGGACAGGACGCCTAGCAGTATGACCCCAAGTTTTCAGCTCAGAGAAGAGGATGGAATAGGGAGCATGAGATGAAGAGAGTGCCCCGGGTGGTAGTCCCAAGGCGTCAGCAAGCAGAGGAGCTAAGTAATGACTATACTGGCAAACTAAACACGGAATCATGGGTTGAGGACAGACCTCTCACTTACTGGACTATAGTACTGTGCTGGGTTGTGGTGATGGTGGAGTAATTTGGGGACAGAAACAAGTAAGCCTGATGTCACACAAAGTGAGGGAAAGACTAAGTGCCAAGCCCAAACACTAGGGAAAGGAGGAGTGGAGACCCTTAGGCAGATCTGACAACACATTGGCTCCCCCCCCTAACGTCCCTAAATAGGTTCTGCACCTATCACTGAGCAAGAAATCTAATTCCTGACTGCCCCTAGCGATAGGCCCTAAATAGGGAGGGGATGGGGTGAGCACTAGTCAGCCCCCACTACAACTAAAGGCAAACAGGTAAACAGACAAGGGAAACACTTAGCTTAAGAAGACACCATAGAGATCACGCCAACTATCCTCCAAGGGAACTCCAAGAAGACACTAGCCAACTACTAGTACTTCAAGCCTGGACTGAGGAAAATAGAACTATCACCGGCGACTCTCTGGAAAGACTGGAGGTATTTAAACATCCAGCACGGGTGTGTCAATAAACAGCAAAAGGTGGAGGTCACTGCTAGGTCCTAGAGGGAGAAGGATATGACTACACTACAGAGATGAAAAGATCAAGAAAGTGCCTGCAGAGCCAAGTACAATGAGCTTCTACAGTTGGATCCAGAACGACTGTCTGTCACACCTGACAAACCTGTGACAATTGGAAGAAGTAGAGAGACCGTATGTGAAGATGCTCCATGTTGTAAAAGAAACATTTGTGAAGTTATGCACCCGCTATCTATTGTACATAGTTCCCACCAAGTTACTGTTCAGTAAAAACTGTTTATTGTTGGCTGGTCATCTCCCTCATTGAACTTTTCAACATCTGCTCCTGCCCAGCCGAAGTCACCGGCATCATGCGGCCTGCAAGGGCATAGTCCCCCACCCCCGTAGACAAAGTCCACACACCCAGTCAGGACACCCATCTTCATGTAGTGTAGTGGGGCGTAAAAGACAAATATCTCACCCATGGTTTCAGCCCCGCACCATGTTACACATGTAGACCAATCTATATAGATTAGAAGCAACTCAGCACATTGATATATTTTTGGGGGGAAATATTAATTCTATGCTTATGAGTCCAGTGGGTGCTCCTATATAATAGCTATCTATCTATGTACATTCTTACAGGTAAAGCAGTCATTCACTAAAAACAAACACCTACTAGACTCATAAGTATAAGCACCCACTGGACTTATTGATAGATGAGTAGCAATGTTTAAATGGTGATGCCTAATTGAGTCCTTGAATGTTGTATTTGCAGATACGTACAGGGACCTAGAGAAGGGAGTAGATCCGCAGCATTTACCTTATATAGTCTGCCTTTGCTCACTATATAAACACCCCATGACTCCTCGGTGCACCCCAGCTGCTCTCTGAACGCAGTATATACTATGCACGGATGTTGCCCACATCGTTATCTAGTGTCACTGGCCAATAGCGCAGAGTAGGTGGTGGGTGCATGAGTAACAGAGGCAACGTATTAACCATAGATGTTAGTTCCCCCCATATATTCTAATAAAAGACTTAGGAGTCCTGCTGTACTTTTCCACCTAGCAAAGGAGGCCAGGTATGAATTTGCAAGCGGCACCTGGACGTTCTGTGAGTCTACTGCAGAGGAATGAAAGTGAGTGCAAAGATAAAAAGTACAGATATGGAATCCATAAGGCCTCATTTATCAATACCAAGAGAAAAATTGCTTTTGTTGCTCATAGCAACCAATCAGAGCTGAGCTTTAATTTTTTTAAACCACTCTGGTAAAATGAAAGCTGCACATTGATTGGTTGCTATGGCCAGCAAGGACAATTGTTCCTCTAGACAGTTTTGATAATTCTGCCCCATAGTCTTTATTTTTATCCAGTAGTTTGTGCAGGATCTGGAGTAATAGTAGATTCTCTTTGAGGTCCAGCCTTGAAAATTTTATACATGAAGGTATACTTTAGAGGAGACAAATTCAATCACAGCGCCTAGGGCAGCATGAGCTCTAAATACAACTATGGTTACAACGCGCTTATTAAAAATAATATATCAGGTCCTACCTTGCCCTTATTATAACCCATAAAATCTTCAAAATTTTAATTTCTATTTCATTCTGCTACTGTGCTTACCTGTAATTATGTGCTCTTCTTGTGCATTCTGAAATTAACAGTTGCATGCAATTTTGCTTGCTTTCCCTATTTAACTCTTAAAAAAAGTATACATACAGGGTGGTCCAAAAGTAGGTGGACAGAAAGTGTAATAAGGTTATGGAGGGGGAGATTTATCAAAAATTAAATTGCAGCCGCCTGTCTGGATCATCCTCCAATAAACCATGAATTAGACGTGGACGATAAGCTTTCCACCCAATAGATTTCAGGATTCGCATGATAGAAGCTCGTGAAATTCCCAATTCCAAAGAGGCTTTTCTGGTGGACTTTTTTGGACTTTGAACAAATGTTTCAGCAACAAGTTGTTTATGATCTTCTGTACAGACTGTTTTGGGTCGACCAGTTTTTGGAGCATTAAGGATTGAGCCAGTGGCATTGAATTTGTCACGAATGCGGTAAATGGTTTGTCTCTTTGGGGCTTGAGTACCAAATGTTTCAACCCAATTTTCTCTAACAGTTTCAGCATTTTGAGATTTTCAATACTCTGTTAAAATCCATTTTCTTTGATCTGTATTTAAATTATTTGCCATTATGTGTTATCTGAATTATCTGAAAAGAAAACAGATTTGGGGGAGATCTATCTGTGAAAACTAGATCTGTGAAACTGGCTCAGTTGCCCTTAGCAACCAATCAGATTTCACCTTTGATTTTCCAAAGAGTCTGTGAGGAATGAAAAGTGGAATCTGATTGGTTGCTAAGGGCAACTGAGCCAGTTTCACTTTACACCATGTTTGATAAATCTCCCCCTTCATAACCTTTTTACACTTTCTGTCCACCTACTTTTGGACAACTCTGTATAAAGCTAAAAGCAGGAAAATACATAAAGCAAATGTATTTTTTTCTGTTTTTGAAAAAATATATAATAAACATATTTTGCATTCACTGATTAATCTACAGGGTGGGCCATTTATATGGATAAACCTAAATAAAATGGGAATGGTTGGTGATATCAACTTCCTGTTTGTGGCACATTAGTTTATGGGAGGGGGAAAACTTTTCCAGATGGGTGGTGACCATGGCAGCCATTTTGAAGTCGGACAATTTGGATCCAAATTTATTTTTTTCAAAGGGAAGAGGGTCATGTGACACTTCAAACCTATTGAGAATTTCATAAGAAAAACAATGGTGTGATCACCCCACATACAATTCCAAACCCAGAAGAGTAACGTGCAGCATCTGAGACCCAATGGAAAATGTATAACAGGGACCCCATCTATTAGGTGCCATTTATAATACTATAGTTGCAAAAAAAACTTTGGATCCCAGCTGTGACTGCAACCAATGCACTTTTTATACAGTAGTGCTTGAAAGTTTGTGTACTCTTTAGAATTTGCCACATTTCTGCATAAATGTTACTTAAAATTAAGTCATATTTTCACAAAAGTGCTAAAAGTAGATAAAAAGAAACCAAATAAAACAAATGAGTCAAAAATATTGTACTTTGTTATTTTGTTATTGATGAAAATAATCCGCTATCACATCTGAGTGTCAAAAGTATGTGAACTTTTAGAATTAACAAACAATTTGAAGGTAAAATTAGAGTCTAATGTAATGACAATGTAATCAATGTAATGACAATCAGGTAGGAGTGTGCTACCTACTTTATTTAAAGAACATAGATCTTTCAAAGGCGCAGTCTGACAGCCGTGTAAATTGGTCTGAGATCGGACCACAATGCATGGTCTGGTCAAAATGTGACAGTTTCAGAAATTTCTATGCAGCTGCCACGCTCAGTTTGGGAGAGTTGCGGTCAGTCAGAGCACATGCGGTCTGATCTCAGTTCGATTTATTCGGTCGTGTAACTGTGCCCCAATTCTGATCTTCACAACGCATGTTTCAGGAAATAAATCAAGGCAAAAAAATGAGACTGCTTATTACATCAGAAAAGGGATGCTAATGCTCATTAGACTAGAACAAGTTAAAATCATTTCTAATGAGTTTGGACTCAAGCTCAAGACCGTTATTACCCTCCTCAGGAGTGGTTGATCAACAAAGATAACTCCAAGAGCAAGGCAAAGAATAGTATGCAAGATAACAAAGGAACTCAAGGTAACCTTTAAGTAGCTAAAGGCCTTTTTTGGTTTAAATGATAATTATGTTTGGAGAAAGAAAAACACTGCGTTACAGCACAAAATTGAGTTGAAACTTAAGAGAATGTGGGTCATGGAACAAGTCAAAGTACACAAGTCGTTCTACAAATGAATGGTTAAAGAAGAATAAAGTTAAAGTTTTGGAATGGACAAGTCAAAGTTCTGACCATCATTATATAAATGTAATATAAAACTATTGGATTTATAAATTAAATTCACTTGCTCCTAATGGATTCAATTAAATTACAGATGTTTTTCTTTGAACCATTACTGTAAACCCGGTAATCCCCTTGATAAATTAGGGTCTTTTGAAATCCATGATACCACTTTTATCATCAAATAACTAATAACTAATAATATTCTGTTCCCAAGCATTTGCCATATAACATATATACAGTACAGACCAAAAGTTTGGACACACCTTCTCATTTAAAGATTTTACGGTATTTTCAAGACTATGAAAATTCTACATTCACACTGAAGGCATCAAAACTATGAATTAACACATGTGGAATTATATACTTAACAAAAAAGTGTGAAACAACTAAAAATATGTCTTATATTCTAGGTTCTTCAAAATAGCCACCTTTTGCTTTGATGACTGCTTTGCACACTCTTGGCATTCTCTTGATGAACTTCAAGAGGTAGTCACCGGAAATGGTCTTCCAACAATCTTGAAGGAGTTCCCAGAGATGCTTAGCACTTGTTGGCCCTTTTGCCTTCACTCTGCGGTCCAGCTCACCCCAAACCATCTCGATTGGGTTCAGGTCTGGTGACTGTGGAGGCCAGGTCATCTGGCGTAGCACCCCATCACTCTCCTTCTTGATCAAATAGCCCTTACACAGCCTGGAGATGCGTTTGGGGTCATTGTCCTGTTGAAAAATAAATGATGGTCCAACTAAACGCAAACCGGATGGAATAGCATGCCGCTGCAAGATGCGGTGGTAGCCATGCTGGTTCAGTATGCCTTCAATTTTGAATAAATCCACAACATTGTCACCAGCAAAGCACCCACACACCATCACACCTCCTCCTCCATGCTTCACGGTGGGAACCAGGCATGTAGAGTCCATCCGTTCACCTTTTCTGCGTCGCACAAAGACACGGTGGTTGGATCCAAAGATCTCAAATTTGGACTCATCAGACCAAAGCAAAGATTTCCACTGGTCTAATGTCCATTCCTTGTGTTCTTTAGCCCAAACAAGTCTCTTCTGCTTGTTGCCTGTCCTTAGCAGTGGTTTCCTAGCAGCTATTTTACCATGAAGGCCTGCTGCACAAAGTCTCCTCTTAACAGTTGTTGTAGAGATGTGTCTGCTGCTAGAACTCTGTGTGGCATTGACCTGGTCTCTAATCTGAGCTGTTGTTAACCTGCGATTTCTGAGGCTGGTGACTCGGATAAACTTGTCCTCAGAAGCAGAGGTGACTTTTGGTCTTCCTTTCCTGGGGCGGTCCTCATGTGAGCCAGTTTCTTTGTAGCGCTTGATGGTTTTTGCAACTGCACTTGGGGACACTTTCAAAGTTTTCCCAATTTTTCACACTGACTGACCTTCATTTCTTAAAGTATTGATGGCCACTCGTTTTTCTTTACTTAGCTGCTTTTTTCTTGCCATAATACAAATTCTAACAGTCTATTCAGTAGGACTATCAGCTGTGTATCCACCAGACTTCTGCACAACCCAACTGATGGTCCCAACGCCATTTATAAGGCAAGAAATCCCACTTATTAAACCTGACAGGGCACACCTGTGAAGTGAAAACCATTTCCGGTGACTACCTCTTGAAGCTCATCTAGAGAATGCCAAGTGTGTGCAAAGCAGTCATCAAAGCAAAAGGTGGCTACTTTGAAGAACCTAGAATATAACACATATTTTCAGTTGTTTCACACTTTTTTGTTAAGTATATAATTCCACATGTGTTAATTCATAGTTTTGATGCCTTCAGTGTGAATGTACAATTTTCATAGTCATGAAAATACAGAAAAATCTTTAAATGAGAAGGTGTGTCCAAACTTTTGGTCTGTACTGTACATACCACTGAAAAAAAAAACATTATCATTATTTATATATTCTTTCCTTTCTTTCATCCACCTCATAGCGCTACCTCTGGTGTTCTTTTCACTAAACATGATGGCTCTCCAGTTTAAAACACTAAAAAGGGAGTTTCTTGTAGACATTTAGTAGCAGATTTTATGCGGGATCAGAGTGTGTTCAATCCCACCTGACACACATTTTTTTAGCATTATCTTTGCAACTCACTCAATTCATTTTAAACTTTTAACATATTAATTAAAAAACAATAAATGAACACATACACATTCTTAGTTTTTTATTCAGTTTGTATTAAAATTTGGATGTAATTTAATGCATGTTTATTTTGATCTTTGACATACCATGTGATTCTCTGGCGTGCCCTCTTTTTTTTTTCAAATATCAGTGTGCCTATGTAACTGTTCAAGTTCCTATGTAATTTCAATGTGGCTATTTCCTGAGGATGAGGTTGGAGTACCTCGAAACGCGTAGATCCACACCACAATATAAACAAATGCTTTTATCTTATTGATCCTCCGTTATCCTTTGTGGGATATTGACAGCAGCGCAGGAAAGCCGTCCATCTTCTTCTACTATCCAAATGCCAGATACAGAGGTATAAAGCATGCTGCCAATGGACTCGAGAGCAGTGGAAAAATCTTCTGTGGAGTGACGAGTCTAATAGGTAGTCAAATTCATAGAAGCTTCTGTAGGTGTAATGAGTGGGTGTCCCAATACTTTTTGTCCTAATAGTTTGTATATACAAGCCATTGATGTTTGCCTATAAATGGTATTAATGGTCATTTAGCAAGCACATTTTATTACCTTTTTATGGCATTTTCATAATTTATGGTTTTATAAATGTCACACTTTATTGGTTGTTTCATTTTTCAGTCTTTTGTTAATTATGATACAACTGGTAATTTTCAGTAATGAAAGTTCAATGTTAATCATGTTAATGCACTGGGACACATAGATTTTCAGTAGATAAATAGGTTCTAAATTGTTCACAGGTTTTATTGAACTATCAGTGCTCTTTGTAGAAAATGATTATTGTTACAAAATTTCTACTAATTATCTAGTCATTCATTTTGTGTTAAACAACTATCTTGTAGAGTTTGTCTCCAAAAGTATCTATGTTCAGATTAAAGGAGCTGTGGAGATACACTTACTACAAAGGGTCCAGCTTCTAATGCCCCAGAAAACATTTTGCAAACAACATTTTGCAACACTGACAAGTAGTGCAGTTCAATGGTTAACGATCTTTTCAATGGTGCAGCTATTCACATTTTAGTTTATATTAACTCTTACATTTGTTCAAAGTGGCCAAACATGTTTAACAACACTGGGCAACAGAGGAACAATGTTTCTGGAAATGTTCTTTTAAGGAAAGATTGTTCTTGGAAGAAAGATCTTTCATCTGTTTGTAGGGAGAAAATTTCAAATAGATCCGACACCATTCCAACTAAAATGGTACAATCATCTGCTTTTTTTCTCCAGGTTTAGTTAAAAAGAAAAGTGCTGACTTTTGGCAAAAATATTTATGACAAATAAAAATAAATAAAATAAAAACAAATTATTATCTCTGTAAGTAAAACAAACAAATCGCCAAATTTTACTTCTCCATCACTTTGGTGATAATGATGAAGCCTCTTATATCTGAAGAGATACAGTAATTCAAGCACGGTGTTAAGTTTAGCGACTGTCTAAATGCTTTTTCCATGTTATTATCTAAGGGAGAACCCTTAGATGTGAGTATGTAAAAATACTAAGTACTTTTTTCTGTTTTCCTTTAAGGCAAGATTTTGTAAATTGTTGGTCATTTAAAGAATGAAATTCACGTGCTGTCACCTTCTTTTATTATGTATGGTCAGCTAGCCTTCTTGAAAATTTCTGACACTTTGAGACATAATGCTGGTTGAGACTTTACAAGCTATTACTATCACATTTTCACTTTGGGTCACAATACTTGTTTTGTTGTGCTATAAACCACTAATTTCCTTATGTCTGAGAGGCCATCCTGCACTTTAAAGGGCCATAACGGCTTTCTTTCTCTTTTGTGGTTAGAGAATGTAAGGCAGATACAGTATGTGGCACAGCTGTGTCAAGACTCAGGAATGTTTCTACTCGGCAGAGGTATCATTCTAACAACTCGGCAGCAATGCCATCTTGATTGGCGCTGATATAAAATAGGCGCTGGTTCAATGTAGTGAGTGCACTCTCCATTAACACCACAATGTAGATGCTTACTGCAAGTGCTATGTTATGTCTTATTTTCTTTATTTTCTACATCCTAATGCAGGAAGTCACTGTTTCACTGAATACAAAGTTCTTCAAGAGCTACCACTTACATTTATAGTATACAGCCCGTGAACTGCATGCAGCCCGACAAAGGATGTTTTGCAGCCTGCAATGAACCTCGAGATGCTGATTCTTATCATCCTATATTCAAATGTATATTCATCCTATATTCAAATGTATTTGCGAGCAGAGCAGTGCTTGTCAGACTCCCAATGTGCAGTATCATGATGAGTTAATCACACTGCTGACATCATCACAATGCAGCTGTCACCAGCACCACAGAGATAGTGAGGATGAAGCAGGAACGGTAAGCGTTCCATGAAGGAGCCGAAGATTGAATACTATAGGAGACGTGGGAGTTTGGTGTTACCGTGAGAGTACATTATGGGGAAATGGGGTAAACATTGTGAAGGGGGTACAGTATAGTGAGGGGCAATGTGGGGGGATATTTTGGAAAAGGCAGTACGATGGGACATTATGGAATAGGGCAGTGTGGGGGATGATATTATGGAGAGGGGCAGTGTAGGGGGGATCTTTTTGAAGAGGGAGGGGCAATGTTGGGGGGACATTGTGGAGAGAGGAAGTGTGGGAGGTATATTATGGGGAGGGACAATGTGGGAGTACATTGTGGAGAGGGGCAGTATGGGAGGACATTTTGTGCAAGAACCATAGTAAGAGGCAATTATTTATTCAGGGGCACAGCACAGTAGATATTTTTATTTATGGGGCATTATAATGATACACTTATTTTTAAGGGCACCATGTCGGGAAGTGCTGCAGAAAACTGGTGAAGAGGAAAGTCTGGAAAAGATGAGCTGTAGGCATGAAATCTCATCATGGCATCTGTACTATGACAAAAAGGTTGGAGACAAAAGATAAGGGAATGACTTCAAACAGAGAAAACGTCACCTGACTATGTCTCATCATTACTGTGATTCCTGTATGGTCCGCAGTCTGATGATGACTGGGACTTGCAAGTTTACATGATACAAGTGTATATGGGGCTGACTTGAAACTGCAGTTGATCACTGTATTAAGCTTGGTGATGTATTCCTGTGCTGTCAGTGGTTCTAGTGATGTATTCATGTACTGATGATGGTTATGGCACTGTATTATTGTAGTGATGGTCGTTCTGGTGCTTTATTCATGTACTGATCTTGTACACATGTGGCAATCTATAACATGCTTCATGTTAAAAATGAAAAATCTTCAAAAGTTTCATAGTTTCATAGTTTATAAGGCCGAAAAAAGACAAGCGTCCATCCAGTTCAGCCTATTTCTTGTGCACTGCAGCTATTCCGCAGCGTTGATCCAGGGCAAGGCAACAAAAAACCATGTGGTATAGGCCAATTTACATCATTGAGGAAAAATTCACTTCCCGACACCAATCTGACAGTCAGATTAAATCCCTGGATTAATTAACTAAGCATAAGATGTAATTTTATTGTTCTCAAGAAAGGCTTCCAGGCCTCTCTTGAACTCTTTAAGTGAGTTGGACATCACCACTTCCTCTCCCAGAGAGTTCCAGTGTCTCACGGCTCTGACCGCAAAGAATCCCCTTCTATGCTGGTGCAGGAACCTCCTTTCCTCCAGACGCATAGTGTGCCCCCTCGTCTTTGTCACCATCCTTGGTATAAAGAGGTCATGGGAGAGATCTCTGTACTGCCCCCTGATGTATTTATACATGTTTATGAGGTCTCCCCTAGGCCTTCTCTTTTCCAACGTAAATAGGCCTAATTTTGACAACCTCTCTGGGTATTCTAGTCCCTCCATTCCCTTTATTACCTTAATCGCCCTCCTTTGTATCCTCTCTAGCTCCAATATGTCTTTCCTGAGCACCGGAGCCCAGAACTGTGCACAATATTCTAAGTGCGGCCTTACCAGCGCTTTATACAGAGGAAGAACAATGTTCTCATCATATGCCCCTATTCCTCTTCTGATGCATGCCATGACTCTATTTGCCTTCGCAGCTGCTGCCTGACACTGGGCACTCCAATTTAATTTGCTATTAACCAAGACGCCCAGGTCGTTCTCCATGTCAGATTTCCCCAACGGTTTCCCATTTAATATGTATGGGTGACTGCTGTTTTTCTTTCCCATGTGCATGACCTTACATTTATCGGCATTGAACCCCATTTGCCATTTTTTGGCCCAACTCCCCAATTTATCTAAATCCTCCTGTAGCTGTGCCCTATCCTCATCTGTATTAACTACTTTACAAAGCTTAGTATCATCTGCAAATATTGCTATTTTACTATGCAACCCTTCCACTAGCTCATTAATAAATATATTAAATAATATAGGGCCCAGCGTGGCAAATCAGGGATGTTCGTGGGCGGAGCCGATTTTTTGGTGCGAACAAGCCGGAACCCCGAACACGAACCCGAATTTGAAATGCCGAACAAATTCGCTCAACACTAATTATGTGGAGGATTTGGCTGAGTTTCTGCTCAGTTTCTGCTCCAAAAACTCAGTGTAAGTTTGGATGTGTTCACACAGATTTTTGTGGAGCAGAAACAAATCCTTTTGAAATACTCAAAACTTGGTTCTGATTATATTAATCTACATTATACTAAGCTAGGTGATGTATTCCTCTACAGACAGTGGTTCTGGTGATGTATTCATGTACTGACAGTGATTCTGATGATGTATTCATGTAAGTACCCCATTAAATTTATTTGAGGCCCTTGGGATTGGTTCAGTATGACAATGTGGCCCTTAGATCAAAAGTTTTGTGCACCCTTGATTTAAATAATAATGTTTTGTAAAACATAGATAAAAAATAACATTTATTGCCATTAAAGGGGTCCTTACTATATACAGCTCCGTCAACTGTATAGTGTCTACAGCCAAGTACTACAAATCTGCCTCCTATTCAAATCAATTGGGGGTGGATGTGCAGTACCTGACTGCTGCCAGTATTCTGTCGATGAAGATGTGCTGTACAGCTCGGCAACTGAGCAGTTCCGGCCACCGCCGACACCAGGAACAGCTGATTAGTGAGGGCGCCGGGTATCGCACACCCCAGTGCTCAGACATTAATGACCTATCTTAAAAATAAGGCCATCAATGTTAAAGTTCCAGACAACCCCTTTAAATGTTGGCCCACAAGTTATCAAAAACGGCGTAATTTACTTCAAATCTTTAGTGTACTCACTTCAACTCCATACGAATCAAATGTCTCACTTAAATGATAATCTTTGCATAAATTTCCCCAGGTAACTTTTAATGCATGTTTAGTATACTTCCCAATGTTAGAAAATATCTGGAAACTAATGTGTCATATGTCACATGTGAATGTTACATTTTGTGCAAGTTCCGACTATTTATGCAGGTGAATAAGTTTGCAATACAAATGTATTTGTTCCATACCTTTGTTAGAACAGCTATGAGCTGCCTAGAATATTTTTTGCGACATTTGTGTAGAAATGCTTTTATAAATATGTCGTACTTCACACCAAAAGGTTAATGCTGCCCCCTTTTCTCATAGGTACTAAAAATGGTGTGATAAATGGCACAAATAAATGACAAATTTGGCATAAGCATGTATTTGAGTGCAAACACAGTGATTAATGGCCTACGTTGAATAGAAAATTCCAGAATCCCTAAACAAACATTTTTGAAATAGATGTATATTGTATACATGTGTAAAATCATGTACATTGCAGCAATGAGGCAATATATGAGTAAGTGATCGCTTATCGGATGATTGCATCTTATATGCAGCTTAGATAATATTCATTGTCAGCAGCACATCTTCGTGTGTAAGCAAACAATGTGCTGCCGACAATCTACAAACTTTATACAGATCATACGAGCGTATTAAAGGGAACCTGTCATGTCCCCAAACGCTATTAACCTGCAGATATAAGGTCAATGCTGTGCAGCCGCTTTAAAAGCATAGCTCGCAACCGTCCCAGATTCAGCGGGACTGTCCCGATTTGAGGGCTCAATACCGCCTTCCCAGCAGTGCAAGGATTTGTCTCGGCTTCTATTAATCACCTCTCTACGATGTCTTCATCGCTCTGCATCTCCTCCTGGGGGGGCGAGACCACAACTCTCTGCTCAATGCATAAATTAAATTAAACCATTCACTTCTTTTCCTGATGTCAGTTCTCCCCAGGACTCAAACTTCCGTTTCCATGTTTCTCAGGCAGCAGCTCTAGCTAGGAGCCACAGCCCATAAATTTAAACAGATGAGAATTTGGTAATCTTGAGATGTATTGCAGGCAGTAAACCGAGAAGAAGATTGTACATGTACATTGTATACAGCAGTGTATTTCTTGTGCTTGTATAGTGAGGTAAAGAAAGAGTCAGATTTTCCTATAACACTACTAAAAATAATAAAAAGTAATTACAAAAATGTAAATTTTCTCTTTTTTTGTGAGTCTCCTCAGGTCTCGAACCCACAACCTTCAAAATTTCAGGCAGGAGCTAAAGCTACTGAGCCACAGGCTCTGATGATGCCACTAACAGAATTTTGCATCCTTGATCTATATTGCAGGTTCTGACTCCACAGGAAAATTATATCGAGATACATCTGTACATTGAAGTGTATTTGTATACCTCTGTATTCTAGACGGTGAATAAAAGAGATTTTTTTTTCTTCCTACAAAATTACTAAAAAAATAATGAAAAACAATTACATAAATGTCAGTTTTAATTTGCTTTTTAAAAAATAATAAGCATCACAAATCAGCAAATAACATGGACATCTTTGGTGTCCCTGTAAATCATAACGACCCGCAAAACATAGTGCTCAGATTATCTATGGGGATCTGTAAATGACGTAAAAAAAATGTTGTGGTTGATATTTTTTCTCTATTAAACCCATTAAAAATGTAAGAAAAATGTAATGCTGAGGCCGTATTCACACGCAATGTAAATGCTGCGTTTTTTCTACTGCTTTTTTTCTGCAGGTGTCCGCACCACATGATGCAATAATAATATCATCCGGTTATTGCGTGTTTGCTGCGTTTCTTTTATGCGTGTTCCCACATATTTAATGTGATTTGGTGCAGATGTGAATCCATATTTTAAAGCTTTTTTACTACTACAGAAAAGCTTTGATTCTGCACTTAAAAATCCATTTATTTTTCTTTATGGTTTTTTCAGGCTCCACATAGAAATTTGTAGAGAAAAAAGCATCAAAACCACAGAGTTCAGCAGCATCTTTAGATACACTGAGGGCGAGATCTCATGAAATCAGATCCACTTTGCTAAGACATTTAGACCGTGTTCACATGTAGAGTAAATGCTGTGCTTTTTCTGCTGCTCTTTTGCACAGAAATTCTGCTGTGTCCAAGCAAAGTGGATGTGATTTCATAAAAAGAGTGCCCTGTGTGCATCTAAAGATGCTGCTGAACTGTGCAGTTTTGGTGCTTTTTTTCTCACTGGTGTCTCTGGAGCCTAAAAACTGCAAGCAAAACCCGCAGTTACTTTTTTATGTGCAGAATCAAAGCTTTTCTGTACTATAAAAAGCACTTACAAATGTGGCTTCATATCTGCACCAGAAAGGCATCAAATAGGGAGGAAAATGCATAAAAATAGAGCAAAAATGCAATAATCAGTGAAGATTGTTATTGCTTGGTGCAGAGAACTGCAGAAAACAAAGATATAGTATTTATGCAACATGTGAACACGGCCTTACAGACACCAAAAAGCCAAATGTCATATAGTGGAGCTACATGAAGATGAGAAAGTTCTGGCTGCTACAACTGTGAATGAATGCAGGGCTGCCACTAGAAATTTCAGGGCCCCATACTGGCAAAATTTTCAGACCCCCTTGAGACTCAGGCTCCACACCAGCTATGCCCCCACCCCTCGAACCTTCCACAGTCCCAACGCCCACTCTTGGAAAACTCCACTTCTGCACCATGTCCTCACCAATCACACATTAACAGTTCACATTGAACACCATATCTCTAACCTATTAAACATTTCTTAAAATATCCAGTACTCTTTTTAGGTATATTTTTATTTATTTTTCTGTAAGGGGGAATGTGTCACATACATTTTTTAAAATGACCAATAATATCACATACAAGGGAAAAATACCGTCACACCATGGCCGGACCAGATATTACCACCACATAGTGACCGAATAATACCACATACAAGGAACAAATACCGTCACACCATGACCAGACCACATATTGCCACCACATAGTGACCGAATAATACCACATACAAGGAATAAAGACTAGACCACATATTACCACCACATTGACTGAATAATACCACATAAAAGAAACAAATACCTCCACACCGTGAGCAGACCACATATTGCCACCACATAGTGACCAAATACTACAATACTGATCATTAATAAAAAAACACAATACTAATATTACCATAAGTGTCATTATTCACAGGAGCTCTGTACATAGTATACAGCATATAGCGTCAATGTACAGGTAATACAGTGATCACCAGTGACATTATACAACCCTGCCAATCTCATTAATATTCCCTGCATATCTTCTATCTCATTCAACTGTGCCCTTTAGAACGTGCGGTCAGCATGCAATAAACTCTCCTACATCCATGATTTCTTCCTCTCAAATTCCCTTAACCTTCTGACTCTCACTGAAACCTGGATCCAGCAGTCGGACACCACCACCGCTGCTGCTCTCTCATATGGTGGCCTACATTTCTCTCATACCTGGAGACTTGACAACAGATCAGGTGGAGGTGTTGGTCTGCTCCTTTCAACAAAATGTACTTTTCAGGTTATCCCCCCAGTTCCATCACTTATCTTCCCTTCTTTTGAGTCCCACACAGTTAGACTCTTCCAGCCCTTCTCGATGCGAGTGGCGTTTGTGTATCACCCTCCGGGCCCCTCCCGTCAGTTTCTGGATCACTTTGCCACTTGGCTTCCAAACTTTCCATACTTTCTATCCTGTGACATCCCCATTCTCATCATGGAGGACTTTAACATCCCAATTGGCGATCCCCTCTCCTCATCTGCAGCTCATCTTTTATTTCTAACTTCCTCCTTCGGCCTTTCACGGCTTACTAACTCTCCTACACATGAAGATGAAAATACTCTTGACCTGATCTTCACCCGACTCTGTTCAATACATGATTTTACTAACTCTCCTCTTCCTCTCTCTGACCACAACCTTCTTTCTTTCTCTGTCAAGAACTGTCTCCCTGCTCAAGACACCCTCACTTTCCACACCTATAGAACTATACGCATCATTAACACGCAGAAATTTCTGAAAATGTTGCAATCATCATTGGCCCCGATATCCTCCCTCTCATGTCCTGACTCTACACTGAACATTTATAAAGAAACATTGCAATGCGCCCTGGATGAAGCCGCACCTCCTACACAGAGAACAACTCAGCAAAGATGGCGACAACCCTGGCACATGCTTCAAACTCGTTTTCTCCAGTGGTGCTCTAGGTGTGCCGAACGGCTGTGGAGCAAATCTAATCAGGCCGAAGATTTCCTCCATTATAAATTTATGCTTAAAATCTATAACTCCGCCCTTCACCTCTCCAAACAAACCTACTTTAACAACCTCATCATCTCACTGTCCAATAATCCTAAACGCCTATTCGACACTTTTCACTCTCTCCTTAATCAAACAGCACAGGCCCCGACCACCGACCTCAGCGCTGATGATCTTGCCAATTATTTCAAAGAAAAAATTGACCATATCCGACAGGAAATTTTTTTCCCAATCCCCAAATGTTATGCACGCTCCTCCCTCCCACGTTCTGACTTCGAACCAGTCACGGAAGAAGAAGTGACCAGGCTTCTTGCTTACTCTCACCCTACCACCTGTACCAGTAACCCTATTCCCTCACATGTCCTTAAGTCCCTTTTTCCAGCTGTCACCACTCACCTAACCTCTCCCTCTCATCTGGTATCTTTCCCTCCTCTTTTAAACATGCTATCATACATCCATTACTTAAAAAACCATCCCTCGACCAGAACTGTGCTGCTAACTACAGACCTGTTTCCAATCTTCCCTTTATCTCTAAACTACTGGAATACCTGGTCCACTCTTGTCTAATCTGCTATCTCTCAGATAATTCTCTTCTTGACCCTTTACAATCTCGTTTCCGCTCTTCACATTCTACTGAAACTGCCCTCATCAAAGTCTCTAATGATCTACTAACAGCTAAATCTAATGGTCACTACTCCCTGCTGATTCTCCTGGATCTCTCTGTGAATCACCAGCTCCTCCTCACTATGCTCCACTCTATTGGCCTCAAGGACACTGTTCTATCCTGGTGCTCCTCCTACCTCTCTGACCGCTCCTTCACTGTGTCTTTTGCCGGCTCCTCTTCCTCTCCCCTTCCCCTTATTGTCAGGGTCCCTCAAGGATCAGTCCTATGCCCCCTTCTTTTCTCCTTATACACCGCTCCTATTGGACAAACAATCAGCAGTCTCGGTTTTCAGTACCATCTCTATGCTGATGACACCCAATTATACACCTCTTCTCCAGACATCACCCCTGCATTATTACAAAATACCAGTGATTGTCTTTCTGCTCTCTCTAACACTATGCCCTCCCTCTATCTAAAATTTAATTTGTCAAAAACTGAACTACTCGTATTTCTTCCCTCCACTAACCTATCTGTGCCCGATATTGCCATTCCCGTTTGTGGCTCCACTATTACTCCCCAGCAACAAGCCCGCTGTCTTGGGGTTATACTCTATTCAGTTCTTTCCTTCACTCCTCACATCAAATCACTCACTCGCTCGTGTCATCTACACCTCAAAAACATCTCTAGAATCAGAACTTTTCTTACCTTTGACTCGGCAAAAACTCTTACTGTAGCTCTTATTCATTCTCATCTGGACTATTGCAACTCTTTACTAATCGGGCTCCCTCTTTCTAAACTTTCCCCTCGCCAATCCATCCTGAATGCAGCAGCCAGGATCATATTCCTCTCCAGCCGATACACCGATGCCTCTTCCCTGTGCCAGTCATTGCACTGGTTGCTCATCTAATACAGAGTTGAATATAAACTTATCACTCTTACCCACAAAGCTCTCCACGATTCAGCACCACTCCCTCATCTCAGTACCACCCTTCCTGTGCCCTCCGTTCTGCTAATGACTTAAAACTAAAATCCTCCTTAATCCGAATCTCCCGTCTCCAAGATTTCTCACGTGCTCCGCCAATTCTTTGGAATGCACTACCCAGGACAATTTGATTAATTTCCAATACCCACAGCTTTAAGCATGCCCTAAAAACTCATTTCTTTAGACTGTCCTATCGCCTTAGGACACTTGTCTAACTGTCCCAGTTTGGCCTATATCAAAATTTTCTTCAAAATCATGTTCATACCATCCATGCACTGATTAGCCTCTGCCTGTACTGTACACATACTGGCTGGCAACCAGTTCATTTAGTGCTATGTACTTACGCTATTTAGCATATTATGGCGGTATTATACAATATTTGTACATTTTACCTTTTGTGTCCCCCCTATTTCCTCATAAACTGTAAGCTTGCGAGCAGGGTCCTCACTCCTTTTAATATCTGAGTTATGCTTATTTTGTAATGTCTTTTTGTCTGTTCAAGCCTCCCCCACCTAAAATTGTAAAGTGCTGCGGAATATGTTGGCGCCATAAAAATATAAATTATTATTATTATTATTTTTATTAGACACAGGAGCTCTGTACATAGTATATAGTGTATAGTGTCAGTGTACAGATAACACACTAACTCACCAGTGACGACTCTAGTTGAAGTCTAGTTACTAGTCACACTCCATCATCCTCAACGCCCCCTATTCTCCCGATTCATTATATTTACATGCCCCCCTCCACCCCAATTCATTTTGTCATGTCCTCTCTCTCTCCCACCCCCAGTTCATCATCATTTACTCTCCCCACCCCCAATTCATCATCATTTGTTGTCCCCCACCCTCAATTCATTATCATTTGCTCTTTTTCTACACTGTCAAGTCATCATTTGCTATTCCCACCCCCACCTTCAATTCATCATTTGCTGTCCCCCGTCCCCCACTCTCAAGTCATCACTATTTGAGCTCCCCCACCCTCAATTCATTATTTGCTCTCCCCACCCCCACTTCGTCATTTGCTGTTTCAACCCCTATTCCCAATTCATCATTAGCTCCCCCTACCCCCACTCCCAATTCATCATTAGCTCTCCCTACCCCACATCCAATTCATCATTAGCTCTCCCTACTCCCACTCCCAATTCATCATGTGCTCTCCCCACCCCCTACTCCCAGTTCCTCATGTGCTCTCACCACCCCCACTCCCAGTTCATCATTAGCTCCCCTCCCCCACTCCCAGTTCATCATTAGCTCCCACTCCCAGTTCATCATGTGCTCTCCCCCCATCCCCACTCCAAGTTCATCATAAGCTCTCCCCACCCCCACTCCCAGTTTATCATGTGCTCTCCCCCCCTCACTCCCAGTTTATCATGTGCTCTCCCCACCCCCTACTCCCAGTTCATCATTAGCTCCCCTCCACACCCAGTTTCTCATGTGCTTCCCCACCCCCCACTCCCAGTTCATCATTAGCTCCCCTCCCCCCACTCCCAGTTCATCATTAGCTCCCACTCCCAGTTCATCATGTGCTCTCCCCCCCACCCCCACTCCCAGTTCATCATGTGCTCTCCCCCCACCCCCACTCCCAGTTCATCATTAGCTCCCCCCCACTCCCAGTTCCTCATGTGCTCTCCCCACCCCCAACTCCCAGTTCATCATAAGCTCCCCTCCCCCACTTCCAGTTCATCATTAGCTCCCACTCCCAGTTCATCATTAGCTCCCCCCTACTCCCAGTTCATCATTAGCTCTCCCCCACTCCTTGTTCATCATGTACTGTCCCCCAAGACCATTTAGTTCTATAAAAAAATAAAGTTTTCATACTTACCTCTTATACGATCCCTGTAGCTCCACTTGTGACCTGGCAGCAACCTTGCGCTGGATGCCGGCGAGTATGCGATGATGTCATCACGTACAACCGTCTCCAGCACATCACTGAAGGGGAGGTGGGACTTCCCTGGAGCTGCACAGCCATTCAGTTTTGACAGCCATGCAGCTGTAAGGCTCCCTGCATGGAGGAGACAGCGGCACACAGGCAAACAGCGGCGGCATGCAGGCACACAGCGGCGGCGACGGCGGCACATGATACCCTGGGGCCTGGTGAGCAGAAGCACAAGAGCAAGAAGGCCCCGGACCGGGCTCGGGCCCCTTCTCTTTACTGCTGTTCACCGGGCCCCATACAACAGTAAGGGCAGTAATGCCCTGCTGGCATCCCTGAATGAATGAATGAATAAATGAATGAACAAAAAATAAATCCATAGGTCTCAACAAGAGATGAGCAGGACGCACAGATGACGTTGCTCCAGCTCTGGTTAATCAATAGCCGCATCAGGGACCCTGGAATGTAAGAGATTTGCGGTTTCCCATCCACTAATCTGCACGCTGGACCAGAGACCCGGGAATCCATCTGCTCATCTCTAGTCCCAACTGTCCTGGATACAGCAGACAGTCTCGGATTTGGGATTTGGGTCTACGCCCTGCAGTTCAGGCATCTGAATTTCTCTCACTACCACCGCCCCTCTGACATCTCCTCCTGCCAGGGGAGAAAGAAATGGTCAATGTGTGTGGATTGGTTGCCACATAATTTATCCCTCTCTCTGTTCTGCAAATCTGAGAGGCATACTGAAATTATGGCTACTGGTAGAAAATTAACTTTATTTCTTCCAGAAGCCACCGGCTTTCAGTCATAGAAGCGTGCACAGAACGGCAACAGTCGCCACTCAGTACACAGTGAGCAGTGACTGTAAGCACGCCTCAGCACTTTGATTGACAGCTTGCTCTGTGGTGCATCCAATCTATGACAAAGTACAGAGTTATTTAACTAGCATCTGCTGCACTTAATTATAGGCAACTGAATGTGCATAATATAATATATCATGTAAAGAACACTTCAAATCTATGGAATATCCTTTTTCTTACTTTATTCAGCAAATCTCTTAGTGGTGACTGTAGCCACTCTGCCACGCACACATCTATGACTGAAAGCCGGCAGCTCCTGGGAGAAACAAAGTTAACTTTCTCCAGTTAGCCTCGCTTTCTGAAAGGCTGCCAGAAAGCATTGGAACACCATTAACCTCCACATTGAATGTATAGCTGCAAGTTAATAGTAATTAGGGACATGACAGGTTCCTTTTAAGGCTGTGTGCCCACGATGCGTTTTTTAAGTGTTTCCGCAGCAACAATTCCGCTGCAGAAACGCTTAAAAAACACTTGGTAGAAGGTCTGCCATGTTCCCCAATGATAATCCGCATGTGCTGTGCACATGCTGCGGAAATTTCCGCTGCGGATTATCACTACGGAAAATAACGCAGCACTACCAATTATTTTGTGGAAGCGCTGCGTTTTCACCGCCATTGACTTGCATTGGAACGCTTGGATTCCGCATCACTGCATCTGTACATGCGGAATCCATAGAACCTGAAAAAAAAGAATAAAATAAAAAATAAATATTATATTTACCTTCTGATGCCTCGCAGTGTGCTTGTCTTCGCTTGCCGGCAGCTCGCGGTGGACTTAAGGACCTGCGCTGACGTCATTTAGTCATGTGACAGGTCACGCGACCGCTGACGTCGGCAGGTCCTTCAGTGTACCGCGAGCTGCCGGCAAGCCAGGACAGATCGAATAAAGACTCCGGGGGCCATCAGAAGGTAAGTATATATTTATTTTTTTATTTTTTACCATTCTTTAAGGTCACACTATATAAATCCATGCCGTTTGCATGGATTTATATAGTGTGACCAAGTTGTCAAGCACTTTCCAAGTGATGCTAAAATCGCTTGGAAAAGAGCTTGATAACCCGCATGCAGAAATGCAAGTGAAGAACGCTTCACATCCGCATGTCCCTGGCAGGAAAAACACATGTACAATCCTCATGTACAATCCGAATGCGTTTTTTCTGCCAGGGAGATGCAGAAACGCTCAGGAAAAAATCTGGAGCATTTCTGCATCGTGGGCACATAGCCTTACTATAGTTTGTTGTTATACAGTCTGCATCAGTCTATGCAAAACAGCCTTCAGGAGACTTGTTATGGGCAGAGATCTTTGTAAGGCTTCATTCAGATGTCTGTTTTTCACATACAGTATGTGCTCTACCCGTGTTTTTCACAGATAGAACCCATACGCATTAAAGTCTAAAGACACCATGTGTCCGCAAAAGAATCACAGAGACATATCCGTTTTTGATCATAGTCATTGATCAAAATTAACATTGTAATATATAGGAGAAGCTTATTAATTAATTTATTTATTCATACATGGAAAAACACTGATAAAATACTAAGGGTAAAAACTGAGACACTGACCAAATACTGATCAGATTCGAAACACTGAAGAAACTTGGACTATTTTTTGCAAAAAATCATAGACATCTAAATGAAGCCTAAATGTGGCTTAACCCCTTCATGACCTTGCGATTTTTCATTTTTACCTTTTTTCTTCCCCTTATTCCAAGTGCCATAATTTTTTTTATTTTTCCGTCCCCATAGCCATATGAGGGCTTGTTTTTTGTGGGACCATTTGTACTTTTTAATGACAGCATTCATTTTTTCATGTGATGTACTGGAAAGTGGGAAAAAAATTCCAAGTGCGTTGAAATTGTAAAAAAAAGTGCACTTACACAATTGTTTTTTGCTCTTTTATTTACCATGTTCACCATACGGTAAAACTGACCTGGCAATATGATCCTGCAGGTCAGTATGAGTATGCAGGTACCAAACATGGTTAGTTTTGTTTTTATTTAACTGATGGAAAAAAATTTGTAAGACAAAAAAACATTGGCTGATGTCGCCATTTTCTGAAAGCCGTAATGTTTTCATTTTTCGGGATCTGGGGTTGTGTGATGGATTATTTTTTGCGCCCTGAGCTGATGTTTTTACCATTTTAGGGTAGATACTATGTCTTAATCACTTCATATTGCATTTTATTGCCATGTTGCAGGGGCCAAAAAAATCATAATTCTGGCGTCTTGACTTTTTTTCTCTGTTTCTCTGACACTGTTTACCGATTGGATTAATCTATTTTATATATTGATAGATCGGACATTTCTGAACACAGCGATACCAAATATTTGAATTTTTTTTAATTGTTCTATTTTCAATGGGGCAAAAGAGGGGTGATTTGAACTTTTGTGTTTTTTTAAAAAACATTTTTTATTTTTTTTTAATTTCTCCTTTTTACTGAATTTAATAGTTCTTTTAGACGACTTTAAGCTGCGATCATCTGATCGCTTGGGCTATACATGGCATTGCTTCAGCACTGCTATGTATAGCAGAAATCTTGATCTTCTATGTCATCAGCAGACTCCCGGCTGCCATGACAATCCATCCGCACCCCACAATCTCGTAACAGGGGCGCAGATGATCAGGATTTGTGATGCGCTTCCGGCCAGTGCGTGTTAAATCCTGCTGTCAGTGACTGACAGCGGGATTTAACTGGTCAACAGCTGCAGGCGGAGGACTGCTCCACCAGTGGCTGTTAAAGGCACCTGATGGCTGATTAAATTAGTCACCATGTGTGGGGAAAGATGTGGACTTGGCAAGCAAGCCTGCATCAAAGGCAGGGACACAACCTTTGACGTAAGTTTATGTCAAAGGTCGTGAAAGGGGTTCATTTTTTGTTAACCAAGATCAATGGAATCAATGGACAAAGGAAAGATAACAATCTCAGAATGAGAACTTGTAATTATTGAGGAGGCACCAGAGTTGTGGAATGTTACTTTAGGGGACCTGAAGAATGGACTTCGTCTTTGAGAAGCCCCCGCACATCATAATGACTTTGGGTATTGCACTTGTTCTGTTTGGACTGAGCAATAATGTAGGCTCCCACTTTCATGAATGATGTCAGAAAACACAAGAATGCCACCAAACACCAATTCTAAGGCCCCACACTATCAGTATTTGGTCAGTATTCAGTCAGTATCTTTTCTCGGGAGTGGGAGCCAAAACCAGGTGAGGAACAATCAGAGAAAAGGTATAATAGAAACAAGTCACCAATTCTGCATTTATCACCCACTCCTGGTTTTGGCTCCCACTCCTGAGAAAAAATACTGACCGAACACTGATAGTGGGGCCGTGGTCTAAAGTGTGATGGACTACCAGAATCTTGATGCCATTTTGTTAGTGGAGTCACTTAATTGTCCCTGATATGTCCTTCATGTTCAATATATGCATGAACAGAATTCTTTCTTGCCTCTTCTTGTACCAGAAAAATAAAATTGACCTTCAAGGTAGTTTTGACCTTGAAGATACAAAACACTAATCTACATATTTTTCTGATGATCATATTTGCGATAAGCACAATACGTTGTACCCACCTTATATTTGTCACTGACCCACAACTCCCATATCCAGGGACATCGATTCTGACCACAGTAATGAAGCGCATATGCTTTTTACAAGCAATCTGATCCCAGTCACTCCTCTGACACGTCTGAGTAGGACACTGCCCTACAGATCATGGACGAGGCTTGGCTTCTACAAACAGGCTGAGAGCTCAGGACACTGATAAGTCATGCTTACTTCACATTTGAGTAAAGTCGTTAAAATCATCAAAGCGATTTTCAACATCTATTAAGCAGAATGGGTTTGCTAGCTCTACCCATGCTTTACAAATTCCTTTATAGCTGTTATTGATGTATGAATACATATGCAAACAATGAAGAGCTTTAAAGTATTTATTAGAAGTGTGCTGGCCATTAATGATGTGTAGTAGATGTTAGGTCCCTTTAAAATTCAAAGTGCATTACCTATGTAATACCAAGCGGGGATAAGAGTTCTGTCCTCAGATACACACCTTATGGAGCACAGGGATCTATGTCCTGGCACGTCTGTGACTGCTGTTATAATTATATGTATAACATGTAATTATTATATACTTCGTCTGTGAGATACATGTAAAATAACACATTATATTTCTCGGTATCACCTTACGTGCAAAGCTTTTCTATAAAGGTCAAGATCTCAGAAGTGCTGCTTGCTGCTAACACTGACTGTGTAACTGATAGTACATTATTCCATATTCACATCCACACCAGTGACATATAGCAACAGAAGAATATGGTCTCCCCATCAGATCTGTAACCTGGCCCTCATATACCATGTTCCATTTATAATATTGATCTCTACTTTACAATCTCCAGACCACTAGAGATAAGACTGTGGATCAAAACTTCTGTTCTTTCGCTTACAAAACACCACAAAAGTATGGAGAAAATGTAGCATTTAGTTGGCACCAGCCCTGGCACTTTCTTAAAAAATGGATGGGGTGTAGCAGGAGGGAACGCCAGCAGATTCAATATAATTTACATACACAAAAAAAGCACAGCGAGACATCCATTTCTTTACAACTTAAAATATAGTAAGAAGTAAAATAGAGAGATGATGGGTGAATCGATTTGATGAAAATCTAATTTGTCTCAAATTTTATGAGATTCGTAGATCCCAGCGAATCGTGGAGACATGTTCGACACTGATCTGAGCGTCGGATTGGCAATGTAAGTCTATGAGTCAGTGAAAAAATCTGACAGCATTCAGATGCCATCCGTGTAGTGTCTGTTTTTACTAATGTATAGAAAGAAGGTGAAGAATCTTTTCATTTTCATCAGTGAAAAAAAATGATCAAATTCTGATGAAAATCGCTGATGAAACTCAGTCCGTTTCTCACGAAGGTAAAAAAAAAATTCTGATGAGGCATACTTTGTTGGGTGCTGAAGTTTTGATAAAATCTGCTGCAGATCTACCAGTTTCCTGAATGCTGAGCTCTGCATAACCCGGCCCACACCACTGATTGGCACATTTCTGTGTACACTGTGTATAGGCAGAAAACTGTCAGTGAAGGGGATGGGGTTATACAGCACTCATGAATATGCAGGTCTACTTAGCTGCAAGTCGACTGGTGCTTTAACTCCTGCTGATAAAAAAGTGGTTTTATCAAATTTATAGCAAGCTTAGAAAACATAGAAAAATTGTATTTTTGTTTAATTTTATTTGTTTATATTTTATTGTTCAGGTTTCACACTAAATAACCTTTTGAATGAATTGTCCAAGTTATTACAGTCATGTGGATACCTAATATGTTTATATTTAGTTTTGTAATAAAATAATATTGTATATAAAATGTATATATTTAGCTGTCACTAAATAAAACTGCCTCCTTGGCTTCTACGCCCAGAGTGAGCAGGGATTTCAATGAAAAAATTACAAGTTATACAAAATCTTTTCCCCCAAACCAATATATCAATCTGGCCAGCTTCTCCTGCTGTATCCACACTGCCCAAAGACTGCACAGCATTTCCATACTGACTGATTCCCTTTGTGAAAACTGAAATCTTGCAATGTTGTCTGCAGACTGTGAATTATGATTTAAATAAATGAAACCCTGCTACAGCCCTTTACGTACAAAATAAAATAATTACAAATTGTCTCTACTATATATTATCCATTCTCATATCGTGTTAAAAGGTGTCCTGCTGCACTTAGAGGGAAGGAACAGACTACCTTATGCTACCAAATCATGCGCTCTAGTAAATATGCCGGTGGTAAAACAAATGCTGGGATAAATAATTCTCTCTCATAAATGTGCATACAGTTTTATATTTTATATAATAATATGCACGAAAGTGAAACATTCTAATTAGAAAATAAAACAATAATTACATGCTGAATCCTTGCAAAAGATTTACGGTCTATATAAATAACACAAGTAAAAAGAAAAAAAACATTAATCAGTAAAAGTATTAAAAAATGACAGGAAGAAAATCTTTTTTTTGCAAACTTTAAAGATACAAAGTCTTTTTTAGAGTTAATTCTCCTGTGTAAGACTAAAAGGTATCAGAGTATTCAATGGGTGCAAAAGAATTACTTTCCTTTTTATTATAACTACTATTTTCTTCTCTATTCAGTTTTATGATTCTATATTATTTGTTATAACCATTAGGTAAATGCACATTAGAAACTATATCATGTAATTCAGGAGAGCAGACTGTCAGTCATTACATGTCACATACTAGGAACGCCCCATTTTACTCACAATAATCTCTAGAGGCAGATTTTCAGGGAGATCTATGTTTGGCCCATAGATCTTAACAGCTCATTTACATATTAGGAATTTCTCTGGAATAAGATCACAAATATCAAGATATCGTTTTATTCTTAGCTTAGGAGGGTTGATCCTACTGACAGATGCCCTTTAAAGATTCCACTGAAAGTAATATAATAACAGGGCGTTTTGTGGGACACCCAAAGATCCGCTATGATCTAAGATTATGACAGCTAGTGTTCAGTTTACCTGCAACTCCACCATAAGGTAAATGAAGTATTACACAACACCAAAGGAAAATAGTGGACTATCCCTGTATTTTATGGATGCGCCAAGTCCTCAGAGAAAGACGCTCTTTGTAGACACTCTTCACTAAGGCTAGTTAGTGGCGATTTTGAATGATGGCCTTCCCTCTGTTGACTCTGAATGCTTAATGGCTATGTTAACATGGTAGAATTTTCACATATTCCACACCAAAATCCATGAGATATAAGCTCATATACCACCTGCCATTGCTTTCAATAGGAAAAACCACATTGCTACATTTTCCACTACAGGTTTGAAATCCACATTGCAAAAAAAGAACAAATTGGCATTTTACTTATTAAAGCAGGGTTAATCCAAGTGTGGATCCGTAACATTTTAAACTGCAAATCCATGACAGAAAAAGTCAGCCATGGATTTCTGTTGCAAATTCTCTTGAAAATCCATTTTAAAACATCATATCTACTTAAAAATGAATTTTCTAAACCTAGCAATCCCTTTAATTATAACTATAAAGATTCTCTAAAGGTTAATATAATTTAGTACTATATTCTGTTGGATCTGTTCAGATGAGTAAGCACGTATGTATGTATAATGCACAGTACACTCTGTATGAGTTCTAAATTGACCTCTTAAAGGGAATATCTGCAATTCGATATCTTATTCCAGAGGAGTCCACATTTATCTTAATATGTAAATGAGCTGTTCAGGACTATTCATCTCATTTACATGTAAGAAAAACATGGATTTCTCTGGAATAAGACATCGGATTGCAGATATCAAGGTATCATTTTATTCAGCTTCTTATAACCTGCATGCCCATATAGACGGCTTAGGAGGGCTGATCCTACTGAAAGATTCCCTTTAAGGACATAAGTATTTTGGGCTTTAAGGATACAATGATTTTTTTATTTTTTAATATGTTTCAAAAGCCATATCAAGAGGGAAAGGGAAATCACCAGCTCACCTGTTTCCAGCTTTAGATTTTGGACAGCCTGGAGCAGAAGTCATTGCAAAGCAATGATCAATTGGACAAAGGAGGTTTGTCTAAAATAGGTTAAAATTAGCAATATATTTCAAACATTTAAAATCCATGGATGAGAGGTGAATGGATACTGATCATCAACCTGTTTCAAATGCTGCATGCATTTTTAATCATGATGAAATCTTGAAGTATGAAGAAGTATTTCATCATGATTGAGGACATACGTAGCGTTCTGCATTTGAGATGCTTTGATGATCAGTATCCACTCGCTGCTCTTTTATGGATTTTAAATATTTGAAATAAAGTGCTATTTTTAACCTACTTGGGTTTACCTGGACAATCCCTTATCCTCGTTTCAAAAGCCATAGCTGCTTTTCAATCAGCATAACCATAAGAGGGCTTTAATTTGTAGAATAAGTTGCATTTTTTATAACCAATAATATGCAGAACACTTTTATTTTTATTACAGAGAAACGAAAAAAAGAAAACAGCAGTGCTGTATTTTTAGCGGTTTATTTTTCTAAGTGTTCATTGCGTGGTGAATGTGACATGTAGCCTTTGTTCATTACTGGTTAGTATAATTTTGTTTTATACAAAATTATATAGTTTTAAAATGTTTTCCTACTTTTCGGCTATAAAATCCATTTAAAAAAATTGTTGCATCGACATATTTTGAGAACCATAACTTTTAAATTTTTCAGGGAAAAAAGATGTATGAGAATTTGATTTTTGCTGGTAGATGTCTTTTTAATTATTGGCATCCATCTGAGTCATTGTTTGTCCCATCACGGCAAAAGCAATGCATTAAAAATCCCGCGATCATATTGACATATAAAGGATGAGGCTGTGTGCCCACTATGCGTTTTTCAAGTGTTTTTGCCACAGAATTTCCACAGCGAAAACGCTTAAAAAACGCTTGTTAATACGTGCCCCATGGTCCCCAATGATAATCCGCATGTGCTGTACACATGCTGCGGAAATTTCCGCTGCGGATTATCATTGCGGAAAAAAACGCAGCATGTCCATTAATTTTGCGGAAGAGCTTAATTGCCGCCATTGACTTGCATTGAAACGCATAATATCCGCATGAGCACATTTACACATGCGGATATTATGTGATTCTATGTGCGAATGGTACCCGGGTCTGGAGAAGAGGAGACTCTCCTCCAGACCCAGGTACCATAGAACCTGTTAAAAAAAAGAATTTAAAATAAAAAATAAAGATTATACATACCTTCCGATGTCCCCCGGTGTTTTCTCCACTCTGTCCGGTCTGTTGTACAGCTCGTGATGGTCTAAAAGTACCTTCCATGATATCATTTAGTCATGTGACAGGTCACGCGACCGCTGACCTCGGCAGTCGCATGACCTGACACATGACTAAATGACATCACCGCAGGTCCTTTTAGACCACCGCGACCCATACAACAGACCGGACGTAGCAGAGAAAACACCGGGGGCCATCGGAAGGTAAGTATAATCTTTATTTTTTATTTTTTACCATTTTTATTCTTTTTTTTAACTATTACTTGGTCACACTATATAAATCCATGCCGGTTGCATGGATTTATATAGTGTGACTGTAACATACCTGGTGGCGGGCTTGCATGGTGCACCACCTATCACTATGCAAGATCGCAAACTTGATCTTCAGTCCAGTCTGCTAGCCTGGCTTCTATTCATGCTGTCTGTTTGTCTCTGTTCTGAGATGATTAGGGCAGCGGCCCGGTTACTTCCTGTTTTTTGTAGCTGCTGTGGGCACACCCCTAATGCGTCCTCAGCCTATTGCTGTCGGTCACTGGGTATTTAAACCAGCTCCACCTTGAAGCTGGTGCCTGAGCAACTCTTATCCTCAGAGGGCTTCTTGCCTCTGATGTGCCAGGTCCTGTCCTGTTCTGTTTTTCCTGCCTGTCCGCCTTCCTGGAGGCTGTATTCCCAGGCCTGTCTGAACACGCTCCTAGCCTGTTCGTCCCGCCTTCTGGGGGCCGCATACCCAGACCTGTTATCTGTGTCTTCTAGCCTGTTTGTCCGCCATTCTGGGGGCCGCATACCCAGACTCGCTCCTGTATCTCACTGCAGTGT
Organism: Phyllobates terribilis; assembly: GCF_046119375.1. Taxonomy (NCBI): domain Eukaryota; kingdom Metazoa; phylum Chordata; class Amphibia; order Anura; family Dendrobatidae; genus Phyllobates; species Phyllobates terribilis. Next base: position 150,105,238 of record NW_027362762.1, read on the forward strand.
CAGTTCCTGTCTGAACACTCAGTTCCTGTCTGAACACTCTCCTAGCCTGTTACCTGTTTTTCTCTATGTCCGTACCTTCCCTTTTTCTGCAGAGTCTGAACCTGCACCTAACTCCTACTCGTTGTCGTTGTACTTCCGTTTGTGAGTTTAGAGTCCACTCGCTACTTCATTGCAAGTACCTTGAGTTTATCTGGTTCTGCTTTTCCCTTCCAGTCTGTTCAGTGTGAACAGAGCCCTGCCCGCTCTGCCTTGTTCACCGCTCCGGCGGTTCCTGCCCGCTCTGCCTTGCTCACCGCTCCGGCGGTTCCTGCCCGCTTTGCCTTGCTCACCGCTCCGGCGGTTCCAGCCCGCTCTGTCTTGCTCACCGCTCCGGCGGTTCCTGCCCGCTTTGCCTTGCTCACCGCTCCGGTGGTTCCTACCCACTCTGCCTTGCTAACCGCTCCGGCGGTTCCTGCCTGCTCTGCCTTGCTCACCACTCCGGCGGTTCCTGCCTGCTCTGCCTTGCTCACCACTCCGACAGTTCCTGCCTGCTCTGCCTTGCTCACCACTCCGGCGGTTCCTGCCTGCTCTGCCTTGCTCACCGCTCCGGCGGTTCCTGCCTGCTCTGCCTTGCTCACCGCTCCGGCGGTTCCTGCCTGCTCTGCCTTGCTCACCGCTCCGACGGTTCCTGCCTGCTCTGCCTTGCTCACCGCTCCGGTGGTTCCTGCCTGCTCTGCCTTGCTCACCGCTCCGGTGGTTCCTGCCTGGTCTGCCTTGCTCACCGCTCCGGCGGTTCCTGCCTGCTCTGCCTTGCTCACCGCTCTGACGGTTCCTGCCTGCTCTGCCTTGCTCACCGCTCCGGCGGTTCCTGCCTGCTCTGCCTTGCTCACCGCTCCGGCGGTTAGTGCCTGCTCTGCCTTGCTCACCGCTCCAGCGGTTCCTGCCTGCTCTGCCTTGCTCACCACTCCGGCGGTTCCTGCCTGCTCTGCCTTGCTCACCGCTCCAGCGGTTCCTGCCTGCTCTGCCTTGCTCACCGCTCCGGCGGTTCCTGCCTGCTCTGCCTTGCTCACCGCTCCGGCGGTTCTATTCCTGAATCCCAGTCTGTACTGGACCCTATCCAGCCTGTGCTCCAACCTGCTAGTACCTCCCCGTCTGCACGCCAGCCGTACTTGTCAGTACCCTCCTGTCTGCACACCAGCCGTGCCTGTCAGTATCCTCCTGTCCGCACTCCAGCCGTGCCTGCCAGTGCCCACCTGTCTGCGTGCCAGCCGTGCCTGCCAATACCCACCTGTCTGTGTGCCAGCCTAACCTGCCTGTTCCTGTATTCCCCGGTGTGGGTCAACAGCCGTGTCCGGGGTCTCTCCTGGAGTAGCACCTGGTCCCTCTGCTCGGTTCCTCCCTGGTGCACGGCGTCGTTAGCCGTCGTGCAACCTTGGTCGGATCGGGTAGATACTTAGTTACACCCCTCCAGGCACTCTCCGGTTCATGGCACAGTGGAATCACTAAATCACGCACACGCCAGTCAGCCCGGACGTGTGCATAACAGTGACCAAGTTGTCAAGCACTTTTCCAAGTGATGCTAAAATCGCTTGGAAAAGCGATTGATAACCCGCATGCAAAAATGCATGTGACGCGCCCCTGGGCCTGTGTCGCGCTGCGTTGCGCACGCGGGAGCTTATGTAGCACCCTGAGGGCTCGGCTGCTACAGGGGTATTACACCTCAAGCCAGAGGTGTGGTATTCCACTCCCGGGTAAGGATGGAGTGTGGAACTGAGCTAGTAGGCTGCATGCACTACATACATCCCATTTCCGGGGGACAGATCAACGGTACTCCCACCAGTTTATGTGCAGGTACGACAGCGTCTGTCCCTGGCTGGAGTGGGAGGGGGGTGGAACATCCCAGTAGTGTAGGGGCAGATAGGGGGAGTAGTCTGGGTAAAGATAGGAGCTCATTGGGTGCTGGTCACCTGAGCTCACACATAGAGGGAGTATATAAGGTGGGCACCATCTTTGAACAGGGTTCAGTTCAGGCAGGAGGAGAAGAGCAGAGGAGCTCAGCCAGGAGGGCTGACAGGGAGCTGTGGCTCCGGCTGGGCCCAGCTCCAGAGCAAGGCCTGCAGAGAGAGAGAGAGAGAGGAGTGAGAAGGACCCAGAGAGGACACAAGAAGGAACCCCAAGATCCCAGAATAAGGACAGAAGGGTGAAGGGTTGGCGAACAAGGGTACCGGAACCCAAGCTGGCAGAGGCCAAAACGAACCTTAACCAGGAACCGGAGGTTGTGGGCAGGATCTGCCACGACCCTCACCAAATCCACTAGAAAGGCACACCGAGCATAGGGTCAGGGAGCCCAGAGGAGGCTTGACCACCAAGAGACCCGAGGGAGCCGGCCAAAAGTGGATCCCTGGTGGGAACGGCCAGAGGAAGGGAGAGTCAGAAAGGAGCTCAGGACCACGCTCCAGAATTGCCTGGGGGTTGGCCGAGTCCAGGACCTGGTGGACGCAGCACGGCTCGGGTGGTCACTCAAGGCCAGAGTGACCAAAAGAACACCAGTAAGTAAAAGCCCTGAACTGCATCTCCTGACTCTGAGTCTTCCTTCTGCATCTTCACAACCCCCATCATCTACACCTTCTGCCCTGAGGCCATACCCCTCCCGTTGGGGGTTATACCATCACTGCTGCACATATACCACCGGCCTCAGTGGACTGCTCTGCAGCGGCGGCTTCAAAGCCGCACTCAACGGGTGGCGTAGTCGACAATCAAGTTAACATCTACTGCTATAGACTGCCACTTAGTTTGACACCCTGGGCACGGACCGGGTCACCGCCACAAGGACTACTACCCCCATCGAGATCCAGCTCGGGTATCCCCTACAGCACTGGCCCAGGGGGCGCGTCAACTTTGGCGTAGTCGGCAGGATAACGTGCCCGCAACCATCGGGTACTGCGTGCCTGAAGAAAAGTTCGCATTTACCTCAAAAAGAAGTCTCCCGCCGGTTCCGGAGGGTCCCCGCCATCGGACGCCATCTCGGATCGGTTCCCGCCATTTGCCCGTCATCTGCAGTCTTTTCCCGCCATCTACAGAGTTTCCCGCCACTGGGAGAAGATTCCCGCCATTTCAGAAGATTTCCCGCCTTGGCAGAGCGGACGCCATTATGGGCGTGCCAGAGGGTGGCAAGAGGCCACCTCCCATCGTGGGCCAGGACCAAAAATGACGCCAAAAACGAAGACCGCCCCCACCAGCAGAGACTGTGATGCTTGGGATGTCCATCAGCGTGGGAGGTCTGCCCCTGGAGCTGACAATCACCAAGTTGCCCCAGGACCGCCCTCAGTGTGGGCGGACCCAGAACAAAAGAGAGAAGATGGGAGCAGCTTGGAGGAGCCGTACCCGGAGATGAAGGGAGAGGCAGGCAGCACCGACCCAGTGGTCAGGAGCCTGTTGCAAGCGACAACCCCAGAAGGCCTGGTGGAGATCCTGGCGCAGCTCCCCAGAGATCGGGAGCATGCACGGACCGCACTGGAGGGCTTGGCTCAGAGGATGGCCCGAGTGCAGCGGGACATACTGGCCGCATGGAGCAGAGAGATGGCCCAGCAGGCTGGAACCCGCCAGCGAAGCACGCCACCCACAACAAGGAGCATGTCCGCCTCTGAGGACGGTGCAGGAGAGACGGCGGCCGGAGACGACGCCGCGGAGGGAGTTGAAGAAAAGGGAGCAGGTAATGGGGACGACAACATCCCGTGCCCGATGGTCGCAAGCCTGCCCCAACTCCCCGTCGCAGAGCCCGAGACCCCACTCACCACTCACGTTGCTGCATCGTCACCGCTCCAAGCTAGGCCTCAAGCGGCAGGAGCCGCGACCACGCCCCCTGTGACGTCACGCGCCTCAACCCTGAGCGCGGCCAAGCAGGAGACGCCACCGGCCTGGTCGCAAGGCCGAGTACCCCCGGGCGCCGCAGTACCAACAGCGCCCTCTACCTCCACTGAGCCACCGGCCTGGTCGCTGGGCCAAGTAACCCCGGGCGCCGCCGTCTTCACGGTGCCCTTTACCTTCAGGGTACCCCAAGCCTGGTCGCAAGGCCTAGTGATCCTGGGCGCCGCTGCCACCACCGCGCCCTCAACTTCCACTGTGCCGCACCTGGGTGAGGACTTGTTTGCCCAGCACACTTGCCCGGTTGGGCAGCCCTTTGAGTGGTCACCGGAGTACCACCAGCCCCGACTCCGGAAAGAAAGACCCCTGGATGAGCCCCTGATCCCGGCTCCGGCGCCCGTCAAGATGACCCCGCTCTCGTTAGAGGAGGCGCAGTTCGAGTGGGACCCCGCAGGAGGAGACCTCATCGGGTTCACTCAGGAGACCCGGGCGGCCGCAGCTGAGCGTGCGGAGTGCTGTCGCCAGCAGTTGGACGTCTTTGACCGAGAAAGAAGAGAGAGGCGGGTCCGTGAGCAGCGGCTGCAAATAAAAAGCGCAGAACAAAAGAGCCGGACCCGACAGAACCCCCGTGCAGCCCACGGTCCCCGTGCCACCGGGACTGTAATTAAATTCCAGTTGCAGCACGGTTGGGGCTTCATCAGAGATCATCACACCCCCGGCGACGTCTTCGTGACTAGAAGAGATGTCGAGTCCCACCTACCGGAGGGACACAGAGGTCGTGACCTATACCTGGGTGACGAGGTCACATTCACCCGGCACCAATGTGCCAAAGGACCCTATGCCCTTCATGTACATCGCCTGACGGAAGAGGAGTTGCGGTGTCAGGAGGAGCAAGAGGACCCGGACGGATCTGAAGAGTACAGGGAGGAAGCATCAGGAGGACGCCGTTACTAAAGAACGGTAAAAAAGAACTGTATATAGTTACCCGTCGGGGTATAAGAACTGTTATAAGTACTGCTGCTAGTTAAAATATAGTCCCCGTTGGGACCACCAAATTGAACTGTTACCCGTATGTCCCTATCCCTTACCAGGCTGAGGACTGTGAACAGCCATTCCTTAATCCCACTGGTCGAGGACTGAGAGCGGCCATACCTCCCCTTGTATATAGTTGCGCTTTCTAAGGCGCCCCCTACTGGTTTTATAGGAAAGCTGTGTTTTTCTTGAAGAGACTGTGGCACTTCCCTGGTCACAATTTGCACAAGTGGCCAGAGGTCAAAAATGTTTTATAGGAAAAGTTTTATTATGCTGAAAGAGTTAATATTATTATATGATGTGTCCGTAACATTTGATGCTGGTAACATTATAAGTAAGAAGTACCTCCCATAAAGGGATGATTGAAGGATAATGTTTATAATGTTTTATATGTTTATGATGTTTTGAAAAAAATTGTATGTTTTGGATGTTTATTCTTTTACAGCCCGAGGACGTGCTGTGATTTACCAGGGGAAAATGTAGCACCCTGAGGGCTCGGCTGCTACAGGGGTATTACACCTCAAGCCAGAGGTGTGGTATTCCACTCCCGGGTAAGGATGGAGTGTGGAACTGAGCTAGTAGGCTGCATGCACTACATACATCCCATTTCCGGGGGACAGATCAACGGTACTCCCACCAGTTTATGTGCAGGTACGACAGCGTCTGTCCCTGGCTGGAGTGGGAGGGGGGTGGAACATCCCAGTAGTGTAGGGGCAGATAGGGGGAGTAGTCTGGGTAAAGATAGGAGCTCATTGGGTGCTGGTCACCTGAGCTCACACATAGAGGGAGTATATAAGGTGGGCACCATCTTAGAACAGGGTTCAGTTCAGGCAGGAGGAGAAGAGCAGAGGAGCTCAGCCAGGAGGGCTGACAGGGAGCTGTGGCTCCGGCTGGGCCCAGCTCCAGAGCAAGGCCTGCAGAGAGAGAGAGAGAGAGGAGTGAGAAGGACCCAGAGAGGACACAAGAAGGAACCCCAAGATCCCAGAATAAGGACAGAAGGGTGAAGGGTTGGCGAACAAGGGTACCGGAACCCAAGCTGGCAGAGGCCAAAACGAACCTTAACCAGGAACCGGAGGTTGTGGGCAGGATCTGCCACGACCCTCACCAAATCCACTAGAAAGGCACACCGAGCATAGGGTCAGGGAGCCCAGAGGAGGCTTGACCACCAAGAGACCCGAGGTAGCCGGCCAAAAGTGGATCCCTGGTGGGAACGGCCAGAGGAAGGGAGAGTCAGAAAGGAGCTCAGGACCACGCTCCAGAATTGCCTGGGGGTTGGCCGAGTCCAGGACCTGGTGGACGCAGCACGGCTCGGGTGGTCACTCAAGGCCAGAGTGACCAAAAGAACACCAGTAAGTAAAAGCCCTGAACTGCATCTCCTGACTCTGAGTCTTCCTTCTGCATCTTCACAACCCCCATCATCTACACCTTCTGCCCTGAGGCCATACCCCTCCCGTTGGGGGTTATACCATCACTGCTGCACATATACCACCGGCCTCAGTGGACTGCTCTGCAGCGGCGGCTTCAAAGCCGCACTCAACGGGTGGCGTAGTCGACAATCAAGTTATCATCTACTGCCATAGACTGCCACTCAGTTTGACACCCTGGGCACGGACCGGGTCACCGCCACAAGGACTACTACCCCCATCGAGATCCGGCTCCGGGTATCCCCTACAGCACTGGCCCAGGGGGCGCGTCACTTACCCGGAGCCGGATCTCTTGAGGGTTGTAGTCTCGTGGCGGGGATCCGGTCCGTGCCCAGGGAGTCAGACTAAGTGGCGCTGTATTAGCGGTAGATGTTGGACGACTACGCCACCCGTTGAGTACAGCTGAGGAGCTGCTGCTGCAGGGCAGACCGCTGAGGCCGGTGGTAGGATTGTGCAGCGTGATAGTATAACCCCCAACGGGAGGGGTATGGCCTCAGGGCAGCCGACGTGGATGATGGGGGTAGCAGGAACCACTCGGAGACGGTACGGTGTAGTTCAGGGCCTTTACTGGTGACAAAGATAGACCCTCCCGGAGTACTGGCTAGCGATTGGGGCCTGGTCAGTCCTTGAGCAGATGGGATCTCCCCTGGCCAGGCGGAGTTGTAGGCCTCCCAAACTAACGATACTCTTCCGGCTACCTTGCTAGAGGCGGGTATAAGTAGCCCACGTCCCTGAGTGTACCGTGTGGTGCTCACCCGTATGGCCGGTGACTCGGGGCCTTCTAGTAGCTTCCGCTCCACGACGGCGGTGCTGGTCCCACGCGTGTGACCGTGCCTTCGGGTTTCTGGGCCAGAGGACCTGCAATCCCCTGCCGGTCGGTTTCTGCTGCTGGATAGGAGTTAGTCCCCACAGCCTCGGACTCCGGGTCCGGTGATAACTTCTCAGTCAGGGCGAGCTCTGCAGCTGCCAGCCCCTGACTCCTTGTAGCACTGCTCCCACAGAGCTCCTGATGTTCTTTTCCTATATCTGCTTCTCTGTCTCTACTTCTTCTCTACTCACTAACCCTGCCTCAGCCCTAGGTTTATATAGGGGAAGTTCTTCCCCTCCCTGGACTGGGCAGGAGGTGTGGCATGCATAGGATCCCTGACCAAGAGACCTCCCACCTGCTCTCAGACGTAATATCTCTATCACTGTGGCAATCAGACCCCTGGGGTGTCACATTCCCCCCTAGTGAAATTTAGTACTCCGGGACTAAACATATTTTTAGAAAAACATAACAAGGTATAAACAATAATAATACAATAAGAAAAACACATAAAGATGGTCACGGCGTGTCCGCAACCGGGTGCAGTTTTTGAAGAAAAGCAAGGTGTCCATTTCACCAAAACAGGGAGACGTAACCAGGTAGGGGTCTGTCCTGCCCCGTGTCCTTAACAGTCTTTAGTCCATTCCTAGGTTACGCTCCAACCATGTACAAAGGATTCCCGGTAAATCCACCAAGGACTCCTATAAATAACTAGAAACACATAATTATACACAAGCAACAAGAAAAACAGGTAACCACAAATAAAACAATTTATACATTTCAAATCCTCCAACGTGCGGGTAACTGGCCTCTAGTGGCCCTAGTGGACCTACGGAGCTGACTGTCTAGCCCTGAACTACAGGGTGTAGGAGCTGTCAAGGGTAAACTGGGCAGCTGTCTACCGGCTCTTTGGCTCACTAGGGGTACGGCAGGCTCACTATAAGCAGAGGGTTGATCCTCCTGTTCTGCTTGTGTGGAGTCTTCTGCCTCCTGGACCGGCTGTTCTTCCAGCTCTACCTGTTGCTCCGTAGGTGCTTGGGATGCTGGTTGGAGGAAGGTGAGTACGGGTACCACAACTGCGCCATTGACTTGAGTCCAAGACCGAGGGAAGTCTCCGAGCACAGTACTAACCATGTCTTCCCTTTCCTCTACGGGTCGAGGGTCTTCTTGTTCCTCTTCAGGGTTCCATAGCTGTTCGGGACACTTCTTCAGGTGATCACGGGATACAATGGTTGTGGTTTCCCCTCCGTCTTTACTGATGGTACAGACCTTTGGGTTGTCGTGGCTTGAGGGCAGTATGATGTACGGGTCCTTCTCCCACTGGTCGTCCAACTTGTGGAGCCGCCTTTTCCTCTTCAAGACCTGCTCTCCGGGTACCAGGGGAACAGCGGGAGCATACTGGTTGTAAGTTTTCTCTTGTCTTTCCCTAGCTTGACAGAGACTTCGCTCCACGCTCTCCTGTACTTTCCGGTACTGCTGCTGCCTCTCTGTGTCCCAGTCTGCTTCTGGTGAAGTGTCCTCGGGTGTCAGGACTCCCATCTCCAGGTCAACAGGTAGCTTACCAGGCCTTGCCCTCATCAGGTAAGCCGGGGTACAGTTGGTGGAACCTACCGGGATGTGGTTGTATAGGTCCACCAGATCGGGCAGCTTCTCAGGCCACAGACTGCGTTCTTCCAGGGGCAACGTTTTCAGAAGATCCATTACCACCTGGTTCATTTTCTCACAAAGTCCATTAGTTTGCGGATGATAGGGTGTCGTCCTTATCTTCCGGCAGCCATACAGATTGCAGAATTCCTGGAAGACCTCCGCTTCAAAGGCAGGTCCCTGGTCCGTCAGCACTTGGTCCGGGTACCCGTGTGGATGGCAGAAGTGCTGCTGGAAGGCTCTAGCTGCTGTTCGAGCTGTTAAGTCCTTGACGGGGACGACAACCAAGAACCGGGAGTAGTGATCCACGATGGTTAGTGCGTAAACGTAGCCACTTCTGCTTGGGGTCAGTTTTACATGATCCAAGGCTACCAGTTCCAACGGCTGCCGGGTGACGATGGACTGCAGGGGAGTCTTCTGGCTGGCACGGTCCTTCCTTCTTAGGTTGCACGGGCCACAGTCTCTGCACCACCTCTCGATGGTTCCCCTCATGCCTACCCAGTGGAACCGTCCGCGCAGCAGGAACTCCAGCTTCTTCCATCCGAAGTGTCCAGCCCCGTCGTGGTATGCCTCCATCACCATGGCTGCGTCTCTCCGTGGCACCACTACTTGCCAGATTAGTTCATGCGTCCGGGAGTTAACCATTCTGCGGCACAACTTCCCCTTGTAAAGGAACAGTCGACTCTTCTCAGCCCACAGTTGCTTGACTTCCTCCGGAGCGTCTGGGTCAAGGCGAGCCTCTGGCCGAGTCAGCATCTCCTTCACCAGTCGGACGGCAGGGTCACTGTCTTGCGTTTCCTCCCAGTTGTAGTGAGGCAAGGGGTTAAACGTAGCGGCTTGCTTACTCCTTACCCGATGGGAATACTGGATAGTCCCATGACGGTGGAACGCGGGGAGTTCAACTTCTTCCAGTCCCTCTGGATCTTCTCCTACGTCCGGTAGGTTTGGCATCCTGGACAGGGCGTCCGCGTTGGTATTGGAGCGTCCTGCCCGGTATTTGATTGTGAACTCGTAGTTGGACAGACGGGCCATCCATCTCTGCTCTAGGGCACCGAGACTTGCCGTGTCCAGGTGTGTCAACGGGTTGTTATCCGTGTACACGGTGAACCGGGAAGAAGCGAGGTAGTGCTTAAAGCGTTCGGTGACTGCCCACACCACTGCCAGGAACTCTAGCTTAAATGAGCTGTAATTCTCAGGGTTTCTCTCGGTGGGTCGCAGTTTTCGGCTGGCGTAAGCGATTACTCGTTCTTTCCCCTGCTGGATCTGGGACAGCACGGCTCCTAGCCCGATGTTACTTGCGTCGGTGTAGAGGATAAAGGGCTGGCTGTAATCAGGGTACGCCAGGATTTCATCCCCCGTGAGGGCCATCTTCAGCTGGCGGAAGGACTCTTCTTCTAACTTCTCCCATCTGAAGGGTGGCTTCTGGTTCTTGGCCTTCCGGGACTGGCCTATCAGGAGGTCCTGCATAGGAGCTGCCTTTTTGGTGAAACCGGGGATGAATCTGCGGTAATAGCCTACCAACCCGAGGAACTGCCGCACTTCCTTTACACTGGAGGGACTTGGCCATTCCTTAATTGCGGTGATCTTATCAGGATCGGGAGCCACTCCATCAGCGCTCACCACGTGTCCCAGGTACTGCACCTTTGGTTTCAGGAGGTGACACTTGGAGGGTTTCACCTTTAGGCCGTAGCTTGCCAGAGCTTCGAACACTTCCGCCAGGTGTTTCAGGTGGTCCTCATACGTCTTGGAATATACGATGACATCGTCCAGGTACAACAAGACCGTCTCGAAGTTTCTGTGGCCCAGACAGCACTCCATTAATCGTTGGAAGGTCCCTGGTGCGTTGCAGAGTCCGAACGGCATGCAGGTGAACTCGCTAAGTCCCATCGGGGTGGTGAATGCGGTCTTCTCCCGGTCCGCCTCTGCTACAGGAACCTGCCAGTACCCACTAGTGAGATCCAAGGTAGAGAAGAAGTTAGCAGATCTTAAAGCAGCCAAAGACTCCTCTATCCTTGGTAAGGGGTACGCATCCTTGTGTGTGATACGGTTGATTTTCCGGTAATCTACACACATCCTCATGGTGTTGTCTTTCTTTTTGACTAAGACTAGTGGAGCTGCCCAGGGGCTACAGCTATCCCTGATCACCCCAGCCTCCTTCATGTCTCTAAGCATCCCCTTGGCGTGTTGGTAGTGTGCAGGGGGTACGGGTCGATACCTCTCTTTTATGGGAGGATGGTCTCCCGTGGGGATGTGGTGTTCTACCCCCTTGACTCGCCCGAAGTCTAACGGGTGTTTACTAAACACTCTCTCGTACTCTTGAACCACCCGATAGACTCCCTGTTTCTGATGTGAGGGAGTGGAGTCAGTACCCAAATGTAGTTGCTGACACCAGTCCTCCATTGTTTTCTTAGAGCCGTTACCTTCCTCCGGGGAAGATGGAGGCAAGGGTTCTACGGACTGTATGGAATCTTGATTGATGGTATACAATTTGGCTAGCGTGGCATACCGGGGCAGGTACACTTCCCTCTTCCCGATATTTATTATGCGAACGGGCACCCTCCCATGGCGTACATTGACCACCCCCCGTGCTGTCAAAATGGTGGGCCTACTGTTTGAGTAAACTGGTTCTACCATTGCCTACCTCTCAGACCAATAGCTGCCCGGCACCAAATCATCATTTCACTTTTCGGGGGCATGGCAGTAGGGAAAGGGTCACACATTCGCACGCTACCAATCTCACCACCGGAGAGTTCTAGCTGTTCTAGCTGTTGCCGTCACATCAGTGCCCGGATCTCTTTCTGGAGCACTCGCTGCTGGCCGGAGCTGGCGTTCTTGGCAACCTGCTGTAAAAGGAAAATCACCTCTGCAAGACAATTTTCAATTACATTAGTTCCTAGAGTTATCTTTGGGTGACTCTCGTGTTTGTCAATGTCTACAATGATCAGTCCCTGTGCTGCCAATTCGACTCTACCGATTTTAATGGTCACCTCTTTAAATCCAATCTGTGGCACGGGCTGACCATTGCTGGCGATGATACTCAAGTCGTCGTCAGGGTAGCGGGTGATATCCGAGTCATTCCAGTACTGCTTGAAGAGCACGTACGGGATGGTGGTGACCTGTGACCCGGTGTCCAGTAGGGCACTCATAGGAATGCCATCCAGTACCACGGGTAAGACTGGACGTCCTCCCACATATTTGTCGCGCCAGTTCGATGGGCCTGTTGATCTTTTTCCTGGAGGTTGGCCCTCTACCCCAGGTTGTGCCAGTTTAAAGGACAGTACCTTGCCATATGTCCGGGTTGATTGCAGCGGCGGCAGATGGGTCGTCCGTCCTCGTTGTATCGGTCGCTGGGTCTTCCTCTGGCCGGTGGGGTCCTCCTTGGTCGACGCCACGGGATGTCCTCCGGTCCGGATGCCAGCTGGATCTTCCCTGGAGTGGAAACCTGTAAAGACTGCACAGTTCGGGTTAGCGCAGCAACGCTTTTAGCTAGCTCTTGGACCTGATGGTGCAGGTCTGGAGCCGGGTCATTGTTCAAAGCCTGCGCATCAGCTCCCACAGGCCCTGCCGACAAGGGCGCCGCCTCCTGGTGGTAAGTGGTAGTGGGGCGTCTGTGGGTCACAACGCCACCTGGTGCCGGTTCTCGAAGCACCCGGATGGCTCTGTCCTTGAACTGTGCAAATCCCAGATGAGGGTCCTGTAAGGCCATTGCCCGCAACTGGGTTCGGTGGGCATTGCAATATAAACCCTCTATAAATTGTTCAGTCAACAGCCTGTCCTCGTCTCCCACGCCGTCAGGGTCGGTCTGCTTAATGGCTCTCAGGGCCTCTTGTAGGTTCAGGGCATAGTCCCTTATACTCTCATGTGCCCGCTGTTTGCACCCGTAGAATCTAAGCTTGATCTCGGCTGAGGTGCGGGTATCAAAGGTGTCCCTCAGCCGGGTTAGTATCCCTGCGACAGTCCTCCCCCCAGGTGGCCAGGACTTTACCTCCCTTTGGGCTGCCCCGGTTAATTGGGCCACCAGGATGCTCACTTTTTGCTCCTCTGTGAGGGGGTACACCTGGAAGAGGCTATCCAGCTTTTCTCTAAAGTCATGCAGGGTATGTGACTCCCCTGAGTACTGGGGTAGCCAGGCTGCCCCTGGGATATAGGGCATGGTGAAAGGCATGACCGCAACAGCGGTGGCGCTGGCGGGGGTTGAAGCGGTGAAGCTCTCCTCCGTATCCGACATCCTTCTCCCCCCTAGTGGACCGTGGCCTACCTTGCGATGATCCTCTTCCGTAGGCCGCGGCTCCGCAGTGGATCGTCAGGGTTGAGGACCTTCCGTCGCGCTCCTGTGACGTCGGCGTCTGCTGGGCTCCTTCCAGGACCTTACGCAACGTCCGGACGTGGGGCGGGGCTTCAGTTCTCGCGCGCTTTCGGAGTCCACGCCCCTCTTCTTCCCGCGCGGCGTCCTCAAGATGGCGTACAATGGCGGGAAAACTCCACGTATGGCGGGAAGAAGGCCGAAGATGGCGCCGGATGGCGGGAAAACTCCACCGATGGCGGGAAGGAAGCGGAAGATGGCGCCGGATGGCGGGAATCTTCACCACAGGTAAGTTTGAACAGTCTTTTTCAGGCACGCAGTACCCGGTGGTTGCGGGCACGAAATCCTGCCGACTACGCCAAAAGTTGACGCGCCCCTGGGCCTGTGTCGCGCTGCGTTGCGCACGCGGGAGCTTACCCGGAGCCGGATCTCTTGAGGGTTGTAGTCTCGTGGCGGGGATCCGGTCTGTGCCCAGGGAGTCAGACTAAGTGGCGCTGTATTAGCGGTAGATGTTGGACGACTACGCCACCCGTTGAGTACAGCTGAGGAGCTGCTGCTGCAGGGCAGACCGCTGAGGCCGGTGGTAGGATTGTGCAGCGTGATAGTATAACCCCCAACGGGAGGGGTATGGCCTCAGGGCAGCCGACGTGGATGATGGGGGTAGCAGGAACCACTCGGAGACGGTACGGTGTAGTTCAGGGCCTTTACTGGTGACAAAGATAGACCCTCCCGGAGTACTGGCTAGCGATTGGGGCCTGGTCAGTCCTTGAGCAGATGGGATCTCCCCTGGCCAGGCGGAGTTGTAGGCCTCCCAAACTAACGATACTCTTCCGGCTACCTTGCTAGAGGCGGGTATAAGTAGCCCACGTCCCTGAGTGTACCATGTGGTGCTCACCCGTATGGCCGGTGACTCGGGGCCTTCTAGTAGCTTCCACTCCACGACGGCGGTGCTGGTCCCACGCGTGTGACCGTGCCTTCGGGTTTCTGGGCCAGAGGACCTGCAATCCCCTGCCGGTCGGTTTCTGCTGCTGGATAGGAGTTAGTCCCCACAGCCTCGGACTCCGGGTCCGGTGATAACTTCTCAGTCAGGGCGAGCTCTGCAGCTGCCAGCCCCTGACTCCTTGTAGCACTGCTCCCACAGAGCTCCTGATGTTCTTTTCCTATATCTGCTTCTCTGTCTCTACTTCTTCTCTACTCACTAACCCTGCCTCAGCCCTAGGTTTATATAGGGGAAGTTCTTCCCCTCCCAGGACTGGGCAGGAGGTGTGGCATGCATAGGATCCCTGACCAAGAGACCTCCCACCTGCTCTCAGACGTAATATCTCTATCACTGTGGCAACCAGACCCCTGGGGTGTCACACATGCAAAAACGCTTGACAAACGCTTCTACCTGGCAGGAAAAACGCATGTAAAATCCGCATGCGTTTTTCCTGCCAAGGAGATGCGGAAAAAATATGCAGCATTTCTGCATCGTGGGCACTTAGCCTTAAAGTGCAGGAATTACCGTTCCTAATTTTAGCAGGAGCCCTGCTTCCCCACTATTTCTTAGAATGCTGTATTGTGCCATTCATGTTAATAACAGAGGAACAGCTCAACACAGGGATAATCCAGCAATGGTGTTCTATGGGAAATGCAAGTATCTACTAAACTGGACAGGTCATGAGTGGTTCTCTTAAACCCCTACAAACCATCAATAGTTCATTTTATGGTTATTAGATCATAACGTTTTTATGGCATTTATAGGAGATCGTGCAGCCCACAAGAAAAGAAAGAAGCTATATTTTACTTGTCAGAATAATGGGCTCCACACAGTCCTCCACAGAGAATAATGGCCACACATAGCCATCTATAGCCTATTATTCTGTATAAAGGACTATGTGGGGCCCATTATACTGTATGGAGGACTATGTGGTGCCCATTATTCTGTATGGAGAACTATGTGGTGCCCATTATTCTGTATGGAGGACTATGTGGGGCCAATTATTCTGTATGGAGGATTATGTGGGGCCCATTATTCTGTATGGAGGACTATGTGGGGCCCATTACTCTGTATGGAGGATTATGTGGTGACCATTATTCTGTATGGAGGACTATGTGGGGCCCATTATACTGTATGGAGGACTATGTGGTGCCCATTATTCTGTATGGAGGACTATGTGGGGCCCATTATTCTGTATGGAAGACTATGCGGGGCCATTATACTATATGGAGGACTATATAGGGCCATTATACTATACGGAGGACTATGTGGGGCCCATTATTCTGTATGGAGGACTATATCGGGCCCATTATTCTATATGGAGGACTATGTGGGGCCCATTATTCTGTATGGAGGACTATGTCGGGCCCATTATTCTATATGGAGGACTATGTGGGGCCCATTATTCTGTATGGATGACTATGTCGGGCCCATTATTCTGTATGGAGGACTATGTAGAGCCCATTATTCTGTATGGAGGACTATGTGGGGCCCATTATTCTGTATGGAGGACTATGCCGGGCCCATTATTCTATATGGAGGACTATGTGGGGCCCATTATTCTGTATGGAGGACTATGTCGGGCCCATTATTCTGTATGGAGGACTATGTGGAGCCCATTATTCTGTATGGAGGACTACGTGGGGCCCATTATTCTGTATGGAGGACTATGTGGAGCCTATTATTCTGTATGGAGGATTATGTGGGCCCATTATCCTGTATGGAGGACTATGTGGGCCCATTATTCTGTCGTAAGGACTATGTGGGGCCCATTATTCTTTATGGAGGACTTATATTGGGGCTATTATTCTGTATGGAGGACTCTGTGGGGCCCATTATTAGGTATGGAAAGCTATATGGGGCCCATTATTCTGTATGGAGGACTATATGGGCCCATTATTCTGTATGGAGGACTATGTGGGGCCCATTATTCTGTATGCAGGACTATGTGGGGCCCATTATTCTGTATGCAGGACTATGTGGGGCCCATTATACCGTATGGAGGACTATGTGGGCATGGGCGTACCCAGGATCAAAACTAGGAGGGGGCAAGCCATGGTCACAGATACCGAAGAGAAATATATATATAGTGCAATGCAAAGATTTAACTTCTTACATTCATGAGTGATATCTATTGTAAATTCCACAATAGCTCAGAAACCGGCGAATCGCTCCACACAGTATACTGGCCGCCATAAAATGCCCCATACAGGATATTGGTCCCCATATAACGCTCCATACAGGATACTGGCCCCCATATAATGCTCCATACAGAATACTGGCCCCCATATAACGCTCCATACAGAATATTGGCTCCCATATAATGCTCCATACAGTATACTGGCCCCAATATAACGCTCCATACAGAATACTGGCCCCCATATAACGCTCCATACAGAATACTGGCCCCCATATAACGCTCCATACAAAATACTGGCTCCCATATAATGCTCCATATAGTATACTGGCCCCAATATAACGCTCCATACAGAATACTGGCCCCCATATAACGCTCCATACAGAATACTGGCCGCCATAAAATGCCCCATACAGGATACTGGTCCCCATATAACGCTCCATACAGGATACTGGTCCCCATATAACGCTCCATACGGAATACTGGCCCCCATATAACGCTCCATATAGAATACTGGCTCCCATATAATGCTCCATACAGTATACTGGCCCCAATATAACGCTCCATACAGAAAACTGGCCCCCATATAACGCTCCAGGCAGGATACTGGCCCCCATATAATGCTCCATGCAGGATACTGGCCCCCATATAACGCTCCATACAGAATACTGGCTCCCATATAACGCTCCATACAGGATACTGGCCCGCATATAACGCTCCATACAGAATACTGGCCCCCATATAACGCTCCATACGGAATACTGGCCCCCATATAACGTTCCATACGGAATACTGACCCCCATATAATGCTCCATGCAGGATACTGGCCCCCATATAATGCTCCATGCAGGATACTGGCCCCCATATAATGCTCCATGCAGGATACTGGCCCCCATATAATGCTCCGTACAGAATACTGGCCCCCATATAACGCTCCATACAGAATACTGGCCCCCATATAACGCTCCATACAGAATACTGGCCCCCATATAACGTTCCATGCAGGCTGTTCCCCACACATAATGCCTCATGCAGGCTGTCGTCCCCCCACATAATGCCCCACGCAGGCTGTTCCCCCCACATAATGCCCCATGCAGGCTGTTCCCCCCCACATAATACCCCATGTAGGATGTCACCCCACCTTATAATGCCCCATGCAGGATGACACCCCCCCTCCCTTATAATGCCCCATGCAGGATGTCACACACACACCCTCCCTTATAATGCCCCATGCAGGATGTCACACCCCCCTCCCTTATAATGCCCCATGCAGGATGTCACCCCCCCCTTATAATGCCCCATGCAGGATGTCACCCCCCCTCTCATAATGCCCCATGCAGGATGTCACACACTCCCCCTTATAATGCCCCATGCAGGATATCACACACACCCCCCTTATAATGCCCCATGCAGGATGTCACACACACACCCCCTTATAATGCCCCATGCAGGATGTCACACACACCCCACACCCCCTTATAATGCCCCATGCAGGATGTCACACACCCCCACCTCACCCCCTCCCTTATACTGCCACAGGCCTCCATATAATAAAAAAAAAAATCAAATACTCACCTCACATCTCACCTGCTGCCGCTGCTCCGGACTCCAGCGTCGCCGGCCTCATCCCGCTCTGCGCTCTGACTGCTCAGGAGAGAGCGCGGTGTAAAGACGTCACCGCGCCCTCTGACCTGAGACGTCACAGTGCAGCAGCCGCGGAGGATGCAGGAGCTGCTGCGGAGGCACGGGGAGGGGTAAGTATTGTGCCGGGTGCCGGGGCCCTGAGCAAGCGGGGGGAAGCGGGCGCTGACGGTGAGAGGCCCCCCCCCCGCCTGCTCAGGGCCCCGGCATTTGCCCGGGTGCGCCGGGTGCTGACGCCGGCCCTGGTGTGCGGCATGCGTGCCTGCTTCTAGGGGGGGGCAGCTGCCCCCCCCCCTGCCCCACGTTGGGTATGCCCATGTATGTGGGGCCCATTATTCTGTAGTGAGGACTATGTGGGGCCCATTATACTGTACGGAGGACTATGTGGAGCCATTATACTGTATGGAGAGCTATGTGGGGCCCATTATTCTGTAGTGAGGACTATGTGGGCCCATTATTCCGTATGGAGGACTATGTGGGACCCATTATTCTGTATGGAGGACTATGTGGGGCCCATTATTCTGTATGGAGGACTATGTGGGGCCCATTATACTGTGTGGAGGACTTTGTGGGGCCCATTATACTGTATGGAGGACTATGTGGAGCCATTATACTGTATGGAGAGCTATGTGGGGCCCATTATTCTGTATGGAAAGCTATGTGGGGCCCATTATTCTGTAGTGAGGACTATGTAGGGTCCATTATTCTGCATGGAGGACTTTGTGGGGCCCATTATACTGTATGGAGGACTATGTGGAGCCATTATACTGTATGGAGAGCTATGTGGGGCCCATTATTCTGTATGGAAAGCTATGTGGGGCCCATTATTCTGTAGTGAGGACTATGTAGGGTCCATTATTCTGCATGGAGGACAATGTGGGGCCTATTATTCTGTATGGAGGACTACTGTATATGAGGCCCATTATTCTGTATACAGGTTGGCCCTCAACTTTTTCCAAGTTTTTTTATTTTGGCCCTCTGTGTCTTTGAGTTTGACATCCCTGATGTAGGTAGAAGTGAGAGGAGGAGGGGGAGCTCTGCCTCTAACTCCTTCTTCGTCCCATCTATATAGAATTGTATCTGTAGTAACTGCCATCTCCTATCTCAGTAATGGGAAAGTTTGTCTTCACTGAAAACAGATTTTACCTCAGAATTGAGGATTTTGATAATTACTGATCAATTCTGTCAGAGAAAGAAGCACATTTCTCTGATAAGATATATTACAAAGTTGCTTATTCTCATGTGCACTATTGATTTGTGAAATAAAAATTAAAATGACGGTTACTTTTTAATTTTTCCCTGTCTCGGCTCCTTTAGACTATTAGATGCCCGGAGAAAATTTATCTGGATTTGAATGCAAGATAAGAAGAACAAAATGTCCACCATACATATATTTAAAATTTGTTGGTAATAGTGTCACCATGGATTCTGTATACATGGAAAAGTAGTACAGTTTTTAAGATGCTGTAAAATGTTTCTTTCACCACCTTGTACAGGACGTTTATTACGTGTGAGTAATTGTGATATAATATGTGACTGTTTGTTAAACGCCCTGGTGTCATAATTGCTCTAAGAATACAGAATCATGAACATGGAATCCTATACCACATAAAGACGTGGCTACAAATGCCGATGAGTTGTAGCTAAAGAGAACATGTTATTGTACAAACACAGATCATCCAGGAGCTCTTAATCACTCTGTCAGTGCTCATGAGTCTGTGGTATATAGCGGTTAACCCTTTCAGGCCATATGCTCGCTTTTATCTTGAACAACTACAGCTGAAATTACATTTGTGCAGATTTTGTGGCAATATTTTGAGCCAAAATCAAGACTAAACCAAACAGAAAGAGGAATATAAAGGAAAGGTTTTTTTAAAAAAAAATTGCCACATGGTTACAGAGATATAGACTTTATCATTTATCTAAGAAGACCTGACACCAGGTCAACAGTGGCCAGTTGTTGCTCTTGTTCTATTTCTGCCTCCTCAGACCCTCCTTAGTAAAGACCATAAGGCCACAACACCACTATCAGTATTCGGTCAGTATTTTTTCTCAGGAGTGGGAGCCAAAACCAGGAGTGGGTGATAAAGGCAGAATTGGTGACTTGTTTCTATTATACCTTTTCTCTGATTGTTCCTAACCTGGTTTTGGCTCCCACTCCTGAGAAAAAATACTGACCGAATACTGATAGTGGTGTTGTGGCCTTATGGTCTTTACTAAGGAGGGTCTGAGGAGGCAGAAATAGAACAAGAGCAACAACTGGCCACTGTTGACCTGGTGTCAGGTCTTCTTTAAAAGGAATCTGTCACCTGGTTTGCAGGTGAGACCAGGGTAAAGTAGAGACAGAGAGCCTGCTTCCAGCAATTTGTCAGTGGGCTGCTTGCTGTAGGTTTCATAAAATCACTATTTTATCAGCAGGAGATTATTACAATAGGACTTGTAAACTTGCTGCCAGGTAGTCCTCCATATTATGGAGATCTATAACCCCTTCTCCACCACTGATTGATAGCTTTCTGCCTATGCACAGTGTAAACAGAAAGCTGTCAATCAGTGGTGTAAGTGGAGTTTACAGAGCTCAGCATTAGAGAACCGCTAGATTTGCAGCAGACATAACAGTGATTTTATCAAAACTGCAGCAAGCAGCCCAGTAAGTGACACAAAACTAGAATCAGAGACACTGCTCCTTGAACTATAGTGCCACTTATTTGATTTAGCTATCCTAAAAGTAAATACTGACCTTTTATTGAGCTTTTCCACATGACTTAGGATAAGAAGCCAAAGCTGACAATCCATTCGCAGGCACATGTTTCGAGGTGTTTGTCCATCATCAGTGCAAAGTAGGAGGTCTGATTTGGCTGGGTGAGAGACCTCTGACAGGATTAGTGGCAAACACCCTGAAACACATGACTGCAAATAAAGTGTCTGGTTTTTCTTCTTATCCTCCAGTACCTCTAATACTGTCAGAGGAGCATACTCAGATGCACCTATTGACCCTGTATAATAAATCATGTGATAGCAGCATTGCAAGCACAGCTCAGCAATGTATCCTGAAGAGCTCACCGATACCAGCTGCATTTGCTCCTAATAACCATGTCTAATTCAGAAAAAAATACACCTAAGACCTTTTCTAATAAGAAATCCCACAGGTTCCCTCAAGCAGGGACAGCTGTGTTGTAGCAAAGCTCAGCTATTCTATGCTCAGTCTGCAATGATCATGCTTTGAACATCCCCATGAACAACCAATGAAATGTGGACCTTGTAAATGGAGATGATAAAGATAAAAGAGATGATAAAATCTTTTGACATTTGAATTCATAGCGCTCAACTACTTTTTCCCAATAATTTAATTTACAGCAATTGACTCGACATGAATTCCAATACTGCAAAGCCTCCAACTGTCCTGAAAAAAATAATGTAATATTCTGAGGCCCCCTAGAACTGAATCCAATTCCTTTCAAGTTCTTTAACAAAAACACAGCCTTAGTAGTATCAAAGTGACCTCACTATAGAAATGTATGAAAACCCTTTTGTAATCAACAGCCACGTTAATAAAACAACACATTGACAGATTTTTCATGTTTATTAAAATTAAAAAATGGTCCAAACTTATACCTATCATTAGGTAGACTGTTCTGTGCAGAACACTGACTCAAACTGATGATGTAGCTGTCAGAGGTAACATCATATTGCTGTGGCTAAACTGATGATGTCGCTGTCAGAGGTAACATCATATTGCTGTGGCTAAACTGATGATGTCGCTGTCAGAGGTAACATCATATTGCTGTGGCTGAGACGAGTGATGTGCCATATATACCAAAACACCTTTCACTTCCTCTCCTCCAATACAACACTATTATTAACTTTCGACAATTTTTTAAACCCAATTATTTAAGCCTTGACAAAAAAGGGATATAAAGAAAGAAGTGCTAAGTAGGTAGGTACAGGTACAGAAAGCAAAATGTCATAGCAGGCCACAGTATAGGTGTCATATATGAGCTATATATATGTCTTTTCCATATCCGTGGGTGCTATTCCTTTTGTGGACGTCCAACTTAGTACGTGTTTTTGAGGATTCAAGGAAAACAGCATATCCACAAATCTCATTAAAAAAAACTTTACTTTTTTATTGATTTTCCATAAGAAGTTTGTAGTGCCACTACGAATAAGGTCAGAGACGCCAGAAACGCATCAGTGAATTTTCAGATTATGCCTTGTTGATTTTAATCTTTTTTTCTATTTCTTATAGATAATCAATAAAGAAGTAACATTTTTAATAAGAAGTGTGGATATGCCATTTTTCTTTAATTCTCAAAAAATTTACAGGTTTATGGTTGGCAAATTGGAATAATAAAACAGGTGTGCAAAAAGAGATATGGACAGTTAAACATCTAGATATTAAAAAAAATCTATTGTTTTAACAGAATTGAACCCTTCTCAAAAAGGTCATAACAAAAAATGCAACAGCAGACCACAGGATAGGTGTGGAGTATAATTTGGGGTGTATGGTTGTCACATTAGACTAGTAATAAAACAGATGTGCAAAAAACAGAAATGCACAGTTACATGTCTAGATTGAGTTTTGTTTTTTTTTAACAAAATTCAAATTCCTTCTTAAAAAGGACATAATAAGAAATAATAAGTAAGTACACAACAAAAAGCCAACATCTGCAACAGGGCACTGTATTGGTGTGGCATGTAAGATTGTAACATTTTGCAAAATAGACAGTCGCAGTTAAATATCTGGATTTTGGGGAATTTTCTTTTATATTTTTAAAAAAACAATTATTCCACCCTTCACAATAAGGATTGCACAAGATATGCAAAAACTTAGTACAGTTGTTTGTGAAAAGCAAGCAGACAATCTCTTACTGGCTCTGATTTTAGATTTAATTTTCAATAAAAAAAAATATTGCGCTGGCTTGCTGATTTCTAGTGTAGTAAGATAGAAGAAAAAGTGTGAGGCTAGGGTCACATGACAGTACTTTCTCTCATCTGAAAGAATCAGGCCTATTATGCTAATCACTCTCTGATTGGAGTTTGATCAGAGTGTGATTGCAGTGTGATCCAATTTTCTCAGATGAGGAGAAGATGGAAGAGAAAAAATTCTCCATCTTCTCCATTCTGTCAGTTCGTGAAAATCGGACTGCACTCAAATGTCATCCGAGTGCAGTCCGATGGCTTCATGGACTCATTGACTTTCAAGGCCGAGTGCGATCCAAATATTGGATGCAAATGGAGCAGGCTCCGATTTCTTTCTCGGGCAGACTCTGTCCAAGGAAAAAATTGGACATGTGCACAGCCCCATAGAATAACACTGGTTCGAGTGCGATCCAATGCTTTGTCAGATCGCACTCAGTCGGAAACTGCAGTTGTCTGCACAAGCCTTAAGTGTAATTCATATGCATCTGGACAAATACTTCAGTGCTGCAATTGTACAACACATTAACGTCTTAAATATTTCCAATGTTTAAGGTCTTTCTCTTACTATCTCTATTGCTCAGCTATGTGCACTTTTGTCCTCTCACTATCTTAAACAATCCTAGAATAGCTGCTGCATTCTCTGCCTTGGCTTTTATACAGGCTATGATAGTCCCTCCTGTATGACTGCACTATATTATGTGATGTGATAGGTGCAAGGTATTCTCGCATGGTCGTCTCTGAGGTCATTCGAACCTTCTGTTCAATCTTCTACAAAGTGTAAAATGGCGAAAAATGTATGTTGGGCTTATATTATATATTAACAATAGTCAAGCAGGTACTGTGCTTTGTAAAAAAACAAATACCAATGTTGGAATGAGCTTTAACAGTGGCAGTAGGCCATTGTAAATATGAGCATTAGTTTTTTTAATAACTTTGAGTGAGCTAGTTCTTCATGTTTCACATGCTCATATGTTTGCAGATGAGAGATTTTTAGATGAGTGTTCAGCATACATTAGGATTATGTACAGTGTAGTGATTAATTCTAGTGTTTCTTACAGTTTCAGAATCACACAATTTTGCCAGAGGGTTTTCTTTATTCCCTGGCAAGGAATAGTTATGATATTTTCATCTAATACTTAGATTTCAAAGCCTTTGAGGCTGATTGAAAGACTTTACAGCATTCCTATTAATATTCTTTTTTCGTCACCCATTATCTTTCAGCATGTAAGTTATCTTATAAAATGTTTCAAAACACTGGCTATTATAATGTGTTGCTCCTCCATTCCCCATTTTATTGCCGTCTTTTATCATTGCTGCAGATACAACAACACTTTCAATCTGTGTTAATCTCAACATTAATCCGCACTTGTTTGCTGCCAAATGTAAAAGTTTAAATTCCAGTACTGCGGGGAGAGGTGTTTGCTCGGTTTAAGAGGTATGCAGTATTTTTTTTATAGCTGTTTATTGTCTTATTAACCTGCGATGGCTTGGAGAGAAAATCTTTTGCATAAAAATGCAATGGTCCCAGTTTTTCCAGGTGAAGGAACCATATTTAAAGGGTCACTAATCTGAAACTGAAAGCCAATTAAAACATAAAGTCATCATGCAATATTCATAAAAGTGAATACAACTTACACGATAGACTAATAGCTTAGATGTCTCATGTATTAAAACCCTCAATTCTCTATTTTCTGGCATCTTAGACAACGAAGCTTAAAAGTTTCAAGTGTGATTAGTAGATTTAAAGAGGATTGTCCTACAATTACAAGATTCCTGGATGTCTCATCATTAGGACTCCCAGTAATCATGAGAATAGGGGTCTGGTGTCCCCAGTGTTTCATGTCTCAGGCCCAAACATGCTCATGGTCTTAGACCACAGCAACGCTCATCACCATCACACATACAGTCTCCACTGTCTCAGCCTATAGCAGGGGTGAGGAACCTTCTTTCTGCCTAGGGCCATTTGGATATTTATACCATCCTTTGGGGGCTGCACAAATTGAGCGTTAACTCTGCTCACAAAGTATGTCTTCACGCTAGCACTGGTGTCAGGACGTAATCTTTCATTGCACGCGCCTCAGAATTCAGTAGTGAACACTGTTTGCGTGTGCTTACAGAGCAAGAAGAAATTAAAAGACTGGTGGCCATCAAAACACAACTGCTTGCCCAAGCACTGTGGTCCCCAGTAATCTGCCCAGGGGCCAGAGAAAAGGTCGTCGCGGGCCGTAATTGGCCCTTGGGCCTGAGGTTCCCCACCCCTGGGCTACAGTACAACTCATCGTTTAGGCCATAGCCCCTCTGACTTTTTCTCAAGCCTCAACACAGAGGTCACGGTCTAGTTGGTGTCTCATGTCACCCTTCCTTCCAAAAGGCAAGCAGTCAATTCTTCCAGGTCACTTTGGGGGTATCAATCTAGGGTCTATCTTTTAGTCAGAGTCATTATCCAATTTGCTGAGGTGGACCATCAATAACCACTGCCTTGATGTCTCTAACTTTACTTGGCAGGTTCAACGTGGCAGCAGTTCTAAGTAAGCCTACACTAAGTCACCAACTGGCATGCCTTTGGCTGACTGCGCTTATTGCCACATTATTCATTAATACCATCAGCAGCAACTGATTACAAGAAGCAGTAGAATGGCCGTGACTGAGGAGACCCAACATCATAACCAAAATGTTCCCATGTAAAAATACCACACTCACATATATATAAAACAAAACTCTCTTTGATGGAGATTTTATATATAGAGCAAAAATCTCTTTTAATGGAGGTCGGTCACAGCATAAAAGATTAGGTAAATCTCAGGGATAAGGCACGATTGACCTAATGAACAAACGGTACAAAACGTTATGCAACAGCTGGACTCCCAGCGCAAGTCAGCTTTCGTACAAAACCATCAACATTGTGAAAATTGACCGCTGCTGTGACTTAGTACAGACACCTAACATGAACAGGGGTATAACAGATGACAAAAGGGAAGGGAGGGTGGGACACAAGTCTCCGAGTGCCACGCAATGAGGAGAAACCGGAAGAGGAAGGGTTTAGAGCTTATAAAGGGGGAAAAGTTTGAGGAAAGAGGGGATCATTGGCTGCAGCAAATAAAGGAGAAGAATCAGACATGGGACACATAAATTAACCCCTCATAACAGGGAACAGCAGTCAGGGGCATACAGTCTATAAACTGATATGCCCTACAGACTGCTAAGACCCAACATCTTAGTCAAAACGTTCCCATGTAAAAATACCCCACTCACATCTATATGAAACAAAACTCTCTTTAATGGAGACATCACATATATCTATATATATTAACTAGCCCGTTATTGAGCCCGTTCTACGCCCGGGTGGTGAGCATTTTTATTGGTATATGGTCTCCCATGCTGGTATTTGCGCTGCCCCCATCCTGTCTCCACCATCCTATCCTGGTATGCATGGCACCCCTCACCCCCAATCCTTGTATGCATGGCACCCCTCATCCCCAATCCTGGTATGCATGGCATCCCTCATCACAAATCCTGGAATGCGTGGCACCCATCATCCCAAATCCTGGTATGCGTGGCACCCCTCATCCCCAATCCTGGTATGCATGGTACTCCTCATTCCTATCCCAGTATGCGTGGTGGCACCCCTCACCCCCAATCCCGGTATGCGTGGTACCCCTCACCCCCAATACCGGTATGCATGGCACCCCTCACCACCAATCCCGGTATGCATGGCACCCCTCACCCCCAATCCTGGTATGCATGGCACCCCCCGCTCCCAATCCCGATATGCATGCCACCCCTCACCCCAAATCCTGGTATGCATGGCACCCTTCACCCCCAATCCCGGAATGCATGGCACCCTTCAACCTTATCCTGGTATGCATGGTACCCCTCATCCTGGTATGCATGGTGCCCCGCATTCCTATCCTGGTATGTATGGTACCGCTCATCACTATTCTGGTATACATGGCACCCCTCATCCCCCAATCCTGGTATGCATGGTCCCCTCACCTCCGAATCCTGGTATGCATGGTCCCCTCACCCCCCAATCCTGGTATGCATGGTACCCCTCATCCTGGTATGCATGGTCCCCTCACCCCCCAATCCTGGTATGTGTGGTACCCCTCAGCCCCCAATCCTGGTATGCATGATCCCCTCACCCCCCAATCCTGGTATTTGTGGTACCCCTCACCCCCCAATCCTGGCATGTATGGTACCCCTCACCCTCCAATCCTGGTATGCATGGTCCCCTCACCCCCCAATCCTGGT
Organism: Phyllobates terribilis; assembly: GCF_046119375.1. Taxonomy (NCBI): domain Eukaryota; kingdom Metazoa; phylum Chordata; class Amphibia; order Anura; family Dendrobatidae; genus Phyllobates; species Phyllobates terribilis. The sequence goes on from NW_027362762.1 coordinate 150,132,217, forward strand.
ATGTGTGGCCCCCTCATCCCCCAATCCTGGTATGCATGGTCCCCTCACCCCCCCCAATCCTGGTATGTGTGGTACCCCTCACCCTCCAATCCTGGTATGTATGGCACCCCTCACCCTCCAATCCTGGTATGTATGGCACCCCTCACCCCCCAATCCTGGTATGCATGGTCCCCTCACACCCCAATCCTGGTATGCATAGTCCCCTCACCCCCTAATGCTGGTATGTGTGGCCCCCTCATCCCTTTCACGCTGTACACACATACAAAAAAATAAACACTTATACTCACCTTTCTTCTCTGTGCTCCAGCACCGCGCTGTCCGGCGCCATTTTGCTGAAGACGCACTGCGAATGTGTATTCAGTCAAATGGCGCCGGATAGCGCTATGCGCATGCGCCGATCCGACAACTCACTCCTGCCCTGATCTCCGGCGAAGAGAGGCGCCGCGGCAACGCTCCTCCCGGTCAGGTAAGTATCTAAGTATGGCGCCGGAGATCGCGGTATGCGTTCAGTGCCTATGCATACTGCGATCTCCGGTGCCATACACACTCCTCTTACCTGTAACGGCTTCATGCGTTCTTCTGTCTGGAGCCAGACTGCGTGTCACGCATGCGCAGTCTATAAAGACTTCAGACAGAGACACTCATCCCCAGTTATATTATAGATATATCTAGATACATATAGAAATGTATCTATATTATAGATGGATAGATACATATACATCTATATATATATATATATATATATATATATATATAACAGAAATCTCTTTTTTTAATGGATGGAGGTCGGTCACAGGATAAAAGGTAAGGTAAATCACAGGGATAAGGCACGACTGGCCTGATGAACAAATGGTACAAAGCGTTATGTGACGCTCCCCTGGGCCTGTGTCGCGCTGCGTTGCGCACGCGGGAGCTTACCCGGAGCCGGATCTCTTGAGGGTTGTAGTCTCGTGGCGGTGACCCGGTCCGTGCCCAGGGAGTCAAACTGGACGGCAGTAGATGTAGTACGACTACGCCACCCGTTGAATGCAGCTTATGGAGCTGCCGCTGCAGGACAGTCCGCTGAGGCCGGTGGATGGATGGTGCAGCGGGGATGGTATAACCCCCAACGGGAGGGGTATGGCCTCAGGGCAGCCGACGTGGATGATGGGGGTAGCAGGAACCACTCAGAGACGGTGCGGTGTAATTCAGGGTCTTTACTGGTAACAACGATAGACCCTCCCGGAGTACTTGCTAGCGAACGGGGCCTGGTCAGTCCTTGAGCAGATGGGATCTCCCCTGGCCAGGCGGAGTTGTAGGCCTCCCAAACTGACTGTACTCTTCTGGCTACCTTGCTAGAAGCGGATATAAGTAGCCCACGTCCCTGAGTGTACCGTGTGGTGCTCACCCGTATGGCCGGTGACTCGGGGCCTTCTAATGGCTTCCGCTCCACGATGGCGGTGCTGGTCCCACGCGTGTGACCGTGCCTTCGGGCTTCTTGGCCAGAGGACCTGAAATCCCCTGCCTGACGGATTCTGCTGCTGGGTAGGAATTAGTCCCCACAGCCTCGGACTCCGGGTCCGGTAAGAAATCTTCTCAGTCAGGGCGAGCTCTGCAGCTGCCAGCCCCTGACTCGTAGTAGTATTGCTCCCACTGAGCTTCTGCTGTTTCTTCCTATGCTGCTTCTTGTCTCTACTCTCCTTGACTGCTCACCCTGCTTCAGCCCCGGGTTTATATAGGGGAAGTTCTTCCCCTCCCAAGACTGGGCAGGAGGTGTGGCATGCACAGGATCCCTGACCAAAGGACCTCCCACCTGCTCTCAGACATAATATCTCTATCACTGTGGCAACCAGACCCCTGGGGTGTCACATTCCCCCCTAGTGAAATTTAGTACTCCGGGACTAAACATATTTTAGAAAAACATAACAAGATATAACAATAACAATACAATAAAGAAACACATAAAGGTGGTCACGGCATGTCCGTAACCGGGTGCAGTCTTTGAAGAAAGCAAGGTGTCCATTTCACCAAAACAGGGAGACGTAACCAGGTAGGGGTCTGTCCTACCCCGAGTCCTTAACAGTCTCTAGTCCATCCTGGGTTACGCTCCAACTATGTACAAGGATTCCCGGTAAATCCACCAAGGATTCCTAAAAATAACTGGAAACACAAAATTATACACAAGCAACAATACACAGATAAACATAAATAAAACAATTTATACACTTCAAATCCTCCAGCGTGCGGGTAACTGGCCCCTAGTGGCCCTAGTGGACCTACGGAGCTGACTGTCTGGCCCTGAACTACAGGGTGTAGGAGCTGTCAAGGGTAAACTGGGCAGCTGTCTACCGGCTCTTTGTCTCACTAGGGGTACGGCAGGCTCACTATAAGCAGAGGGTTGATCCTCCTGTTCTGCTTGTGTGGAGTCTTCTGCCTACTGGACCGGCTGCTCTTCCAGCTCTACCTGTTGCTCCGTAGGGGCTTGGGATGCTGGTTGGAGGAAGGTGAGTACGGGTACCACAACTGCACCATTGACTTGAGTCCAAGACCGAGGGAAGTCCCCGAGCACAGTACTAACCATATCTTCCCTTTCCTCTATGGGTCGATGGTCTTCTTGTTCCTCTTCAGGGTTCCTCAGTTGTTCGGGACACTTCTTCAGGTGGTCCCGGGATACAATGGCTGTAGTTTCCCCTCCGTCTTTACTGATGGTACAAACCTTCGGGTTCTCGTGGCTTGAGGGCAGTACGGTGTACGGGTCCTTCTCCCACTGGTCGTCCAACTTGTGGAGCCGTCTCTTCCTCTTCAAGACCTGCTCTCCGGGTACCAGGGGAACAGCGGGAGCATACTGGTTGTAAGTTTTCTCTTGTCTTTCCCTAGCCTGACAGAGACTTCGCTCCACGCTCTCCTGTACTCTCCGGTACTGCTGCTGCCTCTCTGTGTCCCAGTCTGCTTCTGGTGAAGTGTCCTCGGGTGTCAGGACTCCCATTTCCAGGTCAACAGGTAACTTACCAGGTCTTGCCCTCATTAGGTAAGCCGGGGTACAGTTGGTGGAACCTACCGGGATGTGGTTGTATAGGTCCACCAGATCGGGCAGCTTCTCAGGCCACAGACTGCGTTCTTCCAGGGGCAACGTTTTCAGAAGATCCATTACCACCTGGTTCATTTTCTCACAAAGTCCATTAGTTTGCGGATGATAGGGTGTCGTTCTTATCTTCCGGCAGCCATACAGAGTGCAGAATTCTTGGAAGACCTCCGCTTCAAAGGCAGGTCCCTGGTCTGTCAACACTTGGTCCGGGTACCCGTGTGGACGGCAGAAATGCTGCTGGAAGGCTCTCGCTGCTGTTCGAGCTGTTAAGTCCTTGACGGGGACGACAACCAAGAACCGGGAGTAGTGATCCACGATGGTTAGTGCGTAGACGTAGCCACTTCTGCTTGGGGTCAGTTTTACATGATCCAAGGCTACCAGTTCCAACGGCTGCCGGGTGACGATGGACTGCAGGGGAGTCTTCTGGCTGGCACGATCCTTCCTTCTTAGGTTGCACGGGCCACAGTCTCTGCACCACTTCTCAATGGTTCCCCTCATGCCTACCCAGTGGAATCGCTCGCGCAGCAGGAACTCCAGCTTCTTCCACCCGAAGTGTCCAGCTCCGTCGTGGTATGCCTCCATCACCATGGCTGCGTCTCTTCGTGGCACCACTACTTGCCAGAGTAGTTCATGCGTCCGGGAGTTAACCATTCTGCGGCACAACTTCCCCTTGTAAAGGAACAGTCGACTCCTCTCCGCCCATAGTTGTTTGGCTTCCTCCGGAGCGTCTGGTTCAAGGCAAGCCTCCGGGCGAGTCAGCATCTCCTTCACCAGTCGGACGGCAGGGTCGCTGTCTTGCGTTTCCGCCCAGTTGTAGTGAGGTAAGGGGTTCAACGTAGCAGCCTGCTTACTCCTTACCCGGTGGGAGTACTGGATAGTCCCATGACGGTGGAACGCAGGGAGTTCAACTTCTTCCAGTCCCTCCGGATCTTCTCCTTCGTCCGGCAGGTTGGGCATCCTGGACAGGGCGTCTGCGTTGGTATTGGAGCGTCCGGCCCGGTATTTGATTGTGAACTCATAGTTGGACAGACGGGCCATCCACCTCTGCTCCAGGGCACCGAGTCTTGCCGTGTCCAGGTGTGTCAACGGGTTGTTATCCGTGTACACGGTGAACCGGGAAGAAGCGAGGTAATGCTTAAAGCGCTCGGTGACTGCCCATACTACGGCCAGGAACTCTAGCTTAAATGAGCTGTAATTCTCGGGATTCCTTTCGGTGGGTCGCAGCTTTCGGCTGGCGTAGGCGATTACTCGTTCCTTCCCCTGCTGGATCTGGGACAGTACGGCTCCTAGCCCGATGTTACTGGCGTCGGTGTAGAGGATAAAGGGCTGGCTATAATCCGGGTACGCCAGGATTTCGTCCCCCATGAGGGCCATCTTCAGCTGGCGGAAGGACTCTTCTTCCAGCTCCTCCCATTTGAAGGGCGGCTTCTGGTTCTTGGCCTTCCGGGACTGGCCTATCAGGAGGTCCTGCATAGGTGCTGCCTTTTTGGTGAAACCGGGAATAAACCTTCGGTAGTAGCCTACCAACCCGAGGAACTGCCGCACTTCTTTTACGCTGGAGGGGCTTGGCCATTCCTTAATTGCGGTGATCTTATCAGGGTCGGGAGCCACTCCGTCAGCGCTCACCACGTGTCCCAGGTACTGCACCTTTGGCTTCAGGAGGTGACACTTGGAGGGTTTCACCTTTAGGCCGTAACTCGCCAGAGCTTCGAACACTTCCGCCAGGTGTTTCAGGTGGTCCTCATACGTCTTGGAATATACGATGACATCGTCCAGGTACAACAGGACCGTCTTGAAGTTTCTGTGGCCCAGACAACACTCCATTAGTCGTTGGAAGGTTCCTGGTGCGTTGCAGAGTCCGAACGGCATGCAGGTGAACTCGCTAAGTCCCATCGGGGTGGTGAATGCGGTCTTCTCCCGGTCCGCCTCTGCTACAGGAACCTGCCAGTACCCGCTAGTGAGATCCAAGGTAGAGAAGAAGTTAGCAGATCTTAAAGCAGCCAATGACTCCTCTATCCTTGGTAAGGGGTACGCATCCTTGTGTGTGATACGGTTGATTTTCCGGTAATCTACACACATCCTCATGGTGTTGTCTTTTTTTCTGACTAAGACTAGTGGAGCTGCCCAGGGGCTACAGCTATCCCTGATCACCCCAGCCTCCTTCATGTCTCTAAGCATCCCCTTGGCATGTTGGTAGTGTGCAGGGGGTACGGGTCGATACCTCTCTTTTATGGGAGGATGGTCTCCCGTGGGGATGTGGTGTTCTACCCCCTTGACTCGCCCGAAGTCTAACGGGTGTTTACTAAACACTCTCTCGTACTCTTGAACCACCCGATAGACTCCCTGTTTCTGATGTGAGGGAGTGGAGTCAGTACCCAAATGTAGTTGCTGACACCAGTCCTCCTTTGTTTTCTTAGAGCCATTACCTTCCTCCGGGTGAGATGGAGGCAAGGGTTCCACAGATTGTATAGCATTTTGGTTAATGGTATATAATTTGGCTAGCGTGGCATACCGGGGCAGGTACACTTCCCTCTTCCCGATATTGATTATGCGAACGGGCACCCTCCCATGGCGTACATTAACCACCCCCCGTGCTGTCAAGATGGTGGGCCTACTGTCTGAGTAAACTGGTTCTACCATTGCCTGGTAGTCTCTACCTCTCAGACCAATAGCTGCCCGGCACCAAATCATCATTTCACTTTTTGGGGGCATGGCAATAGGAAAAGGGTCACACATTCTTACGCTACCAATCTCACCGCCGGAGAGTTCCACCTGTTGCCGTCGCATCAGTGCCCGGATCTCTTTCTGGAGCACCCGCTGCTCACCGGAGCTGGCGTTCTTGGCAACCTGCTGTAAAAGGAAAATCACCTCTGCAAGACAATTTTCAATTACATTAGTTCCTAGAGTTATTTTTGGGTGACTCTCATGTTTGTCAATATCTACAATGATCAGTCCCTGTGCTGCCAGTTCGACTCTACCGATTTTGATGGTCACCTCTTTAAATCCGATCTGTGGCACGGGCTGGCCATTGCTGGCGATGATACTCAAGTCGTCATCAGGGTAGCGGGTAATATCCGAGTCATTCCAGTACTGCTTAAAGAGCACGGACGGGATGGTGGTGACCTGTGACCCGGTGTCCAGTAGGGCACTCATGGGAATGCCATCCAGTACCACAGGCAAGACTGGACGTCCTCCCACATATCTGTCGCGCCAGTTCGATGGGCCTGGTGATCTTTTTCCTGGGGGTTGGCCCTCTACCCCAGGTTGTGCCCGTTTAAAGAACAGTACCTTGCCATATGTCCAGGTTGATTGCAGCGGCGGCAGATGGGTCGTCCGTCCTCGCTGTATCGGTCACTGGGTCTTCCTCTGGCCGGTGGGGTCCTCCTTGGTCGACGCCACGGGATGTCCTCCGGTCCGGATGCCAGCTGGATCTTCCCTGGGGTGGAAGCCTGTAAAGACTGCACAGTTCGGGTTAGCGCAGCAACGCTCTTAGCTAGCTCTTGGACCTGATGGTGTAGGTCTGGAGCCGGGTCATTGTCCAAAGCCTGCGCATCAGCTCCCACAGGCCCTGCCGACAAGGGCGCCGCCTCCTGGTGGTAAGTGATAGCAGGGCGCTTGTGGGTCACAACGCCACCCGGTGCCGGTTCTCGGAGCACCCGGATGGCTCTGTCCTTGAACTGTGCAAAGCCCAGATGGGGATCCTGTAAGGCCATTGCCCGCAACTGGGTTCGGTGGGTATTACAATACAGTCCCTCTATAAACTGTTCGGTCAACAGCCTGTCCTCGTTTCCCACTCTATCAGGGTCGGTCTGCTTAATGGCCCTCAGGGCCTCTTGTAGGTTAAGTGCATAGTCCCTTATACTCTCATGCGCTCGCTGCTTGCACCCGTAGAATCTAAGCTTAATCTCGGCTGAGGTGCGGGTATCAAAGGTGTCCTTCAGCCGGGTTAGTATCCCTGCGACAGTCTTCCTCCCAGATGGCCAGGATTTTACTTCCCTTTTGGCTGCCCCGGTTAGTTGGGCCACCAGGATGCTCACTTTTTGCTCTTCTGTGAGGGGGTACACCTGGAAGAGGCTATCCAGCTTTTCTCTAAAGTCATGCAGGGTATGTGACTCCCCTGGAGTACTGGGGTAGCCAAGCTGCTCCCGGGATATAGGGCATGGTGAAGGGCATAACTGCAGCAGCGGTAGCGCTGGCGGGGGTTGAGGCAGTGAAGCTCTCCTCCGTATCCGACATCTTCCTCCCCCCTAGTGGACCGTGGCCTACCTTGCGATGATCCTGTTCCGTAGGCCGCGGCTCCGCAGTGGATCGTCAGCGTTGAGGACCTTCCGTCGCGCTCCTGTGACGTCGGCGTCTGCTGGGCTCCTTCCAGGACCTTACGCAACGTCCGGACGTGAGGCGGGGCTTCAGTTCTCGCGCGCTTTCGGAGTCCACGCCCCTCTTCTTCCCGCGCGGCGTCCTCAAGATGGCGTCCAACGGCGGGAAAACTCCACGGATGGCGGGAAGAAGGCTGAAAATGGCGCCGGATGGCGGGAATCTTCACCATGGCGGGAAAACTTCACGGATGGTAAGTTTTAAAAGTCTCTTTTTCAGGCACGCAGTACCCGGTGGTTGCGGGCACGAAATCCTGCCGACTACGCCAAAGTTGACGCGCCCCTGGGCCTGTGTCGCGCTGCGTTGCGCACGCGGGAGTTTACCCGGAGCCGGATCTCTTGAGGGTTGTAGTCTCGTGGCGGTGACCCGGTCCGTGCCCAGGGAGTCAAACTGGACGGCAGTAGATGTAGTACGACTACGCCACCCGTTGAATGCAGCTTATGGAGCTGCCGCTGCAGGACAGTCCGCTGAGGCCGGTGGATGGATGGTGCAGCGGGGATGGTATAACCCCCAACGGGAGGGGTATGGCCTCAGGGCAGCCGACGTGGATGATGGGGGTAGCAGGAACCACTCAGAGATGGTGCGGTGTAATTCAGGGTCTTTACTGGTAACAACGATAGACCCTCCCGGAGTACTTGCTAGCGAACGGGGCCTGGTCAGTCCTTGAGCAGATGGGATCTCCCCTGGCCAGGCGGAGTTGTAGGCCTCCCAAACTGACTGTACTCTTCTGGCTACCTTGCTAGAAGCGGATATAAGTAGCCCACGTCCCTGAGTGTACCGTGTGGTGCTCACCCGTATGGCCGGTGACTCGGGGCCTTCTAATGGCTTCCGCTCCACGATGGCGGTGCTGGTCCCACGCGTGTGACCGTGCCTTCGGGCTTCTTGGCCAGAGGACCTGAAATCCCCTGCCTGACGGATTCTGCTGCTGGGTAGGAATTAGTCCCCACAGCCTCGGACTCCGGGTCCGGTAAGAAATCTTCTCAGTCAGGGCGAGCTCTGCAGCTGCCAGCCCCTGACTCGTAGTAGTATTGCTCCCACTGAGCTTCTGCTGTTTCTTCCTATGCTGCTTCTTGTCTCTACTCTCCTTGACTGCTCACCCTGCTTCAGCCCCGGGTTTATATAGGGGAAGTTCTTCCCTTCCCAAGACTGGGCAGGAGGTGTGGCATGCACAGGATCCCTGACCAAAGGACCTCCCACCTGCTCTCAGACATAATATCTCTATCACTGTGGCAACCAGACCCCTGGGGTGTCACATATGCAACAGCCGGACTCCCAGCGCAAGTCAGCCTTCATACAAACCCATCAACGTTATGAAAATTGACCGCCAAGGTGGAGCAAAGTCTAAAGACTGCAATCCAATACAGTAGAATGGCCGTATTATGTTCCATAATTGCCACAAAACGAAGCCTGCGCCTCAATCTGGACATCCAGCACAAGTGATCTGTGACCTCAACTAAGTCTGGAAACCCACCGCATACAGAATAAAGCTAAGTGCCTGCAATAAATATATTTATATATTACCATTTGAAGAACATTTTTTATCACTTTTAAGCATTAGAGGGTTGTTACCTAGGCCAACAAGGCATTTGGCATCTCACATAAGGTGCCCTATAGCACTAAAAGGACAGTGTTCTAAGCCGGTTACAACAGCAAAAACTACACCAATGTAACATAAAACTGGTTGGCCAGTTCCTTGAAATGACCAACTTAGCAATACAGCTCAAAGACCGAAAAGTTTAGTAACTATGTGACTACCTTGTAATATTTATATACAAGCCCCCTGATGAAGGAAGTGTGAAACATACATTGAGGCACCAGGACCACATATTTCGCCAGTCTGTTGGACATGAAAGTTATTTTTTGCTATCTTCTAGCCTCTAAGGCGTACCATACCATCTGTTTAGACATGTCAGAATCTTTCTTTGTGCAGTATATATATTTTGCCTTTAAGGGTTCGATTTAGGTATTTTCAATGTGTTTCTCTGTTGAATATACATTGTTTTTAATTTGTTGAATTCAATAAAGTCTATACATTTTAGAGTTTATACACACCCATTGGCTCTTTTGTTGGTATTTGTAGTTTAGGTGTGTCTCTAGTGATTCTTATTTTGATGAATTATGCTCCTTATGTTGGTAGTCAATATTTATATTGTATTGATTGTGAATTTCAGATTGTATTATTGTCAAGAGCTTCATTGACAATTACCAATGCTTCAGAGCTAAACTCTTGAAGGTAAATTAATTTGTGGCTGATTCTGTTGCTACTGAACATTAGTTCCATTCATCTGAATAGGGCTATTTAGGCGTCAAACACATGGATTTCTTCAAGCGTTGTTCATGGACTATTGCAAAAAATTTTCCAAATAAATCTGTCTTGTGGGAATATACCCAAATATTCCTGAAAAAATAACTTGATTATCACTATCTGTCATAAAATCACTTGCTAACAATACTAATTATATCTGTAGCCAGCTTTGTCAATAGTTTCAAAAACTCCTGTGTAATGATGGTTATCCTTCTACTAGCACTTGTTAGAAGGAATATATGTGACCTCACTGGCGGATTAAAAAAAATCCTTATTGTTAAATCTTATTATAGTATATGTTTTTCTTTTCATCATACTTCCTATACACAACATATATTATACGCAGCACTGATTAAGCACTACTAGTTAGTATTTCACCAAAATCTCCAAGTACATGCATGTGAAGATGTCTAGTTTTTAGTTTTAGTAGATGTGGCCTAAGGACAAGAGACAGATGGAATCACAAAAGGCTTTTTTATGACCATGCCCAAATGTATATCTAGTGGCTAAAAGCTCCTTTGTGGCTATGTTTCCATACCCTGAGATAAATCACATCTTGCTTAAAAATGAGCTAATCTTTTGAAATCTGAATTCACCAGCTTTGCCAAATTTTTCCCCAAAGTTTGATTTGCACAAATCGATTTGCAACTGCTCAATTTCGACAGAAAACACCATGCCTAAAACTCTGAGGTCTCCAAGGAGTCTGTCCATCCCCTTTCAAGAACTTTAACCCCTTCACTACATTTGTACATCAAAAGTAGTGTCCCTGCCTTTGATTTGGGCTCCCACGCTGACTCAGCATCTCCCCCCTCACCCACGCACTTGATGGCTGATTTAGTGCTCCGCCTGTGGCTGTTAACTAGTAAAATGCCACTGTCAGAGACTGACAGCAGCAATTAATACCCGCTGGCGAAGTTAGCATCGTTCCTCCCACCCATCGGAGCGTCCTTGACGGGATTGCGGTTCTCCAATGGGTTGTGATGACAGCTGATGACCCCCGTGCATGTCATTACAAGACTCCGGTGAACGCCGGACTTCGGCATTCATAGCAAATCATGATTTTAGCTATACGTAGCAGTGCTGATGATCTGTTATGTATAGCACAGGTAATCGGACGATAGCACCTGCAAGTCTCCTATTGACCCCCTTTTTGACGCAAGTCATATTAATACGTCTCTGTGACCTGGGCCTTAATGACCAAGTATGTATTATTACGCCCCACTGATCGTGCCCGCACAGAAGCACAGAAGCTGTGCGGGTGCGATCGCCGCTGAGTGTCAGCTGATTTTGACAGGTGACACCCGGTACTCTGTCCCATACAGCACCAGGCACATTAACCCCCGAAATGCTGCGATCAAAGTCGATCACAGCATTTCCAGGGCAGGCAGAGGTAAGAAAGCCCCTCTTACCATGGATCGGAGACCCCCGAGGGTGACCCGATGTTGTCATGACGACATCCGGGTCACCAGGCATCAGGAAGTTAGATAGATCATGCGCAGTGCACAATCTATCTAACTTGTGCCAGCGCAGAGCTGACAGCCTGATATATAAGTGATCAGCCTGCAAAAAATGAATGTCCCACAGTGGGACAAAGTGTAAAAGTGCAAGAAAGTGTCAGACAGTGAAAAAAAAAATTTGTAAAAATATAAAAAAAAATGAAAAAATAATCCAAAAAATACACAATACACAATACCCATAAATAAATATTATTCTGAAGAAAAAAACAATAAAAGTACACATAGAACGACCTGACCTATAAAACTGTCCCACTAGTTAACCCATTTAGTGAACACGGTAAAAAAAAAACAAAGTAAAAAACAAAGCTTTATCATTATACTGCCAAACAAAAAATGGAATAAAACACAATGAAAAATAAAGCTGCCTTATCAATTTTACGACACGTGGAACAACATAAAAAAAAAAACAATTCCTGAATTGCTGGTTTCGTTTATTCTGCCTCTCAAAAATCGGAATAGAAAGCGATAAAAAAATGGCACTTGCCCAAAAATGGAACCAATAAAAACGTTAACTTATCCAGCAAAAGAGAAGCCCTTGCACGACTCTGTCGGTCAAAATATGAAAAAATGATTGCAAAAACTAGTCTTTGCAAAATAAAAAAAAGCTTCTTTTTGTGTGTGACAGCTGGCAAACATAACAACCCGATATGAATCTGGTATCTCAGTAATCGCACCAACCCGAAGAATAATGTTGGCTAGTCACTTATACCGCAGGAGGAACGGTGTAAAAAATAAACTCTAGGATTAGAGTTACGATTAGGATTAGGGTTGTTTAGGGTTAGGGTTGTGTTAGTGTTAAGGTTGTGTTAGGCTGTGTGCCCACGATGCATTTTTTAAGCGTTTCCGCAGCGGCAAAAACGCTGCAGAAGCGCTTAAAAAACGCATGGTAGAAGGCCTGCCATGTTCCCCAATGAGAATCCGCATGTGCTGTGCACATTCTGTGGAAATTTCCGCTGCGGATTATCATTGCGGAGAAAAACGCAGCACTACCAATTATTTTGCGGAAGTGCTGCGTTTTCGCCGCCATTGACTTGCATTAGAAAGCATGTATTCCGTTTCACTAGATAAGCACATGCGGAATACATGTGTTCAATGTGCGGATGCTACCCAGGTCTAGAGGAGAGGAGACTCTCCTCCGGACCCGGGTACCATAGAAACTGTAAAAAAAAAAAGAATAAAATAAAAAATAAATATGATACTTACCTTCTGACGGCCCGCGGTGCGCTCCTCCTCCCTTGCCGGCAGATCGCGATGGACTGGAGGACCTGCGCTGACATCATAGTCATGTGACGGGTCACGCGACGCTGACGTCGGCAGGTCCTTCAGTGTATCTGCCGGCAGCCAGGACCGAGCGAAGCAAGACTGCGGGGGCCATCGGAAGGTAAGTATAGATTTATTTTTTATTTTTTTACATTCTCTCGGGTCACACTATATAAATCCATGCTGTTTGCATGGATTTATATAGTTGACCAAGTTTTCAAGCACTTTCCAAGTGATGCTAAAATCGCTTGGAAAGCGCTTGTCAACCCGCATGTGGAAATGCATGTGAAGAACGCTTCACATCCGCATGTCCCTGGCAGGAAAAACGCATTTACAATCCGCATGCGTTTTTTTTTCTGCCAGGGAGATGCAGAAACGCTCAGGAAAAATCCGGAGCATTTCTGCATCGTGGGCACATAGCCTTAGAGTTGAGTTTTGTTAGGGTTGTGTTGTGTTAGGGTTAGGGTTGGGTTAGGGCTATGGTTGGATTAGGGTTGTATTAGGGTTAAGGTTGTGTTGGGGTTGGTAATTTTTCAAAAGTAAAGAAAAAAAAATGCTGATGATATGGCAACCAGTGTTGAGCGCAAGTGCTCGCTACTTGAGTTTGCATCGGGTGCTCAGGTATGCACTGAGTATCACAGATGCTCGAGTGACATGCTCGAGTCTCCGCCCATATGTTTCACGGCTGTTATACAGCCCAAAAAAACAGGCGGGGATTGCCTGCCATGCACGGCAATCCCCCCCCCCATGGTTTTTTTTTGGGTGTCTGACAACTGTGAAACATGCGGGACTGGGACTCGAGCATGTCACTCCCCAAACGCAACATGGCCTCCACTAATTATTCTAGCAAATTTTACATTCAAAAAGTCAAATGGCGCTCCTTCCTTTCCGAGCCCTGCCGTGCGACCAAACAGTGGTTTCCCCCACATATGGTGTATCAGTGTGCCCATAATAAATTGCATAACAAATTTTGGGGTCCATTTTTTCCTGTTACACCTGTGAAAATAAAAAAATTGGGGTCTAAAGTAACATTTTTGTGAAAAAAAGTTAAATGTTCATTGTTTTCTTCCACATTCCAAAAATTCCTGTGAAGCACCTGAAGGGTTAATAAACTTCTTGAATGTGGTTCTGAGCACCTTGAGGGTGCAGTTTTTAGAATAGTGTCACTTTTAGGTATTTTCTGTCATAAAGGCCCCTCAAAGTCGCTTCAAATGTGATGTGGTCCCTAAAAAAACGGTTTTGTAAATTTTGTTGGAAAAATTAGAAATCGCTGGTCAACTTTTAACCCTTATAGCTTCCTAACAAAAAAACATTTTGGTTCCAAAACTGTGCTGATGTAAAGTAGACATGTGGGAAACGTTATTTATTAGCTATTTTGTGTGACACATCTCTCTGATTTAAGGGCATAAAAATTCAAAGTTTGAAAATTCCAAAATCGAATGCTAATTATTTTTCACACTGTATCTGTAGAATTTATTCACTGTTTATGGCTATCTCTTCATATCTCTATGACTAAGCTATAGAGGTGAGCGACTTAATTATAATTGAAATGAATTTGTGTCAGATTTTATTCAATTTGTAGATCCCAGCAAATTTTATCAATTTGTGATTTGTGAACAAATTAGTTCAAATTTGCCAAAACATGACCTCTGCCATTTTATACATTGGTATAACAGAAGATTGCATCAGTCACAAAACACAAAAGACTCACATTACCTCATACACAGTTGCACAGGCTTCCCCATAATGCACTGCAGCTATCACATCACATGGTATAGTGTAATCAAACAAGAAAGACTATCAGAGCATATATAAAAACCAAGTAAGCGAATGCAGCAGCCATTTTAGAGTGATTCAAAATAGTGAGAGGACATCAGAGCTCACAGCTCAGCAATAGAGCTAGGGAAAGAAATCCATTGAACAATACTCCTGAGTAGAATAGTGTAGTAGTTTGTGAATAAGGCTTCGCTTATATTAGCATATAAATCAGACGACTGCAATGCGAGAAAAAAATCGCATTGCACTCTGACCAACGTTATTCAATGAGTCAGTGTTGATCTGCGAGTTTTTCCTCAGCTGTAATTGGGCTGAGGAAATAATCACAGCATGCTGTGAGCGGCCAATCGATCAAGACACTGCTCTGAAGTCTGTAGTAAAGCACAGGCTTAAGTAATAAGTCTATTGAGCCAATACACAGCTCTATGAGAGTCAATATACAGACCCATAGACATACTATTGAGCCCATACACCGCTCTGTGCAGGCAGATCATGCAAGATCTGTGGACTTCTGAGCAGTGTTTTGACCAATTGGACTCCTACAAGCAGTAAGTAAAACTATGCAGTGCCTGTAACACACTGCTCAAAAAAATAAAGGGAACACTTAAACAACAAAATGTAACTCCAAGTTAATAACACTTCTGTGAAATCTACCTTTCTAGTTATGAAGTAACACTGATTGTGAATCAATTTCTCCTGCTGCTGTGCAAATGCAAGAGACAACTGGTAGAAATTAGCCTCACACCCCCTGTAAAGGAGTGGTTCAGCAGGTGCTTACAGCCCAACATCATGTAGGGCGATTGGCATTTGCCAGAGACCACCAAGATTGGAATATTCGACATTGGCGCCCTGTGCTCTTCACGGATGAGAGCAGGTTCACATTGAGCACATGTGACAGACGTGACAGAGTCTGGAGACGCCATGGAGAATGTTCGGCTGATCTGTGATGATCAGTACCTGGGTCATTACAGATCAGCTGTTCCCAGTGTGGCATAGTTTGTACGACAGAGTTGTTTTCCATCTCTAGAGTCACTCGGTAAGTCTCTCTCTTCTGCAAAGTGTAAGCTCTGAAAGTTCTCTCTCTCCTTCTGTGGCACCCCTGAGGGTTCAGTCGCCACAGGGGTACTGCACCTCAGCTTGAGGTGTGGTATCTCCTCTTCCAGGTAAGGATGGAGCACTTCTCAGGACCCTACTTCACCATTCAACACTACACCACTCCTGTCCTGTAGGGGGCCTAAATGCACCAGGGTGCTGCCCCGGCCTGGGATATAGGAGATGGGGGGAACCAAAGATAGGGGGAACCATGTAGTGGGTGAGGGTGGAGAACACACTTTTAGGTTTCACTTATTCATTCATATTTAAACTTCAGCCATCTTAGGTTCAAGGTCTTTGATTGTGATCTTCATCGTTGAATGTGGCTTTCTGATAGAACCTGCAGCCTATTGAAGATACACGGTCCTCGTTCTCTGGCCTTGAGACGAGGAGCGGGTCAGAGTTAACCACTGCCTCTACCTGGTCAAGGTCCCTACCTAAGAAGGCCTGGAGGGGAGTAGAGAAGACAAGCTCCACAGGCAAAAGGATCCCAGGGGGATTCATACGGAGCGGCATACGCCACCTGTACTCTTTATTCTGGCCTAGTCAGAGGGACTCCTGCTGCAAGAGTGGTGACCGGCCCCCGATATCTGACTTTGCTACTTCACGTCTCAGTCAGGAAAAGCCCGGAGGCTTAGTGGATCCCAGGAGGGATACGGACGGAGCGGCATACGCCACCTGTACCTCTCTACCCGTGTTTATCCAGTGGGACCCGGCCTTACACCTAGTTCTAACCACACAAACAGTCAGGAGAAGACTTAGTGGGAGAACTCACCAAGGAGAGGAACACACCAGAGGGGTCTCGACAGGTGCTCTTGATCTACCTGGAAAGTGTTGGACCCTCTCCCCGGTGGCCGCAGTACGCCGCGAGGAGCAGAGGGAAGCTTTGCGGCTAAAGTCCATCTTAATGTGAGTAAAAACCCTGGATGACTTCACACCCCGCTTCAGCCTGTTATTTCCTGCGCGGAACTGCACCCACCATCCTTCCTCACACTGCCCTGAGGCCTGCTCCATCTGCGGGGAGCCGTCCCATCTTAGCTGTCTATAACACCGGCCTCAGTGGACTGAAGCAGCGCTGGTGTCCATCACCGGGACCCGTAGGTGGCGTAGTTGGAAAATACCACTCAACCCTGAAAGCCCATTACATCTTTTACTGTGACCGCCCTGGGCACGGACCGGGTCCGGGCCAAGACGGCAACCCCCAACATCTGACCCGGCTCCGAGTAACCCCCCCACTTCCCAGGGTGAGGGCTGTGAGCGTCACATTTCTCTTTCCCATACCACTGGAATCGGGGTCTCTGCCCCTACTTTATGCTGTTCTCAGACGGGGTAGAAAAAACCTGGTGATAGATTCCCTTTAATTCTGGGGTAACATCTGGATACAGCATTTTTGTCTCACAAAATGGGGTAAAAAATGTCAGGAAATTTTTTTCTCATAAATGTGGTGTATACAGGCACACTGTTCTTGATTGTTGATGTTTGATGTTTTTTATACCATTTTTGTAGCAAAACACAGCAGCCAGATGCCAGCTGTAGGTCAATAGAGAAGCGACCCATTTTCTTGGGTCATCTGCCTTCACTCTTGGTACATTGCATGCCTCAAAGGTGTTTTGTTTTGTTTTGAAACGCAGCATGCTGTAGATGCGGCATTAAAATAAATATGTGGCGAATACAGAAACACCACCAAAAATGAATTGTATCAACAAATGAAAATCAGGCCATTTTTACAAGCAAAAAAAACCCACTGCAATATAAGGGAGAGATGTATTAAAAGTGCTAACTTTTAGAAAGTGCAAACTTAGACTTAATATTCTTAAAATACACCAAAAATATCAAAGTGGCTCATGATGCTGATAAATTTGCTACATTTCTATTTTAAAAGTGGAGCAAAAAAATTGAGCATAATTTACAATTAGAATCTGGCATAAATGCAACAGTAAATGTCTCTCTATGTGAGAAGGAAGCCTAATGGTTATGGTAGAATATGCTCCGGTGCCACTTTCCTGCACAATGTACAATCTACATACACTGCAATGTAAATATAAGCCTAGTGATTGCACAGGAACAGCCATAAATAGCAGGACTGTGAGCCAATATTTAATTTATTTTGACTTAAAGGGGTATTCCCATCTTCAAGATCCTATCCCAATATTAGGTATCCATGGTTACATCCACTGATAAAGTCACAGTTAGCTAGCTAGTTGCTAGTGGTCGACTCGTAACCATGGATACCTAAGGTCCTGCGATGCCTACACATGGGGTAAGAGAGATAGCGAATCAAAAATACTATACTACATTTCTAATTGGAAATATTTGCTAATATTATTATTATTATTATTATTATTATTATTACACCTACTACATATTGGGATAGGATCTTGCAGATGGGAATACCCCTTCAAGGTGTATTACTTTAATATTGCATAATCTAATAGAGATGAGAGAATCGATTCAATGCAAATCAAATTCAGGTTAAATTTTTAGCTAGACCAGGCAAAATTGAACAATTTGCAATTCGCTTTGCACAAATCATTAAATATGGTTACCGCCATTTTACACAATGCAGAAGCTTGCATTAACCAGAAACGGCTCACATGACCTCAGGTATGGCCGGCCAGGCTTCCGTATATTACCTTGCAGCTATTACATTACATAGTATAGCAAAACTAATCAAGAGGGACTATTATAGCCTGGATAAAAGCTGAGGCAAGGAATACAGCAGTCATTTTGAGGTTAATCTGGATTGTGAAAAGACATCACAGCCCAAAGCTTACCAATAAAGATAGGGAAATAAAGCCATAAAACACGTAATAAATTGTACAGATAAAGTGAGCAACAGCACAGAAGTGAAGAATAGTAACCATCCATTTCACCTTAACCATATGGGTGGAGGTCACACTGACATTTCTAAGCTGTATTTGCATCAAGGAGTTTGAAAGGGGTTGGATACTGTCATGGGAGATCTCAGAGTATTATAAACATATTTTCAGGGTAATTTTTGAAAAACTTTATTGAAGTTGGCAAATTTGAATATTAAAAGATTTACTCATCTCTAGAGCAAAACATTACCCCAAGCCTAAATTTATGGAGCACCCTGCATGTGAATATATTTTAAACATAATCAAAATCTTTTCTGGTCAAGTCTGACAAAGGCCATGGACAAGCGGCAGTATTGCTTGCTATCTAAGTGAAATGATTTGCCTTGAATTGAACTTTTTTGAAAAATTTGGCAAAACTGTTGAATTAAATTTCAAATGATTTGCTCCTTTCTATAATTCAGGCATCTTCTGCTGCCAACTTTTTTAATAATGCATAAAGTAATTTTTTGTATGGTCTTAAACCTGCACTGAAATCAAATCCAGCATAATGTCTTATTATAACTTTTTCAAAGGTGGGTAGAAATTATTTGTATCTGACTTTTTCCCCAAGTTTTAGTAACATAGTAACATAGTTTTTAAGGTTGAAGGAAGACTAAGTCCATCTAGTTCAACCCATAGCCTAACATGTTGATCCAGAGGAAGGCAAAAAAAAAACATGTGCAAACACTAAGCTCCACATTGGGGAAAAAAATTCCTTCCCGACTCCATACGACAATCAGACTAGTTCCCTGGATCAACACCCTATCAAGGAATCCAGTATTTATAACCTATAATATTATACTTTTCAAGAAAGGCATCCATGCCCTTCTTAAATTTTAACAGTGAATCACTCATTACAACATCATGCGGCAGAGAGTTCCATAGTCTCACTGCTCTTACAGTAAAGAATCCCCGTCTGTGATTATGATTAAACCTTCTTTCCTCCAGACGTAGAAGATGCCCCCTTGTCCCCGTCTCAGGCCTCAGAGTAAAAAGATCAGTAGAAAGGTCTTTGTACTGTCCCCTCATATACTTGTACATAGTAATAAGATCACCCCTAAGCCTTGTTTTTTCCACAGTAAATAACCCCAAGTGTAATAACCTGTCTTGGTATTGCAGACCCCCCAGTCCTCTAATAACCTTGGTCGCTCTTCTCTGCACCCGCTCTAGTTCAGCTATGTCTTTCTTATACACCGGAGACCAGAACTGTACACAGTATTCTAAGTGTGGTCGCACTAGTGACTTGTATAGAGGTAAAATTATGTTCTTCTCATGAGCATCTATGCCTCTTTTAATGCATCCCATTATTTTATTTGCCTTTGCAGCAGCTGCCTGACACTGGCCACTAAACGTGAGCTTGTCGTCCACCAATACACCCAGGTCTTTTTCTGTTACAGTTTTGCCCAGTGTTTTACAATTAAGCATATAATTATACATTTTATTTCCTCTGCCCAAGTGCATTACCTTACATTTATCCCCATTAAAGCTCATTTGCCATTTATCAGCCCAAGCTTCTAGTTTACATAGATCCTCCTGTAATATAAAATTGTCCTCCTCTGTATTGATTACCCTGCAGAGTTTAGTGTCATCTGCAAATGACGCGCCCCTGGGCCTGCTGTGTCGCGCAGCGTCTCGCGCACGGGGGCTTACCCGGAACCGGATCAGATGAGGGTTGTAGTCTCCGAGTGGCGGGGACCCGGTCCGTGCCCAGGGAGTCAACTCAGTGTGTGGCAGTCTTGATAGATGTTATTTGAGTGTCGACTACGCCACCCGTTGATTTGCAGCTATGGAGCTGCCACTGCAGGGCAGACCGCTGAGGCCGGTGTAGAATTGTGCAGCGTGATAGTATAACCCCCAACGGGAGGGGTATGGCCTCAGGGCAGCCGACGTGGAAGATGAGGGTAGCAGGAACCACTCAGAGACGGTGCGGTGTAATTCAGGGTCTTTACTGGTAACAACGATAGACCCTCCCGGAGTACTTGCTAGCGAACGGGGCCTGGTCAGTCCTTGAGCAGATGGAATCTCCCCTGGCCAGGCGGAGTTGTAGGCCTCCCAAACTGACTGTACTCTTCTGGCTACCTTGCTAGAAGCGGATATAAGTAGCCCACGTCCCTGAGTGTACCGTGTGGTGCTCACCCGTATGGCCGGTGAATCGGGGCCTTCTAATGGCTTCCGCTCCACGATGGTGGCGCTGGTCCCACGCGTGTGACCGTGCCTTCGGGTTTCTGGGCCTGAGGACCTGAAATCCCCTGCCGGTCGGCTTCTGCTGCTGGGTAAGAGTTAGTCCCCACAGCCTCGGACGCCGGGTCCGGTAAGAAATCTTCTCAGTCAGGGCGAGCTCTGCAGCTGCCAGCCCCTGACTTGTAGTAGTATTGCTCCCACTGAGCTTCTGCTGTTTCTTCCTGTGACTGTTTCTTGTCTCTACTCTCCTTGACTGACTAACCCTGCTTCAGCCCCGGGTTTATATAGGGGAAGGTCTTCCCCTCCCAAGACTGGGCAGGAGGTGTGGCATGCACAGGATCCCTGACCAAAGGACCTCCCACCTGCTCTCAGACATAACATTACATTACTGTGGGAAACCAGACCCCTGGGGTGCCACATTCCCCCCTAGTGAAATTTAGTACTCCGGGACTAAACATATTTTAGAAAAACATACAAGATATAACAACAATAATAGTACA
Organism: Phyllobates terribilis; assembly: GCF_046119375.1. Lineage (NCBI taxonomy): Eukaryota > Metazoa > Chordata > Amphibia > Anura > Dendrobatidae > Phyllobates > Phyllobates terribilis. The sequence continues at coordinate 150,153,144 of NW_027362762.1, forward strand.
ATAAGAAGAAACACATAAAGGTGGTCACGGCATGTCCGTAACCGGGTGTAGTCTTTGAAGAAAAGCAAGGTGTCCATTTCACCAAAACAGGGAGACGTAACCAGGTAGGGGTTTGTCCTGCCCCGAGTCCTTAACAGTCTTTAGTCCGTCCTGGGTTACGCTCCAACTATGTACAAAGGATTCCCGGTAAATCCACCAAGGACTCCTACAAATAACTAGAAACACAAAATTATACACAAGCAACAATACACAGGTAAACATAAATAAAACAATTTATACACTTCAAATCCTCCAACGTGCGGGTAACTGGCCTCTAGTGGCCCTAGTGGACCTACGAAGCTGACTGTCTAGCCCTGAACTACAGGGTGTAGGAGCTGTCAAGGGTAAACTGGGCAGCTGTCTACCGGCTCTTTGGCTCACTAGGGATATGGCAGGCTCACTGCAAGCAGAGGGTTGATCCTCCTGGTCTGCGGGTGTGGGGTCTTCTGCCTCCTGGACTGGCTGTTCTTCCAGCTCTACCTGTTGCTCCGTAGGTTCTTGGGATGCTGGTTGGAGGAAGGTGAGTACGGGTACCACAACTGCACCATTGACTTGAGTCCAAGACCGAGGGAAGTCCCCGAGCACAGTACTAACCATATCTTCCCTTTCCTCTACGGGTCGATGGTCTTCTTGTTCCTCTTCAGGGTTCCTCAGTTGTTCGGGACACTTCTTCAGGTGGTCCCGGGATACAATGGCTGTGGTTTCCCCTCCGTCTTTACTGATGGTACAAACCTTCGGGTTCTCGTGGCTTGAGGGCAGTACGGTGTACGGGTCCTTCTCCCACTGGTCGTCCAACTTGTGGAGCCGTCTCTTCCTCTTCAAGACCTGCTCTCCGGGTACCAGGGGAACAGCGGGAGCATACTGGTTGTAAGTTTTCTCTTGTCTTTCCCTAGCCTGACAGAGACTTCGCTCCACGCTCTCCTGTACTCTCCGGTACTGCTGCTGCCTCTCTGTGTCCCAGTCTGCTTCTGGTGAAGTGTCCTCGGGTGTCAGGACTCCCATTTCCAGGTCAACAGGTAACTTACCAGGTCTTGCCCTCATTAGGTAAGCCGGGGTACAGTTGGTGGAACCTACCGGGATGTGGTTGTATAGGTCCACCAGATCGGGCAGCTTCTCAGGCCACAGACTGCGTTCTTCCAGGGGCAACGTTTTCAGAAGATCCATTACCACCTGGTTCATTTTCTCACAAAGTCCATTAGTTTGCGGATGATAGGGTGTCGTCCTTATCTTCCGGCAGCCATATAGAGTGCAGAATTCTTGGAAGACCTCCGCTTCAAAGGCAGGTCCCTGGTCTGTCAACACTTGGTCCGGGTACCCGTGTGGACGGCAGAAATGCTGCTGGAATGCTCTCGCTGCTGTTCGAGCTGTTAAGTCCTTGACGGGGACGACAACCAAGTACCGGGAGTAGTGATCCACGATGGTTAGTGCGTAGACGTAGCCACTTCTGCTTGGGGTCAGTTTTACATGATCCAAGGCTACCAGTTCCAACGGCTGCCGGGTGACGATGGACTGCAGGGGAGTCTTCTGGCTGGCACGATCCTTCCTTCTTAGGTTGCACGGGCCACAGTCTCTGCACCACTTCTCAATGGTTCCCCTCATGCCTACCCAGTGGAATCGCTCGCGCAGCAGGAACTCCAGCTTCTTCCACCCGAAGTGTCCAGCTCCGTCGTGGTATGCCTCCATCACCATGGCTGCGTCTCTTCGTGGCACCACTACTTGCCAGAGTAGTTCATGCGTCCGGGAGTTAACCATTCTGCGGCACAACTTCCCCTTGTAAAGGAACAGTCGACTCCTCTCTGCCCATAGTTGTTTGGCTTCCTCCGGAGCGTCTGGTTCAAGGCAAGCCTCCGGGCGAGTCAGCATCTCCTTCACCAGTCGGACGGCAGGGTCGCTGTCTTGCGTTTCCGCCCAGTTGTAGTGAGGTAAGGGGTTCAACGTAGCAGCCTGCTTACTCCTTACCCGGTGGGAGTACTGGATAGTCCCATGACGGTGGAACGCAGGGAGTTCAACTTCTTCCAGTCCCTCCGGATCTTCTCCTTCGTCCGGCAGGTTGGGCATCCTGGACAGGGCGTCCGCGTTGGTATTGGAGCGTCCGGCCCGGTACTTGATTGTGAACTCGTAGTTGGACAGACGGGCCATCCACCTCTGCTCCAGGGCACCGAGTCTTGCCGTGTCCAGGTGTGTCAACGGGTTGTTATCCGTGTACACGGTGAACCGGGAAGAAGCGAGGTAATGCTTAAAGCGCTCGGTGACTGCCCATACTACGGCCAGGAACTCTAGCTTAAATGAGCTGTAATTCTCGGGATTCCTTTCGGTGGGTCGCAGCTTTCGGCTGGCGTAGGCGATTACTCGTTCCTTCCCCTGCTGGATCTGGGACAGTACGGCTCCTAGCCCGATGTTACTGGCATCGGTGTAGAGGATAAAGGGCTGGCTATAATCCGGGTACGCCAGGATTTCGTCCCCCGTGAGGGCCATCTTCAGCTGGCGGAAGGACTCTTCTTCCAGCTCCTCCCATTTGAAGGGCGGCTTCTGGTTCTTGGCCTTCCGGGACTGGCCTATCAGGAGGTCCTGCATAGGTGCTGCCTTTTTGGTGAAACCGGGAATAAACCTTCGGTAGTAGCCTACCAACCCGAGGAACTGCAGCACTTCTTTTACGCTGGAGGGGCTTGGCCATTCCTTAATTGCGGTGATCTTATCAGGGTCGGGAGCCACTCCGTCAGCGCTCACCACGTGTCCCAGGTACTGCACCTTTGGTTTCAGGAGGTGACACTTGGAGGGTTTCACCTTTAGGCCGTAACTCGCCAGAGCTTCGAACACTTCCGCCAGGTGTTTCAGGTGGTCCTCATACGTCTTGGAATATACGATGACATCGTCCAGGTACAACAGGACCGTCTCGAAGTTTCTGTGGCCCAGACAACACTCCATTAGTCGTTGGAAGGTTCCTGGTGCGTTGCAGAGTCCGAACGGCATGCAGGTGAACTCGCTAAGTCCCATCGGGGTGGTGAATGCGGTCTTCTCCCGGTCCGCCTCTGCTACAGGAACCTGCCAGTACCCGCTAGTGAGATCCAAGGTAGAGAAGAAGTTAGCAGATCTTAAAGCAGCCAATGACTCCTCTATCCTTGGTAAGGGGTACGCATCCTTGTGTGTGATACGGTTGATTTTCCGGTAATCTACACACATCCTCATGGTGTTGTCTTTTTTTCTGACTAAGACTAGTGGAGCTGCCCAGGGGCTACAGCTATCCCTGATCACCCCAGCCTCCTTCATGTCTCTAAGCATCCCCTTGGCATGTTGGTAGTGTGCAGGGGGTACGGGTCGATACCTCTCTTTTATGGGAGGATGGTCTCCCGTGGGGATGTGGTGTTCTACCCCCTTGACTCGCCCGAAGTCTAACGGGTGTTTACTAAACACTCTCTCGTACTCTTGAACCACCCGATAGACTCCCTGTTTCTGATGTGAGGGAGTGGAGTCAGTACCCAAATGTAGTTGCTGACACCAGTCCTCCTTTGTTTTCTTAGAGCCGTTACCTTCCTCCGGGTGAGATGGAGGCAAGGGTTCCACAGATTGTATAGCATTTTGGTTAATGGTATATAATTTGGCTAGCGTGGCATACCGGGGCAGGTACACTTCCCTCTTCCCGATATTGATTATGCGAACGGGCACCCTCCCATGGCGTACATTAACCACCCCCCGTGCTGTCAAGATGGTGGGCCTACTGTCTGAGTAAACTGGTTCTACCATTGCCTGGTAATCTCTACCTCTCAGACCAATAGCTGCCCGGCACCAAATCATCATTTCACTTTTTGGGGGCATGGCAATAGGAAAAGGGTCACACATTCTTACGCTACCAATCTCACCGCCGGAGAGTTCCACCTGTTGCCGTCGCATCAGTGCCCGGATCTCTTTCTGGAGCACCCGCTGCTCGCCGGAGCTGGCGTTCTTGGCAACCTGCTGTAAAAGGAAAATCACCTCTGCAAGACAATTTTCAATTACATTAGTTCCTAGAGTTATTTTTGGGTGACTCTCATGTTTGTCAATATCTACAATGATCAGTCCCTGTGCTGCCAGTTCGACTCTACCGATTTTGATGGTCGCCTCTTTAAATCCGATCTGTGGCACGGGCTGGCCATTGCTGGCGATGATACTCAAGTCGTCGTCAGGGTAGCGGGTAATATCCGAGTCATTCCAGTACTGCTTAAAGAGCACGTACGGGATGGTGGTGACCTGTGACCCGGTGTCCAGTAGGGCACTCATGGGAATGCCATCCAGTACCACAGGCAAGACTGGACGTCCTCCCACATATCTGTCGCGCCAGTTCGATGGGCCTGGTGATCTTTTTCCTGGGGGTTGGCCCTCTACCCCAGGTTGTGCCCGTTTAAAGAACAGTACCTTGCCATATGTCCGGGTTGATTGCAGCGGCGGCAGATGGGTCGTCTGTCTTCGCTGTATCGGTCACTGGGTCTTCCTCTGGCCGGTGGGGTCCTCCTTGGTCGACGCCACGGGATGTCCTCCGGTCCGGATGCCAGCTGGATCTTCCCTGGGGTGGAAACCTGTAAAGACTGCACAGCTCGGGTTAGCGCAGCAACGCTCTTAGCTAGCTCTTGGACCTGATGGTGTAGGTCTGGAGCCGGGTCATTGTCCAAAGCCTGCGCATCAGCTCCCACAGGCCCTGCCGACAAGGGCGCCGCCTCCTGGTGGTAAGTGCTAGCTGGGCGCCTGTGGGTCACAACGCCACCCGGTGCCGGTTCTCGGAGCACCCGGATGGCTCTGTCCTTGAACTGTGCAAAGCCCAGATGGGGATCCTGTAAGGCCATCGCCCGCAACTGGGTTCGGTGGGCATTACAATATAGTCCCTCTATAAATTGTTCGGTCAACAGCCTGTCCTCGTTTCCCACTCCATCAGGGTCGGTCTGCTTAATGGCCCTCAGGGCCTCTTGTAGATTTAGTGCATAGTCCCTTATACTCTCATGCGCTCGCTGCTTGCACCCGTAGAATCTAAGCTTAATCTCGGCTGAGGTGCGGGTATCAAAGGTATCCTTCAGCCGGGTTAGTATCCCTGCGACAGTCTTCCTCCCAGGTGGCCAGGATTTTACTTCCCTTTTGGCTGCCCCGGTTAGTTGGGCCACCAGGATGCTCACTTTTTGCTCTTCTGTGAGGGGGTACACCTGGAAGAGGCTATCCAGCTTTTCTCTAAAGTCATGCAGGGTATGTGACTCCCCTGAGTACTGGGGTAGCCAAGCTGCTCCCGGGATATAGGGCATGGTGAAGGGCATAACTGCAGCAGCGGTGGCGCTGGCGGGGGTTGAGGCAATGAAGCTCTCCTCCGCATCCGACATCTTCCTCCCCCCTAGTGGACCGTGGCCTACCTTGCGATGATCCTGTTCCGTAGGCCGCGGCTCCGCAGTAGATCGTCAGGGTTGAGGACCTTCCGTCGCGCTCCGGTGACGTCGGCGTCTGCTGGGCTCCTTCCAGGACCTTACGCAACGTCCGGACGTGAGGCGGGGCTTCAGTTCTCGCGCGCTTTCGGAGTCCACGCCCCTCTTCTTCCCGCGCGGCGTCCTCAAGATGGCGTCCAACGGCGGGAAAACTCCACGGATGGCGGGAAGAAGGCTGAAGATGGCGCCGGATGGCGGGAATCTTCACCGATGGCGGGAAAACTTCACGGATGGTAAGTTTTAAAAGTCTCTTTTTCAGGCACGCAGTACCCGGTGGTTGCGGGCACGAAATCCTGCCGACTACGCCAAAGTTGACGCGCCCCTGGGCCTGCTGTGTCGCGCAGCGTCTCGCGCACGGGGGCTTACCCGGAACCGGATCAGATGAGGGTTGTAGTCTCCGAGTGGCGGGGACCCGGTCCGTGCCCAGGGAGTCAACTCAGTGTGTGGCAGTCTTGATAGATGTTATTTGAGTGTCGACTACGCCACCCGTTGATTTGCAGCTATGGAGCTGCCGCTGCAGGGCAGACCGCTGAGGCCGGTGTAGAATTGTGCAGCGTGATAGTATAACCCTCAACGGGAGGGGTATGGCCTCAGGGCAGCCGACGTGGAAGATGAGGGTAGCAGGAACCACTCAGAGACGGTGCGGTGTAATTCAGGGTCTTTACTGGTAACAACGATAGACCCTCCCGGAGTACTTGCTAGCGAACGGGGCCTGGTCAGTCCTTGAGCAGATGGAATCTCCCCTGGCCAGGCGGAGTTGTAGGCCTCCCAAACTGACTGTACTCTTCTGGCTACCTTGCTAGAAGCGGATATAAGTAGCCCACGTCCCTGAGTGTACCGTGTGGTGCTCACCCGTATGGCCAGTGACTCGGGGCCTTCTAATGGCTTCCGCTCCACGATGGCGGCGCTGGTCCCACGCGTGTGACCGTGCCTTCGGGTTTCTGGGCCTGAGGACCTGAAATCCCCTGCCGGTCGGCTTCTGCTGCTGGGTAAGAGTTAGTCCCCACAGCCTCGGACGCCGGGTCCGGTAAGAAATCTTCTCAGTCAGGGCGAGCTCTGCAGCTGCCAGCCCCTGACTTGTAGTAGTATTGCTCCCACTGAGCTTCTGCTGTTTCTTCCTGTGACTGTTTCTTGTCTCTACTCTCCTTGACTGACTAACCCTGCTTCAGCCCCGGGTTTATATAGGGGAAGGTCTTCCCCTCCCAAGACTGGGCAGGAGGTGTGGCATGCACAGGATCCCTGACCAAAGGACCTCCCACCTGCTCTCAGACATAACATTACATTACTGTGGGAAACCAGACCCCTGGGGTGCCACACAAATATTGAAATATTACTCTGTATGCCCCCTACAAGGTCATTAATAAATATGTTAAAAAGAAGGGGGCCCAATACTGACCCCTGTGGTACCCCACTGTTAACTGAGACCCAGTCTGAGTGTTTTCCATTAATAACCACCCTTTGTTTCCTATCACTGACCCAATTCTTAACCCACATACATATATTTTCCCCTATCCCCATTGTTCTCATTTTATGTATCAACCTTTTGTGTGGAACCGTATCAAAAGCTTTTGAAAAGTCCATATACACAACATCCACTGCATTTCCTTGGTCCAGTCCAGAACTTGCCTCCTCATAAAAACTGATCAGATTAGTTTGACAGGAATGGTCCCTCGTAAACCCATGTTGATATTGGGTCATGAGGTTATTCTTCTTCAGATACTCTAGTATAGCATCTCTTAGGAAACCCTCCAGGATTTTACCCACAGTAGAGGTTAAGCTTACTGGCCTATAATTTCCAAGTTCAGTTTTTGTCCCCTTTTTGAATATTGGCACCACATTTGCTATACGCCAGTCGTGTGGTACAGACCCTGTTATTATGGAATCTTTAAAGATTAAAAATAATGGTCTATCTATGACGTTACTTAATTCCTGCAGTACTCGCGGGTGTATCCCATCTGGGCCCGGGGATTTGTCAACTTTAGTGATTTTTAGACGCCGCCGTACTTCCTGCTGGGTTAAGCAAGTGACATTTAATGGAGAATTTTTGTTATCACTGATCATGTTTTCTGTCACTATTCATAGCTTAGTATTCTTACTTGTTCCCACTTCTTGTCAGCGGTGCATGTGACTTAAAAACAAAGTTTAAAACATTACCATCGTACACGTATTTCACTGGAAACTAGTAATAAGTGTCCAGAGTTGTACATTTGTAGCCATTTAGCCAGTGTCCAATTTGCTACCTTGCTATGTGAGGGCCATCATACTGTTTGGAGGACTATGTGGCAATCCATTAAACTGTTTGGAGGGCTATGTGGGAGCCATTATATTGTTTGGAGGGCTATGTGGAGGCTGTTATACTGATGGGAGGGCTAGTGGGTTCCATTATACAGTGTGGAGGGTTCTGTGGAGTCTATCATACTGTGTGAAGGGTTGTGTTGAGGCCATCATACTGTGTGAACAGGTGTGGGGGCATTATACTGTATGAATGACTATTATACTGTATGGAGGGCAGTGTAGGGGCCATAAGATTCTGTGGAGGGCCGTGTTGGGGTCACAGTTGGGGCATCATACTGTGTTGGGGTCATAATACTTTGCCAGGAGGGGCGTCCGGTAGGGTCATCATACTGTGCGTGTTGAGGGTGCTGTGGGGTTAACATATTTTATTTTGGGGGTATTTTTTTGGCATCATGGTTTATGAGGGCAATGAAAGGGGAATCTAGGGGCTACAACAGGAGGAAAATTACTTAGTAAGGGCTGCAAAGTTGTGAGATCCGCTCTTCTGTGAACCCCCCAATTATTATGGGTTTTTTTGGGGGGGGGGGGGGCAATTACAACTTCTGATACAGGGCCCCATGATTTCTATGTTTGCTCCTGGCAATCTCTAAAGAGTTTGGGCTCCACCAAAGGTAAAAACTTTAAACTGTGCTCCTTGCCAATTAACCTATGTGATGGTGCAAACAATAAAAAGTACCAAAAGTAGAGGATCTCTGTTCTGAAGTGGATCATCAACCCCAGCAATGGCTTTAACTTCTTAGAGAACAGGGGTCCTCCTAAGTAGTTTACATTGATTTGTTTGAAATATCATGGTTTTCCCCCGACCCCAAGCAAATATGCGACTTGCACAATTACGGTCATATGCCAACAAGCTGCTCTTCCTAATTCTCTCAATGGTCAGTGAAAAACAGAGAAACATAAAGAGAAACTACTTGTCACGTGACCGTAAGTATGAAAATGACATATGAGTGAAGTGGCCATGTGTTTACTGCTGGAACCTGCAAGCAAAGCTGAATCCTGACAGTGAGAATATTACACACTGTTAGGATTGGCATGCTGCAGGACTTCATTTTGTAATTAAAGGGCTCGTTAAGGTTTGAGATGAAAGTCTGCAGTCACTCTATGTGACTGTAGGTTTTTGAATTCTCACAGCGCATGCACTGCACACTTTTAGGATTCTCCCTTGCGCAAGTATGTGATTTGTATACTTCTGGCCACATACTGACTAGACGTGTCTGGCCTCGCTCAATTCATTTTTATTGAGGTCACACATGTCTAATCAATATGTGACTGCATGTATGCAAATCGCTGACACGAGAGAATCCTGACAGTGTGCAGTGCGCACTGTGAGAATTCAGAAGTCTGCAGTCACATAGAATGACTGCAGACTCATCACAAACTTGAACAACCCCTGTAATGCTCCTAACTTAAATAAAAACATGAGAATTTGCAAGTATCACAAAAAATTTTGCCATCCAGGTACCTGATAGATGACATTGTCTCTGGAGTCGTTCTCTTTCTTTACTACATCATCTTGTCCAGACGCCATGGTGACTTTTCTCATCCACAGCTCGTCTCTGCAGACTTCCATCTTCTCCGGTCTTCTGCAGCACATCCCGACATGATGCCCTTAAAGATAGCAGAGTCATTATAATGCTACAAATATCTACATATATATACAAATATCTGCCCTATGCCGAGCCCCTGAATAAATAACTGCCCCTCACTATATTCCCTGCACAAAATATGACCCCCACACTGTCCCTTTCATTTGTACATGCCCTCCACACTGCCCCCTCCTTTCTATACTGGGCCCCCTCTTCACACTGTCCTCACACTATGTCATCCCTAAAGGGCCCAGTCTCTATACTGTGTCCGCTCTTCACACTCCCCCTCCTTAGCATACTGTCTCCTCCTGGCTGTGCCCTTACACTTTCACCCCATGCTAGTAGCCCCCAACACTACTCAGCCTCTATTCTGTGCCCACTCACACTTTTCTCCTCCCATACTATTTCCTCGCACTAGTTCCCTCAATAGTCTCCTCACACGTTTCACCCTCCCTCCTCATACATTTAACCTCTCACTTTCCATACTGCCTCGACTCCCCATATTGTGTCTGCATCGGTCCCTTCCTTGCTCCCCAAACTTGTGTCCTCAATTCTTCCCCCCAGTTACACTAAATCTCCCCCACACAGTAAATCCCCCCAGCCCGTTACACTAAATTTCCCCTACTCAGTAAATACCCACACACAGTAAATACACCCCCACACACAGAGTATATACCCCCCCAACTTAAATACACCCACACACACAGAGTATATACCCCCCACAGTAAATACACCCACACACACACAGAGTATATACCCCCCACACACAGAGTATATTCCCCCCACAGTAAATACACCCCCCCACACACAGAGTATATACCCCCACAGTAAACACACACCCCCACACACAGAGTATATAACCCCACACACAGAGTATATTCCCCTCACAGTAAATACACCCCTACACACAGATTATATACCCCCCACAGTAAATATACCACCCCCCACACACAGTATATATCCCCACAGTAAATACACCCTCACACACATAGTATATACCCCCACAGTAAATACACCCACACACAAATAGAGTATATACCCCCACAGTAAACACACACCCCACACACATAGAGTATATACCCCCCACAGTAAATACACCCCCACACACTGAGTATATAACCCACACAGTAAACACCCCCCCACACACACTGAGTATATACCCCTACAGTAAATACACCCCCTACACATACAGAGTAAATACCCCCCACAGTAAATACACTCCCACACACACTGAGTATATACCCCCCATTGTAAATACACCCCCCACACACTGAGTATATACCCCCCACAGTAAACACAACCCCACACACACACACACACTGAGTATATACCCCCTACAGTAAATACACCCCCCCACACACATACAGAAAGTGTCCCCTCCAGTAATCTTTGGTGTCTTCAGCTCCAGTGTGGAGCACTTACTGCCCATGTTCTTCACGCTTCTGTGCGCCAGCGAGTGACGTCAGCAGCGTAAACACATGACCTGATCATGCTGCTGGAGTTGCTTTGACCCGAAGTTTAGAGCTTCAATTGTACTCGCTCCTGACAGACGGGAGTACAATCACTGGGAGGCGGCGCACTGCAGCTTCTCTGAGCCGGTTGTCAGCTTGACAGCCAGCTCAGATAATGACTGAATCCCAGTCCGGGGGTGGCAGAATGCAGCTGCCGGGGAAGACACTTCAGACCGCCGCATTAAGCGGCCTGACTGTGCCCCGGCTTCACCCCCTAGATACGTAGATACGCCTCTGGTTTGCACGCTCCCTTGTTGTACCCCTCATTACTATCTACAATACTCCTGTTGCAGCAGTCACTCTGAGCTGCTCTAATGCTAAAAACTACAGTTCATGTGGATTTCCACTTCCGATCTTTAGGGGGTTTTTTTACCTTGAAAAAGGCACCAGTGCGGCAACCTTAACTTTATATCACCAAGGATTCTTCACTCCCGCAAGCACAGCGCAGAACTGTGTCACTACAAAACGTGTTGACCAATAAATCGCATTTATACACATTTGGTCTCCAGCTCATCATTGGACTACTGGCAGCGCAGACTTTAACCCACTCTTCTCCTGCTTCACACTTCCAATCTTTGAGGCAACTTTGCTCCTAGCCTTGATGCAAAGTACTCTCTTGTGATGGAGATGTCATGTGATCAGTGAATTTTCACACTCTCAAAGCCAGGATTTCTTGGAAATCAGTAAATGACTAGAATCTAAAATGTCACTGAACAGAGGAAAATTTAGGGGGGACGCAGCAAGGAAAGTGTCCTTCTTTGTGACATCAAGCAAATTAGCATGTAGGATATCCTTAAGTGATTAAGTTAATTAAATAAAATTATATACAGTACAGACCAAAAGTTTTGACACACCTTCTCATTTAAAGATTTTTCTGTATTTTCATAACTTTGAAAATTGTACATTCACACTGAAGGCATCAAAACTATGAATTAACACATGTGAAATTATATATTTAACAAAAAAGTGTAAAACAACTGAAAATATGTCTTATATTCTAGGTTCTTCAAAGTAACCACCTTTTGCTTTGATGACTGCTTTGCACACTCTTGGTATTCTCTTGATGAGCTTAAAGAGGTAGTCACCGGAAATGGTCTTCCAGCAATCTTGAAGGAGTTCCCAGAGATGCTTAGCCCTTGTTGGCCCTTTTGCCTTCACTCTGCGGTCCAGATCACCCCAAACCATCTCGATTGGGTTCAGGTCTGGTGACTGTGGAGGCCAGGTCATCTGGCGTAGCACCCCATCACTCTCCCTCTTGGCCAAATAGTCCTTACACAGTCTGGAGGTGTGTTTGGGGTCATTGTCCTGTTGAAAAGTAAATGATGGTCCAACTAAACGCAAACTGGATGGAATAGCATGCCGCTGCAAGATGCTGTGGTAGCCAACAGTGTCACCAGCAAAGCACCCCCACACCACCACACTTCCTCCTCCATGCTTCACGGTGGGAACCAGGCATGTAGAGTCCATCCGTTCACCTTTTCTGTGTCGCACAAAGACACGGTGGTTGGAACCAAAGATCTCAAATTTGGACTCATCAGACCAAAGCACAGATTTCCACTGGTCTAATGTCCATTCCTTGTGTTCTTTAGCCCAAACAAGTCTCTTCTGCTTGTTGCCTGTCCTTAGCAGTGGCTTCCTAGCAGCTATTTTACCATGAAGGCCTGCTGCACAAAGTCTCCTCTTAACAGTTGTTGAAGAGATGTGTCTGCTGCTAGAACTCTGTGTGGCATTGACCTGGTCTCTAATCTGAGCTGCTGTTAATCTGTGATTTCTGAGGCTGGTGACTCGGATAAACTTATACTCAGAAGCAGAGGTGACTCTTGGTTTTCCTTTCCTGGGGCGGTCCTCATGTGAGCCAGTTTCTTTGTAGTGCTTGATGGTTTTTGCAACTGCACTTGGGGACACAGTCAAAGTTTGCCCAATTTTTCGGACTGACTGACCTTCATTTCTTAAAGTAGTGATGGCCACTCATTTTTCTTTACTTAGCTGCTTTTTTCTTGCCATAATACAAATTTTAACAGTCTATTCAGTAGGACTATCAACTGTGTATCCACCTGACCTCTGCACAACACAACTGATGGTCCCAACCCCATTTATAAGCCAAGAAATCCCACTTATTAAACCTGACACGGCACACCTGTGAAGTGAAAACCATTTCCGGTAACTACCTCTTGAAGCTCATCAAGAGAATGCCAAGAGTGTGCAAAGCAAACATCAAAGCAAAAGGTGGCTACTTTGAAGAACCTAGAATATAAGATATATTTTCAGTTGTTTCACACTTTTTTGTTAAGTATATAACTCCACATGTGTTAATTCATAGTTTTGATGTCTTCAGTGTGAATGTACAATTATCAAAGTCATGAAAATTCAGAAAAATCTTTAAATGAGAAGGTGTGTCCAAACTTTTGGTCTGTACTGTATATTTTTAGAGACAGGATTATCCCTTTAAAGGGCTTGTTCACTATTCAGACAACCCCTTCTCAATCCCTTTGTTTCCCCCAAGTAATATAATAACACTTATACTCACCTCCGGTGATGGTGTCGTTCCAGCGGTGTCGGCACTGACTATCTTGGGGCTCGCATGACATTGTTATGCAATGTGATCCCTGCAGCCAATCAGCGGCTTCTTTACTGACGTAACTGATATCCAGAGGAACTCAGAACTGCAGTTGCAGTCTCAATTCTTATGCATGTCTGATTTGTCTGAAGGTGGAGAGAATGAAGTGGTTGCTGATTGGCTGCATGAATCGTGTGACATTGTTAGGAGAACTCATAATTTGTGAGAAAAGTTGTATTTTCAATTGCAATTTGGGTATTTACAAGTTATTGATTATTCATTTTTAGGGATGCAAATTTTTTGTTGAGATGCAAATATCACCATCCTGCTATTTATTATTGGATTTATTTAGATTTTTTCACTGTTTACTGTACTGTAAAAATACCATGTCATCAAGGGATTTGAAAACTACTTAAAAAACTAACTACAGTTTGGTATCATTCGGTTTTAGTACTTATGACAGTTCCAAATATATGTTTTCCATGGTTAAATATTTTTTGAAAAAAGTATACTAATTATTGATGGGATAAACCTTTTTTCCAGATTCGAGCTTTGTTAGATTTTAGTAATTTGACAAGTAAAAAAATAAAACATCTTATTCCACGAGTCAGGAGACTAAAACAATTACCGTACTAGGAAAAATGTTGAGGACAGGAACAAGGATTGGGAAGAGACAAAAAAGGAAAGGAAGTATCGGCGCCACTAATTCCTGAGAAACTAAAGAGTTATGAGCCACTTAACTACGAAAAGGAGGCTAAAAAGGACCCTATATACATCTGTTAAAAGATGTCCGCAATGGTCAATTTCGACCAGAATGAATGTTTATTGGCTGCCTGGGCAAAGCGGACGTTTACTTATTTTGACCAACGTCCAATCGACAAACATTTATTACTATTAAAAAGACTTATTCGGCATGATGGATTTTTTCATACTGGCTATATCATCGGCCAAAAAAAAATCCACATAGCCAATGCAGTCTGAGATATTTTTTTTCCTGCTGATATTTTTTTGCTTGAATGTCCTGTTTGTCCAGTCTTTCTTCGGCCCATATTTATCTTATATATATCAGCTTTAGCATTACTTGCCAGTGGAGAAGAGCAGACCAAATAATGGGGTGGTGAGCATTGTAAATTGTGATAGGTTACTAGAGAGCAGCCAAGTGACGTTATTTGTTTAGTTTATTAGTTTGCCAAAAGTTTAAATTCTATATTCTATTGAATGACAAGGTTATATCACTTCACTGTGAATGTCAAAGGGGAATGTCCACACCTTGGTTGTGACCAGCACTAAGCCTAGATGGTATGAGGAAATCCACCTATTAACTAATAGTAAGTGAACTTTTCTTGGGTATTTTATTCCCACATATCCTAGAAATCATGGAGCAGATTTATACCTATTTATTTGAAAATGTCTTGTATCATTTGCATGAAATAATGATAGAGTTCACCACATCAAATGAAAATAATCTACTTAATTCGACTGTGAATGAAGAAAACCACAATGTTTAATTAAGTCATATTTTAAAAGGCACGGCGTTTGTTGCTGAGGTTTATGGAAGCATAAAATAAAACCTCGTACAATAGGGTGATCATTTTATAATCCAAGGTGTGGTTTCAATATGCTGAATACTCTACTGATGTTCTTACAGAAAGTACTTTCAAACGCTGAGAAATCAAAAGTCTGAAACTAAAAACTGACCCTAACAATTTGAATTTAATGTATAAAATGTATAAAAATACCTATAAAGGGGTTCCCATGATCAAGAAGATGTGGGCCAACTGAAGGGAGTACAATAATACAGAAGGGAGTACAATAACATAATAAAATAAGTTTTATTTACCTGTTAAATTTGCAACTGCTCAAGCGCTGCTGCTCTTATGTGAACACTGAAGCCAGTGACTGCCTGAAGCGGTTTCATATATTGACATGCCACTATCACTATAGCCAAGTAAATAAAGACCACCTGGTAGCGATTGGCAGAAGATTTAACAGGTAATTAGTGATGAACGAGCATGTTCGTTTAACCCTTTCCCTAAGCATGCTCGTGTACTTACCAAGTATCTTTGGCGTGCTCGTATATTATGTTTGAGTCCCTGCATCTGCATGATTTACAGCTGTAAGACAGCCTGAACACATGTAGGGATTGCTTATTTGTTAGGGAATCCTCACGTGTTCAGGCTGTCTTACAGCTGTAAATCATTCAGACGCAGGGACTCAAGCATAATATACGAGCACGCCGAAGCTACTCGGTAAGCACCCGACCATGCTCGGTGAAAGGGTTAAACAAGCACGCTCGCTCATCACTACAGGTAATACATTCTTCTTTTATTATTTTATGTATTCCTGCATTGGCTCGTTTTTTTTCTAGATTATGAACAACCTCTTTAAATTCTCTGAAACTGTTTCTTTGTTATAGAGAGAACATGCTAACAGAATGAAAGTTAACGCCTCGAGGACCACTGCAGCCGGTCACTGGCCACTATGACCACACTGCTGAAGCCAGCAATTGATTGCAGCAGTCATTTGTTTAAAGAGGATGTCATCCATGCAGGCAAATATACAAATACTGTCAAAAAGCATTAGAGCACCCTACTGTCCCGATTTTCTTAAGTATGGACAACCCTTTAGCAAACTGTGGCTTTGTTATAAATGGAAAATGTTGACATTATGGGTTTGTTAGCATTAGATATTGAGAAGCTAGCACATAACTGACAACCAATATGGCTTCTATTCTGATTCCATAACTAGGCTGCGAGTATGGGGCTCCTTAGGCAACACTTCTATAGATTTCTAGATTTCTGCATTGAACCAGTACTCACACAAAGAAACTTAATCAGATAGCTTAACTCGACTGCAGAGGCAAGTATGAAGATTTGAGTAGAGGTTTATTCTCAGGTTGAATTCTTGAATTATTAACAGTAGTAACAGCAGTAGCTGCAACAACTGCAGTAGGTACCAACAATTCTGAACCAGGGATGTACAGAGATGAACCTAGCAAGATGACTGATAAACACTAACTGGGGAAGAAAGGATGGGTTAATTACATCAGAGATGGACTACAGGGAGAGAGAGAGGACAAGCTTCAAAAAGGCAAATCTAATTCCATAGCAGTATCACAACAACTATACAATGCCAATACAATACTGTAGGATCCCGAAGTCATGCAATATGACAGTTTCACATCCTGTTCTCACTTTTGCAAAAGTATATGCCCTGATAAAACAGAAGAATGACAAAATCTCTGAAAGTACCGTAAATATAAATTAATACATTAAAAATTACCAAACTGGCTGCTGTAAGTTAGGTTTAACAAGAGGATAATTTGAGTTTTGGTTAAAATTTCTGTTACAGAAAATTTCTTCCTACTTAACCAATTGCAGTAGTAGGCAGTACATTTAAAGAAATGTAAAAACATCAATGTGTCCAGCACAGAAATCCCATCAATCAAAATTGAGGCTAGGGAATGCTGTGGGTTTACTGAAGGCAGCCAGACTACTTGTCTTACTTGGGACTGCTTAGTGGACAATTACAACCATATTTGTATAGAAATTTGTGGCATGCAGAAGTAGTGCTGTTGCTTTAAAAGCATTCAGCAACTATTAGAAGTAACACAAGCACATGAGACTGGAAGTGTTGTGCTCCAGAAGCATCCAGCAACTAGCGGGGTAAACACAGTCACCGGAGAAGGGGAGTGTTGTAGCAGAGCCCCAAGGGGATTGTGGGGAAGTTGTTTACTGTCTGGCTGGAGCCGAAGAGAAAGGTGGTGTGTGTGTTCTGTATCTCACAGAAGTGCCCCTGCAAGTGAAAATGATTCAAATCAGGCATGAAGCTAAGCACAGGTCAGGTAGAGTTCCTGAACTAGCAGTGCAGAGTATTGTCAAGTAGAAAGTTAAGGACTGTAAGAAATGGTGTCACAGGGATCATCTCCCGCAGCAAACCATCCCCCATCCGCCATCTCACTGTGCTGTAAAGAATGCTGTGTTCATTAATGTGCCATTGCATTAGAACTGTGCTGTCCTGTACTACTGGGAAGACTGTGAACTGCTTTGCTGCTAAAGAAACTGTACTGTTTGTCACTGGAGCCTGTTGCTCATAAGACTTGACTTGCACTGGCTGTGCGGCTTCTTATTAAATGCTACTGTTCTACCATTTATGAGGACTCTTGTCAAGTGTGTCTGGTCAGCAAGTGAAACAACCTACGTGTCTGTGCCTGAGGGTCAATACCCCTGTGTGCCTGAGAGAAGCTGCAGCACATGGTCTATGGTCACCCTGAGTAACGGTTCCCCCAGGATTCCAAAGAATTCATGTAACCTGTCTTGCCCCTATCTGAACCTAGCGGCGTGCGTGTAACAAATTATCTAGAGGGACAGTCTGGTTGTTCCTTTTTCCTCCCTAATGTTTTCTTGGTTTTTCCTATGAATGAAAATAAAGGATTTGCTGATTTTCTTCAGACTGGTAGAGGTAGTTCTTTTTCAGGCTTGGTGATTCATTACTGGATCTCTGTTCTTCTTCCTTTGGGTCAATCATTATGGAAATGATTCTTGAAGTAACACTTATTCAATAAGGTGATCATTTTCAATATTAATAGCATTAAAAAATGTAAATGTGACAAATGTGATGTGAATGAAGATCACTTACACAATAAACTCATTTGTTTGTTATAGTAAAAGAGACTGTGGCAACAAATTAATAAAAATCCCATCCTGGTTCTATCACATAATTTACTTTGGCTATTTTCATATTTTTTTCATTCTAGCAAAAAGTGCAATCAGTTTTCTTTCTATTTATTCCTAAAAAGAAAGCAAAATAATGCAGACAAAATTGTAGTTTATGTATACTTTAAATAATGTCCTATAGATTTAAAAGTTTGATTTCACGATCTGTATGTTTCTATGTTGGGGCTTCTTGGGAGATAGCTGGTGCAGTTTCTGCAATGACGGCACTGACACTCCCAGGGCTGGTGTGACATTGTAACGTGAGCCCTGACATCCAGCCCTGGTAGAGTCAACAATGTCACTCCAGCCCTGGGAGAGCCAGACCTGCCATCGCTGAAACGGCGCTGGCACCATAAGCAAGTATATGATGTTATTATTTTATAAGGGGTTATGCAGCATACCTCAACAACAAACAGGTTTTAAAAATATGTTCAGTGGAGAACCAGCCTCTGAGTCTCCAAACTATCGGCCAGCGAGAATAGTGTCCAATGTTCCCGTTCATCTTTCTGGAGAGGGATAAGGCGTGATAGTCTGCTGTCTAGAAAAACAAGAAGTTGTAGACTTTTGTTCTTGGCAACGGTGGGGTACGAAAGGTCATACTTCCACTTTACATAATTTTTATCCTACCTGATTGAACCACCTCTGTGAGCACAGAATGACGGTAGAAACCAAGTACAGGAGCTTAGTGCTTCACAGTGAAGCCAAACATTTTAAGGTGCACCTTCCCACATGCTTGTTTTCATCTAACTCCACCCATCTATGGCTCTATAAAACCAGAGCTATCAATCAAAGAAGAAAGGGGGTGGAGATAGATGGAAAATGAACAGGTGGGAAGGTGTATTTAAATATTTGGCCCCGCCATGATACACCGAGCGTCTGTTTGAACTTGGTTTGAGCAGTCATTCTGTGCTGTGCTGTATTTAAGAATGTGGATTTAACACCTTTGTGCTCCTGAAATTTTCTACCAGTAAAAGCTGCTTTGTTTTCACTACTGAAAATAATACAATGGTTACACAATAGAGAACAGTGAAAAGGTTCATTATGCTCAGAGCAGCTTTGCACATGCAGAAATAGAGAAACAACGAGGGTCACCCATAGTTTATTGTCAGTTCCTTCTATAATTATTGATATTAAATGTTCCTTCACACAAGTGTAGCACCCCGAGGACTCGGCTGCTACAGGAGTATTGCACCTCGAACCAGAGGTGCGGTATTCCACTCCCGGGTAAGGATGGAGTGTGGAACGGGGCTCAGTTAGCTGCATACACTACACTCACCCCATTTCCGGGGGACAGATCAACGGTACTCCCACCAGATAGATGTGCAGGTACGACAGCGTCTGTCCCTGGCTGGAGTGGGGAGGGGGGAGGAATATCCCAGTGGTGTAGGAGCAGACAGGGGAGGGACTCTGGGCATAGGTAGGAGCCCATTGGGTGCTGGTCACCTGGGCTCGGGTGTCAGAAGGGAGTATATAAGGTGGGCACCATCTTAGGACAGGGTTCAGTCCGGTTCAGTTCAGAGAGGAGCTCAGCCAGAGAGGGCTGACAGGGAGCTGTGGCTCAGTCTGGGCCCAGCTCCAGAGGCAAGCCTGGAGTGGAGGCCTGAGGCAGCAGAAAGAGAAAGGAGGCAAGAAACACCAGGAAAGGCCCAGAGACGCAAGAAAAGAGGGAACCCTAAGATCCCACGGAATAACGGGTGAAGGGTTGGCAGAACAGGGTACCGGATCCCAAACTGGTGGAGGCCAATTATCCTTAGCCAGGAACCGGAGGTCGTGGTCAAGTCTTGGCGCGACCCCTCACCATATCCACCAGGAAGGCATACCGTATAGGGTCAGGGAAACCGGGAAAGGTTTCGCCACCAGAAGGCCCGAGGGAGCTGGACAAAGGTGGGTCCCTGGTGGGGACGGCCAGAGAAAGGAAAGAGAGGGAAGCCCTGAACCACACTCCGGAATTTCCTGGGAGTTGACCGAGTCCCTCCCCTGGTGAACGCAGCACGGCTCAGGTGGTCACTCTTGGCCGAAGTGATCTGAACACCAACAGTGAGTAAAGCTTTGGAAACTGCACTTCAAGCCTCTGTGTTTCATCGCCGCACCTGCACCATCAGTACTGGGACACCCACACCATCACTCCCATCATCATCTCCACAATAGCTGCCCTGAGGCAATACTCCTCCCGTGGGGAGTCATCCCACTCTCAGCTGCGCAAATAACATCAGCCTCAGCGGTCTGCAGTGCAGCGGCGGTCCCCACTGACCGCAATCCACGGGTGGCGTAGTCGAACTCTATAACATCTTATTCTAAGTTCTGCCACTTGGTTTGACACCCTGGGCACGGACCGGGTCACCGCCACGAGGACTACTACCCCTATCAGATCCGGCTCCGGGTATTCCCCGCATGCGCAACGCTGCCCAACATGGCCCAGGGGGCGCGTCAACTTTGGCGTGGTCGGCAGGATTCCGTGCCCGCAACCACCGGGTACTGCGTGCCTGAAGAAAAGTTCACATGTACCGTAAGAAGAAGCCTCCCGCCAATTCCAGAGGATTCCCGCCATCGGGCGCCAGGTCGGGTCGTTTCCCGCCGTTTACCCGCCATCTGCAGCCTTTGCCCGCCATCCGCGGAGTTTCCCGCCATCAGGAGACGATTCCCACCATCTGAGACGGTTTCCCGCCCTGGCAGAGCGGACGCCATTATGGGCGTGCCAGAGGGCGGCAAGAGACCACCTCCCATCGTGGGCATGGCCCCAGAATGGCGCCAAAAGCGGAGACCGCCCCCGCCAGTCGAGACTACAACAATGGAGATGTCCATCAGAGTGGGGGGTCTGCCCCTGAAACTGACTGTCACTAAGTTGCCCCGGGACCACTCCCAATGGGGGCGGATAGGGAACAAAACAGAGGGGCTGGGTGCGGCCTGGAGGAGTCTGGACAGACCGCACCCGGGAATGGAGGAAGCGTCCAGCAGTGCCAACCCCGTGGTCCGGAGCCTGCTGCAGGCCGCACCGCCAGCCAGCCTAGTGGAGATCCTGGCACAGCTCCCCAGAGATCCGGAGCGTGCGCAGGCTGCGCTGGAGGACTTGGACCGGAGGATGGTCCGGGCACAGCAGGATGCGCTGGCCGAGTGGAGAAGGGAGATGGCCCGGCAGGCTGGGATCCGCCAGCAGGAGGCGCCACCTGCAACAAGGAGCATGTCCGCCTCTGAGGATGGTACAGGAAGGACGAAGGCCGGAGACGACGCCGCGGAGGGAGCTGCAAGGATGGAAGCAGGTAATGGGGACGTCATTACCCCGAGCCCAGTAGCCGTAAGCCTGCCCCAGCTCCCCGTCGCAGAGCCCGAAGTCCTACTCACCGCGCCCGTTGCCGCACCGCCACTGCTCCCAACTAGGCCTCAAGCGGCAGGAGCCGCGGTCACGCCCTCTTCCGCGCCACACCCCTCGACCCTGAGCGCGGCAAAGCAGGAAGTGCCACCGGCCTGGTCGCAAGGCCTGGTGAACCCGGGCGCCGCTGTCCCTCCAGCGCCCTCTTCCCCAAAGGTGCCATTCCTAGACCCAAATAGGATGCCTCCGACCTGGACGCAAGGCCAAGTACCCCCGGGCGCAGCGGTCCCCACCGCGCCCTCTGCCTCCACAGTGCCACCCCTGGGCGCAGATCTCTTCGCGCAGCATACTAGCCCGGACGGGCTGCCCTTCGAGTGGCCACCGGAGTACGTCAACCCCCGGCTCCAGAGGGAACGGCCCCTGTGTGAGCCCCTGATCCCGGCTCCGGCGCCCGCCAAATTGTTCCGCTCCCGTTAGAGGACGCCCAATTTGAATGGGATCCGACCGGTGAGAACCTCATGGGGTTCACCCAGGAGACCCGGGCGGACGCAGCCCGGCGTGAGGAGCGCTGCCGTCAACAGCTGGAGGTCTTTGGAAGAGAACGGCGAGAGAGGCGGATCCGCGAGGAACAGCTGCAGGCCCGAAGCGCGGAACAGAAGCGCAGGGCCCGACGAAACCCCCGTACGACCCACGGTCCCCGCGCCAACGGGACCGTAATAAAGTTCCAGCTAGAGAATGGCTGGGGCTTTATCCGGGACCACCGAACTCCCGGCGACGTCTTTGTTACCCGCAGGGATGTCGAGAGCCACCTACCTGAAGGACACCGTGGACGTGATCTCTACCCGGGTGACGTGGTCACCTTCACCCGGCATGAGTGTGCCAAAGGACCGTACGCCCTTCACGTACACCGGCTAACTGAGGAGGAGTTGCAGTATGAGGAAAGCCAAGAGGACCCGGACGGGTCTGAAGACTACCCTCAGGAGGGAGCACGGAGAGGACATAGCTACTGAAGGGAAGTAGCGTGAACAAAGAATTGTATATAGTTACCCGTCGGGGTACAGGAACTCTTACTGATTGAAGTGTGGTCCCCGTTGGGACTAGTATGGAACTGTTAAAGAACTGTTACCTGTGTGCCCCTAATCCCCAACCAGGCTGAGGACTGTGAGCAGCCATTCCCCTATTCCCACTGGCCGAGGACTGAGAGCGGCCATCCTGTAAATAGTTGCGCTTCCTTAAGCGCCCCTTACTGGTTTTATAAGAACTGTTTTTCTACCGTGGAATTAGTGACTGTTGCACTTTACCTGGTCACAA
Source organism: Phyllobates terribilis (assembly GCF_046119375.1). Taxonomy (NCBI): domain Eukaryota; kingdom Metazoa; phylum Chordata; class Amphibia; order Anura; family Dendrobatidae; genus Phyllobates; species Phyllobates terribilis. The sequence goes on from NW_027362762.1 coordinate 150,175,900, forward strand.
GTTGCACGGTGGCCAGAGATCCAGAATATGTTTTGAAAATGTTTATTTGAAAATGTCTTATAATGGAGAGTTTAAAATGCTGCTGAAACAGTAATGCCAAAGTTTTATATAGTGTTTTACAAAAGAGTTCCGGTGGCATTAGCAAAGTGTTGTATAAAAACGTTTTATACCAGTAACGTCAAAGAAGAGAAGAGTACCTCCCATAAAGGGATGAGTTGATAGTTAATGTCTTATATGTGAGTGCACTTTAAAAATTTTTGTATGTCTAAATTGTTTTATTCTATTCCAGCCCGAGGACGTGCTGTGATTTACCAGGGGGGAATGTAGCACCCCGAGGACTCGGCTGCTACAGGAGTATTGCACCTCGAACCAGAGGTGCGGTATTCCACTCCCGGGTAAGGATGGAGTGTGGAACGGGGCTCAGTTAGCTGCATACACTACACTCACCCCATTTCCGGGGGACAGATCAACGGTACTCCCACCAGATAGATGTGCAGGTACGACAGTGTCTGTCCCTGGCTGAAGTGGGGAGGGGGGAGGAATATCCCAGTGGTGTAGGAGCAGACAGGGGAGGGACTCTGGGCATAGGTAGGAGCCCATTGGGTGCTGGTCACCTGGGCTCGGGTGTCAGAAGGGAGTATATAAGGTGGGCACCATCTTAGGACAGGGTCCAGTCCGGTTCAGTTCAGAGAGGAGCTCAGCCAGAGAGGGCTGACAGGGAGCTGTGGCTCAGTCTGGGCCCAGCTCCAGAGGCAAGCCTGGAGTGGAGGCCTGAGGCAGCAGAAAGAGAAAGGAGGCAAGAAACACCAGGAAAGGCCCAGAGACGCAAGAAAAGAGGGAACCCTAAGATCCCACGGAATAACGGGTGAAGGGTTGGCAGAACAGGGTACCGGATCCCAAACTGGTGGAGGCCAATTATCCTTAGCCAGGAACCGGAGGTCGTGGTCAAGTCTTGGCGCGACCCCTCATCATATCCACCAGGAAGGCATACCGTATAGGGTCAGGGAAACCGGGAAAGGTTTCGCCACCAGAAGGCCCGAGGGAGCTGGACAAAGGTGGGTCCCTGGTGGGGACGGCCAGAGAAAGGAAAGAGAGGGAAGCCCTGAACCACACTCCGGAATTGCCTGGGAGTTGACCGAGTCCCTCCCCTGGTGAACGCAGCACGGCTCAGGTGGTCACTCTTGGCCGAAGTGATCTGAACACCAACAGTGAGTAAAGCTTTGGAAACTGCACTTCAAGCCTCTGTGTTTCATCGCCGCACCTGCACCATCAGTACTGGGACACCCACACCATCACTCCCATCATCATCTCCACAATAGCTGCCCTGAGGCAATACTCCTCCCGTGGGGAGTCATCCCACTCTCAGCTGCGCAAATAACATCAGCCTCAGCGGTCTGCAGTGCAGCGGCGGTCCCCACTGACCGCAATCCACGGGTGGCGTAGTCGAACTCTATAACATCTTATTCTAAGTTCTGCCACTTGGTTTGACACCCTGGGCACGGACCGGGTCACCGCCACGAGGACTACTACCCCTATCAGATCCGGCTCCGGGTATTCCCCGCATGCGCAACGCTGCCCAACATGGCCCAGGGGGCGCTTCACAAGCACATCGTGTATGTCATCTGTTCTTTAATGAAAAGACCTTGTCAGATGAAGGATTCATTGTATCTTTTTAGAAGCTTCCCAATGTCTTGAAAGAACCATTAATCGGAACACTGAGAATAAGGCATGCGAAATATCTTTAAGATCTAATTGTTCTAGAAAGTGACTTTTCCGTATTTCATTAGAAGACAGCATACTTCATCCAGTAGACATCGTGCGGATACATACAGTAAACTGGGATCTAAATTCTCATGGAGCTGATGTTCTCAGACCAATTGTTATTTCCAGAATGTAAGCAATTGGATTTTTTCAAGAAATATGAAAACTGTGTCTCTAATGTCACCTATAGGCTGGTATCTGCAGTCTAGCCAATGCAACACTGGGGAAAATGTGTACAAAACAGCTGTGCTCCAAATGGAATGAAATGCCTTTTGAATGTACCCTCAAGTCAATGTTCAACCCATTAAAGAGCCTTGAATCTCGACAAGGGATCTTATCTAAACCAGAGTCTGCTCTTATTTGTAGACAACTGTTTCAGATTAATTTAAAAAATCTTTATTTCATACAGTCATTAAAAGCATGCATATGCTGCAACACAATGCAGACCCTCCTGAATTCATGATAGCTCTTTGTATTGGTTGGGCAACCTGAGAGAAGCTACACTTTTTCCAATTTCAACTGTGATAGAATGGAACCATGAAATAAATTCCATTAAGTCCTTAAGGGTGGACTTGTCAATAGTATTTGTTTTCCTAATGTTGAGTTGGGGTCTCCACAGCTGTTTTTCTCCCACAAAATTGAGAAAGTCCTGATAGTGCAAGGGATGTTCTAGTTGTAGCAGTAGGAGCTGTTCCATTGATTGCTAAGCCATCCTTCTCCAGACCAGGTGATAGAAAGAGCGGGACATGGACTGGCCCACACAGCCACATTCCGTTTTAAGAGTCCTGCAGACTCAGTGAAGAGGCCCTTAGCAGAGTGGAGGTATTCGAAATGCTTTGAATATAATTATCCATTTTCTTTTGTCCATTTTATCCCTTTCACTCTTTCCATTTTGGAGCTCCAAGAAAACATGAGACAGTGGAAAACATGGTACCGGCATAATGAGCAGTGACATGGAGAGGCAAGGCTTGTGCTTTGTATTAATGTGAACTTGACAGCTGATTCATGCTGCCCGATCCAGAAGCAGAATGTATAAGGCACTGGCTGTGTGATTGTTTGACTCTGAAATGCTGCTGTGTTTCAGAGAAAAACATACTCTAAATGCCCCCATGGACCGAGCCATGTTGGAGACAAGTCAGATAGGATGATCCCAGGCGGTTACTCCTCGCATGCTGCGCTGGAGTGAGAGGTCTCTCATTATACACAAGCGGGGAGAGACCTGTCACTCTAGGAAAAGGAGAAGCCAACGGGAACCCGCTTATAGCATTAGAGTCGTTAGCACAATGGTAAACTGACTGAGGCTCTATGGTCCAGTTCTTTTGGTTGACTTTGACCAAGATCTTTATGAAATATAGTTGAAGATGGGAAGAGGTCAAAGGAAGTCTGATTCCTTTCCGTTAAGAGCAGGGCAAGTGACCTTAGCCTTTGAAGCCCAGCTGAATTTGTTGGAGTATACAACATCTCCATGTAGATGCTGGAGGTATGGCGCAGGGTGATTGGATTGTTACCGGCATCACATCTATACTATACACAAAGAACAGCCATATTAATGATCGTTCTGTCTGTATAGAAATCTGGTCTGCCTGTCTGAACAGGCTGTTACACAATCACTGACTGGCTTGTCATTTTTGGGCAGATTAAATGAATGCACCTTTCAAGTTTATTAATACTGTACTGTGTGATCTCTTTGCTTTGTGAGTGTCCAGCTGCGGACTGGGCTGCCAAGGGCTCTCCAACAACATTGGCATTGGGGGTCCACTGTTCAGCTACATGCAAATATTATCTGACCATCATTAACAAATTTACCCATGCTTATACAGAGGGTGAAATAAGTACTGAACGCACCACCTATTACATATATTTCTAAAGGTGCTAATGAAATTCTCCCCAGATGTCGGTAACACCCCATCCAATCCACGCAGGCAAAGAAGTCAAACCATAGATGTCCATAAATTAAGTTATGTGTAATAATTAGTGATGAGTGATTGTGCTCGGATAAAGGGTTAACTGAGCATTCTCGGGGGTTATTCGAGTATCTTTGTATATTATGTCCCTGCATCTGCATGATTTGCGGTTGTTAGACAGCCTCAACACATGCAGGGATTGTCTTTTTTTTAGGGAATCCTCACATGTGTTGAGACTAACAGCCACAAATCATGCAGACGCAGGGTCTCCAACATTATATACGAGTACGCCGAAGATACTCGGATTACACCCGAGCATGCTTGGTTTACCCCCTATCTGAGCATGCTTGCTCATCACTAGTAATAATGAGAAATGACACAGTGAAAAAGTATTGAACACACGAAGAAAGAGAGGTGCAAAAAGCCATGGAAAGTCATGACATCAGCTGAAATCTATAGGTAATTGGAAAGCAATCCCACTTAGAGAAAAGTAGTATCAGCTGGATGAACTGATGGTCTATAAAAAGGTCTCATTACCTAGGTGGCACACAAGAAATATCTCGTAATGAGTAAAACCAGTGAGTTGTCTCAAGACCTTCGCAACCTTATTGTTGCAAAACATATTGATGACATTGATTACAGAAGAATTTCTAAACTACTGAAGGCTTCAATGAGCACTGTTGGGGCCATAATCCGGAAGTAGAAACAGCATCATTTCATCATAAACTGGCCACAACTAGGTGCTCCCCACAAGATTTCAGACAGAGGAGTTAAAAGTATTATCAGAAGAGTTGTCCAAGAGCCAAGGACCACCTGTGGGGAGCTACACAAAGATCTGGAATCAGCAGGTACAATTGTTTCAAAGAAAACAATAAGTAATGCACTCCATGGACTGTAAGCACACTCACCACTCCAAGACTTCATTGCTGAATAAAAAGTATGTTCAAGCGCATTTAAAATTTACTCTACAACATTTAGACAAGCCTGTGAAATACTGGGAGAATATAGTCTGGTCAGATGAGACCAAAATTTAACTCTTTGGATGCCATAATACACACCATGTTTGTAGGCCAAAAGGCACTGCAGATCACCCCAAAAACACCCTACCAACAGTGAAATTTGGAGGTGGGAACATCATGGTGTGGGGTTGTTTTTCAGCAGACGGCACTGGCAAACTCCATATAATTGAAGGAAGGATGAATGGACAAATGTACTGAGACATTCTTGATAAAAATCTGCTGTCATCTACAAGGATGATGAAGATAAAACAAGAATGGACATTTCAGCAAGAGAATGATCCCAAACACACAGCCAAGGAAACTCTCAATTGGTTTCAGAGAAAGAAAATAAAGCTGCTAGAATGGCCCAGCCAATCACATGACCTGAATCCAATAGAAAATTTATGAAAAGAAATAAAGCTCAGGGTTAATAGAAGGAGCCCACAGAAGCTTCAGGATTTGAAGAGTGTTTGTGTTGAAGAATGGGCCAAAATCACACCTGAGCAATGCATGTGACTAGTTTCTCCATACAGGAGGCATCTTGAAGCTGTCATCACCAAAAACTTTACTTTTAATTTTGTACGAAGTATTAATTTAGTTTCAGTAAACGTGTTCAATACTTTTTAACTGTGTCATTTCTCATTATTACACACAACTTAATTTATGGACATCTATGGTTTGATTTCTTCGCCTGTGTGAATTGGATGGTTATTACCGACATCTGGAGAGAATGTCATGCCAATAGAAGCTTTAGAAATATATTTACCGTATATTCCGGCGTATAAGACGACTTTTGAAGACTGAAAAATCTTCTGTCTAGTCTGGGGTCGTCTTATACGCCGGTAATGCTTTTGAACTTTCAGAAATTGACATGCGGGGATACTCTGGGGGTGTTAATAAGCTGCCGTGGCCGTATCCCTGCCATGTCGGAGTTAATATAAGGTGGAGGGAGTTAAAATACGGCGGCGGTAGGTCCAGACAGTCAGCGCTTCTGTGCTGAAACTGACACATCGCTGCATATTCCCAGCTCCGGACACAGCGCAGGGCTTCTGTGCCGACAGCTTTCACTTGTCACAGAAGCGCTGCGCTGTGTCCGGAGCTGGGAAGTTCGCATCGCTTCTGTGACAATATATGAAAAGCCGGCAATTCAGCAGCGGCATACACCGGTACCCGACAATTTAGAATAGAAAGAATAGAGCATCACACATAGATTAGATAGATAGAAACATGTCAGTCACATATATATGAAGTACAGTGACAGTATTGCTTACTGTACTTGTCATTTAGTGTAAAGGATTTATTAAAACAAATATTAGTGTTTTCATGCACTGTCTCTTTAAAAAAGCCGGCCGGCAATTCAGCATCTGTACCCGACAATTTATAACAGAAAGATAGAGCATCACACATAGATTAGATAGATAGAAACATGTCAGTCACATATATATGAAGTACAGTGACAGTGCTGGTTACTGTACTTGTCATCTAGTGTTAAAATAACGGATTTATTTAAAAAAAAATTGGCGTGGGGTTCCCCTTAATTTTAGTCTCTAGCGGAGGTTAAGCAGACGGCTGGGGCAGATGTTTGAAGCCTGGGAAGGGGGTAATACCCACGGAGCTTCCCAGGCTACTAATATCAGCCCCCAGCTGAATACTTAGCCTTTACTAGCTATTAAAATGGGGGACCCCCCAAAAAAAATGACGTGGGGTCCCCCCTAATTTAATAGCTAGCAAAGGCTAGGCAGACAGCTGGGGGCTGATATTAATAGCCCAGGAAGGGAGCCATGAATATTGGCCCCCTCCCAGGCTAGAAACACCAGCCGTCAGCCGCCCCAGAAATGGCGCATTCATAGGATGCGCCAATTCTGGCACTTAGCCTCGCTCTTCCACGCTGCCCTGTAGCGGTGGCAGTGAGGTAATAGGGCTGGGGTTGATGTCAGCTTATAATGCCAGCTGACATCAAGCCCAGGTTAGTAATGGAGAGGCGTCTATAAGACACCTCCATTACTAACCCCATAGTCAAAGTTAAAAAAAAACACAGACACCCAGAATAAAGTCCTTTAATTGAAATAAACACACAATTCTTTATTGTTCTAAATTAAACCATACTTACCATCACGCCCATTCCAGCTGAAGCCAACGATCTCCTGCAATAAAAGTAAAATAATAAAGCAACCTCATCCTTACCTCTCCATGGTTCCCAGGACAGCTTCAGCTCTGCTACATCGAGATGACAGGCTGGACCGCAGCAGAACGCTGCCATCCAGCCTGTCATCCCGCAGACACTGAGAAGCGCAGGCATGCTTGCGCTCCTCAGTGTCTCGCTGTGACGGCATCCAGATGAGCCGACAATGAACTCAGCTCACCTCCTGGACGTCCGTCACTGACAGCGTGGGAAACTTCTACTGCGCATGCGGGGAGCAGGAGAATTTTCCCACGCTGTCAGTGACGTGCATGAGGTGAGCCGAGTTCATTGGACATGATCTCGGCTCATCTGGATGCCGTCACAGTCAGACACTGAGGAGCACAAGCATGCCTGCGCTTCTCAGTGTCTGCCGCATGGCAAGCTGAACGGCAGCGTTCTGCTGCGGTCCAGCCTGTCATGTGAATGTAGCAGAGCTGGACCGGTCCTGGGAACCATGGAGAGGTAAGGATGAGGTTGCTTTATTATTTTACTTTTATTGCAGGAGATCGTTGGCTTCAGCTGGAATGGGCGTGATGGTAAGTATGGTTTAATTTAGAACATTAAAAAATTGTGTCTTTATTTCAATTAAAGGACTTTATTCTGGGTGTTTGTGTTTTTTTTAATTACTTTACTAGAAATTCATGGCGGTCATGTCTAATATTGGCGTGACCCCATGAATTTCGGGCTTAGGGCCAGCTGATAATGCCAAGCTGGCCTTAACCCCTTTATTACCCAGTGAGCCACCGCACCAGGGCCCTGGATGAGTTGGGTACAGCGCCAGAAGATGGCGCTTCTATGAACGCGCCATTTTCCGGGGTGGCTGCGGACTGCAATTTGCAGCGGGGGGGGGCCAGAAAGCTTGGGCCTCCCTGCGCTGCAGATTCCAGCCCCCAGCTGCCTAGTTGTACCTGGCTGGACACAAAAATAGGGCGAAGCCCCACGTCTTTTTTTTTTTAATTATTTCATGAAATAATTAAAAAAAAAAGGGCTTCCCTATATTGTTGTGTCCGGCCAGGTACAAATAGGCAGCTGGTGGTTGGGGGCAGCCCGTTCCTGCCTGCTGTACCTGGCTGGACACAAAAATATGGCGAAGCCCACGTCAACATTTTTGGGAAAAATTAATTACAAAATTAATAATAATTTAGGGACTGCATCTTTATTAACCCCTCAATTGTCATTTAGTGTTAAAATAAAGGATTTTTTAAAAAGAAAATTGGCGTGGGATCCACCATCATTATAGTCTCTAGCGGAGGTTAAGCAGACAGCTGGGGCAGATGTTTGAAGTCTGGGAAGGGGGTAATACCCACGGAGCTTCCCAGGCTACTAATATCAGCCCCCAGCTGAATACCTAGCCTTTACTAGCTATTAGAATGGGGGACCCCCCCAAAAAATGATGTGGGGTCCCCCCTATTTTAATATGTTTATGAGTGACAGTTTTCCTGCTATATACCTGCATGTCATAAGAATTTAAATTAAAAAAGGACCATGTTAAATTCAAATCTGTTTTTTTTTTAATTTTTACCGGTGTTTGGTATGCGTTGGAAAAGGGGTAGTCTTATACGGTGAATATATCCTAAACTCTATATTTCAACAGGAAAGTAGGGGGGTCGTCTTATACACCAGGTCGTCTTATACGCCGGAATATACGGTACTTAGAAAATTGATGACATGTTCAATACTTATTTCACCCGCTGTACAGTATATAATAGTTAACTGTGTTGTTTGGTAAATTAATGATGAGATGCTGTTTCTGTCTATACAGTGCTGGCCAAAAGTATTGGCACCCCTGCAATTCTGTCAGATAATACTCAGTTTCTTCCTGAAAATGATTGCAATCACAAATTCTTTGATATTATTCTCTTCATTTAATTTGCTTGCAAGGAAAAAACACAAAAGAGAATGAAGCAAAAATCAAATCATAGATCATTTCACACAAAACTCCAAAAAAGGGCTGGACAAAAGTATTGGCACCCTCAGCCTAATACTTGGTTGCACAACCTTTAGCCAAAATAACTGCGAACAACCGCTTCCGGTAACCATCAATGAGTTTCTTACAATGCTCTGCTGGAATTGTAGACCATTCTTCTTTGGCAAACTGCTCCAGGTCCCTGATATTTGAAGGGTGCCTTCTCCAAACTGCCATTTTGAGATCTCTCCACAGGTGTTCTATGGGATTCAGGTCTGGACTCATTGCTTGCCACCTTAGAAGTCTCCAGTGCTTTCTCTAAAACCATTTTATAGTGCTTTTGGAAGTGTGTTTTGGGTCATTGTCCTGCTGGAAGACCCATGACCTTTAAGGGAGACCCAGCTTTCTCACACTGGGCCCTACATTATGCTGCAAAATTTGTTGGTAGTCTTCAGACTTCATAATGTCATGCACACGGTCAAGCAGTCCAGTGCCAGAGGCAGCAAAGCAACCCCAAAACATCAGGGAACCTCCGCCATGTTTGACTGTAGGGACCGTGTTCTTTTCTTTGAATGCCTCTTTTTTTTCCTGTACACTCTATGTTGATGCTTTTTCCCAAAAAGCTCTACTTTTGTCTCATCTGACCAGAGAACATTCTTCCAAAACATTTTAGGCTTTCTCAGGTAAGTTTTGGCAAACTCCAGCCTGGCTTTTTTATGTCTCGGGGTAAGAAGTGGGGTCTTCCTGGGTATCCTACCATACAGTCCCTTTTCATTCAGACGCCGACGGATAGTACGGGTTGACACTGTTGTACCCTCGGACTGCAGGGCAGCTTGAACTTGTTTGGATGTTAGTCGAGGTTCTTTATCCACCATCCGCACAATCTTGTGTTTAAATCTCTCGTCAATTTTTCTTTTCCGTCCTCATCTAGGGAGGTTACCCACAGTGCCATGGGCTTTAAACTTCTTGATGACACTGCGCATGGAAGACACAGGAACATTCAGGTCTTTGGAGATGGACTTGTAGCCTTGAGATTGCTCATGCTTCCTCACAATTTGGTTTCTCAAGTCCTCAGACAGTTCTTTGGTCTTCTTTCTTTTCTCCATGCTCAATGTGGTACACACAAGGACACAGGACAGAGGTTGAGTCAACTTTAATCCATGTTAACTGGCTGCAAGTGTGATTTAGTTATTGCCAACACCTGTTAGGTGCCACAGGTAAGTTACAGATGCTGTTAATTACACGAATTAGAGAAGCATCACATGATTTTTCAAAGGGTGCCAATACTTTTGTCCACCCCCATTTTTAGGTTTGGTGTGGAATTATATCCAATTTGGCTTTAGGACAATTCTTTTTGTGTTTTTTTCATTGAAGACAAATTAAATGAAGAGAATAATACCAAAGAATTTGTGATTGCAATCATTTTCAGGAAGAAACTGAGTATTATCTGACAGAATTGCAGGGGTGCCAATACTTTTGGCCAGCACTGTATATAGAGAATCAAGTGTATTGTGTCAACTACTTCTCATAAAGGGGGTGGGAGGCGTAATCCTGCATAGAGGCCCACCAGGGGACTCACCTTTTCCCCTATGGGCCAGTCTGAGCCGGTATGTGTCAGTTCTCTCCTGTAATCCTCCATGTTGTGATGATGAAGATAGTGATGGATATAAGTATAAGGCTGTGTGCCCACGATGCGTTTTTTAAGCATTTCCGCAGCGGCAAAAACGCTGCAGAAACGCTTAAAAAACGCATGGTAGAAGGCCTGCCATGTTCCCCAATGATAATACGCATGTGCTGTGCACATGCTGCGGAAATTTCAGCTGCGGATTATCATTGCGGAAAAAAACGCAGCACTACCAATTATTTTGCGGAAGTGCTGTGTTTTCGCCGCCATTTACTTGCATTAGATTGCATGGATTACGCATCACTGTATATGTAGTTGCGCATTCCATGCGTTCCAATGTGCGGATGGTACCCAGGTCTAGAGAAGAGGAGACTCTCCTCCGAACCTGGGTACCATAGAAAACTGTAAAAAAAAGAATAAAATAAAAAATAAATATATACTTACCTTCTGGCGGCACCCGCTTGCCGGCAGTTTGTGATGGACTGTAGGACCTGCGCTGACGTCATAGTCATGTGACGGGTCACGCGACGCTGACGTCGGCAGGTCCTTCAGTGTACCGCTGCCGGCAAGGGAGAACGGAGGAAAGCAAGACACCGGGGGCCATCAGAGGGTAAGTATATTTTTATTTTTTTATTTTTTGTCATTCTCTCGGGTCACACTATATAAATCCATGCTGTTTGCATGGATTTACAGTGCAGACCAAAAGTTTGGACACACCTTCTCATTTAAAGATTTTTCTGTATTTTCATGACTATGAAAATTGTACATTCACACTGAAGGCATCAAAACTATGAATTAACACAAGTGGAATTATATACTTAACGAAAAAGTGTGAAACAACAGAAAATATGTCTTATATTCTAGGTTCTTCAAAGTAGCCACCTTTTCCTTTGATGACTGCTTTGCACACTCTTGGCATTCTCTTGATGAGCTTCAAGAGGTAGTCACCGGACATGGTCTTCCAACAATCTTGAAGGAGTTCTCAGAGATGCTTAGCACTTGTTGGCCCTTTTGCCTTCACTCTGCGGTCCAGCTCACCCCAAACCGTCTCGATTGGGTTCAGGTCTGGTGACTGAGGAGGCCAGGTCATCTGGCGCAGCACCCCATCACTCTCCTTCTTTGTCAAATAGCCCTTACACAGCCTGGAGGTGTGTCTGGGGTCATTGTCCTGTTGAAAAATAAATGATGGTCCAACTAAACGCAAGCTGGATGGAATAGCATGCCGCTGCAAGATTCTGTGGTAGCCATGCTGGTTCAGTATGCCTTCAATTTTGAATAAATCCCCAACAGTGTCACCAGCAAAGCACCCCCACACCATCACACCTCATCCTCCATGCTTCACGGTGGGAACCAGGCATGTAGAGTCCATCCGTTCACCTTTTCTGCATCGCACAAAGACACGGTGGTTGGAACCAAAGATCTCAAATTTGGACTCATCAGACCAAAGCACAGATTTCCACTGGTCTAATGTCCATTCCTTGTGTTCTTTAGCCCAAACAAGTCTCTTCTGCTTGTTGCCTGTCCTTAGCAGTGGTTTCCTAGCAGCTATTTTACCATGAAGGCCTGCTGCACAAAGTCTCCTCTTAACAGTTGTTGAAGAGATGTGTCTGCTGCTAGAACTTTGTGTGACATTGACCTGGTCTCTAATCTGAGCTGCTGTTAACCTGCGATTTCTGAGGCTGGTGACTCAGATAAACTTATCCTCAGAAGCAGAGGTGACTCTTGGTCTTCCTTTGCTAGGGCGGTCCACATGTGAGCCAGTTTCTTTGTAGCGCTTGATGGTTTTTGCAACTGCACTTGGGGACACTTTCAAAGTTTTCCAATTTTTCGCACTGACTGACCTTCATTTCTTAAAGTAATGATGGCCACTCGTTTTTCTTTACTTAGCTGCTTTTTTCTTGCCATAATACAAATTCTAACAGTCTATTCAGTAGGACTATCAGCTGTGTATCCACCTGACTTCTGCACAACACAACTGATGGTCCCAACCCCATTTATAAGGCAAGAAAACCCACTTATTAAACCTGACAGGGCACACCTGTGAAGTGAAAACCATTTCCGGTGACTACCTCTTGAAGCTCATCAAGAGAATGCCAAGAGTGTGCAAAGCAGTCATCAAAGCAAAAGGTAGCTACTTTGAAGAACCTATAATATAAGACATATTTTCAGTTGTTTCACACTTTTTTGTTAAGTATATAATTCCACATGTGTTAATTTATAGTTTTGATGCCTTCAGTGTGAATGTACAATTTTCATAGTCATGAAAATACATAAAAATCTTTAAATGAGAAGGTGTGTCCAAACTTTTGGTCTGTACTGTATATAGTGTGACCAAGTTGACAAGCACTTTCCAAGTGATGCTAAAATCGCTTGGAAAGCGCTTGTCAACCCACATGCGGAAATGCAAGTGAAGAACGCTTGACATCCGCATGTCCCTGGCAGGAAAAACGCATGTACAATCCGCATGTACAATCCGCATGCGTTTTTTTCTGGCAGGGAGATGCAGAAACGCTCAGGAAAAAATCCTGAGCATTTCTGCATCGTGGTCACATAGCCTAACAGATCAATCTCCCACAACGTCTGAGTGCTGACTGGTTGTGCTGAAACTGAACTCCGCAATTCAGATCTAGATAAGCCCCATGACAGCAGTCATGTTGTCCATTTAAAGCAAACACTGGCCACTCTTGCCTAGAACTCTGAAAAGAGTTTTATAACACAAAAAAGTGAGAGAGATGAGAGATGGCTGTGTTCTCTGACCCCAAAAAGTACTGGGATGTAGTTCGTTTTCCAGCAATACACCAAGACCATGCTGAAAATATTAAGGTCCTAACCTGTGCAACACATGGGAAACAAGATTAAATACTTTTTTCTTGTCAAGACTTATAAACGCCATGGACACATTCACAGTCAAATTGCACTGTACTGAAGAGGAAAAGGTAATCTGCATTCCCATAGACAGGTATGGCACATGTCTGATCCAGGTGGATAATCTATCTGATGACAGCCTTAAGCTGGTGAGCCTAGTTTACATTACCAGTCACCAAAGAGGTAAGAACAGAACCCTACAAGATCACCTTTCTTACTATCTCGTTTGGAGAAAGCATACAAATTTATTTTCGGTGAGGTAGGCCTGTCTTCATTGATGGTGTATCTGTAGTCCCGTCCCTGACCAATACTAAAGCCCTGGTGATGACTAGCTGGTCATCCATAATCTGGAAACACTCCAAGCCTTCATTCACAACACGAGCCTCAGACATTGATGTGCCAGGTGACCTCCCATACCAAAAAAATCATCTATAGTTATATCAATCTGCCGCAGACAAGCACCCTGTCTGACTCAAGCGTAAAACTATTCCTGACACAATGACAACCCCTGTTTCTGTGCAGGGTTCAAGTTGGCTGGTAGAGAGGCCTATGACGTAGGTCTCGAGGGGAGGAGTGGGTATATTTAAACTTCTGCACTTGTGGAGAGCACCAGCTGATGTTGTGAGTCCATCAGGTCAGCATGAAAGGCTTTATGGAGCAACCAAACCCCGTGAACACTGCTCAGAGATTTCTGTTTAAAAAATTGACACCGTTGTGTGGCAAGTGTCAATGAGTTCAATTATTATTTACAGTGTTGTGCCATTACCAATAACAAAAATCTCTGAGCAATTCCGAAAAAGTGCTTTATCACTCGACCTTCTGTAAATCAGTAGTGGTCTTCTCATTTGTACTTGACCTTCTCCTATATACTTTTGGCTTCAATATATTGTTTTTGGTTGATTTCCTGAGAATTAATCACTATTATGTTTTCTTGTTTCTCCAAGGCTGTGTGTTCACTTACGAATTCAATTGCTGTTGGCAGTAAAATGTAATCATAAGGATACTACTCACAGGAATAGTGGGCCCTAGTGCCAAAATAAAAAATGGACCCTTTTTCCTATTAATCATTTACACCAGGGGTAGGGAACTTTTTTTTTCTACCAACGAACAGTTGGATATTTATAACATCATTCGAGGATCATCGAAAATTATCAGCTTGAAAATGACCCTGCTACATTTGGTCAAACAATTAATTAATTTACTTCAAATGTGACGGCTGGAACTGCTTCTCTTTGGTGAGACTGTGATGTTAGGTTGTATGGATGGTGTTTCTACTCGCAACTGCAGTTCCAGGTTTAGATAACTGGATTTGTAGGGCACCACCCATTAAAAAGGATCATCCTAAACAACCCATGTATACAGTACAATAGATACAGAAACCAAGAAAAAAGAAGTTATGTACACAATAGGGATCACCGTAAAAAATATTCTTTATTTGTATAACAAGCCAAAAAGCTAGCTAAAAACATTTAAAAAGGCACATATATAGCCATGACACAAAACACTGACTTATTCCGTATAAAACATAGGTCCACCCCACTTGTCTATAACCGGAACCTCTAATAATTATTACTAGGTATGAGCTTATAACTATAACACACTCATAAATAGCAGTGAGTGAGTTATTGCACATGAACATGTTGAAATAATCAATACTGTTATTAAGATATAATAGCTTTAAACCAGGTAAAAATATATAATGGAAGACTTGGTGTGGAACCACTATAAGAATACCCCTGACATATGATGAGATATCAGTTAATATAACATTCAGTCAACCACTATTGAAATGATAATGATTTTAACACAAACGATAAAATGCAATAGTCAATATAGAAAAACAGTATTATAATCAATATAGAAAATAGCGTCTGTGCATATGTCTAATATACCAGAGTGTACCACTGTTAGGTATATTTATCCCTGAATTAATAGGACTCACTGAAAGGGATAATAAAACTTAACTTTTATTCTAAAATATAAAAATAACCCAAATGACATACAACATGGTGCACTCATGTATTTCAATTCCATGGTGGTTCCGGACAATACTCTCCTGGCCAGCTTGGATGTTGAGGATTTGTACAGCTCAATACTCCATGACAAGGGGTGTCTGGCCACTAAAATTTTTAAAAAACAAGGGCTATGCACTTACGATCTTTCAACTAATTGATATTAGAACTACTCAATTTTGTGCTTAGACACTGCTTCTTTCTTTTTGATTAGTGTGTCTTCCACCAGCTCAAGAGTACCGCAATGGGGAGCCCCTGTGCTCCCACATATGCAAATCTATTCCTGGGCTGGTGGGAGGAAAGAATTGTTTTCTCCGATGGTTTAGACAAATGCACAGATTTGATTCTGCTACGGCAACGCTTCACTGATGATGCCATCATACTCTGGACGGGCTTTGTGGAGTTTACCCAGGAACTGAACAATAATGATATTGGCTTGAGGGTCACCTCAGAGATACAACAGAGAGAGATATCCTTCCTTGATTTGAACATCACGTAGCAAGCGAAAGGCACAATGTCGACCAGTATCTTTAGGAAGACGACCGCAACCAACAGTTTTTTAAAATGAGAGAGCCTCCACCCTACTCGCTTAAAAGAGGCATTCCCAAGTGGCAATTTTGACGCCTCAGGAGAAATTGCTTGTTAAACTGCTCAGTCTCAATGATGTCATATCATTTGTACACTTTATTTAAGTCCCCCTTTTTCCCTTCTCTTTGTCATCATCTGCCCAGAAATTTTCTGCGTTTAGGATGAGAAAGAAAAAGGGAATTTATCTCTTCAGTGTCTCCTTCCCATGACCTGTTAATCTCTCCCTTTCTCATCACCCTATATATGGGGTTGGTTCAGGAGTTTCCTGATATAATATACTAGATGGTGGCCTGATTCTAACGCATCGGGTATTCTAGAATATGTATGTGCAGAGCGGTGTTTAAATTTGGCGCCAAAATCGCTGATTGGTCACGGCCGTATTAGTGAGGACCGGGGAGCGGTCCTCCCTTCACACTTGCTGTCGGGAGATCAGCGGCCCTAGCCGCTTATCTCCCGACGGTAGCCATATGGAGGTCAGCGACGACGCCGGTCGAGGTACTTCTGCTGCATTGCCGCTGACCTCCGTGCGGCAGATGAGCCGCTAACGGCCGCCATCTTTTTCTGAAATCCCGCGTCGCTGATTGGCCACGGCCGGACCAATCAGCGACGCGGGATTTCCTGGATAGAAGGACAAACAGGCGGGATAAGACGATTATATATATTATATGTGTTGTCAGTTTATATTAGGATCAGTGCAATTGGTATACTGCATTGTTCCTTATTGGTGCTATGCCATCTGTAATTGTAATTATTGTCTACAATCCTATATGCCAAGACACGCATTTGTAACTACACCAGTGCGTGCCTTATTGGATCCATTTTACTGAGGCTTCTTCAGTGTTTAGATCAGCAACTTCGACTTGTATTGGGTGCTATGTACCTCTGTACTGCCACTCCCGTTCTAACATTGGTCGAGTGAGCCAAGATCACGGTGTATGAATCATGGGAAAATCCCAACCTCTGAGAACCGATTGGTCACCAGTAGGCCAATCAGAATGAGGCCAGGTTTCATGTCACAAGGTGGCTGTGGCCGAGTCTTTATATAACCGCCGTCCTAGCGGCGTCACAGGTACAACAGGACCTAGGTGCATGGACGGACTTCTCCACAAGAGGCCCTCACTACATACAAACACCTCCACCCTTCCACGTCACACCACCAGAGGGAGCCCGTTAGGGATATATATATGGAGGGAGGAGCCAGGCAGTTCAGTTTAGAGTTAGTTGGAGGGTGTGCTGGCACTTAGACCAGTGAAGACGCAGCACGCTGGCTGCTGTGCTTAGGCGAGCCAAGGCCTACAGCACGAGTTGAGTTCTGAGGGCCCCGAGTGTGGCCGAATGCAAGAGGAGAAAGGAGAGAGGAGTTGAAGGGGGCAGAGGAGCATCATAGGCTCACCCCGATATACAAACCGGACACCGGGTCCGCGCCTACAGGGTCCCTTTATACCCAGTAGGGATCACCGGCATACCAGGAGGACTACAAGTCCCTGGCTGACCTGAAGCTAGACCCATTACAGGACCAGGAACCACAAGGCCCCAGCGTCCAGGGAGAGTGGTTGCTAACAGAAGGTCCTACTACCGAGCGACAGGTAAAGGAACAGCACGACACATAAGCTAGGCCCAGTTGCAGGCTGGCCAGGAGCATACAGAGAGGCAGACATGGACCAGGTGGCCTTATACCCGCTCACTGGGGAGAAATCCTGAAGTGCACCCATCCTACTGAGTTCCCTGGACCGTACCTGACATCAGCACCAGTAAAGGTATTGAAGCGAATCCCCTGTCTCTGTCAGTTACTCCTGCTGCGCCATCCCGCCTGCACTACAAGTCCCAGCATCACCACCATCAAACTCCACACTGCCCTGGGGGCCCGGTCCACCTGTGGGGAGCAGAAACACCTCAGCTGCCATCCCATCACCCCCCGGAGGTCTGCACCAGCGCTGGTAAACCTTACCAGGTACCACAGGTGGCGTCACAAACTATTTATTTATTTTTATCCAAGTTACAAGCCCCCTTTTTGGTTGACCGCCCTGGGCCACGGACCGGGCCAGCCACTGTGACCTATCCCCCCCACCAGCATCTATAGGCCCGGCTGCCGAGTACCCCATTGCCCTGGGGGTGCATCAACTGTCGGTGTCACAAACAGGATTTCGCCGCTCTCAGAGTGTCGGCACACTCATAGCTCTCTATCCTGAGCTCTATGAGTTCTAGTCTGGACTCACTCTACAGACTGTACTGAACTCTTTCTGCAGGAACTGCTAGGCTCTGGCTCGACTGCACTGACTCCTTCTGTGTCTGAGCAGGAACTCTGTACTCTAGCAGGCTAGGAACTGAACTGCCTAGCTCCACCTTCCCTATTTATATCCCTAACGGGCTTCCTCTGGTGGTCTGAGGTGGAAGATGGAGGTGTGTGTATGCTGTGGGGGCCTCTTGTGGAGAAATCCGGCAATACACCCCTCTAGGATCTGTGGTACCAAGCGTGGCTGGGCGCCACAGACAGACCCGATACCCATTGTGATTCCCCCAATGAGTGAGATGCTGATTTGGTGTAGGGCAGCAATAGGTCTCAAGGGACAGAACTACCAGGTGGTAGTGGAGCCCATTAGCTCAGAGCACAGACCTACACTCTTAACTGCTAGAGGGGTAGTTGATGTACGCAATGGGAGGGTACCCATACGTCTCCTAAATTGTGGGGAGGAGGAAGTCAAATTGCCAAGGTGTGCCACTGTTGCTAGATTGTATACTGTGAATGATGATGCCATACACACAGTGGAGTCCTTGACCCCACCAGATACAGTGGAGGACAATGACTCCGAAGCTCAACTGGAGGATTGGTGTCAACAGCTCCATGTTGGGACTGATGCCACTCCTGTCCATCAAAAACATGGTGTTTACAGAGTGGTTCAGGAATACGAACAAGTGTTTAGTAAACACCCACATGACTTTGGACGGGTTAAAGGGGTACAACACCACATACCCACCGGTAACCATCCACCCATTAAGGAGCGTTACCGACCCATACCACCAGCACATTATCAGCAAGCCAAGGAAATGTTGCATGACATGAAAAAGGGATAGCTGTAGCCCTTGGGCAGCTCCCCTGGTGCTGGTCAGGAAAAAGGATGATAGCATGAGGATGTGTGTAGATTATAGACAGATTAATCGCATAACACATAAAGATGCATACCCTTTGCCCCGTATAGAGGAATCCCTGGCTGCACTAAAATCTGCCAAGTATTTCTCTACATTGGATCTCACAGGCAGGTACTGGCAAGTCTCTGTTGCTGAGGATGACCGGGAGAAGACGGCTTTCACCACCCCGATGGTACTGTGCGAGTTCAACAGTATGCCGTTTGGACTCTGCAATGCACCCGGAACGTTCCAGAGGTTGATTGAGTGTTGCTTGGGACCTCGGAACTTCGAGACAGTGCTGCTGTACCTGGATGACATTATCGTGTACTCGAGGACGTATGAGGACCATCTGAAGCACCTGGCGGAGGTATTTGAAGCCTTGTTCCAGTATGGGATGAAACTAAAGCCTTCTAAATGCCACTTGCTCAAGCAGAAGGTTCAGTACCTGGGGCACGTAGTCAGCTCGGAGGGAGTAGCACCAGACCCGGAGAAGGTCACTGCCATCCAGAAGTGGCCTGAACCGAGAAGCATCAAAGAAGTACGGCAATTCCTGGGACTGTTCGGGTACTACAGGAGGTTCATAAAGGACTATACCAAAAAGGTAGCACCTCTACAAGACCTCCTGGTAGGACAGTCCAAAAGAGGAAAGAGTCCCCCATTCCAGTGGGGCAAAGAACAGGCTGAATCCTTTGCAGTAATGAAGGAAATCCTGACTGGTGAAGAAATCCTGGCTTACCCTGACTACAGCCAGCCTTTCCTGCTGTTCACTGACGCCAGCAATGAGGGACTAGGAGCTGTGTTGTCCCAGAAGCAGAATGGAAGAGAGAAGGTAATTGCGTATGCCAGCAGGAAGCTACGCCCTACCGAGAGGAACCCGGAGAACTACAGTTCCTTCAAGCTTGAGTTCCTGGCCTTGGTCTGGGCTATCACTGAAAGGTTCAAGCATTAGCTAGCCTCAGCTAAGTTTACAGCTTTTACTGACAACAATCCCTTGACACACCTGGAGACAGCCAGGTTGGGAGCCATGGAACAGCGTTGGGTGGCCAGACTGTCAAATTATCAGTTCACCATCAAGTACCAGGCAGGTCACAAGAACACCAATGCTGATGCCCTGTCAAGGATGCCTCACCAGTCAGACACCGAGGATGAAGTGGATGATTTAGAGGAAGTTGAATTACCTGCTTTCCACCGAAGCGGAGTGGTCCACGAGCAACACGCCACCAGAAGACGTCATGGAAGGACGCTGAATCCTCTACCCCACCACAGTTGGAAGGAGACCTAGGACAGTGACCCGGTTGTCAGCCTCATCAAAATACTGATCACCCAGGAAGGTTCTCACCTGGAGAAGGATGTTCCCCCACAAGCCAAACACCTGTGGAATGAAAGAAGCCGGCTGTTCATCTACAGAGAGAAGCTGTGCAGAAGATATGTCAATCCCAAGACCCATGAAATGGTGTGGCAGATTGTTGTACCCAGAACGGATATCCAGATGGTGTTGGAGGCCTACCACGATCAAGCAGGTCACTTTGGCTGGAAGAAGCTGGAAACCCTGCTGAAGGACCGATTCTACTGGGTTGGAATGCAGAGCTCCATAGAGAGGTGGTGCCGGAATTGTGGGCCCTGTAGCCTCAGAAGAAAAGGCTATGGCAGCCAGAAAGCACCCTTGCAGTCCATCAAGACAACCCAGCCCCTGGAGATCGTCGCTCTGGATCACGTCAAGCTGTCACCCAGCAGGTCAGGCTACTCCTATGCCCTGACCATGGTGGATCACTATTCCCGGTTCCTGGTGGTAGCCCCTGTCAAAGATCTGACAGCAGAAAGTGCAGCAAGAACGTTCCAAGCATACTTCTGCAGGCCCCATGGATACCCGGACAAAGTGCTGACGGATCAAGGCCCTGCTTTTGAAGCCGAGCTGTTTAAAGAATTCTGTCATCTGTATGGGTGCAAGAAGATAAGGACTGCGCCGTACCACCCTCAGACCAATGGTTTGTGTGAGAAAATGAACAACATCGTCATAGACCTGCTGAAAACCTTACCCTTGGAAGAAAGAAATCAGTGGCCAGACAAACTACCTGACCTTGTAGATCTGTACAATCACATACCTGTGAGTTCTACTAATTGTACCCCAGCGTACCTCATGAGAGCAAGACCCGGAAAGTTGCCCATGGACCTGGAACTCGGAGTGGTAGAACCTGAAGCAGATATGTCCACTGAAGACTGGGATACAAATCGGCAAGAGCAGTACAGGAGAGTACAGGCCTGTGTTGAAGACAGTCTGAACAGAGTAAGGGAAAGACAGGAAGAACAGTACAATAAACATGCACCATCAGAACCCTTGGCACCTGGAGAGATAGTGCTAAAGCGGAAGAGAAGAAGTCACAAGCTTGATGACCAGTGGGAAAGAGAGCCCTACTCAGTGCTGAACTCCAGATTTGACAACAGTAAAACTTGCCTGATTAGCAAAGATGGAGGTAAAACACCTGCAACAGTCTCAAGAGATGATCTGAAAGTGTGCCCAAGTCTACTGAAGACAACGGAAGAAGAAGTACCTCCTATAGCACCGGAAGAACCCAAGGAAGAAGTGCCTCACACAGTTCTAGTAGATTTCCCTGCGGACTGGCCTCAACTTGATGGAGCAGTTATAGTACCAGTGGTACACTTCTATCAACAACCAGAAGAACCTGTAAGCGCCCCGGAAGAGCCTGCTCGGGAACATGAAGAGTCCCCAGAAAGAAGAGAAGCACCAGTTGAAGCAGAGCCTGCAGGCCGAGTGGACAGTGTACTTGCCAGTCCCATAGAGAGATTAAGACAGTTCTATAATCTACCAGCACGTACACCTGCTAGATTAACAGAAAGTACACGCACAGACACTAGTGATACCCCAGTGCTACGAAGGTCCACACGCAGCACACCAGGACAAATCCCTACCAGGTTTAGGGAATAAGCATGAAGTGCCTAAATTGTAAATAGTTACCCAGTGGGTATTGCTACTGTTATTGTTTATTATGTAAACTGAAATTAATGTGTGCCTGTAGCTACCCGTAAGGGTACCAACAGAAATTGTTTCTTTATGTGTGTATAATTACCCGTCAGGGTATAAAGACTTGTAGGCTGAGGACTGTGAGCAGCCAAAAACTGTAAATAGTTGCACTTATCAAAAGTGCCCCTTTAGTTGACCACAGAACAAAAACCCATTTGGCGTGGCCGAAGACGTGGTCCAGCACCTGGATCACTTATGCCCCGTAGCCACGCCTAGGGCCTACGTTGAGGGTTTTCAGGCGGGTCCCTCATGTTCTTTCATCGGTGAAATGGACACCTGGTTACGGGACTTACTGTAACTTTATTAATGTTATTATACTTGTTGTTATTATTATTATTGTTGTAACCTTTTACAAAATGCTTCAGTCCAGGAGTACTGAATTGTACTAGGGGGGGATGTGGCACCCTGCTGAGCACAGGTACCACAGGACCCAGGGTGCATGGATGGACTTCTCCACAAGAGGCCCTCACTACATACAAACACCTCCACCCTTCCACATCACACCACAAGAGGGAGCCCGTTAGGGATATATATATGGAGGGTGGAGCCAGGCAGTTCAGTTTAGAGTTAGTTGGAGAGTGTGCTGGA
Source organism: Phyllobates terribilis (assembly GCF_046119375.1). Classification (NCBI taxonomy): domain Eukaryota; kingdom Metazoa; phylum Chordata; class Amphibia; order Anura; family Dendrobatidae; genus Phyllobates; species Phyllobates terribilis. The sequence goes on from NW_027362762.1 coordinate 150,198,494, forward strand.
CTTAGACCAGTGAAGACGCAGCACGCTGGCTGCTGTGCTTAGGCGAGCCAAGGCCTACAGCACGAGTTGAGTTCTGAGGGCCCCGAGTGTGGCCGAAGGCAAGAGGAGAAAGGAGAGAGGAGTTGAAGGGGGCAGAGGAGCATCATGGGCTCACCCCGATATACAAACTGGACACCGGGTCCGCGCCTACAGGGTCCCTTTATACCCAATAGGGATCACCGGCATCCCAGGAGGACTACAAGTCCCTGACTGACCTGAAGCTAGACCCATTACAGGACCAGGAATCACAAGGCCCCAGCGTCTAGGGAGAGTGGTTGCCAACAGAAGGTCCTACTACCGAGCGACAGGTGAAGGAACAGCACGACACATAAGCTAGGCCCAGTTGCAGGCTGGCAAGGAGCATATAGAGAGGCAGACACGGACCTGGAGGCCTTATACCCGCTCACTGAGGAGAAGTCCTGAAGTGCACCCATCCTACTGAGTACCCTGGACCGTACCTGACATCAGCACCAGTAAAGGTATTGAAGCGAATCCCCTGTCTCTGTCAGTTACTCCTGCTGCGCCATCCCTCCTGCACTACAAGTCCCAGCATCACCACCATCAAAATCCACACTGCCCCGGGTGCCCGCTCCACCTGTGGGGAGCAGAAACACCTCAGCTGCCATCCCATCACCCCCCGGAGGTCTGCAGCTGCGCTGGTAAACCTTACCAGGTGCCACAGGTGGCGTCACAAACTATTTATTTATTTTTATCCAAGTTACAATCCCCCTTTTTGGTTGACCACCCTGGGCCACGGACCAGGCCAGCCACTGTGACCTATCCCCCCACCAGCATCCATAGGCCCGGCTGCCGAGTACCCCATTGCCCTGGGGGCGCGTCACTAAAGCATGAGCAAGACGCACCACCAGCATCCTGCTGACCTAAGTATCAGTGGGGAGATATCTCTCAAGGGGAAATAAAAATATGTATGAAGTGTGAAGCTCCATATGTATGTAGAGATAATCACTGATACTTTTATAAAATGGCAAAAAGATAAGCCATAGATATAGGAGAGCAGATAATTAGGCAATATGGGCGAGGGTGCAATATGCGTAGTAGGGATTAGTAGCAAGATCCATACAAGAGATTTGCATGCAAGGATATAAGAATGTCTCAGAGCATGTTGCGCTTACCTTAGTTATATATGTAATGTATGCTTAGTCCTTGATGGGCAAATTGATAAGTGTACTATAAAATGTGCTAAGGGACTTTTCTCTAGGAGTGCATGCTCCAAATATGCTCCTATATGAACCTTAATGGTTCTGTCCTCCTAATAAATCTAATGACACTAAATAGGCTAGCTTCAGTCATATAAAGGCACAGTGCATATACCCCATTCTAGGATGGATGTTATAAGTCTGTAATATGGTTAATAGTAGGCTGCTGCGTCTGAGTATCCGCCTCCTGTAGGTGTACACTCCCGAAAAAAGTGCACGGCAGAGCTCACGTTCGCTTTGCCGTCACCATTGAGGTCTATTGCCCCCGTCACAGCATACGACCGGACCCCATTTTGCGGGGAATTTTAGGACATATACCCTGACGGGGACACAGATCGCAATGTGAAAGTACCCTTATCCGAATAGAGAAGAAAAGGAAAAATGGCTTCAATCAGAGTAGACATTTCCTCTGAGTTACTGAATATATTTGTTTATTATAACTCTGACTGCATCTCATGCATAGTTTATTCAATGTATGGTGTGCAGCGATGAGGTATTATACTTATCTAGTTTGTGTTTGAAACAACTATCATCAAGTCTTACCATTGCTCAGGTCATAGTGAAAGCTGTAGTTTCACATAATAAAAACGTATATGGCTGCGATTAACCTGACTCTGCTGCTGATCTTATTGCTGGGCTTGGGTCTTGGACTGTACTTATAAAATTAGCCTGGCTATGTGGCTACATTATGTGATGCTCTTTATACTGGTACTATATTTATGAACTGAGCTTGGTTCATGTACTGTGGTTACGTTGTGATCATGGTTATGGCAATGTCTGCAATAAATTTATGTTTAAAAATGTTTATAATAAATCATTTTGTTTACAGTACATTATTTATGTACAGTGCTTGATTTTAGTATCATATTTATCTAGTACTGAGCTGATTTCTGTTACTGTATTTATGTACTGTGTTTGACAAAGGTACCATACTTATGTATTAAGCTAGGTTGTGGTAGGATAGGTTCTGAACTGAATGTGCACATATAGGTATTAAAGTAAGTAACAAATGGGTTTAAAGAAATCTGTCACCAGGTTTTTGCAATGTAATCTGAGAGTCCCTTAATGTAGGACCAGAGACCCTGATTGCAGGGATTTGTCAGTTACTGGACTATGTTTTGCTGTTTCAATATAATCATTGTTTTATCAGCAGAGTATAACTATAAAACTACTGGCCTGATTGGGCAGTACTCTCTCACCATACATTGTACACAGACATGTGGTGTGGGCGGTATTATACACAGCTCAACAACTTAGCTCTGCTAGATCTGCAGCAGAGAAAACTGAGACTCTATTACAACTGCTTGCCCCAGTAAACTAAGTGATACATCGCTGGAATCTGGGTCTCTGTCCCTACTTCATGCTGTTGTCATATTGCATAGCAAAATCTTCTGACAGATTTCCTTTAATGTGGTTAGTATGGGTAGGTATGTACAGTACATGTTAATAAATTCAAAGTGTGGCAAATATGTATTCAAATTCTATGCTTTGGAGGAGAAGCAAGTTTGGAAAATATAAAAATATTACTGTTATATCCATTAATATTTTAGATTACAGAATATATAGTTTATTCTGTAATTAATATATAGTGCATGTGAAATATCGTATTTGTGGATTATTAGATCAGGAAAAGTTAGATATGCCTTATAGTGGAGAAATCAAAAGAATAGTCAGGAAAGCTGGATTTCAAAAGTAAAGATGAAGTGCAACCTCAAAGGACAATCAGCACAAAGTAAAATAGGATAACATACACCCAGAACTCACACCGAGGTCAGTACACAGGGACTGAGCTAAGTACATACAGAAGGAGCAGCCATATTAATTGTATAACCAGAGGGACAGCAAATGTTCTTAGCATCTGCCAGTAAAAATTACTCCAGATTTATGTGATGTTGATGAAAAATAAAAGTGGCACAAGTAAAATGACTAACTGACTAATGCTCAAGGTGGTGGCAATGCTTAGATTGCGTTATTACAGAGAAGCGGCTGAAAGTTGACATAACTTATGCAGGACTCATTAAAATTGATGAATGTCAGTCTTTCAACACTAGTGTTTGACGATGTTTTGTTGGTTACATTGATGTTGACACATTATAAAGTAATATTCCACACAGATCAGGTATCATGGCTATTAGCCATTTCCTGAAAACTAGATAGGTCCAATGTCGAGGATATAATATTCTTATTGAGGAACTTCTTCTATTTGTCCTTACCCAAAATTATTTCATTTTTGACAAAAAGTACTTGCACCAGCTCAGAGGTACTCCTATGGGGAGCCCATGTGTCCCCTCTTATGCAAACTTCCTCCTAGGCTGGTTGGAGGAAACAGTCAACTTTGAGGAGAAGTGGTGGTACCGCTTTATTTGTTTTTAGGCCAGATACATCGATGACATATTCATTCTTTGGTCGGGCCCAAGTAGTGATTTTTTGTCTTTTGTTGAGAATCTTAATATCAACAATGTGGGCCTTAGGTTTACCTCCGAGTATACCATGAGTGAGTTGCCTTTTTTGGATCTAATAACACTGTGTAACAATTTTACATATATTTTTTGTTCCCAGGTGTTAAGGGTGTTTTCCTAATTCTTTGTGCCTAAAATGAATACAAAAAGGTTATTATTCTCCATAAACTTTGTTTTTGTGGTCACAACACTAATATTTTGAAATTTATCTATTTTTAATAATATTCGCAAAGTATTCAGTGGGGAGTATAGACTTTGAAAAGCTTCTGGAACTGAAAGGGATGTCAGTCTATGTACATGTATTTATCGTAAGCCAACAGCTACTAATAGTTTACGGAAATGGGACAGTCACCATTCCTTACCTCTTAAAAGAGGGCTACCAAAAGGTCACTTTCTTTGCCTCAGAAGGAACTGCTCTAGAACGGATGACTTCAGGGTTCGGGCCACTGATTTAAAAATGAGATTCACTGAGAGGGTGTATCCACAACAAGTCCTTATTTTGGCATTTTCCCATGCAATCGGGTGTGACGGGCAATCCCTTCTATGCACACAAAGAGGCAGGATAATAAGGTGACAAGGATTATAGGGATATGCGATAAACAGATGGAATGAGTCTACCGTACCCTAAAAAACATTGGGGAATTTTACCTGAGGATCCTGATTTGTAATATGTCATTCTACCTGTCCCAAAAATCACCTTCAGAAAGGGACGTTCAATTAGGGATCGTCTAGTATACAGTCTATATCAAAGACCATCTCAGGCTGGCACATGGCTGGATAGAAGGGTCTTTGGCTTCTTCAGATGTGTAATTGGATGAACCCCTGTAAGTTATTCACTAGTGCTGCCTCTGGTAGGAAATTTTATATCAGAGACTTTGTTAATTGTAAATTGGCTTGACTGGTATATAAGGTTACTTGTAATTGCCCTCTGAATTATGTAAGGAAAACCAAAAGAGATCCGAGAAGGTGTGGTGGTGAACATCTGGGCAATATCTAGCATGGGCATGACACCCCAGTTGCCCGGCATAGTATTAAGGTCCATCATGGTGAACTTAAAGAGATCAAATGTGGGGAACTTGCAAGAAAGAAAAATATGGCACTCACCGTCTCTTAAAAGTCCTTTTTATTCAAAAAAAGAGTTAAAACATGGTAGCAGAAGTGAATGGAACATGCTACGCTCATCTATAGCGTGTTCCATTCACTCCTGCAACCATGTTTTAACTCTTTTGAATAAAAAGGACTTTAAAGGGATGGTGAGTGACACCATATTCTTTCTTACAAGTTTCCCACATTTGGTCAAATTTTGGTGTGGCACCGGGGATCCCTGTTTTTCGGTAGCTCTGTTCCATTGAGCCTGGTTGGGAAATTAAAGCGTGCATATGGTACCAGATCTGCTCACCTGGAGAACTTAGAGATCACTTTCTGTACTATTGAAGTTGTTACACCGAAAAGGAGATCTCAATAAATTCATTCTGCAAAAGGAGTGCGAATGGATTTTTAGACTGAATTAATTGGCCCCGAAAGACCTAAACAAACAATTGCCATACACATGTATCTTGTGCAATGCCGAATGAGATATTAGTTCTCTGGCTATTCTTTCTGTTGGGTTTATAGGTATCATATTAATGCCCCTATGTTTGGGGGCTTCTATCATTATCATATTTATTATGTCCTAGCTTTGATTTTGGACACTATATCTTGTAGTGTAATTTATCCATTTTTATCTCAGTTTTGTACATGTTACCCACACCCTTCCCCTTCTCCTCTCCTTCTCACTCCTAATCATACGGTTGTCTTTCAAGTAACCCAATTGATATATCAATTCTCCTCTATTATCATACTGTGCTCTTAGGAACCTTGAGTAATGCAGAAATTCTTTTGTAATCTTGGCCAGATCTGTGCCTTGCCACAATTCTGTCTCTGAGCTCCTTGGGCAGTTCCTTTGAGCTCATGATTCTCATTTGGTCTGACATGCACTGTGAGCTGTGAGGTCTTATATAGACAGGTGTGTGCTTTTCCAAATCAAGTCCTATCAGTTTAATTAAACACAGCTGGACTCCAATGAAGAAGTAGAACCATCTCAAGGAGGATCACAAGGAAATGTACAGCGTGTGACTTAAATATGAGTGTCTGAGCAAAGGGTCTGAATACTTATGACCATGTGATATTTCAATTTTTCTTTTTTAATAAATTTGCAAAAATTTCTACATTTCTGTTTTTTTTCAGTCAAAATGCAGAGTGTAAATTAATGAGAAAAAAAATAACTTTTTAGAATTTACCAAATGGCTGAAATGAAACAAAGAGTGAAAAATTTAAAGGGGTCTGAATACTTTCCGTACCCACTGTATATAATCATAGCTATTGTATATGTCCCATATAGTGAGGTTATCTGTTCTGATATACATTCAGTAGATTGCATGTGGTATAATGAAATATATGTAGGTATTTCTCTGCATCTGCATAGTTTTCTATTATTTTCTTATTGGAGCAAGCAACACTGACGCTATGGGTTTCGCCAGTGGAAAGCATGAATCGACAGGGCGTGCGACGTGCATGCACGCAGTATGATGTAGATGATGCCTAGAAAACGTCATTGTGCAAGTGTGATCTAGTCTGCCAATCCTGGCTTAGCGTATCCCGTAGCGCGCCTGTATGCAGGGGGGTTATGGAGCTATTAAGACACCACTCATGTGCTCTATATTTAATGCAGTACGAGACACCTCTACTGAATAGTTGACGCGCCCCCTGGGCCGTGGGGTACTCAGTGCTATGCACACACCCGGACTGACTGGCGTGTGCGTGTTTAGTGATCCCATTGGACCATGAACCGGAGAGTGCCTGGAGGGGCGTAACTAAGTATCTACCCGATCCGACCAAGGTCGCACGACGGCATACGACGTCTGTGCACCAGGGAGGAACCGAGCAGAGAGACCAGGTGCGACTCCAGGTCAGACCCCGGACACGGCTGTTGACCCACACCGGGGAATACAGGAACAGGCAGGTTAGAGCACAGGCTGGGTAGGGTCCAGTACAGACTAGGAGACGGGTTCAGAGCCGCAGATGCGGTAATCAAGCAGAGTAAAGCGAAACCGCAGGTGCGGTGGACAGGGCTGAGCAGAGCGAAACCGCAAGTGCGGTGGACAGGGCTGAGCAGAGCGAAACCGCAAGTGCGGTGGACAAGGCTGAGCAGAGCGAAACCGCAAGTGCGGTGGACAAGGCTGAGCAGAGCGAAACCGCAGATGCGGTGGACAAGGCAGAGCAGAGCGAAACCGCAGATGCGGTGGACAAGGCTAAGCAGAGCGAAACCGCAAGTGCAGTGGACAAGGCTGAGCAGAGCGAAACCGCAGATGCGGTGGACAAGGCAGAGCAGAGCGAAACCGCAGATGTGGTGGACAAGGCTGAGCAGAGCGAAACCGCAAGTGCGGTGGACAAGGCTGAGCAGAGCGAAACCGCAGATGTGGTGGACAAGGCAGAGCAGAGCGAAACCGCAGATGCGGTGGACAAGGCAGAGCAGAGCGAAACCGCAAGTGCGGTGGATAGGGCAGAGCAGAGCGAAACCGCAGATGCGGTGGACAAGGCAGAGCAGAGCGAAACCGCAAGTGCGGTAGACAAGGCAGAGCAGAGCGAAACCGCAAGTGCGGTGGACAGGGCTGAGCAGAGCGAAACCGCAAGTGCGGTGGACAAGGCTGAGCCCTCTCCATCCTCCAGTTCAGGTCTTCCATCCCGGCGTAGAGGAATTCTGAATCCTCCCTGGACAGCCTGGCAACTAACCCCTACAGGGTGAGGGGCGCCTCCGGTTGTAGCAGGCCGCTGGCAGGGGTTCCGGTCTCTCTTCCTTCCATGTTCCCTGCCGGGTGCGATCTGTCTAGATGGGCCCAGACCACACCCCAGATTTGTTCTTCCCTCTCCCCTTTCTGGGGCGGTCCCATGTCGGTTTGCTGTCGGTTACACCTGGGGGCGTCTCCTCCAGAGCGATGGACAGGTCCAGGGTTATGGCCACATTGGCAGTGGGTGGGCCACGCTTTTGGCGCCGTTCTGGGACCCGGCCCACGATGGGAGGCGATCTCTTGGTGTCGTTTGGCTCGCACATAATGGCGCCCATTCTTCTGGGGCGGGCGCCACATTCAGTATAAAACACAGTCTCTAGGCGCACAGTACCCGGTGATAACGGGCACGAAATCCTGTTCGGGGACGCCAGGTTGACGCGACCCCTGGGCCGTGGGGTACTCGGTGCCGGGCCGGTAGATGCTGGGGGTGATGTCACAGTGGCGGTGACCCGGTCCGTGACACAGGGCGGTCAATAAAAGGGGGGATCTATTTATCAGGGATTTATAGAGTTCGTGACGCCACCTATGGAATGCGGCTAAGGGGAGCTGCCACTGCGGAGCAGGTCCTCTGAAGCTGATGTTACTGCAGCAGGGATGGTGTGGCTCTCCACAGGAAGAGCTAGCTCCAGGGTATTGTAGATGTTGCAGGTTGTGCTGGGCGTTGTAGTGCAGGGATTGATGGCGCAGCAAGAAACACAGAGACAAGGAAGTGCAGTCCCAGGGTCTTTACTCACAGTTCTTGTTCAAGTTTCTCAGGTACACTGTACGGGTGTCAGCCTCCCGCGTCGCTCTGCGTTTGCCAGGCAGGGGTTCAGCACTCCTTCAGGTAGATTAGAAGCACTTAACGGGACCCCCTTTCTTTATGTTCCTTTCCTTGACCGACTTCACGCACTGGGTCTTCCCCCTCCTGCCCTGCGCTCCCCCACACACAGTCCCGATCAGGTGCTCTGAAGTCCCTCTGGGCAACCTGGAGTACCCGGACCTGCTTGTTGCCCTTCACGGTGACTAGGGTGAGACTGTGGCGACTGCACCGTGGAAGTGCAGAAGCCTCCTGTTTTTCCAGCTGAGACCTGGAGTAACATGGCTGGTCCAGGGACCGGTTCCCTTCCTGCGGCCAGATCCCTCTGACACCTGGCAGATTCGGGGCGTACGGGTGCCGTCCTGCACTCACCGTACCCCTTGGGATCCCTTCTGTTAAACGGAGCCTTTCTCCTCTGCTCCCCTCCTGGGCCTCTGTTACTAGGCCCCACCTGTGAAGCAGAGCTCCTGAAGAGACTCTGCTCCCCTCCTCTCCTTACTACTCACTGACTGACTGTCCTCACTGTCTTGCCACCCTAAGATGGCTTCCCTTTATATACCTCCTACAATGGTGCTCCCCTACACTACATCCTCCACCCACACCCACTACTGGTTCCCCCTTTCTTTGGTCCCCCCCACACCATCCAGGGACAGGGCTCAGCAGAGACACAATGCATCTTGCCCTTCGGGCCGGCCTGGAGCAGTGTAGTGTTGAGTGCGGGTGTTGGGGTTCCGGGCAGCACTTCCTCCTTACCTGAGAGAAGGAGACACCACACCTCTGGGTGAGGTGCAGTACATCTGTGGCGACTGAACCCTCAGGGGTGCCACACCAGGAGACCTGCAGTCTCCTGCCCTCCGGTTTCTGCTGCTGGGCCTTCAGTGCCCCACAACCTCGGACTCCGGTGTCCGGTTCTTCTGCACTTCCCTCTGGGGTGAACTGCCGTGCAGCTCCACTCCCCAGGTCTTTCCTCTTCGCTCTCCTGACTTCAACTCCTCTCACTAACTCTAACTAACACCGCCTCCAGATTCCAGTTGCTAAAGGGAGGAGCTTCCCTTGCTGGGCTGGAGCCAGGAAAGTGTTGCATGCTAGTATACCTGACTAGGGGACCCCTGCTTGCTTCCAGGCATGGCATCACCCCTTGTGAGGGAGGCAATGCCACTGTGGCAACCGGACCCCTGGGGTGCCACATTCCCCCCTAGTTAAATTCAGTACTCCCGGACTGAGGATACCTTTTTGAATTAACAATTAACAATAATAATTCACATTACAAATAGTTTACAAAGTCAAAAATTACAAAAAAAACAACCAAAAACGTATAGCAGTCACTGCAACGCTTATTCTTTACGCCACAATCAGGATAACTGAAATTTGGCTGGTGGGAAACGCATCAACCCACTTTGTGTATCATCCCTGGGCTTCAGAGCACTCTGTCGGTGGGCCTGGTCTTTGACCATGCCTGCGGTTTATTTTCAAGGCCACTTACTAACTATTTTCAATATTGTCCTGACCTCACCTAGTCCTGTGGTCCAATTGTCCATAAATTTAACAACTATATACATCCAAGATTATTTAACAGTTACAACTACATATAACAACATACACTTTAATTCTTCCAGCAGGCAGGGAGCTGACCTTTAGTACTCCGGGTCGATCTACGTAGTATATTTGTTGCCACTGACCTACCCTGGTCCCTAGTGTCTACCCCTGGTGTGGTGGGTTCAGTGTGAACTACACTACGGGTAGTCTGAGGTAACACCGGTAGGTTGGGTAATCTCCTACGAATTATTTGACTCACCCTGGGTACGACAGGTTCACTGCTAGCAGAGGGTAGATTCTCCTGATCTGCTGCTGATGAAGCATCTGTCTCTGAGGCCCATTGGTCTCTCTGCTGTTCTGGAGCCTCTGCAGCTTCCGGTGAGGCCGCCTGGAGAAAGGCCAGGACCGGTACCACAATTGCTCTGTTCACCTGCATCCAAGACCGGGGAAATGCTCCAAGGACTGTCTGGACTGTTTCTTCCACCTCTTCTGTGGGCTGAGGGCTGTCTTGGTCTTCTTCTTTGTGTTTCAACTGTTCAGGACATATCTTCAAGTGGTCTCTTGAGACTGCCGCTGAAGTTTCCCCTCCATCTTTACTGATGAGGCACACTTTGGTGTTATTGTAATTCGAGGGTAGGACGGTGTATGGCTCAACCTCCCACTGGTTAACTAATTTATGGACTCGTCTCTTCCTCTTGAGTACTTGTTCTCCAGATGATAAGGGAACTGCTGGTGCGTGCTGATTGTAAGTTTTCTCCTGCTTCTCTCTCGCCTGTGACAAACTTCTCTCCACACATTCTTGCACCTTGCGGTATTGTTGCTGCCGCTCTGTATCCCAATCTACATCTGGTGATGTCATCTCTGGTGTTAAGACTCCCATGTCTAAGCTGATGGGTAGCTTACCAGGTCTTGCTCTCATCAGGTAAGCGGGTGTACAGTTGGTGGAGTTCACTGGGATGTGGTTGTATAGGTCCACCAAATCTTGTAACTTCTCTGGCCACAGGCTACATTCTTCAAGGGGCAACGTCTTCAGCAGGTCTATTACCACCTGGTTCATTTTCTCACACACCCCGTTGGTCTGGGGATGATACGGCTTCGTCCTTATTTTCTTGCAACCGTACAAGTTACAGAATTCCTGGAACACCTCTGCTTCAAAGGCTGGACCTTGCTTGGTAAGCACTCATTCAGGGTAACCGTGCAGCGACAAAAGTGTTGTTGAAACGCTTTGGCTGCCATCTGAGCCGTCTGATCTTTCACTGGCACTACTACCAGAAATCGGGAGTAGTGGTCTACTATGGTGAGAGCGTAGACATAGCCTGATCGGCTTGGGGCTAGCTTCACGTGGTCCAAGGCTACCAGTTCAAGTGGTTGTTTGGTTATTATGGGCTGCAGGGGAGCCCTCTGGCTATCGCGGTGTTTCCATCTGAAGTTGCATGGTCCACATTCTCGACACCATCTCTCGATTACTTTCCTCATGCCAACCCAGTAGAATCGCTCACGTAGCAGGACTTCCAACTTGTTCCACCCGAAGTGTCCTGCTCCATCGTGGTACGCTTCTAAGACCATTGGAGCATCCCGCCTCGAGACTACCACCTGCCAGACCAGTTTGTGTGTCCGGGAGTTGATACTTCTTCGACACAGCTTTCCCTCGTAGATGAACAGTTTGCCCTTCTCCTTCCACAACTGTTGGGTCTCCTGTGGAGCATCTGGATCAGGGTGCGAGTCAGCTTGTGTCAGCAACTCCTTTACCAGGCAGACAGCCGGGTCGCTATCCTGCGTCTCTGCCCATCCATGGTGGGGCAATGGGTTGAACGTGGCCTCTCTGTTGGCGGAGCACTTGTCCCTCACCCAGTGGGAGCACTGGGTCACCCCGTGACGATGGAAAGCGGGTAGCTCTATCTCCTCCAGCTCTTCCGGGTCTTCTCCCCCATCTGGCAAGTAGGGCATCCTGGACAGCACATCAGCATTTGTGTTTTTATGCCCCGCCCGATACTTGATGGTAAACTCGTAGTTAGACAGTCGGGCCATCCATCGTTGCTCTAGGGCACCAAGCTTCATAGTCTCCAGATGCGTCAGCGGGTTGTTATCCGTGAAGACTGTAAATCTGGAGGAGGTGAGGTAATGTTTGAAGCACTCTGTTACAGCCCAGACTATGGCTTAAAAAACTCCAACTTGAAGGAACTATAGTTGTTGGGGTTCCTTTCCGTGGGCCGGAGCTTCCTGCTGGCGTAGGCAATCACTCTCTCTCTGCCCTGCTGTACCTGGGAAAGCACCGCTCCCAATCCCACGTTGCTGGCATCCGTATGAAGTATAAAGGGTTGGCCATAGTCGGGGTAGGCCAGGACTTCGTCTCCAGTAAGAGCCATTTTCAATCGAGTGAAAGATTCGTCTTCTGGTTTACCTCATTTGAACGGAGGTTTTGGGTTCTTGGCCTTCTTGGACTTGCCCACTAAGAGGTCCTGCATGGGTGCCGCTATCTTGGTGAAACTCTTGATGAATTTCCTGTAGTAGCCTACCAGCCCAAGGAACTGCTGCACTTCCTTGATAGTGGAGGGTCTTGGCTAGTGCTTGATCACGGTGACTTTTTCAGGGTCTGGTGCTACACCTTTGGCGCTTACCACATGACCTAGGTACTGCACCTTGGGCTTCAACAGGTGGCACTTGGACGGCTTTACCTTCAGGCCAAAACCAGATAGGGCTTTGAACACCTCAGCCAGGTGCTCCAGGTGGTCTTCATATGTCTTCGAGTAGACAATTACGTCGTCTAGGTACAGCAGGATGGTTTTGAAGTTTTTGTGTCCTAGGCAACGCTCCATTAAACGCTGGAAGGTTCCTGGGGCGCTGCAGAGACCGAATGGCATGCAGTTGAACTCGCTGAGGCCCATTAGTGTTGTAAACGTGGTCTTTTCTCTGTTCACCTCTGCCACAGGAACCTGCCAGTACCCACTGGTGAGATCCAAAGTGGAGAAATAATTAGCAGATCTTAGTGCAGCTAATGATTCCTTAATTCTGGGTAATGGGTAGGCGTCCTTATGTGTAATGCGGCTAATCTGCCTGTAATCAACACACATCCTCATTGTACCATCCTTCTTTCTAATGAGAACTAATGGAGCTGCCCAGGGGCTACAACTATCTCTGATCACCCCAACCTCCTTCATCTCCCGTAACATTCCTTTGGCACATTGATAGTGAGCTGGGGGTACAGGCCGGTACCTCTCTTTAATTGGGCGGATGATCTCCCGTGGGGATATGATGTTGGACCCGTTTTACCTGCCCAAGGTCTAGTGGGTGTTTGCTGAAGACTCGCTCATATTCTTGGACCACCCGGTATACTCCATGCTTTTGGCGCAAAGGGGTGGAATCAGTGCCCACTTGTAGCTTCTGACACCAATCCTCCATCTGCCACTTGGAGCCATTATCCTCCGCCGGTTTGGACGGAGGCAAGGGTTCCACTGCCTTTATTGCATTGTTACTGACAGTGAACAGCTTAGCAAGGGTAGCATACCGAGCTAAATGGACCTCTTTCTCCCCACAATTCAGGATGCGTATCGGTACTCTCCCCTTGCGGACATCGACTACCCCCCTGGCTGTCAAGATGGTGGGCCTACTATCAGAGTACACAGGTTCTACCATGGCCTGATAATCTTGACCCCTGAGACCGATTGCTGCCCAACACCATATTAACATTTCACTCCTAGGGGGCATTGCAATGGGGAATGGATCACTCATTCTGACACTGCCAACTTCTCCTTCAGACAACTCTATCTGTTGTCTTTTCATCAGAGCTCTGATTTCCTTCTGCAGAACTCGCTGCTGACTGGAACTGGCAGTCTCTGCGACCTGTTGCAACAAAACAATAATTTCTCCAAGACTATTTTCTATCACATTGGTGCCTAAGGTTATCATAGGATGACTTTCTCGGCGATCAATATCAACAATAATCATTCCTTGTGATGGCAATTCTACTCGGCCAATCTTTATGGTCACCTTTTTATACCCCACCTGAGGCAAGGGCTGACCATTGCTGGCATAGATGTTAAAATGTTCATCTGGACTGTGGGTAATGTCTGAGTCAGTCCAGTATCGTTTATAAAGGATATATGGCATCGTTGTCACCTGGGAACCAGTGCCCAGCAATGCGTTCATCGGGATGCCATCAAGCACGACAGCTATGACAGGTCGTCCTCCCACGTACTTGTCTCGCCAGCTCTGTGGGCCTGGTAGTCTTACTCCTGGGGGTTGGCCCTCTGCCCCAGGGGTTGACCGTTTTAAATTGCAGAATCTTGCGAGGTGCCCCGCCTTTTGACAGCAGCGGCAGATGGGTTGTCCATCCTGGTTGTAGCGATCGCTGTTCCTCCCTCTGGTCAGTGGAATTCTTCTCTGCCGTCGCCACGGGACGTCATCTGAACTGGAAGCTAGCTGGATCTTTTCCTTCAGAGACACTTGCATGGCCTGCACGGTTTTGGTTAGTGTAGCCATACTTTTGGTCAGCTCCTGGACCTGAAGGCGTAGGTCTGCAGACGGGTCATTATCTAGGGTCTGCGCGTCAGCCTCCACGGGTGCTGGGGAAAAGGACACCACCTCCTGGTGGTATGTGATAGCTGGGCACCGGAGGGATGCAGTGCCACCTGGGGTTGGTTCTCGTAGCACCCGGATGGCTCGATCTTTAAATTGCGCAAAGTCCAGATCAGGGTTTTGCAGAGCCATAATGCGCAGCTGTGTCCGGTGAGCATTAGACAGGAGCCCCTCAATAAACTGCTCAGTTAGCAATCTGTCCTCATCTCGCACACTGTCGGGGTTTACCTGTTTAATGGCCCGCAGCGCCTCCTGCAGGTTTAGAGCATAGTACCGTACACTGTCCTGCACCCTTTGTTTGCACCCGTAGAACTTCATCTTAATTTCTGCTGCGGTGCGGATGTCAAAGGTATCCTTCAACCGGGCCAGTATTTCCTTAACAGTGCCTTTGTCCCTGCCCGGCCAGGACTTCACCTCTCTCTGGGCTGCACCGATTAGCTGGCCTATGAGGATGCTGACTTTTTGCTCCTCAAGCAGGGAGTACACTTTAAACAAACTGCGCAGTCTCTCCTCAAAGTCCATCAGGGTGTGTGACTCCCCTGAGTACTGGGGCAACCACGCCACCCCTGGTATATACGGCATTGACAACGGTATTACAGTGGCGGCGGCCGCGCCCGCGCCTGAATCCTCTCCCAGGTTGGGCTTCTTCCTCCCCCCTAGTGAACCTCAGTCAGGTTTCTGCTGATGTACCAGTATGCTGCTCTGCAGGCGGAAGGATCTCTTACCCGGCGGATCCGAATCGGGGCCTCCTGCTTCCCTCGGCTGACAGCAAATGACGTGATAACACAGTTCAGTACAGTCTATGGCACACAGGACCCGGTTATACCGGGCTTCGTGAATCCTGTTCGTGACGCCAAGTTGACGCGCCCCCCGGGCCGGTCGATGCTGGGGGATGTCACAGTGGCGGTGACCCGGTCCGTGACCCAGGGCGGTCAATAAAAGGGGATAAAGAAAAGGGAATATAGTTTTTATATAATGTTTGTGACGCCACCTTTGGTATGCGGCTATATGGAGCCGCCGCTGCGGTGCAGAACCTCTGGAGCTGATGATGACGCAGCAGAGTTGGTTCAGCTCTCCACAGGCAGAGCTAAGCTCCAGGGCAGGAAATGGTGACGTTATAGATGTTGTTGCGCAGTGTAGTGCAGGGGATAGCGCAGTTAATAACCAGTCCACAACTTAATGGCGGTTTCCTCTTATCTTTACTTGCGGTGGTTAGGCAGACCGCGGCACGGGTACTAGCTGGTAGTGGAGGTCCGGGCGGCCTGGAAGGAAGTTGGGAATCCACCTCACCAGGTGAAGTTGGAGGCCTTACCTTTGCGCTAATCTCTTTGGCCCTGCTGCTTATAGCCGTGCTGTGGCCCTCATCCCTGAGTAAAACGTTTTTGTGCTCACCCGTATGGCAGGCAGCTCGGGCCTTCCTGGAGTGTCGCTCCCACGTGGCGGTGCTGGGCCCTATGTGCTGCTGAACTTCCAGGCGTCTGATGGGGCCAGGAGACCTGCAGTCTCCTGCCCTCCGGTTTCTGCTGCTGGGCCTTCAGTGCCCCACAACCTCGGACTCTGGTGTACGGTTCTTCTGCGCTTCCCTCTGGGGTGAACTGCCGTGCAGCTCCACTCCCCATGTCTTTCCTCTTCGCTCTCCTGACTGCAACTCCTCTCACTAACTCTAACTAACCTCGCCTCCAGATTCCAGTTGCTAAGGGCAGGAGCTCCCCTTGCTTGTCTGGAGCCAGGAAAGTGTTGCATGCTAGTATACCTGACTAGGGGACCCCTGCTTGCTTCCAGGCATGGCATCACCCCTTGTGAGTGAGGCAATGCCACTGTGGCAACCGGACCCCTGGGGTGCCACAAATACACTTATGTGCACATGCGACCACAGGATTGGTGCATGCGTATTTCACATGTTGGGTGCATACTAATGGGCTAGCTTAGCCCACATCTATTAGTTTGGGGTGTGAACAAATGCTTATTTCAAAACACTGTGGGCTATTTAAAGCAAGGTTCTACAGATACGAGACACATTATGATGGGCCTGTGAACCACATATTTGATTCCTCAGCTCGTACCGGTCTCCTGATGAACCATGGGAAAATGCGTAGAGGCATGTATCGGTTTCTTTTTCACAGTATTAACATGGGGAATATATCTTTGTCTATTTAACTATTGCCCTCCTGCTTGCTGTGTGGTTCAACTGAAACTGAATTTTTTGACCATTATTCTTGTTTTTCCATCACTATTTCAGGCACATATAGGGCAGTTTAGGGTCAGCTAGTGAAGAGCGAGGGTGCCACACTCATTCATCACTTAGGGTGCCAACCTCCACAGTTAGGCAGTATCAGTACATAGGACACTATTGTAGAGCATTCATATTGTCCCCTGGTGTTGCCTGGTATCACAGAGGACCCGTACGCCTTAGAACCCCCCATTTTCCTGCCCTTTTTTAGGGCTTTATGGTATATTTAATTTTGTCTGTCTATGTTTTAGGGCTTGATATATATATTTTAATACATATATAATAAATTGATGGTTTTAATGGGATATTTATGTTAGAATTTTTTTATGGCTCTCATATTATTTACATACATGCTGCATGATAAATTTCCACCAACGTCACCATTCCAGCCATGTCAACAAAGACCAGCAATGAGTAACAGAGAGTTGTTACTGAAGAGGGCTCTATAGATAATAATGATACTTTTGTTATTTTTAAGGAGTGCAAATCTATGAAATAATATAATTAAAATTAGACAACTGGCTAAAAGTTACTTGTGGTATCATAGTAGCTTACCATCTGAATCCCATGTGTGATGTCACAGAAGTTCACTTGATAAAAACACAGTAGTGAGTGCCACAGCAGCTTACCTGTATAAAACAGTTAAAGGGAGTGTGTTATCGGAAAATGACCTATTGTTTAAAACAGGTTTTTGTGCTAAATGTATTTTTTTGGGGCAATATTTTTTTTCATACCACAATGTATATTAAAAGTAAAAAATACAAATCTTGCAATTTTCACATTGGCCACTATGGTTCTTTTAAACCTTAACTTCCTGTTGTTTCAGGAAACAACACATGCACATAGCCACAATGAACAGACTCTCACACTAGCTTTTGCATTGAAGCATCTAATTCTGTTCAAAGGTCATTGTGAAGGGAGGAGGAGCAGGGTCAGCAGTGGCATGGCCTATTGTGAATGGTGCATCTTGTGTTATCCGCTGTGCATAGAGGTGTTAGCAGTCCTTGTAACCCTGCCTCTGTTTATAAGGAGCATTGCTGAAAATGCTTACTGAAAGTACCAGAAGTACGAGTCTAAAAAAGCCCTATTGGTCACTGTGAAAATTGCAAAATTACTTTTTGCTTTTTAAGTTTTCATTTAGAAAAAAAAAAAATTTTTAAATAGAAGTAACACAAAAAACCTGATTTAAACAATAAGTAATTTTCTGATTATAGCTTCCCTTTAATGCAAATGCTGTTGTGATGTTGTGTCACCCTGGCCTGGATGCCACAAAATATATTAAAGCTGTGTCTGAGAGCAAGGGGGAGGTTCTCTGGTCAGGGGAACATTAGCATGCAATGCCTCCTGTCTCAGGCCAGTAGGGGGAGCAGGCTGCCCCTATAAAAGCTGGTACTGGGGGCAGGGTTAGGGAGAACTTGATGGCCTGTCTCAGCACTGAGACTTGTCCCAGAGCAGAGCAGGGACAGACAGTTGCACTGCACCTAAGAGGAAGTGTGGCAGGAGGAGAGCCACAAGCCAGGGACAAGAGGCGAAGCAAGCCTGTCTTGGCAGATAAGAGACTGACTTTACCAGACTTTGGTGTCTGAGGCTGGGAGGATTATACATCCTCCAGCAGAGAACCAGTTCGCAAGGGACTGTATATTCCTTGGCCTAAGAAGCCTGGAGGCCCTGCCACAACCGAAGGGACCAGTAAAGCCGTACAAGGCTGGGAGTAGAAAGGAACCCACGTCGCAGGCCATACAGGCGAGAATACACGGAAAGCTCGGAAACGTGGGCTGTTACCCTATAACGAGGAGATAGCCAGAAGGAGCGCAGAAAGCACGGTAGGCCTACACCCTCACCCTGACCAGGGCCAATTTCCCCGTTGCTCTCAGACATCCAGGTCCCCTCCTAGCTGGGACTGTTTATGGGTCAGTTTACCTGTTTCAGTAAAGACCCTGGACTGCAACCTATTGTCTGTGTGCTCCTTCGCGCCTCCAGCACTACCGGTACTGGGACTCTCACCACCATCACTCCCACCATCCATTATACTGCCCTGGGGCCGCACTCTTCCCGTGGGGAGTCACACTACCCTAGCTGCACACCTCATCAGCCCCAGCGGTCTGCATGCAGCGGCGGTTCCTAATAACCGCAATCCACGGGTGGCGTAGTCGGACATTATCACCAGAACGTAGCAGACTACCATTGGCCTGACCACCCTGAGCCACGGAACCGGGTCGCCACTACTACCCCCATCGTCTCCCTATTGCCCGGATCCGAGTGCCCCACGGCCCAGGGGGCGAGTCAATGTCACTTCCCTTTATTGAACTTGTTATATCACATTAGCCTAAAGAGGTTATCTGAGCATTTATTTTACCACATTTTTGTATCTAGGACGCAGAATGTTAAAAGTGTATATTATATTCAGAATCCCTCAATGTTGCATAAATACCACAAACTATCATGTGAGCTTCTTTATTCTGCATTTTCGAGGATATGTTCAAGTGTTAACTAGTATGATGGCTCTTGTCTTTCTCTGGTTAGACTGGTCACGACATCACAACTGGCATTGGGCCACGGTCCCACTATCTGTATTTGGTCAGTATTCGGTCAGTATTTTTTCTCAGGAGTGGGAGCCAAAACCAGGAGTGGGTGATAAATACAGAATTGGTGACTTGTTTCTATTACACCTTTTCTCTGATTGTTCCTCACCTGGTTTTGGCTCCCACTCCTGAGAAAAAATACTGATAGTGGGGCCGTGCGCCTTAGAACAAGTCTCAGACTAATCTCCCTGACAGCTGCTCTGCTTCCTCTGTGCTGGTACTGTCTCTGCTGCAAGTGCAGAGCGTCCCTTCAGTGCTCCTGTCCGGTGCATGTGCACTGCCCGATATACAGAACATCCCAGCGCTGTGCGACGGCATCAAATCACTGATTGAATCAACCCGTTCAGGCAGCTGGTAGCAGCTCATTGAGGTTTGTCATTAAAATCACTATCCAGCATAGTGTAGGATTGGAGAGGACTTAGTCACAGATACTGTGCTCTACATAGGTAGTGATAATGACAAAACTCAAAATAGTAAGGTAATAGTAAGAAACAGAAGCAGCACACTCCTTAGTCACTCATCTTCTGTATGGTCCAGAAACACTCTTAGAATCTAAGAAATAAAGAAAGCCGCAGCTCTCCAGCTTCATCCAAGGTGTCTTTACTCACACCTTAGTTTTTATTCACACCTTAGTTTTTATTCACACCTTTATTTTTTAGATTCAAAATAATAAAGTATTATGGGTTTGGTTAGATAAAAAGCACAGGAAGGATCCAAAACAGGAAGAGGAGCATGCTGACAATCAAAATGGTGGCGCAGAAGAAACAATCAAGAGGAAGGAAAGATAGAAAACAAAATAAACTCTTATGGGAGTCTTATTGTTTATAAATTAGCACAGATTAGCCTACAAAAATGAGTTTTGGGGCAGAAAATCCCTTTAACTGACTAAAATCCATTTTTTGTGTCATGGTAGCTTAGCTACCTGAGAAACATTTTTTATGTCACAGACACAGTACAATCAATTCTGGAAACCTCCAGTGATGTCACAGCAGCTTAATTGACTGAAACCCACTTATGATGTCATAGCACCTTATTATATGGAAAAACAGTATCTTACCTGACTAAACCTTTTGATGTCACAGTAAATTACCTAGAGGAAGACATCAAGAGCCGGGGGCTGGTGTGCATCAACAGCATTTTCGGCCTGAATCATTAAGACTAGCGTATTGCGTGCCAGTCCAGCCAGGGGTGGGCCACTACTTTATAAGTCATTCTAATGAGAACTAACTGTTATAGATAAGCTCCTTTGTAACCTCGGCTGCTCTCCCGATTATATGATCTCCGGCTGAGAATCCTCTGACTTCCTGTGATGTCACGTCAGTTTCTTCCTGACTTCCTGGATCTGAAATCTGACATGACATCACAATCATGTGACTTTTCATATTGTGTGGGTGGGCGAGGCTCTATTCAGCTGAGATCACTCACTACTTCTGTGAAAACAGCTGCAGACACAGCTTTCCAATCTCCCTGAAAAGTACTTCCTAGTATCTGTAAGTATATAACACAGCGTACATTTATCCAAGCAGACACTGATCTATACCTTGTATAATGTATATACACTATGCTCTATTTTCTTTGTTTAATATATATATACAGTGGTGTGAAAAGTGTCTGCCCCCTTCCTGATTTCTTATTCTTTTGCATGTTTGTCACACTTACATGTTTCAGATCACAAAACAAATTTAAATATTAGACAAATATAACACAAGTAAACACAAAATGCAGTTTTTAAAAGAAGATCTTTATTATTAAGGGAAAAAGAAATCCAAACCTACAGAGCCCTGTGTGAAAAAGTCATTGTTCCCTCCCTCCTTAAAACATTAATTAAATTATCACATGGGATAGCTGAGTTCAATTTCAATACCCGCATATAGGCCTGATTACTGTCACACCTGTTCTCAATCAAGAAATCACTTAAATAGGACCTAAAAAAGTGAAGTAGACCAAAAGACCCTCAAAAACTAAACATCATGCTGTAATTCAAAGAAATTCAGGAACAAATGAGAAACAAAGTAATTTAGATCTATCAGTCTGGAAAAGGTTATAAAGTCATTTCTAAAGCTTTGGGACTCCAGTAAACCACAGTGAGAGCCATTATCCACAATTGGTGAAAACATGGAACAGTGGTGAACCTTCCCAAGAGTGGCCGGCGGACCAAAATTAACCCAAGAGCGCAGCAACGACTCATCCATTAGGTCACAACAACACCCAAAGAACTTCAAGCCTCACATGCCTCAGTTAAGGTCAGTATTCATGACTCCACTATAACAAAGAGAAACAAAGAGAAAAAACCTTTCTGGCCTCTGAGTCGGAGTGGAGCTCTCTGCCCTTTACTGATGCAGCCTCTGGCCCATCCATCTGGCCCATCAAGAGTCATTCTCATTTCATCAGTCCATAAAACCTTTGAAAAATCAGTCTTGAAATATTTCTTGGCCCATTCTTGACGTTTTATTTTATCTTTCTTGTTCAAAGGTGGTCGTTTTTCAGCCTTCCTTACCTTGGCCATGTCGCTCAGTATCGCACACCTTGTGCTTTTTGATACTCCAGTAACGTTGCAGCTCTGAAATATGGCAAAACTGGTGGCGAATGGCATCTTGGCAGCTTGATTTTCCTCAATTTATGGGCAGTTATTTTGCGCCTTTTTTGGCCAACACGCTTCTTGCGACCCTGTTGGCTATTTGCCATGAAACGCTTGATTGTTCAGTGATCATGCTTCAAAAGTTTGGAAATTTCAAGACTGCTGCATCCCTCTGCAAGACATCTCACAATTTTGGACTTTTCAGAGCCCGTCAAATCTCCCTTCTGACCCATTTTGCCAAAGGAAAGGAAGTTGCCTAATAATTAGGCACACCTTATATAGGGTGTTGATGTCATTAGTCAACACCCCTCCTCATTACAGAGATGCACATCACCAGATTTACTTAATTGGGAGTTGGCTCTCAAGCCTATGCAGCTTGGAGAAGGACAACATGTATAAAAAGTATCATGTGATCGAAATACTCATTTGCCTAATAATTCTGCACACAGTGTATATACATCTCATATGTCTCTCTCCCCCCATCCATCCTATCACAGTTGAACATGATTAGTCAGTGAGGATGAGCAGCGATAATCTTTATTGCCAGGGCTGCTGTTCTGGTGCTTTGTGTTACTTCTATGCACTGTATTAGTGACTTTCCTGCACCAGTGTTATGCTGATGCTGTGTACGATGCTGGGGAGGAGTGGAAGGGTTTTAGGCGGAGTTACTGGAAGTGTGCTCACTGCTGGCTTGCAGTCTAGCACAAAGGCTGATGGAAAATGTAGTCAGAGGAGAGCAGAGGATTATGAAAAGGTATACAGTACAGACCAAAAGTTTGGACACACCTTCTTATTTAAAGATTTTTCTGTATTTTCATGACTATGAAAATTGTATATTCACACTGAAGGCATCAAAACTATGAATTAACACATGTGGAATTACACTGTGTTCCAAATTATTATGCAAATAATATTTTCTCAGATTTTCCCAAATTACCTACAGTATATGAATTGCAGTCATTGCAATTTTCCAGTCAAATAACTATTAGAGTACAATTGAAAGGTTTTTGTACAAACTGCCTATGATAACAGTATATTTTTAAAAAAATAAAAAACTCAAACTGCACTCAAAATGCATGTTCCAAATTATTATGCACAGCAGAGGTTTCAACCTTTTCATTTTAATAAAGAACAAAAAAATGGTCATTTTTGAAATTATAAGCATTAGCAGGTTATTACAAACTGAAATCAAACAGTTTTCAACTCAAAACTTTATTCTAGGTGATGTTACATTTGCACATAGGACCCCTTGTTCGAAAGGAGCTTCTGAACTCTCTAGTCCATTGAATTTGTCAGGTTTTGGATGGTTTCTGCTTCAATTGTTTTGCATGAGGACAGAATACCCTCCCAGAGCTGTTGCTTAGATGTGAACTGCCTCCCGCCATCATAGACACTCCTTTTGATGATGCTCTAGAGGTTCTCAATGGGGTTGAGGTCAGGGGAGCATGGGTGCCACACCATAAGTTTGTCCCCTTTTATGCCCATAGCAGCCAGAGATGCCGATGTGTTATGTGCAGCATGAGACGGGGCATTATCATGCATGAAAATGATCTTGCTGCGGAATGCACAGTTCTTCTTCTTGAACCATGGAAGGAAGTGCTGTTTGAGAAACTCAACATACATTATGGAGTTCATCTTTATCCCTTCAGGGATCCTAAAAGGGCTGACAATCTCTCTCCCCATGATTCCAGCCCAAAACATTACTCCACCTCCTCCTTGTTAGCGCCGTAGCCGTGTTTGCATGGGGTGTCCATCAACCAGCCATCCTCCACTCCATCCATCTGGACCATCGAGATCATTTCATGCATGATAATGCCCCGTCTCATGCTGCACATAACACATCTGCATCTCTGGCTGCTATGGGCATAAAAGGGGACAAACTTATGGTGTGGCACCCATGCTCCCCTGACCTCAACCCCATTGAGAACCTCTGGAGCATCATCAAAAGGAGTGTCTATGATGGCGGGAGGCAGTTCACATCTAAGCAACAGCTCTGGGAGGGTATTCTGTCCTCATGCAAAACAATTAAAGCAGAAACCATCCAAAACCTGACAAATTCAATGGACGAGAGAGTTCAGAAGCTCCTTTCGAACAAGGGGTTCTATGTGCAAATGTAACATCACCTAGAATAAAGTTTTGAGTTGAAAACTGTTTGATTTCAGTTTGTAATAACCTGCTAATGCTTATAATTTCAAAAATGACCATTTTTTTGTTCTTTATTAAAATAAAAAGGTTGAAAACTCTGCTGTGCATAATAATTTGGAACATGCATTTTGAGTGCAGTTTGAGTTTTTATTTTTTTTTAAATATAC
Organism: Phyllobates terribilis; assembly: GCF_046119375.1. Classification (NCBI taxonomy): domain Eukaryota; kingdom Metazoa; phylum Chordata; class Amphibia; order Anura; family Dendrobatidae; genus Phyllobates; species Phyllobates terribilis. Next base: position 150,222,648 of record NW_027362762.1, read on the forward strand.
TGTTATCATAGGCAGTTTGTACAAAAACCTTTCAATTGTACTCTAATAGTTATCTGACTGGAAAATTACAATGACTGCAATTCATATAGGTAATTTGGGAAAATCTGAGAAAATATTATTTGCATAATAATTTGGAACACAAAAAAGTGTTAAACAGCTGAAAATATGTCTTATATTCTAGGTTCTTCAAAGTAGCCACCTTTTGCTTTGATGACTGCTTGGCACACTCTTGGCATTCTCTTGATGAGCTTCAAGAGGTAGTCACCAGAAATGGTCTTCCAACAATCTTGAAGGAGTTCTCAGAAATGCTTAGCACTTGTTGGCCCTTTTGCCTTCACTCTGCGGTCTAGCTCACCCCAAACCATCTCGATTGGGTTCAGGTCTGGTGACTGTGGAGGCCAGGTCATCTGGCGTAGCACCCCATCACTCTCCTTCTTGGTCAAATAGCCCTTACACAACCTGGAGATGTGTTTGGGGTCATTGTCCTGTTAAAAAATAAATGATGGTCCAACTAAACGCAAACCGGATGGAATAGCATGCTGCTGCAAGATGCTGTGGTAGCCATGCTGGTTCAGTATGCCTTCAATTTTGAATAAATCCCCAACATTGTCACCAGCAAAGCACCCCCACACCATCACACCTCCTCCTCCATGCTTCACGGTGGGAACCCGGCATGTAGAGTCCATCCGTTCACCTTTTCTGCGTCGCACAAAGACACGGTGTTTGGAACCAAAGATCTCAAATTTGGACTCATCAGACCAAAGCACAGATTTCCACTAGTCTAATTTTCATTCCTTGTGTTCTTTAGCCCTAACAAGTCTCTTCTGCTTGTTGCCTGTCCTTAGCAGTGGTTTCCTAGCAGCTATTTTACCATGAAGGCCTGCTGCACAAAGTCTCCTCTTAACAGTTGTTGAAGAGATGTGTCTGCTGCTAGAACTCTGTGTGGCATTGACCTGGTCTCTAATCTGAGCTGCTGTTAATCTGCGATTTCTGAGGCTGGTGACTCGGATAAACTTATCCTCAGAAGCAGAGGTGACTCTTGGTCTTCCTTTCCTGGGGCGGTCCTCATGTGAGCCAGTTTCTTTGTAGCGCTTGATGGTTTTTGCAACTGCACTTGGGGATACTTTCAAAGTTTTCCCAATTTTTCGCACTGATTGACCTTCATTTCTTAAAGTAATGATGGCCACTCATTTTTCTTTACTTAGCTGCTTTTTTCTTGCCATAATACAAATTCTAACCGTCTATTCAGTAGGACTATCAGCTGTGTATGCACCAGACTTCTGCACAACACAAGTGATGGTCCCAACCCCATTTATAAGGCAAGAAATCCCACTTATTTAACCTGACAGGGCACACCTGTGAAGTGAAAACCATTTCCGGTGACTACCTCTTGAAGCTCATCAAGAGAATGCCAAGAGTGTGCAAAGCAGTCATCAAAGCAAAAGGTGGCTACTTTAAAGAACCTAGAATATAAGACATATTTTCAGTTGTTCCACACTTTTTTGTTAAGTATATAATTCCACATGTGTTAATTCATAGTTTTGATGCCTTCAATGTGAATGTACAATTTTCAAAGTCATGAAAATACAGAAAAATCTTTAAATGAGAAGGTGTGTCCAAACTTTTGGTCTGTACTATATGTGGATATTTAGGGGCATTATCCTTAAGCAGTTATTGCAAAATCTGAGTCAAGGTAGTGGACAACCTCTTTAATGAAGGAACTACTGGAGTAAAGCCCCCGTCTCACATAGCGATCTCGCTAGCGGTTTTGGTGACGCAACAGTGACCTCACCAGCGATGTCGCTATGTGTGACACTTTGCAGCGATCAGGCCTCTGCTGTGAGGTCGCTGATCGCTGCAAAGTGTCCTGGACCATTTTTTGGTCGTTGCCCTCCCGCTGGTCAGCACACATCGCTGTGTGTGACCAGCGGGAGCAGCGATCAGGCTGGTAACCATGATGAACATCGGGTTACTAGGGGCACACGCGTTGTTTATCATGGTTACGAGCCTGCTAAAGTGAGCGGTAACCTCCCGCTCACTGTAGCAGAGTGGTAACCATGGTAAACATCGGGTTACTAGGTGCGCGTGTGCCCCTAGTAACCCGATGTTTATCATGGTTACCAGCCTGCTCCTGCTTCAGCAGGCTGGTAACCAGGAGCAGGACATCGTGGAAAGATTCTTTCCACGATGTCTCTGCTCCCCTGATCGTTGGTGAGCCTGCCTGTTTGACAGCTCACCAGCTACCACATAGCGACGCAGCAACGATCCCTAACAGGTCATATCGTTGTCGGGATCGCTGCAGCGTCGCTTAGTGTGACGGGGCCTTAAGACTCACTCAACTCATTAAGAAGCAAATGTCACTTAATGAGTCAGGCCCATCTTACAACTGGCGTACATTTCTAGTGTAAGATATGCCACTGAAGTTGTATAACCTTTTATGAATTTGTTGACACTTCAAGGTATTTAACACCAGAAATCTGGCATAAACACTTGATGACTCTTTCATTTCCAACTGCTGATTTGATCACAGAGTGCCATCAACTACCGTATTCACAGCTCTCTAGAAAATCCCCTCACTGCTGTACTAATTCACCAGTAATTAAGAAATGTAGATAGGTAGGCTTGTAGCCCCTTACATGTGATCTAACTGAGAGAAAGAATCACTATTATTTTTGATCACCTTGCATTGAGGTTATGTTTATATCCTACTGTACCACCTGGAAAAAGAGAGAGAAAGGAAAAAAATCAAGAATGGAGGAAAGTCAGACAACCATGGAGACCTAGGAGCCAGACAATGTGGACCTAGGAGCAGGAACCTATTAAAAAAAAGCAATAAAAAAGACGTCAATGTGTCAAAAATTAAAGAAACAGCTTTCATTATGTGAGATGTTACTGGAAGATGCACTGATACTTATTTGCTTCACAGAAATAGTATAAGCTAGATGAATCATGGTGGATTATCATTAGTTCAAGCTCATCAAGTGTCTAAAGTAGTAAAGTAATCATAATGAAAACTAACAAGCCATTGATACATGACCGGCATTATGTTTTATTTCTTATTGTAATCAGATGGAAGTAATAATAATTCTTATGTATCTAGGAATAAATATGCAGCATACTCATACACTAAGTGCAACCATACAAACACAAAAAATAAAGATAAAAGAATGAATTCTGTGCAGGAAGATATAATTATATTATATAGGCTTACATTCCAGTGTGTTTTATATTTATGAGATTTTATTGCAAACATATCTAAATGTATGTGTATATGTTTACACGCATTTGTACAGAAAATATTTGAGGAAGAAAAAAATGACAAAAAAATGTAACCTTCTCCTTAAAAATAAATAAAAGGATCATCCCAACAGATTCCAGCTGAATGCAGCTGTAAGCCAACTGTATAACTTTTATGACAGATCCATTTGATGAATCTATCATAAAAAGTAGACAGTTGGCACACAGTTGCATCCCTTCTTTACAGTATGCAATACATGCCTGTGTTTGCAGGCAGAAACGTAATCCTGACACATCTGGTTTGCAAAGAACCATAATAGGACATCCACAGAGGTGCAGGAGCGCTCCACTGTACCGCCATATGCATCTCATTTTAAACAGACACAGAGATGATTTTTCTGCTGAATTTCATAGGAATAGTAGAGGATTAGAAACATCAGAGAAACACCAAAGACCAAAATGTAATGTGTATTGAGCACTTTATGTTTCCCTATCAAATAATAGCAAATTTATGACCACAATGTTTTTATCTAAGAAAAAAAGCACTTAAAATCAATGCAAATTATGGAAACAAACATTATATGTAAAACCAGCTGAACTTTGCTTTCCAATAAAACCAAAACAAACAAAACCTGCAAGATGTGAGTTGCAGTTTCATAAATTCTCATTTCTCTTTTTTTCTTTCTTTCAAATTTTTTTTTTTTTAAATATTTAGTACGGTGTTCTTGCATTTTTATACACACTATATATTGAATGGATGTATTTTAGTGATTTGGCCTTTCCTTGTGGCAGAAAAATACAGAACAGGATCAAGGTTAAGGTGCCACAGTGTGAATATGGTTCTAAACAAAAGTACAGAGCAAGGGTTAAATAGGCACGTGATTAAACCTTTTTGCTCCCTGCCCTCTCCCCCTCACCCACTCCCCTTTCCATTCCTCCCACTTCTGGTGTTGGAGGATATAAAGTACTACAAAGACATACTGATAGGGAATCTAGATTGTGAGCCCCAATGGGGACAGTGATTATAATGTCTGTAAAGCGCTGTGGAAATAATGGCACTATATAAGTGAGTAAAATAAATAAAATAAATGAATAAGTATATTTTTATTATACACCTGATGAAGGCTGTAAGCAGCCGAAACGCATTGTGTAAAGTAGCATTTTAATCATCCATTATTTCTAAATAAATGCTCATTGAAGCAATCAAAAAGAAACCGTCCTTGATTCAATTCTGGCAGCCGAAGACAGTGCTGATCCTGGTCTCCATTTCTGATAAATTCTCATTTACTAACATTAAAGATCTGTTTCCTGCAATTTAATATGTCAGTAAAACCGATGCAAATACTTGTGTGAACTGGATTATCCTCACTATCTGCAGTAAAACTCTTGTTTATGAAAGTTTCTCTATTGTTTATACTTAAAATATTAACTGAAATGAGATGTGTTAAATATTTAGTAACAAAAAGATGAGTTAAAGGAGTAAGGCTGTCATTTGTCAGATCCTAACCTAGTTGGTTAAAAAAAAAGTCTTTGACTATGTTCACATGTTGCGTTTTTGCAGCATTTTTTTCTGCTCTCTTGGCAGTAAATAAGCAGGTTTTCCTGCGATTTTTGCTGCATTTTTTGCTGAGTTTTTCATGCTGATACAGTTTAGTGCCTGTTGTTCCTGAGTTTTCTGCACCAAAAATACAGCAAACCTGATACCTGCGTTTTTGCAGCGCTTTTGCTGCTCTTTTGCACTTCCTCATTGCTTTCTGGTGAAAAAGCGTTGTAAAAACGCTACAATAATGCTGAAAGAAGTGACATGCTGCAGTTTTCAAAAACGCAGCAGTTTTCCAATTCAGTCACACAAAAAAAAAAGTGTGTGCATCAGATTTCTGAAATCTCATACCTTTTGCTGGTACTGTAAAACACAGCTTTTAATTTGCATTAAAAAAAAACACAGCAAAAAGCGCGACATGTGAACATAGCCTTTAACAACTCAAACAATCTTCATAGCATTTTTGACAGGGTTTTTAAGTTATTAATATTTGTACATATAATTTGCATGTCATTTTTCATGTATTCATTTATAAAAAAAAATATTACGCTTGCTTATATAGCACGAACATATGACACACCAGTATACAGACATATCATCAGTCGTTATTATTGCTAGTGGGGCCCACAATATAAATTTCCTTATTAGTATATCTTTGGAGTTTAGAAGTTAGAAAATGTCATAGCCAGAATTGATTTCTACAAACTACGCATTTTTTTCTGAAAAATAGTGTTTGTGTTTTATATAACTGTCTGAAAAGCTATTCAATCAGAAAAGACATCATTAAGTAAAGGGTTAAATATAAAATAGAAAGAAAGAGGTGGTAAGAGAGAGAAAGGCAAAAAAAGAAAGAGAGCAGCACATAAAAAGAGAGAGATGGTTTTAATATATATACTGTGCATTGTAAAATAAATATTGTACTTAATATAATATCATTGTCCATCATTTGATCAGATAGAATTAAATAATTAATTAAATCAGATTTGCATCTAAACTTCTATCATTATAAACTGTATTATGTAATATACAATGTAAAGCAAATATTATTAGAGCTAATGTAAAATTATTCTCCATCATTTTCTTAGGGACACAATCAGATCTATATACCTTGAGTGTTAAATTAATACTAATAAAGAAAAAACCTTTGAAACTTTGATCAGTTATATATACGGCACATTCTGCCTTAATTACTTTCCTTCCTAGTCGTCTGGGATGTCAATGATGTCCTCTTACAAACAATATGAGGATAACCTGCACGTCCCAGCATACTTCCACAAAAGTCGCAGCACAGATCCCCTCTGCCAGAGTGTCGCACACACACAGCATCCAGCTCCAGCGACTGCCGGGGTCGCATCTCCTGAATCTGCGACTTGTCAGCGATTTGTATAAACAGTGGGGTCCTCTATGCTGGGTAACAACTGGAGATCACAATTCTATGTATTTTAATCTATTTTTTAAAACTGACCTTCATCATCTCAATAATCCCGTTAATTATTGTGCAATTGTCTTGTTCTTCACCAATCCTGAACGTCCTGCAGCCGATTTATCGGGGGAAAAAAATCAATTGCAGAGATCAATTTTAAGCCATAAACTAGAAAAATCGCACAATAATCATAACAGACAAATATAGACTTGTTGTTAAATTAAGAATTATAACTAATATTTATCCAGTATTAAATGTATTCAGAAATATAATATTAGCAACAGTAGCATTAATAAAATTGCAATAGTAATATTGTTTGTAGTTGAAGAATTTGACATATTAGTATCAGTACTAATAATAGTGATATTTAGGAGCAGTAATAATATTATTACTGTTTAATCATTTTTACAGCAGTGTTTAATATATTATTTATATACATTTATTAGGTGCTCGTATTAATCCAAATGTTCTGATTTATTTATTAAATATTTTTTTTATCTAGAATTATAATAGTTTAGCATAATTGAATCATTTATAAGTGTATGGACTACACTTTAGGAATACATTTGATGGCTCGGTGTATTGTATAGAATTTGTTGTCTTAATTAATAAAAAAAGAAGAATCAGAGAATACAGAAAAATAATTTAACCCTCTGCTATACAGTAGAAAATGCGGATCCTGCAGGCAGCGATCACACACCAGGAGTGAGATGTTCACAGGGTGATTCCTCTACATGACATCTGAGCCATATGTGACACCCAGGTCCTACACCTGTAATCTCTCACTTGGCTGATGAATAATTCTGATCAACCACATGAACAGAATTAGAGGATACATGGAAAGTGATGATTATGGGGCGCTGCAAGGAGGTTTTATTGTGTAAACTGCAATGATACAAATACCTGAGCCCTGACACATACTGACTTGGAAGAAAACTCCCAGTAACTTCTAGGAAGAAGTGATCTATGAAGAGTCAGCCAGTGTGGAGAATCACATAGTCACCATGAGTAATTAGTCCATGCTGCAGAATTGCTGTAGAACTACAAGTATCATCACGCCCAGCAGCCCTAAGTGCTGGATGCTAGTCTCTACCGATCCCTAGTGCAAATACTGAATGAGAAATGATTGGGACACCCTATAATTCAGGTGTAATGAGGATCTATAATGAGCTGATAATATGATGTTCGCCTATAGAGACCATGAGATGTTCCTTTATATCAGACTTGTCCTTTCTTGCCATCACCTTGGATAAACCCGAGGACATTGTGAATGTAGAAGTCATTTCTAACTTTTTTGGAATTTGTGAGTAATGACTAAAGACTAAGGAGCAGAGGCTTTTACTATCTGCAGTGAGGCGGCAGGGAATTTACTGACTTATAAACTTAAATTATACATCAGGTGAAATACGCCCTTTCTATAAAATTGGAAGCAAAATAATTAAAATTGCATTACATCTCACGACCATTGCAACTAATACTTTACTTCCAGCATCCCAACAGAAATGTAGAATAATCCGATAAGATCAGGATCTGGCTCCAGAATAATATAGTTACATTGAATGTTTTGCTCTGGTTGCTTTTCCAATACTTAAATAATATTTCATTTTCATTTGGTTTTCTATTTGAGGTTGACATATTTTTTCATCCACCTAATTATATTATATTGAACTGTATCTTAATAATGCTTCTTTTGTACCTGGACACAGATCTTCCGTACATCTACCTATCGATCTCTATCTATCTCTGTCTCTATGTGTGTGAGTATATGTATACATATACAAATATTTATATATATATATATATATATATATATATACACACATATATGTATATATATGGATATATAGAGATTTATCTATCTATATATAGATAGATATATCTAGATAGATAGAATAGATAATGATATTAATAACTAGATTGATGTGAATATGTCTATATTATTTTCCTCTAGTCACCTGTATTAGATTCCCATCATAAGTATTTGGTGCATTTTTCATGCTGTACATTTCATGCATCTTTTCTGGAACATTTAGCTAAATTAGATTACTTATGTCTTTTCATTGCACTTTTTAGTACATTTTTACATGCTTTTTTGCATTTTCTTGTTAGCTGTGGTTTTTTGTTTCTTTTTGATGTGTCAAGTTTTCAATAAAACTTTTTTTTTTATATTCTTTCTGGTATTCGGCTTTGATAAATTTTATTGAGAAAGTCATGATGCCTTTTTACTGTGTTTCCAATGCTGTGCATGTGCGTTATTTATTTGCAAATTTTCTTTATCTCATTCAAGTCTATTGGGAAAATCGGAAAATAAAACACATATTTACCGCAAGAGAAATTGACTTTTCACAAATTTAAAAAATGCACCGTAGGTCAATTTCTGTAGCATTAAAACAAAATTTGCAAAAATCTCATCTACTTTGGGTTTAGTTCTCATGATGAGTTTTTGGTGAGTTTTTGAAGCTGAATATTTTTGCTGCATGAAAAAACGGTATTTACAGTTCCAGCAAAGTGGATGGGATTTCTAGAAATCTCCTGCCCTCTGAGCTTCTTTATACGCAGTGTAACTGACCTGCATTGTGTTTCAAATCCGCAGCGAGTCAAGTGATTACGCTGAGTTTTATGGGTGGAAACGCATTAAAATCGCTTGTAAGCTGTACATAACTGTATCAATAAAGATTTGTCAAAGACAGATAACAGGGAGTATTAAAAGAAAGCAAGTTTATTTATAACATGACGTACCAAAAATAGTCAAAATCCGCAGCTATAAAAACAGGAAAAAATTCCATGTTCCCTAATTCACCTAATAGATGCCAAAGTGCTGCAGAAAATCTGCTACATCAAAATTCACCAAATACTCACAATAGGAATGTAGTCTCACTGGATCTATAATATGCTGCATTTTTTTTTACACAAAAATACACAGCATAAAAATCACGCTAAAGACTCACCGTGGGAACCTAGCCTTAGGCCTCATTCAGACGTCTGTTTCAGGTACATGAAAAAACAGACAGATTTCCATCAGTGTTTTGGATCTGATTTTCATCAGTGTTTTGGATCTGATTTTCATCAGTGTTTTGGATCTGATTTTCATCAGTGTTTGGTCAGTCTTTTGTTTATATCATCAGTGTCTCATCAATAACTTTTTTTGCATGAAAAAAAAGAAAAAGTTGCAAATCTATTCCTACCCAATGCAATGAGAAAAAACAGACAGCGCTTAGTTCTTTTTTTTTTTTAATGAACCTGTAGACTTGTATGGGTGATTTTGATCCATGACTCAGATCAAAATCTAACGTGTCTCCCTAATTTTATTTTGTAGCCCGTGATCTGCATAAAAACACGGACATGTGAGGAGGAGGTACAACTCAACCAGAAAATTTAGTGGAAGAAAATAACACAGCATTTTGCACTTATTTTTCAGAACTTGCTGCGTTTTTGTGATATTTTTGTTTCTCAGTTTACTCCTTTAGTATGTATACTGCTTACTTGCATTTTTCTGTAGAAACAGCTCTAAAGACATTTCCTTAATCTGGTTCTTTAAAAAAAAAAAAAATACTTTTCAATCCCAATCGAGATGATATTGATATGGGATAGACAGATGGACACATCCATATGTGATAGATGGATATAGTAGATAGATAATGCCTTTTTAGCTTTCTATGGTTTTCACCTGCTCTTTTCCCTTTTCCTTCCCTTTCAGTAGAGCCTTCCCAGATAACTATTTTACCATCATACAATCTACAAAACAAGCGTGCTTGAAATGTCACCTTGGGTTCTCTAACCCCCTGTTCTTTCCATAGGGTCTTTTCCTAGATTTTCTTGAGTAGTGTGATGTCACACATACTGTAATATATCTGTGTCAAAATGAATGGCAGCCTGACTCAAAGCTTGCGTTTGGGGAATATGGAATTCCTCCATCTCATATCCCGGCTGCACTCAGGCTTGTCCCGTCCGTGTCTGTGTGAGCAGCTGGCGCACAGCACTGCGTGTCCGGCTAAATCAGTATGATCAGCTCAGCATGAAATATTAAACTCACCCGAAATCCTCTCCTGCCCAGCCAGCAGAAATAGCCACATTAAAAGGGACTCTTGGCCTGTGTGCTGCCTGCATTATTAGTGTCACTGTCACATAAATCAAGAGAAATGAGAATTATTTTACATGTCTGTCAACAGCTCGGTACAGCTAATATAACATTATACTAATATGATCCCCAGGTTACTTCCCAAGTAGAAGTCCTCCAACTCAGAAATAGTCACAAAACTAGACAAGCCATATTCAGAGAACCCTCTATGGTGCTCCACGCTGGGAACCGCTGGGTCTAGTTCAGTGTGAGGCCATTATGCAAAATTGCTATTTCACTTAGTTGAGTAGGCTTGGTATTTTTATTTTTAAGACAATCTTCTGCCAATAGCATGAAGAGTTATTACACCAGTAAAGTACATCCTGACAACTTCTAAGCACCAACCTCCTTTTAAAATAGAGGCCTAGTACCAGTCTCAGTAAATGAATTTGGAGCATCTTACCCCTTTATTAAGACTGGCGTGCAAAATGCCAATCTTGATAAATTAGACCCTTTGTATGAAATCACTCTATAAAGTACAAAATGAGCGATATAGGACTACTAATAATATTTTTCATGTCAATTGTTCTCCTATAAAACTTTGCTTTGCAAGTTACTGGTCCACTGAGTAGGTGCACATTCACACTTTGGCTATTTAACAGACACAACCTGGGAAAAAAACAAAATGAGCAAATATCTTTAGTAAGAAATAAATAAATAGTACATGTACATAACATAGGGTACTTAGATGACATTACACTGTGTTCCAAATTATTATGCAAATAATATTTTCTCAGATTTTCCCAAATTACCTATATGAATTGCAGTCATTGTAATTTTCCAGTCAAATAACTATTGGAGTACAATTGAAAGGTTTTTGTACAAACTGCCTATGATAACAGTATATTTAAAAAAAAAAACCTCAAACTGCACTCAAAATGCATGTTCCAAATTATTATGCACAGCAGAGTTTTCAACCTTTTCATTTTAATAAAGAACAAAAAAATGGTCATTTTTGAAATTATAAGCATTAGCAGGTTATTACAAACTGAAATCAAACAGTTTTCAACTCAAAACTTTATTCTAGGTGATGGTACATTTGCACATACGACCGCTTGTTCGAAAGGAGCTTCTGAACTCTCTCGTCCATTGAATTTGTCAGGTTTTGGATGGCTTCTGCTTTAATTGTTTTGCATGAGGACAGAATAACCTCCCAGAGCTGTTGCTTAGATGTGAACTGCCTCCCGCCATCATAGACACTCCTTTTGATGATGCTCCAGAGGTTCTCAATGGGGTTGAGGTCAGGGGAGCATGGGTGCCACACCATAAGTTTGTCCCCTTTTATGCCCATAGCAGCAAGAGATGCAGATGTGTTATGTGCAGCATGAGACGGGGCATTATCATGCATGAAATGATCTCGATGGTCCAGATGGATGGAGTGGAGGATGGCTGGTTGATGCACACCCCATGCAAACACGGCTACGGCGCTAACAAGGAGGAGGTGGAGTAATGTTTTGGGCTGGAATCATGGGGAGAGAGATTGTTGGCCCTTTTAGGATCCCTGAAGGGGTAAAGATGAATTCCATAATGTATGTTGAGTTTCTCAAACAGCACTTCCTTCCATGGTTCAAGAAGAAGAACCGTGCATTCCGCAGCAAGATCATTTTCATGCATGATAATGCCCCGTCTCATGCTGCACATAACACATCTGCATCTCTGGCTGCTATGGGCATAAAAGGGGACAAACTTATGGTGTGGCACCCATGCTCCCCTGACCTCTACCCCATTGAGAACCTCTGGAGCATCATCAAAAGGAGTGTCTATGATGGCGGGAGGCAGTTCACATCTAAGCAACAGCTCTGGGAGGGTATTCTGTCCTCATGCAAAACAATTGAAGCAGAAACCATCCAAAACCTGACAAATTCAATGGACGAGAGAGTTCAGAAGCTCCTTTCGAACAAGCGGTCCTATGTGCAATTGTAACATCACCTAGAATAAAGTTTTGAGTTGAAAACTGTTTGATTTCAGTTTGTAATAACCTGCTAATGCTTATAATTTAAAAAATGACCATTTTTTTGTTCTTTATTAAAATGAAAAGGTTGAAAACTCTGCTGTGCATAATAATTTGGAACATGCATTTTGAGTGCAGTTTGAGTTTTTTATTTTTTAAAAAATATACTGTTATCATAGGCAGTTTGTACAAAAACCTTTCAATTGTACTCTAATATTTATTTGACTGGAAAATTACAATGACTGCAATTCATATAGGTAATTTGGGAAAATCTGAGAAAATATTATTTGCATAATAATTTGGAACACAGTGTATTTTGATCAAAAGAGCGTAAAGCCAGTGTCGGACTGGGGTGGCAAGGGCCCACCAATAACATTGACTTGGGGAACCCACTGTTCAGTTCATGTATATATTATATTACCCTCTTTCACAAATTGATTTCTCCTTCTATATAAAAATAAACTAAGTTTGTTGACTGAATGAATGATGAGATCCTGCTTTTGTCTGTACACAGTGAATTAATGTATTAGTCAACTACTCCAACTACTACTCATGTTGGGAGCAAGTGACTCATTCTTGTATAAGGGCCCACCGAGGATTCTCCTGTTCTCCCGTGGGCCAGTCGGAGCCTGCGTAACGCCATCCCATCGCGACAAGGTGTACCCAATTGGGATGGTCTCTAACTCTTGTAGTTCACCTCACTATGTGTCAGCAGACTTGAAATAGATGGGGGCAGAGCAGGTTCCAGAATTGAATGTTTTGCACCTGCCCGCGGAAAGCTTTATAGACAAGATAAACAGCCCAAAAAGGGGGAGCCAAGCCCCCGTATGGACAAAGTACAAAAAACTAAAGCAAAACCAAAGAAAGGAACCAGAACACATGTTGGTATAAGTGCAATTTGTTGGTGCACATTCACACCGTGGCCATTTAACAGACAGAACCGGTGATGAAAACATTTGAGCAAATAACGGCTCATTTGTTTGGTTTTGCTTTAGTTTTTTGTACTAAGCACCCTATGTAATTTCATGTATTATTACTATTTATTTACTTCCTGTAGGGTATTTGCTCATTTGGTTTTCATCATAGGTTCTGATGATCACAGTTGATACTACTAAGTCTTCAAAACACATGAGATGGCTGCTGAAGACTTGCGCAGGTGACATCTACGTAACCCAACTCTTCAATAAATATATACATTATACGCCTCAGACAAGCATGCATGTTTACTTCAATGGGGCGAGTTCAACATCTTAAGATTAGTCATGTTCAACTCCAATACACTCAATATCTCTGTCCCCCGACATCTGCAATCATGGGCCATTTGAGAGACTCCAATATGTCTCAGCTCCTGAATTGTTGTGGCAAATTCTATGTTTTTAGCTAACTTTACATTTTTATTCAATGGACCAGATATGAGCAAAGAGAGGCAAAGGACTGATCCATGTTGTCAGTTTTGTTGGTAGTCTTCAGCTAATTTCTTTTTTTGTCTATTCACAGTAACAACTTTTATAAATTTACACCATGATTTTTAGAAATGTTTCCTGTCTGGTCACTGCATGAAAACAGCTTGCAGGGTATTAACCCTTAAATGACCAAGCGGTTTTTCATTTTTATGCTTTCATTTTTCTTCCAAGAGTCGTACGTTTTTTTATAGTCCTGCTAACAAAACCATATAAGGGCTATTTTTGTGGGACTAGTGGTACTTTTAAATGACAACATCCATTTTATCATACTACTGGGATGGGAATACGATTGGGAAAAAAAATTCCAAGGGAAGTGAAAATGCGAAAAAAAAACATATTTCCATAATTGTTTTTTGGGTTTTAGGTTTTTTTTGGAATAGGATTCTCCAGGCCAATAGGATTATGATAATACCAAAATTGCATTATTTTTTTTGAGTGGTGTTAAAACTTCATAAATACATAAAAAATATTTAGCTTTAAACACCATTTTCCAAAACCTGTAACATTTTTATTTTTCAGTTGATGGAACTGTATGAGGGCTTGTTTTTTGTGTAATGACCTGATGTTTTTATTGATTCTATATTGGGGTACATACAGCGCTTTGAGTTCTTTTTATTGCATTTTGTATGAAGTTATGGTAACCAAAAACCCTGCCATTTTAGATCGGCTTAATTAATTTAGTATTTCGATAGATTGGACTTTTCTGGACATGTTGGTAACAAATATGTGTTTTTTTGCATTTTTTTATTATTAACTATGGAAAACGGTGATATATATATATATACCTTTTTTAGTTTTTATGAAAAAAATAAAAAAAAATTCTTTACTTTTCACTTTATTTATTAATTTCCTTAGGGCACTTGAACCTGTGATCATCTTATTGCTTGTATTATATACAGCAATACTACAGTATTGCAATATTGCTGTATATAGTAAAAATCACTGTCTTCCATGACGCCCATCTACAGGTTGGACGTCATTGAAATCAGCCGGCCCCCAGCTGTCCCACCAACCCATCGGCTCCCTGTGGTTGGCTGCCCACACCAACATCCAGGCCTCATCGCAGCTCTTAAATTCCGCTCTCAGCAGTTGACAGCGACATCTAAGTTAACAGTGGGCGCGGCGATTGCTGCTGTTAGAGACAGATGCCAGTCATATAAAATAGCTGGCATCTGGCCTGCGTGGAGAGGGGTCTGCTTTTGAGCTTGCTCCACAGTCCCTGACACACTTGACAGATATATCCATCATGGGGAATTGAAGTGTTAAAGTAAATGCCTTGGGGCAAAGTATAAATAACATTACCTGCAAATTTAAAGTCTGTTTATTAGAGATGAGCAAATCAGTTTAATATGAAATGAATTGATGTTGCGTTTTTGCAATTTTTCTGGACCCAGCAAATTCAAACAATTTGCCAATTAATTTGCACGAAAAGTATAGCACATTCCGTAACATAGCAAAGTCTATCATAGCCTGTATAAAAGCAGAGGCAGGGAATGCAGCGCAGCACCCATTTTGGAGTGAATCTGTTTAGTGGTAGAATATTACAGCTTAGAAATAAAAAAAAATAGTGAGAAAAAGCCAAAATTCTGAATAAACTTTAGTGTGTGATGACTGCTGAGACCTACTAACCATATTTATCCAAAACGTCCCATGTAATTAAGACAACACACCATTCTATCCAAACTCTTTCTTTTAATGGGTGAAGGTCGTTCTCAGCCAAGAAGACATGCTCAGCATGTGGGTACTATAAAATCTTAAATAAGGCACAATTGGCCAGCTGAACAAGTACAAATCGTTATGCCCTGCCGGACTCCCGGGGCAAGTCAGACTTTGTACAGAAAAACACTGTCATGGTACAACAATTGACCACAGCTGTGACTTAAATACAAAACACAATACCAATAAAAACACACTGAACAGATAAGAAGGTAAGGGAGGTAGGGTGGGACAACGCAGCCTCGGGGTCCCACTGCTGTAAGGAGAGAGACAGGAAGAGGAGGGTCTGCACTTATAAAGAGGGTAACAAGGGAGGAGAAAACGGATCATTGGGTGAAAACCAGGAGGGGAGGAGAAAACATCATGGGACACAAATCCTTAACCCCTTAACGGGGCACAGCAGTCAGAGGGCATGCAATAAAAGATACAGCAGTGAAGAACGGTTACCATCCATTTACCCATAGCCATATATGTGGAGGTCACTTTGACATTAATAAGGCCGTGTTTGCGTTAACGATATTGAAAGAGATTGGATACAGTCCTTGGAGACATAAGAGTCTCATACACATCTTATCAAGGCAATTGGAGAACCTGCGATTGGTGGCAATTTTAGGAAATATTTGCTGGTGAAATTGAATTTCAAAAGACTCGACCATCTCTACTGATTACAGGCAATATATATCTATATTTATATATATATTATATTGATGCATGAACACACATACAAATATATTTGTATATTTACTTACTTTACAATTACTGCCCTTCCCAATTTGCATATTACACATCTATGCTTCTCTAATTTATTTATAAAACAAGCCTCAAATTCCACAGAACTTATCTAAAAAGGAGACAAACAGTTGTTAATAAGACAGTTGATGCACAGAAACATAAAAAGTAGAGACCTGCACATTGAAAAGAGATGAGGAACCTACCCAGCAGACTACCTGAGGATCTCCTGTTGGGTTCAAGAACTAAAACAATAATGAGCCCGTAAATGTGCAGCCTTTTGAAATTGACTTTGGAGCTATGTATTTGCCACATTGATCTGTTTTTTAATTCACATATAATGTTCTGTCCTTGATAGGTGATGATACATTACAATGGAAGTGGGCATACATGTGTTCTGTATAGATGGTGGGTGGGCCATCGGAATCTTTTGCTCTGGCTGACCCAAGAGACCCACCAACTATATTTAGTTTAGGGGATTTCAAATGTTTCCAGGCAAACCTGTCCCAATCATCATCTGCAAGCATTGATATAAAGTGTACAAGGGTGGAAAGATTATGAGCAATAATGGGGCTTACAGTTCAAATGTTCTACAAATAATAAACTATTTAAAACTAACTAATTAGAAATAAACTAATTAAAATCATCAACTAATTATAAATAAACTAATTAAAATTAACTAATTATCTTCAGTTTCATAACACCAACATATACAACTGTGTTTTACAATTGGAAAAATAATAAAATTGACAAGTAGTAAAAAAAAATGCAACAAAAGGACAGAGAATTGTTGTTAATGTACATGTAGTCCTAAAGCCTAAGAAACTCTAAGCTGGAAGGCTACATGTATGATGACAATTTTCACAAATACAATTAAAAAGCTTTTTTTACCACTACAAAATAAAGTATCAGCTACATTTATTAATATATTTTATTAGAAATCTTAAGAGAAATGTTTACAACTAAAAAACTAAAGTTGATTACAAATATTAGTAGCTCTATTAATAATTCCCTTATAGTCATTGACGGATTATATAATACTTATACTGATTATATAAGTATTAGGGCTCATGCACAGGATCGTATTAACCGGATGAGTGATATCCTTTAAAGAAATGAATCATACTCTGACCAGTGTTATTCAATGTGGCAGTGCAGATGAACTTTTTTTCTCAAACCGATTCAACGTGAGGAAAAAAATTGCAGCTTGCTCCATTTGACTCCGGAAATCGGATGAGACTCACCCATTCAAGTCTATGAGTGCGAGAAAAAAATCGGAGCCACAGTATAGATTTTTACAGATAGATTGTAACTCTGCAACATAGGAAACTGTACATTGTGTTTTAGTGTTCGCATAAATTAGATGAGTGCAATCCAATAAAAAAGCAGATTGCACTTAGACCTATGTTATTCAATGAGGCACTCCAAAATCAGACAGTGCGGGAAAAAAATAGCATGCCATATGGACCATCAGTACGGCATCCGATTTTTATGGATACATTACAATTCTGTTGCATAGGAAACTGTAAATGATTAATAGCCGATGATTAAAAAATGGATTGTATATGGACAGCACCCGGATGACAAGTGACAAGAAGTCGTCCCATTTTCCTGGATGAGAATGGGACAGATTTTTTTTATAGTGTGACGAACCCTTAAATGATTAATAGCTGCTGAGTAAAATATGGATTGAATACAGACTGCACACTTGTCATCCAAGTAAGAAAAAAATCATCCCACTTTTCTGGATGAAAACAAGACCGATTTTTTATTACTGTCGTGTAATATTAGCCTTGTACTTAGTACTTTTATATTCCATTTTGTATCTCCTTTAAGCTTTCGTATCTCACATTCAGGCTAGGGTCACGAGTGTACAAAATAATTGGTCTGATTTCCATCCAGAAAAGTGATACAATTTTTTTCTCACTTGTCATCCATTAACAATCTATTTTTTACTCAGCAGCTATTAATCATTTACAGGACCCTTTACAGTTATCTGTTACAGAATTGAAATCACATCATGCTGCGTTTTTTCCACAGACAGATTCTGTCAGTGAAAACAAATGGTCATCGGACCTGCCCCATTGTATAACAGTGGCCGGAGTGCTATCCGATAAGACATCATATAGCCCTTGTCCGATTTATACGGTCATGTGAGCGAGCCCTCACTTTTTTAAACTCGTGCTCTCATTAAAAATATGAAACAAAAAGACCATAAATAATAAGGTGACGTGTAGCCTTCCTTTGCTTTGCTGTAACAGCTCGCTTTCTAGTTTCAGACAGTTGAGGACTTTTTGCTTCTGTTCTAAATAATGATTCATTGCAAATGGTTATCATCGTGGTTCAAGACAGGAAGATCTCACTTCAGTAAATCAGAAAAGATGTTTGGATATCTTCATGTCACCTTCGAATGGCAACCCTCTGTTAGTGGCGGGAGATGGGGGGATGGGGCATGCAGTTTCTCGGAAGAGGTGTGTAATCTGCAAACATTTAAATAACTCAAGGAAGAAAAAGCCTAGAGAGGATTTATGGAATCGTGTCCTGTACTAGAACACAAGCTAGAATAGTAACGATCCATTTCAATCACATGAACATCCTCCAAAAAAACACATTGACAACATTCTTTGTAGCAATGTACAGTCAGTCACTGCTACAAACTTATCAAACAAACAGGGAGTGAGACATTGGACACAAATGAATAAGTTGCATAATTTTTTATTCTCACACTTTGTTTTCTTTAATCATGCTTCATTTTAATAACAATAACAAGAGAAACATAGGCTCCAAATATGTTAGCACCCCCATTATTAAAAACCCCAATTGAAAACCTATGATTTGTACAAAATAAAAGTACACAAGTGATGAGTCCGACCCAAGAATTTGAAAGTATTGGACATTTTCTGAATGGATGAATATCTGGTTCAAATGTCTCATTAAGTTGTATTCTCCAGTGTTTTTGTACATGATACAAATATTTTAAAAAATGATGTTATTCTGACAAAATAAGGCTTTGACAATATATGAAAGGAGTTTTATGGACACTAGAAAAATATCTGCAGTAAGTCTATATGAATCATGACAGTGTGTAAAGCACACAATGTCACGATTCACCTATGTATCCAATGAAAGTGGCAGTCACGTGACCACAAATGTACGATGGGCATACTTGCAGTCATGTGCTGATGAGATTCTCATGAGAGTCTAGTTGGCATGTGACTGCAACTATGCAAATCACTTCACCTGCATTTACGTTACTGTCTACTCAGTCTGTGGATACAGGACAATCATGATTGTGTGCATTGCACATTTCTGATTTGGTAACCTCCATTCACATAGAATGACTGCAGAAATTTATCTAGAGCTCAGAAAATCCCCTATAATATGTGATGAAGGTCTCGTCTTTTGAGAGTAACAACATTTTTTAAGAAATTTATGTCATGTCCCAAAACACTTTTGAACACAACTTGTTGAGGCATCTTGTATCATTTATCCATCCATTCCGAACATTTCCAATTCAT
Source organism: Phyllobates terribilis (assembly GCF_046119375.1). NCBI lineage: Eukaryota > Metazoa > Chordata > Amphibia > Anura > Dendrobatidae > Phyllobates > Phyllobates terribilis. The sequence goes on from NW_027362762.1 coordinate 150,242,342, forward strand.
TGATATTCTTGGGTCACTCCTCACTCGTGTACTTTCTTTTTAGTACGTATCACAGGATTTCGTTTTGGTACAAGTCTTCACATGGACATTACAAAACTTCCTTTATGTGTTCTGACAAGCAATTCTGTTTAGATTTTGATGTCACAATCAAACGTCAACCTTCCATCAAAGGCAAACTAATTTGGGTATAATCCTCTCGGCATTTAGATATTTAGTAATAAAAAGGCAGATTTTTGTTGCCTATAATTACTTTTATTTACTTTTTATTTTACTTTAAGGAGTTTTCCAGCTCTTTTCTCTCTAAAACAAGTCTGGAATAGTCTAAAAAGAAAAGGGAAAACTTTTCAATCGATCCACTGCTGATCCTCCACATTGCTGTCCAGCGTTTCCTACAAGTCGCTGAGCTTCCTCTTTCAGTGGGGAAGGGTTGACCACTGCAGCTAATCACTGATTACAGCAATGACAAATGTGTCACTGTTATGGCCAATGTTTGTTCACATATATACAATCGAACAGAATCTACATAGACTGGCGGCTGTTACATCATTAACCCCAAATACACCACAACATTTAGGGAATTATGCCGAGGGAGGGTTCACACAACCCAATAGACCACATGTCAGCAGATCATTGACAGGCTATGACGCTTTGTTATATACAGTACAGACCAAAAGTTTGGACACACCTTCTCATTTAAAGATTTTTCTGTATTTTCATGACTTTGAAAATTGTACATTCACACTTAAGGCATCAAAACTATGAATTAACACATGTGGAATTATATACTTAACAAAATAGTGAGAAACAACTGAAAATATGTCTTATATTCTAGGTTCTTCAAAGTAGCCACCTTTTGCTTTGATGACTGCTTTGCACACTCTTGGCATTCTCTTGATGAGCTTCAAGAGGTAGTCACCGGAAATGGTTTTCACTTCACAGGTGTGCCCTGTCAGGTTTAATAAGTGGGTTTTCTTGCCTTATAAATGGGGTTGGGACCATCAGTTGTGTTGTGCAGAAGTCTGGTGGATACACAGCTGATAGTCCTACTGTATAGACTGTTAGCTGCTTTTTCTTGCCATAATACATATTCTAAGTAAAGAAAAACGAGTGGCCATCATTAGTTTAAGAAACGAAGGTCAGTCAGTCTGAAAAATTGGGCAAACTTTGAATGAGTCCCCAAGTGCAGTTGCAAAAACCATCAAGCGCTACAAAGAAACTGTCTCACATGAGGACAGCCCCAGGAAAGGAAGACCAAGAGTCACCTCTGCTTCTGAGGATAAGTTTATCCGAGTCACCAGCCTCAGAAATCGCAGTTTAACAGCAGCTCAGATTAGAGACCAGGTCAATGCCACACAGAGTTCTAGCAGCAGACACATCTCTTCAACACCTGTTAAGAGGAGACTTTGTGCAGCAGGCCTTCATGATAAAATAGCTGCTAGGAAACCACTGCTAAGGACAGGCAACAAACAGAAGAGACTTGTTTGGGCCAAAGAACACAAGGAATGGACATTAGACCAGTGGAAATCTGTGCTTTGGTCTGATGAATCCAAATGTGAGATCTTTTTTTCCAAGCACCATGTCTTTGTGCGACGCAGAAAAGGTGAACGGATGGACTCTACATGGCTGGTTCCCACCGTGAAGCATGGAGGAGGAGGTGTGATGGTGTGGGGGTGCTTTGCTGGTGACACTGTTGGAGATTTATTCAAAATTGAAGGCATACTGAACCAGCATGGCTACCACAGAATCTTGCAGCGGCATGCTATTCCATCCGGTTTCCGATTAGTTGGACCATCATTTATTTTTCAACAGGACAATGACCCAAAACACACCTCCAGGCTGTGTAAGGGCTACTTGACCAAGACGGAGAGTGATGGGGTGCTACGCCAGATGACCTGGCCTCCATAGTCACCAGACCTGAACCTAATCGAGATGGTTTGGGGTGAGCTGGACCGCAGAGTGAAGGTAAAAGGGCCAAGAAGTGCTAAGCATCTCTGGGAACTCCTTCAAGATTGTTGGAAGACCATTTCTGGTGACTATCTCTTGAAGCTCATCAAGAGAATGCCAAGAGTGTGCAAAGCAGTCATGAAAGCAAAAGGTGGCTACTTTGAAGAACCTAGAATATAAGACATATTTTCAGTTGTTTCACACTTTTTTGTTAAGTATATAATTCCACATGTGTTAATTCATAGTTTTGATGCCTTCAGTGTGAATGTACAATTTTCAAAGTCATGAAAATACAGAAAAATCTTTAAATGAGAAGGTGTGTCCAAACTTTTGGTCTGTACTGTACGTATAACAGAGCATTATGGAAGTCATTAAGTGATCATATTGTGAAGATTTCTAGTAAGACTAAAAAATAAAATAAAGCAAAAGAATCCCTCTGTTAGCCCAAGCCACAGCTTCTAGTCCTGCCCGACAACTCAAAATTAAATATCCTATATGTAAAAATAAGTGTCACAGAAAGGGACGCACAATTTTAAACACATTTCAATGGCACTTTGTACTTTAAATACATTTGAAAGTGTAAAAAAAAAAAACGATATACACTAGTTTTCTTTATAAAAATACTCATTTAAAAATAGCATAAAAATGAAACCTTATGTATCAGAAAAAATATTGAAAAATGATATGAAAAACCTAGTGACTATACATTTCAAACTCACATGTACCAAAAAAAAAAAAAACTCCCATCCTTGAACTGGTTAAAATATTTTTTATTGGTGTCATTATTTGGACCAATGAAAGAATGAATACTCTAGCCATAAAACGAAATATTATAGTATAGAATAAGTCTGATATACAAATTCTAAGCAATTTATTCTAGTCTAACTAGTCTAAGTTCTAAAATTTCTGCGAAACATTTTAATCTTTATATGTATTGTTGATTTTATATGATCGCTTTGTCCAGTTCTTTGAGTTTATCAAAAATTCTACAATGGACTGTATGTAATATCAGCTTCAGAGCAGAGGAGACACTGAAAAGCATCGGGATCTCTAGGCTTATTTATGCAATGCTTTTATCACTCATGCAAAATAAGCAAAAATAGACAGCACCCGCCTGTTTTACATCCGTACTTCGGATCTTTTCTTGACATATTCAGGTGAAATTATTATGGTCTTTATTTCTGTTTACAAGTCATTGGTGTACAATTTATTTTCATATTTCAAACATTATGGATAGTATTCTGGCGATCATGGAAAACTGAGAAGAACCGAATTGACAATAGTAATTATTAAGAGGAACTATCAAGGGCAAAAATTTCAAAATAAGTTGAAAACTAAAGGCCCTGTCACACATAACGAGATCGCTAGCAAGATCGTTATTGCGTCACGGTTTTGGGATCGCTGGGGAGATGTCAAACATGCAGAACTTTCCAACGATCTCGGCCGCCCCAGCGATCTAACCAACGATCTCGGTGGTCGTTGGGACGCTTTCACACAGCAGCTATTTCAACGATCTACACCTTGATAGGGACTGTACTGTGTCAGAAAGGCGTGCATAAAATTGCTTTTCCGCGCCCCCCTCATCTCCAGTTGGTGGACGCTACTGCATTCAGATTGGGTGGCCTTGGTTTAACACTGCGTCTCCGGTCAGATGGGATCTCTACTGCGTCTCCATTAGAAATGAAAACTCATTTGAGACCCCAAACAATACCTACCTCGCTAAAGATGCCTGATTTCTTCAAAGTGGAGTCACAGCCGGAGAACGCTGGTGGGATCTGAAAAAACAAGGACGCAGTAGTGACCACCAATCGGGGACGAGGAGCGCAGAAAAGTCCAATTTATGCACGCCTACATGTCTCAGTTCTGAATCGCTAACGAGGTCGTTGATAAGGTGTCAAATACAGCGATGCACACTGCCCAGCGGGAGAGCAACGACCCAGTAATGGTCCAGGAAGCTTTGTAATGATCAGCGATCTCACAGCAGGGGCCTGATCGTTGCTACCTGTCAGACATAACGAGATCGCTAGCGGGATCGCTATTGCGTCATCAAAATCGTGACTCATTAGCGATCTCGCTAGCGATCTCGTTATGTGTGACGGGGCCTTAAAACTAGTTTTGGATGATAATAATATTTACAGGAACACTACTTTGAGATATAGACATGAATTTCTAGGTGTCTCAGGAGATTAGCATTTCACAATTCCCTTTCCCCAAAGCTCTGTCAGAAACAGGAGATCAGAACCTTAAAGCCCTTCTCTCAATCATCTGTGAGCAAAAAATAAAAGAGAAGATAAGGAAATCATCCCTTTTTTCTCATTATGATGTCTTCAGTACGAATTGTATCAGAAATATTCAGCAAATGTTACAAAATGGTGGGCACATAATTTTTTTTGTACATTTAGCATTCCCTTAAAGTGGATAGACTAAAAATTAAGTTTTTACAAAATTTTGCATTACTGTATTAACTGTTTTTTTAATCTACTTTGTGCTGATTCATCCTCCCAAGAGTAGCCTTTTCATCTTTTTTCCCCCTCTATGCTACCCACAGTACTACTACTGATCTGTCCTGCTGGGCAGGATCACATCACCCATTTCTCTGTTCTTTTGCTGTTAAAATCCTTTTAATGCAGCACGGTGCTCACGGTGGCTCAGTGGTAAGCACTGTGCTGGGGTCCTGGGCTCAATCCCACCAATGACAACATTTGCAAGGAGTCTGTATGTTCTCCCCGTGTTTGCGTGGGTTTCCTCCGGGTTCTCCGGTTTCCTCCCACACTCCAAAGACATACTGATAGGGAATTTAGAATGTGAGCCCCAATGGGGACAGTGATGATAATGTCTGTAAAGTGCTGTGGAATATGATGGCGATATATAAGTGAGTAAAATAAATAAATAAAATGCACTTTATATGTGTTCACCCCATTTCAAAACCCACCGGTTTCCCCTTCTCCCTTTGGTAGCTGTAAATTTAGTCTCCATCAATTTCCCATCAGCTGCAACTATAGTCCCTAGTATTTTCCCACTTAGCCTTTCCCCCCTCAAATAACTAAAAATATAGTCCACAGTGAGTACCCCTGCCGACAGATAGTTATACCATGGAGTCTGTTCATTGGTCAATCCGCTAAAGCAGTCAGCATGGTTGTATATTGCTGCCTTGTTACAGACTCTTGACCTCTTTAGCCAAAGATGCACCAGATGATTCCAATAATACAATGATATTATATTCATCTTGTCTTCTCTATACAGAATAACTAGTTGCTAAAACCCTCTTCTGGTCATCCAAACTATTCCACTAAAATCTGTAGATGTTCTAAAAGGCAAGATAGAAAACTAGTCCCCTAAGTAAGTAAAGTAACCAACAAAAGTACACATAAAACAATAACAGAAAAAAAAAATTAAAAAACAATAAATAACTCTAAAGATATATAAAAATGCAATAAAAAAATAATACTGATGCGATAAAGAGAGATACATTAAATGCATTATTATGGAACATAAATTTACAATACTTCTCGAAAAAGAGAAAAAAGTTATGAAGAAATTGACATCAATTAGGCAATTTTGGGATCATATTAAAAGCTGAGTTATTAGAACTCTGTCTGAAAAATTATTTTTGCCAAAATTCTTCCGAAAAAATTATCTGCTTTAACATAAGAAGTTATGATCTGCATAACCCTTTGCTAGGCTTCCGTACAAAAGCTTGATTTTACAGCACATATGTTCAAAGCCATTTTGACGTGCCTAACAATTACTTTTTTGACAATTAGAAATTACCAGCGCAGACACAGGAACCAATGGCTCAGCGAAACATCTGACTGAGGAACACATCAAAGTCATTCTCAAATCTCAATTAATACATTCTGTTAAAAGACTATCACCTCCCCTACTAAGCAGGTACACCCTGGATACACATAACCTCCAAATTACTGACGCTGGATGCATTAGGATAATGTGCTAGGTGTCAGAGGCAAAATCTCATTGCTGTTGTGGGATTTCAGTTACTGGCGGTGACTAAGTATTGCCTCCTATTTGTTATTGTACAGTTGTAATTTTGTTCTTCTCTGAAGCCATATAATAATAGTGTTCATTAATGGAACACTAAAAATTGGCGTTCCTAGAAGGTTTTAGCTTGTAGTCCATGCTGGCACCTCTATTGAGGAAGTCTTTACACCATCCACAAAGTGTACACTAATGGTAGATTATTTTCAACTGCATCAATCACTTATTTTATCCAATACCCATGGAATTAAGAAACAATTCTGTATTTTCATACAAACACTTAAATGAGTTGTCCACTACTTGGGCAACCTCTTCTAACCCCTATGTCCCCCAAAATAAAATAATGACATCTATACTCACCTGCGGTGCCGGTGCAGCTCCATCGATGTCATCACTGGCTCTCTCGGGGATCACGTGACATTGTTAAGTCACAGATCTCACTTTCTCCAGATGTCAACTACATCTGTACGACAGGAGAATGAAGCTAGCGCTGATTGGCCGCAGAGATCGCATGACATAAAAATGTCAGATCAGCCCCAGGAGAGACAGTGCCGACACTGCTGGAACGACGCCGGCACCAGAGGTGAGTATATGTGTTATTATTTCACTGGGGTAAAACATAGGGATTCAGAAGGCGTCGTCCAAGTAGTGCACAACCCCTTTAAAGTATCTGGTTATAGGTATATTGGACAATCAACAAAAAATAAATAAACGAAAAAATGTACCTCCTAAGTCGTAATTCATTCATTACATAAAAAACTATATTGCTCCATTTTTATAAATCACTATAGTGACAACAGGTTTTTTTATTTAAGTAGTTTAATTTGCTATATGATTTCATACAGTATTTCTCCTCTCCGTACAATACCTATTACCCCAAAATCAACAGCCAATATATATGATAGGGTCAGGGCCGGGGTTAGGGCCGGCGTCAGCACCCGGCAAGTGCCGGGGCCCTGAGCAGGCCGGGGGGGCTCACTCGCCGTCGGGCACCCCGCCACGCTATGGGACCCGTGAGCGGAGGAGAGCGGTGTCAACGCCCGCTCCCCCCCGCTTGCTCAGGGCCCCGGCAGCCGGCACAATACTTACCCCTCCTACATGGGGTATTATATGGGGGGGAAGTGACATCCTACATGGGGCAATATAGGGGGGGAGTGACATCCTTCATGGGGCATTATAAGGGAGCGGGGGGGTGACATCCTGCATGGGGCATTAAAAGGGGGGGAAGTGACATACTGCATGGGGCATTATAAGGGGGGAGGGGGGTTGACATCCTGCATGGGGCATTATAAGGGGGGGAAGTGACATCCTGCATGGGGCATTATAAGGGGGGTGACATAATGAATGGGGCATTATAAAGGGGGTGACATCCTGCATGGGGCATTATAAAGGGAGTGACATCATGCATGGGGCATTATAAGGGGGGTGACATAATGCATGTGGCATTATAAGGGGGGTGACATCCTGCATGGGACATTATAAGGGGGGGTGACATCGTGCATGGGGCATTATATGGGGGGAACAGCCTGCATGGGGCATTATATGAGGGGAACAGCCTTCATTGAGCATTTTGTGGGGGCACAGCCTGCATGGAGCATTATATGGGGCTGTATTCTGTATGGAGCGTTATATGGGGGCCAGTATCCTGTATGGAGGTTTATAAGGGGACCAGTATCCTGTATGGAGCGTTATATGGGGACCAGTATCCTGTATGGAGCATTTTATGGGGGCCAGTATTCTGTATGGAGCAATTTGCCAGTTTCTGAGCTATTGTGGAATTTACAATAGATATCAGTCATGTAATGTAAGAAGTGAAATCTTTGGCATTGTACTATATATACAGGGTGGTCCAAAAGTAGGTGGACAGAAAGTGTAATAAGGTTATGAAGGGGGAGATTTATCAAACACTAAATTGCAGCCGCCTGTCTGGATCATCCGCCAATAAACCATGAATTAGACGTGGACGATAAGCTTTCCACCCAATAGATTTCAGGATTCGCATGATAGAAGCTCGTGAAATTCCCAATTCCAAAGAGGCTTTTCTGGTGGACGTTTTTGGACTCTGAACAACTGTTTCAGCAACAAGTTGTTTATTATCTTCTGTACAGACTGTTTTGGGTCGACCAGTTTTTGGAGCATTAAGGATTGAGCCAGTGGCATTGAATTTGTCACGAATGCGGTAAATGGTTTGTCTCTTTGGGGCTTGAGTACCAAATGTTTCAACCCAATTTGCTCTAACGGTTTCAGCATTTTGAGATTTCCAATACTCTGTTAAAATCCATTTTCTTTGATCTGTATTTAAATTATTTGCCATTATGTGTTATCTGAATTATCTGAAAAGAAAACAGATTTGGGGGAGATCTATCTGTGAAAACTAGATCTGTGAAACTGGCTCAGTTGCCCTTAGCAACCAATCAGATTCCACCTTTGAATTTCCAAAGAGTTTGTGAGGAATGAAAAGTGGAATCTGATTGGTTGCTATGGGCAACTGAGCCAGTTTCACTTTACACCATGTTTGATAAATCTCCCCCTTCATAACCTTATTACACTTTCTGTCCACCTACTTTTGGACCACCCTATATATTTCTCTGCAGTATCTATCTGTGCATCATGAATCGTGGTATGTGTTAAAGGGGCCCACTGAGACTCTGGCGGGGGGTGACATCCTGCATGGGGCATTATAAGGGAGGGGGGGTGTGACATCCTGTATGGGGCATTATATGGGGGCTGACATCCTGCATGGGGCATTAAAAGGGGGGGGAGTGACATCCTGCATGGGGCATTAAAAGGGGGGGAGGGACATCCTGCATGGGGCATTATAAGGGAGCGGGGGGGGTGACATCCTGCATGGGGCATTAAAAGGGGGGGGAGTGACATCCTGCATGGGGCATTATATGGGGGGAAGTGACATCCTGCATGGGACATTATAAGGGAGGGGTGTGTGACATCCTGCATGGGGCATTATAAGGGGGGGAAGTGACATCCTGCATGAGGCATGATAAGGGGGGGTGACATAATGCATGGGGTATTATAAGGGGGTGACATCCTGCATGGGGCATTATAAGGGGGTGACATCCTGCATGGGGAATTATAAGGGGGTGACATAATGCATGGGGCATTATAAGGGGGGTAACATCCTGCATGGGGCATTATAAGGGGGGTGACATTCTGCATGGGGCATTATATGGGGGGAACAGCCTGCATGGGGCATTATTTGGGGAAAACAGCCTGTGTGGGGCATTATGTGGGAGGAACAGCCTGCATGAGGCATTATGTGGGGGGAACAGCCTGCATGGAGCATTTTGTGGGGGCACAGCCTGCATGGAGCGTTATATGGGGGCCAGTATTCTCAATCTAGCATTATATGGGGGTCAGTATCCTGTATGGAGCGTTATAAGGGGGCCCGTATCCTGTATGGAGCGTTATATGGGGGCCAGTATCCTGTATGGAGCATTTTATGGGGGCCAGTATTCTGTATGGAGCGTTATATAGGGGCCAGTATCCTGTATGGAGCGTTATAAGGGGGCAGTATCCTGTATGGAGCGTTATATGGGGGCCAGCATTCTGTATGGAGCGATTCACTGGTTTCTGAGCTATTGTGGAATTTACAATAGATATTGGTCATGTAATGTAAGAAGTGAAATCTTTGGCCTTGTACTATATATATATTTCTCTGCGGTATCTGTGCATCATGAATCGTGGTATGTGTTAAAGGGGCCCACTGAGACTCTTTCGCCCAGGGCCCACAAAAACCTGGAGCCGGCCCTGGATAGGGTAACTCATCATAAATAATTCTCTGCAGTTCTGCTTTCAACCAATTAATAGTATTTTGGAAGATATACTCTGTAAGGGAAGTCCGTTACAGAAAGAGAGAGAAGAGGGAGAGAGATTCTTTTCCAGCAGTCCGGGTCCCCATTGTTTTCTGGTTCAAGTTTGGGAACAGTTCTGATACCCTAACTGAACTATGGAACAAAGTTTGGTCGGGCACCAGAACCCAAACTTCCACGGGTCCGCTCATTCCTAGTCGTGACTCATTAGCATCCAGCAGAATTTGTTATGCTTAATTTTTGGTATGTCTTCATAACATTTGAAGCTCCATGTTATTTCTTATCCTAGAAGGATCTTCTACAAGATTATATGTTATGCTCAAACTTAATTTTTTATTTATTTAGATTACTATGTAAAATATAGATCTAAGGTTAAATGGTCACTATTATTTCAACAAACTTTGCATAAGTCAATAATACAAGCAAATATAATAAACTTTGTAAGATATTTTAACAGAGAAATTTCTTTCTTCACTTAGTAATCACTTTCCCGACCTCCAACTTACTGAACTCATCATTCACTCTGAAAAACAGCTAAAATAAATTAATCTTGCTCAAGACAAGCTACACTGCTCAGTACTGTTGTTTGATGATCTACTGCTTCTGAACATATGCTACATAGGGACAGGAGAGCAGGAATCATGTCTATATGTATGGGAGCTAGTATTGCCGCTAGTCTACACTCACAAGCTCAGAGACAACTGAAAATTGTAAAAGGGACTTGCAAAGGAGAAAACCATCTAAGGGCAATAAATAGTGCTCCTCTATATGTACACAGGATAGCGTATCAAACATTGAAAAGTAACCTTAAATTAGCATAAGTTCATGCACATACTGCAGAAAAAATCCTATTCAGATATATGGAATAGGTTTTTCAGTTCTCCTTACACATACCCTAAATCTGTTATCTCCCCTGAACTCCATATAAGTAATGAAGTAGTAATCATTCATAATGATATGTTATTTCCTCTTTTTTTTTTTTCAAAACAATTAGAATTTCGGCAGATTTAAGAATCACTAGTTTCTATCGACAATTACTGCTCTCCTGTGATTTACATTTGCTCCTAGGATGTCCAACTAAAAGTTGTTCCTTGTTTTCCATAACAGTCAACAGTATCATGGTGTTCTGATAGTATTATGTTATAGATGAGTGATTGAATTAGCCTTGAATGAAAAAAAAATTGGATTCATCATTATTCAAATCTTTTGTGATTCGATTTGTGCAAATACGGTTCAGATTTCTGAATGTAAAAGAATCAGGGAGGGCTTTACAAAAATTAAGATTCATCTGGCCTAACTTGTCTTTTTTGGTCCGGTCAACGTTACATTCTTCACTGGGACCTCGTTGGTGTTGTCGCGGGTGTGTCAGATGTGACAGACAGTCGTTCTGCATCTGGCTGCAGAAGGTCACTGCGTTTGGCATTGCAGACGTCTTCCTAATCCTTCTCACTTTTGGACCCAGCGGCAACCTCCCTCCTGCTCTGATTGACACACCCTGGTCTGGGTGTTTATAAACTCTCAGTCTGCTGCAAGGAGTCACCGGTGATATTTTCATTTTCCCTTGTGAAAGCTTGGAGCTACAGCAGTCGGCTAGCTTCCTCTCTGGTGCCCTTGGAGGATGTTTGGTGTGATCTCTCTGGTGTCTGCTCAAGCAACGTTTTCCCCCTTTGTTTGTCTCCCATGTTGTATTTAGTTTATAGTGGGGACTGACCAGTGCTCACCCCCCTCCCTATCTAGGGCCTAGCTCTAGGGATATACAGAGCTTAGGTTTCCTGCTCGGCGATTGGTGTGGAACCAATATAGGGATGGTAGGGTAGACAGGGTGTCATTAGATCTGCCTAGGGGTCCCCCTTTCCCTAGTGTCTGGGCTTCCTTCCCCTCATCCCTTTGTGTTATCACTTAGTCTTTCACACACTGTACGTGACAGGTGTCCTGCAGCGCCTGGCATCTTCGGCTTCACTTGCATTGATCATGCCGCAAAGCATGCCACAGAAAATCATGACAAGTGTCTGGTGACGTCATAAAGTTGCATCTTAGTCAGGGAACGCAAAGATGTCAGGTGTTGATAGATGCCAAAGATGGCTCAGTGAAGATCGCTACAGTGACCAGACAGAAGATGAGCAGACTAGAGATGAGGCAGGTGAGAGCTGGGTGAATATAATTTTTTTTTACATATGACTATTATGCTGTGAGGTCTGCACAGACATCAGAGTATATTGCATTTAAATTTGATGCAAATTGAATATCTTGATCAAATTTGAGTGAACTGATGAATTTGAATTTCGACAGATTCGCTCATCACTTATTTCTATGGACAACAAAATCAGTTTTTGGTTGGGATATAAATTTGCTTAAATATGCTAATTATATATGAAGAGGCTTTTTTAAAATTGTTCTAAAATAAACTATTTCCACAATATTGCAGAAATATTTTAGGGGGAGATTTATTCTAATTCTCTCTTCTAATTTAGACAACTAAATAAGACCACACTGGCAGAAGATGCGCCAAATTTATCACTGTGGCTCACTATGTATGATAGATTTGGGGCACATTGCTAGATATGTATGACACCCCTTGGTAAACTTACTTCTTACTTACAAATCTTTTTTACCAATATTTTGTCACAATATTTTGCATCTTGCAATTTTTGACACAGCTTGATTTACTTGTTAAACACTTTTCTCCTTACATTATAGCTTTGCACCAAAATTGTGTGCCTTGGGCCTACCATAGAAAATCATTCCTGGGGCCCACTATGTAGCTACATAGAAATAATACAAGCTCACCAATTGTGAGATAAAATGTGCTAATATTGTGGTGTAACATAAAAATACAATGGTTCATATTTATCAAAAATGGCAAAATTTGAGCCAAATCTTGTGTACTCACTTCAACTCCACTATTCCATATTTATCAAATTTTACCCCTAATGATAAATTTGGTGCAAATTATTTAACACAACATTGTAAGCATGGTAGTAAACTTCTCGATGTTAAAAAAAGAGCTGGCTTCCAGTGTGTCAAATGTTGCATAGTTATATAATTTTGTACAAATTGCAACTTTTTATGCATGTAAACATGTTTTTAATATAAATGCATTTGTTCCGTGCCTTTTTTAAGACAACCAGTGCTGGGATAAGGGCTCTCCTGTCTACATGCACATACGTAAAATCAATTCAAAATATTAATCCCTTGGCACAGATGAACATACAGTACCAGAACTTCCACAGCAGGATCCGCATGTGTGGAGTTGGCTCAGTAGCGGAGCCCGCTTCACACGCAACATACAGCGGGCATGTGCCTGTATGGTTACCATTCAGCTGAGCGCCCTCATCTTGATACTTATGTGAAATCCAGCGTTAGGCTGAATTCATATGAGATCATTATTTACACTATATACTGCAATACTGTTACTGTTATATTAAAACATACAAAACAAGCAGGGACGTAATGATCGCGGTCATAGAGGGTGCAACCGGGACCAGACCCATGCTTGACTGTGGCCCGCCGACACCAATTTCACCTGGATGTGCATCCTCTGATGCACATTCTGCTGAAATGTATTGTGACGCAGAGACCCTGCGCTGCAATACAAGCTGCCGGTCAATCCGATGCTGGCAGAAGATGTCGGCTTGCCAATAATGGGTTGCACATGGCAGTGACATCGTGTGCTACCCTTTGCGGCCCGCAGAAGTCAGCTCTCGGCTGGGGGAACATTATACCAGGATGGGAGACATTATACCAGGATTGAGGACATTATATCAGGATGGAGGACATTATATCAGGATGGAGGACATTATACCAGGATGGAGGACGTTATACCAGGATGGGGAACTTTATACCAGGATGGGGGACATCATATCAGGATGGGTGATATTATACCAGGATGGAGGACATTATACCAGGAAGGTGAACATTATACCAGAATGGTGGACATTATATCAGGATGGGGACATTATATCAGGATGGGGGCATTATATCAGAATGGCGGACATTATATCAGGATGGGCGATAACATACCAGGCTGGGGACATTATATCAGGATGAGGACAATATACCAGAATTGGGAAAATTGGGATAATATTGGGATAATATACTAGGATGGGTGACATTACACCAGGATGGCGGACATTATACCAAAATGGGGATATTATATCAGTCAGGAGTAGTACAGGTGGGGCTCAGTCAGGGGTGACACAAAGGGGGCTCAGTCACGGGTGATACAGGGGTGATACAAGGAACACTCAGTCAGGGGTCTTACAAGGGAGGATTAGTCAGGGGTGTAACAGGGGAGGCTCATTCAGGGGTGTAACAGGGGAGGCTCATTCAGGGGTGATACAGGGGAGACTCATTCAGGGGTGAGACAGGGGAGGCTCAGTCAGTCAGGGGTGATACAGGGGAGGCTCAGTCAGTCAGGGGTGATACAGAGGAGGCTCAGTCAGGGGTGATACAGGGGAGGCTCAAACAGTCAGTGGTGAAACAAAAAAAATGAGGGAAATCCTCCCTTAGTGACTGAGCCCTCTCACCCTCTATCACCAATGAGTAAAGCCCCCCTATGACACTCGCTGTTTGTGTTGGCAGGGGCTCACTTAGTTATGTGTGATAATCCTGCTCAGCTACATATATCTAACCTTTGGTGAGCAATGTAGCAGGAGCCATCCTTATCCCTGTGCTTCTTAAGATCAGCCTGTTACAAAGGGAGGAGGAGTACTGTTACTCAACACAGCATGGCTCATTAGCGCAGCTCTGCTGTCAGCGTGGGGATAAGGCCACTAACAAAACTAACACTGATTGGCTGCATTGCTACCAATGACTGTTACACTTACCAACAGCAGCACCGCTCTCCCTGGTTGTTCCAGGTGCGGTATCACAGTGACAGGGATCGAGCATTATTGATCAGTGTTCTGTCAGTACAAGAAGTGAGCTGCTGTCAGCAGCAGAAGAGATTCAGTGACCCATGCACTCTGCCGGGATGTGTAATACTGGGAGGAGCGGTGAATAGTAATCAGTAGCATTAAGGGTGCTTTCACATTGCGTTCTGTGTCCCCGTCGGGGCATACATCCTAAATTCCCCGCAAAACGGGGTCTGAACGTATGCTGTGACGAGGGCCATGAACTGCAATGATGACGACAGAACGAACATAAGCTCTGCCGCGCACTTTTTTCTGGAGTGTGTGCGCCCACAGGAGGTGGACACTCAGATGCAGCAGCCCACAGTTGTGGCCAAAAGTATTGGCACCCCGGCAATTCTGTCAGATAATACTCAGTTTCTTCCTTAAAAAATGATTGCAATCACAAATTCTTTGGTATTATTATCTTCATTTAATTTGTCTTCAATGAAAAAACACAAAAAGAATTGTCCTAAAGCCAAATTGGATATAATTCCACACCAAACCTAAAAAAGGGGGTGGACAAAAGTATTGGCACTGTTTGAAAAATCATGTGATGCTTCTCTAATTCGTGTAATTAACAGCACCTGTAACTAACCTGTGGCACCTAACAGGTGTTGGCAATAACTAAATCACACTTGCAGCCAGTTAACATGGATTAAAGTTGACTCAACTTCTGTCCTGTGTCCTTGTGTGTACCACATTGAGCATGGAGAAAAGAAAGAAGACCAAAGAACTGTCTGAGGACTTGAGAAACCAAATTGTGAGGAAGCATGAGCAATCTCAAGGCTACAAGTCCATCTCCAAAGACCTGAATGTTCCTGTGTCTTCCGTGCGCAGTGTCATCAAGAAGTTTAAAGCCCATGGCACTGTGGCTAACCTCCCTAGATGTGGACGGAAAAGAAAATTTGATGAGAGATTTCAACGCAAGATTGTGCGGATGGTGGATAAAGAACCCCGACTAACATCCAAACAAGTTCAAGCTGCCCTGCAGTCCAAGGGTACAACAGTGTCAACCCGTACTATCCGTCGGCGTCTGAATGAAAAGGGACTGTATGGTAGGATACCCAGGAAGACCCCACTTCTTACCTCGAGACATAAAAAAGCCAGGCTGGAGTTTGCCAAAACTTACCTGAGAAAGCCTAAAACGTTTTGGAAGAATGTTCTCTGGTCAGATGAGACAAAAGTAGAGCTTTTTGGGAAAAAGCATCAACATAGAGTGTACAGGAAAAAAAAAGAGGCATTCAAAGAAAAGAACACGGTCCCTACAGTCAAACATGGCGGAGGTTCCCTGATATTTTGGGGTTGCTTTACTGCCTCTGGCACTGAACTGCTTGACCGTGTGCATGGCATTATGAAGTCTGAAGACTGCCAACAAATTTTGCAGCATAATGTAGGGCCCAGTGTGAGAAATCTGGGTCTCCCTCAGAGGTCATGGGTCTTCCAGCAGGACAATGATCCAAAACACACTTCCAAAAGCACTATAAAATGGTTTGAGAGAAAGCACTGGAGACTTCTAAGGTGGCCAGCAATGAGTCCAGACCTGAATCCCATAGAACACCTGTGGAGAGATCTCAAAATGGCAGTTTGGAGAAGGCACCCTTCAAATATCAGGGACCTGGAGCAGTTTGCCAAAGAAGAATGGTCTACAATTCCAGCAGAGCATTGTAAGAAACTCATTGATGGTTACCGGAAGCGGTTGTTCGCAGTTATTTTGGCTAAAGGTTGTGCAACCAAGTATTAGGCTGAGGGTGCCAATACTTTTGTCTGGCCCATTTTTGGAGTTTTGCGTGAAATGATCAATGATTTGATTTTTGCTTCATTCTCTTTTGTGTTTTTTCCTTGCAAGCAAATTAAATGAAGATAATAATACCAAAGAATTTGTGATTGAAATCATTTTCAGGAAGAAACTGAGTATTATCTGACAGAATTGCAGGGGTGCCAATACTTTTGGCCACCACTGTACGTCTGAGTGTCCACCTCCTGTGGTTGCACACTCCCAAAAAAAGTGCACGGCAGAGCACACGTTCGCACTGCCGTCACCATTGCAGTCTATGGCCCCCCGTCACAGCATATGTCCAGACTCCATTTTGCAGGGAATTTAGGACATATGCCCTGACAGGGACACAGAACGCAATGTTAATGCACCATAACACGTGTGAGCTGCCATGCTTGCAGCATGTCATGTGCTAGTGCCACTGAGTACTGCTGACTGCTGCTCCTCCCAGCATTAGACATCCCGGGAGATCAGAGTACAGGTCACTGAATCTCTTCTGCTTCAGACTGCAGCCCACTCCTCATACTGACCAGAACGCTGATAATTCCTGCTGGATCTTGATCACTGCGATACCGCACCTGGAACAACCAGGGAGAGTGGTGCTGCCATCTGTGACTGTCTCTCTTCTGCAGCTCGTGTGTTCTGAATGGAACACTGTTCCGATCAGGTGGCATTTTATCACCGCTGTGCCTGTAGACAGCTGACAGTGACAGCACGTGGGGCCACCGGACGATTCTCCAGTCCCCCTGTTGGCCAGTCTGACCATATATATATAAACTAATATATATATATATATATATATATATATATATATATATATATTATTTTGACATGCAGAAGTAGTTCTGTTGCAAAGTGTGACATGCAGAAGTGACACAAGCACAGGAGACGGGAAGTGTTGTGCTCCAGAAGCATCCAGCAACTAGAGGGGTTAACACAGTCACAGGAGAAGGGGAGTGTTTTAGCAGAGTCCCAGGGGCATTGTGGGGAAGTTGTTTACTGTCTTGCTGGAGCCAAAGAGAAAGGTGGTGTGTGTGTTCTGTATCTCACAGAAACGCCCCTGCAAGTGAAAAGGATTCAAGTCAGGAGTGAAGCTAAGCGCAGATCAGGTAGAGTTCCTGAACTGGCAGTGCAGAGTATTGTCAGGCAGAAAGATAAGGACTGGAAGAAATGTTGTCACAGGGATCATCTCCCTCAGCAAACCGTCCCCCCTCCTCCATTTCACTGTGTTGTAAAGAATGCTGTGTTCATTAAAGTGCCTTTGCATTAGAACTGTGCTGTCCTGTACTACTGAGAAGATTGTGAACTGCTGTGCTGCTTAGGAAACTGTATTGTTTGTCACTGGAGCCTGTTGCTCATAAGACTTAACTTGCTCTGGCTGTCTGGCTTCTTATTAAATGCTACTGTGCTACCATTTATGAGGACTCTTGTCAAGTGTGTCTGGTCAGCAAGTGAAACAACCTACATGTCTGTGCCTGAGGGTCAATACCCCGGTGTGCCTGAGAGAAGCTGCAGCACATGGTCTATGGTCGCCCTGAGTAACGGTTCCCCTAGGATTCCAAAGAATTCATGTAACATGTCTCGCCCCTATTTGAACCTAGCGGCGTGCGTGTAACAATATACAGTCATGGCCAAAAGTTTTGAGAATGACACCAAAATTATATTTTCACATGATCTGCTGGCCTCTGGTTTTTATTAGTGTTTGTCTGATGTTTATATCACATACAGAAATATAATTGCAATCATATTATGAGTACCAATAGGTTATATTGACAGTTAGAATGAGTTAATGCAGCAAGTCAATATTTGCAGTGTTGCCCCTTCTTCTTCAAGACCTCTGTAATTCTCCCTGGCATGCTCTCAATCAACTTTTGGACCAAATCCTGACTGATAGCAGTCCATTCTTGCATAATCAATGCTTGCATTTTGCCAGAATTTGTTGGTTTTTGTTTGTCCACCCGTCTCTTGATGATTGACCACAAGTTCTCAATGGATTAAGATCTGGGGAGTTTCCAGGCCATGGACCCAAAATCTCTATGTTTTGTTCCATGAGCCATTTAGTTATCACCTTTGCTTTATGGCAAGGTGCTCCATCATGCTGGAAAAGGCATTGTTGGGCGCCAAACTGCTCTTGGACGGTTGGGAGAAGTTGCTCTTGGAGGACATTCTGGTACCATTCTTTATTCATGGCTGTGTTTTTAGGCAAGACTGTGAGTGAGCCGATTCCCTTGGCTGAGAAGCAACCCCACACATGAATGGTTTCAGGATGCTTTACAGTTGGCATGAGACAAGACTGGTGGTAGCGCTCACCTCTTCTCCGAATAAGCTGTTTTCCAGATGTCCCAAACAATCGAAAAGGGGATTCGTCAGAGAAAATGACTTTGCCCCAGTCCTCAGCAGTCCACTCCCTGTACCTTTTGCAGAATATCAGTCGGTCCCTGATGTTTTTTCTGGAGAGAAGTGGCTTCTTTGCTGCCCTCCTTGAAACCAGCCCTTGCTCAAAGAGTCTCCGCCTCACAGTGCGTGCAGAAGCACTCACACCAGCCTGCTGCCATTCCTGAGCAAGCTTGGCACTGCTGGTAGTCCGATCCCGCAGCTGAAACAGTTTTAAGATACGGTCCTGGCGCTTGCTGGTCTTTCTTGGGTGCCCTGGAGCCTTTTTGACAACAATGGAAGCTCTCTCCTTGAAGTTCTTGATGATGCGATAGATTGTTGACTGAGGTGCAATCTTTGTAGCTGCGATACTCTTCCCTGTTAGGCCATTTTTGTGCAGTGCAATGATGGCTGCACGTGTTTCTTTAGAGATAACCATGGTTAACTGAAGAGAAACAATGATACCAAGAACCAGCCTCCTTTTAAAGTGTCCAGTGATGTCATTCTTACTTAATCATGACTGATTGATCGCCAGCCCGGTCCTCATCAACACCCACACCTGTGTTAATGGATCAATCACTAAAACGATGTTAGCTGCTCCTTTTAAGGCAGGACTGCAATGATGTTGAAATGTGTTTTGGGGGTTAAAGTTCATTTTCTGGGCAAATATTAACTTTGCAAGTACAGTAATTGCTGTTAAGCTGATCACTCTTTGACATTCAGGAGTATATGCAAATTGCCATTACAAAAAATGAAGCAGTAAACTTTGGAAAAATTACTATTTGTCTCATTCTCAATACTTTTGGCCATGACTGTACACTGCTCAAAAAAATAAAGGGAACACTTAAACAACAGAATATAACTCCAAGTAAATTAAACTTCTGTGAAATCAAACTGTCCACTTAGGAAGCAACACTGATTGACAATCAATTTCACATGCTGTTGTGCAAATGGAATAGACAATAGATGGAAATTACTGGCAATTATCAAGACACCCTCAATAAAGGAGTGGTTCTGCAGGTGGGGACCACAGACCACATCTCAGTACCAATGCTTTCTGTCTGATGTTTTGGTCACTTTTGAATGTTGGTTGTGCTTTCATACTTGTGGTAGCATGAGACGGACTCTACAACCCACAGAAGTTGCTCAGGTAGTGCAGCTCATCCATGATGGCACATCAATGAGAGCTGTGGCAAAAATGTTTGCTGTGTCTGTCAGCGTAGTGTCCAGAGGCTGGAGGCGCTACCAGGAGACAGGCCAGTACACCAGGAGACGTGGAGAGGGTCATAGCAGCAGGACCGCTACCTCAGCCTTTGTGCAAGGTGGAACAGGAGGAGCACTGCCAGAGCCCTGCAAAATGACCTCCAGCCGGCCACAAATGTTCATGTGTCTGCACAAATGGTTAGAAACCGACTCCATGAGGGTGGTATGAGGCCCCGACGTCCACAGATGGGGGTTGTGCTCACAGCCCAACACCGTGCAGGACGCTTGGCATTTGCCACAGAACAACAGGATTGGCAAAGTCGCCACTGGCGCCCTGTGCTCTTCACAGATGAAAGCAGGTTCACACTGAGCACATGTGACAGACGTGACAGAGTCTGGAGACGCCGTGAAGAGCGATCTGCTGCCTGCAAAATCCTTCAGCATGACCGGTTTGGCAGTGGGTCAGTATTGGTGTGGGGTGGCATTTCTTTGGAGGGCCGCATAGCCCTCCATGTGCTCACCAGAGGTAGCCTGACTGCCATTAGGTACCGAGATGAGATCCTCAGACCCCTTGTGAGACCATATGCTGGTGCGGTTGGCCCTGGGTTCCTCCTAATGCAAGACAATGCCAGACCTCATGTGGCTGGAGTGGATCAGCAGTTCCTGCAAGATGAAGGCATTGAAGCTATGGACTGGCCCGCCTCTTCCCCAGACCTAAATCCGATTGAGCACATCTGGGACATCATGTCTCGCTCAATCCACCGATGTCACGTTGCACCACAGACTGTCTAGGAGTTGGTGGATGCTTTAGTCCAGATCTGGGAGGAGATCCCACAGGAGACCATCTGCAACCTCATCAGGAGCATGCCCAGGCGTTGTAGGGAGGTCATACAGGCACGTGGAGGCCACACACAATACTGAACCTCATTTTGACTAGTTTTAAGGCCATTACATCAAAGTTGGATCAGTCTGTAGTGTGTTTTTCCACTTTAATTTTGGGGTGACTCCAAATCCAGGCCTCCATTGGTTAATAAATTTGATTTCCATTGATGATTTTTGTGTGATGTTGTTGTCAGCACATTCAACTTTGTACAGAACAAAGTATTCAATGAGAATATTTCATTCATTCAGATCTAGGATGTGTTATTTGAGTGTTCCCTTTATTTTTTGAGCAGTGTATATGTGTGTGTATGTTCCTATAGTTATAGTTTCGGATGATTACTATTGTCCCTTCATTGTCTGCGTCATTGTATCCAAATATCCATCATAAAATCAAAGTATGTTATTGGGAGGGAAGGGGTTAAACAGGCAGTTTTGATGACATCACAAAGCACATAAACATCATAGACATCATATGACATCACAATTGGTATAGAATGTACAAAGTGTAACACCTGAGCCAGCTTGAAGGAAGCAAGACCAGGTAAGGAACTGTTCACTTACGACCTCACTCATACATTGTATAGATGGGCGGTTAGTAGTGGGATTCACAACTGCATCATTAACCTGAAAATCTCAGCAGAAAGCGCTGGATCATGTGTCCCTTGCTTTGACTGCTATAATGATTCTATGATTTAACCCTCCGTCACATACAATACCGGTTCTAACGAGTTCACATACAATGTGACTGTCAGGCGCTGGCTAGAAAAATACCTATAATATCTAATGTTTGCAATTTCAGTGCTCTAAAAGTGATCAGTGACCTTCATAGGGATGTAATAAAAGAGACTACGCATAATATATTTAGACTCTCTGTAAGGGGTGCACGCGTGCTGGGGTGTGCACGCGTCTTCTTGTGCAAAGTGGCTTCGGAGAGAAGTGGCAGTTATTTCAGAGGCCATGGACTAACATTCGTCTTCTTCTTCTCTTTCCACAGGTACATGCTCTGCATAATTCCCCTGCTCCTATGTATGCTGTCATCTAATGCTCTGCTGACCCATCTCTCTGGTACATGCTCTGCATAATTCCCCTGCTTCATCTGTCCCACTCCAATCAATATTCACATATGTTTGTCCCTTCCCCACTATATACCTTATCTGATTTTTAGAGGTGCTAAACTGCAGAGACTAGAGTCTTGGCTCTGTCTTTGATCACCCAGCCATCTCCTGTTGAAATGACCAGCTGTTAATTTATCCACAAGCCGTTCCCACAATTCCCTTCACCTGATATAGTTTAATGTGGCCTATATATTTAGACTCTCTGTAAGGGGTGCACGCGTGCTGGGGTGTGCACGCGTCTTCTTGTGCAAAGTGGCTTCGGAGAGAAGTGGCAGTTATTTCAGAGGCAGTTAGTCGGGGCAGGAGTCAGGTAACAAACACTTTGACCACTTACTCTCCTTTAACTATGTTTCTGTTAGCTCTCACTTTTTCCTCTATAGTCCTCCACTTTCTAATAACCCCTCAAATCCCTACACCAAGTAAGAAACTCTTCATCTCTCCCTCTATCCTCCCCATTCATCTCACCTCCTCCTCCAAATTATTCCTCAACATTCAATCCTGGATCTCCAAACACAGACAGCCCCCTCATGCTCTCTCTTGCACCCACCTGCTAACACTTTCTCTGCTCCTCCTCACTGCTGGAGATATCTCTCCAAATCCTGGTCCTCCTCGCCATATCCCCACAGTCACTTCTACCTCCTATCCACGACCTTCCTCAAACTGTCGCAACCCTTCTAACCTCATACCCATCCAACTAATACCCACCTCCTCAGCTATACTAACAGGAGCTCTATGGAACGCTCGCTCTGTCTGCAACAAACTTTCCTTCATCCACGATCTTTTCATTACAAACAAACTCTCCTTCCTCGCCATCACCGAAACCTGGCTCACCCCCTCTGACACAGCCTCCCCAGCTGCCCTTTAATATGGCGGATTCCACCTTTCCCACACCCCCCGCCCCAATGGCAAACATGGTGGAGGCGTAGGTTTCCTCCTATCAGAACTCTGCGCTTTCACCAAAATCTCACTGCCACCCTCCGTTACACTCCCCTCTTTTGAGGTGCACTGTGTGCGCATCTATTCCCCCTCCAACCTCCAACTGGCCGTCGTTTACTGACCCCCAGGGCAAGCCACCACCTTCTTAGACCATTTCACTACCTGGCTGCTTCACTTCCTTTCCACTGACATCCCCACTATCATAATGGGTGACTTCAACATCCCCATTGACACTCCCCACTCGTCTGTCTCTAAGCTCCTATCCTTCACTTCCTCCTTTGGACTCACTCAATGGTCTTCCACACCCACCCACAAAGATGGCCACACACTGGACCTCATCTTCACCCGCCTCTGTTCCCTATCTAACCTCTCTAACTCACCACTCCCTCTCTCTGACCATAACCTCCTCACATTCTCTACCCTCTCCTCTCCGGGTGCACAATCCCCACTCCACAAACTCACACACCCTCGCAGAAATCTCAAACACCTTGACCTACACTCTCTCTCTGAATCCCTCCTTCCTCTCACAGACATAAATTCCTTACACGATGCAGACGTTGCTGCTGCTTCATATAACACCACAATAGCTTCAGCTCTAGACTCGATCGCCCCTCTCACACACACCACACCTCGCACATTCAACAGGCAACCCTGGCACACTAAACTTACCAAAGAACTGCGCCGGGCCTCCAGGGTTG
This sequence comes from Phyllobates terribilis, assembly GCF_046119375.1. Taxonomy (NCBI): domain Eukaryota; kingdom Metazoa; phylum Chordata; class Amphibia; order Anura; family Dendrobatidae; genus Phyllobates; species Phyllobates terribilis. Next base: position 150,265,982 of record NW_027362762.1, read on the forward strand.
CGGAGCGGAGATGGAAAAGGTCTCACTCCATCGAGCACTTCATCGCATTCAAGCAATCCCTCACTAATTTCAAGTCCGCACTCACTACAGCAAAACAAACCTACTTCTCATCTCTCATATCCTCCCTATCTCACAACCCTAAACAGCTATTTAACACTTTCAACTCTCTCCTTCGTCCCCCAGCACCTCCTCCCTCTTCTCTCATCTCAGCCGACGATTTTGCCTCATTCTTCAAACAGAAGATTGACACCATGAGACAAAACTTTGGCCTAAAGTCCACACAACCCCTCCTCATATCTACTCAACCCTCCTCCTCCAAACCCCACTTCTCCACCATTACAGAAGGTCAAGTCTCCTCTTTACTCTCCAAATCACGCCTCACCATCTGCGAACTTGACCCAATCCCATCCCACCTCATCACTAACCTCACCACAGTCTTCATCCCAACCCTAACCCACCTCTTCAATCTATCACTAACAACCGGAGTCTTCCCCTCATGTTTCAAACACGCCGCAATCACACCCATCCTCAAAAAGCCCTCCCTTGACCCTACTTCTCTGACCAGCTACCGCCCCATATCACTCCTCCCCTTTGCCTCAAAACTTCTAGAACAACATGTCCACCTTGAACTGTCCTCCCACCTCTCCTCCTGCTCCCTCTTCGACCGTCTACAATCTGGCTTCCGACCGCATCACTCGACTGAAACTGCCCTGACCAAAGTCACCAACGACCTACTAAATGCCAAATCCAAGCAACACTACTCCATCCTCCTCCTTCTGGACCTGTCATCTGCCTTTGACACAGTGGACCATTCCCTCTTACTCCAGAGTCTCTCATCTCTTGGCATCACGGACTTGGCTCTATCTTGGATCTCCTCATACTTAACAGACAGGACATTCAGCGTCTCCCACTCACGCACCACCTCCTCATCTCGCCCCCTATCTGTCGGAGTCCCCCAAGGTTCAGTTCTAGGACCTCTGCTCTTCTCCATCTACACCTTCGGCCTGGGACAGCTCATAGAGTCTGACGGCTTTCAGTATCACCTCTATGCTGACGACACACAGATCTACCTCTCTGGACCCGATATCTCCTCCCTACTAACCAGAATCCCACAATGTCTGTCCGCCATCTCATCCTTCTTCTCCGACAGATTTCTAAAACTCAACATGGATAAAACAGAGTTCATCATCTTTCCACCCTCTCATTCACATCCCCCATCCGACCAGGGCAATCAATGGGAAAAGGGACTCTGCTCACCGACTCCGACATCTTATGAGAGCCCAGGGCCCACCGACGCTAGCCTCCTGAAGCAGCGACACTGCCTCCTGTGACCCTGCTCCACCGCAGTCACCCCCCAGTAAGCTACCTTCAGATATTGTATATTAGATTGTAAGCTCCTAGGACAGGGTGTACATTATCATTCATGCCCTCAGGAGCAGCCTGTATATTATATATTAGATTGTAAACTCATAGGACAGGGTGTACATTATTCTGCATGCCCTCAGGAGCAGACTATATATTATATATTCGATTGTAAGCTCCTAGGACAGGGCATAGATTATTCTGTATGCCCTTAGGAGAAGCCTGTATATTATATATTAGATTGTAAGCTCCTAGGACAGGGTGTACATTATTCTGCATGCCCTCAGAAGCAGCCTGTATACTGTATATTAGATTGTAAGCTCCTAGGACAGGGTGTGCATTATTCTGCATGCCCTCAGGAGCAGCGTGTATATTGTATACTAGATGGTGGCCCGATTCTAACGCATCGGGTATTCTAGAATATGTATGAGGCCGACCTGGCGCAATCAGCAGAAAGTTGTTTAAATTTGGCGCCAAAATCGCTGATTGGTTGCGGCCGGCAACCGCGACCAATCAGCAAAACGGTGTTTAAATTTGGCACCAATATCGCTGATTGGTCGCGTCTGGCGGTCGCGACCAATCAGCAGAGCGGTGTTTAAATTTGGCGCCAATAATGCTGATTGGTTGCAGCCGGCTACCACGACCAATCAGCAGAGCGGTGTTTAAATTTGGCGCCAATATCGCTGATTGGTCGCGGCCGGCGACGGCGACCAATCAGCAGAGGGGTGTTTAAATTTGGCGCCAATAATGCTGATTGGTTGCGGCCGGCGACCGCGACCAATCAGCAGAGCAGTCGCGGAGAGCAACCGCGACCAATCAGCAAAGCGGTGTTTAAATTTGGCCCACATAATGCTGATTGGTCGCGGCTGGCGACCGCGACCAATCAGCTAAGCGGTGTTTAAATTTGGCGCCAATAATGCTGATTAGTCGCGGCTGGTGGCCGCGACCAATCAGCAGAGCGTTGTTTAAGTTTGGCGCCAATCTCGCTGATTGGTCGCGGTCGGCCGGCATCCGCGACCAATCAGCAGAGCGTTGTTTAAATTTGGCACCAATCTCGCTGATTCGTCGCGGCTGGCGACCGCGACCAATCAGCAGAGCGTTGTTTAAATTTGGCGCCAATCTCGCTGATTGGTCGCGGTCGGCCGGCATCCGCGACCAATCAGCAGAGCGTTGTTTAAATTTGGCACCAATCCCGCTGATTCGCCGCGGCTGGCGGCCGCGACCAATCTGCAGAGCGGTGTTTAAATTTGGCGCCAAAATCGCTGATTGGTCGCGGCCGGCGGCCTCGACCAATCAGCAGAGCGGTGTTTAAATTTGGCGCCAATGTCGCTGATTGGTCGCGGGCGGCCGGCAGCCGCAACCCATCAGCAGAGCATTGTTTAAATTTGGCGCCAATCTCGCTGATTGGTCGTGGCTGGCGTCCGCGACCAATCAGCAGAGTATTGTTTTAATCTGGCGCCAATCTCGCTGATTGGTCGCGGCCGGCCGGCATCCGCGACCAATCAGCAGAGCGTTGTTTAAATTTGGCACCAATCTCGCTGATTCGTCGCGGCTGGCGGCCGCGACCAATCAGCAGAGCGTTGTTTAAATTTGGCGCCAATGCCGCTGAGTGGTCGCGGGCAGCCGGCAGCCGCGACCCATCAGCAGAGCGGTGTTTAAATTTGGCGCCAATCTCGCTGATTGGTCGTGGCTGGCGTCCGCGACCAATCAGCAGAGCGTTGTTTTAATCTGGCGCCAATCTCGCTGATTGGTCGTGGCTGGCGCCAATCTCGCTTATTGGTCGCGGCCGGCCGGCATCCGCGACCAATCAGCAGAGCGTTGTTTAAATTTGGCACCAATCTCGCTGATTCGTCGCGGCTGGCGGCCGCGAGCAATCATCAGAGCGGTGTTTAAATTTGGCGCCAAAATCGCTGATTGGTCGCGGCCGGCGGCCTCGACCAATCAGCAGAGCGGTGTTTAAATTTGGCGCCAATGTCGCTGATTGGTCGCGGGCGGCCGGCAGCCGCAACCCATCAGCAGAGCATTGTTTAAATTTGGCGCCAATCTCGCTGATTGGTCGTGGCTGGCGTCCGCGACCAATCAGCAGAGTATTGTTTTAATCTGGCGCCAATCTCGCTGATTGGTCGCGGCCGGCCGGCATCCGCGACCAATCAGCAGAGCGTTGTTTAAATTTGGCACCAATCTCGCTGATTCGTCGCGGCTGGCGGCCGCGACCGATCAGCAGAGCGTTGTTTAAATTTGGCGCCAATGCCGCTGAGTGGTCGCGGGCAGCCGGCAGCCGCGACCCATCAGCAGAGCGGTGTTTAAATTTGGCGCCAATCTCGCTGATTGGTCGTGGCTGGCGTCCGCGACCAATCAGCAGAGCGTTGTTTTAATCTGGCGCCAATCTCGCTGATTGGTCGTGGCTGGCGCCAATCTCGCTTATTGGTCGCGGCCGGCCGGCATCCGCGACCAATCAGCAGAGCGTTGTTTAAATTTGGCACCAATCTCGCTGATTCGTCGCGGCTGGCGGCCGCGAGCAATCATCAGAGCGGTGTTTAAATTTGGCGCCAAAATCGCTGATTGGTCGCGGCCGGCGGCCTCGACCAATCAGCAGAGCGGTGTTTAAATTTGGCGCCAATCTCGCTGATTGGTTGCGGCTGGCGTCCGCGACCAATCAGCAGAGCGTTGTTTACATTTGGCGCCAATCTCGCTGATTGGTCGCGGTCGGCTGGCGGTCGCGTCCAATCAGCAGAGCGTTATTTAAATTTAGCGTTGTTTAAATTTGTCGCCAACCTCTCTGATTGGTCGCGGCTGGCGGCCGCAACCAATCAGCAGAGCGTTGTTTTAATTTGGCGCCAATCTCGCTGATTGGTCGCGGCTAGCGGCCGCAACCAATCAGCAGAGCATTGTTTAAATTTTGCGCCAATCTCGCTGATTGGTCGCGGTCGGCTGGCGGACGTGTCCAATCAGCAGAGCGTTATTTAAATTTGGCGTTGTTTAAATTTGGCGCCAACCTCTCTGATTGGTCGCGGCTGGCGGCCGCGACCAATCAGCAGAGCGTTGTTTTAATTTGGCGCCAATATCGCTGATTGGTCGCGGTCGGCTGGCGGCCGCGACCAATCAGCAGAGCGTTGTTTAAATTTTGCGCCAATCTCGCTAATTGGTCGCGGTCGGCTGGCGGCCGCGACCAATCAGCAGAGCGTTGTTTAAATTTTGCGCCAATCTCGCTGATTGGTCGCGGTCGGCTGGCGGCCGCGACCAATCAGCAGAGCGTTGTTTAAATTTGGCGCCAATCTCGCTGATTGGTCGCGGTCGGCTGGCGGCCGCAACCAATCAGCTAATCGTATTGGTGAGAACCGGGGAGCGGAATCGTATTGGTGAGGACCGGGGAGAGTTGCTGCCTGTGCGGCTACTTCCGCTACGAGAAGCCGGGAGATGAGCGGCCACTCGCAGCAGAAGTATCCCGACGGCAGCGCCGCTCCCAGGTCCTCCCTTGACACTCTAGCCGCATGGAGGTCAGCGGCTCCGCCGTCGGTCGGGATACTTCTGCTTCTGCTGCTAGCAGCCGGGAGATGAGCGCCTCGCGCCGCCTCATCTCCCGGTTGCATCGCCGCTGACCTCCGTCCGGCAGATGAGCCGCTAACGGCCGCCATCTTTTTCTCAAATCCCGCGTCGCTGATTGGCCGCGGCCGGACCAATGAGCGACGCGGGATTTCCTGGACAGACAGACAGAAAGACAGACAGACAGAAAGACAGACAAACAGACAGACGGGATAAGACGATTATATATATAGATTAGATTGTAAGCTCCTAGGACAGAGTGTACATTATTCTGCATGCCCTCAGGAGCAGCCTGTATATTGTATATTAGATTGTAAGCTCCTAGGACAGGGTGTACATTATTCTGCATGCCCTCAGGAGCAGCCTGTATATTGTATATTAGATTGTAAGCTCCTAGGACAGGGTGTACATTATTCTGCATGCCCTCAGGAGCAGCCTGTATATTGTATATTAGATTGTAAGCTCCTAGGACAGAGTGTACATTATTCTGCATGCCCTCAGGAGCAGCCTGTATATTGTATATTAGATTGTAAGCTCCTAGGACAGGGTGTACATTATTCTGCATGCCCTCAGGAGCAGCCTATATATTGTATATTAGATTGTAAGCTCCTAGGACAGGGTGTGCATTATTCTGTATGCTCTCAGGAGCAGCCTGCATATTGTATATTAGATTGTAAGCTCCTAGGACAGGGTGTACATTATTCTGTATGCCTTCAGGAGCAGCCTGTATATTGTATATTACATTGTAAGCTCCTAGGACAGGGTGTACATTATTCTGCATGCCCTCAGGAGCAGCCTGTATATTGTATATTAGATTGTAAGCTCCTAGGACAGGGTGTGCATTATTCTGTATGCTCTCAGGAGCAGCCTGCATATTGTATATTAGATTGTAAGCTCCTAGGACAGGGTGTACATTATTCTGTATGGCCTCAGGAGCAGCCTGTATATTGTATATTAGATTGTAAGCTCCTAGGACAGGGTGTACATTATTCTGCATGCCCTCAGGAGTAGTCTGTATATTGTATATTAGTTTATAAGCTCCTCTTGAGCAGGGTATATTTGTCTTTTCCTTCCCAGGGTCGGCTCTCCTCAACTAATAATACATGCAGATATACAGCAATATGCAGCAGGACAGACGTGATCCAGGGAAATATCCGATCGCCACAACTGGGGTCAGGAAGGAATTTTTTTCCCCCCTGAGGCAGAACTCTCTGGGGGGTTTCTTCGCCTTCCTCTGGATCTTTGGGTCCAGTGTCTCTCAGTCGGTCCTCAATGACCACGGCCAGTTCTGTGGTCTCTCTGGGGCCGGTCCTGAGAGTCATTGCGATCATAGTTTAATTTCTTAAAGGGCCAGTAATATTTTTATTACAATGTTGCTTATTGCTATTCCAATAAAAGATAAAAATAAAAAAAATAAAAGTGTCATGTGAGGTTTTTTTGTCTTGACTTTTTTTTTACACAGTTACAATGATGGGAGTGATCATTACTACCCTCAATATTCCTCAAGTAGAACCAGGAATTATGGAGGAGCCATTTATAGACGGCAGACCACATATATCTCCACCCATTGTGGTATCATAATGTCAGCTCCTGTCCAAAGTTACATTACAAGGGTTATGGGGGCCGATCTCTGTGATGGGGGGCAAGGCACTAAAATGGTATGTGTCCTTGTGGCGCCACAAAATCACCACAGAGGTACTGCATCCATGTTGCCTCACTCTCTGGTAAGGAAAGGGTACAGCCCGGGACCCCAACACCTGCATCCAACACTACACTGCTCCAGGCCGCCTGGAAGGGCAAGATGCGCTGTGTCCTGCTGAGCCCTGTCCCTGGCTGGAGTGGGGGGAACCAGAGTGAGGGGGAACCAAGTAGTGGGTGTGGGTGTAGGAAGAAGTTTAGGGGAGCATTTTGTTAGGAGTATAAAAAGGGGGAGCCATCTTAGAAAGAGGGTTCAGTCAGAGGAGGAAAGTGGTGGGGAGCAGAGGCTCTGCAGGAGCTCTGCTCCAGAGTGGGCCTGGTGAATGAGGCCCAGCAGAGGAGAGAAGAGGAGGGGAGCAGAGGAGTAAGGCTCCGGTAACTGAAGGGGTCCCAGGGGTACGGAAGGAGCAGGAAGCCACCCGTACGCTCTAATCTGTCAAGTGTCAGAGGGACCAGGCCGCAAGAAGGGAACCGGTCCCTGGGCAAGTCGTGTCGCTTCAAGCCTTGGCTTGGAAACCGGAGGCTTTGGACTTTTATGGTGCAGTAGCCATACTCGCATCTGAGTAGCCAAGAAAGGAAGCCGCGTAGGATCAGGGAACTCCAGGTGACCCTGAAGGATCCGAGGACGCCATCTTGGGGCTCAGTTTGTGAGGCGCAGGGCAGGAGAGAGAGACCCAGCGCGGAAAGTCGGCTGAGGAAAGGAACATACAGAAAGGGGGTCCCGGATAAGTACTCTCTAATTGCCGGAGGGACTTCTGAACCCCTGCTTGGTGAACGCAGCGCGGCGCGGGAAGCGGTAACCTGTACAGTGTACCTCAGGATTCTAAAAAGAACTGTGAGTAAAATCGGATGACTGCACTCACTGTCTCTGTCAGTTATTGCCGCCGCGCCATCATCCCTTCTACTCCACAACGCCCTGCATCCCACCCACCAACACTGCTCCGGGGACCCGCTCCGCCTGTGGGGAGCAGAAACATCCAAGCTGCCATCCCATCACCCCCGGATGTCTGCAGCAGCGCTGGTAACTATTACCAGAAACCACAGGTGGCGTCACGAAACAAACTGTTAACAAAAACACTAAAACCCCTTTTAAAGAGTGACCCAAGAGTACGAGCCCGAGATCCGACTGCTGTGACATCCCAAGGAGGTAAAGGCCCGGGTACCGAGTCTCCCAATATATCCCCCCTGGGCGAGTCATCCTTAACAACAAACTACCTGATAGAAGACTGAAGACCGCGACACAGAGCTGCCAAATACAAGAGACACAAGCAGTGTCGGACTGGGGTGCCAAGGGCCCACCAGTAACCAACTCCAGGGCCCCACTTTTCAACCACATGCAAATGTGACATTATCCTCAATCACAAATGTATGTAACAATGAACTGGGTAGATTGTTACATGAATAAGATGCTGCCTTTGTCTGTACATAGTGATTCAAGCATATAGTGCCAAGTACTGCTCATATAAGAGGGTGGTGGCCCACCAGAGGATTCTCTTGTTCTCCGGTGGGCCAGTCCAAGTCTGAGGGAACGTCATTATTACATTTCGGGCTCCACATCCCTTTCTAGACAATAGTAAAACTATCTAGTGTGGCATAAAAAGTTTCTAAAACGCATAATCAACTGGTACAAATTCCTCCTCTCTGCCTTTTTTCAGCTACAATTGTGCCACATTTCATTTAGTAAATCTTTCCCTTCTATCTCTTTGTCATCTATCATGTCGAAACAAAATTAGCACAAAAATCACAAACTGAGCTTATTTTTTTAAACAGCTTTAACATTTAACATTTGGATTTTCATGTTTTAAACAATAAATCTAACAGTAAAATTCAATCTTGGAAGTGATTAATAGATATTAGAATAATAATATATATAAATAATGATTGCAAAAACCAATAAACCACAGCCATCAAGCACCTGCTCCCTATGTGGGTTTAATAGGTACATTTGCAGCAACTCTAGGTTTGAGGTTTATAACAGAAATTGGAAATACTCGGTATACAATTTATTAAGCTAAAGTTACCGTCACCATATATTCATAAAAGATAAACTTTATTAAATAGTATATAAAAACAACAATCGACAATCAATAATATTCAATTAATGACAGTAATTCATGTATAACACCCCAATGGTGCCATGATAACTTCTGGGTGAGGAAATTCATAAATCAATGGTGGGTGGGGAGAGGAGAGCCACAATGTATAATGATAAAGAGGTGGAAGGCATGTAGAAACTGTAAGAGCTTTACTATTAAAGATCCTATAAAGGTCCTGGAGATAGACTCTACCTATCCACGGAGGTTGGCACCCTAATCAACGCAAATGGCGCTCCTCAACGGCTCCCCTTAATTCCCCTTAAACAGCCCTACCCTATAAAGGTGCCACCAAAACATATAATGTCAGAGAAGGAACCTGTAATCTGATTCTAAAATACAATTCTCTGATTCGATTTAATAAGATAAAAAAGACAGACTAACAGTCAATTAAATAGAAGGTGTAATCTCACCATGTATGGGTATCTATAGAGATGTAATGCAGCAACTATATTCTAATTCAATGATGGAAATCAACTGACATATGGCCAAAGGACAAACTGTAGATAAAAATAGCCCCAGGCAGCATGATAGATGTTATCCCTAACATACTGGACGCATCCCCCCCCCCCCCCCTTAAATATGAGGTTCCTCCACTCTGAGTCAAGCTGAACCAATACAGGGTAAGATGGGAAACTTTTTTTAAAAATTTATGAAGGCATGGACTGAGTCGGTTTTCCAGTTAATCACATCAGCCATCATTTTAGTTAAATTAGTTAGCAGTTTGGCAATCTTGAACAAATGTTTAATAAATTTATAATAATGATGTCACGCCAGGTGTGGGAAAGACTTAGTGCAAAACAGAGGGAAGAGGGAAAGGGAACCCAGACACTAGGGAAAGGGGGGAGTGGAGACCTTCTAGTCTGGTCTAGTGTCACCCTGTCTCAACTATTGTCCCTATATTGCCTCTTCAGCAATCACTGCACGCGTGCCTCACCATGTCTATCCCTGGCATATGGCTAAGGCTAGGGATGGGAGGAGATGAGCACTAGTCAATCTCCACTAAACTCTAGAGACAACAAGGGTAGACAAACAGGGGGAGAATGCTTAGCTTTAGACGACTCCAGACAAATGTGAACTCGGCCTCAAGCTCCAGAGAGGACGAAGTACTGCTCTTGCTAAAGCTTTCACAAGTAGTAATTAATATAGACGGCACATCCCTCTCAGACACACCAGATATATATATAGTGGGTACGGAAAATATTCAGACCCCTTTAAATTTTTCACTCTTTGTTTCATTGCAGCCATTTGGTAAATTCTAAAAAGTTCATTTTGTTTCTCATTAAAGTACCCAACTTGACTGAAAGAAACCAGAAATGTAGAAATTTTTGCAAATTTATTAAAAAAGAAAAACTGAAATATCACATGGTCGTAAGTATTCAGACCCTTTGCTCAGACACTCATATTTAAGTCACATGCTGTCCATTTCCTTGTGATCCTCCTTAAGATGGTTCTACTCCTTTATTGGAGTCCAGCTGTGTTTAATTAAACTGATAGGACTTGTTTTGGAAAGGCACACACCTGTCTATATAAGACATCACAGCTCACATTGCATGTCAGACCAAATGAGAATCATGAGCTCAAAGGAACTGCCCAAGGAGCTCAGAGACAGAATTGTGGCAAGGCACAGATCTGGCCAAGGATACAAACAAATTTCTGCATTACTCAAGGTTCCTAAGAGCACAGTGGCCTCCAAAATCCTTAAATGGAAGAAGTTTGGGACCACCAGAAGTCTTCCTAGACCTGGCCGTCCAGCCAAACTGAGCAATCGTGGGAGAAGAGCCTTGGTGAGAGAGGTAAAGTAGAACCCCAAAATCACTGTGGCTGAGCTCCAGAGATGCAGTAGGGAGATGGGAGAAAGTTCCACAAAGTCAACTATCACTGTAGCCCTCCGCCAGTCGGGTCTTTATGGCAGAGTGGCACAACGGAAGCCTCTCCTCAGTGCAAGACATATGAAAGCCAGCATAGAATTTGCTCAACAACACATGAAGGACTGCCAGACTATGAGAAATAAGATTCTCTGGTCTGATGAGATGAAGATAGAACTTTTTGGTGATAATTCAAAGCGGTATGTGTGGAGAAAACCAGGCACTGCTCATCACTTGTCCAATACAATCCCAACAGTGAAACATGGTGGTGGCAGCATTATGCTACGGGGGTGTTTTTCAGCTGCAGGGACAGGATGACTGGTTGCAATTGAAAGAAACATGAATGCGGCCAAGTACAGAGATATCCTGGATGAAAATCTCAGACTTGGCCGAAGGTTCACTTTCCAACAGGACAATGACCACACAGCTAAAATAACAAAGGAGTGGCTTCAGAACAACTCTGTGACCATTCCTAAACCCAATTAAGCATCTCTGGAGAGACCAGAAAATGGCTGTCCACCAACGTTCACCATCCAACCTGATGGAACTGGAGAGGATCTGCAAGGAAAAATGGCAGAGGATCCCCAAACGCAGGTGTGAAAAAACTTGTTGCATCATTCCCAAGAAGACTCATGGCTGTACTAGCTCAAAAGGGTGCTTCTACTCAATACTGAGCAAATGGTCTAAATACTTATGACCATGTGATATTTCAGTTTTTCTTTTTTAATAAATTTGCGAAGATTTCTACATTTCTGTTTTTTTTTCAGTCAAGATGGGGTGCAGAGTGTACTTTAATGAGAAAAAAAATGAACTTTTTAGAATTTACCAAATGGCTGCAATGATACAAAGAGTGAAAAATGTAAAGGGGTCTGAATACTTTCCGTACCCACTGTACATCCAGGCCAGGGAGTTAATTACCAAAGGGAGGGAGCTGCTAGGTCCTAGAGACAGCCTCTCATCTAAGAAGATGTCTGTAATGCCAAACGTAGAGATCTCCTGCAACCAACTGCAGGGCGACTGTCTGTCACCTCTGATACACCCGTGACAAGTGATTAGCGAACCCAGGAAAGTGCTGCAAAGCTTTCTGATATTTGGGCTATAATCAATCCTTAATAGCTTGCACCTCTGAAGGATCCATTCTGCAGTCTTTGGAAGACAGGATATATACACCTGGAAATGTACCTTCTAATCCAGAAAAACACATTTTTTAAGTTTAGCAAATAAAAAACTGCCTGGGTTTTTATTGTACAGTATGTATATGTTGGATAAATGACTTAGAATCGGTTGAATAAACCAAGATGTCATGCAGGTAGTGCAGATAGACAACTACATATGGACCATATATCTTTGAATATGTCATTAACAATGTTTTGAAAAACTGCTGAGGCGTGACTTAGCCCAAAAAGCATCACAAGATACTCATAATGACCTTCAGGTGTGTTAAATGCCATCTTCCACTCAACTCCTTGTCTTTGGCTATGTGACCACGATGCAGGAATGCTCTGGATTTTTCCTGAGCGTTTCTGCATCTCCCTGGCAGAAAAAACGCATGCGGATTGTACATGCGTTTTTTTCAGCCAGGGACAAGCGTTTGTCGCGTATTTTGCACATGCGGTTTCGCATGCGGGTTGTCAAGCGCTTTCCAAGCGATTTTAGCATCACTTGGAAAGTGCTTGACAACTTGGTCACACTATATAAATCCATGCACCCGGCATGGATTTTATATAGTGTGACCAAGTTAGTTAAAAAAAAGAATAGAAATGGTAAAAAATAAAAAAAAACATTATACTCACCTTCTGATGGCCCCCGGTCTCCTTCTCCGATGTGTCTGATCTCCCCGGTGTCTCGCGGTGGTGTAAAAGGATCTTCCATGACGTCATTTAGTCATGTGACAGGTCATGTGATCGCTGACTGAATGACGTCATGGAAGGTCCTTTTACTCCATCGCAAGCCACCGGGGAGACAAGACGTACCGGATAGAAGACCGGGGCCCATCAGAAGGTGAGTATAATGGGTTTTTTTTATTTTAAATTCTTTTTTTTAACAGGTACTATGGTACCCGGGTCTGGAGGAGAGTCTCCTCTTCTCCAGACCCGGGTACCATCCGCACATCGAATCGCTTAATATCCGCATGTGCACATGTAGTCATGAGGATATTAAGCGATTCAATGCAAGTCAATGGCGGCAAAAACGCTGCGATTCCGCAAAATAATTGGTAGTGCTACGGATTTTTCCGCAATGATAATAAGCAGCGGAAATCTCCGCAGCATGTGCACACCAGATGCGGGTTATCATTGGGGAACATTTCAGACCTACTAACAAGCATTTTTTAAGCATTTTTGCGGCAGAACTGCCGCTGCGGAAATGCTTAAAAAATGCACAGTGGGCACACAGCCTTATTTGGATCAGGTTATAAGCCCCCATGAAGAGTAAACTTTGTAATCCAACAGGATCCCAACCGCTGATTATAGAGATCAGGGATGAGTTGCAGAGGATACTGATTCATTACCTTAATTTTGTAAAGTTCCTGGAAGTCAATACAAGGTCTTAGATCACCATCTTTTTTGCCAACAGACAAAAACACCCTGCCCCAACTGGTGATGTGGAAGCTCTGATGAACTTTTTTTGCAGATAGTCTACTATATAATCTTTCATGGTCTGACGTTCTGGACCAAAAAAATATATATTTTCCCATTTGGGAGGAGGAAGTTAGGTACCAGATCAATAGGACAAGCAAACTCAGTGTAAGGGGAATTTTTCTTATTCAGATACAGAAAATGAATCAGCAAAATTTGAAAATAGCAGTGACTTTCATAAGAAAATATCATTTTGGCGAGGGTAAACCAAGATCTTTTGCCACTTTGATATCAACAACATTAACTGCAGAACCGCAATTAACAAAGGCCTTAAGCCACACAGATTTCTCTACCTAAGATAAATAAGCAAGGAGCAATATTTTTTCCAGAATCGAAGGGGAAATACCTCGGAGGGCATCGCCAGAGGAACATGGCGTTGGTGCTTCTCTGGTGGCGGTTGTTTTGGGCATGATTGTATATAATGTCAAGGCTCTCCAGCTTTAGTCACTTCATCCCTTGTTGTTAATGGGACTTTTGAGTTAACACTACCTGCATGGGTTCCTTAGCATACATAATAAGTATACAAGTTTTAGGAGAAGATGCAGAGTCAGCCGTGTGTTCCTGTGTGCGTTCCCACAGCTGCCTATTAGCAGATTGCCAAGGACATTGCTGAGTCAAGGAAAACTGAAGAAGGAAACTGTAATAACATATCCTTGATTTGGTCAGAAAGTCCAATACAGAAGGGATGACGAAGGGTCTGATCATTCCATAGTCTATGGCCCAATGCCAATATTCAGTTCAATATTCCCCAGTAGAGCGCTGCCCTTGGTGCAGGGATGACATTTTACTTTCTGCTAATGCTTCTTCATCAGGGTCATCATACAAGAGCCTCAAACAAAGAGTCAACTGTGAGCAGTTCTGGAGCTTCGGGAGGTCCTGAGTAGGCCAGAGCCTGTAGCAGGGATGAGTCCCACCCGCTCACGATCAGAACCCAACAAATATGAGCAAAGCCTAAAGTTCAGATAAAAACTTTCCCTATAGGTGAAAACGTTTTTACAGTCACCTGAAAACCAGTCAGCTAAATTCATCTTGTATTTGGGAAAAGTCAGTGAATTTGCTGCAGGGTCTTCATGATGCTGAATCCTCCCTGTGAGGCCCTGGGTGATATAAAAACCAGGCTAAACAAAGCAGAAGACCAGTGTAAGTAACAACTTATATATGTGACGCGCCCCTGGGCCTGTGTCGCGCTGCGTTGCGCACGCGGGAGCCTACCCGGAGCCGGATCAGTGGAGGGTTGTAGTCTCGTGGCGGTGACCCGGTCCGTGCCCAGGGAGTCAAACTAGACGGCAGTCTATTAGTAGTAAATAGTTGATGACTACGCCACCCGTTGAGTGCAGCCAGGAAGCTGCTGCTGCAGAGCAGACCGCTGAGGCCGGTGGTAGGATTGTGCAGCGTGATAGTATAACCCCCAACGGGAGGGGTATGGCCTCAGGGCAGCCGACGTGGATGATGGGGGTAGCAGGAACCACTCAGAGACGGTACGGTGTAGTTCAGGGTCTTTACTGGTAACAACGACAGACCCTCCCGGAGTACTTGCTAGCAAACGGGGCCTGGTCAGTCTTTGAGCAGATGGGATCTCCCCTGGCCAGGCGTAGTTGTAGGCCTCCCAAACTGACTGTACTCTTCTGGCTACCTTGCTAGAAGCTGATGTAAGTAGCCCACGTCCCTGAGTGTACCGTGTGGTGCTCACCCGTATGGCCGGTGACTCGGGGCCTTCTAATGGCTTCCGCTCCACGATGGCGGTGCTGGTCCCACGCGTGTGACCGTGCCTTCGGGCTTCTGGGCCAGAGGACCTGAAATCCCCTGCCTGACGGATTCTGCTGCTGGGTAGGAGTTAGTCCCCACAGCCTCGGACTCCGGGTCCGGTAAAGAATCTTCTTAGTCAGGGCGAGCTCTGCAGCTGCCAGCCCCTGACTCCTTGTAACTCTGCTGTTTCCTATGCTGCTTCTTGTCTCCACTCTCCTTGTCTGACCCACCCTGCCTCAGCCCCGGGTTTATACAGGGGAAGTTCTTCCCCTCCCCAGACTGGGCAGGAGGTGTGGCATGCACAGGATCCCTGACCAAAGGACCTCCCACCTGCTCTCAGACATAACATTACATTACTGTGGAAAACCAGACCCCTGGGGTGCCACATTCCCCCCTAGTGAAATTTAGTACTCCGGGACTAAACACATTTAGAAAAACATAACAAAGTATAACAATAACAATACTATAAGGAAAACACATAAGATGGTTACGGCGTGTCCGCAACCGGATGCAGTCTTTGAAGAAAAGCAAAGGTGTCCATTTCACCAACACAGGGAGACGTAACCAGGTAGGGGTCTGTCCTACCCCGAGTCCTTAACAGTCTCTAGTCCATCCTGGGTTACGCTCCAACTATATACAAGGATTCCCGGTAAATCCACCAAGGTTTCCTAAAAACAACTGGAAACACAAAATTATACACAAGCAACAATACACAGATAAACATAAATAAAACTATTTTTACACTTCAAATTCTCCAGCGTGCGGGTAACTGGCCTCTAGTGGCCCTAGTGGACCTACGGAGCTGACTGTCTGGCCCTGAACTACAGGGTGTAGGAGCTGTCAAGGGTAAACTGGGCAGCTGTCTACCGGCTCTTTGTCTCACTAGGGGTACGGCAAGCTCACTATAAGCAGAGGGTTGATTCTCCTGTTCTACTCGTGTGGAGTCTTCTGCCTCCTGGACCGGCTGTTCTTCCAGCTCTACCCGTTGCTCCGTAGGTTTTTGGGATGATGGTTGGAGGAAGGTGAGTACGGGTACCACAACTGCACCATTAACTTGAGTCCAAGACCGAGGGAAGTCCCCGAGCACAGTACTAACCATATCTTCCCTTTCTCCCACGGGTCGATGGTCTTCTTGTTCCTCTTGAGGGTTCCTCAGTTGTTCGGGACACTTCTTCAGGTGGTCCCGGGATACAATGGCTGTGGTTTCCCCTCCGTCTTTACTGATGGTACAGACCTTCGGGTTCTCGTGGCTTGAGGGCAGTACGGTGTACGGGTCCTTCTCCCACTGGTCATCCAACTTGTGGAGCCGTCTTTTCCTCTTCAAGACCTGCTCTCCGGGTACCAGGGGAACAGCGGGAGCATACTGGTTGTAAGTCTTCTCTTGTCTTTCCCTAGCCTGACAGAGACTTCGCTCCACGCTCTCTTGTACTCTCCGGTACTGCTGCTGCCTCTCTGTGTCCCAGTCTGTTTCTGGTGAAGTGTCCTCAGGTGTCAGGACTCCCATTTCCAGGTCAACAGGTAACTTACCAGGTCTCGCCCTCATTAGGTAAGCCGGGGTACAGTTGGTGGAACCTACCGGGATGTGGTTGTATAGGTCCACCAGATCGGGCAACTTCTCAGGCCACAGACTGCGTTCTTCCAGGGGCAATGTTTTTAGAAGATCCATTACCACCTGGTTCATTTTTTCACAAAGTCCATTAGTTTGCGGATGGTAGGGTGTCGTCCTTATCTTCCGGCAGCCATACAGATTGCAGAATTCCTGGAAGACCTCCGCTTCAAAGGCAGGTCCCTGGTCCGTCAGCACTTGGTCCGGGTACCCGTGTGGACGGCAGAAGTGCTGCTGGAAGGCTCTAGCTGCTGTTTGAGCCGTTAAGTCCTTGACGGGGACGACAACCAAGAACCGGGAGTAATGATCCACGATGGTTAACGCGTAGATGTAGCCACTTCTGCTTGGGGTCAGTTTTACATGATCCAAGGCTACCAGTTCCAACGGTTGCCGGGTGACGATGGACTGCAGGGGAGTCTTCTGGCTGGCCCGGTCCTTCCTTCTCAGATTGCACGGGCCACAGTCTCTGCACCACTTCTCGATGGTTCCCCTCATGCCTACCCAGTGGAACCGCTCGCGCAGCAGGAACTCCAGCTTTTTCCACCCGAAGTGTCCAGCTCCGTCGTGGTATGCCTCCATCACCATGGCTGCGTCTCTTCGTGGCACCACTACTTGCCAGAGTAGTTCATGCGTCCGGGAGTTGACCATTCTGCGGCACAACTTCCCCTTGTAAAGGAATAGTCGACTCTTCTCCGCCCATAGTTGTTTGGCTTCCTCCGGAGCGTCTGGTTCAAGGCGAGCCTCCGGCCGAGTCAGCATCTCCTTCACCAGTCGGACGGCAGGGTCGCTGTCTTGCGTTTCCGCCCAGTTGTAGTGGGGTAAGGGGTTCAACGTAGCAGCCTGCTTACCCCTTACCCGGTGGGAATACTGGATAGTCCCATGACGGTGGAACGCAGGGAGTTCAACTTCTTCCAGTCCCTCCGGATCTTCTCCTTCGTCCGGCAGGTTGGGCATCCTGGACAGGGCATCCGCGTTAGTATTGGAGCGTCCTGCCCGGTATTTGATTGTGAACTCGTAGTTGGACAGACGGGCCATCCACCTCTGCTCCAGGGCACCGAGTCTTGCCGTGTCCAGGTGTGTCAACGGGTTGTTATCCGTGTATACGGTGAACCGGGAAGAAGCGAGGTAATGCCTAAAGCGCTCGGTGACTGCCCATACCACGGCCAGGAACTCTAGCTTAAATGAGCTGTAATTCTCGGGGTTCCTTTCGGTGGGTCGCAGTTTTCGGCTGGCATAGGAGATTACTCGTTCTCTCCCCTGCTGAATCTGGGACAGTACGGCTCCTAGCCCGATGTTACTGGCGTCGGTGTAGAGGATGAAGGGCTGGCTATAGTCCGGGTACGCCAAGATTTCATCCCCCGTGAGGGCCATCTTCAGCTGGCGGAAGGACTCTTCTTCTAGCTCTTCCCATTTGAAGGGCGGCTTCTGGTTCTTGGCCTTTCGGGACTGGCCTATCAGGAGGTCCTGCATAGGCGCTGCCTTTTTGGTGAAACCGGGAATAAACCTTCGGTAGTAGCCTACCAACCCTAGGAACTGCCGCACTTCTTTTATGCTGGAGGGGCTTGGCCATCCCTTAATTGCGGTGATCTTATCGGGGTCGGGAGCCACTCCGTCAGCGCTCACCACGTGTCCCAGGTATTGCACCTTTGGTTTCAGGAGGTGACACTTGGAGGGTTTCACCTTTAGGCCGTAACTCGCCAGAGCTTCGAACACCTCCACCAGGTGTTTCAGGTGGTCCTCATAAGTTTTGGAGTATACGATGACATCGTCCAGGTACAACAGGACCGTCTCGAAGTTTCTGTGGCCCAGACAGCACTCCATTAATCGTTGGAAGGTTCCTGGGGCGTTGCAGAGTCCGAACGGCATGCAGGTGAACTCGCTAAGTCCCATCGGGGTGGTGAATGCGGTCTTCTCCCGGTCCGCCTCTGCTACAGGAACCTGCCAGTACCCGCTAGTGAGATCCAAGGTAGAGAAGAAGTTAGCAGATCTTAAAGCAGCCAATGACTCCTCTATCCTTGGTAAGGGGTACGCATCCTTGTGTGTGATACGGTTGATTTTCCGGTAATCTACACACATCCTCATGGTGTTGTCTTTCTTTTTGACTAAAACTAGTGGGGCTGCCCAGGGGCTACAGCTATCCCGGATTACCCCAGCCTCCTTCATGTCTCTAAGCATCCCCTTGGCGTGTTGGTAATGTGCAGGGGGTACGGGTCGATACCTCTCTTTTATGGGAGGATGATCTCCCGTGGGGATGCGGTGTTCTACCCCCTTGACTCGCCCGAAGTCTAACGGGTGTTTACTAAACACTCTCTCATACTCTTGAACCACCCGATAGACTCCTTGTTTCTGATGTGAGGGAGTGGAATCAGTACCCAAATGTAGTTGCTGACACCAGTCCTCCATGTCTTTCTTAGAGCCGTTACCTTCCTCCGGGTGAGATGGAGGCAAGGGTTCCACAGGTTGTATAGAATTTTGATTAGTGGTATATAATTTGGCTAGCGTGGCATACCGGGGCAGGTACACTTCCCTCTCCCCGATATTTATTATGCGAATGGGCACCCTCCCATGGCGTACATTGACCACCCCCCGTGCTGTCAAAATGGTGGGCCTACTGTCTGAGTAAACTGGTTCTACCATTGCCTGGTAATCTCTACCTCTCAGACCAATAGCTGCCCGGCACCAAATCATCATTTCACTTTTTGGGGGCATGGCAATAGGAAAAGGGTCACACATTCTTACGCTACCAATCTCACCGCCGGAGAGTTCCACTTGTTGCCGTTGCATCAGTGCCCGGATCTCTTTCTGGAGCACCCGCTGCTCGCCGGAGCTGGCGTTCTTGGCAACCTGCTGTAAAAGGAAAATCACCTCTGCAAGACAATTTTCAATTACGTTAGTTCCTAGAGTTATTTTTGGGTGACTCTCATGTTTATCAATATCTACAATGATCAGTCCCTGTGCGGCCAGTTCGACTCTACCGATTTTGAGGGTCACCTCTTTAAATCCGATCTGTGGCACGGGCTGGCCATTGCTGGCGATGATACTCAAGTCGTCGTCAGGGTAGCGGGTAATATCCGAGTCATTCCAGTACTGCTTGAAGAGCACGTACGGGATGGTGGTGACCTGTGACCCGGTATCCAGTAGGGCACTCATGGGAATGCCATCCAGTACCACAGGCAAGACTGGACGTCCTCCCACATATCTGTCGCGCCAGTTCGATGGGCCTGGTGATCTTTTTCCTGGGGGTTGGCCCTCTACCCCAGGTTGTGCCCGTTTAAAGAACAGTACCTTTCCATATGTCCGGGTTGATTGCAGCGGCGGCAGATGGGTCGTCCGTCCTCGCTGTATCGGTCACTGGGTCTTCCTCTGGCCGGTGGGGTCCTCCTTGGTCGACGCCACGGGATGTCCTCCGGTCCGGATGCCAGCTGGATCTTCCCTGGGGTGGAAACCTGTAAAGACTGCACAGTTCGGGTTAGCGCAGCAACGCTCTTAACTAGCTCTTGGACCTGATGGTGTAGGTCTGGAGCCGGGTCATTGTCCAAAGCCTGCGCATCAGCTCCCACAGGCCCTGCTGACAAGGGCGCCGCCTCCTGATAGTAAGTGGTAGTGGGGCGTCTGTGGGTCACAACGCCACCTGGTGCCGGTTCTCGGAGCACCCGGATGGCTCTGTCCTTGAACTGTGCAAAGTCCAGATGGGGATCCTGTAAGGCCATTGCCCGCAACTGGGTTCGGTGGGCATTGCAATATAAACCCTCTATAAATTGTTCAGTCAATAGCCTGTCCTCGTTTCCCACCCCATCAGGGTCGGTCTGCTTTATGGCCCTCAGGGCCTCTTGTAGGTTTAGTGCATAGTCCCTTATACTCTCATGCGCTCGCTGCTTGCACCCGTAGAATCTAAGCTTAATCTCGGCTGAGGTGCGGGTATCAAAGGTGTCCTTCAGCCGGGTTAGTATCCCTGCGACAGTCTTCCTCCCAGGTGGCCAGGATTTTACTTCCCTTTTGGCTGCCCCGGTTAGTTGGGCCACCAGGATGCTCACTTTTTGCTCTTCTGTGAGGGGGTACACCTGGAAGAGGCTATCCAGCTTTTCTCTAAAGTCATGCAGGGTATGTGACTCCCCTGAGTACTGGGGTAGCCAAGCTGCTCCCGGGATATAGGGCATGGTGAAGGGCATAACTGCAGCAGCGGTAGCGCTGGCGGGGGTTGAGGCAGTGAAGCTCTCCTCCGTATCCGACATCTTCCTCCCCCCTAGTGGACCGTGGCCTACCTTGCGATGATCCTCTTCCGTAGGCCGCGGCTCCGCAGTGGATCGTCAGGGTTGAGGACCTTCCGTCGCGCTCCTGTGACGTCGGCGTCTGCTGGGCTCCTTCCAGGACCTTACGCAACGTCCGGACGTGAGGCGGGGCTTCAGTTCTCGCGCGCTTTCGGAGTCCACGCCCCTCTTCTTCCCGCGCGGCGTCCTCAAGATGGCGTCCAATGGCGGGAAAACTCCACGGATGGCGGGAAGAAGGTCGAAAATGGCGCCGGATGGCGGGAAAACTTCGCGGATGGCGGGAAGAAGGTAGAAGATGGCGCCGGATGGCGGGAAACCTTCACCACTGGTAAGTTTGAACAGTCTTTGCTTTTCAGGCACGCAGTACCCGGTGGTTGCGGGCACGAGGTCCTGCCGACTACGCCAAAGTTGACGCGCCCCTGGGCCTGTGTCGCGCTGCGTTGCGCACGCGGGAGCCTACCCGGAGCCGGATCAGTGGAGGGTTGTAGTCTCGTGGCGGTGACCCGGTCCGTGCCCAGGGAGTCAAACTAGACGGCAGTCTATTAGTAGTAAATAGTTGATGACTACGCCACCCGTTGAGTGCAGCCAGGAAGCTGCTGCTGCAGAGCAGACCGCTGAGGCCGGTGGTAGGATTGTGCAGCGTGATAGTATAACCCCCAACGGGAGGGGTATGGCCTCAGGGCAGCCGACGTGGATGATGGGGGTAGCAGGAACCACTCAGAGACGGTACGGTGTAGTTCAGGGTCTTTACTGGTATCAACGACAGACCCTCCCGGAGTACTTGCTAGCAAACGGGGCCTGGTCAGTCTTTGAGCAGATGGGATCTCCCCTGGCCAGGCGTAGTTGTAGGCCTCCCAAACTGACTGTACTCTTCTGGCTACCTTGCTAGAAGCTGATGTAAGTAGCCCACGTCCCTGAGTGTACCGTGTGGTGCTCACCCGTATGGCCGGTGACTCGGGGCCTTCTAATGGCTTCCGCTCCACGATGGCGGTGCTGGTCCCACGCGTGTGACCGTGCCTTCGGGCTTCTGGGCCAGAGGACCTGAAATCCCCTGCCTGACGGATTCTGCTGCTGGGTAGGAGTTAGTCCCCACAGCCTCGGACTCCGGGTCCGGTAAAGAATCTTCTTAGTCAGGGCGAGCTCTGCAGCTGCCAGCCCCTGACTCCTTGTAACTCTGCTGTTTCCTATGCTGCTTCTTGTCTCCACTCTCCTTGTCTGACCCACCCTGCCTCAGCCCCGGGTTTATACAGGGGAAGTTCTTCCCCTCCCCAGACTGGGCAGGAGGTGTGGCATGCACAGGATCCCTGACCAAAGGACCTCCCACCTGCTCTCAGACATAACATTACATTACTGTGGAAAACCAGACCCCTGGGGTGCCACATATGGAAGCCCACCTAGCTCACAGCAGAGAGCTGATTACAACTGATAATCAGTACTATGCAGTAAGAGATAGATTCCCTTACTTTGCGGCATCCTCCTTCATTACAGTGTAGAGAGCTAAGACCATGAACCAGTGGTGTGCCTGAGTGCTGAGTTGTATACAGGTGACTGAGAGGAGAGCTATATTACAGTGCTGGGCTCCATATAGATGGGCTGAAAGGAAAGAATACTGCAGGATGGTGCAGTTTATAGGAGCTAATATTAGTTGAGCTGTGTTTGTTGCATGCTGCTGAGAG
Organism: Phyllobates terribilis; assembly: GCF_046119375.1. Taxonomy (NCBI): domain Eukaryota; kingdom Metazoa; phylum Chordata; class Amphibia; order Anura; family Dendrobatidae; genus Phyllobates; species Phyllobates terribilis. The sequence continues at coordinate 150,288,478 of NW_027362762.1, forward strand.
ACCAGTGATGTGAAACTGCAAATGTTGCTCTATTGATGCATACGGCAGAGAATTATCTTCTATCATATGCATTAATTGAGCGGCAATTGTAGTTTAATATCGTGGATCTTTCAGAAGCAGACAACAAATACAGCGGTGCACTGCCATTGTGGAGCAATGCGTGAGTTGTGCTCTGCTAAAACCAGCTAATGATGTAGAACCAAACTGCAAATATATTGATGTAGATGGCAGAAGATAAATTTGGTAAAAAAGGGAGGAGAGTGCACAGAAGCATAATGTGAATTCTATACTTAGATTATGTTGATGACAACTCAGTGAGGTGGGGCTAGTCACGAGCACACAGGAGATTTAAGTGCTTGTGGGAAATGTAGTTTCAGCACATAAAAAGAGGACTGCCCATTCAGCTCTGTAAAGCTGGATGCACAGAGGGACAAATAGAAATGAAAAAATACATAAAGATACAAGAAAGAAAAGTTACATTGTGCTTTGTCTATATAATAACAATAAGTATGCATTCACTGTGCTTTGTGAAAAATAATGTGATTCTGTGAATAACACTTTTAAATGTGCTAATTGAGGGTTGCAACAAACTATTTAACAGGTTGCAGTCATTCATTTTCGCAGGACCAACATTTATTTTCCCAGTGCATTAGAGCTCTCCTTTTGCTCCTTGGTAGCTAACTAATCAAAGTAGACCAGTTATATCTCTTAAGGGCTCATTCACACAACCGTATTTTCCACTCGAGTGCTGTCTATGAAAAAATTGGACAGCACTCGGACTAATGTTATCGAATGAGGCAGCGCAGATGAGAGTTTTTTGTTCACTGACCAAATCTGCGTACTGTATAAAAAAAAATTGCAGCATGCACTAGCTTTTTCTGTCATTCGGATGAGACTCACCCATTTAAGTCTATTAATGCTCAAAAAAACGGGATGCCGTACACAGCCTCAGTGTATCATCCGTTTTTTACAGATACGTTGCAATTCTGTAACATAGGAAACGGTCAATGGTCCTGTAAATTATTAATAGATGATGCTGTAAAAAAAAAGTTTGACTACAGATGACAAATGAGAAAAAAAAATCATCTGAGTTTTCTGCATGAAACTAAGCAACTTTTTTATATACTCGTGGGAACCTACTCTTAGAGGAATTGTCAGCTCATACATCTAAAAACTCCATTTCATAAAAATATGGAAGTCCTGGAGGAATTCCGTCATTCTCAAATCTTCCTTTCTGTTTCTTGCTCCAAAATATACAAGTAGTGTTTACACCTCTATTCTTAATCTAGCAAACTCTCTAGACAAACATCACTCATCAGAGCATAGCCTCATACCCTCCCCGCCACCAAAGCTCTGCCTTGTTTTCCGTGACACATACACCATGCTTTATATCATTCATGTTTAATCTGTTTTAAAAGGACACAAGGTTCTACATTTATCATATGACACATTATAACTTACCACAATGTGATAACAATACTTTTACCTGAAGATTTTTGTTTAAACGGTTTATCCGGGAGTATTTTTACCTACCTGTCTGTTATACCCGGTGCCAATCTCTTCCGGCAATGAGTATTTACTCTTGCCAGTGATTCAGTGGCTTATGCTGACATCATGTCTACAGAGCAGCTGCTTCACTTCTGCTCTGTTCTGTTGATGGGTATGATTGCCAACGTCATGCTGATTGATAGCCGTTTCCCTGCTGCCGAACTGCGGGGAGCCTACTGTCAATCAGCATGCCATCAGCAGTTATACCATGTCAACAGCGCAGCCCGGAAGAGGAAGATCTGCTCTGTTGATGTGGAGCGGCTGAATCACTGGCAGGAGCGGTCAATGACTGTTCTGTGCCAGTGCCGGGTATAACTGTCAGGTAGTTAGCAACTACCTGCCTGTTAGTTTTTAGGCCCATAGTGAAAAAAATAGTACTGGATAAACCCTTTAAGCAATGCCTTATTGATCATCATTCCTTTCTACCTCAAGAATGATTTGCAAGGAAATTACCCTTTTTGTTATATTTGTTAGTTTTAAATGTATATCTATGCGACTACATCAGAGTAATCTTATTGACCAGCCTTTTCAACTGGAGTTGTATTTAAAACAACTCAAATGTCTTGTTAGTACTTTTATAAATTCTATTAAAAACAGCGCTAGAAAAAAACATTGGAATGAAAAGAATGAATCTATCAGCTGTAGAATGGACTTGTTATAATTCACCAGGTATAAAAGGGACACCTGCCAGCACTCTCTCTTGGTACCAAATAGTTGGGACAGAAACAATCGTGAAGTTTTGATTTAATTGTCTGTAGTAGAAGAGTGATGAAATGTTTCCAAGTGCTAAAAAGCAATCACAATTTTTTCTCTTTGTGTTGTGTTGCTTCAATCCAGTTTATTTTCATGATAAAGAACAGTTTTTCTAGAAAAAGTTTTTTAGAAGGTCATTCACAGTAGATAGTTCTATGGGATGCAGCTGCAATGAACGAGCTGATTACTTTATATTGTGCCAATGGTTTTCCTTGTTCATCATATTCGAGTGGTCTTATGACGTAACTTTTTATTTCGTAGATATGGCATATCATGATGCCAACAATTATTGCTAGAACAAGAAACAATTGACGGTATTCACATTCCACACTACAGTGGAACCAGCATTGCAACATTTCTTTATTATGCATCATTTTCTGTTAAGAGACATTTCATTTATTGTGTGCCAAGTGTACTTGATGTATGTTACTCTGACGTGTAAAGGAAGTGGTTTTTGCTTAACAACAGATTGAAAAACTGCTGAGGAATTAAGGCTCTGTTCATATTACCACCTAAGGGGTCCACTGTATACAGGAGCTATGTGGGGGCTCATACTGTATAGAGAGGGGCTATGTGGGGGCTCATACTGTATGTAGGGGGCTGTGTGTGGGATCTTACAGTGTATAGTAGTATAGGGGGCTGTGTTTGGGCTCATATGGTATATAGGGGCTGTGTGTGGGCTCTTATGGTATATAGGGGGATAGTGTGTGGGCTCATACGTTAGATATGGGGACAGTGTGTGGGCTCATAGGGGAATGTCAGCATACTTAATTCTGCTCAATATTAAGTGCTACAATTAATACTAATTATAATTAATATGCTAATATTAATATTGAGCATAATTAATTTCAGCCCATTGGTTTGGCCCTCCACAACAGCCATGGTCTCTCATGTGGTCCCTTGGGAAAATTAATTGCCCACCTCTGGGTTACATGGATTTATTGCTTCACTATTGTCACTCAGACATGATATTTGACCAGTTTACTCATTTAAAAAATGACAAAGTCTAATATTTTGACCCATTTATTTAATTTGATTCTCTTTATTTAATTTTAAGATGTGTGAAAATGTAATGTATTATTAGGTCATATTTATTCAGAAATCTGAAAAAAATGTAAATTCATACATTTTCTTTCTTTCTTTTTTTGGGGGTAGCAGTCGATACAGGTAAATACATGTTAATAATATTTTTTTTTACAATTCCCTGGGTTCCTTAATGAGAATTTATCAAATGATCCATGTTGCCTGAACCACCAGCAGTATAAATCAGACAGGCTCCATTGTTACGAATACCTCTTTTCCAGTCTAAAATGCTGCAACATTTCACAAAGAAATATTTTGAAAAAAGCGATAGGAATGAGGTAACTAGGATCACTCGTCATGAGGGGCAGGTCCCCACTGGCTTCTCCCTGCCTGGCTCTGCTTAAAGGGAATCTGTCATCAGGTTTTGCTACCCCATCTGGGAGCGGCATGATATAGGGGCTGAGACCCTGATTTCAGTGATGTATCACTTACTGGGCTGCTTGCTGTAGTTTTGCTAAAATCACAGTTTTCTCTGCTGCAGATCTGCCAGGTCTCTAAATGCTGAGCTCTGTATAACCCCGCCCACATCACTGATTGGCAGCTTAGTGTGTAGACTGTGCATCAGCAGAAACCTACCAATCAGTGGTAGGGGGAGGAGTTATACAGAGAACATGAATATGGGGAACTACATGATGTAAAGTTTACTAGTTCGCTAGTGATATTCTCCTGCAGCTAAGGTTGCACACAGATAAAACAGATATTTTATCAAAACAACAGCAAGCAGCCCAGTAAATGACACATCACTGGAATCAGGGTGTGAGGTGGATTCATGAAGCTGCAGGTTAATGTGGACAAACAGACCCAAGACATTGCCACAGCAGGCTGGAAAGTAAGTAGAACTGCGAGAACTTGGACAACATGCTACGCTCAATGGCAGACAAACAATCGAGGCAGGACACACTGGAGGACACATAATCAGGAGGGCAGATGTAAAGGAAAACAACAGGTCAGAAGGTTCACAACAGGTCAGAAGGTTCAACAGGTCAGAAGGTGGCAGGATCAACAGCAGGTTGCAACGTAATGTGAACAGACTCAAATAACAGTTCGTGATGTCACAGCAACCGATGGGTTAACCAGCAGGTCTTATAGAGCTGTAGGTGCTTGTTGCAGAAATCACAGATGTTTGAGGAGGTAATAGCAACAGAAGAAGCTGAATGCTAACAGAGTCCAACCAGGACAGCTGAACACAATACTGTCTTAATACTCAGATACCCAGGTGTGTCCCACTATGACTTAGGCCACATTTACACGTTCAGTATTTGGTCAGTATTTTACATCAGTATTTATAAGCCAAAACCAGGAGAAGAACAATCAGAGGAAAAATATCATAGAAACACGTCACCACTTCAGTATTTGTAAGCAAAAACCAGGAGTGGGTGAAAATGCAGATGTAAAATACTGACCAAATACTGAACGTGTGAATGTGGCCTTAGAAGGTGTAAGTAGATGATGCCTCAAGTCTATTGGTGCGAGAGAAAAAATCAGATCCCACAAAGGAACATCCGACTGGCATCCGATTTTTACATATAGATTTCTATTATAAATCTACAAAACTGTATTTGATCATGTACATTTTTTAATGTAGTTGTATGAAAACGGATAGCACATGGATGTCACATGGATGTCACATGGATGTAAAAAGCAAACACACGAATGGAACATGGTTGAAAATTAGAAAATATTTACACCCCTGATACTTCATTTGTGAGGTGAAAAGTTTGGAAATTTATAAGTTTCTATGACTAATCTCATTGTAAAATATTTTATGTAATATTTATATAATGCAAAGTGCTTTTAGCATATCACTATGAAGCGTTATTCACACAGCGGTATGCATGCCATCTTAGCATTGCTCTGCCTCCAGCACTGATATATACCTCTAGAATACACTCTATGCCTCTATGCAGTCTTCTCCTATACAGTACCCTGCCTGACTGATTTTATCTTCTGCCATTTACATCAGTATAGCTGACTGTGTTTTTACATCATTGTTAGCCGCTCTCTCAGAGCTCTCCTGCACTCCTCCACAACAAGAGTGTCATTTCTAAGCATTAAAAAGCTAAGCTGTATTTGTAGCCTGCTGCTGACATATCAGTGATGTGAAACTGTTCTTCTGATGCATATAGCAGAAGATAAGCCTCTGCCATTTGCATCAACGGAGCTGCATTTCCATCTACTCTTTCAACAGCAGGAAACAATCACATCTCATCTCTGCACTGCCTATCAATTACAAGCTCAATTGTGGAGAAGTGCAGAACAGTTAAGCTCTGCTTAGTTAAGTTAACAGTTAAGTTTATAAATTAGCTAACAATAATGTAAAATCACACAGGCAGCTATACTGATAAAGATGACAGAAGATAAAATCAGTAAGGAATGGTACTGTACAGGAGCAGAAAGTACACATAAGCATGAAATGGATTCTACGCTTAGATTAGCTTAATGATAACTCAAAGAGTTGGGGCAAGCCACAAGCATATAGGAGAGGGAGGGAGCAGTCTGCAGCACTGAGGAGAAGCAAAGTGCTGTTTGGAATTGTAGTTTTAGCAGTGTAATAATAGTTCCACCCATTCAGCTATGTGAAGCTGGATGGACAGAAGGGCAGATGGAGATGAAAAAAGAAACTAAGGTACAAAAAAAATTATATTGGGATTAGTCTGTACATTAACAATTAGCATGCTTTTTCATTTTGTTTTTTGAAAAATAATTAGATTTTGGGAATAACTCTTAAAAAGTGACTTGTCACTTGCTATAAATATGTATTTTTTTTTACTTGGTGTGTATGCTGCTGTTTTCCTGAATCTGAAGTTGTTTTTCTTTTATTTCTGCACCTCTCTGTTCCTGACATGTGGCCCCATCTTCCTTGTATATAAATATAGTCTTTTTTATCAAAGTGGGTATGTCCTTAAGAAGACTCCCATAGAGAATAATTCAAAACTATGTATTTTTTTTAGATTTTTTTAAATTTCCACATCATAGTCTGCTCCTCTCGCGATGTACCCTATGGCCTAGTCAGCACCAGAGGCGCTAAAGTGTGGAGATGGAACAGAATACCAATGCCAAAGGGAGAATGCGAGCCAGCGGGAAGATTAGACATAGACCTGCAGCACCAGGACAGATGAGAGTTAAGTTGAATATAAGGCCACGTGTACCCGCTGAGTAATTGGTGAGTTTTTTACCTAAGTATTTGAAAGCCAAAATCAGGAGTGGAACAATCAAAGGAAAAGTATAATAGAAACACGTCACCACTTCTGTATTTTTCACCCACCCCTGGTTTTGGCTTACAAATACCGAGATAAAAAACTCACTAAAGACTCAACGTGGGCACTTGGCCCAATGGGGTTTTTTTGTTTTTTTTAACATCTTCCCAGCCTTAAAAAGAATCAAGTAAAATGGCAACCTGCTTGATTCAAATCTATTGAATCGCAAAAAAAATCAGGTTCTGGCAAATCTTTTTTTTTGGGCCCGATCTAGTGATGACGCTGGATTGGGGGCATATTGTCACGGCTGCGTCAGGTTTGACAGACAGTCATTCTGGATCCGGCTGTAGAAGGTCGCTGAGCTTGGCCTTGCAGACACCTTCTTGATCCTTTTATCATCCCTATCTCTCTAGGCAGCGGTGATCTCCACCTTCTGCTGCTAACTGACACACCCTTGCTGGATCTTTAAATACACTCAGTTTCTCCAGAGAGTTGCTGGTGATAGAGTTAATTCCGCTGTTCAGGTCTGGAATTCTAGCAGTCAGCTAGATTCTCCACGGAGTTGATTTGTAGATTGTAGTTGTCATCTCTCTGGTGTCTTCTCAAAGCTAAGTGTATCCCTTAGTATGTATTCCTTGTTTGTCTTTAGTTGCAGTGCGGCTGACTAGTGCTCACCCTTCCCCCTCCCTACCTAGGGCCTAGCTCTAGGGTCAGCCAGGGCTAAGGTATCCTGCTCGACAATAGGTGCAGAAGCTATTTAGGGACAATAGGGGATTTACGGTGTTGTTAGATCTGTTTAGGGGTCTCCACACCCCCTTTCACTAGTTGCTGGGCTTCCCCCCTTTTCCCATCATCGTACGCTGGGTTCTACCCATACCTAGCATGACATTATCACCAGCCATTTAAAGAAAAAAAAAACTGACTTTTGTTTTGTTTTTTTGTGTTGTTTTTTTTTCGGGTTATTATAGATCCCGTTTCGGTGCTGGCAGAGCAGCTTCTGAGTTTGTCACTGGAGGTGATTGACCTTCGATTAGAGGTCCAGCAGCAACTGCAGCAGCCGCAGACTCTTAGGCTGTGTGCCCACGATGCGTTTTTTAAGCGTTTTTGCAACGGCAATTCTGCTGCAGAAACGCTTAAAAAACGCTTGGTAGAAGGCCTGCCATGTTCCCCAATGATAATCCGCATGTGCTGTGCACATGCTGCGGAAATTTCCGCTGCGGATTATCATTGCGGAAAAAAACGCAGCACTACCAATTATTTTGCGGAAGCGCTGCGTTTTCGCCGCCATTGAGTTGCATTGGAACGCATGTAATCCGCATCACTGGATCTGTACTTGCAGATTACATGCGTTTCAATGTGCGGATGGTACCCGGGTCTGGAGGAGAGGAGACTCTCCTCCGGACCCGTGTACCATAGAACCTGTAAAAAAAGAATAAAATAAAAAATAAATATGATACTTACCTTCTGATGGCCCCCGGGGTCCTTGTCTTTGCTTGCCGGCAGATCGCGGTGGACTGAAGGGCCTGCCATGACGTCATTTAGTCATGTGACGGATCACGCAACCGCTGACGTCGGCAGGTCCTTCAGTGTACCGCGAGCAGCCGGCAAGCCAGGACGGATCGAATAAAGACTCCGGGGGCCATCAGAAGGTAAGTATAGATTTATTTTTTTATTTTTTACCATTCTTTACGGTCACACTATATAAATCCATGCCGTTTTCATGGATTTATATAGTGTGACCAAGTTGTCAAGCACTTTCCAAGTGATGCTAAAATCGCTTGGAAAGCGCTTGTCAACACGCATGCGGAAATGCATGTGAAGAACGCTTCACATCCGCTTGTCCCTGGCAGCAAAAACGCATGTACAATCCGCATGTACAAACCCCATGCGTTTTTTCTGCCAGGGAGATGCAGAAACGCTCAGGAAAAAAGCCGGAGCATTTCTGCATCGTGGGCACATAGCCTTAATGTTGAGGACACTCTGGGTAGGCCAGTCCAGCTTGAAGCCAAAATTGCCCTCCCGGACAGGTTTTCAGGAGGTAGAGACAAGTTGTTTGTATTTAAAGAAGCTTGTAAGTTGTATTTTAAGCTTCGACCCTACTCCTCTGGAGATGAGGAGCAGCGAGGGAGGATTGTGATCTCACTGTTGCAAAGAGATCCTCAATCCTCGTCTTTCTCTTTGCCACAGGGCTCTGCTTGCCTCAGATTGGTTGAAGTATTTTTCGGGGCTCTGGCCCTTATCTATGATGATCCTGACTGAGTCTCCTTGGCTGTATTCAGGCTGCGTCGCCTTCAGCAAGGGAATTGGTCAGTGGAGACTTATAGTTCCGAATTCCGTACATGGGCAAAGGATACCAGATGAAATGACCCGGCTCTTAGGAGCCAATTTTGTTAGGGCCTTTCAGAAGGAGGCTGCCATGTCATTGGCCGTATGCATGAATAGACGCCTTCAGGATAGCTGGGTGAGACCACCTTCTCCTGAGCCCCCTTTTCGTGGCAACCCCCCTTTGCCAGGGGGGCGGTGTGGGGGTGAAACTGTACTTATGGAGTTGGAGGAACCCATGCAGTTAGGGAAAGCTACTGCGTCACATATTTCCCCTGAAATCTGCAAGAGAAAGTGGGTGTGTTTTTTTGTGGTAAAAAGGAACATTTTATTGTGGTCTGTCCCTCGGTTCCTAAGCAAAAAGAAACTCGATTTACCCTTGGTAGTGTGGAGTTGGATAATCAGGGAGAGTGTTTGTCTTCAATATGCAGTTCTCAGTTTTTCCTGACGGTAGAGGTGGTGCTAGAGAGCAGGACTGAGAAAATTTCTGTGTTTGTGGACAGTGGAGCTGGAGTCAGCATGGTTGATGCTGGGTTTGTGAGAACTCATGGGTTTACTTGCTGTATGTTAACTAAGCCCATCCCTATTTATGCCATCGACTCAGCGCCAAATTCTGGAAAGCTTTCTGTATTCGACTGGGGGTGCAATTGTCTTTTTCTTCTGCCTTCCACCCTCAGTCGAATGGACAGATCGAACGCATTAATCAGAATTTGGAGACTTACCTCAGGTGTTTTGTCTCCGAGAACCTGGAGGATTTGGCATCCTACTTACCGTTGGCCGAGTATGCTATTAATAATCATCGCCAAGAATCTACTGGCAGATCAACTTTCTTTGGTGCATACGGTTTTCATCCACAGTTTGGTACCTTTAGTGGGGGAGGGGCTTGGGGAGTTCCGGAGGAGGAACGTTTTGGTTCGTCGCTCTTTTCTGTGTGGCGGGGGGTTCAGAGTAATTTGAAAATCATGGGAGACATATACAAAAGTATGGCTGGCAGGAAACACTCGCCAGGTCCAGACCTAAGTGTGAATGACTTTGTGTGGTTGTCTACCTGAAATATCAAGTTGAAGGTTCCATCGTGTAAGCTGGGGCCTTTATTGGTCCTTATAAAATAACCACCGTCATTAACCCTGCAGCGTTTTGTCTTGAGTTGCCTCAGGCTCTTAGATCCACAATGTGTTTCACAAGTCTCTGCTCAAGAAGTATGTGGTACCTCTTAAGTCCTCCCCCTGCTCGTGCCCCCAATCATGGTTAATGGCAATTGGAGTTCCAAATTTCGAAGATTGTGGATTCTCGTCTTCAACGTCGTTCCCTTCAGTACTTGGTGCACTTGAGTGATTATGATCCAGAGGAAAGGATGTTTGTATCAGCATCGGAGGTGAATGTCCCTAGGTTGGTTCATTCTTTCCATGCCTCTCAGCCAGAGAAACTTGGTCCTGAGTGTTCGAAACCCACTCGTAGAAGGGGGGTACTGTCACGGCTGTGTCAGGTTTGACAGACAGTCATTCTGGATCTGGCTGTAGAAGGTCACTGCGCTTGGCCTTACAGACACCTTCTTAATCCTTTCATCATTCCTCCCTCTCTAGGGCCCAGAAGTGATCTCCACCTTCTGCTGCTAATTGACACGCCCTTGCTGGATCTTTAAATATACTCAGTTTCTCCAGAGAGTTGCTGGTGATAGAGTTAATTCCTCTGTTCAGGTCTGGAATTCTAGCAGTCGGCTAGATTCTCCTTGGAGTTCCTTTGTGGATTGTAGTCGTCATCTCTCTGGTGTCTTCTCAAAGCTAAGTGTATCCCCTTGTATATTTCCCTTGTTAGTCTTTAGTTGCAGTGGGGCTGACTAGTGCTCACCCCTCCCCCTCCCTACCTAGGGCCTAGCTTTAGGGTCAGCCAGGGCTAAGGTATCCTGATCGGCGATAGGTGCAGAACCTATTTAGGGACAATAGGGGAGTCAGGGTGTTGTTAGATCTGCTCAGGGGTCTCCACTCCTCCTTTCCCTAGTTACTGGGCTTCCCCCCTTTTCTCATCGTCGTATGCTGGGTTCTTCCCATACCTAGCATGACACATATGTACAGCATATTAGAATGCTGTATATCAGGGCTGAAAGGTGATGGTCTTATCTCACATGGGACAAACCTGGTGACAGGTTCCCTGTAAGTAAATTATGCTATAAAAACAATACTGGAATGACAGAATGTCATACAATCTCTAAAAGAGTGTCTGTGATCTGTAGAGGCAAGTTCAGCAGTACCATTCATATTACAAAATCTTTCTTATTATCCTACCTAGACATGTAGGCAGTTTTAAATTAGAGACATAAAATAGTAATATTGTGATTGCTAAAGTAGAGCTGTTTTATCAAATAATGCTAATGAAGTTTATGGTGTTGCATCTTGTAGGAAATAAAACTGTTAAAATAAATATAAGTACGCTCTTACTTGCTTTAATTGTGCGAAGCTTGAAAATAACGTCACATAGAAAACATTAATCCACTATACCAATATAACCTCGATAAGTCAAAAAATCAACATTTCTCAAGCTGGTACCTCTTAACATATGGTAATATGTAGAATGTTTGTTATACAGGTGCTTCTCACAAAATTAGAATATCCTTAAAAAATGTTATTTATTTCAGTTCTTCAATACAAAAGTGAAACTCATATATTATATAGAGTCATTACAAACAGAGTGATCTATTTCAAGTGTTTATTTCTGTTAATGTTGATGATTATGGCTTACAGCCAATGAAAACACAAAAGTCATTATCTCAGTAAATTAGAATACTTTATAACAACAGCTTGAAAAATGTTTTTAAAATCCGAAATGTTGGCATACTGAAATGTATGTTCAGTAAATGCACTCAATATTTGGTCGGGGCACCTTTTGCTTCAATTACTGCATCAATGCGGCGTGTCATGGAGGCGATCAGCCTGTGGCACTGCTGAGGTGTTATGGAAACCCAGGTTACTTTGATAGCAGCCTTCAGCTCGTCTGCATTGTTGGGTCTGGTGTCTCTCATCTTCCTCTTGACAATACCCCATAGATTCTCTATGAGGTTAAGGTCAGGCGAGTTTGCTGACCAATCAAGCACAGTGATACTGTTGTTTGTAAACCAGGTATTGGTACTTTTGGCAGTGTCGACAGGTGACAAGTCCTGCTAGAGAATGAAATTTCCATCTCCAAAAAGCTTGTTGGCAGAGGGAAGCATGAAGTGTTCTAAAATTTACTGGTAGACGGCTGCGCTGACTTTGGTCTTGATAAAACACAGTGGACCTACACCAGCAGATGACATGGCTCCCCAAACCATCACTGATTGTGGAAACTTCACACTAGACCGCAAGCAGCTTGGATTGTGGCCTCTCCACTCTTCCTCCAGACGCTGGGACCTTTATTTCCAAAAGAAATGCAAAATGTATTTTCATCTGAAAACAACACCTTGGACCACTGAGCAACAGTCCAGGTCTTTTTTTCCTTGGCCCAGGTAAGACGCTTCTGGCATTGTCTATTGGTCATGAGTGGCTTGACACAAGGAATGTGACACTTGTAGCCCATGTCCTGGATACGTCTGTGTGTGGTGGCTCTTGAAGCAATGACTCCAGCAGCAGTCCACTCCTTGTGAATCTCCCCCAAATTTTTGAATGGCCTTTTCTTAACAATCCTTTCAAGGCTGCTGTTATCCTGGTTGCTTGTGCACCTTTTTCTACCACACTTGTTCCTTCCACTCAACTTTCCATTAATATGCTTGGATACAGCACCCTGTGAACAGCCAGCTTCTTTAGCAATGACCTTTTGTGGCCTCCTTGTGGAGTATGTCAATGACTGCCTTCTGGACATCTGTCAAGTCAGCAGTCTTCCCCATGATTGTGGAAAGTACTGAAACAGACTAAGGGACCTTTTTAAACATAGAGGAAGCATTTCCAGGTGTTTTTGTTAACTATTCTAATTTACTGAGATAATGACTTTTGTGTTTTCATTTTCTGTAAGCCATAATCATCAACAGTAACAGAAATAAACACTTGAAATAGATCACTCTGTTTGTAATGGCTCTATATAATATATGAGCTTCACTTTTTGCATTGAAGAACTGAAATAAATAAAATTTTTGATGATATTCTAATTTTGTGAGAAGCACCTGTATATATATATATATATATATATATATATATATATTGTAGGGATTCACTCTCTCTGGTGGGCATTAGGCATTCGGCCTTAGGTAGTGTTCACACAGGCTGGCAATGCAGTTTTGGACCAAACACGTGTCATTTTTATTGCTTTCCATAAGTTACACAGCACCAAAGCAAAATCATAAACATAAATCCTTAGCCTTGTCCAGGCGCTAACAAAACAGAACAGACTATGGCTACTTACACATGGCTGAGCTAACCCCAGCTCGGTCACACAAAACTGCTAATGTCCTTAGCAACCACTGATACTGGGTGGGGGAGGGGGACAGATATAGGGCTGATTCAGGAGTTCAGTAAGGTACGTGGCCCCAGCATCTTCACCATCAGAAGTAATCTGGGGAGCAGGGGCAGCTAGGGCGCCCCTAGTGTTAGGGACAAAAATGTCTTATTTTTTGTGTGCTGAGCTGACAGTTTTATTGATACCAATTTGGGATACATATCACGTTTTATCACTTTTTATTGCAATTTTTATGGACGTGTGATGATGGAAATAAGCAATTTTGGCATTTGGATTATATTTCTGTTTATGACATCTACTATATAGGTTAATTTTGATAAACCAGTCATTAAAGGACATGGTAATACCAAATATGTTTATTTTATTTTTTTTTTCTTTATGTTTAATGGCAGAGAAGGTTCCTTTAGGGGACTTGAACCTGCGATCAGTCGATTGCTTTTATTATACTATACTATATATAATACTATTATACTATAGTATTGCGGTATATAGTGAAAATCATGTTCTTTTATAAAACTCATATGAGAAGCAACATGGCAGCTACATGGGCTCTCAGAGACACAATGGCATCACACGGGGCCAGTGGGCGCAAGCACCAGCAATCATGACATTTAAACTTTGCTGTCAGACATTGACAGCGACATTTAGTTAGCAGTATAGGAGCTCAGATCCGGCCACTGATGTTAGACACAGATGTCAGCTATGTAACATAGCTGGCAACGACTGTATGTGGCGGTAGCTCACCTCCTCCACCAGTATGGAATTATGCGTTAAAGGGTTAAGATGCTGGCCCCCTGTGGTGTGTTTATGAAGAGCCAAAACTACTTTAAGGTTAAGTGCCCACGTAGCGTTTTTGTAGCGTCTTTGCGGTGTTTTTACGGCTGCGAAAACGCTTGTAAAACAGTCTGCCATGCAAAGCAATGTGAATTCGGATGTGCTGTGCACGTGATGTGCTAATTTGCGCGCCGAATTCGCATTGCATTGCAAAACGCAGCATGACCATTTCTACCGCGATTACGCTGCAAATTCGCGGCCATTGAGGAACATTGAAACGCAGCAAACCCACAGGCATATGTGAATTTGCTGCCTTTCAATTAAATTCAATGGCCGCGAATTTGCGGCGTAATCGCGGTGCGTGTGGTACCCAGGATGAAGAGGAGACTACAACTCCTCTTCATCCCGGCTACCACGCGGTGAAAAAAAGAAATAAAAAAGTTAAAAATAAACAAAACCTGTATATTCACCTCTCCGACGGCCCCCGGTCTGCTCCCGGCCACGTCCTCTCTCCTTGGCGTCCCGCAGTGTACTGTCAGAACCTGCGGTGACGTCATTTAGTCACCTGATGGTCACGCGACCGCGGACGCCGGCGGTCAGGTGATGGTCGCGTGACCATGTGCTGACTAAATGACGTCACCGCAGGTCCTGACAGTACACTGCGGACGCCGAAGAGAGAGGATCGCAGGATCGCCGCCGGGAGCAGACTGGAGGAGACCGGAGAGGTTAATATACAAGTTTTTTTTTTTTTTTTACTTTTTAATTCTCTTTTTTTTTTACTATAGATGCTGCATTTAAAGCATCAGTTGTTCATGGTTGCATGGATTTATATTGTGTGACCAACTTGTCAAGCACTTTTCCAAGTGATGCTCAAATTCGCATGTAAAAACGCTGAAAAAACGCTTCTCTCTGGCAGAAAAAACGCATGTAAATCTGCATGCGTTTTTTTCTGCCAGAGAGAGGCAAAAACGCTCTGCATCACATCTGCTTCGTGGACACATAGTCTAACTGTCATGACTTATGAGCATATACAGTACTATTTGCTATGGCTAATTGCACCTAGAATTTTTTAGGTGTATAATGATCATGAGTTATACCTCCAACTTTCGATATTTTTTTCTTTTGGGAAGTATGTGCAGCACAGGTTCAGACATTTTAGCTAAGGCCCTTAGAGCAACATAAAAATACCTAGTATAAAATGAGATGAGAGAATATAGGAGAAGTGATAACTGATTTTCTGTCACTGTTAGTACACCCTGCTTATCACTGATTCTTTACACATATAGGCCTTAGATTGAACAAAATAAAACTTACGTGTCTTAATAAAATTTCTAAGCTTTTCTAAATTCCCATTGAATTAATGAAATGATTGCTCAATATCAATAACAGATTTTCCATATATATATATATATATATATATATATATAAATATATATATATATATATATATATATATACATCTATACAGGTGCATCTCACTAAATTAGAATATCATCAAAAAGTTAATTTATTTCAGTTCTTCAATACAAACAGTGAAACTCATATATTATATAGAGTCATTACAAACAGAGTGATCTATTTCAAGTGTTTATTTCTGTTAATGTTGATGATTATGGCTTACTACCAATGAAATCACAAAAGTCATTATCTCAGTAAATTAAAATAATTAACAAAAAACACATACAAAGGCTTCCAAAGCGTTTAAAAAGGTCTGTTTCAGTAGGCTCCACAATCATGGGGAAGACTGCTGACTTGACAGATGTCCAGAAGGCAGTCATTGACACACTCCACAAGGTCCCAGAGTTCCAATTTTCATTTGGAAATCAAGGTCCCAGAGTCTGGAGGAAGAGTGGAGAGGCCACAATCCAAGCTGCTGGAGGTCTAGTGTGAAGTTTCCACAATCAGTGATGGTTTGGGGAGCCATGTCACCTGCTGGTGTAGGTCCACTGTGTTTTATCAAGACCAAAGTCAGCGCAGCTGTCTAGCAGGAAATTTTAGAGCACTCCATGCTTCCCTCTGCCGACAAGCTTTTTGGAGATGGAAATTTCATTCTCCAGCAGGACTTGTCACCTGTCCACACTGCCAAAAGTACCAATACCTGGTTTACAAACAACAGTATCACTGTGCTTGATTGGCCAGCAAACTCACCTGACCTTAACCCCATAGAGAATCTATGGGGTATTGTCAAGAGGAAGATGAGATACACCAGACCCAACAATGCAGACGAGCTGAAGGCTGCTATCAAAGCAACCTGGGCTTCCATAACACCTCAGCAGAGCCACAGGCTGATCGCCTCCATGACATGCCACATTGATGCAGCAATTGATGCAAAAGGTGCCCCGACCAAGTATTGAGTGCATTTACTGAACATACATTTCAGTATGCCAACATTTCGGATTTTAAAAATATTTTTCAAGCTTGTGTTATAAAGTATTCTAATTTACTGAGATAATGACTTTTGTGTTTTCATTGGCTGTAAGCCATAATCATCAACATTAACAGAAATAAACACTTGAAATAGATCACTCTGTTTGTTATGACTCTATATAATACACGGTGTGCCGAATTATTAGGCAAGTTGTATTTTAGAGGATTATTTTTGTTATTGTTCAACAACTATGTTCTCAATCAACCCAAAAGACTCATAAATATCCAAGCTTAATATTTTTGGAAGTTGGAGTGGTTTTTTTTTAGTTTTGGCTATCTTAGGAGGATATCTGTTTGTGCAGGTAACTATTACTGTGCAGAATAATTAGGCAAATTAATAAAAACCAAATATAATCCCATCTCACTTGTTTATTTTCACCAGGTAAACCAATATCAGCGTACAAAATTTAGAAATAAACATTTCTGACATGCAAAAACAAAAACCAAAAAAATTAGTGATCAATATAGCCACCTTTCTTTATGATGACACTCACCAGCCTTTCATCCATAGATTCTGTCAGTTGCTTGCTCTGTTTTCAATCAACATTGCGTGCAGCAGCCACCACAGCCTCCCAGACACTGTTCCGAGAGGTGTACTGTTTTCCCTCCCTGTAGATCTCACATTTTATGATGGACCACCGGTTCTCTATGGGGTTCAGATCAGGTGAACAAGGGGGCCATGTCATTATTTTTTCTTCTTTTAGACCTTTACTGGCCAGCCACACTGTGGAGTAGTTGGATCCCTGTGATGGAGCATTGTCCTGCATGAAAATCATGTTTATTTTGAACGATACCGACTTCTTCCTGTACCACTGCTTGAAGAAGTTGTCTTCCAGAAACTGGCAGTAGGTCTGGGAGTTGAGCTTCACTCCATCCTCAACTCGAAAAAGTCCCACAAGTTCAACTTTGATGATACCAGCCCATACCAGTACCCCACCTCCACCTTGCTGGCGTCTGAGTCGGAGTGGAGCTCTCTGCCCTTTACTGATCCAGCCTCTGGCCCATCCATCTGGCCCATCAAGAGTCACTCTCATTTCATCAGTCCATAGAACCTTTGAAAAATCAGTCTTAAGATATTTCTTGGCCCATTCTTGACGTTTTATCCTATCTTTCTTGTTCATAGGTGGTCATTTTTCAGCCTTCCTTACCTTGGCCATGTCCCTGAGTATCGCACACCTTGTGCTTTTTGATACTCCAGTAATGTTGCAGCTCTGAAATATGTCAAAACTGGTAGCGAATGGCATCTTGGCAGCTTCACGCTTGATTTTCCTCAATTCATGGGCAGTTATTTTGCGCCTTTTTTGGGCAACACGCTTCTTGCGACCCTGTTGGCTATTTGCCATGAAACGCTTGATTGTACGGTGATCACGTTTCAAAAGTTTGGAAATTTCAAGACCGCTGCATACCTCTGCAAGACATCTCACAATTTTGGACTTTTCAGAGCGCGTCAAATCTCTCTTCGGACCCATTTTGCCAAAGGAAAGGAAGTTGCCTAATAATTAAGCACACCTTATATAGGGTGTTGATGTCATTAGTCAACACCCCTCCTCATTACAGAGATACACATCACCAGATTTACTTAATTGGTAGTTGGCTCTCAAGCCTATGCAGCTTGGAGTAGGACAACATGTATAAAAAGTATCATGTGATCAAAATACTCATTTGCCTAATAATTCTGCACACAGTGTATATGAGTTTCACTTTTTGTATTGAAGAACTGAAATAAATTAACTTTTTGGTGATATTCTAATTTAGTGAAATGCACCTGTATATATACATATAGTGCCTTGAAAAAGTATTCATTTATTCATGTTGAGGCCACAAGCTTAAATATATTTTACTGGGATTTTATGTGAGAAACCAAGACAAATTAGCAAGTATTTGTGAAGTATAAAGGAAATGACAGAAGGTTTTCTATTTATTTTGAAAAAATAAATCTAAATATATCTATATAAAAATTGTGAAGTACATTTGTATTCAGCCCCCTGTAGTTTGATACCCTTAAATAAAATCCTGAGTGAACAATTGCCTCCAGCAGTCACATAATTAGTAAACTAAGTCAACCTGTGTTTAATTTATTCTCAGTATAACTGAAGATATTCTGCTAAGGCCTCAGAGGGTTGTTGGAAAACATTAGGGATCAAATAGCATCATCAAAACCAAGGAACACACAAGAAAGGTCAAGTATAAAGTTGTGGAGAAGAGTAAAGCAGGTTAGGTTATAAAAAAATAGCTCAAACTCTGAACATCTGATGCACTGTTCAATCCATCATCCACAACTGCAAACCTACTGTCACGTAGTGAAAAGGGACTGTGGGCACCTACCCGATCCCTCCACCTAGGGGTGCCCTAGGCTATCCCTGTTCCCTGGATTACCCGGGATGGTGCAGATGCTGTGATCTCATACCTTGTTATGCTCCTATCTTACCCTTATCTGTTCCCTCTCCCAGCAAGGAAGGTGTGAAGCTGATGTGTATAGGCAAACACTAACCAGACAGAAAGGGGTAAACAGACAGGGATAAAAGAAAACTACAATCATACAAATACACTCACAAAAAAACAGAGTGGGAAACAGTGGAGGAATAGGAAGGAAGAAACCATATAGGAGAGGGTAAGGAAAAACAAGCAAACCAATTCCGCCCAGCAATCTCCTGAAAAACTCTCCAACCGCCTACTCCAAACACAGAACTCTCTCATTTAACTCCAAACCAGATAGTGGTAACTATCACTGGCAAGGTCAGAAGCAAGGAGTAGGGTTCTTATACCTGCTGGGAGTATCGAACGCAGAACAGCTGATACAACCCAAGACAGAGAACTCCATGAGTCCAACTAATCAGTTTAATCCTTGCAGCACCAGAGCAAATAAAGACAGAACTGCTAATAGGATAGTAAAGCCGTTCTAACTACTGCAGGTGTATGTGTCACCAGAGGCTGCGATCATCTAACCCCACTCTGTCACGGAATCCCCGTGACACCTACCAAGATATTGCCGTCCACCAAATCTGACATCCACCAAATCTGACATCCCAAGCAAGGAGATCACTAATTAGAGAAGCAGCCAAACGACCATGGTCACTCTGGAGGAGCTGCAGAAATCCACAGCTCAGCTGGGAGAATCTGTCCACAGGACAACTATTTGTTGTACACTCCACAAATCTAGCATTTATGAAAGAGTGGCAAGAAGAAAGCCATTTTTGAAAGCAAGTAAGAAGTACCGGTTATAGTTTGCAAAAAGCCATGTAGGGAACATAGCTAGCAAGTGGAAGAAGGTGCTCTGGTCAGATTAGACCAAAGTAGATTTTTTTTCCAGGATTTAAACCTGTTAGAGGCTTCAAAAGATTAAGACTGGGGCGTAGGTTCACCTTCCAGCAGGACAGCGACCCTAAACCTACTGCCAAAGCTACAATGGATGGTTTAGATCAAAGCATATTCATGAGTCACAGGCCAGACCTAAATCCCATTGAGAATCTGTGGCAAGACTTCATAATTGCTGTTCACAGACAATCTCCATCCAATCTCACTGAGCTAGAGCTAGTTTGCAAAGAATGGGCAAAATTCTATACACAGCCATCTATACACAGCAGGATGCTGCACGTAGCCATCCATACACAGCAGGATGCCGCACGTAGCCATCTATACACAGCAGGAGGCTGCAGGGTGCCATCTATACACAGCAGGAGGCCGCACGTAACCATCTATACACAGCAGGAGGCCGCATGGTGCCATCTATACACAGCAGGATGCAGCACGTAGCCATCTATACACAGCAGGAGGCTGCAGGGTGCCATCTATACACAGCAGGAGGCCGCACGTAACCATCTATACACAGCAGGAGGCCGCATGGTGCCATCTATACACAGCAGGATGCAGCACGTAGCCATCTATACACAGAAGGAGGCCGCACGTAGCCATCTATACATGGCGGGAGGCCGCATGTAGCCATCTATACACAGCGGGAGGCCGCACGGCACCATCTATACACAGCGAGAGGCCGCACGTAGCCATCTATACACAGCGGGAGGCCGCACAGCGCCCCCCAGATACAGTGGGAGGTTGCACGGTGCCCCCCCAGAGACAGCAGGAGGCCCCATGTAGCCATCTATGCACAGCGGGAGGCCACATGGCGCCCCCCCAGATACAGCGGGAGGCCGCACGGCGCCCCTTCAGAGACAGCGGGAGGCCGCACAGTGTCCCCCCAGAGACAGCAGGAGGCGGCACGGTGCCCCCCCAGAGACAGCGAGAGGCCGCACTGCACCCCCCCAGAGACAGCGGAAGGCCGCATGCAGTCATGCATACACACAAACATATACGGACATATACATACACGCATAAACACATTTGAAACACCAAAATACATATAAACAGACATCACACAATGATATCTGCCTGTGTAGCGCCCCGAGGGTTCGGTCGCTACAGAGGTATTGCATCTTAGCCAGATGTGCGATATCTCACTTCCAGGTAAGGATGGAGTGTGGATCAGGACCCTGACACCTGCATGCATTACTGTTATGTTCTGCTACCAGAGCTAAGGAAAGAGAGGAGATCTGTCCCTACGATAGAACTCAGCTGAATCCCTACGATGTAACAGGGAACCTGATCCTGCGATCAGACCTGCTAAAGTCCTAAGCTAGTCTGTACGGAGACCTATAGATGTGGGGAAGGAATCCCTACAAGTACTAAGGACTGGGAGGAAAATGGGACACCTCCTAACAGAAATAGTAGCAGACAGACAAACAAACAAAATATATAGAACAAAGAGGTCCGTAGACCAAGCAAACTAACAGAGTTAGATACAGAGCACAGGCTAGCTAGAAAGTAGTTATACAATGAAGTCCAGCAAAACCAGAAGGGCGGAGCAGGATTAAATAGGCCAACGAGGTCATGTGACCAGGAAAGGAAAAAACCTAAGAGCAAGGTTCTAACAGTACCCCCCCTTCTAAGAGGATCCTCCGGATCCCCTAGGACCAGGCTTATCAGGAAATCTCCTGTGAAACGCTCTGATAAGTCTGGACGCGGAAACATCATCTGACCTCACCCAAGAGTTATCCTCGGGTCCGAAACCTTTCCAGGCCACCAGATACTGCAAACTACCTCTATACCGTCTAGAGTTAAGGATGCGAGAAATTTCATATTCCCCGTCCTCCACCACCGGAGGAACAGAGGCAGAGGCGTCACCATCCGACACAACAGCTTTTTTTAACAGAGAGACATGAAATACCGGATTAATTCTCCAGGAGGTAGGAACCTCCAACCTAACAGCAGATTGGTTGACAACCTGAAGCACCTTAAAGGGCCCTACAAACTTGGGACCCAATTTCTTAGAAGGAATCCTCAACCGCAGATTCCTAGAGGACAACCAAACCATGTCACCAACAGCGAACAAAACCTCCTGTCGTTTCCTATCAAAGTAGTCTTTAGATTTTCTGTTGGCCTCCTGAAGATTACCACGCACATCCGTCCAAACTCTCTCCAAATCACCGGAAAAATTCTCCTCCTCAGGCACGGCAGATCCCAACTTGGAGAACGACCCAAACGACGGATGTCTCCCAGAACAACAAAAAAAAAGCGAACAACCAAGCAGAAGAAGATGTATGATTGTTCAAAGCAAATTCAGCAAGTGGCAGATACTCAGACCACCCCTCTTGATTGTCTGCCACAAAACAACGCAAGAACTGCTCAACATCCTGGTTTTTCCTTTCTGTCTGGCCATTAGATTCAGGATGATATCCGGACGAGAACGACAGATGAACTCCCAACCTGTCACAAAAGGCACGCCAAAAACGAGCCACGAACTGAGGACCCCTATCAGAAACAATGTCAGTAGGAACGCCATGAAGTCTGACAATTTCCTTGACAAAGGCCTTAGCGAGAGTTTTAGCGCAGGGCAGTTTGACGAAGGGAACCAAGTGACACATCTTGCTAAAACGGTCCACGACCACCCAGATGACAGTAAAACCCTCAGAGGGGGGAAGGTCAGTTATAAAGTCCATAGCCAAATGTGTCCAAGGAGCACTAGGAACCTCCAAAGGACAAAGCAACCCCGCAGCAGGAGTATGTGAGGACTTAGATCTAGCACATATAGTACATTGACGCACCCACTTAATGACTTCCTTCTGCCATCCAGGCCACCAAAAACTGTGACCCACCAGTCTCTTGGTCTCAGAGATTCCGGGATGACCTGCCAACCGAGATTCGTGACACTCAATAAACAAATCTCTCCTAAAGGTCCCAGGCACAAACAACCTCCCATGAGGAGTGTTAGATGGGGCATTCTCCTGTGCTTTAAGAATCTCATCTTCCAAAACGGAGTCCAAAGCAGCTATCACAACACCTTCTTGTAAAATGTTTTCCTCTTTCTCAGCACCGACTATGGGAGAAAAACTGCGAGACAAGGCATCCGCCTTAACATTCTTAGTACCAGGGATGTAAGTAACGGAGAAATTAAACCGCGAGAAAAACAGTGCCCACCTAGCCTGACGGGCATTCAGGCGCTTGGCAGCATCAAGATATATCAGATTTTTATGATCCGTAAGAACCTGAACGGGAAATTCCGCACCTTCCAAGAAGTGGCGCCAGTGTTCAAATGCGAGTTTAATAGCCAATAATTCCCGATTACCAATATCGTAATTCAGTTCAGTCTCCGAAAATTTTTTTGAAAAAAAGGCACAGGGATGTAATCCATCCCCGTTATCCTGAGACAATACTGCGCCAACCCCCACCGAAGAAGCATCAACCTCAACCAAAAACGGCTTAGTCACATCAGGCTGCATAAGGATGGGAGCAGAGGTGAACCTCTCCTTGAGATACACAAAAGCTTCAATGGCCTCAGAAGACCACTGAACCGCATCAGCACCTTTCCTGGTGAGATCGGTCAGAGGTTTGACAATACTAGAAAAATTTTTTATGAATTTTCTATAATAATTGGCGAAACCTAAAAACCTCTGTATCGATTTCAAACCAATAGGCCTAGGCCATTCCTGTACAGCTTGATCTTTAACCGGGTCCATCTCAAAACCTTTGCTGGAGATAATGTAACCCAAAAAACTAATTCTCTGTACAGCGAACTCACATTTCTCCAGCTTAGCAAAAAGCGAATTGTCCATTAACAATTGTAATACCTCACGTACGCTCCGCCAATGAGACTCCAGATCCGGCGAATAAATCAAAATGTCATCCAAATACACAACCACATTTTTGCCGATCAAAGGTCTAAGAATGTCATTAATAAGATTCTGAAAAAATGCAGGAGCATTAGTAAGACCAAAAGGCATAACCAGATTCTCAAAATGACCCACAGGAGTGTTAAAAGCAGTCTTCCATTCGTCACCCTCCTTCATGCGCAACAGATTGTATGCCCCCTTAAGGTCAATTTTAGAGAACCACTTGGCCCCCATTAACTGGTTAAACAGATCAGGAATCAATGGCAGTGGGTAAGGATTGCGTACAGTAATTTTGTTAATCTCACGAAAATCCAGACAAGGACGTAAACCGCCGTCCTTTTTTTTTACAAAAAAAAATCCAACCGCCACAGGAGACTTAGAGGGCCTAATGTGACCGGCGGCCAAACTTGTCTGTATGTATTCCTCCAAAGCCTTCCTCTCAGGAATAGTAAGGTTAAATAAACGACTTTTAGGAAGAGTCGCTCCAGGGACAAATTCAATAGAACAATCATAGTCTCTATGGGGAGGCAAAACCTGCGATTCCTTCTCAGAAAAAAACTCTCCAAAAATCCTGAATAGGAACAGGCAATTCTCCCCTATCCAAAGCTGCAATACGCCCGTTACAACACTTGTCATAACATTTATGGCTCCAGGATTTAATTTCATTGGTAGACCAATCCAGTACAGGATTGTGAAATTTTAACCAGGGCAATCCCAATATTACTGGAGAAGGCAAGTTATTCAAAACTACCAAATCCAATTTCTCATGGTGAACACCATTAATAGTGAGAGGAAATTCACAGACCTTGAGAGTAATATTCTTCAAAGGGGAACCATCCACAGAAACCACAGCAATGGGGGATGATAAAGGTTCGGGTTTTAAATTGAGTCTTTCCAAGAATCCCCCATCAATTACATTCAGAGTAGATCCACAATCAACAAACACCCGAAATTCCATTAATTTTTCCTGAGCAATCGTGGAAGCAGCTAAAAATACACCCTTGGAATTTAGACAGGCAATACGGGCATGACTGACCATTTTTTTTTCTTTCTTCATACGAAGCTCACAGCCTTTAATCAAATGACCAGATTTTCCACAATAGAAACACAAGCCTTCAGAAAATCGACGATCTTTTTCTTGAGAGCGAGGTGCCACCGATCCAATCTCCATCGATTCACCACTGTTAGTACACACATTCTCATAACCAGAAACTGACATAGCAGAGGATTTGCTCTCATTAACCCTTGCACGCAGTCTCCTATCCACCCGTATAGCTAATTGCATAGCCTGTTGCAAATCTTCAGGTGTAGGATAAGCAATTAGCAGGTCTTTAACCCTTTCATTGAGCCCAGCAAGAAATAGACTTTTCAGAGCAGAATCGTTCCACCCTGTTTGAGTAGACCAACGACGGAAATGAGTACAATATTTTTCCACATCACCTGATCCCTGTCTCAAACGTCTCAACTCAGTCTCAGCTGATGCGACACGGTCAGGATCATCATATAATAGTCCCAAAGCAGAAAAAAAACTATCCACTGATCTGAAGCATGTATCACTAGGTTGCAAAGAAAAGGCCCACTCCTGAGGCTCTTTGCGCAAAAGTGACATTATGAACCCTATGCGCTGGGATTCATCCCCAGAGGACTTGGGTCTCAAACGAAAATACAATAAGCAAGCATTTTTAAATGAAAAAAATTCTCGGTGTTCACCAAAAAATAAATCCGGCAAACATACCTTAGGCTCCAAGAAATGTGCTCCAGGACAGTTACTCACGTGCTGACGGAGCTCGGCCACCTCCAGAGAGAGTCCCTGCAGGCGATGAGCCAAATCCTGAACCGACACCATGATGGAACAGAAAAATCTTTCCTTAGAGAATTTGCAGGCTGGACTTACTGTTATGTTCTGCTACCAGAGCTAAGGAAAGAGAGGAGATCTGTCCCTACGATAGAACTCAGCTGAATCCCTACGATGTAACAGGGAACCTGATCCTGCGATCAGACCTGCTAAAGTCCTAAGCTAGTCTGTACGGAGACCTATAGATGTGGGGAAGGAATCCCTACAAGTACTAAGGACTGGGAGGAAAATGGGACACCTCCTAACAGAAATAGTAGCAGACAGACAAACAAACAAAATATATAGAACAAAGAGGTCCGTAGACCAAGCAAACTAACAGAGTTAGATACAGAGCACAGGCTAGCTAGAAAGTAGTTATACAATGAAGTCCAGCAAAGCCAGAAGGGCGGAGCAGGATTAAATAGGCCAACGAGGTCATGTGACCAGGAAAGGAAAAAACCTAAGAGCAAGGTTCTAACAATTACACCACATTTCCAGGGGGCAGGGCGACCGATATGCTCCAAGTGGAGCACGACAGTCCCTGTCCCTGGCTGGAGTGGGGGGAGGGAACACCGAGGAAGGGGGGACCCAGTAGTGCATAGGAGAGAGAGGGCAGTTCCTGGGTGCACTGAGGAGGAGGTATAAAAGGTGGGCACCATCTTAGTTCAGGGAGTCCAGTCAGAGGAGAAGACAGGGAGCAGAGGCTCAGACCGAGCTCTGCTCCGCAGGCAGGCCTGGGAGAGTGGCCAGAGCCTGGAGGAAGGAGAAGGAAGGAAGAGGAGCGGAGGAGGCTCCAGGAACAAGGAACGAAGGGACCCCAGGGGTGTGGACCGGCGAATCTACCTGCATAGGGGGGTCAGGCCAAAGGGGGAGACCGGTCCCCGAAACTAGTGGAGGCGGGGAACTACCCTCAGCTAGAAACTGGAGGCTGTGACATTTTATGTGGCGCAGCCCCTCGCTACACCCGCTAGGAAGGCACCACATAGGGTCAGGGAAACGGCACCAACGTTTACCCGAGAAGACCCGAGGCAGCCGGACAGAAACGAGGTCACTGGCAGGGTATGACAGGCCAGAGAAAGGACACACAAAGGGGGTCCTGTGAAATGCTCCAAAGTTATCTGGGAGTAGGCCGAGCCCCTCACCTGGTGAGCACAGTGCGATGTGGGACGTTATGACCAGCTGGAGTAACGTGGATAAAGAACTGTGAGTAAATACCCTGGACTGCATTACAGGACTCTGTGTCGTTACTGCTGCTCCTGCGCACCATCACCCCCAACATCCGCACTCGCTGCCCTGAGGCTATACTCCTCCCATGGGGAGTCATACTACCCTCTGCTGCACCCACAACACCAGCCTCAGCGGTCTGCCCTGCAGCGGCGGTTCACTCTGACCGTAATCCACGGGTGGCGTAGTCGGGCATTCAGCATATAGACTGCCATTTGGTTTGACCGCCCTGGGCACGGACCGGGTCGCCGCCACGGAGACTACAACCCCCAGCGTCCACAAAAGGTCTGGTTCCGGGTATCCCCACACACACACGGCCCAGGGGGCGCGTCACTTGCACACACACACTCACACACACACGCACACACTCACACACACACTCACTCACACGCACTCACATTCACACACTCACACACACACTCACTCACACACACTCACATTCACTCACACACTCACTCACACACTCACCATCCCCCGGCTCGGCTCCAGAGACGTCGTCCAGCTCCTCTCCGGTGCAGCAGTGCAGGGCGCACACTGCATGACGTCACACTAGCAGACACGGCCGCGCACAGGGCCGTGTCTCCTAGCTGTGAAGCGGCCGGGCCAGCACACAGGGAAGTTAAGAAGTGCAGTGCTGGCCCGGCCGAAGAAGAAGCAGCAGCCATGCTCAGCTGCTGCGGGAGCCGTCTGGGGGCCACCCCCTGCCTCTGCCTGCCAATATGTGCCGCATTGGTGCCGGGGCCGCACATAATATAATGAGGGCAATCTGGGCATGGGCCCCCAGAGCCCCGGGCGGTAGCCCAGATTGCCCTCATTATAATCCGCCTATGTGTTGCAGCAACCAAAAACTTGCAATTCTAGCATTTTATTGTTTTCTCTTTATAGTTTTTACAGATCGGGTTCATTAATTTTATATTTTCATAGATCAGACTTTTTTTCTTTTCTTTATTGTTAACTGGGGACAAGGGTGTTGATTAAAATTTTTATATATATATATATATATATATAAATATATATATATATTTATTTTATTTTTATTTTTTATTTTTTTAAAAAGCTTTTTTTCTTTACTTTTACTCTATTTATTAGACCTCTTAGGGGTATTAAACCTGTGATCGTCTGATCGCTTCTACTATATACAACAATATCACAGCATGGCTGTATATATTAAAAATTACTGTTTTATGTGATGCCCAACCACAGGCTTGACATCACAGAGAACACATGACAACCACGAGGACGTTCAGCCGACCCCTGGCTGTCATGTCACAGGGAAGCTGATAGCTGCACCATTTAAGAGGTTAACAGCAGCGATCGGCAGACAAGCCGATTGATGCTGTTAGACGCATATGTCAGCTGTATAATATAGCTGGCATCTGCCCTCTGAGGAGCGAGCTCCGCTTCAAAATCTGCTCCAAAGTCCCTTAAGGGGTTAAGTACCTTAAATTTATACTACATTCAAGTATATTGTATATGGCAGTAATGCAGTTAAAATTTCACATATTTAATGAGTGCTTAAAACTTAGTGCATACAGAGTGCAACTGTATTCTTTGATATATACAGTGGAGTGAAAAAGTGTCTGCCCCCTTCCTGATTTCTTATTCTTTTTCATGTTTGTCCCACTTACATGTTTCAGATCCCAAAATAAATTTAAATATTAGGTCTTTATTATTAAGGGATTAAAAAATCCAAGCCTACAGGGCTCTGTGTGAAAAAGTGTTTGCCCCCCACCTTAAAACATGAATTAACTGTGGTTTATCACATCTTTGGGAAGCTGAGTTCAATTTCCCTAGCCGCACACAGACCTGATTATTGCCACACCTGTTCTCAATCAAGAAATCACTTAAATAGGAGCTGCCTGACAAAGTGAAGTAGACCAAAAGATCCTCAAAAGCAGGAAATCATGCTGCGATCCAAAAAGATTCAGGAACAAATGAGAAACAAAGTAATTGAGATCTATCAGTCTGGAAAGGTTATAAAGCTGATTCTAAAGCTTTGGGACTCCAGCGAACTACTGTGAGAGCCATTATCCACAAATGGCGAAAGCATGGAGCAGTGGTGAACCTTCCCAGCAGTGGCCAGCCGACCAAAATTACCCCAAGAGCACAGCGAAAACTCATCCAAGAGGTCACAAAAGACCCCACAACAACATCCAAAGAACTGCAGGCCTCACTTGCCTCAGTTAAGGTCAGTGTGCATTATTCCACCATAAGAAAGAGACTGGGCAAAAATAGCATGCATAGCAGAGTTCCAAGATGAAAACCACTGCTGAGCAAAAAGTATATAATGGCTCGATGATCGCCAAGACTTTTTGGGAGAATACTCTGTGGACTGCCGAGACAAAAGTTTAACTCTTTGGAAGTTGTGTGTCCCATTACATCTGGTGTAGAAGTAATACAGAATTTCAGAGAAGGAACATCATGCCAACAGTAAAATATGGTGGTGGTAATGTGAAGGTCTGGGGCTGTTTTGCTGCTTCAGAACCTGGAAGACTTGCTGTGGTAAATGGAACCATGAATTCTGCTGTCTACCAAAAAATCCTGAAGGAGAATGTCCGGCCATCTGTTCGTGACCTCAATCTGAAGCGCACTTGGGTTATGCAGCAGGACAATGATACAAAACACACCAGCAAGTCCACCTCTGAATGGCTTAAGAAAAACAAAATGAAGACTTTGGAGTGGCCTAGTCAAATTACTGACCTTAATCCGATTGAGATGCTGTGGCATGACCTTAAAAAATCGGGTCATGCTTGGAAACCCTCCAATGTGGCTGATTTACAATAATTCTGCAAAGATAAGTAGTCCAAAATTTCTCTAGAGCATTGCAAAAGACTCATTGCCAGTTATCGCAAAGGCTTGATTGCATGTGTTGCTGCTAAAGGTGGCCCAACCAGTTATTAGGTTCAGGGAGCAATACATTTTTCAGACAGGGCCCTGTAGGTTTGGATTTCTTTTTCCCTTAATAATAAAGATCTTCATTTAAAAACTGCATTTTGTATTTACTTGTGTTATCTTTGTCTAATATTTAAACTTGTTTTGTGATCTGAAACATTTAAGTGTGACAAACATGCAAAAAAATAAGAAATCAGGAAGG
This sequence comes from Phyllobates terribilis, assembly GCF_046119375.1. Taxonomy (NCBI): domain Eukaryota; kingdom Metazoa; phylum Chordata; class Amphibia; order Anura; family Dendrobatidae; genus Phyllobates; species Phyllobates terribilis. The sequence continues at coordinate 150,318,319 of NW_027362762.1, forward strand.
GGGAAAACACTTTTTCACACCACTGTATACAGTACATATGGTATACATATATATTTGGTATTTCATATATATATATTTATATATATACAACAAACTTGGATGATTTTTTTCTCACTTCTCATCTGTTTGCAATTTGTATACAATCAGTATGCAATCCGTTTTTTTACAGCAGCAGCTATTAATTTACAAAACCATTTACTGTTTCCTCTGTTTAAGGCCACATTCACACGTTCAGTATGTGGTCAGCATTTTACATCAGTATTTGTAAGCCAAAACCAGGAGTGGAACAATCAGAGGAAAAGTATAATAGAAATATGTGCACCCACTCCTGATTCTTGCTTACAAATACTGATGTAAAATACTGACCAAATACTGAACGTGTGAACGTTGCCAAAGAATTGCAATATATCCGTAAAAAAAACGGATGCTATACTGTGGCTCCGTATGGCATAAGATTTTTTTGGCGCACCCATAGACTTCAGTCTTATCAGACACATGGAAAAAATTTGTGCGTGGTGTGATTTTTTTTTCAAATACAGATTTTGGCAGTGTAAAAAAATCGCTCATCTACACTGCCCACTGAATAACATTGGCCCAAAAGTGCTGTTAATTTTTTTCATTGGACAGCACTCGGACCAAAAATATGGTCATGTGAACTTACCATAAGACCCCCTATACATGTCCATGTTTCCAGTACATGTGGTATGTGATTTTTTCATGAATACCACACGTACCCATTATAACCTATGGGGATATGCACATGTCCGTGTTTTTACATGGACTATGTGTCCCTGCAATTCAGACAGAAACATGTCCTTTTTTTTCCCAGCAGCATGGATGACAAGGGCCAATACAATTCTATGTGTCCATGAAAAACATGTACAATACACGGATGGCATCAGTGAGCTATCCATATTCTGTCAGTGTTTAACACTGCAAAGAATAGAAGAAGCTTTGTAGTTTATTTATTTCTTTATCCATCCCAGAAAAACACTGATTATACTGATGGTAAAAACGGACACACGGATTACACACTGATGGAAAACACTGATGCCACCGGAACCGTTTTTTTATGTATGTGTTTTATACAGACGTGTGAAGGAGGCCTAAAGCTGTTTTTAAATAATGCTGGATCCTACCTATCCTGTGCGTTAAATTTGTAGGCTTTTAGCTCAGGAGAGGCATAAGGGAGGGCCCTAAGGGTACTCTCATACTAGTGTATACCACCATGGGAGGTCACTGACACTTTTACAGCAACAAAGCTACAAATATACAGTGGTGTGAAAAAGTGTTTTCCTCCTTCCGGATTTCTTATTTTTTTTGCATGTTTGTCACACTTAAATGTTTCAGATCACAAAATAAATTTAATTAGTAGACAAAGATAACACAAGTAAACATAAAAACATAAAAATGCATTTTTTTAAATGAAGGTCTTTATTATTAAAGGAAAAAGAAATCCAAACCTACAGGGCCTTGTGTGAAAAAGTTATTGCCCCCCCGAACCTAATAACTGGTTGGGCCACCTTTAGCAGCAACAACTACAATCAAGAGTTTGCGATAACTGGCAATGAGTCTTTTACAACGCTCTAGAGAAATTTTGGACCACTCATCTTTGCAGAATTATTGTAGTTCACCCACATTAGAGGGTTTCCGAGCATGACCTACTTTTTTTACATGTTCTTTATTACATATCGTCCTATCTTGTTAGATATATAATGCAATTACTGCTGATGGGAAAGTTTATTTTCTACTGGAGGCGGCTGATGGACTGGTCTTCTGGTCAGGTGCTGCTCCATCAGTAGTCATTTTATATCTAACAAGAGAGGACTATGCAATAAAAGGTGGGTGCTGTGACTGACAAAAATAACAAGAATACACTATGTAAAGGACACACTGTACATAACAGCAGAGGAAGCTATATGATAAGGGACTGCCCCATACATAGCTAGAGAGGATGGTACATAATAAGGGATGGTGTTATACATAATAAAAGAGGAAACTATATAACTAACTATATAACTAAGAACGGAGCTTTACATAATAAGTGAATACACTATATACTAAGGGACTGTGCTTTACATAAGGCTACATTCCTGTATCCGCGTGCAGTGTCAGTGTGCTGCCCGCTCTTACAGATGCATTCAGCATGTCCTATTCTGACCCTCAAAATCGGATCAGAACAGGACATTCTCTGACCCTCACAGATCTCATTCTCAGATCCGTGATTTTCACGGATATGTGAATGGACCTAGAAAACACTACGAGTCCGTGTGCCGTCCTATGAAAAAAATCTAGCAGCACACAGACATATCACAGGAATGTGAGAATGCAGCCTAAGGGATTTTACAAATAACATTATCACTCCAAGTCACACAGTGCAGATACAGAATAATATTTACATCCAGGCACTTACCGCTGACATCTCATCTGATCAGAGTAGGTTTCTGCTGTTTCTTCTCCATCTGGTCAGACCTTCATGTCAACATCTTCCAGCCACGACTTGTCTTGTCACGAAGATCACCGCAGCCCTGAAAACAACAAGGTCACATATATTGTATACATACATGTGTCTCCCTCGCACTGCGCCCCTGACTACGGATATGTACCCCACCATTAATAAATTATTACCCATGTACCAATCAAAAAATTAAAATGATAAGCAGCACTGTGCCCCCCATTAATTATAATATCTTCTGCCCAATAAATATAAATTATTCAGTCTCTGTTACTCTCCCAAATTATCTTTAAGACTATGTTTTTGTTACGGAAAATATGCAAGGTTTTACAGTACAAGCAAAGTGAATGAGATCCCTGAAGTCTCATGCACACGTTGCTTATTTTTGCTTTGCAGCTGATTAAATCAAATTAAATTAAATTTTAGCAAAAATTTGCAGCAGATTAAATTAAAATCTGCATAATTTCAATTCTTGCAGCGTATGTCACCTATACTAATGAGTGGGGGAAAATACGCAACAAAAACTTTGCAAAAAATGTATTTTACGCAGCGTTCTTCCTACCAACACATTAGGTTATGCAGCAGAATTTTCTGTTACAAATCTTGAACATGTGCACATAGCCTTAGTCTCTGTCCTGTGTCCCCCCCCCCCCATTCTTTATAAGTTCTTGATAGCATCATAATGAATTTGGGGGTGGGAGAAGACATTATCAGGTACTTATGTGGCACCCCAGGGGTCTGGTTCCCACAGTAATAGCAATATTATGTCTGAGAGCAGGTGGGAGGTTTCCTGGTCAGACATCCTATGCATGCCACACCTCCTGCCCAGTCCTGGGAGGGGAAGAACTTCCCCTATATAAAGCTGGGGCTGAGGCAGGGTTAGAGAAAAAGAGTTGAGAAAGAGCAGAGAACACAGACAGAGACACAGTCTGGTCTGTAGTGGAGCAGCTATAGGAAAGAAAGATCAGGAGCTCAGTGGGAGCAGTGCTACAAGGAATCAGGGGCTGGCAGCTGTAGAGCTCGCCCTGATTGAAGAATTATCACCGGACCCGGAGTCCGAGGCTGCGGGGGCGAATCCTTACCCAGCAACAGAAACCGACCGGCAGGGGATTTCAGGTCCTCTGGCCAAGAAACCCGAAGGCACGGTCACACGCGTGGGACCAGCACCGCCGTCGTGGAGCGGAAGCTACTAGAAGGCCCCGAGTCACCGGCCATACGGGTGAGCACCACACGGTACACTCAGGGACGTGGGCTACTTATACCCGCCTCTAGCAAGGTAGCCAGAAGAGTACAGTCAGTTTGGGAGGCCTACAACTCCGCCTGGCCAGGGGAGATCCCATCTGCTCAAGGACTGACCAGGCCCCGATCGCTAGCCAGTACTCCGGGAGGGTCTATCTTTATCACCAGTAAAGACCCTGAACTACACCGCATCGTCTCTGAGTGATTCCTGCTACCCCCATCATCCACGTCGGCTGCCCTGAGGCCATACCCCTCCCGTTGGGGGTGATACTATCACGCTGCACAATCCTACCACCGGCCTCAGCGGTCTGCCCTGCAGCGGCAGCTCCTTCGCTGCATTCAACGGGTGGCGTAGTCGTCCAACATCTACCGCTAATACAACGCCACTTAGTCTGACTCCCTGGGCACGGACCGGGTCACCGCCACGAGACTACAACCCTCAACAGATCCGGCTCCGGGTAAGCTCCTGCATGCGCAACGCTGTGCGACACAGGCCCAGGGGTGCGTCAACTTTTGGCGTAGTCGGCAGGATCTCGTGCCCGCAACCACCGGGTACTGTGTGCCTGAAAAAGACTGTTCAAACTTACCAGTGGTGAAGATTCCCGCCATCCGGCGCCATCTTCTGCCTTCTTCCCGCCATCCGTGGAGTTTTCCCGCCGTTGGACGCCATCTTGAAGACGCCGCGCGGGAAGAAGAGGGGCGTGGACTCCGAAAGCGCGCGAGAACTGAAGCCCCGCCTCACGTCCGGACGTTGCGTAAGGTCCTGGAAGGAGCCCAGCAGACGCCGACGTCACAGGAGCGCGACGGAAGGTCCTCAACCCTGACGATCCACTGCGGAGCCGCGGCCTACGGAAGAGGATCATCGCAAGGTAGGCCACGGTCCACTAGAGGGGAGGAAGATGTCGGATACGGAGGAGAGCTTCACTGCCTCAACCCCCGCCAGCGCCACCGCTGCTGCAGTCATGCCTTTCACCATGCCCTATATCCCGGGAGCGGCCTGGCTACCCCAGTACCCAGGGGAGTCACATACCCTGCATGACTTTAGAGAAAAGCTGGATAGCCTCTTCCAGGTGTATCCCCTCACAGAAGAGCAAAAAGTGAGCATCCTGGTGGCCCAATTAACCGGGGCAGCCCAAAGGGAGGTAAAGTCCTGGCCACCTGGGGGGAGGACTGTTGCAGGGATACTAACCCGGCTGAGGGACACCTTTGATACCCGCACCTCAGCCGAGATCAAGCTTAGATTCTACGGGTGCAAGCAGCGAGCACACGAGAGTATAAGGGACTATGCCCTGAACCTACAAGAGGCCCTGAGAGCCATTAAGCAGACCGACCCTGACGGCGTGGGAGACGAGGACAGGCTGTTGACTGAACAATTTATAGAGGGTTTATATTGCAATGCCCACCGAACCCAGTTGCGGGCAATGGCCTTACAGGACCCTCATCTGGGATTTGCACAGTTCAAGGACAGAGCCATCCGGGTGCTCCGAGAACCGGCACCAGGTGGCGTTGTGACCCACAGACGCCCCACTACCACTTACCACCAGGAGGCAACACCCTTGTCGGCAGGGCCTGTGGGAGCTGATGCGCAGGCTTTGAACAATGACCCGGCTCCAGACCTGCACCATCAGGTCCAAGAGCTAGCTAAAAGCGTTGCCGCGCTAACCCGAACTGTGCAGTCTTTACAGGTTTCCACTCCAGGGAAGATCCAGCTGGCATCCGGACTGGAGGACATCCCGTGGCGTCGACCAAGGAGGACCCCACCGGCCAGAGGAAGACCCAGCGACCGATACAACGAGGACGGACAACCCATCTGCCGCCGCTGCAATCAACCCGGACATATGGCAAGGTACTGTCCTTTAAACTGGCACAACCTGGGGTAGAGGGCCAAACCCCAGGAAAAAGATCATCAGGCCCATCGAACTGGCGCGACAAATATGTGGGAGGACGTCCAGTCTTGCCTGTGGTACTGGATGGCATCCCCATGAGTGCCCTACTGGACACCGGGTCACAGGTTACCACTATCCTGTACGTGCTCTTCAAGCAGTACTGGAATGACTCGGATATCACCCGCTACCCTGACGACGACTTGAGTATCATCGCCAGCAATGGTCAGCCCGTGCCACAGATTGGATTTAAAGAGGTGACCATTAAAATCGGTAGAGTCGAATTGGCGGCACAGGGACTGATCATTGTAGACATTGACAAGCACGAGAGTCACCCAAAGATAACTCTAGGAACTAATGTAATTGAAAATTGTCTTGCAGAGGTGATTTTCCTTTTACAGCAGGTTGCCAAGAACGCCAGCTCCAGCCAGCAGCGAGTGCTCCAGAAAGAGATCCGGGCACTGATGCGACGGCAACAGATAGAACTCTCCGGTGGTGAGATTGGTAGCGTAAGAATGTGTGACCCTTTTCCTATTGCCATGCCCCCAAAAAGTGAAATGATGATTTGGTGCCGGGCAGCTATTGGTCTGAGAGGTAGAGATTACCAGGCAATGGTAGAACCAGTTTACTCAGACAGTAGGCCCACCATTTTGACAGCACGGGGGTGCCCGTTCGCATAATAAATATCGGGAAGAGGGAAGTGTACCTGCCCCGGTATGCCATGCTAGCCAAATTGTATACCATCAATCAAAATTCCATACAGTCCGTAGAACCCTTGCCTCCATCTTCCCCGGAGGAAGGTAACGGCTCTAAGGAAACAATGGAGGACTGGTGTCAGCAACTACATTTGGGTACTGACTCCACTCCCTCACACCAAAGACAGGGAGTCTATCGGGTGGTTCAAGAGTACGAGAGAGTGTTTAGTAAACACCCGTTAGACTTCGGGCGAGTCAAGGGGGTAGAACACCACATCCCCACGGGAGACCATCCTCCCATAAAAGAGAGGTATCGACCCGTACCCCCTGCACACTACCAACACGCCAAGGGGATGCTTAGGGACATGAAGGAGGCTGGGGTGATCAGGGATAGCTGTAGCCCCTGGGCAGCTCCACTAGTCTTAGTCAAAAAGAAAGACAACACCATGAGGATGTGTGTAGATTACCGGAAAATCAACCGTATCACACACAAGGATGCGTACCCCTTACCAAGGATAGAGGAGTCTTTGGCTGCTTTAAGATCTGCTAACTTCTTCTCTACCTTGGATCTCACTAGCGGGTACTGGCAGGTTCCTGTAGCAGAGGCGGACCGGGAGAAGACCGCATTCACCACCCCGATGGGACTTAGCGAGTTTACCTGCATGCCGTTCGGACTCTGTAACGCACCAGGAACCTTTCAACGATTAATGGAGTGCTGTCTGGGCCACAAAAACTTCGAGACGGTCCTGTTGTACCTGGACGATGTCATCGTATATTCCAAGACTTATGAGGACCACTTGAAACACCTGGCGGAAGTGTTCGAAGCTCTGGCAAACTATGGCCTAAAGGTAAAACCCTCCAAGTGTCACCTCCTAAAACCAAAGGTGCAGTACCTGGGACACGTGGTGAGCGCTGACGGAGTGGCTCCCGACCCTGATAAGATCACCGCAATTAAGGAATGGCCAAGTCCCTCCAGTGTAAAGGAAGTGCGGCAGTTCCTCGGGTTGGTAGGCTATTACCGCAGATTCATCCCCGGTTTCACCAAAAAGGCAGCTCCTATGCAGGACCTCCTGATAGGCCAGTCCCGGAAGGCCAAGAACCAGAAGCCGCCCTTCAAATGGGAGAAGTTAGAAGAAGAGTCCTTCCGCCAGCTGAAGATGGCCCTCACGGGGGATGAAATCCTGGCGTACCCTGATTACAGCCAGCCCTTTATCCTCTACACCGACGCAAGTAACATCGGGCTAGGAGCCGTACTGTCCCAGATCCAGCAGGGGAAAGAACGAGTAATCGCTTACGCCAGTCGAAAACTGCGACCCACCGAAAGAAACCCTGAGAATTACAGCTCATTTAAGCTAGAGTTCCTGGCAGTGGTGTGGGCAGTCACCGAACGCTTTAAGCACTACCTCGCTTCTTCCCGGTTCACCGTGTACACGGATAACAACCCGTTGACACACCTGGACACGGCAAGACTCAGTGCCCTAGAGCAGAGATGGATGGCCCGTCTGTCCAACCACGAGTTCACAATCAAATACCGGGCAGGACGCTCCAATACCAACGCAGAAGCCCTGTCCAGGATGCCAAACCTACCGGACGTAGGAGAAGATCCAGAGGGACTGGAAGAAGTCGAACTCCCCGCGTTCCACCGTCATGGGACTATCCAGTATTCCCATCGGGTAAGGAGTAAGCAAGCCGCTACGTTTAACCCCTTGCCTCACTACAACTGGGAGGAAACGCAAGACAGTGACCCTGCCGTCCGACTGGTGAAGGAGATGCTGACTCGGCCAGAGGCTCGCCTTGACCCAGACGCTCCGGAGGAAGCCAAACAACTGTGGGCTGAGAAGAGTCGACTGTTCCTTTACAAGGGGAAGTTGTGCCGCAGAATGGTTAACTCCCGGATGCATGAACTAATCTGGCAAGTAGTGGTGCCACGAAGAGACGCAGCCATGGTGATGGAGGCATACCACGACGGGGCTGGACACTTCGGATGGAAGAAGCTGGAGTTCCTGCTGCGCGGGCGGTTCCACTGGGTAGGCATGAGGGGAACCATCGAGAGGTGGTGCAGAGACTGTGGCCCGTGCAACCTAAGAAGGAAGGACCGTGCCAGCCAGAAGACCCCCCTTCAGTCCATCGTCACCAAGCAGCCGTTGGAGCTGGTAGCCTTGGATCATGTAAAACTGACCCCAAGCAGAAGTGGCTACGTCTACGCGTTAACCATTGTGGATCATTACTCCCGGTTCTTGGTTGTCGTCCCCGTTAAGGACTTAACAGCTCAAACAGCAGCTAGAGCCTTCCAGCAGCACTTCTGCCGTCCACACGGGTACCCGGACCAAGTGCTGACGGACCAGGGACCTGCCTTTGAAGCGGAGGTCTTCCAGGAATTCTGCAATCTGTATGGCTGCCGGAAGATAAGGACGACACCCTATCATCCGCAAACTAATGGACTTTGTGAGAAAATGAACCAGGTGGTAATGGATCTTCTGAAAACGTTGCCCCTGGAAGAACGCAGTCTGTGGCCTGAGAAGCTGCCCGACCTGGTGGACCTATACAACTACATCCCTGTAGGTTCCACCAACTGTACCCCGGCTTACCTAATGAGGGCAAGGCCTGGTAAGCTACCTGTTGACCTGGAGATGGGAGTCCTGACACCCGAGGACACTTCACCGGAAGCAGACTGGGACACAGAGAGGCAGCAGCAGTACCGGAAAGTACAGGAGAGCGTGGAGCGAAGTCTCTGTCTCGCTAGGGAAAGACAAGAGAAAACTTACAACCAGTATGCTCCCGCTGTTCCCCTGGTACCCGGAGAGCAGGTCTTGAAGAGGAAGAGACGGCTCCACAAGTTGGACGACCAGTGGGAGAAGGACCCGTACACCGTACTGCCCTCAAGCCACGACAACCCAAAGGTCTGTACCATCAGTAAAGACGGAGGGGAAACCACAGCCATTGTATCCCGGGATCACCTGAAGAAGTGTCCCGAACAGCTACGGAACCCAGAAGGAGAGCAAGAAGACCCTCGACCCGTAGAGGAAAGGGAAGATATGGTTAGTACTGTGCTCGGAGACTTCCCTCGGTCCTGGACTCAAGTCAATGGTGCAGTTGTGGTACCCGTCCTCACGTTCCTCCAACCAGCATCCCAAGTGCCTACGGAGCAACAGGTAGAGCTGGAAGAGCAGCCGGTCCAGGAGGCAGCAGACTCCACACAAGCAGAACAGGAGGATCAACCCTCTGCTCATAGTGAGCCTGCCGTACCCCTAGTGAGCCAAAGAGCCCGTAGACAGCTGCCCAGTTTACCCTTGACAGCTCCTACACCCTGTAGTTCAGGGCCAGACAGTCAGCTCCGTAGGTCCACTAGGGCCACTAGAGGCCAGTTACCCGCACGTTGGAGGATTTGAAGTGTTTAAATTGTTTTATTTGTGGTCACCTGTCTGTTACTTGTAAATAATTATGTGTTTCTAGTTATTTTTAGGAGTCCTTGGTGGATTTACCGGGAATCTTTGTACATATGTTTGGAGCGTAACCCAGGAAAGGACTAAGACTGTTAAAGACTCGGGGTAGGACAGACCCCTACCTGGTTACGGCTCCCTGTTCCTTGGTGAAATGGACACCTTTGTTTTCTTCAAAGACTGCACCCGGTTGCGGACATGCCGTGACCATCCTAATGTGTTTTTCTTTATTGTACTGTTTCTGTTTTTACTTGTTATGTTTTACAAAAATATGTTTAGTCCCGGAGTACTAAATTTCACTAGGGGGGAATGTGGCACCCCAGGGGTCTGGTTCCCACAGTAATAGCAATATTATGTCTGAGAGCAGGTGGGAGGTTTCCTGGTCAGACATCCTATGCATGCCACACCTCCTGCCCAGTCCTGGGAGGGGAAGAACTTCCCCTATATAAAGCTGGGGCTGAGGCAGGGTTAGAGAAAAAGAGTTGAGAAAGAGCAGAGAACACAGACAGAGATACAGTCTGGTCTGTAGTGGAGCAGCTATAGGAAAGAAAGATCAGGAGCTCAGTGGGAGCAGTGCTACAAGGAATCAGGGGCTGGCAGCTGTAGAGCTCGCCCTGATTGAAGAATTATCACCGGACCCGGAGTCCGAGGCTGCGGGGGTGAATCCTTACCCAGCAGCAGAAACCGACCGGCAGGGGATTTCAGGTCCTCTGGCCAAGAAACCCGAAGGCACGGTCACACGCGTGGGACCAGCACCGCCGTCGTGGAGCAGAAGCTACTAGAAGGCCCCGAGTCACCGGCCATACGGGTGAGCACCACACGGTACACTCAGGGACGTGGGCTACTTATACCCGCCTCTAGCAAGGTAGCCAGAAGAGTACAGTCAGTTTGGGAGGCCTACAACTCCGCCTGGCCAGGGGAGATCCCATCTGCTCAAGGACTGACCAGGCCCCGATCGCTAGCCAGTACTCCGGGAGGGTCTATCTTTATCACCAGTAAAGACCCTGAACTACACCGCATCGTCTCTGAGTGATTCCTGCTACCCCCATCATCCACGTCGGCTGCCCTGAGGCCATACCCCTCCCGTTGGGGGTGATACTATCACGCTGCACAATCCTACCACCGGCCTCAGCGGTCTGCCCTGCAGCGGCAGCTCCTTCGCTGCATTCAACGGGTGGCGTAGTCGTCCAACATCTACCGCTAATACAACGCCACTTAGTCTGACTCCCTGGGCACGGACCGGGTCACCGCCACGAGACTACAACCCTCAACAGATCCGGCTCCGGGTAAGCTCCTGCATGCGCAACGCTGTGCGGCACAGGCCCAGGGGTGCGTCACTTACATCGTCCGCGACCTCCCAATTCATTACAAGTACCTGATAGCGTCTTCTCCCACCTTTCAATTCAATATAAAGTGTCCTATGCATCTTACCCCCTCCTCTCCCACTCCCCAATAAAGTCCCTGATAGTGTCATAATGAATTGTGGGATGGGGGAGGATGCTATCAGGTGCTTAACACCCTCCTCCACCACCCAATTAATTTTACATCCATATCTAATGTCCTCCTCCCCATGTTCATAAGTCCATTATAAGTCCCCCTTACTCCCATCATAATCCCCACCCCTTCTCATTGTCCTCTCCTCCTCATTGTCTTCTCCTCCACATCCGTCATTGTCCTCTCCCCCACCCTCCTCATTGTCCCCCCCCCACATCTCTCATTGTCCTCTCCCTCACATCCCTCATTGTCCTCTCTTCCACCCCCCGATCCCTCTCATTGTCCTCCCCCCCACATACCTCATTGTCCTCTCCCCCACATACCTCATTGTCCTCTCCCCCACATCCCTAATTGTCCTCTCCCCCACCCCTGATCCCTCTCATTGTCCTCTCCCCAGTGTATTGGGGAAAAAAAAATAACACACCCCTCCATACGTTCCCCTGAGGCATCGCTTGTTTCTTCTTCACCAGCAACTTTCTAAATGACACAGACGCGCAGCGTGCTGATGTTATCGGATCACTTGCACCCATACAAGTCTATGGCAGCGAGTGAAACATCGGACTGCACTCGGATGTCATCCAAATGCAGTCCGATTGCCAAAATCAGGAATGGAACAGTCAGAGGAAAAGTATAATAGAAACACGTCACCACTTCTGTATTTATCACCCACTTCTGGTTTTGGCTTACAAATACTGAGGTAAAATACTGACCAAATACTGAACGTATGAATGTGGCCTTGTTGGAATAACACTTATTATTGCATATGACGTGCCCAAGGGATGGGGACTCGGCGCCCGGGCCTTGCTGTTTGGTTTTGGGGGATGCCGCGGTGGCGGGCTCCCGGGGCCATACCCTGGGGTCACTTTTTAAAAGAAGAAGGAATGGGGGAAAGGTGTATGGGAAAGGGGAAATTGTTCGTGACGCCACCCGTGGTGTCTGGTGAGGATCACCAGCGCTGCTACAGTCCTCTGAGGCCGGTGGTCAGACAGCTTAGTTGGTGCGGCTCCCCACAGGTGGAGCGGGGCCTCAGGGCAGCGTAGGAGAAGGGATGCAGGACAGAGGGGACCCAGCCGGGTCAGAGGAAGAATAGGCACACTCACAACAGTTCACTTCAGTACCTTTACTGGTGGTGTTTCAGGCACGATCCAGGGCACTGTAGGGTGAAGGGTGCATTTCAGGACTCTCCCCAGTGAGCGGGTGTGGGGCCTCCTGTTTCTTGCCTTGTCCTGATAAGTTTATGACCGGCCTGGAGCTAGGCCTAACTTGGTCTCTGTCTTGCATCGGCTGACCGGGTGGTAGGGCCTTCTGTTGGAGTTCACACTCCCTGGTCTCTTGGGCCTCAGTGACTCCTGACCCTGGTATATCAGTCAGCTTTTGGTGTTCTTGGGACATGTAGTTCGCCAGGGGTTCCGGTTGTTTCTGCTGGTCCTAGAGATCCTTGCAGACACGGACCCGGTGTCCGGTAATTGCTTGTAGGGTGAGCTGGTTAAGCTCCTCTGCCCCCTATGTAGCTCGCTTACTCCACTTGCCTTCAGCCTCGCTCGGGGCCCTCACTACGCTTTACACTGGCAGTAGGCCTCGCTACTCTTCACCGCTCTTATGGCGTCGGCACGCCTTAGGCTCACTAATCTGAGCTCCCTGAGTCTAGGTTGGACTGGCAACTTCTCTGGCTGCAGCAGACTGACCTCCTCACAGACTAGACTGAACTGCCTAGCTCCACCTTCCCTTTTTATATCCCTATCCGGGCTCCCTCTGCTGGTCTGAGGTGGAAGGTGGAGGTGTGTGTATGCTATAAGGGCCTCTTGTGGAGGAATCCGTCCATGCACCCCTCTAGGATCTGTGGCACCAATGCACAGCAGGGCACCACACATATACTGTAACAACTACTATTTACTACTGTTTAATAGCGTATGAGTTTCTGTCTCCAGCCATAGTGTTATGTTGCCAGTAAAGCACTGTGAAAAAAAAAATCAGGAAGTTCCTGCTCAGTAGCTGGAGCACATTTTACTTTCCCTTTCTAAGCTGACAAACAAGATGCTAAGATCCTTCCTAAGCTATAAGAAATACCAGTTGTAAGCTGTGTCATCTTTGTTCCTGAATAAATATATATTCACTGTTGAACAGCTGGACAGTACAGAGATTAATCCGCTGCCAACAGGCTTATTAGGGGTTAAATAATATAAGACGCCTTTAAGGGTTATTAGGGCTGTATTTTAGTCCTGACTGTGTTTAGTCAGCTTTTGCAGGACATGGAATTGTAGATGGCCTCGTTTTAATATAACAGAAATAAAAAAAGGTACATTTTCTATTTTTATTATAATAAAACCCCCTTATGCTTCATTCACATATCTGCATTTTTCTCTCCATGTAAAGTGGACCTTCTTTCTGTTATGTGCCATCCAATTTGCCTCCATGTTGCATTCAATTTTTTCTAAATTATTTTTAAAAACTCAAGAAGGTATACTGCGGGAAAAATTTTTTTTATTCATTTGCAATTAGCAATGAACCAGTTAAAAATTGATGGAAAACGGAAGTGAAAAAGATGTCTTCCATTTTTCATCTGCGTTTAACTGATGAAAATAGGGCATGCTCTGAACTTCTCAGACCGGACACAAGGATCCATTTTTAAAGTAGATGTGTGTATGGATCAATGAAATGCTATGGCTCTGTGTGCTTTCTGAGAAAAAAACTGAGAGCACGCAGATATGTACAACGGATGTGTGAATGCAGCCTTAGGCTGCGGTCAGATGGCCGTGTGTTCTCTCGTGAGATAATCAGGCCGATTATGCTAATGACACTCGGCTCAAACGCTGGCAGAGTCTGATCCGATTGTCATCTTAGTGTGATCTGATTATTTTGCACAGGTGCGAAAAAGACAGAGAACTTAATTTCTCCATCTTCTCCATTCTCTATGTCCACATAAATCGGACTGCACTTGGATGACATCTGACTGCAGTCACACCCACATGTAGACTTGTTTGGGTACGCATGGTGTGATTATCAGATGCACTTGCAGCATGCTGACATTTTTTTCTCATGCCGAATCAGCACTAGTCAGCACTGCCCATAGTATAACATTGGACCGATTGCTATTGGCTGCAGACATGTATCACTCAAAATCTTATTTTTTTTTATGATGTTCCATTGTGTCTATGAAACAATGTTGTCTGTCCGTGATTTTTTGATATGTTGTCCCAGAAATAGTAAAAAGTCAAGTTGACAAACCTGGCCATATTAGTTATATAGGTTGAAAAAGGACATAGATCCATCAAGTTCAACCTTTCTCCATCAGTTCTACATTCCCTGTCGCTAGATTATTTATAACCTGCAGTGTCATTTGTTGTGAGAAACGCATCCAGCCCTTTTTGTAAAATTATGAGAAATGTAAAAATTATAAAATTCCTGAGAAAAAATTGTGTACTTCTCCCTGTGAATTTTAGCTTTAAGATGAGGACAGCGTGCTGTATGAAGGCCCCATAGTCCTAGTAAGCGATCCTTTATTCAATTCTTAACTAATCTATAGGAAAAAGGGATTACTAAATCAATGAAACTGCGACATAAAAAAAAATGTATGAAACTAGAGATGGATTATAAGTAGAGATGAGCGAACCCTAACTTTAAGATCGGGGTTCGTACCGGACAGTTAGTGTCCAGTGCTAAACTACAAACATGGAGTTCTCTCAGAAGTCCGTGTTAATGTTTGGCCTTAGTCCAGGGATGGGAAAGAGAGATTTTTTACAGATCCTAAGTTCAGGTCTCCATTGTTTTCAATGGGGTTCGGGTTCCGATTCAAGTTTGGGTACAGTTCCGGTACCCGACCCAAACTTTGGACTAACGTTCAGGTCGGGTACCAGAGGTCCGCTCATCCCTAATTCTAAGATAAAACCAGAATTGCTTTGTAATTATTGACCCCAGGAAAAAGTACTTATTAAAATTGGGTTAAAAAAAAAATCCCTCCAAATTGTGGGTGAGTTTGATGGGTAAAGCAATAGCATATGTGTTTTATATATATATATATATATATATATATATATATATATATATATATGTATATATATATATGTATGCAGTATATGTATATATGTATATATATATACTGTATATGTATATATATAAATAATTGCAAAAAAAAAGCAAAACTAAATACAATGATAAGGTAACATAAGTTGCAATCATATCTGGGTGTTGAACTCAAAAGTTTCCTTAGGCCTCCTTCACACGTTTGTATAAAACATGTACGTAAAAAAACGATACCGGTGTCATCAGTGCTTTCCATCAGTGTGTCATCCATGTGTCCTTTTTTACCATTAGTGTCATCAGTGTTTTTCCGGGATGGATAAAGAAATGAATAAATGACAAAGCTTCTTCTATACTTTGCGATGTTTAACACAGATTGTGCACTGATCCCATCCGTGTGCTGCACATGTTCATCACTGACCCATAGACATGTACTGGCCCTTGTCATCCGTGCTGCCGGTAAAAAAACGGACATGTCTCCATGAGTTTTGCATGGACACACGGTCTGTAAAAACACGGACATGTGAACAGCGCCATAGACTATAAAGGGTACATGTGGTATCCCTGTAAAATACAGATACCACACGTACTGGAAACATGGACGTGTGAAGGAGGTCTTAGCCCCTTATGAAGATGAAAGTATTGAAAATTACAGTTGATGGTTCGGGGCGCTGTTATAACTTGTACACAGTTATCTGGTCTCGGCTCTTTTTCTAGTGATCAAACTAGCCTCATGGTTTTCTTTGGGATCACTTTTGTGCTCCATGACATCCATCTTGCAATCATGCAGTCTTTTTTCGCACAACTCTGGATGCCTGAGGTGCACAAAGTTCATATCTATTTCATCTGGCAAACAACTGGTTCTGGCAAAAAATAACTGGTCGGACTACAATGCTGAGTATGAACTCAGCCTTACAGATTTTCCAAGGAGATTCAGGTGATGCCTTCACCAATCAATGATTTTCATGCTACCTGCTGACCGTATTATTCGAAATTCTAAAAAATGAAGACACATTTTTTACTATTGGTTATTATTTTTATTTTTTATTTATCGTAAATTCAATGTAAGAATTCAGTTTTGGGACAATAACAAAGTGTAGACTCTCTACTGCCGTTTTCACTCTGCTATCAGAACAGTGAAATGGGGAAGAGAAAGTCCATAATAATTTGGTTTTCTCAAAGACACACAAGTTTAAAAGGAAAAGAAAAAAAAAAAACAAGAAAACACAGATCATTCAGAACATTGTGGTCCATAAACAGCAGTTAAAACTGCTGAGAGCGGCCGGGCGGACAATAGAAGGGGCTTTAATGAGGCTTCAGGTTGAGATCCTGGGGAAGCTGAAAAGACAGCTTTCTCACAGTGCGACTTTATACTGCTTCTCTCTTTGAGTTACCTACATTCACATGGGGATGTGAGGGGCATTAAAGCTCAGACATAAAGAGCTATCCCAATTTCATGATTTTATGGGACCGCTGTGATGTTGTCTGTGTATTGCAGGCAGCCCTAGCACAGCAGTGGACAAATCAGACAGGATGTTAGTACATTTGCATTTCCATTTACACATTTCAGACAGCAGTCTTACGTGCCCTAAAAGCAAAACACAGCTACTTCAACGTATAGTCGCAGTTTGACGCATGCCACCGTGTACATTCCTCTCTCTGCTATAGCCTGCTTTGTATGAATGCAGTCATATCTCCATTACTACCTATACCATTTCAATTCAGGTTTTAAGGAGATTAAACCTCTCCCCGGATTTTAAAGAGTTAATTTGCGCAGAACTGAAAAAAAAATTCTGTTTTCCCAGAACATTTGTTTCTCCAACCCCAATAAAAGTCCAGCTGCTGCATCATCCATTACATTGATGTTATGAGGCCGGCAGCCTTACACAATCCTGTCCAGGTGCCGCTGTCCTTGGCGCTCAGGCAGGTCGGGTCTCTTGAGTCATGCCCCTCCCTCTTTGTGCCAGGACTGCCGATAATACCTGCAGGCTTAGACTCAGTTCACATATATCAGCTATTTTACGGCTGAGCCAGATACAACCGATGACTAGTAATGCATGCAACTTTTTTTGATCAGGCTTTAGGACCAAAGTCTTGCGTAGCAACTAATGTGCTGAATGCAAAAGATGAAAGGTACATTAAAAAAAAAATGTAAAAAAAATGTATGAATATATACAGTGATATGCCCATGCATTATCAAAGGTTTAAAAGTGATATACAAGTGGGTTTTCTTTTGTTATACATTATTACGTCATTGATAAAAAAAAAATACATAAAAGGTGTTTTTTTTTACATTAAAAGTCAACTGTAAGCCATACTTTTTTCAAGTTAAGCATAAAAGGATATTTTTGGGGGAAAAAATTTAAATATGCACCTTATGTATCAAATTGTGGTGCAAAAGATAATAGGCAAAGACTCATGACATAAAGGATTCAACCCGCCTGAGCACCAAAAACATGACAACTCATTAGATAAAAAGCTCTAACGTAAGACACATAAGAGATTTTCTACAGGCATTTTTGGGAGACACAGAATTTTCTACAAGAAATTTTCCGCATGTGTGCCTACTCTAATACCCTCGGATGAAGCATTTCTATGCGAAATGCACGTCGGGTGCGGTGGGTCCCTGGTCTCCTACCTTCCTCCTGATTGACACTTCCTTAACATATGAGAATTGTATATATTTACTTACTTTCTCCATGGTTAGGAATGTTTTTCTTCTCTATGTAGTTATGAATGAATGTCTTGCTGGCATATACAGCTCTGGCAAAAATGAAGAGACCACTGCAAAAATTTCAGTTTCTCTGATTTTTCTCTTTATAGGTTTATTTTTGAGTAAAATGTACATTGTTGTTTTAGTCTATAAACTACTGGCAACTTGTCTCCGAACTTCAAAGCTAAAAATTTTGTATTTATTTGCAGCAAATGATAAAGCGTCAAAATGCTAAAAAAGAAACAGTGCTTTCAGACTCAAATTACTCCTGTTTTAACTCAAGAACAGTTCAGAAATCAATATTTGGTGGACTAACCATGATTTTTAATCACAGCTTTGATGCGTCTTGGCATGCTTTCCACCAGTCTTTCCATGCTTTCCAACAGAAAACTGTTCAGTGGTCTCTTAATTTTTTCCAGAGCTGTATATGTTGTACTCTGTTTGGGTGCCATATTTGGATTAGCCTTTGGTGCCATGCCTTACTTCCCTACTAAAGTATGTGTACATAAGGTATATGTTTAATTTTAACATTTAAATTATACATTTGTGATATACCCAGGTAATTTATTTAATTATCTATGTAATTGTTAATTAAACAACTAGAGATGAGCAGATCAGGCAATTTGCCTCCTTGCTCCACATTTTCTGGGAAATAGGACAGAATAGAAGCTATTCTCTGCAAATTTAATGGCCCTAGAGCATAATAAATGAAAGATGTAAAAAAAATGTAAAAAAATACTTAGACTTACCTTACGCTCACCTCTCCAGCACCTTTACTCCTCACTGTCAATTGTCCGGTCCTCACTACATCTTCTTATCACCACTGCAAGGGGTCAATCCTCCTCTAGGCTAGGACTTGCAGCTCTCATGAGGTCCATGAGGGTTCTCCACAAGGGTGCGTAAGGTGACAAAGTCATGATATCACAACGTGCGCCATGAACTTGTGCGCACACGCTCAGAAATATCCCAGGCCACATCAGGGCTGGAAGTCCCAGGCTAACATTGTATAAGGGTGATGGGAAAATGCGAAGATGATTGGACAGGTGACGGTGAGGAGTAGAGGGGCTGGAGAGGTGAGTGATAAGGTGTTGTTTTTTTTCAACCTTTTGATGACCCTTTACAGTCCATAAAAATGGCGGCCATTGGCCCCTATCTTGCTAAATCTGCTCAGAAGTGAATTTCAAAAAATCCACATTTTGGCGAATGCGGATTTTTGTAACATTTTATTCGAATTCAATTCCACTGTAATATATTTGCTAATCTCTAGTCACAATCTTTTCTTTTCCCACAGGCTGGAAAGCCACATTCTGTGTCTTCCAGGTGAAATGCAGAAATAAGAAAACATACTATAATAATAATAATAGTAATAATAATAATAATGTTTTTTATCTTACCTGATTTTACAAAAATGTTTAACAGAATCTTTATTCTCTCTTAAATGCATGGTCATGTATCAAATGTAAAATAAATAACCCAAAATTGAATAAACACGTCAGAAACATGGTGGCTAGGTTATAATAATATTTACTGACATGTTTCCCGATTGTTTATTTTTTACAAACAAGGGATTAGCTATATGGCAGCAGACATTTTAACAACAAAATCAAAGGGTACATAAATTAGTGTTTCCACTGTAAAGGAAAAATTATACATTTAGAATTTTAAAAAAATGATTTATTTAAGTGTTAACATTACTTAGGAAATGTATTTATTTTGATCATTTCAAATCTAAATTCTAAATGTTCTATTTCAATACAGACTTAAAGTACTGTATATGCTACGCAACACATAAAAAGCACATAAAAGCAATCATGATGGCAAAAGAATGTAAATTCTACATTAAAGAGTAAATGTCGACCTTATAGCTCTTTGCAGGCCGCTGAGCGAGCACGTAAACTTCATTGTTACCCCATCTATACTTTAAGCCGTTTTCTCTAAAGTAAATTCTATATGGTCTACCTTACTTTTTTAGCTATTTTTAAAAAAATTGACTACAAAGAGGGGAAGACGGCATTAATCATCTAGGAAAGAGATTACTCATTTAAGTCAATGCAATAATTCTTGTGTCTTGATCTGGGTTGCCAGCCATACATAAACATCAAAATAATCTGGAGAAAAGGTTTCTTCCTTGATCCTCTTTGGAGCTTGAGTACCGTTTACAGATTATAGAGTATGTCATTATCATTTCTGCATGCTGCCAATGTACTTATGCTATTTTTTCAAACATATATCACTTATTTATTACGGTTTTCTAATTAGTCCATAAAAAATGTTATTTGTGATTATTTGATAAAATGTTCAAGATAAAGAAATTATCAGGTTGATAACCATGCCCATTGTGCCCAAGACCCAAACCTTGACTGACCAAATGAAGATCTTGTTAAATATGAAGCGCAGAAAGAAATAGGAACTATTCACTTTTTCAAAAAAAGTTGAGTCTTTCTTACAAAATTCAAGAATACATGGAAGATCAAAGCACGTATGATGGCGCCTTTCACAGAGTGCTATTTACTAGAGGACCTAATGGGCAAATTAGGGGCTTTAAAGATTACTTGACCACCATAATTTTAATGGTGACGCAGTCGCAAATATCCTTTGTTAGAAAGTTTGCGGCCTCTTTTGTACCGGAATGTTCATCATGAAAATTTGACACTTTTTATGTTCTTATTTACTTTTGTAGAGTTTTATTGTACAAAGTGATGTTTGTATATGACGTTACATGCAAAATTAAAAAAAAAAAAAAACATAATATGAAAGACTTCAAATCCTGAAAAATTATAATGTTGACATGATCTTATCAGTGAAATTCTGCATCTAAGGCCACATTCACAAGTTCAGTATTTGGTCAGTATTTTACATCAGTCTTTGTAAGCCAAAACCAGGAGTGGGTGATAAATACAGAAGTGGTGACTTGTTTCTATTATACTTTTCCTCTGATTGTTCCACTCCTGATTTTGGCTTCAAATACTGATGTAAAATACTGACCAAATACTGAACGTGTGAACGAGGCCTAAGAAAGGGAAAGAGTGATAGAAAATGGAATATATGGCTGTTAGGAGCTAGACAACCCATATAATCTATTTGCGGTATATGTACAGTGTTCTCCAGTATTTACATTCATTTAAGAGTGTTTCTTTTATAACTTTTTATTTCTATGTTGAATTCCAGAATCATGCACCCATATGGACATAGATCATATGGCACATTTTCTCTTTTAAATGTTAAACAGTTTGGCTATCTTTAAAAATTAATTGCGCCGTTTTGTAGGAGACTACATGAGTGTGATGCAAGCACATTATTGCCTATCGTTTCCATATAATAACTGCCACATATTCAAATATCAGAGTCTTTTGTGTTGTGATGCTCTGAAATCTTCAATTAAAGATAAAAGCCATTTACTTGTCATTACTGTGTTGTTATCTTAATTAAAAAGGCAAAAAATATGGAGTCTATATGTTTAAAATTGGCAGTCTATATTACAGATCATGACATGTACATTAAAATCTACAATCTAAATGTACATAAGAATAATATATGTTGGCGTATAGCAACTTAGTAATACTTGTGGGAGTAAAACCGGGGTAATATACAGATACATATGGAGTACAAACTATTTGTCACATATACATGTATTCTTTACATTCTGCCTAATGCATGGCCTATAGAGGTGACAAATCAATCTGCTGTGGATCGAATTTGAGTTGAATTTCGTCAAACTCGCAGGATCCCACAAATTTGAATGATGTCCCTTTTGATTAGCAAATATTACGTAAAAGAAATGTTTGATGCCATTTCACACAGTGCTGAAGACTGTACAGTCAGAGAGCAGGCTAAAGACTTCAGGAGCAGCTGCATAGGCTTCCCCATAATGCCTTGCAGCTGTCACATCCCATGACCTAGGGTCTGCCATGCAGCACCATTTTAGTTTTTTTTTACCATAGGGATAGAAGGTCAGAGCGCACAGCTCATTCTACATAGGTATAGTAAAAGGGCTAAATCTGATTGTTGTGAACCACTGCCGTGCTGAAACAGATGTAATATGGGAGTGGTAGGCTCAGCCTGTGAATAATAATCCAAAGATTCAAGTAATAGGGAAGTACTGAAGTTGCATATTCAGTGTAACTGTGTATTGATTGATCTGTGATATACTGCAGTGGCAGCACCTTGATAAACATTTTTAATATACTTCCGTCCTAATTTTGCTTCTGAAGAAAAATCCTGAAATCAAGGCTTGTGTGTCACAGGAAGTCTAGTATTCGACCTGTACGTGCCTCCTGAACTCATCTGTTGGTTCTAATAGTTACCATCTGTTTTCCCCTAGTCAGATAGGTTGAGGTCACGTTAATAAGGCTGTGATTGCATTAAAAAGCTCAAAAGGGGCTGAATCCAGTCCTAGAAGCCTTGAGAATTATACTCATATTTTCTGGGCAATTTAAGGCTTGTGGTATTGAGGCTAAATTCGCCATGGATCAGATTTTGGAGGAAAATCCGCAAAGCTTCCAATCATCTCTAATAAGTGGAGAGATAGGGGCGCACTAGCGCTGTTATCCAACATTAACCAAATAAGTAAAAGAAAATGTGCTCACCTTTATGAGTTGTGTAATGCACAACTCATGTAAGAATTAGTAGCAAAGGGCTGCAGCCAGCACAGAATCCCTAGGGATCTTGCAAGGTTATCTGTAATAGGATGAAGTTGGTGCCGGGAATAAAACCGCGCTCCTCCGTGGTGAAGAAATTTGACGAGAGATTGTATATATTAAACAATCTTGTAGTTTATTACTAAAAAGCTAAGATTACTACGCGTTTCGTGGACGTCCCGTCCACTTCCTCAGGTAAATAGCTGATGAAGACCGATTCATCAGACGATCTTACATACATAAATCCACACGTGGGAAAAAAAAAAAAAAAGCCTGCTGTTAGTCTTGGCGCCAAAAACAACAAACGGTTTACAGAAAAAACAATGAAATTATTGATAGATTAAGTGAAAAAAAAAAAAAATAGTTGATCAGTATTTTCATTTAATCTATTTATCAATAATTTCATCATCTCTAATGGCCTATCGAATCATGGTATTGACCATTGGTACTTATTACTTATTTGATTGTCTAAGACTGGCCACATTTATTTTAGTCACAACCTACTGATATTTTGTTCAGAAAGTTGTACACACTAGGAGTTAAAAGCAAGTAGTGTGAAAGAAACAAGTAAGACTTATCAATGATTTCTGTGCCTTGGGTCAAAGGTCATTTTACCCCATAATGAGCCCCAATCCGTGGTATAGGAAATTTATTTACTCTTGTTAATTGCCGCATTCACCTAGCAAAGATTGGAGGATGAGGTTGCAAGATAATTTTTCCTTTAACTATCATCTTTGTCGGCAGCACATCCTTGTTTACATGTGGGATATGCTGCTGACCAATGATAACAATAAATGAGCATTTGCTTGTCTCTTGACTAAACACTGAGGATATTCACACACAGCAATAATGTGGAACGAGTGTTCCTATAAATGTTTGTACAGCTAACCATCGGCCCGTGTAAAAGGGCTTTAAGTCAAGGAGAAATAAAAATGTTTACCAACACAAACGTTGGAAAAATATTCAAACTTTATACCAACTTTCTCCTTTACTTTACACATAAAAAGAAATATAAAGCCTGACTTCAATCTACCTAGGAATTGTGCAAGCATCAGCAGCAGAACACTAGGTCATGATCTCCCCAGTGCGGCAATTTATAAATTATAAAATGCTAAATCTATCATTATTTAGAGAAAAGAAAGCTAAGAAATGTGGCAACATTTGGGTGTTAATTTGTGGCATAAAGCCGACTAATAGGTGGTATAAACATTGACTAGACAATCTAAAGATGTGCCAGATGTATTATGTGGCATAGAGTATTGTGATATATTTTAAGACTTTCTAGGATAAGATTGCCCTGTCTAAATATTAGGCAGTTTTGATAAATATGACCCTATATGTTTTATTGCAAAAGCAATGTCACCACCAAGAAAACACTGGTGTACAGGACATTTAT
The DNA here is from genome assembly GCF_046119375.1 of Phyllobates terribilis. Lineage (NCBI taxonomy): Eukaryota > Metazoa > Chordata > Amphibia > Anura > Dendrobatidae > Phyllobates > Phyllobates terribilis. The sequence continues at coordinate 150,342,288 of NW_027362762.1, forward strand.
TAAAATCATTGTGTGTCTAGGGTTTGGTTTGAATGGCCTCTAAAGTCAAAAGCGCACAGGAAGTAGCTCTTGATTTTAACCTATTTAGTATCAGATCTTAAGATTATTTGGCTTTATTAGCTATAAATATGTCTAAGGAAGGGGGTGTTATTGTACATTTGTTATAGAATTCATTAAACTTATTTGTTACTCCTTGAAAAAGCCACCAGGCGAAACATGCTTTGAAGTTTTGGGGTGTCCTTATATGGTATTTTTCTAATCCCTTTCTATGATGTTTTATATTATGTGTATTAAGTGATATATCTATTGCAGTATGTTTATATGATTATTTATTGAAACTATCCACTTGGATTTATTTATTTATTTAATGTAGTGTATATTTATATAAGCTGCTGCTATATTTATATTATATTTATTCAGGGAAACTACCGCTTATTTAATAGACCCACTCCCTATATGCTTTTCTGGGATTATTATACTTTTCCCCTGCCGTATTGTTAGTCCTCTTATGTATTCTCCTCTTAATTGATTGTTTTTATCCTTATGTATTAATAAAAATTATATTTTATATTGAATATTTTGAGTGCCTATTCATTTTTCTTTGAGTAGGATTTATTTGTATTCTGTTACCATTACTTTTTGATGGCGAAAATAACTTACATAATTTCATTTTTAATGCAGTTGAAAAAATTACATATGTTCATTAATTTTAACTGAGGATTGTGAGAAGATACGAATAAAGGAAAAGGGTATGGTAAACATTTTATAAAAAAAAAAGACCTGACTGGAATCTGGACTGAACCCAAACCTGTAAAAAGGGATCCATTATAATCCAGTGGGATTTATTAAAATTGGTTATACATTACACCCATCAGAAACGTAATGGCATCGATAATAAAGTAAGCCATAATGTTGTGCAACAAAACCTTATAAAAACAATGAAAAATAAAGTCAGCAATCTATTAAATTGCATAAAATATTCTTAGCATAAAACAGAGTTCTCAAACCATCCTGACAGTCATTTTTCCTGATTCTCCTACAGAAGGAGGTACGGTATATAATAGGATTTCAGATAACTTTGGGGCAGTGGGGTTGCCATAGATCAGATAGGTAGAAATTCATGGTGTCCATTCAAACTGGGTAAGACATTTGGTGAGAGTTAAACCAAAAAAAAATGAGCCAGAGGATAAGTTGCTATGCATGGAACGTATAGGAGCATGTTCATACTGACAATTAAACAGGCAAAATCTAAGATAGAAACAAAATGAGCAAAAAGTAAAAAGTAATAGTACATATAAATAACAAAGGGTATTTAGTAAACACTGGTTTTGATTGAAACGTAAAAGCCATCCCACCACGACAAGGTGTACCCAAATCGGGACAGTCCTGTACATATAGGACCGTTCTGTTTTGGGTACACCTTGTCGTGGTAGGATTTACTAAGTACCCTATCTTATTTATATGTACTATTTATTTATTTTACTCACTTATATAGTACCATTAATTCCACAGTGCTTTACAGACATTATCGGCACTGTCCCCACAATCTAAATTTCTTATCAGGATGTCTTTGGAGTGTGGGAGGAAACTGGAGAAAACCCACGCAAGCACAGGGAGAACATACAAACTCCTTGCAGATGTTGTCCTTGGTGGGATTTGAACCCAGGACTCCAGTGCTGCAAGGCAACAGTGCTAACCTTTGAGTCACCATGCTGATGTATTACTTTTTGCTTACTTATAGCAGGTTTTTTGCTCATTTTGTTTAAATATTAGGTTTTATTTGGTGAAAGTTGGGCAATCCTTATTTTTAGATTGCCTTGACATACTGAGGCATAGCTTCCTATTATATGCTTCCTTTGATGGCATGCTTGTGTGTTTGGGAGTTTAGATTGTGAGCCATATTGGGGTCAGGGCTTGGTGAGATTGGCTACAATTTCAATACAGCAATGTGAATTATTTTGGAAGAAATATATGAATAAAATCCACTGACAAATATTTCATCCATATGTCCAGCTTTAGATTAAGTGGCTTCCTATGAAATTTGATTGAGACTGTTGATATATTGCTCAGATACGGAAACTGAATTAACCATATGGTAGAGAGAGGCTGGGGAATCTGTGGGTCCTCTGTAAATATTATTTGGTGGTAAAGAAATTAAAAATAATAAAGCAATAATATTTGTATTTATTTTAAACTAGACTGTTCATATGTATGAGGCTAGCACAGACATTTTTATTCTAATATGTATTACAATGACAACCAAGAATAGTTCTCATCTTCCAGTATATGAAATGCATTATTCTCAGTGCCACAGAATTTCTTTATGATTCTAGTCACTATACATTGCACAATGACCTAATGTTGGAAGGTATTTTGTGTTTTCTGGAGTTGTCTGTCAAATTTTAGCCAGTGGTGAGCACAAAGCACTGACTTATGAGTAGTGGTTCATCCTTAACCTGCCTGCATCAGCTTGTTTTTTGTGGTGCATGGAGCTCTATTTTCATTACCAATGTGTTTGACTGATGCCTAAAGCCATCCTTAAAACTGCCCTAAAGTTACTTGGTGAATAATACTTGTTCCTTTTTTAGACCTTTTTTGTTAAAAACCTTTGCATTTTTATTTTCCTGCTAGCAAAGCCTTAGGAGGGCATATTTTTTTTTATTTGAAGGTACATATAATTTGTTTTCGGTGTCACCTCTTCATTTTAGCACCTGTGATTCACAAAAGTCAATTAGCTGGTTATGAGATACCCTATCTTATGTGCTCCATTGGGAAAAAAAATGCAGCACATTATTACAGACACATGTTCTGCCCTTGTAAACTGGTACAGCTCTATGATCAGTCATGTTTGCTGTAGGCAGAACCAGTTCACATGGCACATTTTCTATTCCTAATTACAAAATACTCTTTAAATTCAAAGGTTATCAGGCTTGGTGTCAGGTCTAAAACTATGAATTTACAAAATAGAAGATTTAACTAAACCTAACTGCAAACCATAGCGACCAGATTAAAGTCGTGATATAACCAAGGTCCAGAACCTAGAGATTCAAATAAATGTACAGAATAACCCTAGCTGATGGAGTCATGCATCCACATATGGCAAATGTCCAAACAAGAAATAGCTCTGGGCAGTGGGTGCTCACCCCATGGTTCGTTTCCATTACTTTCTAACAGTAGATGCATTAATAGCAGAGGACATCCTTGGTCCTTCTCCTTTTAGTCAAATACCTAAAAGTACCATCCATTTCTGCTTTAAGTCCGATTTTAGGTGACTTCACAAGCTAATTATGAAAAATTCTGTATGGGAAGCTGTTACCCTAATCATTTTTAATATTTTTCCTTTATTATCCATGTAGAATGAACATATCACACACATACAAAGGGGATCTAGTCAGACAGAAAATACAAAGAAAATCCGCAGGGATAGATTTATAAAATAGTGCAAATGAGTAAATGAATCTGCATCCTACATGTATAAGGCTCTGTACCGGTATATAAAATGTATTTATTTTCACTCTTTTATATATGTATGTATATATGTAAAGTATACTGATATATACACAGACATATATATATATATATATATGTGTATATATGTATATATATACACACACATACATATATGTATACTTATATTTGTGTATATATATATTTATATTTGTTTATATATGTGTGTATATACATATTACATATATGAGTGGATGTGTCCTTTCCCTCACTATCTTTATCAATCTCAGTACCATATCCAGGACATTTAGTGAAATGCCATGTTTTTTATTTGTGCTCTTTTTTTGGACATAAATGATATATTTTTCATTAATGTATTGTATTTTCAGATGTATCGAGAGTTTAAATAATAATTTGAGATTGTACAAAAGTTGAGTTTTTACATAGAGACTTGATTCTGTTTTTTACAATTCAGACATTGTTGAACTGTACATATATCGGCATCGTGCATTATCCTGCGTTGATATATTATGTAATTGATATATCCAGTATCAATTAATGTTTGAACATTCGGAATCATCTTGTTTTCTTGAGTGTGATCAGAGAGAAAAAATCTAATTGGAAAGCAAAGGCAGCAAGCGCTGTCCATTTATCATCTATCTACCTATCTTAAGATGGATAAATAGTTATCTATCAATGTCTACCTATGTGTATATATAGACAGAGAGAGAGAGAGAGAAAGAGAGAGAGAGAGAGAGAGAGAGAGAGAGAGAGAGGGACAGATATTCATAAGCAAGCTAGGTAGATAGATTTATTTATATATTACTAGGATGAGAGGCTGGCATTGAGGCGGATGGTGGGGAAGTGCTTTATTTCTTTATGCCTTTTTGTATGCTCAGTCAATAAATATTTGATGTTAATTTATACTTTGTTTATTTTTTCTGTTCAGCTGGATCTTATAAAGCAGAATGGTCCTAGCTGGGCACAGGATCATGCCTCCAGCATCAGCCATTGCTCACCTGCTCCACATTAAATCTAGGCATCTAATCCGATATAAAATGTGACCGATGGACACCTATAGAGGACAAATTATCTGCAAAGTTGGTTGCATGTCAGATCTTCATCATATTAACTATTACTCTGTATGTACGTAGTTTGTAATATTGAATGTGTAGAAGGCAGTCAAAGAATTAATAAAAAAAAAGTGCTGGACACATCAGATTATTACAACATCACTTGAAACAACTGAGCATCGGTTCTCCGATTCACACATTTCTCTTTTACCTCGATATTATATTCGGGCTGAATGCCTTCTCACGTTATTGCACAAAAAGTACTGCCAATTAACGATCGTACAGTGTAAGTATAAGCATAGAAGGCATAGAAAATTAGCTTTCGTAGACTATTTTACTTCTATATAAATGCATCTACAGTGTATATATGCGATAGAGAGATAGTTTCACACAAATGAGTAAGCTAAGTGTATGGTATTTATTAATGTTTATTAATGAGGTGTGTGTATCTACATGTGTGTATATGTACATGTGTATGTGCATGTGTGTATATATGTATTTGTGAGTGTGTATATATATATATATATATATATATATATGCATGTATATGTGTGTGTGTGTGTTTGCTTCTGTCTACACGTCTAGATGCTTTCTAACCCTAGCATTCTAAAATAATCACATTTTCTCATAAATGTTGAAATGTAAGCTTTTCTATCCCTTATTGCTATAGTTACAATAGTGGCAATATACTGTAATCGCGTACTACTATAATAACGTGTGATAAGCATGCACCCTGGACTGCTTATCTAGTAATAATTGTAGAACCAAATAAATACAAATACATTTATTCTAGACAAAGAGGAACGGCACAAATCTTATTTCCAACACGATTTCGGCTCTAATTAACTAGATTAACTATGGTTTTCATAAAAGTAAAGAGCACATTATGAAGATAAAGCGTTTAGCAAATATCTATATCTGTTCATATTAATACTCCACACATAATAATACCAAGATGTCTAATATACCAAATTCTACCACCATTTATACTGTGTGATCACAAGTGATGATTATTACACAATAATGCTGACAAAACTGATATCCAAATAGTGCAATGCACAGCATGTACCAGAAATGCAATATACACAATTCTATTCATAGGGGATAGATAGACAGATAGATAGATAGATAGATAGATAGATAGATAGATAGATAGATAGATAGATAGATAGATAGAGTCCAAAGACATACTGATAGGGAATCTAGATTGTGAGCCCCAATGGGGACAGTGGATATAATGTTTGTAAAGCGCTGTGGAATTAATGGCGCTATATAAGTGAGTAAAATAAATGGATAGATAGATAGATAGATAGATAGATAGATAGATAGATAGATAGATAGATAGATAGATAGATAGATTTACATGTACAACTGTATGTATGTTTCATTTTTTGTCTCATTTTTCCAATTACAAGGCACATAAGCCTGTACTGTTGCAGTGTTAATATACACGTATAGATATTATCAATTTATATAATTATAAGGTTCATGTATTGTCTGACTTTTCTGTAGCCCCCATGCCATGATGAAGTGAAAATATTTGTTTCTTCTATCATTTTTGCTACCTTGTGGTAGTTACTTCCCAAGTCCAAGTTTCAGGATCTGCCTCTTCTATTTTTGCTTAGCTTAAGGGGAATGTGAGTGCTATGATTTATGAAGATGAACATGGGGCCCAGTTCAGCTCAGACTCAGGAGCCACTGGTACACCTGGATGTAGGGAGCCATGATACTGCCATGATCATACATCTTCTCTTCATTGATCTATAACAATATCCATTTACAACTAAACCTACTACACTCGAGTACTGCTCCATGCTGCAGATGTTTGGATTCATCTGGAAGCAATATGCACACTCCTCCATATTACATATATCTGTGTATCTAAATATGTATATGTGTTATATACATTTGTAAGTCCATTATCTGAATCTATCTGTTATATATCTGTCGATCTTTTTTCCATCTCTCCTTTATAATATACGGAAAGTCTTTGGACAACACAGTGTATAAATCTTTTGTAGGGTTTAACCCAATTAAGGGATACAGTTTCGTAAGTGGATGTGCTTATTGTGGTGCTTAGTGGAAAATGGCTCCTCTTCAATAAGATAACAGTTAATCGCAGCTCAATGACTGTGCACGCCTCACAATAACCTGAAATGAGATTACTATAGAAACAGATAGATATACACCATAGATCAGCACTATATTTATATTAATGTCTGTGTATGTGTGTGTGTGGGTGTGTGTGTGTATACATGGTGCATATTTGGCCATACAGTGTCTATTCATGTTATTTTTTATTACTAGAAGTGGATAGGTGGATGAGACCTGGATGGATTACCACCACTGTCACCAGACCTTGCTCTTATGGACTTTTTCTTTTGGGGTGCTATAAAAGATTGGGTATATTAAAGAAAACCATGGCCACTTGATGTGATTATACAGTAATATATATATATATATATATATATATATATATATATATATATATATATACTCTCAGTATCTCAGCATATATCCGTAGATACTGTAGATAGATAGATAGATAGATAGATAAATGGATAGATAGATAGATAGATAGATAGATAGATAGATAGATAGATAGATAGATAGATAGATAGATAGTAAGGAACTGTATATAGATAATTAGAGAGAGAAATAGACAGACAGGAGGCGGATAGATGAATAGATAGAAAAACAGATAAATAAATAGATAGTTATAATAGAGAGTTGCTGAAGATAAATAGAGATGATAGATAGATAGATAGATAGATAGATAGATAGATAGATAGATAGATAGATAGATAGATAGATAGATAGATAGATAGATCAGGAATCGACAATTTACCTTGAGGTAGTGGCTGGTTCTTTCTGTCCATCTTTGTTACCATCAGACTGCTGTATTTTGGCCTTGTGCTGTAGGATAGGGGCATCTTAAAGACTTAATAAGTAGTTGTTATATAACATGGAGGCTCGAGTCTACCTGACATTTTAGGATGCTGATGACCTTTCTAAAAGTGTTGGGATAAAATTTCTTGACCAATCATTACAACGTTAAAGCTACAGTTTAGTGCTCTACGGGAAGACAACTTGTACAAGTGATACATTGTTATGAACATTGCATTTCCTGCTCTGTATATATAAATATCCTACCAGTAAAACATATTCGCAGTCCTAATAGACTGTTCTGACTTCTAGCTGAACAGTCCTTTATTGCTTCTGCTCCAAGGAAAGGGCAATGAATAACAGTCTTGAATGCAGAGTAGAATCCATTACAAAATCAGAATCTGGGTACCTGTGTCTTTATATCATCAATCAGGGCATCTAAGTTTTGTTTATTTGAAAAAGCTACTGTTATCACCATGCGGATTAGGGCTGCCTAATACTACTAATGTAGATACAGAGGTTGATGAGAAACATAGATAGATAGATAGATAGATAGATAGATAGATAGATAGATAGATAGATAGATAGATAGATAGATTCGTAAGCTGGTGATAGATAGATAGATAGATAGATAGATAGATAGATAGATAGATAGATAGATAGATAGATAGATAGATTCGTAAGCTGGTGTTTTTCAGTAAGGTTGCAGGTAGCCTATAACATTGTCTGCAGTCATGAACACTATTTCATCTCCCACATCTATTTATACACATGGTTGTGGCAGCTTTTGCTTATACGATGCATACTCTGGGCTTAGTGCTGGGAGCTGTAGCTCTCTGTACAGACCAGACTGGCAGCTTGGCCTCTCCCTCCTCTGTTCACCTTCCAGCCAAATGGCCAGAGGCGTCTGCTGACCAGTGAGAGATGAGAGGCGTCTGCTCTGCTGCATTTGAACTTGGACTTCCGACCAGTGTCTGGACTAGTGAATGGGGACCTGTTGTCTGCGTCTCCTGGCTGTGTCGCATCCTTCTGATGGCTTTATCTTCCAGGACAGTAAACCTGTGGTGTTTACAACAACATCACCTCTCTGTCCAGGCCCCATTACACTGTTTCCTGTGTCCATTGTCAATGGAGAGAGAATCTCACATCCTGAATTGCCATACTACTCATGTCTGCATTGTCTGGAGAAGCTACACTATAACCCCAGCACTAGATCCTAGCTTCCCTATTACAGTAGAGCCAGAAATTACAGGGTACTCGCCCAGGCAGGAGGATATGTCAGATTAACATAAGATTTATTTCCATTTTCCAGCGTCTGATATTCAGACAGATGAGTGTTCAAACATCCATTACTCATCACTATTTGCCTGTCAAAAATACAGTAAGAGAGAAGTAAGTATATGAAATATATCTCTGAAGTCTACTCTTACATTAGGTATTGCTAATAAGCTTACTTTTAAATAGCCAAATGCTCGTATTTCTTTTCTTTTGTCTGTCAGACTCTTCATTTTTTGCCTAATCATCGACAAAGTGGCACCGGTATAATTTCTTCCTTGAGAGGTTTTCAGTAACATAAAAAAATAACATTTTCAGAAACCTGGACACGAAAATTATGATAAAACAATCTTTTTAGCTATTTAGATAAAGATATATATCGTCAATCTACCTATCATCTCTCATTCATTTAACTATGCCTATCTATCTATCTATCTATCTATCTATCTATCTATCTATCTATCCTATCTATCTATCCTATCTATCTATCCTATCTATCTATCCTATCTATCTATCTATCTATCTATCATCTATCTATCTATCCTATCTATCTATCTATCATCTATCTATCTATCTATCATCTATCTATCTATCCATCTATATTTATATTTATCTATCTATTATCTATCCAATATCCATCTACCTATCTATCTAGACGAAATATTTGTTCTATTTATCCTATTTATTTATCTATTTATTTATTTTACAAATGTTCTAGGACTGTGTTGCGATTGTAGCTGCTCTTTTCATATTTTACGTTAAACCATATAAAATAAATTACTAAATTAGACGTAAAGACGTTGTTCCTCTCCTCCATATTTTGCTAGAAAATTATAGCAAAAATTAAAATAGGATAACATTCAATAAAAGTAAGTAAAATTATATAGTATATTAAAAGTTATAGGTATCTCCTGGGCTCTGTCTGCCCCTTTAAATATATGCTTAGTGCATATAAGCTGAATGGATAGTAATGTAATGAAAGATGAATAACTAATAGTCTGTAGACATGGTTATAAAAATACTTATAGACACTAGATATATTATACGTAGTAGTAAACTTAATATTACGAACATTGATATGCATATAAGATTTTTTATTATTATTATAGCAATTCACTCCAGCTTCTCATAGTACATAAGACAATGTTATAAATAACAGAAATTCTGTGAAGATTTTCTGGATGTCTAGATGTGGGTGAGGATGCCCTTTATATATGGTAAACAGGGCTAGAAACACCAATTTCTCTCTGCTGATACTGTAACAGAAAATATAACTTCTGACAGAATTGCTATAACAGTGTTGTGGTTACCTAATTTACAGGTTGGAGCTTACATTATACATTGTCTCCTATTATAAATTCTCAGAACAATCTTATATATAGCAGCCACTTATCAAAGCTTATCATTGTAGGTTCCCCGTGAGTGGAAAAATCCACTCAGTAAGGAGCCACATTTCCTGCTTTGTGAGGACGTTATGGGTGGATAAGAGTCATACAATATTGTGTCATGCGAATATCCAGTGCAATAAAGGAAATTATAGAGCACTGATAGCTTTATCTTAATCCTGCAGCATTTCAGTCTCTCCTTGTAGTAGTTAATGTTGCTATAATAACCAGAAACATAGGCATATGAACAGAAGCACATATTAATACATTATAAGCAGATGACAAAGATCACTGCATGTGGAACCAAATGCACTGAATAATGTGTGTCAATAAACCTATAAATATTGCCTGATTTTATATATATATATATATATATATATATATATATATATATATATTGCCAGTTAGTGTGTGCATACATATGTGTGTGTGTAAATGTAAACATATATATGTGTGTATATACATATATAAGTGTGTGTATGTGTGTATATATATACATGTAGGTATGAATGTATGTATGCATGTGTGTATATATACATATATGTGTGTGTATATATAAATATATATATGTGTGTGTGTGTATATATATATATATATATATATATATATATATATATACACACACACTATATTTCTGTTTATATATCTAACTTTCCTGTATACAATGTTTCATTAAGAATAGTGTACAATTTACAATTTACATTACACATAATATTTTGAGGTATCTTCACCTAAATCATATCAACATGCTTAACATGGGAGATGTTGGCATTCCCTGCATACAAGCTGACTGGCCCAAAGTCAGACAACGCCTCCCAAACCCATCACTTGGCCAATATCCAAGAAAGAAGCCCATTGCTTTCCACAAAAGGAATTGATTTCAACACAGAAAAGACAATATAAACCTCCATATTGTTACCACAACATATTAGCACAAACTCTGAGCTATCAGTAAAAGGTGATATAACCTGCAATACAGAAATACAGAGAAATAACAGTCACTACTGAGAATATACCGCAGCTCATATTTTATACCTTTTATTCCATACCTTGGTGGCTGTTGCTGTTAGACTGTCTTTATTGCAGTAATACAAAATAATAATAATAATAATAATAATATTTTTCCCTAAATACATTTACAAAATGTATAGATAGTATAGAAATATATATGAGGAGAGAAAGACCAATTAAAAAAAGATGTGGAAACTACCTACATAACTTTTACATTACTGATAATTAAATATTAGTAGGTTAACTTGTCTGTACATTCAAGAACCATTGTGCTTAAACGATATATAATGGATTTTAAGCTTGCACAGAAAGACAAACAGTCAGATAAATGCATATATACACATATATATTTTTTATTACATCAAAATATAAAATAATGAGTTATTACAAACAGGGTTGGCTTAGCACACTTCATTCTCATGGAGAATTGGGTTTGAACAAACTAATATATCCAAAATCTGCTTTGTATAATAATGCAGCATGTTGTCTAAACTCAGAAATTCATAATCCTTGGCAGGGAGACAAATAAAGAGAAAAATAAAATGAAAAGGGGTGGGCTGGACATCATGGAGCTCTATGAGGCAGAATAATTACAAATGTCCAGTATTATTAGCTCATTCATTATTAATTAATCAGTTATTTGCTTACTGTGCAGTTATACATGGTCGTGTAGTAGTATTGTACTGCCACAATTCTATATCCACTAGAGATCATGAAGACTAAAGGGTTGGGGGATGGGGGCTGCTATGAGACATCTGTTTGGAACAAAAAGCTTCTTGGGTGAGCACAGAATTTTCATATGTGTCCCTTTTAACCCGTGATACAAAGAAAAGGCCCCCTGGAAATTGAGTCTGGTAGATCACTCCTCCACTAGGGGATTAAGCTTCTATAGTGGTAAGCACCTTAATCCAGAAGAAGAGGTGATGCATCTTAAAGTGGCTCTTGAAAACCTTGATGCTAAAACCCCGTCCCTGTTTGTCTAGACACTAATTAAGAGCCCGTATGTCTGGCATCTCCACCTTGACCTTGGCCTTCCACACATTTTTGAGGCCAAACAGTAAAAAAATGTGGAATGCCCAGGACAATGGCAGCCGACAGGGCTTTTTGGCTCTTCTCAGCATTTCAAATAGATGTCAGCAGCCCCCAGGACCTTGTTTGTAGGTCAGTGGACAATGAAGAAGTTTACTATCGTCCCTGAATAATGTGATTTACTGTCACAATCAGAAAAAAAAAGAAGTCCGCTATTTCTCTGTGCCAAGCACTAAAGGAAGCCCCTTGTGTGGGGAGGGAGCACGAGGGACATTTTACATGACAATTGTCATAAATTGTTTCCTGGCTGCAAGATTCAGTCCTTACACATTCCACAAGGCAAGGATTTGGATTTCTATGTTCATTCATTTAATTCAGTGTGGTCCATAGTTTTCCATTACACTTCTTGCATCCTTCGCCCCCAGCACTGACGTTATGTACGACCAGGCGGATATAGGTTGGGGCCACCTGCATTGAATGTCAGTCGTCTGTTGCCAGTGACTTGACTTACTCCTGTCTCCACCACTCAGTGAAATTGCAGCTGTACCATATGTATTTATAAACGGACTTCATGGAAGCAAATCACAACATGAGTGTTTCACCTCTCACTACAACCACCCTGTGCTCCAAACATCAGGCATAGGCACTCTAGCTGCACACATATACATCAGTGTATAACACACACACATCAGTGTATAACACACACACACATCAGTGTATAACACACACATCAGTGTATAACACACACACATCAGTGTATAACACACACATATCAGTGCATAACACACACATCAGTGTATAACACACACACATCAGTGCATGACACACCTAAATACACACACACAACAGTGTATAACACACACACATGAGTGCATAACACACATAAATGCACACACATCAGTGTATAACACACACATCAGTGCATGACACACCTAAATACACACACAACAGTGTATAACACACATGCATCAGTGCATAACACACATAAATGCACACACACACACCAGTGTATAACACACACATCAGTGTATAACACAGAAATGCACACACATCAGTGTATAACACACACACACATCAGTGCATGACACACCTAAATACACACACAACAGTGTATAGCACACACATCAGTGTATAACACAGAAATGCACACACATCAGTGTATAACACACACATCAGTGTATAACACACACACATCAGTGCATGACACACCTAAATACACACACAACAGTGTATAACACACATGCATCAGTGCATAACACACATAAATGCACACACACCAGTGTATAACACACACATCAGTGTATAACACAGAAATGCACACACATCAGTGTATAACACACACATCAGTGTATAACACACACACATCAGTGCATGACACACCTAAATACACACACAACAGTGTATAACACACATGCATCAGTGCATAACACACATAAATGCACACACATCAGTGTATAACACACACATCAGTGTATAACACACACACATCAGTGCATGACACACCTAAATACACACACACAACAGTGTATAACACACATACATCAGTGTATAACACACACATTAGTGCATAACACACATAAATACACACACAATGCAAACATAAATACATACACACAGAAATATGCACACAATGCGCACACAAATACATAAACACACACATAAGTATATATCACACACAATACACACGCATAAATAAATACATATACACCCAATAAACACATACATACATAAATATACACACAATGCCCACACAAATTAAATAAATATACACACAAATACATAAATGCACACACATCAGTATATTACACACATAACTACATACACACATAAATATACACAAATAACTACAAACGCACATAAATACACACATATATTTATAACACACACATAAATACACACACATAACTACATACACACATAAATACACACATCAGTATATAACACACATAACTACATACACACATAAATATATAAATATACACACACTATACACTCATGAATACATAAATGCACATATATGTTTATTATAATTTATTATGTTAGTACTCAATTACAATATATTGGAATTATGGAAATAAAGTATCCAAATACTTAGCACTTATGATAAAACATGATAATTTTAGGACTCTAGGATGCATCCATGCACACATTTATACACACTTACACACACACAGACACACTTACACACACAGACACACTTACACACACAGACACACTTATACACACAGACACACTTATACACACAGACACACTTATACACACAGACACACTTACACACACAGACACACTTACACACACAGACACACTTATACACACAGACACACTTACACACACAGACACACTTACACACACAGACACACTTACACACACACACACCAGAGCTGAATTAGTTTATTGCAGTAGAGATAAGTTTGTCACTTTGCACAAATGATCGAATCTGTTATTTAGAACTGGAATGCCAGCAGAATAGAAAGAAACAAAGTGAGCTCTGCTACATCTGTGACTTTACAGGTAATCACATATGTATACAATAGAGAATAATGCTATGATTTGGTGTTAGTAGGATAATTCTCCATTGGAGATATGGCAGTGATAGAATCTCTAGAATATCTGTATTTGCTATCATTGCCTTGGTGGCCCTCTGTGGGTGTTACCCTCCTTCTCCTTTAAGGGTCGGTTCCCGGTTCCCCTACAGCCTGTGTAGTGCGGCGCTGGCAGCAGCCTGTCCGGGGTGGAGTCACGTGTCCTCGTTGTAGTCTATGAGTCCCCGATCACGTGGTTCTAGTAGTTTTCTTAATGAAGTCGTGGACCTGCCTTCTCCAGTTTGCTGGCGCATGCGCGTCCATAGACAATAATGTTGTAGGGAATTAGGTGACTCTCTTTTGGGAAGCTGACTTTTAAAAAGCCACGGGCAGACCATGCTATGACGACTTCTTCCCTGATCCTGCATCCACACTGGGCGGATACCTTCATGTACGTGTATGAAACAAGCCCGAATGAAAAGACTCTCAAGAAAAGCCCAGACATGGAGGGACTGAGTGGGAACTGTCCAAGCACTCACTGCAGGGATTTTATTTCTCATCCAGCATTGGGGCGCCATTCCAGCACCATAGGAAGCCACCAAGGACCTGTGTACACGGATATTACCTCTGCAGAGGCTGGCACCAGGCAGTGCCCAGGACCCACATCTTCTTCCAACGCCTCTTTGGGTTATGCTTACCCGTTTGGAAGCAGCTACTACGGCTGCAGGTTGTCTCAGAGTCACAACGTCAATTTACACCAGAAACCCTGCTCCTACCACCCATCGGACAAGTACTCCGAGCCCAGCAACTCCTTACCCAACGAGGACTTCTCTTCTAGGGCCAAAGAATTTGCATTTTATCCTAGTTTTGCCAGTTCCTATCAGGCAGTCCCTGGCTACTTGGACATGTCAGTAGTCCCGGGCATCAGTAGTCATCCGGAACCTAGGCATGACACCCTTATCTCTATGGAGGGCTATCAGCACTGGGCTCTACCCAACGGCTGGGATGGGCAGGTCTATTGCTCCAAAGACCAGTCTCAGTCCAGCCATCTATGGAAGGCACCTTTCCCAGGTAATTATGGCACCAATTGTCAATGGGTATATATATATATATACACACACACACAGATGTGCTACTGTGTGGACGTACTATATGACTGGAAATATATAAATGTGGACATACTATATGATTATAAATATATGTTTGTGGACTTACCATATGATTTTATATATGTATATATATTTGATTCTATATATATATATGAGTATATATACATATAAATATGTATATATAGATATACATTAACAATATACATGACTATATATAGAGAGAGATGATCATATATATTTGGCATACATTAATATATATTTGGCACACACTAATAAGAAAATGTATGTATATATATATATATATATATATATATATATATATATATATATATATATATATATATATATGTATTATTTATTTTTTTGTGTGTGTGTGTGCGTGTTACTGTTTGGACATGCTATATGATTGTACCTACAAGCAGGCATCTGTTTCCTCCAGCACAACAGCATATTTTAGGTATTAATAGACTCTTTGTCTACTTGCAGGAGCATTTCTTGTGCTGACAGTCTGCTTCCATTTGCTGATCCCTTCCTATACCTTGTTGATCTCTAGTAGCATGTATGAACATAACGTCTTTCAGTCTGCTTCCTGGGTGTAGGAATCTGCAATTAAATATGTAGGTGTCAACTGGTACATCCAAACTCGTTATACACAGGGATTCATGTGCTTTTCCTCCCGTTGGGGAGACATTTAACAGCAGGCAGCAGTCATACTCATAGCCTGTGTAATGGATTTGTTGAGAAAACGTCCGTCTAGTGCTATTACGTTCACCTCAGTTTATATAAGAGTAGATCACAGCTGCTGATCCTCAGGTCTATGTATGTATGTATGTGCCATGCTGTGAATGCTTAGCTGTTTATTAGCTACTCACCTCCAGTAAACACTATACAGTCTAGGGAGAGTTTAAGATATTAAACAATAAAGCATGCTCCAGTAACCAGGAAGTGTGAATAGTGGTGATAGACCAAGCGTGACATGTACAATTACACACCTGAGTACTGCACCTACTGGTGAAATGCAATCAGCAAGCTATTATCTATCTATCTATCTATCTATCTATCTATCTATCTATCTATCTATCTATCTATCTATCTATCTATCTATCTATCTATCCATTTTCCATTTGACTATACTTAATAACCAAGTAACGTCTACGTCTTGTTCTTGTTTCTTTGCCTTTCTATCTATGCATATATTTATCTATACATCTGTCCATTTATCCATCCATGTATAGATTTAGAAAATTACAATATGACGTCAAAAATTGATTATTGTATGTACTTATGACTATATCGAAATATGTCTGCATTAAATGCAGGTCTATTTACCTATTTATTTATTTACTATCAATTTATCTATTTAGTATTAAAACCTGACTACATAATTTGAAATATGATATTATGGGCAAGTCGATAAGTACAGAATGTGTATTTATTTATGTCATATAAATATGCAATGCCTGATGGCATATAAAATAAAGATTTTTTTTTACAAAGCTCTCATTATTAGATTGAAGTACATTTAGTAGGTCACACAAAAACACACACATATATATATGTATATATATATATATATACACACACATAAATATATATATGGATAGCTAGATAGATAGATAGATAGATAGATAGATAGGGATAGAAAGATAATCAGAGATATATATATATTTGATTACTATGTTTTTACATCAAAGGAGGATATTCTCTGTTGACTGAGTCTTATTTCATATGCAAAGCTCGTATATAAAAATAATTTCTATACAGATTTTTGCATGTATAATAGTACTGTATATTTCATATATGTTTTTGCATTTGTTAGTGTATTTTTTATATATATATATATGTTGCATGGGTATAATTAATTATTATCTCATTATCTCATTATTTTCCTTTATTATATGTATTTATATATAGAATAGAGATATAAACTATATATGTATTATCAATTCTATGAAAATCAATAAACAGGTAGATAGATAGATAGATAGATAGATAGATAGATAGATAGATAGATAGATACATAGATAAATAGATAGATAGATAGATAGATAGATAGATAGATAGATAGATAGATAGATAGATAGATTACAACGTGTTTGTGAAGCATTATAGAAATGTGTTTTTTTGGGGGGGGTTACTTACATGTTCGATTCAGCTAGAAACCTAGTCCATGAAAGGTGTGAACATTTAGGTCTACAATTGGTTGCCAAACCCCGATCTGAATTGTGAGCGACAAATCATATCAGTATCAAATAACTTGGTAGTTTGTATTGTTGAATATTTACCCATTTTCTATGTGTGTGTTTTTTTACTGTATGCCCCATCTGTATTATTATGCTGGCTGTGTATACAAGTATACAACAGGGTAGTCAGGCACAGAGCCTGTCAGTATGTTTCAATATTAGTAAATATTGTCGCACAGTGAAACAAATTCAATTTAGCTAAACGTTTCTCTATAGGCGCCCAGGTGCTTTTGTAATACAAAAGGCACCAGTTTTATATTATAGCACCTGCCCATTGTTGTACAAGGCATCCATGTGCCCACATATATAAATTCCAGGTTCTTCATGACTATGAGCATTGAAGTTGAAATGAACTTGATCTTGATGATAAATCTTGCAGGCGTCTTTTGTGGAATTGTTGAACTAATGTGCTCATCTAAAGATGTCAGGGGGGATTTATTAGATCCACTATCTGCCTAGGCAAGATCCATGTGTAAAGGCGGAATAGCAGGAATTTGACGTGGTGGGAATAAAGACTGCTGGCTGTAGGGTAAAAATCTCCTGTTTGTTTACTGCAGATGTGGTGCCTCTCCAGCCAGAAGTTAGCAGCTACCGCAGGGGAAGGAAAAAGAGGGTCCCCTACACTAAAATCCAGCTGAAGGAGCTGGAAAAGGAATATGCAGCCAGCAAATTCATTACCAAAGAGAAGAGACGGAGGATTTCCACTGCCACCAGCCTGTCTGAACGCCAGGTTACCATATGGTTCCAAAACCGGAGAGTCAAAGAAAAAAAAGTCATCACTAAATGCAAAACATCCCATTTACATAATACCTGACAAGAGGGGCAACCCGAATACCCCTAAAACTCCTCCATTACCTTCCCTTGAACAAATATTTATCTCATTCCCATGTATAAGACATTTCTTCAAATGAACTATGGATTATTTAATATAAAAATGGAATGCAAGTGACAGAATCTACCACTGGTCCCAGCAACCCAAAACTACAAGCTTCTCCTTGCATCCCCAACTGTGAATATACAGGAGTCTGATGCTTTGTAGGCTCTATGCATATATAAATATAAACATAAATAAATATATATAGATATATTTAAATGTCAAACACTCAGCTCAGCTGGGACGTGGTTCTGTCACTATCAGAGCCTTGATGACACAAGACATCTGTCTGTTTCTTCCATTATCTGGAGTCTTAATTAATTGTCTAATAATATTATACCATGTAAATAAGGTGCATCTGTAACATGTTTTGTTGAGTATGTTTGAATATCTTGTAAATCACTATCAATACCCGCCTATGTTCATATTGCTGGGAGATTCAGCATGAAATTGCAGCGAGCCTCTGGTGCTTTAAGGGTTAAGCGTTCTAGAACCTCTAGAAGTTCCATTGTAGAACGCTGACACTTCGTGTGGTTCTTGTTCTGTGGCCATATGTGGCAGAAGCAGAAATAAGTTCTGGATCAGGCTTTATGGTGAAGCCATCAGTATTATGAGTATTCCAGCTATGACACTGGGTAGACTTTACATCCATGTTTGCATTATTTGGGGAAGTATGATTTAGTTTCAGTCATATTGATTGGACGCTATCCTTTATTTTGCTGTATCTAAAAGTTCACCTTGTTTTTTTTTCTTCCTTCCTTTTTTTGGTATGGAATATACTCAATGTCAGTCTTAAGCACTGCTACATGTGTCCAGGAAAACAGGATGTGCACAAGGTATGCTGTATAGATCTCATTTTTATGATTTTGTCGTGTATAATGTATAGTATTGTGGTGTCTGAATATTATCTGTAATGGAAGAAAATTAATTTCTTGAAATAAATATCATCTGGCTTGATGTATTGGACCATTGTCTGCGTATTGCATCTAAGACATTTCGCAACGAATATTTAATGGAAGGAGAAAAAAAAGTATGAATATAAGATTATCATTCACTCAGACACGTTTATGGGGAATTTAAACATATGTAAGAGCATAATCCATTAGGAGGTCCATGATAGATAATAGACAGATGGATAGATAGATAGATAGATAGATAGATAGATAGATAGATAGATAGATGTGAAATCATAGAAATATATGATAGAGATAAGTAGATAGATAAATAGATATACAATTAGATAATAGATAGAAACAAGCATGTATATATCGTGACAAACAGTTATTTAAGTATCTATCATCTATCTATAATCTATTATCTATCTATCTATCTATAAATCTATTTATTTAGCTAGCTAGCTATCCTCTATCATCTATCTATCTATCTATCTATCTATCAAACTATCTATAATATATTTTAACTATCTATCTATCTATCTATCTATCTATCTATCTTTTAGGCACCTCTGTTAATAAAAAAAATCTACTGTTCTCTCCACCTAAATACACATAAATAACATATTTCCTTTGCTTTTGTGCATAGAATCCAATGTACAATTAGATTTATATTAAAATTAAATTACAATTAATTGTTAATAACTTCGTAAAATAAATAATTGTAACAATGTAAAAAAACATCCTTACCGATAATACTCGATGTGTGCATAAAATATAAACCTAAAATACCCATCAATTATTTTGAAAGAGGGTTTATGAAGGGACATTTCACACTGTGTCAGTTTTAAAATAATTATTCTCAGCAATTATAGTGCTTTGTCCCTTACTTTCCTATAGCTGACTATAAGTAAGATAAGTAAGGGGTACAGTATATATCTGTAGGGTGAATCACCATACCAGAGTCATTTGTAATGGGTTGTTTCAGTGACAGCACTCACACCCTGAAACAAATCCTGACATTTTACAGTTTCCCCTGCCCTGCTCCTCCTTAGGTCTCTATTTTGTCATTAAAGTTGACTTCGTTATATTTTATTTATTTATTATTTTAATTTGTTTTAATTATTTAACTCTTTTTACATATTTATTTATTAATCATTTAAAATCTCTCGTGGAAAAAAAAAATATTCTTAAACACACAACTTTCTTTTGCATTGCAGTGCAAATATACAGGCTCTTTATGAGTCAATGTCACGATGATACTTAGCACTGCTACATGAGCAGACAATAGGCAATTTATTGAGGGTTCCCAGAATACAGGCTCAGGCTGCTTGAGAGCTCTGCTCATTTCCAGTAAGTTTTCCACAAGCTGCATTTCCTTCAGCCACAGACAGGAGACATCGCATATTTCAGGCAGACGCCTTGAGAAAAGACCTGATTTATGGCCTTTAAAGCCGCATTACATTGTCTCTACTTAAGGTATATTTCAAGGCATCAAGTTTTCTGCTAAATTATGTAGAAGTGATAACTAAAGGCTGCTAGGAAGTCATGTATTCCCCTTTATATAGGGTGACTGTCATTTAAATTATCATATTAGAACACACTCAAATGAACAAAGTGGAGGCTGCCCAAACTATAGGGGGCTAGAATTTTTTTCTATGACTGTCTGTTATTGTTTAATTTTCAAGCTGTCATTTGCTTCTATGTGCACATTTCAGCAGGAAAGCCTGTGAAAATCTGGTGTGATTGAAATGCTGCATGTGTTAATGTATATTACATGGGAACATTTTTTCTATATAGTAATGGTTTTGTTTGGAAAAGTTCAGCATTCTCCACAATGTGTTTGGCCTATATATATATATATATATATATATATATATATATATATATGTAATGCATATATTATATATATGTATGGGAACATTGCAGTATACAATTTAATAGATTCAAAATTTATATATATACATATATAAATATATATATATATATATATATATATATATATATATATATTTAAATCTACTAAGTTGTATACTGCAGTGTTCCCATACATTTTTATATACATTTAGCAGGCTTTATGCCTTTTAGATTTTTTTAAAGAAACTGTATAGAATTATTATGCTAATACTACGTTTATGGCACCGTAAAAAGAGAGATAAAACTATACATGACAATTTTTTCTAGCAATAAAACTTAATAGGGAATCGGATCCAGTATGGGTGTATATTTGTATACACTGCGGTGCTTAAATAAGGATTTGAAAAAAATCCTAAAGAAAAATATATATACGTACGTATAACAAATATCTGTAATTGATTTTTCCATGTAGGCCTGATAAAAACAAAAGTCTTCTAATTTTTTTTAAGTATGCACAAAAAAGAAATACCGAGTTGTCTTAGGGTGGCGTACAAGATCTGATACATGATTTTGCTTGTATTTATATTATTAAGAATATGATATATTATTTCAAATGATAAAAATTTTACAAAACAAAGAGGAAAAATGTTCAATCTGTTTGGGATATGCTGAACTGTTTGTGCTACTACTCTATATACTTAAGCTAGACAGATAGAAAATACATTTATTTACATAATTATTGACTTGGATAATAAGAGTTGTTACATTTATAGTTTTTTTCTTGGGTCTAAATGACCATGGTTGTCTATGGTTGAATACTAAAATCATTCTAATATAACTGAACAATAATGTTAAGCATGTAGAAGTATATATTAAGTTGTTATTTAAACATATGTATTTAATATAATGCATGATGTAAATTGTATTCATTCAGTCTGAATGTAATGCTTCAATGTGTATATTATGTCATGTCACAAATATATCCCTCTAAGGCCATGTTCACATGTTCAGTATTTGGTCAGTATTTTACATCAGTATTTGTAAGTCAAAACCAGGAGTGGAACAATCAGAGGAAAAGTATAATAGAAACACGTCACCACTTCTGTACTTATCACCCACTCCTGGTTTTGGCTTACAAATACTGATGTAAAATACTGACCAAATACTGAACGTGTGAACGTGGCCTTAGCCTGAATTCCGATGAGTGTATACAAAGATGGTCTGATTTTCATCCAGAAAAAAATGGATGATTTTTCCTCTTTATTGTAATACAGTTTCCTATGTTAAGAATGGCAATGTTTCCCTAAAAATCGGATGCAAAAAAGGTTGATCAGTATGGGATCTGATCCTCTTTACGCACCCTTAGACTTGAGTTGGCGAATCTCATCCGAAATATGGAAGAGAATAGTGCATGCTGTGGTTTTGTTTTTACTCGGACATTCGATGGTGTTTAAAACACAGCCTAAATAAATAAGATGGGCCAAGGACTATCAGTTTTTTTCATGGACAGCACTCAGACAAAAAATACGGTCCTGTGAACGCTGCCTTACGGACTTTGCAGAGTCTGGTATTCTTTCACGCTGTCATTTCCTGAGTGCACAGCGTAGAAGGAACCGTGATATGGACGTGCCCTAAAACAGTTGGTGCCTAGGATTTCTTTCAAAAGCGAGCGGATTCCAAATTGTTTAACATCTTTCATAGGACATACAGTATATTTGCTGCATTATTTGCAGATTAGAAGCTAATTTTCACATATGCAACTGACAGAACAATTACGTATAAATTGGCCTGAACAAGCATGGGATAAGTAATGTCTTACTGCAACAGTAGTTAAGAAGAATGTGGTAACTTTCTTTAACGCTTACAAAATCTTTTAGACCTTGTTGGCCTGTAAATGGTAATCAATGCATACGCTGGTTAATAGGCTATAACGTTTTCATTTTTATTTTTTTAAAGAAAATATATATTTTTTTATTTCATGTTTTATTGACACATTTGTTGTAGGCACATGTAATAATTATAGTATAATTATCAAGTTTTATTGTGTGAAAAATAGCTACAATATTTTTAAGTTCAGACTATTTTTTATCACAACACACATAACTCCACAGCATTTATTTTTTTCCTTCAGCGTCCTTTATTTATTTAGATGTATAACATGTTGAAGTTTGCATTAAGCTAGGGATTCAAATATGGCTGGCCAAGGGGGTTATGTATTTTTTTATATATATATATATATCATTTATTTATTTATTTAATTTTTTTATTCCAATGTGTGCTCCACCAAAAGGTTAGAGAAGTTCCCTTACAATTGGAATGGCCACAGCTCCCCAGTTACAGGGAAAAACAGGCCTGAAAATGATTTTAGCTGACAAAGCAGCTTGATTGTATGGCTAGTCTCCCAGCAATCATGTGATCACTAGGACTAATGGAAGAAGTGGCAGTGCTGCTCCCTTTATGGTGTATGCTATGCTTAGTGGAAAGCTGTCTATGTAAGGACAGAGAAGGCAGAATGTATACGATACTGTCCAAGACTCTTCTCTTGGGCCTTCAGCTATCTTTGATTAAGCAACCATGTTGGGTACTCTGTTTTTACGGAGCTCAAGAATATGATAAAAAGGCGTATTGGTAGTCATTAAGGGGTTAAACAAATATAGCTATACGCAATTGTTCACCTTGCTTAAAAAAAAACAGTGTTTAAACCTGACAACAAGGTGCAGTTTCGCTGAAAGAATATCTGAAAAGAGCTAGAATCTAAACCACCTTTTGAAACATTTTAGGCAAGTGCTACACGGTGACATTCGTCGCTCTATGGCAAGTCTCAGAAAAGTCACGTAACAAAAGCATCTGTGCAATTTGTCTGTAACTTGCTGTCGCGCAAATATTTTACAGCTCTGAAAATAAAATAGCCCAGTTGTGACAAGATGCATATTGCTTGTGACTTGCGACAGATGATCCAACACATTTGGAAACATTTGTGATTCTGTGCAGCAGTCGCAGGATGGATGTTGTAATGCAATACCATAGGAAATCATTAGAAGCGATGTCGCAATGCGATTTCAGTGTCGTGAGACATTAAGTCCTAGCCAAAACCAAATTTTGTGACTCATGAAGAAACTTTTTTTCTAATGTATATTTGAAAAAATATAAAATAATTCCACATTATAACATTATTCGTATTTATTGTGGCACATATAGATATATACTGTATATATATATATATATATATATATATATATTTAAATATACTGTATATTTCATATGCACATCACCCTAGTATTAAGAGTGTTATAACATAAATATTAACAATACAATTTATATTTCTAATTCTATCCATAAGCATAGTAACCCAAAGCCTTATGAAACCTATTGCTCTGCTTATTTAAGTATACAAAGCATGTTTTCTGACAGAATCCTTTGTTTCTCAGCAGAACACCATGTTAGATACAATCAGATTTTTTTTTGTTAAAGGGGTATTCCCATCTCCAAGATATTATCCCAATATGTAGTAGGTGTAATAATAATATTAGCAAATACCTCCAATTAGAAATGTAGTATAGTTCTTCTGATTTGCTATGTCTCTTTCCTCATGTGCATCCATTGCAAGACCTTTGGTGTCCATGGTTACAACCACTGATGCTAGTGTGGCTAGTGGTCGTAACTATAGGTACCTAAGGTCCTCCAATGCCTGCACATGAGGAAAGACATAGTGAATCAGGAAAACTATACAACATTTCTAATTGGAGGTATTCGCTAATATTATTATTATCATTATACCCACTACATATTGGCATAGGATCTTGGAGATGGCAGTTGCAGTTCCAGAAATGTGAATGCAGTTTATATAAATCTCATGCCCACTTTGCTGTTTTTTTTTACACTGTGGAAACTGACCTGTGGTGCAATAATGAAATCTGCAACATGTCAACTCCCTTTGTGATAAATATTTGTTTTCTTTTTTTCTTAGTGTGTATTTTCCCTATAGACTTGAAAGATATAGGCAGATAAAAAAGTCATGTGCATTTCTATTGCATTTCGGTGGAGGAAACAGCCTGAAAAATGCATCTAATCCGCACATGACTTTATCAATAAAGTTTTATCAAAGCCAAATAGCAGGAGGTTTCCAAAATAAAGCAGTTTTGTTAAAGTATGACATTCCAAAAAGAGACAAAAAACTAACCTAATTTAGCTAATTAGTGCAGAAATGTTGTGGGAAATGTTCAACATCAAAAACTCACCAAATATTCATTATGGGAACTTGGCCTTAGTCTTCATTCACGCATCCATGTTTAAACACGTACGTAAAAAATGGTACCGTTGTCATCAGGGTGTAATTCGTGTGTCCGTTTTCACCATCAATGTGTCATCAGTGTTTTCCATCAGTGTGTCATCCGTGTGTCAGTTTTTACCATTAGTGTCATCAGTGTCTCCATTTTTACTTTTAATGTGTCATCCGTGTGTCCGTTTTCACCATCAGTGTGTCCGTTATTGCCATCAGTGTGTCCGTTATTGCCATCAGTGTGTCATCTGTGTGTCCGGTATTACCATCAGCGTGTCTCCTGTGTGTCCAGTATTGCCATCAGTGTGTCATCTGTGTGTCCGGTATTACCATCAGCGTGTCTCCTGTGTGTCCAGTATTGCCATCAGTGTGTCATCTGTGTGTACGGTATTACCATTAGTGGGTCATCTGTGTATCCGTTATTGCCATCAGTATGTCATCAGTGTGTCCGTTTTTACCATCAGTGTGTCATCCGTGTGTCTGTTTTTACCATTAGTGTGTCATCAGTGTCTCCGTTTTTACTTTTAATGTGTCATCCGTGTGTCCGTTTTCACCATCAGTGTGTCCGTTATTGCCATCAGTGTGTCATCTGTGTGTCCGGTATTACCATCAGCGTGTCTCCTGTGTGTCCAGTATTGCCATCAGTGTGTCATCTGCGTGTCCGGTATTACCATCAGTGTGTCATCAGTGTCTCCGTTTTTACTTTTAATGTGTCATCCGTGTGTCCGTTTTCACCATCAGTGTGTTCGTTATTACCATCAGTGTGTCATCTGTGTGTCCGGTATTACCATCAGTGTGTCATCTGTGTGTCCGGTATTACCATCAGTGTGTCATCTGTGTGTCCGGTATTACCATTAGTGGGTCATCTGTGTGTCCGTTATTGCCATCAGTATGTCATCAGTGTGTCCGTTTTTACCATCAGCGTGCCATCCGTGTGTCCGTTTTTACCATCAGTGTGCCATCCGTATTTCCGTTTTTACCATCAGTGTGTCATCTGTGTGTCCGTTTTTACCATCAGTGTGCCATCCGTGTGTCCGTTATTGCCATCAGTGTGTCATCTGTGTGTCTGTTATTGTCATCAGTGTGTCATCAGTGCGTCTGTTTTTACCATCAGTTTGTCATCTGTGTGTCCGTTTTCACCATCAATGTCATCAGTGTTTTGGATCAGTGTGTCATCCGTGTGTCTGTTTTTACCATCAGTGTGTCATCCGTGTGTCTGTTTTCATCATCAATGTGTCATCAGTGTGTCCGTTTTCACCATCAATGTGTCATCATTTTTTTGGATCAGTGTTTCAGCCGTGTGTCCATTTTTACCATTCATGTGTCATCCATGTGTCCGTTTTTATCATCAGTGTGTCATCAGTGTTCTTCACAAATAGATAAAGAAATATATAATTAGAAAGCTTCTCCTATACTTTGCAGTGTTAAATACTGACAGCACACAGACTGTACATTGATGACATCCGTGTACTGTATGTGTTTTTCACGGACCCATAGATTTCTATTAGCACTTTCCATACATTCTGCTGGGAAAAACACAGACATACCGTATGAATGGCACCATAGGTTATAATGGGTACATGCTCTATCCATGAAAAAAAGAGAAACAACACGTATGTGCAATACGGACGTTTGTTTATACATAAACTGGGCAATGGAGGCCAGAGGAAAAGGCCTTTTAAGTTTTGATAGGATTAAAGCAGATACCTCACATCCGTTAGAAAGAGCTATTGTCACCAAGTATGCACATTCCTTTCATCAGAACAGATATATGTCTCCGAAAGTAAACATGGAATGTTGGAATTTGTAGAAATCCAATATTAATGAGACATACATTTCCAGCACTGGGGCCAACAGGGAAAGAAGACGCATCATTTTTCAGAACTGTAATCCTTGCCAATGAGCCACCAATCCACATTACCCAGATAACTGACAACAGCTATGCCATGTTTACTATCTAAGTAAAGATAAAATCCCGATGGAAAATATGGCAACTATCTCAAACTTCTGCGATCATCCAGTGAGGAGTTATTGCATAAGTTGGGATTTCATAAAATCCTGAAAGGCTGAGGATAGCCCACAACCCTGCCCACGTGAGGCCATCACGGGGAGGGTGTGTGGGTGGGACTCAGGGGTTGGTAAAAGATCAAGCCAAATTATGATCTGGGTTCCTGTAGAGAGATACATGTCGTGTATGCATGAATCCAGTTTATTGAACGGCCTCAAACAAAGCGCTCTCCTTCAGCTAAATTGACTCGTCTCTGTGAGTGGCGTAGTAAGTTCTTTTGTTAATCCCTTTTGATATTCTGTAACTGTATATGCTGTATTGTTTTGCCCCCTTTGTAATATCTTTTGTATATTTTTCATAAACACTGCCCCCTTTTGGATTAAATATAAAAGTTAATAGTTCTGTTCCTTTTGTTCTGTAACCGTGCCTCAAAGCCATACGCTACCAGAAACCAGGCGTTCAGTCAGCCTGTATTTAAAAAACTGACTGGTGGTGGCAGCGAGTAGTCTGAGTTATCATGGAGTTATCGGTGATCATACGGGGGTATATACACATATTCCATGTGTTGGAATCTGGAGGTGTATATACCATATGCTCACTGTTAGTTTTACGATAACCGGTCTGTTAGTGCGAACAGTGTGCGGCCTCCTTCGTTAATCGTCGGCCAATTGTGTAATTGTCCAGTTGATAGGGGGCAGCAGAGATCTGGTCACTCCAAAGATCACAGTGGGTAGATCTGTGTGACCTTCCCAGGCTGTGATAAATCTTGACAGTGGCTAACTCAGATTGCTGCTGTTTAACGATTTAAATGTTGCTGTCAATCTCTGACATCGGTATTTAAATAACACATTTGCTTATGTGTACGCTCACCTGTGCCCAACAGACCCCACAACACAATCTCGGGACACTAATGGGTTACCATGGCAGCTGGGGGCCTGCTGAAAGCCCCCACTGTTGCCATCTTGGTACTCCTTCAAAGGAGACCACAATTTATTCCGTAAACTGCAATATTGTGCACTTTTTTTGTAGCATATAATATAAGTGAACAAACGAAGATCACATGTTAAAGTTCATAAGGGGACTAGAAAATTAACTAAATAATAAAAAAAAATGTTTAAAAATAAATAAATAAATAATATATTTTGAAAAAAGAAATAAAAAAAGTAATAAACATATTTGGTAGCACTGCATTCATAAAAGTCCAGTCCATCAAAATTTAAAATTATTTAAAACATATCATGAACGGCAAAATCAAATGAAAAAGCTAGATTTGCAGGTTTTTAGTCCGCACAGTTCCCCCAAAAGATGCAATAAACTGTGATTAATTTGTATTATGTACGCCAAAATGATATCAATAAAAACATCAGCTCGTCTAGCAAAAAACAACCTCGAACACAGCTCCATCGACAGAAAAATACAAAAGTTCTGGGTCTCAAAAAATGGCGCCACAAACAAAAATTATTTTTTTTCAAATTTCATTTTTTTTCTATACTAAAATATAAAAGAAAACTATGCAAGTTTGGTGTCAACATAATCATACTGACCTGGAGAAACACGTTACCAGGTCATTTTTTACTGCATAATGAATTCGGTACAAACAAAACCCCCCCAAAAAATGTCATAATTTGCCCCACTTGGAATTTTAGTCACATTTTTCACTACACGATACAGTAAAATGAATGGTGTCATTCAAAACTGCATCTTGTCCTGCAGAAAACAAGACCTCATATGGCTATTTCAGTTGAAAATAAAAAAAAAAGATATGGGTCTGGAAAGAGGGGGGAGGAAAAAACAAAAGAGCAAAAATGAGAAAAAAAATTTGTCCTGAAGGGATTAATAGAAGATGCAATGACTTGTAAGTCTGAGCTGGGATGTGTGACTAATGTGTGGCTCACTTGTAAACTTTGAAATATAGAGATGACAAATGTGAATGATCAGTGATGTTGCATTCAATGGATTATCATCATGTTTAATTATATAGCACCATCATATTCCACAGCGTTTTACAGATATTCTTATCACTGTCCCCGTTTTGGTCCCCAATTTAAATTTCCTATTACTATGTATTTGGAGTGTAAAAGGAAATCCACACAAACACGGGGAGAACATGCAAACTCCTTGCAGATGTTGTCCTTGGTGGGATTGAACACAGTAACCCAGCGCTGCAAAACAACAGTGCTTACCGCTGAGCCATTAAAATATATTATTTATTTCTATTTTAGAAAAAAAATAATGCTCCCCGTCATTGGAGGCCAAATCTTATTGTTCTTCATTAAAGCACCTACATACTGTTCGAGCTCTATGTTGTACAAGGATGCAATACAATACAACACCCACCCAAGTCTTTGGGGCTTAAACTGTACCTCTATAGGTCTCTTATGTTGTCATTAAAAAAAATTGTAGTATTCTCGATTCAATATTATGTACAGTATGTAAGTATTTTCTTTCAGTGTAGAATATCTCTACAAAAAAGTTCTGTGTAGAGCACCATCTATGGTATATATAAGGGGGAAGGTGGCTTTTAGGATTGGCTAATTCTATAATCTATTCCCAGAATGCAAACTGGAAATTTGTATTCTGCTAAAAAGATGAAGGAAAAAAAATATTTATATAAAAAAACGGATGAAGGCGGAAAAGCCGGAGACAGAGAGAATCATTACTAATAATGGTAAATCTGAAAATCATTTTACATTTTTTTAATAGCAAAAAGGTTAAAACAAAGAGTGTTGGTCTTTTGAAAGTTTGAAAGTAACAAGGGAGGAATTGTAGAAGATGATGAAGAAAAAGTAAAATTTTTGAACATTTTTTTCTACTGTGTTCACAGAGAAAAAGGACGAGTCAGTGTAAATGAAAAGTGATAAAGTAAAATTTTCATTAAATGTTACTTGACTAACCCAAGAGATGTGCTAAATAGATTGAAATACACAATTCACTGTGTCCGGATGGCATGCCCCTCTCTGTTCTTTATAGATAAATCATTATTTTTGCATCTTAGGATTCCATAATTAGTGGGTGTAAAGGTGTGCATAGAAATCACAAAGGCCCCATAACAAAAGTTTTATTTAGCAGCCACCAATACATCTCCCCAAAAAATATTTGACAAAGTAGTCAGGGTCGTATCTCCCAAGTTTTATAAATAGGGAAAGGGACATGTATTGTGGCATATGAACAGTAATTATGCCCCTATTGAAGCTCTTAAGCCCCTTAGTGTTTTCACCCACGATTCCATTTTCATGGCCATTATAGAGTTTGATGGTCCCAAACATTCCCCCACCCAAATATACAGAGTATGTTATTTATCACTACAATGAAACCCCCCACAATTTTACCCCAGATGTACAGTATGATGCCCTCACAGTACCCAACAAAGTATAATAACCCCACAGGATTATGCCTCTAAAGTGCCTCGCCCCACACTATGATGTCACGATAGTTCCCCCACACACAAAATCATGCCCCCCAAACAGTATGATGGCCTATCAGTATGTTGGCCTCAGCTCAGTATGATACCCCCACAACACCCACTCAGTATGATGGGCCCAACAACCCCCATTCAGTATGATGGCTCCAGAGCCCCCCACTCAGTATTATTTCCTCACAGCCCCTTAATCACTATGATAGTCCCACAGATAGCCCCCACTCATTATAATGATCACAAGGTATGATCTCCACATGTTTGTGTGGGTTTCCTCCGGGTTCTCCTGTTTCCTTCCACACTCCAAAGACATACTGATAGGGAATATAGATTGTGAGCCCCAATGGGGACAGTGCCGATATTGTCTGTGAAGCCCGGTGGAATTAATGGCGCTATATAAGTGAGTATAATAAATAAATTAATTAATAAGTAACCACAGACTCATTCTGATGAGCCCCACAGCCCTCAGTTTAGTTTGCTAGCCCCACAGCTCACTTGCCAGTCAGCATGACGCCCTCATAAGTGCTGACATTTATACAACAAATAAAAATCGCACCACTCACTGAGCTTTGTTCCCCCAGAGTTCTGCTCTGCTCTGTGCACTGAGGCGCCACACTGCAGGCGCCATGTAGTGACATCATTGCACATGCTGAATCTCAGACACACAGGCGCAGGCTGAATGGTGGATTAGGAAGCTGGTGGCATTGTGCAACACTAGACTCTGCTATACCATCATAACGCTATTTCATATAGAATGTTGTCATTTATGAGCTGTGTAATAACATGCCCATATGCAGTATGAACTCCAGATTAAAGAGGACATTTCAGCATATTTTTCATGTTGAGCTGTACACACGATGTAATAGTGGCCGCAGACCAGAATAAAACTTTTTTTTTTTTTTTAATTTTGCCTCCCTGTTGCAGAGATATTAGCAATCAAAGTATCTGGCACCCAATTAATTAACTTTAGTTAAGCCCAAGTGGATGTTATTAGATACTTTTCACTTGGGATGTGTAGTTCTTCTCCCTGTACAAGTTGCTATCTGGTAACACCCGCTTGGACTTAACAAAAGTTAACTAATTAGGTACCAAATACTTTTATTGGCTGATATCTCTGCAATGGAGAGGCAAAATGAAAAAAAAAAAAAAAAAATCAACAAAAACATTTCTTTCCGCTCTGCAGCCAATATTACATCTGGTGTCCAGTTCAACATGAAAAATTTGGTGAAAGGTCCTCTTTAAGGAGGAGGATACAGTTGCTTCTAAATGGTTTAAAAGAGAAGAACATAGCTGCATCCAAAAGGTTAATCTGCAAGAACAGAAAATAGCAAGGGTTAATGTCCAAAAGAAGAAATTAGCTACATGTAATGGGTTAAATCTTTATCTCTCACCACATACTGTTTGCACATAACCACAAGAAACTGTGATAGGGTTTATCTCAGTTACTGTTTTTATTATCCTCCTTCTCCTGCTGTTCTATAATACACAGGAATACATCTAAAATTTATAATAACATGTGGCATATCAGTAACACTCAGCATTACGCCTTGCTTACACGAGCGTATAACACGGCTGCGTGCTATCTGATGTTTTATAGTGCTATACTAGGGGGCAGTGCGTATCAGTGATTATTTTCTCATGCCGATTCAGCATGAGAAAACAATCGCAGTATGCTTAAAGTGGCTGCGAGAATCTGCTCACACACACCCATACAAGTCTATGGGTGCATTCAAAACATCAGACTGCACTCGGATGACATCCCAGTGCAGTCCGATATACGCCCACTACTTTCTCCATCTCCTCTGCAACTATGCAGTGATTCGCTGATGTGAGAGGATCGGAACACAGAGCACTGACATTCGGATCATGCTCGCAGCGGAGTTTGAACCGAGTGTCATTAGCATATCACGTATGATGCTCTTGCATCTGATGCAATACACTAGTGTGATATCAGCCTGAGTAAGACAGTCTCCCCCCACCCAATGGTATCTCTCAGCTCAGAAGCAGGCAGTCTCACACAGCTGTCAAAATAGGGAGATAGTGGAGAGCCCAACTTCAGCTGAATTCAGTCTCCCCTTCTTAAATGATCAGAGCTTTTATCACTACATTAAACAGGAGTTTTTAAGTTTTCTTAATTTTCTATGTTTGATAAAAATGTTATATTTTTGTTTCTTTTTACTTGATGAAGTTTTCAGGTGGTGATAGGTGCTCTTCTAATCCAGGTCCAGCTAATGGCATTGTACAGGAGCGAAAAATGCAATCAAACATTTAAAAAATTCAATAGGAGCAACATGATTATTTAAGATGGTAATCATGCCAATCCACATGCTCACACTGCGACTTTAGATTTTATCACAAGTAAAAATAATAGACATAAATTTATGCCAGTGCTGCACAAAGACACCAGATTCAAAGAAATTTAAAGTGGGTCTGAATTTGTTGACCTCATACCAAGTAATGTTCTTAAAATAACAAATTATTCAGTTTACTAACATATTTTCATTATCAAAAGTGCCCAATCTGATGATGTCAGCAGCAGTTTTGGTTCTGGCAGTCAGAGCTCACTCAGACAGGTGTATAGCCATTATATAACTCGGACAAATGATATCCGATATTTCAATCTCCAATGTTATACTATGGAGCAGTGCCGACTAGCGTTTATTTTCTCATGCCGAGTCGGCATGAGAATAAAATCGCTGAATGCTGCGATTGGCAGCGTATGTGGGATGGCACATGCCCATACAATGGGTGTGTGCAAATCATCAGACTGCACTTGGGTGTAATCCGAGTACAGTGCGAATCCGGCAGACGCCAGCAATGGAGGAAATGGTGAAATTACTTTCTCTGTCTCCTTCGCACCTGTGCTGTGATTCTCTCATGCAAGAAGATCGGAGCACAGAGCACTGACACTCGGATCACGCTTGCAGCAGAGCAGGAGCCAAGTGTCAATAGCATATCGCATCCGATGCTATACGCTAATGTGACCCCGGCCTAAGACTCCCAGTTGGTGCTCTAGCATTGCCTTTGTTGCCATGTCATAAGTAAAGCGTGTACGAAGGGCTGCCTTATTGGCTCATTTCAGTACCTAGGATATTCCCCTTCATTAACTCATAAATCTGATCATATACTGACACAGGAAACACTGTCCTAGGCCTCCTTCACATGACCGTATAACACCGGTACCGGAAAAAACTGTATCGGTGTCATCACTGTTTTGGATCAGTGTGTCATCAGTGTTTTTCCGGTATGGCAAAAGAAAAAGAAATTACAAAGCTTCTCCTATACTTTGCAATTTTAAACATGGATGGCACACAGAAACACGGATGGCACACAGACACACGGATGGCGCACAGACCACGGATGGCGCACAGACCACGGATCTCACCGGTTCTGATTTTTCCAGTACCGGAAAAACAAGGTCATGTGAAGAGGGCTTTACATGGATCCATGGACTTGTATTGACCCTTGTCATCCATGCTGCTGGTAAAAAACAGACATGTGCACAGCAGCATAAATTATATTGGGTACGTGTGGGATCCATGAGAAAAACGGATGCCACACAAACTGCAAATACGGACATGTGAAGGGGGCCTATGCTGAGCACACGCTGCGGGGGGACTGCTGCTCATATCTTCAGATTGGCTCCATCGATAGTTAAAATATAATAGTAAATTCTACATTTTAATTACAAGAAGGGTGGCTTCACACACACATTTTTTTTTAACACAAGTAGTCGTTTTGGGTCAAGCCGGAAAGAGAAGTATAAGTCTTTACTTCACATTTCTCATTCCTTTTCAACTTATGGCAATATTTTTTTTAAAACCCTCTGTCTTTGAATTCACTGTCAAGGACAATTTTGTGAGTTTTTTTTAATTATTGTAAAAATACCAAAATTTCCCAAACTCTAGTACAATAGTGAATATGTAAATATATTTGTGAATATCGTCCTGACGTTGAGATTGTGTTTCTTAACTACTGCAAAAAAAAAAAATGGAACACGCTTGGATAATAACCAATTATCATCAAGAAGGAGAATTTTGCAGGCTGTTACAAAGAGGTATAGTTTATAGCCGTTTCCCGACAGCACGTTCTATGTATGAGAGTGGCCACAAATTCCACAAGGGAAATATTCTGCTTCTGTCAACAGAAAGCCATTTATTTCATAAGTCTGCAGTTGTTTTCGCATCAGCCTGGAGCACATTTTCTAATATGACAGACATTCAATTAGTGAAAAGGATATCAGAGAAATCCTATTGTTAATAAAATATGGTTACCATGTGACAAAACCACTGTGTGATTTTCAGTCATTTTATCGTTTTTGTTAAATGTGATAGATTGATAGATACATAGATAGGTAAAGGAAAGCTGAAGCAGCACTGTGGTAGCAAAAGGTGCAAATCCAGGGACGCCAATCAAATCCAATGTAGATAGGATGCAACAAAATGGCAGCACTGCACGATTCAAGTAAAAAGAAATATTAGTGCCTTTATTAAGCCATCTGCTACAGCAATGTTTTAGTTCTTCCTCAAACATTTTTTAAGTCATCCTACGGTGTTACAAGTATATTTAGATATGACAAGTGTGGGTACATTTGCATGATATTTAGTGCAAAGAATAAAAAAATCAGTTTTCTCATCAAATAATACAAGTAAGGCCACAGCCCCACTATCAGTATTTGACCACTGCCCCACTATTAGTATTTGGTCAGTAACTAATGTGATGCGCCACCTCTGGGGCGGCAGCGGGCTGGTATTTTTAGGCTGGGAAGGGCACAATAACCAAGGACCTTTCCCATCTTATATAATATCAGGCCACAGCTGTCTGCTTTCCCTTTGCTGATTATCAAAAATAGGCCACTTACCCACTATCAGTATTCAGTCAGTATTTTTTCTCAGGAGTGGGAGATAAAACCAGGTGAGGAACAATCAGAGAAAAGGTATAATAGAAACAAGTCACCAACTCTGCATTTATCACCCACTCCTGGTTTTGGCTGCCACTCCTGAGAAAAAATACTGACCAAATACTGATAGTGGTGCCGTGGCCTAAGAAATATACATAATGTTGCATGATACCATTATAAATATAAAAAAGCTACAAAAGTTATAAAGATAATGCGTATAAAGTGCATAAAGCTGCTAAAGTGAATAATCAAGTGCATGAATACATTAAGATCAAGAGAACTCACCCCAAATGAATAAAAGACCTCTCTAATGTGTATGAAATCCATACCCGGCAAGGTGTAGACATAGTCACAAATACCAATGACATGATGCAGGTTAGATCTGCGTATTTATCCTCAGCTCTAATTGGACTGTAGAAAAAAATCGCAGCATGCTGCAATCGTACGCGTATATTGGACGAGACTCGCCAATGCAAGTCTATGGGTGTGAGAAAAAAAAAAACGGCACGCGGACCATGCATATGCCATTTGATTTTTATGCACACATCTCAAAGGAACCACAAAATTTCATCAGCCAAGTATAGTAAATTCACAGCCAGAACCCTCAGGATAGACAGACAGATAGATAGATAGATAGATAGATAGATAGATAGATAGATAGATAGATAGATAGATAGATAGATAGATAGATAGATAGGAGATAGATAGATAGATAGATAGAGAGATAGAGAGATAGAGAGATAGATAGATAGATAGATAGAGAGATAGAGAGATAGATAGATAGATAGATAGATAGATAGGAGATAGATAGATAGATAGATATCCTGTAGATATATAATTTCACAAGCCCCCCACATTTAATAACCTTGCACCCTTTAGTTTTTTTCAGGTTTCCATTTGTGGACTATGTCGGATTCTGCTGGACTACAGAGGAACTGCATGGGCCTTTTTGTTTTTAATAAAGTGGTGAGCCAGGGAAAGTGTCGGGAAATGTTTATTCAAATAAAGTTGTTTTTTTTTCTGTGTGTGTTTTAGTGCCACATAAAAGGCACTAAAGGGTGGAAGTTTATTATATATAGGGGGCTTGTGAAATTATATGTCTACAGGATATCTATATATTCTATCTATCTATATACCTATCTAGCAATAAAAAAGGAAGGCAGCACTCCAAAAAATTGTGACAAAGAGTGGACTTTATTAGTCCATATGGTGTGGAAACGTTTGGGTTATGACCAACCGAAGAAGGATTGGTTAGAACCGAAACGTTGCCACACCATATGGGCTTATAAAGTCCACTTTTTTTCACAATTTTTTGGAGCGCTGCCTGCCTTTTTTATTGCAATTACTACTACAAACGGATATTTGTTTGGGGGTCCTGGCATCCATAGTCATTATATAGGGTGCTGTTCCAATTTTTTGCTATATATCTACCTATTTATCTATCTATTGTCTATCTATTTTAATATACTTCTATCATCTGTCTATATCTTTATATAAGATTACTTTATTAGTTTTGTAAACTAGCTTTAAGTTATGTAGAGTATTATAGTATGTAAAAGATGATGTTAAAAACACATTGCAAAAATACTGTATATGGGTTTATTATGTTATCTTGCTGCCTTTCTGAAGAAAACAGTTCACTCTTCCTCCTAGCAGTCACAGCATAAGGAGAGCTGGAGTGGCGTCTGCACAACACTCTGACTGTGATGGTAGCAAGTGACAGTGAGAGCTCTGTGCAGACACCGCTCCTACTCACCTCTCACTGTGGTTGCGGTAAAGATGGCTGAACGCGCACACTATGAGAATCCTCATGCTCCACCCACCTTCCCACCCCACACCCTATCCCCCATCGCACACCAGCCCTGCACAGTGCCTCTGATTTTAGTAAAATTGCAGTGAGAGTTTTGTGCAGGCTCTGCTCCTGCTCTGCTCTCACTGTGGATGCTAGGAGGCAGAGCTCACACACTATAACCCCCCACTTAAAGTTGATGGATCTTACACCAGATATGGAGTACCGGAGCCAAGTAGTTGTCATAGCACAGTTCGGCATACAGCCATTGTACAGCATACATTTTTTTACGAATACATTGCAATTATGTAACATAGGAAACTGTAAATGGTCTTGTAAATTATTAATAACTGCTGTTGTAAAAAATCAGTTTGTATACTGATTGCACACGGATGACAAGTGAAAATAATAATGTCCAGGTGTGAACCTGGCCTTGGAGAGAATAAACTGTGTATATATATGTAACATGGTGCGGGGCGGTAGCCGTGGGCGAGATACTATTGGCATTTTCTTTCTGTTTCTCCTTACGGCTTTACCATACATATTTGATAGATAATTTTATATTTTGGTAGATTGGACTTTTACAGATGCCTTGATACCAAATATATTTATTTATTTATTATTACTTTATATTTAAACTGGGAAAAAGGAGGTGATTCAAACTTATGATTTTTTTCATATTTCTAAAAATTTTTTTTTTTTTACTTTTTAGTCCTTTTAGGAGACATGAACATGCAAACATTTAATCACTTTACATATTGCAATACTTGAGAATTGGAGTATATAGTGACATTTATGGCCTCTTATGAAGTACTACAGCAAAGTTACAAACATTAGAAGCAGGGTAGGGGAGGTGAAGGAACCCATGCAGTTAGGGGGTGCCTCTGCATCATATATTTCCCCAGAGATTCGCAAGAAAAAAGGTGTATGTTTTTTTCTGTGGGAAAAAGGGACATTTTATCGGGGTCTGTCTTTCGATTCCTAATCAAAAGGAAACTCGATTAACCCTTGGTAGTCTGGAGTTGGATAAGCAAAGGCTGCATTTATCGCCAACCTGCTGTTCTTCTTGAATCTGTCTAACTCTAGGACCCAGTGGCTACCTTCCTCCTGCTAATTGACACCCAGGTCTGGGTGTTTAAATACTTTCTGCTTGCAGCAGGGTGGGGCCAATGATATTCACATGTTTTCTTGTGAAGGCTTGGAGCTGCTGCAGTCTGCTTATTTCCTCTCTGGTGCTAGGAGGACGTTTGGTGTAATCTCTCTGAAGTCGGCTCAAGCTAAGTTACTTGTCCTCGTGTGTGTCATCCTTGTTGTCTTTAGTTGCTAGTGAGGGCTGACTAGTGCTCATCCCCCCTTCCCTATCCAGGGCTAAGCGCTAGGGAAATCCAGGGCTTAGGTTCCTGTGCAGCGATTGGTGAGGAACTAATATAGGGACAATAGGGGAGTCAGGGTGATATCAGATCAGCCTATGAGGTCTCCACTCCCCCTTACCCTAGCGTCTGGTCTCCCTTTCCCTCTTCCCTTCGTGTTGCACTTAGTCTTTCCCACACCTTGCATGACAGCTGGGCCCTATCTGACTCCTGACAGGAACCTCTCTGCTGTCCTTTCACTTTAGTCCCTCCCACTCTGGGCTAGTTCCAACTATTAACTCCCACTATCCCTGTCAGCTACCGGTGCTGGGCCGAATACACCTACAACTCTGTCATTCATACTTCCAGTCCTGTGCCCAACTGTGCTCCACTGGGAATCGCTGATCTCCAATGAACCAGAGGTGTACTGACCACCACTAAAAAAAGGTATGATAATCCTCTTGATAAACTGGGATGTGATGTGACAGCTGCTAGGTATTATGGGGAAGCCTGCTCGACTGTGGAAAGAGACATTTGTCCTCTCTCTAATGCTTCAGCAATGTGGAAAAGGGGGCCAAGCTATATTTTTCTTTGCGAAACGTGTATCACAAGTATAAGGAAATTCATCTCAATTGCCGATTGATCTTCTTATCTGTAGACATAAAATATTGTAGCAAAGCCAGGTACACAGGGTTCAATCCTAGCAGTAGAGGTTTTCAGTAAGTTCACCTGGATAGGTATGACTAGAACCAGGCCATGTGTTCACTGGTTAGTCTGCTGGGGAGGTGAGTAAAATGAGTCATGTTGGAGCTGGAGAGAGACAAGCCAGAATTTCTCTAAGAAGACTCTGCACAGGTCGTGTGCACAAACCTGCAAATATTACTTTTTGCTATGAACGAAAGCTGTTTTGTCTGACCGAACTGAAACACCAACAAAAAGCCCTAGCCTGGCCCCTGTATATATTTGACTACTCAATGACTTATACTTGAATAGATTTTGGCAGTTGCCCTTTATATTTGTATACGGAATTGTGTTTTTCACATACTATAACTGCTATTGATGGTCAATGGGACAGGGGGGTATGAAAGGGCCTTTTGCTCAATGAACTTGGCATTTGCACTTTATAGTTTTTTGCACCTTTAATATGGGGATAGGTGCAATTAAACATTAATTTATAGAATACAAATCTGTGGCAGTCATTGTGATTTCAGCTTGTGGTTGGTAGTGATTGTATTTTGAAAGTACCTGGATTTTTCTAATGTTTATTTTAAATTGTATAAAATAAAAATATTTATTTTAAAATTATGTTGGTTATCTTCCTATTTTGAAACTAGTGTAACATGATACTAGCTTCTTGTTGTGATTAATTGTTTAGTTAGTGCCTGGACAAGGCTAGGGATTTAATGTTTATGGTTTTGTTTAGGTATTGTACAACCAGTGGAAATAAACACTATTCAGTGTGTGATATAAAAAAAACCCTGTGGCTTCATGTTTCAAGCGGCTACCCGAGAGAGTGAACCCCTACAATATACAGTATAACATAGCATATAATAACATAAAACATATGATGGCATTTGCACAGTAATAAAGCAAATTAAGCTTTCATTTGATATCCTAACTGAAACAAGCTCAATTGCAAACCCATAACAGCCAATAAAGTATATAGCAGTTCCAAACAGTTCATAGCATAACTTTGTGGTTCAGTCCAGTATAGAATTCCCATGTGTAAGGGTGATGGACTGTGCTATCACGTTTCTGCCCCTGAAGATACCAATCGAGTTGCGTGAGTATAATGTCTTGCATCTCTTGTATATATTGTGTAATGTGAATTGTGTTGCTTTGTGAAGTAATGTATAGTGTAGGATATAATAATAAAGGGCATTGTATATAAGATAGGTAGTGCCGAT
This sequence comes from Phyllobates terribilis, assembly GCF_046119375.1. NCBI lineage: Eukaryota > Metazoa > Chordata > Amphibia > Anura > Dendrobatidae > Phyllobates > Phyllobates terribilis. The sequence continues at coordinate 150,383,539 of NW_027362762.1, forward strand.
AGGGTAAGTTAGGGTAGAGCTAATGTTGGGACTAGCCCACAGTGGGAGGGGTTAGTTTTAGGGAAAGTGACTGAGTTCCTGTTAGTTGGTTAGATAAAGTCTTGAGTGTAAAATGAGAAAAGAAACTGGAAAGAGACAAAGTGCAAATAGGGTCTTATCTGGGAAATAGATATGGAAGAGATAGCACAATTGGCTCACCTGGTTTGGGTTGTGTACACAGGACCACTGAAAAACGCTTAGAGGCCCCCGTCACACTTAGCGACGCTGCAATGATCCCGACAACGATACGACCTGTCAGGGATCGTTGCTGCATCGCTATGTGGTCGCTGGTGAGCTGTCAAACAGGCAGGCTCACCAACGATCAGGGGAGCTGCGACATCGTGGAAAGAATCTTTCCACGATGTCCTGCTCCTGGTTACGAGCCTGCTGAAGCAGGAGCAGGCTGGTAACCATGGTAAACATCGGGTTACTAGGGGCACACGCGCACCTAGTAACCCGTTGTTTATCATGGTTACCACTCTGCTACAGTGAGCGGGAGGTTACCGCTCACTTTAGCAGTCTCGTAACCATGATAAACAGCGGGTTACTAGGAGCGCGTGTGCCCCTAGTAACCCTATGCTTATCATGGTTACCAGCCTGATCGCTGCTCCCGCTGGCGACACACAGCGATGTGTGCTGACCAGCGGGAGGGCAACGACCAAAAAATGGTCCAGGACACTTTGCAGCGATCAGCGACCTCACAGCAGGGGCCTGATCGCTGCAAAGTGTCACACATAGCGACATCGCTGGTGAGGTCGCTGTTGCGTCACCAAAACCGTGACACAGCAGCAATCTCACTAGCGATCTCACCATGTGAGACGGGGGCTTAAGGCTGCTGCAGACCCAAGAGGAGATAAAATCATTGATACTACTGGGCTGTCATAGGAAGAAGAATGACGGATGCCAATCTAATTATAAATGGTTTAATCGTATTGTAAATGTCCTAAAATATTGGACAAATACTGCAGACAGTAATATGTTTTACAACTGCAGCACTGAAGCAGAGGAGTGAAGATGTCTCTGAATAATACAGAGATTCAATTGATAGAGGGAGAGAGATATAGCAGAGGTGTTAGCAGTACTGACAGACTCTGTATGATTGAACAGTGATAAGCCACGTTCACACGTTGAGTATTTGGTCAGTATTTTTCCTCAGTATTTGTAAGCCAAAACCAGGAGTGGAACAATCAGTGGAAAAGTATAATAGAAACACGTCACCACTTCTGTATTTTTCACCCCTCTTTGTTTTGGCTTACAGATACTGAGGTAAAATATTGACATATAGTGTGCCTGGCATTTGTACTGCTACGTTTGAATTATATTTACACATTTTTATGTATTCATTTTTAATTCACTAGACATCAGCAGCAAGCCACAGAGAAAAAAATCTGAAATCAGTGTCAGAGACCGTGTTCTTGCTTGACACAAACGACCGTACTAAGTTTTTGATATTTCTTGTGGAATGCTTTTTGTGAAACGAGAATCCCCAAAATCCAGATATTTAACTACGACTGTCTTCCTCATGAAGTGTGCATATCACAATTTTTGCACTGCTTATCTGTTTTATTTGTCAAATTTTACATCTGTGCATGCCAAACTAACGTAGCATTTCTTATTTTGTCATTTTTGGAAAGTAGAATTTAAAAATTCTGTTTTTCACACTTGTTTTACTAGTCTACTGACAACCAAACATGCTACGCCTATACTGTGGCCTGCTGCCACATATTGCTTTCTGCACATATACTTAGTTACGTAGCACTTCTTGCTATATTTTTTTTATAACAGTTGAATAATTGGGATTAAAATTTTTTGAAAAGTTACTTATAGTGTTGTACAAAATATATGTTTAAAGGGCTTACCCAGGACTTTGCTTACTTTTATCTTATGGAGCTAAGATCTTACAGGCAGGTTAGTAACTACAGTCCTAGGAGACTTTATAGTGTTGCATACATCTTTTCAGGAGTTGCAGTTTTGCTATTCGCAGCAAATCGATTCACTGCAAATTAAATTTTTAAAAAAATTTGCTGAACCTGGTGAATTTGAATTTACAGAGATTTGATCATATCTAGTTATCACCTGTTCATAGTGTGAAGCCCAGCTGTGCTTGGTATCACAGATCCTAGAAGGGTGTATTGAAGGATTCCTCCACAAGAGGCCCCCATAACCATTCACACATCTCCACCTTCCACCTCAGACCACCAGAGGGAGCCCGTTAGGGAGATATAAAAGGGAAGGTGGAGCCAGGCAGCAGTCAGTTCAGAGTCTAGTCTATTCTGCTATAGCAGTGAGTCCAGTACAGCCTGAGAGGAGTTACCTCAGAGGACAAAAGCCTGTTCTAGCTCCTGCAATTGCTATCCTGCAGTGGAGCTTATCCAGATCAAGACTCGGTGTAGCTCAGTGAGGTGAGCTTTAGGTGTGCCAGCGCCATAAGATCGGTGAAAAGCGGCACGCTGCCATTAGTGTGAGTAGCCTATTGAGGGTCCGAGTAGGCCGAAGGTGAAGAGTAGAGAGTTAGTTCATAAGGGGGCAGAGGAGCTTAACTAGCTCACCCCGAAGAAGAAGCAGTTACCGGACACCGGGTCCGAAGCTTGCCGGGATCTCCACGACCCAGTAAGATAAACCGGAATCCCTGGAGAACTACAGGTCCCAGGATCGCTAAAGTGCTGATACGTACCAGAGCCAGGAGACACATAGGCCCCATAGGTCGGGAGCGTGCACTCCAAGAGAAGGCCCTACCACAAGGTCAGCCAGCGCAGGACAGAGACAAAGTTAGGCCTAGCTCCAGGCAGGTCAGAAACTTATTACGCAGCAGCAAGAACCAGGAGGCCCAAAACCTGCTCATTGGGGAGGATCCGGACATACACCCTTCACCCTACAGTGCTCCGGGGAGTGCCTGAATTTCCATCAGTAAAAGGTACTGAAGTGACTATTGTGTCCGTCCCTGTTCTTGCTCTGGCCCGGCTGAGTCTCCTTGTCCTGCATCCCCGTTCTTATACTGCCCTGAGGCCCAGCTCCACCTGTGGGGAGCTATACCATCAAGCTGCCTTATCATCAGCCTCAGTGGACTGCGCAGCGCTGGTGATCCTCACCAGAAGCCACAGGTGGCGTCACAAACTCTTTTATAAACTCAACCAAAAACACCAACCCTTTTACAGGAGAGGCCCAGGGTACGGGCCCGGGAGCCGACCACCGCGACATCCCTAAAGGCCAGGCTAAAGGCCCGGGTACCGAGTTATCCCCATTCCTCTGGGCTAGTCATCTCTCTTTTGGCATCACGAACAGGATTGCGTGCCCGCTGCAACGACGCCGTGTTTTGCCCGTTGCCACCGTGAACTGTGTACGTAAAGTTGTGGTGAAGATAGCCGCCATTGTTGGGTCGCCGAGCGAGAAGAAGGGCGTAACCGCGGGAAAATAAGGGGCGTACCTGCAAAAGAGCGCAAAGTCCCGGACACGCCCCACGCCTCGACGTCAAATCAGGAAGCGCCAGGTCCTGTACGGAGAGTCGCTGAACGCTCTGACGTAGGACGCAAGCGACGCAAGGTCCTGAAGATAACTGTCACCTGCGGAGCTGCGGCCTACCGGAAGAAAAACCAGAAGGTAGGCCACGGTTAACTAGGGGGGCGCTAAGATGTCCATCGAACAGCAGAACGCCGACCTGCCGGTCAACGTCCCTGAAGTTCAGCCCGCGCCCGATAATGGGCAGGCAGAAGCCGCCGCTCCACCAGCAGCGCCTGTAACACCTGTAATTCCTATGACTTTACCGTACATTCCTGGAGCAAAGTGGCTCCCCCAGTACAACGGCAAACCAGATACCCTGTCTGGATTCAAACGTAAGATATGTGGTATCTTAGACATGTACTCTATGACCGGCAAACAAAGAGCTGCCGTTGTATTAGGACAACTGACCGGTGCTGCGGAACGGGAAGTGGAAACATGGTCAGCCGCAGACCAGGAGTCAGTGTCTGCAATATTCCAAAAACTACAGACTGTATTTGAGGACCTTACTGAGGCGGACCTCCGGATGAGGTTCTACAGCTGCTCCCAACAACCAGAGGACAATGCTCGGGACTACGCCTGGCGTCTCCAAGGGCTCTGAACCAGGTTAGTCCAACCAGCGCTGAGAATGAGAACAAAATGCTGAAGGAACAGTTTGTCCGGGGACTGAAGTCTCCAGAGGCGAGCAGGACTGTGCGTTGGTCGTCCCTAGATCATCCAGATGCCACATTTGACAATCTTAAGGACATGGCTATAAAAGGACTGCAGCCCCTAGAAACAAATGCCATCCAACGTTACCAGGGTGGGACTACTCCATTGCCTGCTACACCCACCTTTTCCCCAGTGGCTGCTGAAGCTAAGGTTCCAGCAACGTCCCCTAAAGAACTGGACAGTTTGCGCTCTGAGGTGCGTCAGTTGAGCAAAACTCTGACCACCGTGCTGAGTGCTCTGCAGCTGCGGACGGAGCCCGAGAAAGGAGGGAAGATCCTGCTAGCCGATATCCCTGAGGATGTCCCCTGGATGCGGAGGAGGAGGAGGCCAACACCACCCTCGCCAAGGACCAGTGACCAGCGCCGCCCACCGAGGGAACCAACCTGCTACCGATGCCGCAAGACCGGACACCTCGCCCAGAAGTGTCCTTTAAACGAGAAAACCCTGGGTCCGAGGGCCGACACCCAGGAGTAGACTCACCAGGCCCATCAGACTGGTACAACAGGTTCGTCGGAGGAAGACCTTTCCTGTCCATTGTATTGGATGGGATCCTGACGCATGCCCTGCTGGACACAGGATCTCAGGTAACCATCATGCCTGAAGTCCTCTACAAGAGGTTCTGGTCCATGGACGATCTACGTCCGCCAGCTCCAAATTTGTCTGTATATGCCTCAAATGGACTCCCCCTTAACCTATTCGGGGTTAAGAATGTGACTGTAAAGGTGGGGAGAGTGGAGCTGAAGGACCAGGGACTAATTGTAGTGGAGACCAATCCTGATGACACTAATCCGTACATGGTACTTGGCACTAACATTGTTGGTAACTGTTTGGGAGAGATTGTATTCTTACTCCAACAGATCGCTGACACTGCCAGACCGAGACAAAGGAGGGCGTTATAGAAGGAGATCCGAGTCCTGATGTACCAACAGCAAGTAAGGCTAACAGATGGTGAAATCGGTAACGTGAGGGTAACAGACCCCATACCCATTGTCATCCCCCCAATGAGTGAAATGCTCATCTGGTGTAGAGCTGCCATAGGTCTTAGAGGACAGAGCTATCAGGCGGTAGTAGAGCCCCTGTGCTCTGAACATAGACCCACGCTCTTAACCGCCAGGGGAGTGGTAGATGTACGTAATGGGAGGGTGCCTGTCCGTCTTCTTAACCTAGGGGAAGATGAGGTCAAACTGCCACGTTATGCCACTGTTGCCAAATTACATGCTGTCAATAATAACTGCATCCCTGAGGCGGAGTCCTTAACTCCACCAGACGAAGTGGAGGATAATGACCTTGCAACCCAGGTGGAGGATTGGTGTCAACAGCTCCATGTTGGGACAGACACCACTCCTGCCCATCAAAAACAGGGTGTACACCGGGTGGTTCAAGAATACTCGCAGGTGTTCAGTAAACATCCACTTGACTTCGGAAGGGTTAAGGGGGTTCAACATCATATCCCCACAGGCAACCATTCCCCAATCAAAGAACGTTCTAGGCCTATACCCCCAGCTCACTACCAGAAGGCAAAAGAAATGCTGCATGACATGAGGAAGGCGGGAGTAATTAGGGATAGTTGTAGTCCCTGGGCAGCTCCCCTAGTGCTGGTTAGGAAAAAGGACGGGAGCATGAGAATGTGTGTAGATTACCGTCAAGTAAATCGCATTACACATAAAGATGCATACCCTTTACCACGCATAGAGGAGTCCCTAGCTGCCTTGAAGTCTGCAAATTACTTTTCTACCCTTGACCTCACTAGTGGGTACTGGCAAGTAGCTGTGGCTGAGGAGGATCGAGAGAAGACGGCCTTCACCACCCCGATGGGACTCTGCGAGTTCAATAGTATGCCGTTTGGACTCTGCAATGCCCCCGGAACGTTCCAGAGATTGATGGAGTGCTGCCTGGGACATCGCAATTTCGAGACTGTGTTACTTTACCTGGATGATGTAATTGTGTACTCCAGAACGTACGAGGACCACTTGAAACACCTGGCAGAGGTATTTGAGTCACTGTCCCGGTACGGGATGAAGCTGAAGCCCTCAAAGTGCCACCTGCTCAAGAGGAAGGTACAGTACCTGGGGCACATTGTCAGTCCGGAAGGGGTAGCACCAGACCCGGAGAAAGTCACAGCCATCCAGAAGTGGCCGGAGCCGAACAACCTCAAGGAGGTGCGTCAGTTCTTGGGACTAGTAGGATACTACCGGAGGTTCGCAAAGGACAACACAAAGAAAGCAGCTCCTCTGCAAGACCTCCTGGTAGGGCAGTCCCCCAAAGGCAAAAACCCTCCATTCCACTGGGGTAAGGAGCAAGCAGAGTCGTTTCAGGAGATGAAGGAGATCCTGACAGGCGATGAGATCCTAGCCTACCCTGAGTACAGCCAACCGTTCCTGCTGTATATGGATGCCAGCAACGAAGGCCTGGGCGCTGTCTTAAGTCAGAAGCAGAATGGGCAAGAGAAAGTCATCGCATACGCAAGCAGGAAGCTCCGTCCGACTGAGAGGAACCCAGAGAACTATAGCAGCTTCAAGTTGGAGTTCCTGGCCTTAGTCTGGGCCATTACTGAAAGATTCAAGCACTATCTGGCTTCCAGCAAGTTCACTGCCTATACTGATAACAACCCCTTGACCCATCTTGAAACAGCTAAGTTGGGGGCTCTGGAACAACGATGGATGGCTCGGCTGTCAAACTACCAATTTACAATTAAATACCGGGCGGGCCGCAAGAACGCCAACGCCGATGCCCTGTCTAGGATGCCTCACCAGTCAGACACAGAAGAAGAAGTGGATGACCTGGAAGAGATAGAGCTACCTGCCTTTCACAGGAGTGGGATGATCCATGAGCAACGAGCCTCCAGGAAGCCACGTGAAAAGACGTTAAACCCCCTTCCTCACCACAGCTGGAAAGAGACCCAGGACAGCGACCCGGTTGTCAGCCGCATCAAACAGCTGATAACCCAAGAAGGTGCCTCCCTGGAGAAAGATGTGTCTCTGCAAGCAAAGCAGCTGTGGAACGAGAGAAGCCGGCTGTTTATCTACCGTGAGAAGCTGTGCCGGAGGTACGTCAATCCAAAAACTCATGAGATGGTATGGCAGATAGTAGTCCCTAAGACAGACATCCAGATGGTATTGGAAGCTTACCACAATCAAGCGGGGCACTTTGGCTGGAAAAAGCTAGAGACCCTGCTGAAATGTCGATTCTACTGGGTAGGAATGCGCAGCTCCATTGAAAGGTGGTGCCGGGACTGTGGACCCTGCAGCCTAAAAAGGAAAGACTTCAGCAGCCAGAAGGCACCCCTGCAACCCATCAAGATGACTCGCCCTCTGGAGATCGTGGCCCTGGACCATGTCAAGCTGTCACCCAGCAGGTCATGGTACTCCTATGCTCTGACTATGGTGGATCATTACTCACGTTTCCTGGTGGTCGCCCCTGTCAAAGACCTGACAGCAGAGACAGCAGCGAAGACATTCCAAGCGTACTTCTGCAGACCCCATGGATACCCTGAGCAGGTATTGACTGACCAAGGCCCGGCCTTTGAGGCTGAATTGTTCAAGGAGTTCTGCCATCTCTACGGGTGTAAAAAGATAAGAACTACACCATATCGCCCACAAACAAACGGTCTCTGTGAAAAGATGAACAACATCATCATCGACCTGCTAAAGACCGTACCACTTGAATAGAGAAACCAGTGGCCAGACCTACTACCTGACCTAGTGGATCTGTATAATCATATACCAGTAAGTTCCACCAATTTCACTCCGGCATATCTCATGCGGGCAAAGCCAGGAAAGCTGCCCATGGATTTGGAGCTTGGTGTTGTTGAACCAGAAGCTGATATGACCACTGAAGACTGGGACAAGACCAGACAAGAGCAGTACATAAGGGTACAAGCTTGTGTCAAGGACAGTCTTACTTGGGTGAGGGAAAAGCAGGAAATGCACTACAACAAAAAAGCACCCGCAGAACCTTTCACACCTGGTGAAACAGTACTAAAAAGGAAAAGACGCAACCACAAACTCGACGACCAGTGGGAAAAAGACCCCTACACTGTGTTACCGTCAAGGTTTGACAACAAAAAGACATGCATAATCAGTCGTGATGGAGGAAAAACATCTGCTACGGTGTCCAGGGACCATCTAAAATTGTGTCCACATCTACTAAAGACTCAGGAAGAAGTGTCTTTCACAACCCAGGAAGAACCTAAAGAAACAGTGATACACACTGACCTTGGAGACTTCCCAGCGGATTGGCCTCAAATAGGAGGTGCAGTAATCATTCCAGTACTCCAATTCTATGCACAGCCAGAAAACCCTCCACAGCAAGTTGTACCTGTAAGTGCTGCAGAAGAGCCAGCTCAAGAAGTATCCTCGGATGAAGGATCCCCGGCAGGAGCAGAGCAAGAGGGCCCAGCCAATGGTAGACTTGCCAGTCCAAGAGAGAGGTTAAGGCAGTTTTACAACATGGTCACACGTAGAACTAGTAGAGTAACTGAGGATACAGATACTGACACTCCACCAACCACAGCACTACGCAGATCAGTACGCAGCACGAGAGGTAAACTCCCTGCTAGGTACACTGAGTAAAGTAACAAAATTTCGGAAAGTGTATATATAGTTACCCCTGGGGTATTGTATATTAAATTGAAATGTATTGCATAGTTGTATGATTTCATGCATGCTTATCAATTTGTGCTTTTTCCTAGTAATTCTTTATTTGCATAATGAACTTCGTGGCTGAGGACTGTGTGCAGCCCAAAAACTTTTATTGTATATAATTGCGCTCCCTGGAGTGCCCTTTAGGTGACCTCAGAAGCAAAACCTGTCTGGAGTGGCACGTGTGGAGGTCCGATTCGGGATCTTCATGCCCTGCAGCCACCCCAGGGCCTACGTAGAGGGTTTAGGACAGGTCCCTCAAAAACCACAAAGTACTCTACCTTGTGAGATGGACATCCTTTTTAGGAACCTTACCACAAGAGACTTGGATTCTGAGGACACTCTGTATTTGTTTAATTGTTATTGTTATGCAACGTTTTAAGATTCATGCCTCCCATAAAGGGAAGATTGTTTTAGTATTGCTTATATTTCCTATTGTTACTGTTTTTATAAAATGTACTTCAGCCCGGGAGTGCTGAGTTTAACTAGGGGGGAATGTGAAGCCCAGCTGTGCTTGGTATCACAGATCCTAGAAGGGTGTATTGAAGGATTCCTCCACAAGAGGCCCCCATAACCATTCACACATCTCCACCTTCCACCTCAGACCACCAGAGGGAGCCCGTTAGGGAGATATAAAAGGGAAGGTGGAGCCAGGCAGCAGTCAGTTCAGAGTCTAGTCTATTCTGCTATAGCAGTGAGTCCAGTACAGCCTGAGAGGAGTTACCTCAGAGGACAAAAGCCTGTTCTAGCTCCTGCAATTGCTATCCTGCAGTGGAGCTTATCCAGATCAAGACTCGGTGTAGCTCAGTGAGGTGAGCTTTAGGTGTGCCGGCGCCATAAGATTTGTGAAAAGCGGCACGCTGCCATTAGTGTGAGTAGCCTATTGAGGGTCCGAGTAGGCCGAAGGCGAAGAGTAGAGAGTTAGCTCATAAGGGGGCAGAGGAGCTTAACTAGCTCACCCCGAAGAAGAAGCAGTTACCGGACACCGGGTCCGAAGCTTGCCGGGATCTCCACGACCCAGTAAGATAAACCAGAATCCCTGGAGAACTACAGGTCCCAGGATCGCTAAAGTGCTGATACGTACCAGAGCCAGGAGACGCATAGGCCCCATAGGTCGGGAGCGTGCACTCCAAGAGAAGGCCCTACCACAAGGTCAGCCAGCGCAGGACAGAGACAAAGTTAGGCCTAGCTCCAGGCAGGTCAGAAATTTATTACGCAGCAGCAAGAACCAGGAGGCCCAAAACCTGCTCATTGGGGAGGATCCGGACATACACCCTTCACCCTACAGTGCTCCAGGGAGTGTCTGAATTTCCATCAGTAAAAGGTACTGAAGTGACTATTGTGTCCATCCCTGTTCTTGCTCTGGCCCGGCTGAGTCTCCTTGTCCTGCATCCCCGTTCTTATACTGCCCTGAGGCCCAGCTCTACCTGTGGGGAGCTATACCATCAAGCTGCCTTATCATCAGCCTCAGTGGACTGCGCAGCGCTGGTGATCCTCACCAGAAGCCACAGGTGGCGTCACAAACTCTTTTATAAACTCAACCAAAAACACCAAACCTTTTACAGGAGAGGCCCAGGGTATGGGCCCGGGAGCCGACCACCGCGACATCCCTAAAGGCCAGGCTAAAGGCCCGGGTACCGAGTTATCCCCATTCCTCTGGGCTAGTCAACAGTATAGGTGACAAATACAAGATTCGTACCAATTTGACCTCAAAGACCCTTACCGATTGCCATCTATCCTATGAATAGTGGATAGCTTCTTCTTAGGGCTGGTGCATACCACCATATTATTCAGAAGAGAGCTATCTGCCGTTTTGATGGACAGCACTTGTCCCATGTTATTCAATGAGGCCATGCACATGTCCGATTTCTTCCTTGGACCAATTCGGTACAAGAAAAAAATAGCCGCATGCACGAGTTGCCTCCGATAATAATGGCACTTGGCAAAATTTTGTCTATGGGTCCATGGAAAACATCAGACCATACTTGGATGAAACTGCATGTAGAAGATAGAGAATTTTTTTTTCATTTTCGGGGGATAATATGCACAGTGAGGTCATAGCATAAGTTTAAATATAGTAATGTCACAAGAAAAAGATAATAAAAAGTAATACCTCTGTTCATTGACAACAAACATAATAGTGTCACAGTATATGGATAACAAGCACAGTTATGTCACACGGCATAAATAATATCGCCATCACAAATTAAGACTAACGGTTATGACGCGCCCCTGGGCCTGTGTCGCGCTGCGGTGCGCACGCAGGAGCTTACCCGGAGCCGGATCCGTGGAAGGTTGTAGTCTCGTGGCGGTGACCCGGTCCGTGCCCAGGGAGTCAAACTAGACGGCAGTCTATTAGTAGTAAATAGTTGAGGACTACGCCACCCGTTGAGTGCAGCCAGGGAGCTGCTGCTGCAGGGCAGACCGCTGAGGCCGGTGGTAGGATTGTGCAGCGTGATAGTATAACCCCCAACGGGAGGGGTATGGCCTCAGGGCAGCCGACGTGGGTGATGGGGGTAGCAGGAACCACTCAGAGACGGTACGGTGTAGTTCAGGGTCTTTACTGGTAACAACGACAGACCCTCCCGGAGTACTTGCTAGCAAACGGGGCCTGGTCAGTCTTTGAGCAGATGGGATCTCCCCTGGCCAGGCGTAGTTGTAGGCCTCCCAAACTGACTGTACTCTTCTGGCTACCTTGCTAGAAGCTGATGTAAGTAGCCCACGTCCCTGAGTGTACCGTGTGGTGCTCACCCGTATGGCCGGTGACTCGGGGCCTTCTAATGGCTTCCGCTCCACGATGGCGGTGCTGGTCCCACGCGTGTGACCGTGCCTTCGGGCTTCTGGGCCAGAGGACCTGAAATCCCCTGCCTGACGGATTCTGCTGCTGGGTAGGAGTTAGTCCCCACAGCCTCGGACTCCGGGTCCGGTAAAGAATCTTCTTAGTCAGGGCGAACTCTGCAGCTGCCAGCCCCTGACTCCTTGTAACTCTGCTGTTTCCTATGCTGCTTCTTGTCTCCACTCTCCTTGTCTGACTCACCCTGCCTCAGCCCCGGGTTTATACAGGGGAAGTTCTTCCCCTCCCAAGACTGGGCAGGAGGTGTGGCATGCACAGGATCCCTGACCAAAGGACCTCCCACCTGCTCTCAGACATAACATTACATTACTGTGGAAAACCAGACCCCTGGGGTGCCACATTCCCCCCTAGTGAAATTTAGTACTCCGGGACTAAACACATTTAGAAAAACATAACAAGGCAAAAACATTAATAATACAATAAGAAAACATATAAAGATGGTTACGGCGTGTCCGCAACCGGGTGCAGTCTCTGAAGAGAGCAAGGTGTCCATTTCACCAACACAGGGAGACGTAACCAGGTAGGGGTCTGTCCTACCCCGAGTCCTTAACAGTCTCTAGTCCATCCTGGGTTACGCTCCAACTATGTACAAGGATTCCCGGTAAATCCACCAAGGATTCCTAAAAATAACTAGAAACACAAAATTATACACAAGCAACAAGACACAGAAAAACATAAATAAAACAATTTATACACTTTAAATTCTCCAGCGTGCGGGTAACTGGCCTCTAGTGGCCCGAGTGGACCTACGGAGCTGACTGTCTGGCCCTGAACTACAGGGTGTAGGAGCTGTCAAGGGTAAACTGGGCAGCTGTCTACCGGCTCTTTGTCTCACTAGGGGTACGGCAGGCTCACTATAAGCAGAGGGTTGATTCTCCTGTTCTGCTTGTGTGGAGTCTTCTGCCTCCTGGACCGGCTGTTCTTCCAGCTCTACCCGTTGCTCCGTAGGTTCTTGGGATGATGGTTGGAGGAAGGTGAGTACGGGTACCACAACTGCACCATTGACTTGAGTCCAAGACTGAGGGAAGTCCCCGAGCACGGTACTAACCATATCTTCCCTTTCTCCAACGGGTCGATGGTCTTCTTGTTCCTCTTCAGGGTTCCTCAGTTGTTCGGGACACTTCTTCAGGTGGTCCCGGGACACAATGGCTGTGGTTTCCCCTCCGTCTTTACTGATGGTACAGACCTTCGGGTTCTCGTGGCTTGAGGGCAGTACGGTGTACGGGTCCTTCTCCCACTGGTCATCCAACTTGTGGAGCCGTCTTTTCCTCTTCAAGACCTGCTCTCCGGGTACCAGGGGAACAGCGGGAGCATACTGGTTGTAAGTCTTCTCTTGTCTTTCCCTAGCCTGACAGAGACTTCGCTCCACGCTCTCTTGTACTCTCCGGTACTGCTGCTGCCTCTCTGTGTCCCAGTCTGTTTCTGGTGAAGTGTCCTCAGGTGTCAGGACTCCCATTTCCAGGTCAACAGGTAACTTACCAGGTCTCGCCCTCATTAGGTAAGCCGGGGTACAGTTGGTGGAACCTACCGGGATGTGGTTGTATAGATCCACCAGATCGGGCAACTTCTCAGGCCACAGACTGCGTTCTTCCAGGGGCAATGTTTTTAGAAGATCCATTACCACCTGGTTCATTTTTTCACAAAGTCCATTAGTTTGCGGATGGTAGGGTGTCGTCCTTATCTTCCGGCAGCCATACAGATTGCAGAATTCCTGGAAGACCTCCGCTTCAAAGGCAGGTCCCTGGTCCGTCAGCACTTGTTCCGGGTACCCGTGTGGATGGCAGAAGTGCTGCTGGAAGGCTCTAGCTGCTGTTTGAGCCGTTAAGTCCTTGACGGGGACGACAACCAAGAACCGGGAGTAATGATCCACGATGGTTAACGCGTAGACGTAGCCACTTCTGCTTGGGGTCAGTTTTACATGATCCAAGGCTACCAGTTCCAACGGTTGCCGGGTGACGATGGACTGCAGGGGAGTCTTCTGGCTGGCCCGGTCCTTCCTTCTCAGATTGCACGGGCCACAGTCTCTGCACCACTTCTCGATGGTTCCCCTCATGCCTACCCAGTGGAACCGCTCGCGCAGCAGGAACTCCAGCTTTTTCCACCCGAAGTGTCCAGCTCCGTCGTGGTATGCCTCCATCACCATGGCTGCGTCTCTTCGTGGCACCACTACTTGCCAGAGTAGTTCATGCGTCCGGGAGTTGACCATTCTGCGGCACAACTTCCCCTTGTAAAGGAATAGTCGACTCTTCTCCGCCCATAGTTGTTTGGCTTCCTCCGGAGCGTCTGGTTCAAGGCGAGCCTCCGGCCGAGTCAGCATCTCCTTCACTAGTCGGACGGCAGGGTCGCTGTCTTGCGTTTCCGCCCAGTTGTAGTGGGGTAAGGGGTTCAACGTAGCAGCCTGCTTACTCCTTACCCGGTGGGAATACTGAATAGTCCCATGACGGTGGAACGCAGGGAGTTCAACTTCTTCCAGTCCCTCCGGATCTTCTCCTCCGTCCGGCAGGTTGGGCATCCTGGACAGGGCGTCCGCGTTGGTATTGGAGCGTCCTGCCCGGTATTTAATTGTGAACTCGTAGTTGGACAGACGGGCCATCCACCTCTGCTCCAGGGCACCGAGTCTTGCCGTGTCCAGGTGTGTCAGCGGGTTGTTATCCGTGTACACGGTGAACCGGGAAGAAGCGAGGTAATGCTTAAAGCGCTCAGTGATTGCCCATACTACGGCCAGGAACTCTAACTTAAATGAGCTGTAATTCTCGGGGTTCCTTTCGGTGGGTCGCAGTTTTCGGCTGGCGTAGGCGATTACTCGTTCCTTCCCCTGCTGGATCTGGGACAGTACGGCTCCTAGCCCGATGTTACTGGCGTCGGTGTAGAGGATAAAGGGCTGGCTATAATCCGGGTACGCCAGGATTTCGTCCCCCGTGAGGGCCATCTTCAGCTGGCGGAAGGACTCTTCTTCCAGCTCTTCCCATTTGAAGGGCGGCTTCTGGTTCTTGGCCTTCCGGGACTGGCCTATCAGGAGGTCCTGCATAGGTGCTGCCTTTTTGGTGAAACCGGGAATAAACCTTCGGTAGTAGCCTACCAACCCGAGGAACTGCCGCACTTCTTTTACGCTGGAGGGGCTTGGCCATTCCTTAATTGCGGTGATTTTATCAGGGTCGGGAGCCACTCCGTCAGCGCTCACTACGTGTCCCAGGTACTGCACCTTTGGTTTCAGGAGGTGACACTTGGAGGGTTTCACCTTTAGGCCGTAACTCGCCAGAGCCTCGAACACTTCCGCCAGGTGTTTCAGGTGGTCCTCATACGTCTTGGAATATACGATGACGTCGTCCAGGTACAACAGGACCGTCTCGAAGTTTCTGTGGCCCAGACAACACTCCATTAGGCGTTGGAAGGTTCCTGGTGCGTTGCAGAGTCCGAACGGCATGCAGGTGAACTCGCTAAGTCCCATCGGGGTGGTGAATGCGGTCTTCTCCCGGTCCGCCTCTGCTACAGGAACCTGCCAGTACCCGCTAGTGAGATCCAAGGTAGAGAAGAAGTTAGCAGATCTTAAAGCAGCCAATGACTCCTCTATCCTTGGTAAGGGGTACGCATCCTTGTGTGTGATACGGTTGATTTTCCGGTAATCTACACACATCCTCATGGTGTTGTCTTTCTTTTTGACTAAAACTAATGGGGCTGCCCAGGGGCTACAACTATCCCGGATTACCCCAGCCTCCTTCATGTCTCTAAGCATCCCCTTGGCGTGTTGGTAATGTGCAGGGGGTACGGGTCGATACCTCTCTTTTATGGGAGGATGATCTCCCGTGGGGATGCGATGTTCTACCCCCTTGACTCGCCCGAAGTCTAACGGGTGTTTACTAAACACTCTCTCATACTCTTGAACCACCCGATAGACTCCTTGTTTCTGATGTGAGGGAGTGGAGTCAGTACCCAGATGTAGTTGCTGACACCAGTCCTCCATGTCTTTCTTAGAGCCGTTACCCTCCTCCGGGTGAGATGGAGGCAAGGGTTCCACAGATTGTATAGAATTTTGATTAGTGATATATAATTTGGCTAGCGTGGCATACCGGGGCAGGTACACTTCCCTCTCCCCGATATTTATTATGCGAACGGGCACCCTCCCATGGCGTACATTGATGACCCCCCGTGCTGTCAAAATGGTGGGCCTACTGTCTGAGTAAACTGGTTCTACCATTGCCTGGTAATCTCTACCTCTCAGACCAATAGCTGCCCGGCACCAAATCATCATTTCACTTTTTGGGGGCATGGCAATAGGAAAAGGGTCACACATTCTTACGCTACCAATCTCACCGCCGGAGAGTTCCACTTGTTGCCGTTGCATCAGTGCCCGGATCTCTTTCTGGAGCACCCGCTGCTCGCCGGAGCTGGCATTCTTGGCAACCTGCTGTAAAAGGAAAATCACCTCTGCAAGACAATTTTCAATTACATTAGTTCCTAGAGTTATTTTTGGGTGACTCTCATGTTTATCAATATCTACAATGATCAGTCCCTGTGCGGCCAGTTCGACTCTACCAATTTTGATGGTCACCTCTTTAAATCCGATCTGTGGCACGGGCTGACCATTGCTGGCGATGATACTCAAGTCGTCGTCGGGGTAGCGGGTAATATCCGAGTCATTCCAGTACTGCTTGAAGAGCACGTACGGGATGGTGGTGACCTGTGACCCGGTGTCCAGTAGGGCACTCATGGGAATGCCATCCAGTACCACAGGCAAGACTGGACGTCCTCCCACATATCTGTCGCGCCAGTTCGATGGGCCTGGTGATCTTTTTCCTGGGGGTTGGCCCTCTACCCCAGGTTGTGCCCGTTTAAAGAACAGTACCTTGCCATATGTCCGGGTTGATTGCAGCGGCGGCAGATGGGTCGTCCGTCCTCACTGTATCGGTCACTGGGTCTTCCTCTGGCCGGTGGGGTCCTCCTTGGTCGACGCCACGGGATGTCCTCCGGTCCGGATGCCAGCTGGATCTTCCCTGGGGTGGAAACCTGTAAAGACTGCACAGTTCGGGTTAGCGCAGCAACGCTCTTAGCTAGCTCTTGGACCTGATGGTGTAGGTCTGGAGCCGGGTCATTGTCCAAAGCCTGCGCATCAGCTCCCACAGGCCCTGCTGACAAGGGCGCCGCCTCCTGGTAGTAAGTGGTAGTGGGGCGTCTGTGGGTCACAACGCCACCTGGTGCCGGTTCTCGGAGCACCCGGATGGCTCTGTCCTTGAACTGTGCAAAGTCCAGATGGGGATCCTGTAAGGCCATTGCCCGCAACTGGGTTCGGTGGGCATTGCAATATAAACCCTCTATAAATTGTTCAGTCAACAGCCTGTCCTCGTTTCCCACCCCATCAGGGTCGGTCTGCTTTATGGCCCTCAGGGCCTCTTGTAGGTTTAGTGCATAGTCCCTTATACTCTCATGCGCTCGCTGCTTGCACCCGTAGAATCTAAGCTTAATCTCGGCTGAGGTGCGGGTATCAAAGGTGTCCTTCAGCCGGGTTAGTATCCCTGCGACAGTCTTCCTCCCAGGTGGCCAGGATTTTACTTCCCTTTTGGCTGCCCCTGTTAGTTGGGCCACCAGGATGCTCACTTTTTGCTCTTCTGTGAGGGGGTACACCTGGAAGAGGCTATCCAGCTTTTCTCTAAAGTCATGCAGGGTATGTGACTCCCCTGAGTACTGGGGTAGCCAAGCTGCTCCCGGGATATAGGGCATGGTGAAGGGCATAACTGCAGCAGCGGTAGCGCTGGCGGGGGTTGAGGCAGTGAAGCTCTCCTCCGTATCCGACATCTTCCTCCCCCCTAGTGGACCGTGGCCTACCTTGCGATGATCCTCTTCCGTAGGCCGCGGCTCCGCAGTGGATCGTCAGGGTTGAGGACCTTCCGTCGCGCTCCTGTGACGTCGGCGTCTGCTGGGCTCCTTCCAGGACCTTACGCAACGTCCGGACGTGAGGCGGGGCTTCAGTTCTCGCGCGCTTTCGGAGTCCACGCCCCTCTTCTTCCCGCGCGGCGTCCTCAAGATGGCGTCCAATGGCGGGAAAACTCCACGGATGGCGGGAAGAAGGTCGAAGATGGCGCCGGATGGCGGGAAAACTTCGCGGATGGCGGGAAGAAGGTAGAAGATGGCGCCGGATGGCGGGAAACCTCCACGGATAGCGGGAATCTTCACCACTGGTAAGTTTGAACAGTCTTTGCTTTTCAGGCACGCAGTACCCGGTGGTTGCGGGCACGAAATCCTGCCGACTACGCCAAAGTTGACGCGCCCCTGGGCCTGTGTCGCGCTGCGGTGCGCACGCGGGAGCTTACCCGGAGCCGGATCCGTGGAAGGTTGTAGTCTCGTGGCGGTGACCCGGTCCGTGCCCAGGGAGTCAAACTAGACGGCAGTCTATTAGTAGTAAATAGTTGAGGACTACGCCACCCGTTGAGTGCAGCCAGGGAGCTGCTGCTGCAGGGCAGACCGCTGAGGCCGGTGGTAGGATTGTGCAGCGTGATAGTATAACCCCCAACGGGAGGGGTATGGCCTCAGGGCAGCCGACGTGGGTGATGGGGGTAGCAGGAACCACTCAGAGACGGTACGGTGTAGTTCAGGGTCTTTACTGGTAACAACGACAGACCCTCCCGGAGTACTTGCTAGCAAACGGGGCCTGGTCAGTCTTTGAGCAGATGGGATCTCCCCTGGCCAGGCGTAGTTGTAGGCCTCCCAAACTGACTGTACTCTTCTGGCTACCTTGCTAGAAGCTGATGTAAGTAGCCCACGTCCCTGAGTGTACCGTGTGGTGCTCACCCGTATGGCCGGTGACTCGGGGCCTTCTAATGGCTTCCGCTCCACGATGGCGGTGCTGGTCCCACGCGTGTGACCGTGCCTTCGGGCTTCTGGGCCAGAGGACCTGAAATCCCCTGCCTGACGGATTCTGCTGCTGGGTAGGAGTTAGTCCCCACAGCCTCGGACTCCGGGTCCGGTAAAGAATCTTCTTAGTCAGGGCGAACTCTGCAGCTGCCAGCCCCTGACTCCTTGTAACTCTGCTGTTTCCTATGCTGCTTCTTGTCTCCACTCTCCTTGTCTGACTCACCCTGCCTCAGCCCCGGGTTTATACAGGGGAAGTTCTTCCCCTCCCAAGACTGGGCAGGAGGTGTGGCATGCACAGGATCCCTGACCAAAGGACCTCCCACCTGCTCTCAGACATAACATTACATTACTGTGGAAAACCAGACCCCTGGGGTGCCACAGTTACATTAATTAAAATATACAGAGATAATAAACACAGTAAAGTACATGGAAAACAAATTCAGTGATGTCACAATATATAATAATTAAAAAGTGATATCTGTGCACAGGTTAAAGGGAACCTGTCATCAGATTCAAGCTGCCCAATCCATAGGCAGCATAAATCAGAGTCTGGCTGCGTTATCGCAATCATGTACAGTACAGACCAAAAGTTTGGACACACCTTCTCATTTAAAGATTTTTCTGTATTTTCATGACTTTGAAAATTGTACATTCACACTGAAGGCATCAAAACTATGAATTAACACATGTGGAATTATATACTTAACAAAAAAGTGTGAAACAACTGAAAATATGTCTTATATTCTAGGTTCTTCAAAGTAGCCACCTTTTGCTTTGATGACTGCTTTGCACACTCTTGGCATTCTCTTGATGAGCTTCAAGAGGTAGTCACCGGAAATGGTCTTCCAACAATCTTGAAGGAGTTCCCAGAGATGCTTAGCACTTGTTGGCCCTTTTGCCTTCACTCTGCGGTCCAGCTCACCCCAAACCATCTCGATTGGGTTCAGGTCTGGTGACTGTGGAGGCCAGGTCATCTGGCGTAGCACCCCATCACTCTCCTTCTTGGTCAAATAGCCCTTACACAGCCTGGAGGTGTGTTTGGGGTCATTGTCCTGTTGAAAAATAAATGATGGTCCAACTAAACGCAAACCGGATGGAATAGCTTGCCGCTGCAAGATGCTGTGGTAGCCATGCTGGTTCAGTAAGCCTTCAATTTTGAATAAATCCCCAACAGTGTCACCAGCAAAGCACCCCCACACCATCACACCTCCTCCTCCATGCTTCACGGTGGGAACCAGGCATGTAGAGTCCATCCGTTCACCTTTTCTGCATCGCACAAAGACACGGTGGTTGGAACCAAAGATCTCAAATTTGGACTCATCAGACCAAAGCACAGATTTCCACTGGTCTAATGTTCATTCCTTGTGTTCTTTAGCCCAAACAAGTCTCCTCTGCTTGTTGCCTGTCCTTAGCAGTCGTTTCCTAGCAGCTATTTTACCATAAAGGCCTGCTGCACAAAGTCTCCTCTTAACAGTTGTTGTAGAGATGTGTCTGCAGCTAGAACTCTGTGTGGCATTGACCTGGTCTCTAATCCCCTGAGGTGAGGGGAACAAAGCCGGGACCAGGACAGCTGTGTAACAATATTATAGCACAGCCATCACATAGTATATCACATCACAAAGTTTAGAACATATTATCATAGCCTGTATAAAAGCCGAGGCAGGGGATGCAGTGCAGCAACTATCAGATGCAAAAAAACCCTCTGAATATATTGTACAACTAGTGTGTGACAAAACAGCAGTGAAGAAAGGTTACCAGCACAGCCATACAAGAGCAGGTCACTTTGACATTAATAAGGCTGTGTTTGTGTTAAAGAGGTTGAAAGTAGTTGGATATAGTCCTAGGAGACCTCATAGTATTATACACTAGTATTGATAGAGCACTGAAATGCTTGAGTGCTCAGTTCTCGAAGCAAGCACATTGTACATGTATTTTTCCGGATGGTCTCTCTCTCGCAAAGAGTCCGGCTGTCAGAGGAGTCCCTGCCCTCCCGCTTCAGTGCGGCTCGTGGCTCAGATGATTCATATGAGCTTCTTATGGTGACCCGAGCATTACGTGACACTCGCCACTGATCGATACTTAATTGAGCACTCTGATGCCTGATCGAGTATTGAGCAGTACCGAGCACGCTCGCCCATCACTATTATACACGTCTTTCTGAGCAAATTGGAGTACATGTGATTCAAGGTGAATTTATATGCTGCAAATCGAAGATGGCAAATTTAAATTTCAAAAGATATGATCATCTCTAGCAGCCAAGTATGTTTTATTCTCAAACACTGTGAAGTTTTTGAGAAAACATACTTTTAAAAGCTTGCGGACAACTAGGATGAGTTGTCCAAGAGATAAGTTTCCAGCACTTTCTATCCCAATTTCGTTGACTGATTGGTCCCTCAGCAAATACACATATACACATACATATAAAGAGATCAAAACAATTGCAAACAAAATAAAACAATACATAAAAAATCCCTCTGTATCCAAAAACCCCATGCATTTATCTCCTCCTTCTCACAATTCCATGTTTGGATATAAGACATTTAGCTGCAGAAGAAACATTCCCCCTCTTCTCTCAATAGGAGACAAAGGATACTAAACCAAACCCCTTAGCTAAACACCCTCCCTTTAACAGTGAACTAGCCAAAAACTGGCAAGGAGCAGTAGAAAATGAACATCTATATTATTGGCAAGATTTCTTAATGTTACAGGACCATTCAAAAATGGTGCAGATTGACAAAAACATAATTTCCTGTTTACTTTTGTCATTCGTTTCTAGGTTTAGTGTTCCTTTAAGAAAACTGCAAGGCTGAAGAACCAGCTGAGAAAAAAATAAGAAACATTTGAAATAAATTGAGACCATGTGTATGGTATTTCCTGAGGCGCAGAAGACATCATGGAACTGGAGGACAACGTAGCCAACATTATCTTATTTTCATCCTCTTTCACAGAAAAAAATATAATCTATTACACAAGGATAAGATACAGTCATGTATGAGTTTTTTTCCAAGAGATTGTCAAAGACATAAAATAGACATAGATGAAGAGCTTTCCTTGAGAAATATAATAATTAAAACTAACTAAGCCATTAACATTAAACCTTTGCTGAACTATGCAGATATAGGATCATACACTTGCATTACAAGCTTTATCACTGTCTGGGCCCAGCACTAGAAATTTATTACCTGTAATAAGCAGCTATTTCAATGATATTTATTACACCTTTACATTTATTAAGAGTTTTTTGCTAATTATGAATTTATTTGGTAATGGCTTGCAATATCTCCAAGAAATAAACTACATTTATGGTTATTATGACTGTAAATGAATGCGGGGGATGGACCATCTACCAAATGATAAGTTATTACCTGCACGATATTGTAAGTGATATCAAAAGTTGCTACCAATTTTACAAAAGAGCAGAAGTGGAAGATCAGGCTGTGTGTTTTATTGCTGAAATTATAGAATCTTCTGTTATATTTTTCATTTAAAGATAGTTTGTAACCACTCTCTTTATCTCTCCTTAAAAATGCATGCTGTTTGAGAGGAAAATGAGCAAAGGTGGATAGACATCAGAATTGCTTAATTTGTTTACCATGGTGAAGCCAAAAACCTACTCCTGATTAGTGTTGAGCCACCCCCGTAGTGTTCGAGTTCGGTTCGGTTCGTCGAACACCCGTGTGTTCGCCGAACTGTTCGTCGAACTGTTCGTCGAACACCTTCGAACACCGTTAAAACCAATGGCAGGCAAACAAAAACACATAGAAACACATAGAAAACACCTTCAAAGGTGTCCAAAAGCTGACAAACTGCTCAGAAGACACAACTAACACATGGAAAAGTGACAAGTACATATAGTCATGCGAAAAGAAAAGAGGTGGAGGAGTAAAAGGAGGGGGAGACACAGATATAGGCATGTCATGCCCTTCTAAAATCCAAAAAGTGAGAAGCCGACACGTTCAGTCCGCTCCTGCCCGTGCCACCTCCGTGTCGCCGGGTTTGTGCCAGAGCCGCGGTGAACCCTGACGGCCAGCCCCCCTCTCCCAATACTGGTGCCTGTCCGCTGGTGGGTCGAGCGAGCCCCCCTGTGGTGGAGACAGCTCTAAGCTTTTTAATTTAAATTGTCCCTCTAATTTGAATGAATACACTTTAAATCAATTTACAAGGATCTATTGGAGGGCAAGTCTCATGCCAGCAGCCGCGTAATTCCAGCTCCAGTAGCGTCCACTAAAGTTGCTGCAGTTAAAAAGCTTTTATAAGGATCGAGCTCGGCTGTCCACCGCAAGGCATCCTACTGCCAGTCCCAGCCCCTATGCCTTGGGGTGCCTCCTGATGCTCTTCACTGAGTATCCCGTGGTCCCGAAGCATTTCCTTTGAAAAAATTAAGTGTCCAAACTACAGGTGGTGTAGCTTGCTTAACAGCCGGGATAATCCGCTGACTAGCAGACTCTGCTACTAGGCACAAAGTATTTCCTGGGCTAGATGCAGTTAAAAATTTGTAATTAGATACTCTCGTTGGATGCTGAGAAAGCATTCCATAGAGTCTCCTGGCACGCCATATATGATTCTCTTAAAAAGCTTGGGGTAGGGGTCTAGGGGACCCTTTTATAGCCAAAATCACGGCCCTGTATCACAATACGTCACCTAGGCTGAAGATAAATGGAACTGTAGCACCCTGAGGGCTCGGTTGCTACAGAGGTATTGCACCTCACCCAGAGGTGTGATATCTCACTCTCAGGTAAGGATGGAGTGTGGATCAGGACCCGACACCTGCATGCATTACACCACATTGCCGTGGGGCAGGGCGACCAATATGCCTCTGAGATGGGCACGACAGTCCCTGTCCCTGGCTGGAGTGGGGGGAGGGAACACTGAGGAAGGGGAACCCTGTAGTGCAGGAGCAGGGAGGAAGCAGTTCCTGGGTGCATTGAGAAGAGAGTATAAAAGGTGGGCACCATCTTAGTTCAGTGCAGAGAAGTCTGAGCAGAAGTGGCAGGGAGCAGGGGCTCTGCATGAGCTCTGCTCCGGAGGTGGGCCTAGTAACAGAGGCCCAGGCCTGGAAGAGGGAGAAGGAAGGAAGAGGAGCGGAGAAGGCTCCAGGAACGAGGAATGAAGGGATCCCAGGGGTGCGGACGGGCGAGTCGCCACCGCACGCCCGAATCCACCTGCGTGGAGGGGTCAGGCCAAAAGGGGAGACCGGTCCCTGAAACTAGTGGAGGCAGGAAACGACCCTCAGCTAGAAACCGGAGGCTGTGACATTTTATGTGGCGCAGCCCCTCGCTACACCCGCTAGGAAGGCACCACATAGGGTCAGGGAAACTGGCGCCAAGTTTACCAAGAGGAGGCCCGAGGCAGCCGGACAGAAGGGTTGGTAAGAAAGGCCAGACAAAGGACACACAAAGGGGGTCCTGTGAAGCGCTCCAAAGTTATCTGGGAGTTGTCTGAGCCCCTCACCTGGTGAGCACAGTACGACGTGGGCAGCCGTTACCTGCAGACGTGGTCTGGATAATAAGAACTGTGAGTAAAGGCCCTGGACTGCATCACTGACTCCGTGTCGTTACTGCTGCTGCCCTGCACCATCACCCCCATCCTCCGCATACACTGCCCTGAGGCTATACTCCTCCCGTGGGGAGTTATGCTACGCTCTGCTGCACCCACAACACCAGCCTCAGCGGTCTGCCCTGCAGCGGCGGTTCACTCTGACCGCAATCCACGGGTGGCGTAGTCGGACATTTAAACATCAAAACCACATAAATAGTTCCGCCACTGGTTTGACCACCCTGAGCCACGGAACCGGGTCGCCGCCACGAAGACTACAACCACCAGCATCCACCAAAAAGGGTCCGGCTTCGGGTGTCCCAAGGCCCAGGGGGTGCATCAGAACATTTTCATCACCTTTCACAATCACCAATGGGACAAGGCAGGGATGTCCTCTGTCCCCTCTCTTATACATCCTAGTGACGGAGCACCTGCTCTCATCAATTCGCCATAACCCCAATATTAGGTGGATTGAGGTGGGAGGCACCGAGTACAAGTGCTCTCTATTTGCTGATGATGTCCTAATATATATCACTCAATCACATATATCCATCCATGCTGTTATGCCTGAAATAGATCACTTTGTTACATGGTCAAATTTTAAAATCAATGCAGCGAAGTCTGAGGCCCTCGATGTCTCCCTCCCCAAATCCATATAGGATTCCATCCAGTCCAACTTTCCCTTTGCCTTGCCCTCACAGGGTATCAAATACTTAGGAATTCCTATTCATAGAGACCTCTCCCATCTATGTTATCTTAATTTTGGGCCCTTTATTGAACAACTCAATACAGACCACGGTTGGCAAGTTAGAACTGTAAGATTCACTACGTGAACCACTGGTGTTTTGTGGAAAAGCACATGTACACTGTGTTCCAAATTATTATGCAAAAAGTGTTTAGGAGTGATAAGGGAAGAATTTGTTTGTTTGTCAGTTAAACTCATTGATGGTGATGTGTGTCAGGGCTCTTTATATCACTGTAAGCAATTGCAGACACCTGTGCTAATTAGTTTAGCAGGTGTGTCCAATGAAAGGCAAGACTACTTAAGAAGGCTGTCTCACATTATTAAGCAGCCTACATTTTCTGCCAAAATGGGAAAGAAAAAGGATGTGTCGGCTGCTGAGAAGCAACAAATTGTGGAGTGTTTAGGTCAAGGCATGACTACAATCAACATTGTGCGATGATCAGGATGAAGTGTCTTGGCAATCAAGAAATATGTAGATGATTCACAGTACACACGTGTGCGTGCTGATAAGGGCAAATTGAGGACTCTTTCCTACAGGCAATTACGTCAGGTTAAAAGAGCAGCGGCAAAAAAGCCTTGTCATAGCAGCAGACAAGTTTTTGAAGCTGCTGGTGCCTCCAACGTCCCCCGAACAACAAGATGCAGGGTCCTTCAGAGGTTTGCAGCTGTGCATACGCCATCCTGTCGACCTCCTCTATCCACTTCACACAAGCAGAAACGGCTCCAGTGGGCCAAACATTACATGAAGACTGATTTCAAAACTGTTTTGTTCACGGATGAGTGCCGTGCAGCGCTCGATGGTCCAGATGGATGGAGTGGAGGATGACTGGTTGATGGACACCCCACGCAAACACGGCTACAGCGCCAACAAGGAGGAGGTGGAGTAATGTTTTGGGCTGGAATCATGGGGAGAGAGATTGTCAGCCCCTTTAGGATCCCTGAAGGCGCTAAAGATGAACTCCATAATGTATGTGGATTTTCTCAAACAGCACTTCCTGCCATGGTTCAAGAAGAAGAACCGTGTATTTCACAGCAAGATCATTTTTTTGCATGATAATGCACCATCTCATGCTGCACATAAAACATCTGCATCTCTGGCTGATATGGGCATAAAAGGGGACAAACTTATGGTGTGACCCCCATGCTCCCCTGACCTCTACCCCATTCAGAACCTCTGGAGCATCATCAAAAGGAGTGTCTATGATGGCGGGAGGCAGTTCACATCTAAGCAACAGCTCTGGGAGGGTATTCTGTCCTCATGCAAAACAATTGAAGCAGAAACCATCCAAAACCTGACAAATTCAATGGACGAGAGAGTTCAGAAGCTCCTTTCGAACAAGGGGTCCTATGTGAAAATGTAACATCACCTAGAATAAAGTTTTGAGTTGAAAACTGTTTGATTTCAGTTTCTAATAACCTGCTAATGCTTATAATTTCAAAAATGACCATTTTTTTGGTCTTTATTAAAATGAAAAGGTTGATCGAAAAGTTTGGGGGATCTAAGAGTGTGGCAACCCAGTAGTCATGATTACTTCGAATTCTGACAATATGAGGGTCATTTTGCAGGTAGTGCAGCAAGAAGGCACTGATGTGTCTTGCGCATCTCGGAGCCCCAAAATTATTTTCCGGGCTAGATGCAGCTAAAAATTATTATTAATTTTAAATCTGGTGGAGCTTAGTATAGATGGCCTAATAGGATCAGTGCTGCACACTGCTACAAAGCCCAAATTATTTTCCAGTCAAGATACAGATAAACATGATTAGTAATTTTAAATCTGGTGGAGCTTATTATAGATGGCCTAATAGAATCAGTGCTGCACACTGCTACAAAGCCCAAATTATTTTCCAGCCAAGATACAGATAAACATGATTAGTAATTTGAAAGCTTAAAACGGTTGGTAGGGTGATTTTAACCAATCATCAAGCTTTTACTCTCCCCAGGATGACACAGGGGTAGAAAAGTCGTTTCGGATCCATGATTTGTTCATCTTTATGAACGTGAGTCTGTCTACATTATCAGTGGAGAGCTGCGTGCGCTTATCTGTTAGCACACCACCAGCAGCGCTGAACACACGTTCAGACAGAACGCAGGCTGCGGGGCATGACAAGATCTCCAAGGCGTAAGTGGCTAGCTCCGGACATTTATCCAGATTGGAAGCCCAAAAAGAGCAAGGGTCCAGTGACACAGTCATGGCTTCAATGTTTACTTGGAGATACTCCTGTACCATCGTCTCTAGGCGTTGACTATGTGTCAGACTTCTTGTCTCCTGTGGCCTTGCAAAGGATGGGCTAAAAAAGTGGTGAAATGATTCCGCAAAATTGATGTTACCAGCAGATACTGTGGTTCTGTTACGGTTTGAGTGCTGAACACTTGACGGTCCCACGGTTGGCAAGTTGGAACTGTGAGATTCACTACGTGCACCACTGGTGTTTGTGGAAAAGCACATGTAAGATTCTGCAACAGTCTCTGCTGATACTCCTGCATGCGTGCATCCCTTTCTATGGCAGGAATAATTTCTGCAAATTTACTTTTGTACCGGGGATCTAACAGTGTGGCAACCCAGTAGTCAGGATTATTTCTAATTCTCACAATTCGAGGGTCATGTTGCAGGTAGTGCAGCAAGAAGGCACTCATGTGTGTTGCGCATCCAGGAGCACCAAGTCCCTGTTGTGTTGGTGGCGAGGTAACAATCATGCTTCCTTCCTCTGTCCTCTCCCCCCAACCTCGCACAACAGAAATGTGATCAAGGTCTCCCTCATCTGATGAGTCTTTCATCAGTTCGTCCTCCACTTCTTCCTGGGCTCCTGCACCTTCCTCACTAGTTTGGCTGCTACCATGCGCCCTGGTAAAACCATCTCCCCCACCCTCCCATGGCTGCCGCCTTGGTGCTGCCGACCGTCTGGACCTTGCAGATGTTAGCCCTTCCGCATACAACTCCTCCTCCTCTACTTCCTCCACCTCCTCTTGTGCCACCACCTGACTCCGAATTCTGTTTAACATGTGCTCCAGCATGTAAATCACCGGAATAGTCATGCTGATAATGGCATCGTCAGCACTAAACATCTTCGTCGCCATTTCAAAACTGTGCAGAAGGGTGCATAGGTCCCTGATCTGAGACCACTCCTCCAGCGTGATTTGCCCCACCTCTGGATCTCGTTGGCCCAGGCTATACGTCAGAACGTATTGCACCAGGGCTTGTCGGTGCTGCCACAGTCGCTGCAACATGTGCAGAGTTGAATTCCACCGGGTAGGCACATCGCATTTTAGCCGGTGAAGTGGCAGGCCCAACGACTTCTGTAGAGATGTAAGTCGCTGAGCTGCGGGATGCGAACGGCGGAAGTGAGCACACAGCGACCGTGCCCTCTGCAGAAGGCCATCTAGTCTGGGATAGTGGGCTAAAAATTGCTGGACAACCAGGTTCAACACGTGAGCCATACAAGGCACGTGTGTGACATTGCCCCGGCGAAGGGCCGCACCCAGGTTTGCAGCATTGTCGCACACGGCCTTCCCTGGTTTCAGGTCCAGTGGAGACAACCATTCATGAAATTGGTTCTCCAGAGCTGACCACAACTCCTCAGCTGTGTGACTCACATTTACCAGACATTTCAAAGTAAAAACCGCCTGATGACGTTGAGCCCTACTGCCAGCATAGTAAGGAGGTGTGCAGGATCCCTTCTGCGCAGTTAGAAAGCTTGTGGCATGACCAGACAGGCTTTGGGTGCAGGTGGAAGACCGAGAGGAGGTTGAGGAGGCAGAAGCAGTGGAGGAACTTTGACATAAAGAGGATTGACGCACAACTCGTGGGGACGGCAAGACTTGGACAGCAGCCCCTTGTCCTGCTGTCACCATAGTTACCCAGTGCCCAGTCAGCGACATGTAACGCCCCTGTCCATGCCTACTCGTCCAAGTGTCTGTGGTGAAATGCACCCTGTCACACACAGAGTTTCTCAAAGAAGCGGTGATGTTGTGTGTGACATGCTGGTGGAGCGCAGGCACACCTTTCTTTGAGAAGTAGTGCCGACTGGGCATCTGGTACTGGGGCACTGCGACGGACATAAGGTCTCGAAAATCCTCTGTGTCCACCAGGCGGAAAGGCAGCATTTCTGTAGCCAAGAGCTTGCAGATGGTGAAATTCAACCTCTTAGCTTTCTCATGGCTAGGAGGAAATGGTCTTTTACTTGTCCACATCTGAGGGACCGAGGGCTGGCTATTGTGCTTAGACGGGGTTGATAAGGGTGTCCCCGGCAAACTGCCGGTCTGTGAGGAAGATGCAGGCGGACATGTTAGGTTGCCTTGATCCAAAGGTGGTGCTATCGATGTCGGACAGCGCTCAACACCAGCTGGTGTTACCACCTCCAAAGAAAATGATGACCTGCCAATCACGCTGGCTGTTGCGGGTAAAGAGGTGGCAGGTCTGCGCCCCAAAACAGGTGTGACTGCTGTCCCCCCAGTCACAGAGGATGAAGAGGCCGTGGATGCACAAGATATGGCAGACGGTGGTTGGCCCGGCCGGCTAGGCCGCATTGGAGCTTCCCACTGCAACTTATGCTTCATGTCCATGTGCCGGTTTATGCATGAAGTACTCAAACTATGTATTTTTTGGCCTCTACTTAGCTTTTGCTGACAAATGTTACAGATAACACGAGTTGGGTCATCTTTATCGATCTGAAAAAATGCCCAGGCTATGCAAGGCTTAGCACCCATGCGACCTGAAGAGCCACCACGACTTGTGGTGAGAGGCAGAGTTGTGTTTGAGGATGCAGTTGTTGACGTGCTTCCAGTACTACGTCTCTGTCCAGGAAGGCGCAACCTGACCTCGTCGTCACTAGCATCTTCCTCCACCTCCTCTGCTGACCTCATCTCTTGGCTGACTGTGGGTTGACAGTAAGTGGGATCTCCAACCTCATCATCATCACCCTGTGCATTATCACACCCGTCGTCCTCAGAGCCAACCTGTTCCTGCCCTGACAAAAAACTAAAGTTGTCGCTCCAATCAGGTATTTGAGTCTCATCATCGTCTTCCTCATTGTCTCCACCAACAGGAGTTACAGTTTGGGAACGAGGGTCTACATTATGGTCAGAACCTTCTGCGTCTGGTCCTGGATCCGACTCATAAAGATTCTGGGCATCAGTGCAGATCATTTCCTCGTCTGGATTCACAGAAGCGCTGGAGTCGACCTCTGATTCCCAGGCTATAGTATGAGTAAACAGCTCTGCAGACTCAACCATCTGTTCTACCTCATACTCAGAAGGGCAGCTGGAGATTTGGGAGCTGTGAGGAAGCAAGTGCGATTGGGGTGACACCTTTGAGGACTGGAGTATTTGTGATGTTGAAGTTGATGTGGAGGAGAGCCCACTTAAAGGAGCACTTGATATCCGTTGAAGCACCTGCTGTTTTTGTGCCTCATCTGGAATTTGTAGCGATTGGCGTGGCCGTAAGAAAGGGATCTTATCACATTGTCTGCTAAAAGAAGTAGACATTTTAGTTTGGCTGGAAGATGGTCTTTCTTCTGCAGATGTTACTGTTGCTTTAACATCTACCCCACGGACACAACCTTTTTTCCCCTTCCCAACACGCCTATTCCCCTTTCCACCAGCAGCAGGCCTTTTTCCACTCATTTTGGTGGTTAACTAATTCACAACTCTGGAGTTGTTTGCACAAAAAAACAATGGATGGGAACCGAGCAGAGCTGAGTGGCCAAACTGTGGTATTAGGCCAAAACTATTGGCTGGGTTAGATGCAGAAAAAAATTATATTCAATTTGCAACCTGATGGAGGTCAGTATAGATGGACTAATAGAACAAGTCCCACACACAGCTAGAAGCCCAAATATTTTTTCAGAGGTAGATGCAGAAAAAAATTGTATTCAGTTTGCAACCTGATGGAGGTCAGTATAGATGGACTAATAGAACAAGTCCTACACACAGCTAGAAGCCCAAATATTTTTTCAGAGGTAGATGCAGAAAAAAAATATATTCAGTTTGCAACCTGATGGAGGTCAGTATAGATGGACTAATAGAGAAAGTCCCACACACTGCTAGAAGGCCAAATATTTTTTCAGAGCTAGATGCAGATATAAATTATTTTTAATTTGCAACCTGATGGAGGTCAGTATAGATGGACTAATAGAGAAAGTCCCACACACTGCTAGAAGGCCAAATATTTTTTCAGAGCTAGATGCAGAAAAAATTTATATTCAGTTTGCAACCTGATGGAGGTCAGTATAGATGGACTAATAGAACAAGTCCCACACACTGCTAGAAGGCCAAATATTTTTTCAGAGCTAGATGCAGACAAAAAATTATTTTGAACTTGCAACCTGATGGAGGTCAGTATAGATGGACTAATAGAGAAAGTCCCACACACTGCTAGAAGGCCAAATATTTTTTCAGAGCTAGATGCAGATATAAATTATTTTTAATTTGCAACCTGATGGAGGTCTGTATAGATGGATTAATAGAACAAGTCCCACACACAGCTAGAAGCCCAAAGATTTTTTCAGAGGTAGATGCAGAAAAAAATTATATTCAGTTTGCAACCTGATGGAGGTCTGTATAGATGGATTAATAGAACAAGTCCCACACACAGCTAGAAGCCCAATATTTTTTCAGAGGTAGATGCAGAAAAAAAATATATTCAGTTTGCAACCTGATGGAGGTCAGTATAGATGGACTAATAGAGAAAGTCCCACACACTGCTAGAAGGCCAAATATTTTTTCAGAGCTAGATGCAGATAAAAATTATTTTTAATTTGCAACCTGATGGAGGTCAGTATAGATGGACTAATAGAGAAAGTCCCACACACTGCTAGAAGGCCAAATATTTTTTCAGAGCTAGATGCAGAAAAAAATTATATTCAGTTTGCAACCTGATGGAGGTCAGTATAGATGGATTAATAGAACAAGTCCCACACACAGCTAGAAGCCCAAATATTTTTTCAGAGGTAGATGCAGATAAAAATTATTTTTAATTTGCAACCTGATGGAGGTCAGTATAGATGGACTAATAGAGAAAGTCCCACACACTGCTAGAAGGCCAAATATTTTTTCAGAGCTAGATGCAGAAAAAAATTATATTCAGTTTGCAACCTGATGGAGGTCTGTATAGATGGATTAATAGAACAAGTCCCACACACAGCTAGAAGCCCAAAGATTTTTTCAGAGGTAGATACAGAAAAAAATTATATTCAGTTTGCAACCTGATGGAGGTCTGTATAGATGGATTAATAGAACAAGTCCCACACACAGCTAGAAGCCCAATATTTTTTCAGAGGTAGATGCAGAAAAAAAATATATTCAGTTTGCAACCTGATGGAGGTCAGTATAGATGGATTAATAGAGAAAGTCCCACACACTGCTAGAAGGCCAAATATTTTTTCAGAGCTAGATGCAGACAAAAAAATATTTTTAATTTGCAACCTGATGGAGGTCAGTATAGATGGACTAATAGAGAAAGTCCCACACACTGCTAGAAGGCCAAATATTTTTTCAGAGCTAGATGCAGATATAAATTATTTTTAATTTGCAACCTGATGGAGGTCAGTATAGATGGACTAATAGAGAAAGTCCCACACACTGCTAGAAGGCTAAATATTTTTTCAGAGCTAGATGCAGAAAAAAATTATATTCAGTTTTCAACCTGATGGAGGTCAGTATAGATGGACTAATAGAACAAGTCCCACACACAGCTAGAAGCCCAAAGATTTTTTCAGAGGTAGATGCAGAAAAAAATTATATTCAGTTTGCAACCTGATGGAGGTCTGTATATATGGATTAATAGAACAAGTCCCACACACAGCTAGAAGCCCAATATTTTTTCAGAGGTAGATGCAGAAAAAAAATATATTCAGTTTGCAACCTGATGGAGGTCAGTATAGATGGATTAATAGAGAAAGTCCCACACACTGCTAGAAGGCCAAATATTTTTTTAGAGCTAGATGCAGACAAAAAAATATTTTTAATGTGCAACCTGATGGAGGTCAGTATAGATGGACTAATAGAGAAAGTCCCACACACTGCTAGAAGGCCAAATATTTTTTCAGAGCTAGATGCAGATATAAATTATTTTTAATTTGCAACCTGATGGAGGTCAGTATAGATGGACTAATAGAGAAAGTCCCACACACTGCTAGAAGGCCAAATATTTTTTCAGAGCTAGATGCAGATAAAAATTATTTTTAATTTGCAACCTGATGGAGGTCAGTATAGATGGACTAATAGAGAAAGTCCCACACACTGCTAGAAGGCCAAATATTTTTTCAGAGCTAGATGCAGAAAAAAATTATATTCAGTTTGCAACCTGATGGAGGTCAGTATAGATGGACTAATAGAACAAGTCCCACACACAGCTAGAAGCCCAAATATTTTTTCAGAGGTAGATGCAGATAAAAATTATTTTTAATTTGCAACCTGATGGAGGTCAGTATAGATGGACTAATAGAGAAATTCCCACACACTGCTAGAAGGCCAAATATTTTTTCAGAGCTAGATGCAGAAAAAAATTATATTCAGTTTGCAACCTGATGGAGGTCAGTATAGATGGACTAATAGAACAAGTCCCACACACTGCTAGAAGCCCAAATATTTTTTCAGAGCTAGATGCAGAAAAAAATTATTTTCAGTTTGCAACCTGATGGAGGTCAGTATAGATGGACTAATAGAATGATGCTATGCCCAAAAGATTTTACTTCACTAGGTGTAGTAAAAAAATTGGTATTCTATACACAGGTGGTTTATCTTGCAACACAGATAGGCTACTCCACTGACTAACACACTCTGCAATAGGCTAAAAATGATTAGCTTTGCTAGATTCAGCCAAATGCTGTGAAAAAAACTTGCACAGCACTGGCACAGACCTGCCTGGCAAAAACTGATAGGAACTGATGTAACCTAGTCCTGAAAAGGACTGCAATTATGTAGCACCCTGAGGATTCGGCTGCTACAGGGGTATTGCACCTCAACCCAGAGGTGTGGTATTCCACTCCCGGGTAAGGATGGAGTGTGGAACTGAGCTTAGTAGGCTGCATGCACTACATACATCCCATTTCCGGGGGACAGAACAACGGTACTCCCACCAGTATATGTGCAGGTACGACAGCGTCTGTCCCTGGCTGGAGTGGGAGGGGGGTGGAACATCCCAGTAGTGTAGGGGCAGATAGGGGGAGCAGTCTGGGTAAAGCTAGGAGCTCATTGGGTGCTGGTCACCTGGGCTCACACATAGAGGGAGTATATAAGGTGGGCACCATCTTAGGACAGGGTCAGTCAGTCAGTCAGCCAGTCAGTCAGTGAGTCAGCAGTAACTCCAGGAGAGGAGAAGGAAGAGGGACCCAGAGGCGCAGGACGAGAGGGGACCCCAAGAGCCCGTATGAGAACTGATAAGGGTGAAGGGTCGGCAAAAGGGTACCGGATCCCAAGCTGGCGGAGGCCAAAGCAAACCTTAGCCAGGAACCGGAGGTCGTGGGCAAGATTTGCCACGACCCTCACCAAATCCACCAGAATGGCACACCGAGCATAGGGTCAGGGAAGCCAGAGAAGGTTCAACCACCAAGAGACCCGAGGGAGCCGGACACAGGTGGATCCCTGGTGGGAACGGCCAGAGAGAGAGAAGAAGGGAGCTCAGGACCATACTCAGGAATTGCCCGGGAGTTGACCGAGTCCCGCACCTGGTGGACGCAGCACGGCTTGGGTGGTCACTGCTGTACAGAGTGACCCGAGCAACACCAGTGAGTAAAAACCCTGAAACTGCATTTCATGCCTCTGAGTCTCCTTGCTGCACCTTCACAACCACCATCCTCCACGTCTGACCCCCTGAGGCTATACCCCTCCCGTTGGGGGTTATACTACCACAGCTGCACACACACCACCAGCCTCAGCGGACCATTCTGCAGCGGCGGCCTTTTGACCGCAAATCAACGGGTGGCGTAGTCGACACTAAGAACATCTGCAAGGACTGCCGCACACAGAGTTTGACACCCTGGGCACGGACCGGGTCACAGCCACTCGGAGACTACAACCCCCATCTGATCCGGCTCCGGGTATCCCTAACAACATGGCCCAGGGGGCGCGTCAATTACAATTAGTCTTTACTCCCACAATCTATCTATTTAAGAGCACAGACCTGCCTGATAAAAGTCGTAGGAAATGCTGTAACCTAGTCCTTAAAAGGACTGCAATCACAACTATTCCCTACTCCCAAGCTATCTGTAGATTTGTGCGAAAATTGGCTTGAAATTAACAAGGTATAGCGCACACAGCAACAGCGGTGCTGTCTAATTTAAAGTATAAGCTAGGTAATACTTTATGAATCTTGACTGATGCCATATACTGCAGCCCATCACCCATAGTGTATAAAGAAATGCATCCGCCATTTCTGCATTTGAATGTTGCATTCTGCCGACTACACTAAGTATTAACAGGTACAAGGATGCAACAGCGCAGACAATGGTACTTAAACCAACAACTATTCATTCGATTAACACAATTAAAGTGGTACCTTCGGCACAATATCATGGGATAACTCTAACAGTGGAGATTAAACAGGTTATGTTACAATACAGTAAATCAGATGAACAGAGTATTGATACTATGCTATTTACATACTATTGTTCTATTATTACCACTAAATAACTGCTATTGTCAGTGATGTATTAACCCTAATACCCCAAGCTAAAGGGCATCACTGTCACTATTGGGTCCATCACCGTCGTCACTCTCTAGGCAATGCACAACGTCCCAAAGGCCCTAACGGGAGTCAACAATGATACCCGCTAGGCTGCAAGTCCCAGGTTGGTGAGTTACTCGGCCCGCTCACCACACTGGCCTCCTTCATTCCCTGAAACATCTACACATCTACACAGCAAGCAACAGCTCACACGGATGTCCCTCCACTGTGGTCAAGTCATCTCTCTCTCCCTCGGCTCTGTCTGCTCACTGGGCTCAGCTCTCCCGGCTCTGGTCTCTCTTGGGTTTTCACTCAGGTCTGGTCTCTTTCGGGTCTTCACTCTGTTCTGGTCTCTCTCGGGTCTTCACTCGGGTCTGGTCTCTCTCGGTTCCTAGACTCAGGTCTGGTCTTTTTCGGGTCTTCACTCGGGTCCCGTCTCTTGATTCCTTACTTGGATCTGGTCTCTGGTAATGACGGATATAAGCCAGCTTGCTGTAGCACACGTCCATCCTGCTACAGGTTCGGGCACCAACACGCCTCCTTCACTGCCCTCCTGGGCCTCTTACAATTACTAACTGCAGCACAGCTATCACCTGACCTGGTGTCTCCTCCAATCTCTTCCCTGAGGGAACATGCACTTTACTCTTGGGTTCCTACTAATGCAATTCTTTCTGCTTTCACTTTCTCTATCATCTTTGACCAGCAGATGGCGGTGTTCACTTGCAGCCACTCTGTTAGGCATTAACTGAGCGCGTCTTCTCACTTGCCTATCTCCTTACAACAGTGGGGTCACTGTGGCATAGGTGGATTATGGGCTGCGGTTGGCCCATGGCCAGATTGCCCTCATTATAATATATTTTTTGCCACCATCGGCGGCGCTTATAGCTGACAGAGGGGGTTCCTGTTGCTCTACTGAGAGATGGAGTGTACCTGCAGGTTGTCACATTCTCTATGACTCAGGTGATGTCATAGCACAGCTGCATCATTTACCATGTATGTGCTG
Organism: Phyllobates terribilis; assembly: GCF_046119375.1. Lineage (NCBI taxonomy): Eukaryota > Metazoa > Chordata > Amphibia > Anura > Dendrobatidae > Phyllobates > Phyllobates terribilis. Next base: position 150,420,068 of record NW_027362762.1, read on the forward strand.
GCAAGAAGAGGAAGGAAGCAGAGCTGCAGGGGATTGCCAGGAGAGGTAAGTTATTCTTTTTTGTTTTTATTTAATGTGAATTAATTGGGGTTGAGGCTGGATGAAAGCACAGGATGTTATAATGAATTGGGATGGGGGATGGTGAGAGCACAGTATGTTATAATGAATTCAGATGGGGGATGGGTAAGAGCACAGTATGTTATAATAAATTGGGATGGGAATGGGTGAGAGCACAGTATGCTATAATGAATTGGGATGAGGGATGGTTGAGAGCACAGTATGTTATAATGAATTGGGAGGGGTGAGAGAACAGTATGCTGTATTGAATTGGGATGAAATCCTGTAGCTTTCCTATCTGGATTATCTCAGTTGTTCAGTATTGACCACTCTGTTCTGCTATATATGCTTGCCTCTGGAATTTATGAATTGCCAGTGTTAGTTCTTACTGCCCAATGTGGAGTTGGAGGTGTAGTTTGTAGCTAGAGTAGGCGTTTGGAGTTTTGTTTTGTTGCTTGGAGTTTTGTTTGTGTGCACGTCCCCATCCTCTCCTATTTGGTTTCTCCTTCCTTTAACTCCCCTGTGTTCCACTCTGTTCTTTGGTTAGTGTATTTTGGGTGATTGATATTTTCATTTATCCCTGTCCATCTTCCCTTGTTTGTCTGGTTAGTGTATACCTATACACTTTGGCTTCCCATCACCCTGGGTTTGGGGAGGAACAGATAAGGGTTTATGTAGGAGCATAGCTAGGCACGTGAACCTGGCATCTCCTTCATCAGGAGTAATCCAGGGGACAGGGATAGACTAAAACGCCCCTAGTTCTAGGGACCTGGTTAGTGCTCTTAGTCCCAAGGCACTGCTAGACAAGTATGCTATAATGAATTGGGATGGCTGAGATCACAATATGTTATAATGAATTGGGATGGGTATGGGTGGAGAACAGTATGTTATAATGAATTGGGATGAGGGATGGGTGAGAGCACAGTATGTTATAATGAATTGGGATGGTTGACAGCACAGTGTGTTATAATAAATTGTGATGGTTAAGAACACAGTATGTTATAATGAATTTGGGATGGGGGATGGGTGACAGCAAAATATATTATAATGAATTGGGATGGAGAATGGATGAGAGGACATTATTTTATCATGTATTGGATGGGGATGGGTGAGAGAACAGTATGTTTAATGAATTGGGACGGTTGAGAGAACAGTATATTATATTGAATTGGGATGGGCAATGGGTGAGAAGATATTACATTATAATAAATTGGGAGTGGAGGTGTAAAAGAGGACATTGCATGCTTAACTGGGGGGTATGTAATTATAATGAATTGGGGGTATGTAATTTTAGTGAATTGGGGTATATAATTAGAATGAATTGGGGAGAGGACATGTAATTATAATGAATTGGGGGGAGCAGGAGGAGCACAGTGGGGGGTGTTGAGGGCGAAGGAGAGTGACTGGTGATGAATTGGGGGAAAGAGTACAGGGGCTAATTAATTTATATTTTTATTGGGCAAGGAAAAGTGACTAATTATACTTAGTGGGGGGCACCGTGGTGCTTTATTAATGTATATTTTGAATGGTGAGTTGCACAGTGGCTAATTTATATATTAAAGGTGGGTGCAAGTCTGTACTCAGTGGCACAGTGTGGGGGGTTCTTTTTTTTTACTACACAAAAAATCATTTCACCTGATTAACAAGCGTTTTGCTCATTCATCAGGTGATCAGCAGCGTGTTCACACTGAAAGGATATATCATAAGAATGCTCCTTTAAAGTTTATCTTTCAGTGTAAATGCAGCTCTATTTGCAGAGAGATGATGGGAGTAATACTAGTCTTTGCAACAGAAACTCCCTTATTATGTAAAGCGCTGTCCCTTAGTATATAGGGTCTTCTCTTGTTATGTTCAGCAATGTACGTAAGGGAATTTTTTTTTCCTTTCTTCAATAGCATCCCCTCTTATTATGTTTAGCCTGTTTCTTATTACATAGTATCCTCTATTGTTATGTTTAGTGCTGTACATAAGGGAAAAAATTGGCATCTACAGATGTGCACCAAAGTACCTGGGTGTTTATCATGTGACCTGTCACATGACCTCCAAAAATATCATGCGACATGTCACATTATGCATTGGGTGCTGGGGGGCGCATGCACCCTAAATTGCCATTGCCCTGGCTACCCTTAATCTGCCCCTGATTGCAGACTGTAAGCTTTCTTGAAGAGATGAGTTTTCAAGCTTTGTCTGAATGTTCAAAATGTGGGAGTCAATTGGACGTGTTGGGGCACAGAATTCCAGAGAATGAGGGTGCTTGGGAGAAGTCTTGGAGGTGATTGTTTAAGGGGCATACAAGAGTAGAGGAGAGAAGGAGGTCTTGTGAGGATTACATGTGGGATGATATCGGGAGATTAGTTTGGAGATATATAGTGGAGATAGATTAAGGACGGCTTTGTAAATCACTGTTAGTAATTTAAACTGTATCCATTGGGAAATTGGGAACCAATGAAGGGATTTACAGAGTGGAGAGCCGGAGGAGTAGCAAGGGGAAAGGTAGATTAATAAGGCAACAGAGTTAAGGATGGACTTGAGAAGTGCAAGAATGTTAGTTGGGAGGCCACAGTGGAGAATATTGCAGTAGTCAAGGCAGGAAATGATGAGGGCATGCACTAACATTTTAATAGATTGAGGGTTGAGGAAAAGACAGATTTTGGAAATATTTTTGAGCTGGAGGAGGCAGGAAGTATTAAGGGCTTGGATGTGCAGTTTGAAAGACAAGGCTGACTAAAGACGCAGTAGACTTGTGGTAAAGGAAAAAGCGTGGTGTCGTTTATGGTGATAGATAGATCAGGATCAATTACGTGAGATGGAGGAAAGATGATTAGTTTGGTTTTGTCCACATTAAGTTTTTGGTAGCGTGATGAGAAGAAGGCTATGGCTGATAGACACTTTGGGATACTGTACAGAAGATAGGTGACATTTGGACCAGAGAGTTAGATCTGAGTGTCATCAGCATACAGATGCTACTGGAAGCCATGGGACTTTATGAGTTGTCCGAACCCAAAGGTATAGATAAAGAAGAGTAGGAGTCCCAGGACAGACCCTTGAGGGACACTAACAGAGAGACGGAGGGATGAGGAGCTAATATCGGAATGAGAGATGCTAAAAATGCTTGTAGAGATGTATGAGAAGTTCCAGGAGAGGGCAAGGTGATACCAAGGAAACAGAGGATCTATAGTAGAAGGGAGTGGTCAGCTGTTTCAAAGCCAGTGATAAGATGTACAGTATATATTTATACAATAGGTTGCACTGTGTGGGATGTTATTATAATCTGTGGTGTGGTAATTAAATGGTTATTATTTAAAAAATGAAGTTATCCACTATTCATATAATGGGAGATAACTTGCTGATCAGTGGTGGTCTAACCATTGGGACCCCCAGTGATCCCAAAAGTGGTAAATAGAGTGGAGATGCACATGACAGGTCTAATCTCCATTTATTGCATATGGGACTGCTGGAAACAGTCAAGCACTGTACTTGGCAATCCCATAAACAATGTGTGGAGTGGGGCTTGTGTATGTGAAATTACAATCAATTGATGTCAGTGTTCCGGATTCCTGATCTTGGGGTTTCAGAGTTCCCCAGTGGTCAGAGCCCCAGAGACCAGCATGTTTTCCTCTGTCCTATAGATAGGGTATAACTTCATTTTTTGGGAAATAATCCATTAATTAATATACTATAGTAGGTCTATGATATAATTGTTATGTTCTGCTACCAGAGCTAAGGAAAGAGAGGAGATCTGTCCCTACGATAGAACTCAGCTCAATCCCTACGATGTAACAGGGAACCTGATCCTGCCATCAGACCTGCTAAAGTCCTAAGCTAGTCTGTACGGAGACCTATAGATGTGGGGGAGGAATCCCTACAAGTACTAAGGACTGGGAGGAATATGGGACACCTCCTAACAGAAATAGTAGCAGACAGAAGAACAAACAAAATATATAGAACATAGAGGTCAGTAGACCAAGCAAACAAACAGAGCAAGACACAGAGCACAGGCTAGCTAGAAAGTAGATATACAACGAAGTCCAGCAAAGCCAGAAGGGCGGAGCAGAATTAAATAGGCCAACAAGGTCATGTGACCAGCAAAGGAAAAAAAACTAAGAGCAAGGTTCTAACAGTACCCCTCCTTCTAAGAGGATCCTCCGGATCCCCTAGGACCAGGCTTATCAGGAAATCTCCTGTGAAACGCTCTGATAAGTCTGGACGCGGAAACATCATCCGACCTCACCCAAGAGTTATCCTCGGGACCGAAACCTTTCCAGGCCACAAGATACTGCAAACTACCTCTATACCGTCTAGAGTTAAGGATGCGAGAAATTTCATATTCCCCGTCCTCCACCACCGGAGGAACAGAGGCAGAGGCGTCACAATCCGATACAACAGCTTTTTTCAACAGAGAGACATGAAATACCGGATTAATTCTCCAGGAGGTAGGAACCTCCAACCTAACAGCAGATTGGTTGACAACCTGAAGCACCTTAAAGGGCCCTACAAACTTGGGACCCAATTTCTTAGAAGGAATCCTCAACCGCAGATTCCTAGAGGACAACCAAACCATGTCACCAACAGCGAACAAAACCTCCTGTCGTTTCCTATCAAAGTAGTCTTTAGATTTTCTGTTGGCCTCCTGAAGATTACCACGCACATCCGTCCAAACTCTCTCCAAATCACCGGAAAAATTCTCCTCCTCAGGCACGGCAGATCCCAACTTGGAGAACGACCCAAACGACGGATGTCTCCCAGAACAACAAAAAAAAGGCGAACAACCAGCAGAAGAAGATGTATGATTGTTCAGAGCAAATTCAGCAAGTGGCAGAAACTCAGACCACCCCTCTTGATTGTCTGCCACAAAACAACGCAAGAACTGCTCAACATCCTGGTTTTTCCTTTCTGTCTGGCCATTAGATTCAGGATGATATCCGGACGAGAACGACAAATGAACTCCCAACCTATCACAAAAGGCACGCCAAAAACGAGCCACGAACTGAGGCCCCCTATCAGAAACAATGTCAGTAGGAACGCCATGAAGTCTGACAATTTCCTTGACAAAGGCCTTAGCGAGAGTTTTAGCGCAGGGCAGTTTGACGAAAGGAACCAAGTGACACATCTTGCTAAAACGGTCCACGACCACCCAGATGACAGTAAAACCCTCAGAGGGGGGAAGGTCAGTTATAAAGTCCATAGCCAAATGTGTCCAAGGAGCACTGGGAACCTCCAAAGGACAAAGCAACCCCGCAGCAGGAGTATGTGAGGACTTAGATCTAGCACATATAGTACATTGACGCACCCACTTAATGACTTCCTTCTGCCATCCAGGCCACCAAAAACTGCGACCCACCAGTCTCTTGGTCTCAGAGATTCCGGGATGACCTGCCAACCGAGATTCGTGACACTCAACAAACAAATCTCTCCTAAAGGTCCCAGGCACAAACAACCTCCCATGAGGAGTGTTAGAAGGGGCATTCTCCTGTGCTTTAAGAATCTCATTTTCCAAAACGGAGTCCAAAGCAGCTATCACAACACCTTCTTGTAAAATGTTCTCCTCTTTCTCAGCACCGACTATGGGAGAAAAACTGCGAGACAAGGCATCCGCCTTAACATTCTTAGTACCAGGGATGTAAGTAACGGAGAAATTAAACCGCGAGAAAAACAGTGCCCACCTAGCCTGACGGGCATTCAGGCGCTTGGCAGCATCAAGATATATCAGATTTTTATGATCCGTAAGAACCTGAACGGGAAATTCCGCACCTTCCAAGAAGTGGCGCCAGTGTTCAAATGCGAGTTTAATAGCCAATAATTCCCGATTACCAATATCGTAATTCAGTTCAGTCTCCGAAAATTTTTTTGAAAAAAAGGCACAGGGATGTAATCCATCCCCGTTATCCTGAGACAATACTGCGCCAACCCCCACAGAGGAAGCATCAACCTCAACCAAAAACGGCCTAGTAACATCAGGCTGCATAAGGATGGGAGCAGAGGTGAACCTCTCCTTGAGATACACAAAAGCTTCAATGGCCTCAGAAGACCACTGGACCGCATCAGCACCTTTCCTGGTGAGATCAGTCAGAGGTTTGACAATACTAGAAATTTTTTTTATGAATTTTCTATAGTAATTGGCGAAACCCAAAAACTTCTGTATCGATTTCAAACCAATAGGCCTAGGCCATTCCTGCACAGCCTGAACCTTAACCGGATCCATCTCAAAACCTTTGCTGGAGATAATGTAGCCCAAAAAACTAATTCTCTGTACAGCGAACTCACATTTCTCCAGCTTAGCAAAAAGCGAATTGTCCATTAATAACTGTAATACCTCACGCACGCTCCGCCAATGAGACTCCAGATCCGGCGAATAAATCAAAATGTCATCCAAATACACAACCACATTTTTACCGATCAAAGGTCTAAGGATGTCATTAATCAGATTCTGAAAAAATGCAGGAGCATTAGTAAGACCAAAAGGCATAACCAGATTCTCAAAATGACCCACAGGAGTGTTAAAAGCAGTCTTCCATTCGTCACCCTCCTTCATGCGCAACAGATTGTATGCCCCCTTAAGGTCAATTTTAGAGAACCACTTGGCCCCCATTAACTGGTTAAACAGATCAGGAATCAATGGCAGTGGGTAAGGATTGCGTACAGTAATTTTGTTAATCTCACGAAAATCCAGACAAGGACGTAAACCGCCGTCCTTTTTTTTTACAAAAAAAAATCCAACCGCCACAAGAGACTTAGAGGGCCTAATGTGACCGGCGGCCAAACTTGTCTGTATGTATTCCTCCAAAGCCTTCCTCTCAGGAATAGTAAGGTTAAATAAACGACTTTTAGGAAGAGTCGCTCCAGGGACAAATTCAATAGAACAATCATAGTCTCTATGGGGAGGCAAAACCTGCGATTCCTTCTCAGAAAAAACTCTCCAAAAATCCTGAATAGGAACAGGCAATTCTCCCCTATCCAAAGCTGCAATACGCCCATTACAACACTTGTCATAACATTTATGGCTCCAGGATTTAATTTCACTGGTAGACCAATCCAGTACAGGATTGTGAAATTTTAACCAGGGCAATCCCAATATTACTGGAGAAGGCAAGTTATTCAACACTACTAAATCCAATTTCTCATGGTGAACACCATTAATAGTGAGAGGAAATTCACAGACCTTGAGAGTAATATTCTTCAAAGGGGAACCATCCACAGAAACCACAGCAATGGGGGATGATAAAGGTTCAGGTTTTAAATTGAGTCTTTCCACGAATCCCCCATCAATAACATACAGAGTAGACCCACAATCGACAAACACCCGAAATTCCATTAATTTTTCCTGAGCAATCGTGGAAGCACCTAAAAATACACCCTTGGAATTTAAACAGGCAATACGGGCATGACTGACCATTTTTTTTTTCTTTCTTCATACGAAGCTCACAGCCTTTAATCAAATGACCAGATTTTCCGCAATAGAAACACAAGCCTTCAAAAAATCGACGGTCTTTTTCTTGAGAGGGAGGTGCCACCGATCCAATCTCCATCGGTTCACCACTGTTAGTACATACATTCTCATAACCAGAAACTGACATAGCAGAGGATTTGCTCTCATTAACCCTTGCACGCAGTCTTCTATCCACCCGTATAGCTAATTGCATAGCCTGTTGCAAATCTTCAGGTGTAGGATAAGCAATTAGCAGGTCTTTAACCCTTTCACTGAGCCCAGCAAGAAATAGACTTTTCAGAGCAGAATCGTTCCACCCTGTTTGAGTAGACCAACGACGGAAATGAGTACAATATTTTTCCACATTACCTGATCCTTGTTTTAAACGTCTCAACTCAGTCTCAGCTGATGCGACACGGTCAGGATCATCATATAATAGTCCCAAAGCAGAAAAAAAACTATCCACTGATCTGAAGCATGTATCACTAGGTTGCAAAGAAAAGGCCCACTCCTGAGGCTCTTTGCGCAAAAGTGACATTATGAACCCTACGCGCTGGGATTCATCCCCAGAGGACTTAGGTCTCAAACGAAAATACAATAAGCAAGCATTTTTGAATGAAAAAAATTCTCGGTGTTTACCAAAAAATAAATCCGGCAAACATACCTTAGGCTCCAAGAAATGTGCTCCAGGACAGTTACTCACGTGCTGACGGAGCTCGGCCACCTCCAGAGAGAGTCCCTGCAGGCGATGAACCAAATCCTGAACCGACACCATGATGGAACAGAAAAATCTTTCCTTAGAGAATTTGCTGGCTGGACTTACTGTTATGTTCTGCTACCAGAGCTAAGGAAAGAGAGGAGATCTGTCCCTACGATAGAACTCAGCTCAATCCCTACGATGTAACAGGGAACCTGATCCTGCGATCAGACCTGCTAAAGTCCTAAGCTAGTCTGTACGGAGACCTATAGATGTGGGGGAGGAATCCCTACAAGTACTAAGGACTGGGAGGAATATGGGACACCTCCTAACAGAAATAGTAGCAGACAGAAGAACAAACAAAATATATAGAACATAGAGGTCAGTAGACCAAGCAAACAAACAGAGCAAGACACAGAGCACAGGCTAGCTAGAAAGTAGATATACAATGAAGTCCAGCAAAGCCAGAAGGGCGGAGCAGAATTAAATAGGCCAACAAGGTCATGTGACCAGCAAAGGAAAAAAAACTAAGAGCAAGGTTCTAACAATAATTCCAGGAGAAGGGGAATGATTATTGCAGGGGGCTAGGTTACATTTATGGGGGTTGATGAATTATTATGCAACAAGGGATGAGTTATTATAAACTAAGGGAAATGGTGGCTGATTACTGCAGAGTGGAAGCATGGTATAACCTGGGGGAATGTTATACGCACGCCTCTAGGTTCAGATAGGGGCGAGACAGGTTACATGAATTCTTTGGAATCCTGGGGGAACTGTTACTCAGGGCGACCATAGACCATGTGCTGCAGCTTCTCTCAGGCACACAGGGGTATTGACCCTCAGGCACAGACACGTAGGTTGTTTCACTTGCTGACCAGACACACTTGACAAGAGTCCTCATAAACGGTAGAACAGTAGCATTTAATAAGAAGCCGCACAGCCAGTGTAAGTTAAGACTTATGAGTAACAGGCTCCAGTGACAAACAGTACAGTTTCCTTAGCAACACAGAAATTCACAGTCTTCCCAGTAGTACAGGACTGCACAGTTCTAATGCAAAGGCACATTAATGAACACAGCATTCTTTACAGCACAGTGAGCTGGAGGGGGGGGGGTTGCTGAGGGAGATGATCCCTGTGACACCATTTATTCCAGTCCTTATCTTTCTGCCTGACAATACTCTGCACTGTTAGTTCAGGAACTCTAGCTGACCTGAGCTTAGCTTCACTCCTGACTTAAATCCTTTTCACTTGCAGGGGCCTTCTGTCAGGTGCAGAACACACACACCAACTTTCTCTTGGGCTCCAGCCAGACAGTAAACAACTTCCTGCACAATCCCTCTGGGGCTCTGCTAAAACACTCTCCTTCTCCTGTGACTGTGTTAACCCCTCTAGTTGCTGGATGCTTCTGGAGCACAACACTTCCTGTCTCATGTGCTTGTGTTACTTCTAAGGCTGGGTGCCCACGTAGCGTTTTACAAGCGTTTATGCTGCGGAATTTCCGCAGCATAAACGCTTGGGAAACGCTTGGTAATCCGCCCTCCATGGTCCCCAATGACAAGCCGCACTTTCAATGCCCATGTTGCGGATTTTTCCGCAGCGTTTATGCTGCGCTCAAAAATCCGCAGCATGTCCATTAATTTTGCGGACACGCAGCGTAATTGCCGCCATTGACTTGCATTGGACCGCGTGACATCCGCATCACTGCATTTGCACATGCGGATATCACACGGTTCAATGTGCGGATGGTACCCAAGTCTGGAGGAGAGAAGACTCTCATCCAGACCTGGGTACCATAGAAACTGTAGAAAAAGAATTTAAAATAAAAAATAAAGTTTATACTCACCTTCTGATGTCTTCCCGGTGTTTTGTCTGCCCCGTCCGGTGTCTTGCAATGTTCGCGTTGATGTGAAGGACCTGCCATGACGTCACTGAGTCATGTGACCCATCACATGGCTCAATGACGTCACCACAGGTCCTTCACACCCCCGCAAGCAGTGCAAGACACCGGACGGAGCAGACAAAACACCGGGAAGACATCAGAAGGTGAGTATAAACTTTATTTTTTTTATTTTTCACCATTCTTATTCTTTATTTTAACTAACTTGGTCACACTACTATAAATCCATGCCGGTTGCATGGATTTATATAGTGTGAACAAGTTGTCAAGAACTTTTCCAAGTGATGCTAAAATCGCTTGGAAAAGCGCTTGATAACCGCATGCAGAAATGCATGCAAAGACGCTTCACAAACGCTTCTACCTGGCGGGAAAAACGCATGTAAAATCCGCATGCGTTTTTCCTCCCAGGGAGAAGCATAAAAAATATGCAGCATTTCTGCATCATGGGCACTTAGCCTAAATAGTTGCTGAATGCTTTTAAAGCAACAGCACTACTTCTGCATGTCACACTCTGCAACAGCACTACTTCTGCATGTCACAGGAAGATTAATTATTGAAGTACGGGTGATAATTTCAAGGGTGTATGAAATTATAATAGGGTTGTGGAGAGAATGATTTATTATTACACTATGTGGGAGGCTATTACTGCAAGGGTCTATGTGATTGTGATGGGAGTGCCTCAATAGCAGCATCTTCCTATATAAAATTAGAAATGAAGTAGAAATTGCTTGCTTATTGTTAATGGTTATATAAATTATGTATTTAGAGGAGGACAAGAGTAAATTGTAGTATAAAAATAACAATTTTATTAAGATGCATTAAAAAGGTGACAAAATATGACATCAAACAAAAATTACCAAGGGATGATCACAAGGCAATGTGCAAACTCAATGAAAAAAGATCCCTGTATGATGGGGCAAAGGACACTAGCCAGGTTGCAAATAAAAAGCTGATGCCAGTGTGGCACCCCAGGGGTCTGGTTGCCACAGTAATAGAAATATTATTTCTGAGAGCAAGTGGGAGGTTTCTCTGGTCAGGAGCCCTAAGCATGCAACACGGCCCACCCAGACCTGGGACAGGAGGAATCTGCCCTTATAAACTGGGTCTGGGGCGGGATTAGGACAGAGACAGAGCCTGCAGAACAAGCAGAGCAGTCAGAGTCAGAGTGAAGTCCCAGACAGAGACAGAGTCAGGTCTGGAGGACAGCAGACAGAGGGAAAGTGACAACAGGAGCTCTGTAGGAGCAGGAGCGAGTGCCAGAGGCTGGAAGCTAGATAGCTCGCCTTGGCTGAAGACACTAAACCCAGACACGGAGTCCGAGGCTGTGGGGACATCCAGGTCCAGCAGCAGAATCCAACCGGCAGGGGATTCCATGTCCTCTGGCCTTAGAAACCCGAAGGCACGGTCACAAGCAAGGAACCAGCACCGCCATCGTGAAGCGGAGGCTAACGGAAGGCCCCAAGTCACCGGCCATACGGGTGAGCACCACACGGTATACTCAGGGACGTGGGCTACTTCTACCCGCATAGAGCAAGGTAGCCAGGAAAGAGTGCAGATAGTCGGGGAGGACTACAACTCCACCTGGCCAGGGGAGATCCTACTTGCTTACAGACTGACCAGGCCCCTACTGCTAACCAGTACTCCCGGGAGGGTCTGCTTTATACCATTAGTAAAGACCCTGAACTGCACCACACGTCTCTGTGTTTCATCGCCGCACCAGCACCATTACTACTGGGACGCTCACACCATCACTCCCATCTTCCACACTAGCTGCCCTGAGGCAATACTTCTCCCGTGGGGAGTTATTCCATACTCGGCTGCGTAAATTACATCAGCCTCAGCGGTCTGCAGCGCAGCGGCGGTCCCCACTGACCGCAATCCACGGGTGGCATAGTCGGACATTGTTATTACTTAAGACTGCCACTGGTTTGACCGCCCTGGGCACGGACCGGGTCACCGCCACGGAGAACTACAACCCCCAGCGATCTGGCTCCGGGTATCCCCCTGCACAGCACAGGCCCAGGGGGCGCGTCACCAGCATTCACAAGTACATTCAAAGTCAAACAAATGGAGCCAGCCCGGTGTGTTTGTAACTATACTTGACAAAGACCTACAGCAGGTCGAAACGTTGTTGTGCTACTGTTCCTGGCTTTTTATGGTGTGGTCAGCACATGTGCACCAGTCACCATAGAAGTCCGGCCCATCAATAAAAAATACATCAATTGTAATTGTAATTGTGAGGCATGCAACACCCCATAAATCATGTATATACATGTTACGCACACGCCCGGACTGACTGGCATGAGCATGATTAGAGATCCCACTGGACCATGAACCGAGGAGTGCCTGGAGGGGCTTAACTAAGTATCAACTCGGTCCGACCAAGGTCACACGGCGGCTCAGTCGACTCCGTGAACCAGGCAGGAACCGAGCAGAGGGACCAGGTGCTACTCCAGGTCAGACCCCAGTCATCGCTGTTGACCCACATCGGGGAATGCAGGAACAGGCAGGTTAGGTTGGCATACAGACAGGTGGGTACTGGCAGGCACGGCTGGTATGCAGACAGGCAGGATAGGGACCAGTACAGACTAGCAGAGCAGAGCAAAACCTGCAGATGCAGTAGACAAGCAGAGCAGAGCAAAACCCGCAGATGCGGTAGACAAGCAGAGCAGAGCAAAACCAGCAGGTGCGGTAGACAAGCAGAGCAGAGCGAAAAAAGCAGAGCAGAGCAAAACCCGCAGGTGCGGTAGACAAGCAGAGCAGAGCAAAACCTGCAGGTGTGGTAGACAAGCAGAGCAGAGCAAAACCTGCAGATGTGGTAGACAAGCAGAGCAGAGCAAAACCCGCAGATGCGGTAGACAAGCAGAGCAGAGCAAAACCGCAGGTGCGGTCGACAAGCAGAGCAAAGCAAAACCGCAGGTGCGGTGAACAAGCAGAGCAGAGCGCATCCGCAGGTGCGGTGAACAAGCAGAGCAGAGCGAAACCGCAGGTGCAGTGAACAAGCAGGGCAGAGCAAAACCGCAGGTGCGGTGAACAAGCAGAACCAGATACACACAGGGTACTTATAATGAAGTAGCGAGTGTACACAAAACTCACAAACAGAAGTTCAGAGACAACGAGTTGGAGTTAAGTGCAGGTTCAGACACTGCAGGAAAAGGGAAGGTTCGGACATAGAGAGAAACGGGTAACGGGCTAGGACACAGTTCAGACAGGAACTGAACCAGGAATAAGATACAGGAACGAGCCTGGGAACTCAGCCCCCAGGGTGGCGTAGACAGACTAGAAGTCACAGACACAGGTAACAGGCCTGGGTATACAGCCCCCAGGGGCGGAAACAAACAAGATACAGGACAGGACCTGGCAAATATCTTTTTTATTTCTGGTTAGCCAATAAAGGTATCACTCCAAGAATACTTTTGTCATTTTTGGGCATAAAAGTATTTACACATTTCTTATATAAACATTTAGGTCTGCCGCCAATCCGGCGGTAGCATCCAGGTCGTCAAGGTTACCAAAAGCCAATCCATGAAGATCATGAATATACAAACATGCACTCCCTTAGTAGCCAATGGTATATCGCTAACACATGTGTATAACACTCTTGAGTATGGCACAACCCCACGGCGTGGATCCCCACCACCAATAGGAGAAGGCATGGTGTTGTCAGGGAAACTCCGTCCCTGCTTGCGCTCCAACCCCTGATGAATGATAACAGCCATGTGATGAAAGGGGGGAGGAGTCACCCATCCAGCCTATATTGAATCCAACGGAGTATTAAAGTAACCTATGGCAACCTAAACATAAATAGTCCAATGTGAAATGAGAAAAGTCTCCGGCACCAGCCTGTCCGTCACTAATTGCATTCACTACTGCATGTCTCAATATACATGCTCAAAAAAAATCCTTATAGGTGGTGCAAAACAGCCCAGTCCAAATACGTGTGTAGAAAAGGGATAAGAAAGGCAGCACTCACACTGTCTTTTTAAAACAGCTTAGTCCTTTATTGTGAAGAGCGCGACATCAAAGCAGTCAGTATGCGGCATGCAGAGAGAGCCCCGAAGGGACGTGCGGGGGAGGAGAGATCAGTGGACAACGGCGGTTTTGCAGCCTTCCGGTGCTTCTATGGGTCCAAATCATCATGCAGATTAGAGGAATAGTGACGACAAATGGGTAAGGGGAGGAGAAAAGGCACATATAGTACAGAATTTAAATACATTTATTGCCTCCACAACATATCGCCATGTTTCATATGGTCCATGACTCTGTCCCCACACCTTGGTGCCAATTCAACTCCAATCTGCATAAGGATGACCACCTACAAAAAAAAAAAAAAAAGAATAAAATATTAAAAACTATGCAAGAAAAAGATGTTTAAAAATACTGATGACAATATTTACTTAGGAGGGGGGGTTTTCAGGGCAAACAACTATGTAAATTATATTCGATGTTCAAACCCTTAGGTTGTAGGGATCCCAATTCAAAGATCTAAGTTCCTTCCGTTTCAAATTTTTTTGCCTATCCCCACCCCTTCTTTGTACAGGGACACTATCTATAACTCTGAATCTCAATTTGTTTACCGAGTGCCTACTACCAAGGAAATGCCTCGTGACATGCACCTAGTCACGCCCCTCCAGGCTCTCCTCGGGTCACGGCACAGTGGTTCCACCACCCAGTCTGTTACTGTAGGTCTCAACTGTTTATTATTATAAGCCTACAGTTTTTCTGTGTTACCAACCTCCTTAACCTATTCATGGCATGTGGATATAATGTGAGTCTTCAAATGTTTGGGTTTAATACTTTCAGCTGCAGCTTTTTAAAGGAACATAGGGAAACAGAAAATTGATAATAGTTTAATTTTAGGGTAATTTAAAAGGTTCACACCTAAACTATTAATTGTTTTCACCACCAATCTCTTATGAATATGCCTTGCAGTACTTTGTAATATCTAGACACTGAAGGGGAATGATTATGGATTAATTAAAGCCAATTACAGCTTTCTTCATGGATCATTCAGATTGGCTGACACGTGACCGTACAGGACCGTCGTTTCACAATATAGATGCCAAACAGCGGTTGTTTAATAGTCTGTTAAGTAGGCCGACTGTACTGCTAATTGATCAGTAATACATTATTTTGTGTGCCCAGCCTGCCATTGCTCTCGGCAGGACATGTCCTATTTACAAAGAATGATGTGTTGTCAAGCCAGCTTAAAAATCATTTCACTCGACAAACAAGCATTTTGCTTGTTTGTTGGGTGATAGTCAGTCTGTTTACACTGGCCATTTATCGGGAAACGAGGGCACTTAGAAACACTTGTTTATTGTAATTGGCCAATGTAAATCCCACCCTAATTCCTCCATGAATTTGTCTGTTCTTTAGCTGGTTAAACTCAAACATTAAGAGTAGATCTCCCTACAAATACCATCTGCTAAAGTTAATACGTTTTTCTAGGACAAATATTTTCCATTTTTCAAATATTTGCATGGCAGAAATTCTGTTTCATTGCATTTTCTTTGCATCCTTTATGCAATTGTGGCGCCCTGCTGCGCATTGGTGCCACAGATCCCAGAGGGGTGCATGGACGGACTTCTCCACAAAAGGCCCTCATAGCATTCACACACCTCCACCCTACCACCTCAGACCACCAGAGGGAGCCCGGATAGGGATATATATATACTGGAGGGTGGAATTAGGCAGTCAGTCTGTTGAGAGGAGCTCCTGCAGAAGCTAGCCTGCAGTGGAGCTCAGTCAGTTCAGTCCAGACTCAGAGAGCTCGAGTTAGTGAGCCTAGGGCGTGCCGACGCCAAAAGAGCGGTGAAGAGTAGCGAGGCCTACTGCTCGTGTGATGCTTAGTGAGGGCCCCGAGCGTGGCCGAAGGCGAGTGGAGTAAGCAAGCAACATAGGGGGCAGAGGAGCTTAACCAGCTCACCCCAAAACCATTTACCGGACACCGGTTCCGCGTCTGCAAGGATTCCTTACATCCAGCAGAAACAACCGTAACCCCTGGCAAACTATATGTCCCAGGAACACCAAAAGCTGATTACGTACCAGGGTCAGTAGCCACGGCGGCCCAAGAGACCAGGGAGTGTGATCTCCAACAGAAGGCCCTACCACCAGGTCAGCAGTTGCAAGACAGAGACTAAGTTAGGCCTAGCTCCAGGCAGGTCAGAAACTTATCAAGGAAAGACAAGGGACAGGAGGCCCCACACCCGCTCACTGGAGAGAGTCCTGATATGCATCCTTCACCCTAAAGTGCCCTGGATCGTGCCTGAAACACCACCAGTAAAGGTACTGAAGTGAACTCCGGTGTGCGTGTAAATTCTTCTATCCTTCCTCTGACCCGGCTGTGTCCCCTCTGTCCTGCATCCCAACACTTACGCTGCCCTGAGGTCCCGCTCCACCTGTGGGGAGCCGCACCAACTAAGCTGTCTGAACACCAGCCTCAGAGGACTGTCGCAGCGCTGGTGATCCTCACCAGACACCACAGGTGGCGTCACGAACATTTCCCTATCCCATATAACTTCCCCCTTCTTTTAAGAGTGACCCCAGGGTACGGGCTCGGGAGCTGACCACCACGACATCCCCCGAGATCAGGCAACAACAAGGCCCGGGTGCCGAGTCATCCCCATCCCCTGGGCGCATCATCTCTTCCTGTCGTCACGAACAGGATTCTGTGCCCGCTGCAACGACAGTGTTGTGCCCGTTGCCACCGGGTACTGTGTGCCTTTAATCAGAACTGAGTATTTAACTGTGACGAAGATCGCCGCCATTGTTGTGCCGCCGAGCGGGAAGAAGGGTGTAACCGCGGGAAACTGAGAGGCGTACCGGCTGAAGCGCGCAAAGCTCCGGACACGCCCCACGCCTCGACGTCAAACCAGGAAGCACCAGGTCCTGGAAGGAGCCCTGGTGAACGCTCTGACGTAGGACGCAAGCAACGCAAGGTCCTGAAGGAAGACCGTCACCTGTGGAACTGCGGCCTACCGGAAGAAAAGGAAGGAAGGTAGGCCACGGTTCGCTAGGGGGGCGCCAGAATGTCCGAAGAACAGCACAACGCCGGAGTATTGGTTAACGACCCAGATGATCAACCCGCGCCCGGCGCCGAGCAGGCCGGAGTAGCCGCTCCACCAGCAGGGCTTGTAACCCCTGTCATACCCATGGCCCTACCGTACATCCCTGGAGCGAAGTGGCTCCACCAGTACAGCGGCAAATCAGATACCCTGTCTGGATTCAAAAGGAAAATATGCAGTATACAGGACATGTACTTTATGACAGGCAAGCAAAGAGCCGCTGTTGTATTGGGACAATTGACTGGTGCTGCGGAGCGAGAAGTAGAAACCTGGTCGGCCGCAGACCAGGAGTCAGTGTCCGCAATCTTTAAAAAGTTACAGACTGTCTTTGAGGATCATACTGAGACAGACCTCCGGATGAGGTTCTACAACTGCTCTCAGCAACCGGAGGACAGTGTTCGGGACTATGGTTGGCATTTACAAGGGGCCCTGCGAGCTCTGAAACAGGTTAGTCCAACCAGCATCAATAATGAAAATAGAATGCTGAAGGAACAGTTTATCCGGGGACTGAGGTCTCAAGAGGAGAGCAGGACTGTGCGTTGGTGGTCCCTGGATCATCCAGATGCTACCTTTGACACCCTTAAGGACATGGCTATAAAAGGACTGCAGCCCCTGGAAACAACTGCTATCCAATGTTACCAGGGTGGGGCCACCCCAGTGCCCGCAGCGTCCACCTTTTCCCCGGTGGCTGCTGAAGCCAAGGTTCCAGCAACGTCCCCTAGTGAGCTGGACAGCCTGCGCTCTGAAGTGCGTCGGTTGAGCAAAACCCTGACCACTGTACTGAGTGCCTTGCAGCTGTGGACGGAGCCCGAGGAGGAAGGGAGGATCCTGCTAGCCGACAGCTCTGAGCATGTCCACTGGATGAGAAGGAGGAGGAGGACAACGCCACCCCCTGGGTGGACCAGTGACCAACGCCGCCAGCCGAAGGACCCTGTCTGCCACCGCTGCCATAAGACAGGTCACGCCATCCGGAGCAGTCCTTTAAACGAGCAAACCCTGGGGCCGAGGGCCGACACCCACGAGTAGACCCTCAGGCCCATCAAACTGGTACCGCAGGTTCGTGGGAGGAAGACCTTTCCTGTCCATCGTGCTGGACAGCATTGCGACACCTGCTCTGCTGGACACAGGATCTCAGGTAACCATCATGCCTGATGTCCTCTACAAAAGGTTCTGGTCCATAGACGAACTTCGCCCACCAGATCCAAATCTTTCCGTGTATGCCTCAAACGGCCTCCCCCTTAACCTAGTCGGGGTTAGGGATGTGGCAGTAAAGGTGGGAAGAGAGGAACTGAAGGACCAGGGACTAATTGTAGTAGAGACTAATCCTGATGATACAGACTTGTATATGGTACTGTAGCGCTGGCGTCCCTGCCCTCTGCTAGGCAGGGACGCTGCTCCCCTCACCGCTCTGCTCCGTGCCCGGCGTCCTCTCCCCGCTCTGCTGTCAGCGCGCGCTCCTTCCCGGCGTCCTCCTTCCGCTCTGCTCTCAGCGCGCGCTCCTTCCCGGCCCCTGTGCTTAGGGCGCGCGCGCGCGCGCTCCCCTCCTCTTAAAGGGGCCGCGCGCGCCGTCCTAAGGAGTCCCCGGCCAATGGCCGGAGGACTTCATCATATATAAGGCACCTCCTCCAAAATGGAGGTGCCCGAGCAATGTTGTTTGCACCTGTGTCTCACCTGTGCTTCAGCCCTCAGGTCCCGCTGCCAGTTACCTGCCAGTTTCCTGCCAGTTACCTGCCTGATTCCTGCCTGAATACTTGTTACCTGTCTGCCAGTCTGAGGTCCGACGGTCTGCCTTACTACTCCTGTCAGTCTGTCTAAAGGACCAGCCTGCCCGCTCACCTGGGAGCGCACATCAGCTACCTGCCTGCTTTCCTGAGGTCCGACGGTCTGCCTTACAACTCCGGTCAGTCTGTCTATGGACCAGCTTGCCCGCTGACCTGGGAGCGCTTCTCCGTTACCTGCCTGCTTGCCAGCCCGGAGGCTCCGTTGTCACGTGCTGTGACCACCAGCTATTCCAGACTCTTGCCCGCTCACCTGGAGCGCTTCTCCGTTACCTGCCTGCTTGCCTACCTGGAGGCTCCGCCGTCACGTGCTGTGACCACCAGCTATTCCAGACTCTTGCCCGCTCACCTGGGAGCGCTTCTCCGTTACCTGCCTGCTTGCCAGCCCGGAGGTTCCGCCGTCACGTGCCGTGACCACCTGCTATTCCAGAGACTCTCGCTTGCTCACCTGGGAGCACACATCTACCATCTGCCTGCTAGCCTACCCGGAGGCTCTGCCATCACAGGTCGTACCTACCCTTTACCCAGAGACTGCCCTGATCACTTGCCGTATCTCCCTGTCCGTTCATCCAGAGACTGCCACCCGCTCCCTTACAAGGGCCGCCCCCTTGTATAGTAGCTCAGAGGTTCCGCCTCCCAGACCCGTGACAGTTTGCTCGGGCCATGGAACCCGGTGGCACCCAAGCTCCCTCGCTCTCGGACCTCTGTCTTGAACTGTCCCGTCAGAGGTCCCAACAGGAGTCCATCCTGGGTCACCTGCGGAATGTTAATACTCGCCTGAACACTCTGTCTGATCCACCAACAACCTCCGCCAGTGCCATATCTTGCAATCCGGCAGCTCCGCTGCCCACTAATACCATGGTATCCTACCCCGGACCCCGGCTTTCTGCACCTCCTCGCTTCGGAGGCGACTCCGTCCAGGCTCGGGGCTTCTTAAATCAGTGCACCCTGCATTTCGAACTTTTGTCCTACCAGTTTAACTCCGACCGGGCCAAAATTGCCTTCATCATGTCCCATCTCACCGGGGAGGCCCTGGCCTGGCTAAATCCTCTATGGGAGAGAGGAGACCCCCTGGTGTCCAACTTGCCTGCTTTTCTCACGGCTTTCCGGAAAGTCTTCGACGAACCCGGACGGAAGACCTCATCTGCATCATCGTTGCTACGCCTCCGTCAGGGGAGTCTCACCGTGGGCCAATATGCCATACGGTTCCGTACCCTTGCCTCGGAGCTGGCCTGGGATAACGACGCTCTGGTTTCCGTCTTCTGGGAGGGTCTGTCCGGCCGTATTAAAGATGAACTTGCCGGTCGGGACATTCCTACCACTCTCGATGACTTAATAACTCTTGCCACCCGGATTGACCTACGGTTCCAGGAGCGTGCCAGAGAGGTCACCCGTGAGAGGAGGTTACCACGTCTAGCTCCTACTTTTCAGAAACCCGTCACTCCTTCTGTCTCTAACCAGGTACACCCTCCTGAGCCTATGCAGGTCGACCAAACCAAGATGGTCAAGACCCATCAGGACTTACGCCGTGCCGAGGGGACCTGCTTCTACTGTGGCAGTAAGGAGCACCGGATCCGTGCCTGCCCGGAGAGGTCGGGAAACGCCTGTGTCTAGGTTCGCTCAGAGAGGTCCACCTAGACAAGAATAAATCCTCTCCATCCCTGCTGTTGTCAGTTTCAATCGTCTACGGGGAGAACCGTTATTTCGAACTTGCCCAACTGGACTCTGGAGCAGCCGGGAATCTTATTTCACAGTCCCTGGTAGAGAAATACCGCATCCCCACCAAACCTCTGGCTGTACCCTTGTCTGTGGCTGCCGTGGATGGGGGTCTCTTACCACGCCCCATCCAACTCATCATCGAATCCATTACTCTGCAGGTGGGAATGCTGCATTCTGAGAGTATCTCCTTTCATGTTCTGCCTGGACTCTCTCATGCCCTCTTGCTAGGTCTGCCTTGGCTCCAGAAACATGCACCCGTGCTTGACTGGCAAACCGGAGAAGTCCTTCGCTGGGGACAAGACTGTCATAAGACCTGCCTGGTTCCCGTCCATCCCGTCCGTCCCTCTCCTACCCCAGCTAATCTACCTGGACTTCCAATTCCTTATTGGTCTTATGCTGATGTCTTTAATAAAAAGGAGGCAGAGACATTACCCCCTCATAGACCATACGACTGTCCCATCGACCTGTTACCCGGTACTACTCCTCCCCGTGGGCGTATTTATCCTTTATCCGCTGCTGAGACCCGGTCGATGTCCGAATATATTGAGGAGAATCTGGCCAGGGGATTCATCCGGAAATCTACCTCCCCGGTGGGAGCAGGCTTCTTTTTCGTCAAAAAGAAGGACGGCTCTCTCCGTCCCTGTATAGACTATAGAGGCCTAAACCAGATCACGGTGAAGAATAAGTATCCCCTTCCGCTCATTCCAGAATTATTTGATCGTCTGAGGGGGGCTAGAATCTTCACCAAACTAGACCTCCGTGGGGCGTACAACCTGGTTCGTATCCGTCAAGGGGATGAATGGAAGACGGCATTCAACACCCGGGACGGCCACTATGAATACCTGGTAATGCCCTTTGGTCTCTGTAACGCTCCTGCCGTCTTTCAAGAGTTGGTCAATGACATCTTCCGGGACCTTCTCTACTCCTGCGTAGTAGTGTACCTGGACGACATCTTGGTCTTCTCTCCGGATCTCCAGACTCACCGGAGGGACGTTCGTCAGGTCCTGCTCAGGCTCAGGCAGAATCACCTCTTCGCTAAATACGAGAAGTGCCTCTTTGAGCAGACCTCGCTTCCGTTTTTGGGCTACATTATTTCTCAGACCGGCCTACGAATGGATCCAGAGAAACTGTCTGCCATCGAGAAATGGCCTCGACCGGAGGGGCTGAAGGCCATTCAGCGGTTCCTGGGCTTCGCCAACTACTACCGCCTCTTCATACCACACTTCTCTTCCCGGACTGCCCCAATTTCCGCGCTCACCCGTAGGGGTACTAATCCCAAAGAGTGGCCGCCCAAAGCAGAAGAAGCCTTTCTTTCCTTAAAACAGGCCTTCTCTTCCGCCCCGGTGCTGCATCGCCCGGACGGCAACAAGCAGTTCTTCCTGGAAGTGGACGCCTCCTCCTCTGGAGCTGGAGCGGTACTTACTCAAAAATCTTCTTCCGGGAGGATGGTAACTTGCGGCTTCTTCTCTAAACTCTTCTCCTCCTCAGAGCGCAATTATTCCATAGGAGATCGAGAGTTATTGGCCATCAAACTGGCATTGGAGGAGTGGCGTTACCTGCTTGAGGGGGCTCTTCACCCGGTAATAATTTACACTGACCACAAGAACTTGGCTTACCTCCAGCATGCCCAGAGACTTAACCCGCGCCAAGCCCGGTGGTCCTTGTTTTTTGCTCGTTTTGATTTTGTCCTTCATTTTCGCCCGGCTGACAAAAACGTCAAGGCGGACGCCTTGTCTCGATCCTTTCTGGTATCTGATCTCGAGGAAGATCCGAAACACATCATCGATCCCGCCAGAGTAATGCAGGTGGATCCCGTGAGTCTAAATCGTCTCCCTCCCGGAAAGACGTTCGTATCAGTACCTGATCGGGAGAAGATCCTTCACTGGGGTCACTCGTCTAAACTGGCTGGCCACGCTGGTCAGAAGAAGACCCTCCAGCTTATTTCCCGGCACTACTGGTGGCCTACCCTGCACAAGGATGTAATAGACTTTGTTTCTGCCTGTGTGTCCTGCGCCCGCAACAAGGTTCCGAGACATCTGCCAGCCGGTCGCCTCCTTCCGCTCCCAGTACCTGCTGCCCCCTGGCAGCATATTGCAATGGACTTCATAACTGACCTCCCACTCTCTGCCGGTTGTACGGTCATTTGGGTGGTCGCTGACCGCTTCTCCAAGATGGCTCATTTCGTTCCCCTGCCAGGCCTCCCGTCTGCACCCGAGCTAGCTAGAGATTTTATTCGTCACATCTTCCGTCTTCATGGCCTGCCCCTCCACATCGTGTCGGATCGTGGGGTACAGTTCACCTCACGCTTCTGGAGAGCCACTTGTAAACTACTAGACGTCACCCTGGACTTCTCTTCCGCTTACCACCCACAGTCCAATGGTCAAGTGGAGCGGATCAATCAGAACCTGACCAGTTATCTCCGGCACTTCGTTAATGCCCACCATTCTGACTGGGTGGATCTCCTACCATGGGCCGAGTTCTCTTACAATAATCACGAGAGCGAATCCTCCTCCAAATCCCCGTTTTTTGTAGTCTTTGGTCAGCATCCTCGGATTCCTTTTCCTGTCTCCACCTCGGTGGACAACCCGGCTGAGGAATCTCTCGTTAGCAAATTTTCCTCCATTTGGGAGAGTACCCGATCCGCACTCCTTCAGTCTTCCGAGCGTATGAAAAGACACGCTGACAAAAAACGTCTGGACCCTCCTCAATTCCGTCCTGGGGATAAAGTCTGGCTCTCGTCCAAATATGTCCGGCTCAAGATCCCTTCCTATAAGTTAGGGCCTCGGTTCATCGGCCCACTGGAGGTCATCAGTCAGATCAACCCGGTGGCCTATAAATTGAAACTCCCGGCCAACTTACGGATCCCTAACTCCTTCCATGTATCTCTCCTCAA
This sequence comes from Phyllobates terribilis, assembly GCF_046119375.1. NCBI lineage: Eukaryota > Metazoa > Chordata > Amphibia > Anura > Dendrobatidae > Phyllobates > Phyllobates terribilis. The sequence continues at coordinate 150,443,602 of NW_027362762.1, forward strand.
ACCTGTGGTACTTAACTCTTTTTCCAAGTCTACAGGTACGCCTCCTGCTCCGGTTTCTGCTGAGGACGAGTTTGAGGTAGAGAACATTCTTGCCACCAAAAGGGTAAGAGGAAAGACCTTTTTTCTGGTAGATTGGAAGGGGTTTGGTCCTGAGGAGAGAACGTGGGAGCCCCGGGAGAACATCCATGCCCCTCTCATCCTAGCTAAATTTCTGTCTGGCCTAAAAAAGGGGGGGCCTAAAGGGGGGGGTACTGTAGCGCTGGCGTCCCTGCCCTCTGCTAGGCAGGGACGCTGCTCCCCTCACCGCTCTGCTCCGTGCCCGGCGTCCTCTCCCCGCTCTGCTGTCAGCGCGCGCTCCTTCCCGGCGTCCTCCTTCCGCTCTGCTCTCAGCGTGCGCTCCTTCCCGGCCCCTGTGCTTAGGGCGCGCGCGCTCCCCTCCTCTTAAAGGGGCCGCGCGCGCCGTCCTAAGGAGTCCCCGGCCAATGGCCGGAGGACTTCATCATATATAAGGCACCTCCTCCAAAATGGAGGTGCCCGAGCAATGTTGTTTGCACCTGTGTCTCACCTGTGCTTCAGCCCTCAGGTCCCGCTGCCAGTTACCTGCCAGTTTCCTGCCAGTTACCTGCCTGATTCCTGCCTGAATACTTGTTACCTGTCTGCCAGTCTGAGGTCCGACGGTCTGCCTTACTACTCCTGTCAGTCTGTCTAAAGGACCAGCCTGCCCGCTCACCTGGGAGCGCACATCAGCTACCTGCCTGCTTTCCTGAGGTCCGACGGTCTGCCTTACAACTCCGGTCAGTCTGTCTATGGACCAGCTTGCCCGCTCACCTGGGAGCGCTTCTCCGTTACCTGCCTGCTTGCCAGCCCGGAGGCTCCGTTGTCACGTGCTGTGACCACCAGCTATTCCAGACTCTTGCCCGCTCACCTGGGAGCGCTTCTCCGTTACCTGCCTGCTTGCCTACCTGGAGGCTCCGCCGTCACGTGCTGTGACCACCAGCTATTCCAGACTCTTGCCCGCTCACCTGGGAGCGCTTCTCCGTTACCTGCCTGCTTGCCAGCCCGGAGGTTCCGCCGTCACGTGCCGTGACCACCTGCTATTCCAGAGACTCTCGCTTGCTCACCTGGGAGCACACATCTACCATCTGCCTGCTAGCCTACCCGGAGGCTCTGCCATCACAGGTCGTACCTACCCTTTACCCAGAGACTGCCCTGATCACTTGCCGTATCTCCCTGTCCATTCATCCAGAGACTGCCACCCGCTCCCTTACAAGGGCCGCCCCCTTATATAGTAGCTCAGAGGTTCCGCCTCCCAGACCCGTGACAGGTACTTGGCACAAATATTATTGGTAACTGTTTGGGAGAAGTGTTGTTCTTGCTCCAACAGATAGCTGACACTGCCAGACCAGGGCAGAGAAGGGCGCTCCAGAAAGAGATCCGAGCCCTTATGTACCAGCAACAGGTAAAGCTAACAAACGGTGAAATTGGTAATGTACGGGTGACAGACCCGGTACCCATTGTGATTCCCCCGATGAGTGAAATGCTGATTTGGTGTAGAGCAGCAATAGGTCTCAAAGGACAGAGCTACCAGACGGTAGTAGAGCCCCTTAGCTCGGAACATAGACCTACACTCTTGACTGCCAGAGGGGTAGTGGATGTACGCAATGGGAGGGTGCCCGTATGCCTCCTAAACTATGGGGAGGACAAGGTTAGATTACCACGCTACGCCACTGTTGCTAAACTGTACACAGTAAATAACAACTCCATACACACGGCGGAGTCCTTATCCTCACCAGACGAAGTGGAGGATAATGACCCGGGAACCCAGGTGGAGGATTGGTCTCAACAGCTCCATGTTGGGACAGACACCACTCCTGCCCATCAGAAGCAGGGTGTACACTGGGTGGTTCAGGAATATGAGCAGGTATTCAGTAAACACCCACTTGACTTTGGGAGGATTAAAGGGGTACAACACCATATACCCACAGGTGACCATCCACCCATCAAAGAACGTTACAGGGCTATACCACCAGCACACTACCAGAAGGCGAAGGAGATGTTGCACGACATGAAGAAACCAGGGGTAGTAAGGGATAGTCGTAGTCCCTGGGCAGCTCCCCTAGTTCTAGTCAGGAAAAAGGACGGAAGCATGAGAATGTGTGTAGATTACAGACAAGTAAATCGCATTACACATAAAGATGCATACCCTTTACCACGCATAGAGGAATCCCTGGCTGCCTTAAAGTCTGCAAATTACTTCTCCACCCTTGACCTCACTAGTGGGTACTGGCAGGTAGCTGTTGCTGGGGAGGATCGGGAGAAGACGACTTTCACCACCCCGATGGGACTCTGCGAGTTCAATAGTATGCCGTTTGGACTCTGCAACGCCCCCGGAACGTTACAGAGATTGATGGAGTGCTGCCTGGGACACCGCAACTTCGAGACTGTACTACTATACCTGGACGACGTGATAGTGTACTCTAAAACGTATGAGGACCACTTGAAGCACCTGGATCATGTCAAGCTGTCACCCAGCAGGTCAGGATATTCCTATGCCCTGACCATGCTGGATCACTACTCCTGGTTCCTGGTGGTCGCCCACGTCAAGGATCTGACGGCAGAAACTGCGGCAAAGACGTTTCAGGCGTACTTCTGCAGGCCCCATGGATACCCGGAGCAGGTGCTGACAGATCAAGGCTCAGCCTTTGAAGCCGAATTGTTCAAGGAGTTCTGCCATCTGTACGGGTGTAAAAAGATCCGGACTACACCGTATCACCCCCAAACCAACGGTCTCTGTGAAAAGATGAATAACATCGTCATCTACCTGCTGAAGACCTTACCACTAGAGGAGAGAAATCAGTGGCCAGACCTACTACCTGACCCGGTAGATCTGTACAACCACATACCTGTGAGTTCCACCAACTGTACTCCAGCATATCTTATGCGAGCAAGACCCGGAAAGTTGCCCATGGACCTGGAGCTTGGTGTAGTAGAACCAGAAGCAGATATGTCCACTGAGGACTGGGACATGACCAGACAGGAGCAGCACAGAAGAGTACAGGCCTGTGTCGAAGACTGTCTCACTCGGGTCAGGGACAAGCAGGAAGCCCACTACAATAAAAGTGCGCCTGCAGAACCCTTCACACCAGGAGAAGTGGTGTTAAAGAGGAAAAGGAGAAACCACAAAATTGATGACCAGTGGGAGAGAGAACCCTACACTGTGTTAAATTCAAGATTTGATAACAAGAAGACCTGTTTGATTAGCAAAGACGGAGGAATAACGACTGCAATGGTATCTAGAGACCATCTGAAGTTGTGTCCAGACCTGCTAAAGCCCCAAGAAGAAGTGCCTCTCACCGTACCGGAGGAGCCTAAAGAAGCAGTACTCCATACTGACTTAGGAGATTTCCCGGCAGATTGGCCTCAACTAGGAGGAGCAGTAATAATACCTGTGATCCACTTCTTTCAACAGCCAGAAGACCCTCCACAGCAAGTAGAACCTGTAAGTGCTTCAGTAGAGCCTGCTCAAGAAGAATCCCCAGAAGAAAGATCCCCGGTTGGAGCAGAGCAAGAAGGCCCAGCCAATGGTATACTTGCCAGTCCCGTAGAGAGGTTAAGGCAACCCTGTAGTCCCCCAACACTTAGAACTGACAGAATGGGACGTAGTGCAAACACTAGAGCCTCACGCATCCCAGTACCACGTAGGTCGACACGTAGCACACGAGGTCAGACCCCTGTCAGATACAGAGAATAGAGAAGGAAACTCTGACAGTGTAGATAGTTGCCCTTGGGGTATTGTCTTGTGTATTTTCATGTATGTGTATCTTGATATGTGCTTTGCCTTACTAATGGACAATTTAAGTGATATGGACACTTCCCTTGTTATCTCTAGTTACCCGTAAGGGTACATAAAGAACTTTGTGGCTGAGGACTGTGTGCAGACCAAAAACTGTGTGCTGTAAATAATTGCACTCCCTGGAGTGCCCCTTTAGGTGACCTCAGAACAAAAACCTGTCTGGCGTGGCAGAAGTGGAGGTCCAACTCAGGATCACCATGCCCTGCAGCCACCACAGGGCCTATGTTGAGGGTTTGCTTTGGACAGGTCCCTTAAGCTACCTTGTACTTTGCCCGTGAGATGGACACCCTGTCAGGGGACCTCACCGGAACAGACTTAAATTCTGAGGTTGCTTATTGTATGTATGTATATTTTTATTATTTATAATGTTTTATTATGCAACGTTCAAGCAAAGTGCCTCCCATAAAGGGAAGAGTTATTGTTGTTACCTGTTATAAAAATTACTTCAGTCCGGGAGTACTGAACTTTGCTAGGGGGGAATGTGGCGCCCTGCTGCGCACTGGTGCCACAGATCCCAGAGGGGTGCATGGATGGACTTCTCCACAAGAGGCCCTCATAGCATTCACACACCTCCACCCTACCACCTCAGACCACCAGAGGGAGCCCGGATAGGGATATATATACTGGAGAGTGGAGTTAGGCAGTCAGTCTGTTGAGAGGAGCTCCCGCAGAAGCTAGCCTGCAGTGGAGCTCAGTCAGTTCAGTCCAGACTCAGAGAGCCCGAGTTAGTGAGCCTAGGGCGTGCTGACGCCAAAAGAGTGGTGAAGAGTAGCGAGGTCTACTGCCCGTGTGAAGCTTAGTGAGGGCCCCGAGCATGGCCGAAGGCTAGTGGAGTAAGCAAGCAACATAGGGGGCAGAGGAGCTTAACCAGCTCACCCCAAAACCATTTACCGGACACCGGTTCCCCGTCTGCAAGGATTCCTTACATCCAGCAGAAACAACCGGAACCCCTGGCAAACTATATGTCCCAGCAACACCAAAAGCTGATTACGTACCAGGGTCAGGAGTCACAGAGGCCCAAGAGACCAGGGAGTGTGATCTCCAACAGAAGGCCCTACCACCAGGTCAGCAGGTGCAAGACAGAGACTAAGTTAGGCCTAGCTCCAGGCAGGTCAGAAACTTATCAAGGAAAGGCAAGGGACAGGAGGCCCCACACCTGCTCACTGGGGAGAGTCCTGATATGCATCCTTCACCCTAAAGTGCCCTGGATCGTGCCTGAAACACCACCAGTAAAGGTACTGAAGTGAACTCCGGTGTGCGTGCAAATTCTTCTATCCTTCCTCTGACCCGGCTGTGTCCCCTCTGTCCTGCATCCCAACACTTACGCTGCCCTGAGGCCCCGCTCCACCTGTGGGGAGCCGCACCAACTAAGCTGCCTGAACACCGGCCTAATAGCACTGTCGCAGTGCTGGTGATCCTCACCAGACACCACAGGTGGCGTCACGAACATTTCCCTATCCCATATAACTTCCCCCTTCTTTTAAGAGTGACCCCAGGGTACGGGCCCGGGAGCCGACCACCACGACATCCCCCGAGATCAGGCAACAACAAGGCCCGGGCGCCGAGTCATCCCCAACTCCCCATCCCCTGGGTGTGTCACAATCTTCTAAAGATAGTTATCTATTTCAAGTTCATTTCAAGGAAACTGTCAGGTCACTTGACTGCCCCAACCACTGATATAGCAGTATGCATGGGGATTTCTTTACAACAATAAGGTTATTAATGTATTTACTAACACTGCAATCTTTGAAAAATGAATTTTAATCTTGCAGAGTCACATGTGCTGTTAAGGCAGGTCTAATCCCGCTCTGGATCTTCTTCTAATCATGTCTTCATAAACTAGTGTTCCCTCATTAGCATATGTGATTCAGCAGGATTATCATATTAAAGAATTCCCCAAATACTCTCTAAAAGATAGTATAGAGTTTACTCTCTGTTGCTGAGACAGGTTCAGACCCCAATGCTAAAACTCAGGGCTAGTCCACAAATTGTCTGTTATTGACATTCACTAGTCTGGTTTGTAAATTGGACCAGACTACTGCATGCTGTCATTCATTTTTGTAACATATTAATTATGTGTTTAAGCCACTTCAGACTGATTCATCAAAGTGATTACGCCACAATTTGTTTCACGGAGTTGCACAAAAAGTTTGTGACTTTTGTCGATTTCAAGCCAGTTTTGACAAGCTACGCCAAAATGCGTAGAGCTTGGGTGAGACGGTGGCATGATGCCACAGCTCATCTAATTCATGATGAGCTCTGTTGTACCTTACTCCAGAAATCTTACTCCGTTTTCTGACTGGAATAAGATTTATGATGAGGTGCATGGAGGCACTTTTTAGATGCACCTGATTCATTAAACAGCATGCGCCTCTTACTGAATCAGGCACCAGTGATTCCACAATGCCCTTTCATATTAATGATTCAGGCCCTTTGTGTGCATTGCTCAACAGATATGAAAAGATGAGCGGTTTGTTTGAAAAAGAGTGTACATGAGTGTTGACATTGCAAACTAGGGTGTCTGTCCTCATGGGGTGCACTTAGATAGTACTGGTCAGTCCGCTTAATCGAATAGTATGGGCGTCATTAATAGGCTGTAAGCCGGATGCTGTGCACTACCCATGTGTGAACGGCGCCCTATACAAGCCATCTTTGTGTGCAATTTTAATGCTAAGCAATCACCCCCTCCATGAACTGGGTAGGTTGCGAGTGATTGTCTCATCAGTATTTTGCACCTGTGTTGCTGCCATCTTTGTTATATGGGCTTGCTGCATCCTGAGTGCATTAGTTCTTGGATCTGGGCAGGTAAACACTGTTGCCCTTTTTTGGTATGTTTTTTGTTGAAAAAGAGTGTAGCCTAAAATGCAACACTGTGCTCCATAAATGTGCCAACATTTTGGTACAGTCTTCTGCCTCAAAGAAAGCCAACTAATAGGTGGTGTAACATTAGACTAGACAATCTTAAAATTTTCGGGATTTATCAAACCGCGTGAAACACAAATATGGCACATTTTATGACTGTCTTAATTAAGTTTGCACCGTCTAAGAATTACTGTAGACATTATTGATAAATATGCCCCAGTATTTTCTAGCATCCATACAATCCATTTGAAATGAATTGCCCACTGAATCCCAATCACTTGTTTTTTTTTCATTTGCAACAGTAATTGCAAGTTAGCACTCACTTTAACTCCTTCCTTACATCTGACTGTACATACAGCTAGTCCAGAAATATGTGACAGTGACACAAGTTTTGGCATTTTAGTTGTTTACTAAAACATATTCAATATTCAAGTTACAGTTATATAATCAATATGGGCTTAAAGTACAGACTATCATCTTTAATTTGAGGGTATTCACCTCCTAATTGAAGCAAGAGTTTAGTAATTACAGCTCTTTAATATGTAGCTGCCTCTTTTTCAAGGGACCAAAGATAATTGGACAATTACCTCAAAAGCTCTTTAATGGGCTGCATGGGCTTTTCCCTCGTTAATCCATCATTAATTAGCAGTTAAAAGGTCTGGAGCTGATTCCAGGTGTGGAATTTGCATTTGGAAGCTGTTGCTGTGAACCCACAACATGACGGGTTAGGAGCACTCAGTAGAAGTGAAACAAACCATCATTATGATAAAAAAAAAATCTGAGAGATAGCAGAAATATTAGGAGTGGTCAAATCAACAGTTTGGTACATTCTGCAAAATAGAGCACACTGGTGAGCTAAGGAACTCAAAAAGGCCTGGATGTCCACAGAAGACATAAGTGGTGGATGATCACAGAATCCTTTCCACGGTGAAGAAAAACCCCTTCACAACATCTACCCAAGAGAAGAACACTCTCCAGGAAAATATGTGTTTTGGGGGGGTTATTGTTTTATTTTGAATGGGGAAAAAGGGGGGTGATTTGAACTTTTATATATTTTTTATATTTTTAAACCCATTTTTTCTTTACTTTTTAGTTGCTTTAATTTAATTTAATTTAGGAATTTAGTTCCTTTAGGAGACTTGAAACTGCTATCATCAGATTGCTTGTGCTACACATAGCAGGGCTTCAGCCCTGCTATGTGTAGCAAAAATCATCATCTCCTATGAAAGCCGGCCACATAGATTTGCAATGACAAGCACAGGGGTCTTCTGCAGACTCCCAGTTGTCATGCCAACCCATCGGCGCCCCTCGATCATGTGACAGGGGCGCCGATGGGCGAGGTTTTTGACGCACTTCTGGCAATCATCTTAAATTCCACTGTCAAAGATTGACAGCAGCATTTAACATGTTAACAGCCGCGAGTGGATCGCGATTCCACCCGTGGCTGTTAGGGCCGCATGACAGCTGATAAAATCAGCTGTCTTGTGCAGGAAAAGATGCAGGCTCCTGCGCTGAGCCAGCATCAATTGCCGGGACATGACCTATGCTGTATCTATATATCATGTGTCGTGAAGGGGTTTGCGACGATACAGCCTATAATCTTAATCAGCCAGACGTTTAGATTTGTTAATCCTAGAGAAATACACTATTATCTTTGTGTTGACTTGGAAATGTATGTGTATTTCTGTGGCTGGTGAAGAAGGACAGACAAGTATTTGTATAAAACTGAATGTTGACTTCTCTTCGTTTGGAAACAATGATGTTTATTTACAAGAGCCCCTGTTATACCAACTATGTAAATTGATTAGCTCAATTAATGAGACATCATCCCTGTGAGTTATGCCCTCCCTAACCCCTTGACCTGTGGATGTGTACTTCACCCAGCGGAAGGGTGAGGACTGTGTACTTGTAGCATCGGCGTCTCTGCCCCTTGCTAGGCAGAGACGCCGCCTCTCTCACCTCCCCGCTTCTGACGCGGCGTCCTCCAGCGCTTCTCCCCCCGCTGCTTCTGGCACGCGCTCCTTCCCCGGCAGTGTGCTTAGGGCGCGCGCGCGCGCTCTCCCCCTCTCTTAAAGGGACCGCGCGCGCCGTCCTAAGGAGTCCCCGGCCAATTGCCGTTGGACCTCCCATATTTAAGGCACCTCCTCCAAAGTGGAGGTGCCCGAGCAATGTTGTTTGCACTGTGTCTCACCTGTGCTTCAGCCCTCAGGTTCCGCTGCTAGCTTGACTTCTCGTCCTGCCTGCCAGCCTGTTACTTGCCTTGTCCGCCAGACCGCTCACCTGGGAGCGTCTACTAGTTATCTGCCTGTTACCTGCCTGTCACCTGCCTCGTCTGTCTGACCACTCACCTGGGAGCGTCTACTAGTTACCTGCTTGTTACCTGCCTGTCACCTGCCTCGTCTGTCAGACCGCTCACCTGGGAGCGTCCACCAGTTATCTGCCTGTTACCTGCCTGTCACCTGCCTCGTCTGTCTGACCGCTCACCTGGGAGCGTCCACCAGTGACCCACCTGTTACCTGCTGTCTCCGTCAGCTCGCTCACCTGGGAGCGCCCGCCAGTTACCTGTCAGGTATCCGCCTCTCCTGTCTACCCAGAGACTGTCCCCGTCACTTGCCGTGACAACCTGCCTGCCTACCCTGAGACTGTCCCCATCACTTGCTGTGACCACCTGCCTGTCTACCCAGAGACTGTCCCCGTCACTTGCTGTGACCACCTGCCTGTCTACCCAGAGACTGTCCCCATCACTTGCTGTGACCACCTGCCAGTCTACCCAGAGACTGTCCCCGTCACTTGCTGTGACCACCTGCCTGTCTACCCAGAGACTGTCCCCGTCACTTGCTGTTACCACCTGCCTGTCTACACAGAGACTGTCCCCATCACTTGCTGTGACCACCTGCCTGTCTACCCAGAGACTGTCCCCGTCACTTGCTGTGACCACCTGCCTGTCTACCCAGAGACTGTCCCCGTCACTTGTTGTGGCTGCCTGCTTGCCTTCCCTGGGAGTCACCCGCTTCCTTACAAGGACTTCCCCCTTGTATTGCAGCTCAGAGGTTCCACCTCCCGGACCCGTAACAGTTTGCTCGGGCCATGGAACCCGGTGGCACCCAAGCTCCTTCGCTCTCTGACCTATACCATGAAGTCTCCCGTCAGAGATCCCAGCAGGAGTCCATCCTGAACCACCTGCGAAATGTCAACTCCCGCCTGGACACACTGACTGCTCCACCAGCAACCACCACTAGTGTCACGACTCGCACCCCGGCAGCGCTGCTGCCCACCAATACCATGGCATCCTGCTCCGGACCCCGGCTTTCTGCACCTCCTCGCTTCGGAGGCGATCCCGCTCAAGCTCGGGGCTTCATAAACCAGTGCACCCTGCACTTTGAACTCTTGGCTCACCAGTTTATCTCCGACCGGGCCAAAGTGGCATTCATCATGTCCCATCTCACTGGGGAGGCACTGGCATGGCTTAACCCCCTGTGGGAGAGAGGGGACCCCCTGGTGTCCGACTTGTCGTCTTTCCTCACTGCTTTCCGGAGAGTCTTCGATGAACCGGGACGAAAGACCTCATCTGCCTCCTCTTTGCTACGTCTCCACCAAGGGAGTCTCACCGTGGGCCAATATGCCATACAGTTCCTCACCGTCGCTTCTGAGCTTGCCTGGGATAATGAGGCCCTGGTGTCCGTCTTCTGGGAGGGTCTTTCCGGTCGGATTAAAGATGAGCTCGCCGGTCGGGACATTCCTACCACCCTGGATGACCTGGTGTCGCTGTCTACCCGGATTGACACCCGGTTTCAAGAACGCACCAAAGAGACCACCCGTGAGAGAAGGTTTCCCCGCCTAGCTCCTACTTTCCAGAAACCTGTCTCCTCTTCTGTCACTCCCCGGGCGCACTCACCCGAGTCCATGCAGATCGACCAGACCAAGATGGTCAAATCTCGCCAAGAGTCACGCCGAGCCGAGGGGAGCTGCTTCTATTGTGGCAGTAAGGAGCACCTGATTCGTTCCTGCCCGGAGAGGCCGGGAAACTCTAGTGTCTAGGACCGCTCGGAGAGGTCGCCCTAGACAAAAATAAGTCCTCTCCAACCCTGACTTTGTCTGTATCTATCTCCTGGGGAGAGAACTGTCATTTTGAACTCGCCCACCTGGATTCTGGATCCGCTGGAAACCTCATCTCCCAGTCCCTGGTTGAGAAATACGGCATTCCCACCAAGTGTCTAGCTGAACCTTTGTCAGTCGTCTCCGTGGATGGAAGACTCCTTCCGGTGACCATCCAGCTCGTCACGGAACCCATAACCCTGCAGGTGGGAATGCTGCACTCTGAGGTAATCTCCTTCCATGTGTTGCCCGGACTCTCCCACTCCCTATTGCTAGGACTACCTTGGCTCCAGTCACATGAACCCGTGTTGAACTGGCATTCCGGTGAAGTACTCCGGTGGGGGCCGGTCTGCCATAAGACCTGCCTGGTTCCGGTTCGTCAGTTTCGTCCTCCACCTACCCCAGCTAATTTATCCGGTCTTCCAGCTCCTTACTGGCCCTATGCTGACGTCTTCGGTAAAAAGGAAGTAGAGATATTGCCACCTCATAGGCCATATGATTGTCCGATCGACCTGGTACCTGGCACCACTCCACCCCGTGGGCGTATTTATCCGTTGTCAGCGGCTGAAACCTGGGCCATGTCTGAGTACATAGAGGAGAATCTGGCCAGGGGATTCATCCGGAAGTCTACTTCCCCGGCTGGAGCCGGATTCTTCTTTGTCAAAAAAAAGGATGGCTCGCAACGCCCCTGTATTGACTATAGAGGACTCAATCAGATCACGGTTAAAAATAAATACCCTCTTCCGCTCATCTCTGAGTTATTTGATCGCCTTAAAGGCACCAGGATCTTTTCCAAGCTGGATCTACGTGGAGCGTATAGCCTGGTCTGTATCCGTCAGGGAGACGAGTGGAAAACGGCATTTAATACCCGGGACGGACACTATGAGTACCGTGTGATGCCCTTCGGTCTCTGCAATGCTCCCGCCGTCTTCCAAGAACTGGTCAAAGACATCTTCCGTGACCTTCTTTACTCCTGCGTGGTGGTATACCTGGACGACATCTTGGTCTTCTCTCCGGATCTTCCCACACACCGGAGGGATGTTCGTCAGGTCCTGCTTAGGCTCAGGCAGAACCACCTCTATGCTAAATACGAGAAGTGCCTTTTTGAGCAAACCTCTATTCCATTCCTGGGCTATGTTATCTCCCAGACAGGCTTGCTAATGGATCCCGAGAAGCTCTCTGCTGTCCTAAAGTGGCCCCCTCCGGAGGGCTTGAAGGCGATACAGCGATTCCTGGGCTTCGCTAATTACTATCGTCTCTTCATTCCTCACTTCTCGTCTCGGACTGCGCCCATATCTGCGCTCACCCGTAAGGGAGCAAATCCCAAGGTATGGCCACCCGAAGCTGAGGAGGCCTTCCTTTCCCTGAAGCAAGCCTTCTCCTCTGCCCCTGTGCTGCACCGTCCGGACTGCAACAAACAGTTCTACCTGGAGGTTGATGCTTCCTCCTCTGGAGCCGGAGCGGTGCTCACCCAAAAGTCTTCATCCGGGAGAATGGTAACCTGCGGCTTTTTCTCTAAAATCTTCTCCTCCTCTGAGCGCAATTACTCCATAGGAGACCGAGAACTGTTAGCCGTTAAATTGGCGCTGGAGGAGTGGCGTTACCTGCTTGAAGGGGCTCTATACCCGGTGATCATCTACACGGATCACAAAAACCTGGCATATCTCCAAAATGCCCAGAGACTTTGTTTTTTGCCCGCTTCGATTTCATCCTTCATTTCCGCCCGGCGGACAAGAATGTCAAAGCTGATGCCTTGTCCCGATCCTTCCTGTCCTCCGACCAAGAGGAGGAGCCTATGCACATTATCGACCCCTCCAAGGTGATGAATGTGGCCCCCTTGGATTTGACTCGTCTTCCACCCGGCAAGACGTTCGTGGCGCCTCCTGACCGTGAGAAGGTTCTTCGCTGGGGTCATTCTTCTAAACTAGCTGGCCATACCGGCCAAAAAAAGACCTTCCTACTCATTTCCCGGCATTACTGGTTGTCTACCCTGCGTAAGGATGTGGTAGACTTCGTCTCTGCCTGTTCATCTTGTGGCCGCAACAAAGTTCCCAGACACTTACCAGCTGGTCATCTCCTGCCACTTCCCATACCTGTTGCCCCGTGGCAACACATCGCTATGGACTTCATTACCGATCTTCCTGTCTCTGCCGGGTGTACTGTCATTTGGGTGGTCGCGGACCGCTTTTCTAAAATGACCCACTTCATTCCCCTGCCTGGTCTTCCGTCTGCACCTGAGCTGGCTAAGGACTTTATCCGCCATATCTTCCGTCTCCATGGCCTACCCCTCCACATCGTGTCGGATCGAGGGGTTCAGTTCACCTCACGCTTCTGGAGAGCCACATGTAAACTGCTGGACGTCACCCTGGACTTCTCCTCCGCTTACCACCCTCAGTCCAATGGTCAAGTGGAGCGGATCAATCAGATCCTTACCAGCTATCTCCGGCACTTTGTTAATGCCCACCATTCTGATTGGGTGGACCTCCTCCCTTGGGCCGAATTCTCTTACAATAACCACGAGAGCGAATCCTCTTCCAAATCCCCGTTCTTTATTGTCTATGGCCATCACCCCCGGATTCCGTTTCCCGTCTCCGCCTCTGTGGACAACCCTGCCGCGCACTCTCTTGTCAGCGAGTTTTCTACCATTTGAGAGAGTACTAGGTCCGCACTTCTTCAGTCCTCCGAGCGGATGAAGAGATATGCTGATAAGAGACGTCTGGATCCGCCTCAATTCCGTCCAGGAGACAAGGTTTGGCTCTACTCCAAACATGTACGGCTCAAGATACCCTCCTACAAGTTAGGTCCTCGCTTCATCGGCCCATTCGAAATCCTCAGGCAAATTAATCCAGTGGCCTACAAATTAAAACTCCCGGCCACCTTACGGATTCCCAACTCCTTCCACGTATCTCTCTTCAAACCAGTTGTCTTTAACTCTTTTTCCAACAATCCAGGTATTCCCCCTGCTCCGGTTTCCGCTGAAGACGTCTTTGAGGTAGAGAGTATTCTGGCCACCAAGAGGGTAAGAGGAAAGACCTTTTTTCTGGTAGATTGGAAGGGGTTTGGTCCTGAGGAGAGAACTTGGGAACCCAGGGAGAACATCAATGCCCCGCTTCTCCTTGAAAAATTTCTTTCTGGCCTAAAAAAGAGGGGGCCTAAAGGGGGGGGTACTGTAGCATCGGCGTCTCTGCCCCTTGCTAGGCAGAGACGCCGTCCCTCTCACCTCCCCGCTTCTGACGCGGCGTCCTCCAGCGCTTCTCTCCCCTCTGCTTCCGGCATGCGCTCCTTCCTCGGCAGTGTGCTTAGGGCGCGCGCGCGCTCTCTCCCCCTCTCTTAAAGGGACCGTGCGCGCCGTCCTAAGGAGTCCCCGGCCAATTGCCGTTGGACCTCCCATATTTAAGGCACCTCCTCCAAAATGGAGGTGCTCGAGCAATGTTGTTTGCACTGTGTCTCACCTGTGCTTCAGCCCTCAGGTTCCGCTGCTAGCCTGACTTCTCGTCCTGCCTGCCAGCCTGTTACTTGCCTTGTCCGCCAGACCGCTCACCTGGGAGCGTCTACTAGTTACCTGCTTGTTACCAGCCTGTCACCTGCCTCGTCTGTCAGACCGCTCACCTGGGAGCGTCCACCAGCTATCTGCCTGTTACCTGCCTGTCACCTGCCTCATCTGTCTGACCGCTCACCTGGGAGCGTCTACTAGTTACCTGCTTGTTACCTGCCTGTCACCTGCCTCGTCTGTCAGACCGCTCACCTGGGAGCATCCACCAGTTATCTGCCTGTTACCTGCCTGTCACCTGCCTCGTCTGTCTGACCGCTCACCTGGGAGCGTCCACCAATTACCCGCCTGTTACCTGCTGTCTCCGTCAGCTCGCTCACCTGGGAGCGCCCGCCAGTTACCTGTCAGGTATCCGCCTCGCCTGTCTACCCAGAGACTGTCCCCGTCACTTGCCGTGACAACCTGCCTGCCTACCCTGAGACTGTCCCCATCACTTGCTGTGACCACCTGCCTGTCTACCCAGAGACTGTCCCCGTCACTTGCTGTGACCACCTGCCTGTCTATCCAGAGACTGTCCCCATCACTTGCTGTGACCACCTGCCTGTCTACCCAGAGACTGTCCCCGTCACTTGCAGTGACCATCTGCCTGTCTACCCAGAGACTGTCCCCGTCACTTGCTGTGCCCACCTGCCTGTCTACCCAGAGACTGTCCCCATCACTTGCTGTGACCACCTGCCTGTCTACCCAGAGACTGTCCCCGTCACTTGCTGTAACCACCTGCCTGTCTACCCAGAGACTGTCCCCGTCACTTGTTGTGGCTGCCTGCTTGCCTTCCCTGGGAGTCACCCGCTTCCTTACAAAGACTTTCCCCTTGTATTGCAGCTCAGAGGTTCCACCTCCCGGACCCGTAACAGTACTGTTGTACCATCTTGGGTATTAGCTGGGACTATTCTATCTGTTTATTGTCTGCTTTGTCGTTCAATAAATAAATGTATTACCACACTATTTTACCCTCACCCTGTGTTGTCTGAGTAGTGTTACTCCCACAGAAGACCCCGTGTCTTCACATTTTGATGGCAACAGTGGGATACTATTCAGCCCAGTGGATCTGGGGGATCTGCAAGGGGACTGGTGTTAGCACACGCCATCCAAAGGGCTCCACAATCAGGGAGGCAAATAGATAGACCCAGCAGAGCATAGATGAGGCATACACAGCAGGTTTCAGATGCTACTATGTCCAACCCCACCAGTCCGGCCTTGGAAGGAGGACTGGAGAGGATATACAGCAGCAAAAAGATGCTGCAACTACAGGAGCTGTGCCAGCTTCAACGGATTGAATACCAGGCCACTGACACTCATCAGATTTAATCCAGAAACCACAGTATGCTGACGACGGCATGTGTGGATGCAATGGATACCAGTCTGTTTTCGTCAATTACGTGTGGAGTTTATTCGCAAGGAAGACATGGAATATGCTCTGAGGAAACTGGATGATGCAAAGTTTTGTTCTCATGAAGGTGAGACCTCTTACATTCATGTCTGCGCTTAAAGACATGCTGATGGACTGTCTCCAATAAGTAGAGAAGGATATTGGGATAGGATCTTGGAGATGGGAATGCCCCTTTAAGGCAGAAAAACCAACAAACAAGCAACAACTGAAGTCAGCAGCAGTAAAGACCTGGCTAAGCATCACAAAGGAGGAAACCCAGTGTTTGGTAACATCCATGGCCTCCAGACTTCAGTAAGTCATTGCCTCCAAAGGATTCTCTTCAAAGCATTAAAAATAAACATTTTATTTGTGATAAAGTTAATTTGTCCAATTACCTTTTTTAATATTTTTATTAAGAGTCCAATTACTTTTGAATCCCTGAAATGAGAAGGCTTTGTAGAATAATAATAATAATCTTTACTTATATAGCGCCAACATATTCCGCAGCGCTTTACAATTCAGAAGTTCATATACAACAGTCGTAAGTAACATAGCTAAAGATAATACAATAATTAAAGCAAAAATAATGATGACCCTGCTCGTAAGAGCTTACAATCTACAATGAGGTGGAGGTGACACAGAGTACAGGGGCTTATTTACAATGATGGTCCAGCCATCTTGAGGAGATCAGGGATAGATAAAGGCTGCATGAGCTCGTCACCAGCCAGTATTTGTAGTGGCTGCAGTGGAGTTTGGTGGACACTTATGTTTGGAGAAATAATGAATGGGCTACAAAAATATAAAAGGACTTCGATTAGCGAACATGAAAGGCTACCCTAAATAGGTGTGTTTTTAGGGAGTGCCTAAAACTGTGTAAGTGGTTCATCCTAATTTCTTGGGGAAGAGCATTCCAAAGAATAGGTGCAGCTCGGGAGAAGTCTTGGAGCCGGGAGTGGGAGGTACGGATTAGAGCGGATGTTAGTTGAAAGTCGCTTGCGGAGCGTAGAGAATGGGTAGGCCGATAAACAAAAATGAAGGAGGAGATGTAGGGGGGTGCCACACTGTGGAGACCTTTGTGGGTGAGAACAAGCAATTTAAATTGGATCCTATAATGGATGAGCAGCCAGTGCAATGGCTGGCACAGAGCAGAAGCATTCGAGTAACGATTAGCCAGATAGATGACCCTGGCTGCTGCATTAAGGATTGACTGGAGAGGGGAAAGTCGAGTGAGGGGGAGGCCAATTAATAGAGTTAGAGTAGTCAAGGCGGGAGTGGATCAGGTCAACAGTGAGGGTTTTTGTTGTTTCCAAGGTGAGAAAGGGGCGGATTCTAGAGATGTTCTTCAGGTGCAAGCCACAAGAGCTGGCAAGAGATTGTATATAGAAGGTGAAGGAAAGATTGGTGTCAAACACAACGCCCAGACAGTGCGCCTGCTGGCTCGGTGTTATTGTGGTGCCTCACACGGAGAGGGAGATGTCGGATTTAGGGAGGTGATTAGACGCCGGAAGAAGTTCAGTTTTGGAAAGGTTGAGCTTCATATAAAGAGCAGACATGATGTAGGAAACTGCTCCCAGACAGTCACTGGTGTTCTGTAGTACAGTGGGGGTAAGGTCAGGAGATAAAGTGTATAGATGTGTGTCATCAGCATAAAGATGGTACTGAAAGCCAAATTTGCTAATGGTCTGTCCAATTGGGGCCGTGTAGAGAGAGAAGAGAAGAGGGCCAAGGACTGAACGCTGAGGAACCCCAATAGTGAGAAGAAGGGAGTAAGAAGTGGAGCCAGCGAATGATACACTGAAAGAGCGGTCAGATAGGTAGGAGGAGAACCAGGAGAGAGCAGTGTCCTTTATGCCGATTGAGTGGAGCATAGAGAGTAGGAGGTGGTGGTCAACGTTGTTGAAAGTTGCAGAGAGGTCAAGAAGAATGAGCAGAGAGTAGTCACCATTATTTTTTGCTGTCAAAAGGTCATTGGTTATTTTGAGGAGTGCAGTTTCTGAAGAATGTAGGGGGCGGAAGCCGGTCTGTGATGGGTCTAGAAGAGAGTGAATGGAGAGGTAACGGGTAAGGCGGGAGTAGACCAGGCGCTCCAAGAGTTTAGAGATGAAGGGGAGATTGGAGAATGGTCTGTAGTTGTTTGTGCAGGAAAGGTCAAGAGAGGGCTTTTTTAATAATGGAGTAATGATGGAGTATTTGAAGGAGGAGGGGAAGATACCAGAAGAGAGAGGTTGAAGATTTTAGTTAGGTGAGTAGTGACAACTGAAGAGACAGACTGGAGTAAGTGTGAGGGAATGGGGTCAGTGGTGCATGTAGTGGGATGAGAAGAATAGAGGAGCCTGGAGACTTCTTCTTCTGTGACTGGGTCAAATGTGGAGAGTGATCCAGAGGAGATGTGGGGAGGGATGGGAGTCACGGCACTTGATGGCTGGGAGCTGATTTCCTGACGGATGTTCTCTATTTTCTCTGTGAAGTAGGAGGCCAGGTTATCAGCACAAATGTCTGTGATAGGGGCCTGCGCTTTAGGACTGAGGAGGGAGTGAAAGGTGTCGAAGAGTTTTTTTGGGTTGCTGGATAGTGAGGAGACCAGGGTGGTGAAGTAGGTCTGTTTGGCGAGGTGAAGGACAGAGTTATATGTTTTTAACATAAATTTATAGTGGATGAATGGTTGCAATTCCTAAACTTTTCACAGGATATTTTTGTTCAAACCCTTTAATTAAACATGATAGTCTTCACTTCAATTCCATCTCAGTTGTTTCATTTTAAATCCAAAATAGTGGCCTGCAGAGACAAAATCACAAAGATTCGGTCACTGTCCAAATATTTCTGGACGTAACTGTATATGGTGTGCAGCATATAGATGGTTGACAGGAGGAGGGGCCTCCCTTTATACCTATTGGCACTCCTAAGGTGATGCTGGCGTGTCAATGGTTGCCATAGCAACTGGAGGCCAGGCCTAAGGGCTTAATAAGCTATGTAGTTCAGTGTAACAATAACAGGTTTAATGCACTGCAATACAGCATCTGCAGCGAAGTGGACTTCACAGCTTTTAAGTGGCAAGTCAAACCCCGAAAAAAAAACTGTGGGCAGAATTGTTGTTTTTGGACACCTCCCCTCCATTAAAAATGGATTAAAAAGCATTCAAAAAGATGCTCAAACTCCAAAATGATATCATTAGAAACTACAACTTGCCCCACATAACAAAAATCCCCGCACAGCTCCTTTGGTGGAAAAAAAAAAAAAAATGTTATAAAACAGCGACATACGTAAAATTATTTAAAAAAAATATATATTGTATTAAAACACAACAAATATATTAATTTGTAGATTTGGTATCATTTGAAGCATATCGAGATGCAGAACAAAGTTTACATTTCAATTATGCAATGTGATAAACCCTGGAAAAATAAAAAAAACAATGCCAAAATTGTTTTTTCTAGTACACCTGGCCTAAAAAAATAAAAATAAAAGCCTATGCATGACGACTTTCATTAGAGGTATACTTTTTTTTAAAAAAATGTTACCTTCTAAAAAAGTATATATTTTATAAAGGTGGTCAAACATAAGCATAATAATACTGCTTCTGACCATTAGGGTCTGTCGAGTGGTACATTTGGATACAATGATAATGGTTTTCAAATGTACTCACATGAAAGATGCTATGATTATAATGTGGACGTCCTCCAACATATTCCCCCATATTATAAATTGTATTAACAATAAAACTACTACTTAAAGGGACTTTGTCAGCACAGAATGACTGTTTAATCCAAGTACAGGCGTTTGGTGCATCATGGGGGGCCAATCATTTAAGTGCAAATTCCCACCTGCTTGGTTTCCATTTATCTCCATCCTTCTCTGGCCTTATGAAGCCAGAGCTGTCAATCAAAGAAGAGGAGGGCAGAGATAGAGGGAAAACAAGCAGATGGGAAGGTGCACTTAAATGTTTGGCCCCTCCACGGTGAAAATAAGTGCCTGTACATTATTTCAACGTCATTCTGTGCCGACAGACTCTCCTTAATGTTGTACTGTAACGCCTCGCTCCCGCTCGCTGGCCCTACCCTGAGAGATGGGGGTACTCGGAATTGGGCCTCGTGTGTAGAGTGGATGCAGTCGTGGCCTAGGCCCGGCCCATGCCCAGGGTCGTCACAGTAAAAATAAGGGCCAGGAGTGACGGTGGTATTCGAGTGGATGTAATTGACGCGCCCCCCTGGGCCTGTGCTGTGCAAGGGGATACCCGGAGCCGGATCGCTGGGGGTTGTAGTTCTCCGTGGCGGTGACCCGGTCCGTGCCCAGGGCGGTCAAACCAGTGACAGTCTATTTGTATTGTAATAAGTGTCCGACTACGCCACCCGTGGATTGCGGTCAGTGGGGACCGCCGCTGCGCTGCAGACCGCTGAGGCTGATGTTGTTTGCGCAGCTGAGTATGGGATGACTCCCCACGGGAGAAATATTGCCTCAGGGCAGCTAATGTGGATGATGGTGGTGATGGTGTGAGTGTCCCAGTACTGATGGTGCTGGTGCGGCGAGTAACCACAGAGACGTGCAGTTGCAGTTTTCAATGCTTTACTCACAGTTCTTTATCAGGTCACTTGTGCGCAGTTAGGACCGCCCGAGTCATGCTGCGTCCACCAGGTGAGGGACTTGGTCAACTCCCAGGCAATTCCGGAGTGTGGTTCAGAGCTCCCTTCTCTTTCCTTTCTCTGGCCGTCCCCACCAGTGACCCACCTTTGTCCAGCTTCCTCGGGCCTTCTGTTGGCGAAACCTCTCTCCGGTTTCCCTGACCCTATACGGCATGCCTTTCTGGTGGATGTAGTGAGGGGTCGCTCCAAGATGTGGTAACAACCTCCGGTCTTTGGCTGAGGAATCTGTTGCCTCCACCAATTTGGGTTCCGGTACCCTGTTCTGCCAACCCTTCACCCTGTATCTCCTCAGGGCATATGGGGTTCCTTCTGTCCTCGTGTCTCTGGGCCTTTCTCTGTGTTCCTTGCTTCCTTTCTCCTCTGTTCCAGTTCCTTTCCTACTTTCCTTTCTGTTCCTTCTTCTCTCTCTCTCTCTCAGGCTCCAGCCTCCTGACAAGGCCTGCCTGCAGAGCAGAGCCCATGCAGGGGCTCTGCTTCCTGTCTTCTCCTCAGACTGTCTCCACTGAACTGAACTGGACTGAACTCTGATCTAAGATGGTGCCCACCTTATATACCTCCTTCTAACACCCGAGCCCAGGTGACTTGCAACCAATGGGCTCCTGCCTATGCCCAGAGACCCACCCCTATCTGCTCCTACACCACTGGGTTTTCCTCCCCCTCCCCACTCCAGCCAGGAACAGATGCTGTCGTGCCTGCACTTCTGTCTAGTGGGAGCACCGTTGAGCTGTCCCTCGGAAATGGGGTGTGTGTGGTGCATGCAGCTAAACGAGTCCTGGTCCACACTCCATCCTTACCCGGGAGTGGAATATCACACCTCTGGTCTGAGGTGCAATACCCCTGTAGCAGCCGAGCCCTCGGGGTGCTACATTCCCCCCTGGTAAATCACAGCACGTCCTCGGGCTGGAAAAGAGCAAAGACAATTCAAAAACATGCAATACTTTTTCAAAACTTTTCACATTAGAAACCGGCCGGCATTATTCAACTTCCCTTTATGGGAAACACTTTCTCTTTACTAGACATTATACTGCACTTTTAATATTACTGGAACTCTTTTGTCATATAACATTTTCTAGCAGCATATAAAACTATTCAGCATATCAAACTTTTTCTGGTAAAACATTTTAGTAGATTCTCTTCTTCACTGGCCACTGTGCAACTTGCGACCAGGTAAAGGTGCAACAGTCCATTTAATTCCGAGGTAGGCGTTGCAGTTTTTGTATAAAACCAGTAGGGGGCGCTTTAAGAAGCGCAACTATATACAAGGGATGGCCGCTCTCAGTCCTCGGCCAGTGGGGATAGGGGAATGGCTGCTCACAGTCCTCAGCCTGGTTAGGGATTAGGGGCACACTGGTAACAGTTCTTTAACAGTTCCATACTAGTCCCAACGGGGACCACACTTCAATCAGCAACAGTTCTTGTACCCTGACGGGTAACTATATACAGTTCCACTTTACCGTTTACTGGTAACGGTGTCCTCCTCGCTCTTCTGGGTAATCTTCTGGTCCGTCCGGACCCTCGGTGTACTCAGTTTCTGGGCGGTACTGTAGTTCCTCTTCCGTGAGCCGGTGAACGTGGAGGGCGTACGGTCCCTTGGCACCCTTGTGCCGGGTGAAGGTGACCGCATCACCCGGGTAGAGATCGCGTCCGCGGTGTCCCTCTGGCAGGTGGCTCTCGACGTCCCTGCGGGTGACAAAGACGTCGCCGGGGGTTCGATGGTCTCGGATAAAGCCCCAGCCATGCTCCAGCTGGAACTTTATTACGGTCCCGTTGACTCGGGGACCGCGGGCGGCTCGGGGGTCTTGTCGGGCCCTGCGCTTCTGCTCCGCGCTCCGGGCCTGCAGCTGTTCCTCTCGGATTCGCCTCTCCCGCCGTTCCCTTTCAAATACCTCCAGCTGTTGACGGCAGCTCTCCTCACGCCGGGCTGCGTCCGCCCGGGTCTCCTGGGTGAACCCCATGAGATTCTCACCGGTGGGATCCCATGCGACTTGAGTGTCCTCCAGCGGGAGCGGAGCGATTTTGGCGGGCTCCGGAGCCGGGATCAGAGGCTCACACAGGGGTCGTTCCCTCCGGAGACGGGGGTTGACGTACTCCGGTGGCCACACGAAGGGCAGCCCGTCCGGGCTGGTATGTTGCGCAAAGAGGTCTGCGCCCAGGGGTGGCACCACGGGCCTCGGTCGGGGAGCAGCGCCCGGGGGCACTCGGCCTTGCGACCAGGCCGGGGAATTTCCGGTTGGGTCTGGGGGTGGCACTGTTGAGGAAGAGGGCGCTGGAGGGGCAGCGGCGCCCGGGTTCACCAGGCCTTGCGACCAGGCCGGTGGTACTTCCTCTTTTGCCGCGCCCGGGGTCGAGGGGCGTGGCGCGGAACGGGGCGAGACTGCGGCTCCTGCCGCTTGAGGCCTAGTTGGGAGCAGTGGCGGTGCGGCAACGGGTGTGGTGAGTAGGGCTTCGGGCTCTGCGACGGGAGGCTGGGGCAGGCTTACAGCTGCTGGGCTCGGGGTGATGACGTCCCCATTACCTGCCTCAATCCTCGCGGCTCCCTCCGCGGTGTCGTCTCCGGCCTTCGTCCCTCCTGCACCATCCTCAGAGGCAGGCGTGCTCCAGGTTGCGGGTGGCGCCTCCTGCTGGCGGGTTCCAGCCTGCCGGGCCACCTCCCTTCTCCACTCGGCCAGCGCATCCTGCTGTGCCCGGACCATCCTCCGGTCCAAGTCCTCCAGCGCAGCATGTGCACGCTCCGGGTCTCTGGGGAGCTGCGCCAGGATCTCCACCAGGCTGTCCGGCGGTGCGGCCTGCAGCAGGCTCCGGACCAAGGTGTTGGCACTGCCGGACGCTTCCTCCATTTCCGGGTGCGGTCTGTCCAGACCGCGCCCTGCCCCACAGTTTTCTTCACTTCCCGCCCCCATTTGGGGTGGTCCTGGGGCAACTTGGTGACAGTCAGTTTCAAGGGCAGCCCTCCCACGCTGATGGACATCTCCACTGCTGCATTCATGGCTGGTGGGGGCGGGCTCCTTCTTTGGCGCCACTCTGGGACCTGGCCCACGATGGGAGGTGGCTTCCTGCTGTCCTTTGGTGCGCACATAATGGCGTCCGCTCTGCCAGGGTGGGAAAAATGGATGAAGATGGCGGGAAACGGTCCAAGATGGCGTCCGATGGCGGGAATCGGCTCCGGATGGCGGGAAACTTCTGGAAATGGCGGGAGACTTCTTTTTAAGGTACATGTGCAGTTTTCTTCAGGCACGCAATACCCGCTTGTGGCGGGTTGGTAATGATCCTGCCGACTACGCCAAAGTTGACGTGCCCCCCTGGGCCTGTGCTGTGCAAGGGGATACCCGGAGCCGGATCGCTGGGGGTTGTAGTTCTCCGTGGCGGTGACCCGGTCCGTGCCCAGGGCGGTCAAACCAGTGACAGTCTATTTGTATTGTAATAAGTGTCCGACTACGCCACCCGTGGATTGCGGTCAGTGGGGACCGCCGCTGCGCTGCAGACCGCTGAGGCTGATGTTGTTTGCGCAGCTGAGTATGGGATGACTCCCCACGGGAGAAATATTGCCTCAGGGCAGCTAATGTGGATGATGGTGGTGATGGTGTGAGTGTCCCAGTACTGATGGTGCTGGTGCGGCGAGTAACCACAGAGACGTGCAGTTGCAGTTTTCAATGCTTTACTCACAGTTCTTTATCAGGTCACTTGTGCGCAGTTAGGACCGCCCGAGTCATGCTGCGTCCACCAGGTGAGGGACTTGGTCAACTCCCAGGCAATTCCGGAGTGTGGTTCAGAGCTCCCTTCTCTTTCCTTTCTCTGGCCGTCCCCACCAGTGACCCACCTTTGTCCAGCTTCCTCGGGCCTTCTGTTGGCGAAACCTCTCTCCGGTTTCCCTGACCCTATACGGCATGCCTTTCTGGTGGATGTAGTGAGGGGTCGCTCCAAGATGTGGTAACAACCTCCGGTCTTTGGCTGAGGAATCTGTTGCCTCCACCAATTTGGGTTCCGGTACCCTGTTCTGCCAACCCTTCACCCTGTATCTCCTCAGGGCATATGGGGTTCCTTCTGTCCTCGTGTCTCTGGGCCTTTCTCTGTGTTCCTTGCTTCCTTTCTCCTCTGTTCCAGTTCCTTTCCTACTTTTCTTTCTGTTCCTTCTTCTCTCTCTCTCTCTCAGGCTCCAGCCTCCTGACAAGGCCTGCCTGCAGAGCAGAGCCCATGCAGGGGCTCTGCTTCCTGTCTTCTCCTCAGACTGTCTCCACTGAAATGAACTGGACTGAACTCTGATCTAAGATGGTGCCCACCTTATATACCTCCTTCTAACACCCGAGCCCAGGTGACTTGCAACCAATGGGCTCCTGCCTATGCCCAGAGACCCACCCCTATCTGCTCCTACACCACTGGGTTTTCCTCCCCCTCCCCACTCCAGCCAGGAACAGATGCTGTCGTGCCTGCACTTCTGTCTAGTGGGAGCACCGTTGAGCTGTCCCTCGGAAATGGGGTGTGTGTGGTGCATGCAGCTAAACGAGTCCTGGTCCACACTCCATCCTTACCAGGGAGTGGAATATCACACCTCTGGTCTGAGGTGCAATACCCCTGTAGCAGCCGAGCCCTCGGGGTGCTACATAATGACTACGCCACCTGTGGTGTTCTGGTGATCCTCCACCAGCGCTGCGGCAGTCCTCTGAGGCGGGATGTCGTGGCAGCAGAAGATGGTACTACTCCCCACAGGCGGAGCAGGGCCTCAGGGCAGAGAAGACGGATCAGGGGGGTCGTAGTGGGTGGTGCGGTGTGGTGTCGCGCTGAAATAAGGGACCGGAGGCAATGGATGCAGTCTTCCAAGCTTTACTCACGTTGTTAGGTGACAGCTGCAAGGCTTCTCCTTGCTCCTCACGGCGCGCTGCGGCCGCCAGGAAGGGGTTCAGCACACTCCGGGTAGTTCGGGTGCATCAATCAGGACCCCCAGCACCAGAGTGTTCCTAGACTTTCCCACTAGGTCCTCTCCTGTCCGTATGTGGTACGTGTTACAAGGCTGGGTCTCCCTCTGGCTATACACAGAACAAGGGTACGTGTGGCGACTCCACTCCGTCCGTTACCCGGTGGAATCCTCTAAGCCTCCGGGCTTTTCTGACTAGGACATGGAGTAGCAAAGCCAGATATCGGGGGCTGGTACCCCTTTTGCAGCAGGAGTCCCTCTGACTAGGCCAGAATAGTGAGGACAGGTGGCGTATGCCGCTCCGTCTGCATCCTCCTGGGATCCTTTTGCCTGTGGAGCTTGTCTCCTCTGCTCCCCTCCAGGCCTTTTTAGGTAGGGACCTTGACCGGGTAGAGACAGCCGTTAATTCTAGCCCGCTCCTCGCCTCAAGGCCGGAGAATGAGGACCGTGTATCTCCAATCAGCTGCAGGTTCCACCGGAAAGCCACGTTCAGTGATGAAGACCACAATCAAAGGACCTTGAACCTAAGATGGCCGTTGATTAAATATGATTGAATGAGTGTAACCTAAAATGCGTCATCCACCCTCACCCACTACATGGTTCCCCCTATCTTTTGGTTCCCCCCATCTCCTCTATCCCAGCTGGGGCAGCACTATGGTGCCTTAAAGCCCCCCTCAGGACAGGAGTGGTGTAGTGTTGAATGGATGGCTGAGTCCTGAGAGGTGCTCCACCCTTACCTCGAAGAGGAGATACCACACCTCGGTCTGAGGTGCAGTACCCCTGTGGCGACTGAACCCTCAGGGGCGCCACAGTACCCTATCAGGGATGTCAAACTCAAATACACAGAGGGCCAAAATTAAAAACTTGGTCAAAGTCGCTGGCCAACCTTGATATTTATTTAAAAAAATGTGTATAATTAAGGAAGTTTTTCATTATCATCTAATATGGAAACAGACTTAAATCGGTTGTCCCACAAAAAAAGTATATTTTAATTAATAAATCTTAAGAGACAGAACGGAGCATTGGGTATTTCCTCATGAGCAGGGGCGTACAAAGAAATCATGGCGTCCCATAGCAGAAGTTCCAATTTGGGGCCCACCCCCTCCCAAAAAAAACTTAATATTCAGTGGGGTCACAGAAGAGTATATCTCACACCCTTGCAACTCTTACAAAGTAATTTTCCTCCTACTGAAGCCCCTAGAGTGCAACTTCATTGCCCCTCATAAAGTATGATGCCAACAAAAGTACCCCCAAACACAATATGATACCCCCACAGTGAATTCCTCCACAGAACCCTCCACACGTATGGTATGATGACCCTATAAACTCACCCTCAACTCCCCTGGCAAAGTATGGTAACCCCAACACAGTGTGATGTCCCAACTATGATCCCCATAAAACCCTCTACACAGTATAATGGGCCCCACATAGTCCGTCATACAGTATAATGGGCCCCACATAGTCCTCCATTCAGAATAATGGCCCCACATAGTCCTCCATATGGCATTGCAGGCCAAATATAATAATCCTGAGCGCCAGATTTGGCCTGCGGGCCAGAGTTTGACATGTGTGCCCTAGATGAATGCCCTGACGAGGTGTAGTTTACAAAATCAATTCAATTCTCAGCGGTTTCCACTGTACTGGTAACTCAGGAACACAGCAAAAGTGACATTGTGCTGCCCCGACAGGGCCACTGCAGTCACGGTACTGGGGCACGGCGGTCTGAGTGCTGGTATGGTCCGACCGTGGGCGCGTGCCAGTCTTTATCAATTGTGGGGGGGTTAATAAAATAATAAAAAGGTTCATGACGCCAGTTGGGATGTTCGGCCTGGTATGGCCGGGCACTGATGAGGGCCCCTGGGAGTTTAGTGGTGATGAGCAGTGCCAGATGATTAACCCTTCCCAACCAGGGCTGGCTCCCAGGGGAGATGGAGCAGGAATGGCGAAAACGCTTAAAAAACGCTTGGTAATACGTGCCCCATGGTCCCCAATGATAATTCGCATGTGCTTTGCACATGCTGCGGAATTTTCCGCTGCAGATTATCATTGCGGAAAAATCCGCAGCATGTCCATTATTTTTGCGGAAACGCGGTGTAATTGCCACCATTGACTTGCATTGAATCGCATAATATCCGCATGACTACATGTGCACATGCGGATATTAAGCGATTCAATGTGCGGATGGTCCCCGGGTCTGGAGAAGAGGAGACTCTCCTCCAGACCCGGGTACCATAGTACCTGTAAGTAAAAAAATAATTTAAAATAAAAAAAACATTATACTTACCTTCTGATGGCCCCCGGTCTTCTGTACGGTGGTCCGGTGTCTAGGGCGGCTCGCGGTGGTGTAAAAGGACCTTCCATGACGTTATTTAGTCATGTGACAGGTCATGAGACCGGTGATGTCGGCGGTCGTGGGACCTGTCACATGACTAAATGACGTCATGGAAGGTCCTTTTACACCATCGTGAGCCACCGAGGAGCCAGGACGCACCGGAGAGAAGACCATCAGAAGGTGAGTGTAATGTTTTTTTTTTATTTTTTACCATTTTTATTCTTTTTTTAACTATTAACTTGGTCACACTATATAAATCCATGCTGGTTGTATGGATTTTTATAGTGTGACCAAGTTGTCAAGCACTTTTCCAAGCGCCTCCTCCCCTCTAAGGGATTGTGCACAAATTGCTGATTTGGCAGAAGTGTAAAATCCTCCAATAAGGGATCGAGTAACAATATATGTAGGTAATGAAAACAGCAGAGAACTTATCCCTCACCATTGCTGGCAATATATATGAATTATATTACACATGCAGGCATTTTGTGGCGCTATAGACACAGGCGCCACATTCCCCTTAGTGAAGAGTAGCACATCCTCGGGCTACTTAATAGCGGTATACAGTGTAGCCGCGCTGCGGCTGCTGCCAGCTATGTCCTGTGCCCTCTGTTAAAGGGCATGAATATTCAACCTCTCTCCACGCCCATGGACGCGGGGAGGGGGTGAATATTCATGCCCTTTAATGAGCGGGCACAGGAGCTAGCCGGCAGCAGCCTCAGCGCGGCTCCACTGTGTGCCGGCTATGAAGGAGAGTGAAGTCACTGCTCCCCGCGCACACAGACTCGGCGTGGGGAGCAGTGACTTCCGGCAGCTGATCTCTCCATGTGAGCCGCGCATGGCAGTGACGTCATGCGCGGCTCACATGGAGAGATCAGTGCAGGCCGACCGGACGCAGCGCTGGAGGAGAGAAGAGAGGCGAGTAGGAGTGTTTATTTTTTTTTTAATGTGCAGCCTGATGGGGATTAGGGGTGCCATGCATACTAGGACAGGGATTAGGGGTGCCATGCATACCAGGACAGGGATTAGGGGTGCCAAGCATACCAGGACAGGGATTAGGGGAGCCAAGCATACCAGGACAGGGATGAGGGGTGTCATGCATACCAGGACAGGGATGAGGGGTGCCATGCATACCAGGATAGGGATGATGGGTGCCATGCATACCAGGATAGGGATTAGGGGTGCCATGCATACCAGGACAGGGATGAGGGGTGCCATGCATACCAGGACAGGGATGAGGGGTGCCATGCATACCAGGATAGGGATTAGGGGATCCATGCATACCAGGACAGGGATGAGGGGTGCCATGCATACCAGGACAGGGATGAGGGGTGCCATGCATATCAGGACAGGGATGAGGGGTGGGTGCCATACATACCAGGATAAGGATGAGGGGTGCCATGCATACCAGGATGGAGGGATGCCAGGCATACCAGGATAGGGATGGGGACCACATATAAAAGGAAGGGGGCGGCATATATACCAGGAAGGGGGATATTGTCAGAATTGGGGGACATACCCCTATACCAGTGTCAGCAGAAGGTCCCCTCCCCCTTAAAAGTGCATCATGACCACATTTTTTGATTACATTTTTATTTTTTTATTTTCCTCCTCTAAAACCTAGGTGCGTCTTATGGTCCGGTGCGTCTTATAGTCCGAAAAATACGGTATATAAACAATCATATTAATCTGGTCGTGGATTACAGCCCAAAACCACTTCTGATCATCCCTGAGTGCAGCTGCGGGGGCACGCTGACCATAAAATAGAATTCACTGCACTGGCTGTTTGGAATGTCTCCTTGACAAAGGCATGATGTACCGAGCTCCTTTTAGTTCTTAAGTCCTTACAAGAGTTCTTGTAGTAAAAGAAAGTGTAATGGTTGCTGAAATCTCACATTAGTCCATGTGGGCACATCATCTTTTTCAACATTTTCATTAACGTTACATAAAGTATAGTTTAACATATATACAACTCAAATCTACTTATTGGTTTTCCTTGCTCTATCAATCATTCTTATAACGAGAAGGGGTCTGTCCCTGTGTACTATGCTGTGATTTGCGCAAAATAGGAAGGCTAAGCAACTTTCTACCACTCTTTGAACTTACCACCGGTATTGCAGGCTGACAGCTAGCAGAGGGCAAGTTTTCTGGTCTTTGAGCATGCAAAGCATCAGGGGCTGGTGTCAGCTGCTGCTCTCCTTCAGAAGGGTTTGGTGTTTCTGGTAAGGACCGTTATGGAAACAACATCACTGTGTCTACTACCGCATTGTCGACTTGCAGACAAGAATGGGGAAATTCACCTAGGATGGTGCGAATCTTTGTGTCAGTCTCTGGTATTTGCTGAGGAACTTCATTAGTTTCAACTCTTTCATGCAATTGGGCTGGACATATTTTTAGATTGTCTTGGGATAGAGTAGTACATGTTTTTCCGCAGTCTTTGGAGATGGTACACACTTTGCTGTTATCATGGTTAGATGGTAGAATAGTGTAAGGCTGGGCCTCCAATTGGTCATCCAACTTGTGGTTTCTTCTCTTTTTCTTCAACACTTGTTCACCTGGTAATAGGGCGGTTGCCAGCGCGTGCCGATTAAAGTCTCTAACCTGTCTTTGTCTAGCTTGGGCAAGACTCTGTTCTACACATTGCTGAACCTTTTGATACTGCAGTTGTCTTTCTGTGTTCCAATCCGTATCTAATTGGCTGGATATAGTTTCAGGAGTTAGGACTCCCATTTCCAGGTCAATGGGGAGTTTACCTGGCCGTGCACGCATCAGGTAGGCTGGGGCAAAGCCTGTGGAGCTGGTAGGGATATGATTGTACATTTCTATCAAATCAGGCAATTTCTCAGGCCATTGGTTCCTTTCTTCCAATGGTAAGATCTTTAATAAATTGATGACCAGATGGTTCAATTTTTCGCAAAGACCATTGCCTTGTGGGTGGTATGGCATGGTTCTGATCTTTTTACACCCGTATATGGAGCAAAATTCCTGGAAGACTTCTGCCTCGAAGGCTGGACCTCTGTCTGTCAGCACTTGATCTGAGTATCCATGGGGTCTACAGAAATAGTCTTGGAATGCCTTTGTAGCTGTTCTTGGTGTTTGGTCTTTCACTGGAACGGCCAATAGGAAGAGGGAATAATGGTCGACTATTGTTAGAGCATAGTTATACCCTGATCGGCTTGGAGATAGTTGCACATGGTCTAGGGCCACTAGCTCCAGAGGTTGCCTAGTGACGATGGGCTGCAAAGGGGCCTTTTGACTGGTGGGATTCTTCCTTCTAAGATTACATGGGCCGCACTCTCTGCACCACTCTTCAATGGACCGTCTCATGCCTATCTAGAAGAAGCGATCGCGGATGAGAACTTCTAGCTTTTTCCACCCAAAGTGTCCAGCTTGATTGTGATAAGCTTCTAGGACCATGGGCACATCTCTTCTTGGGACCGCAATCTGCCATACCAGGTCATGTGTACGTGGGTTAATGGCTCTTCGGACCAATTTGCCTTCATAAGTAAACAGCTTCTTTCTCTCTTTCCTCAACTGTTGGGCGTCTGCAGGTATATCGGGAGCTGGAGATGAATTTACTGCACCAATGAGTTCTTTGACAATGCATATAGCCGGGTCACTGCACTGTGTCTCTTCCCAACCATGGTGGGGTAGCGGATTAAGGGACACTTCTTGGATGGCTAGATTCCTCCCTGTTACACAGTTGGAGCCCTGGAAGATATCCTGGCTGTGGAATGCCGGCATCTCTATCTCCTCCAGGCCCGCCAGATCTTCTTCTAAGTCAGGAGGATTCGGCATGCGGGACAAGGCATCTGCGTTCGCATTTTTGACACCAGCTCTGTATTTAATGACAAACTCGTAGTTGGATAACTATCCATCTTTGTTCCAAGGCACCGAGCCTGGTGGTATCAAGATGTGTCAAGGGATTGTTGTCCATGTAGATGATGAATTTAGAAGAGGCCAAATAGTGTTTAAACCTCTCGGTCACTGCCCAAACGATCGCCAAGAATTCTAGTTTGAAGAAGCTATAATTGGCAGAGTTCCTCTCAGTAGGACAAAGCTTGCAACTCGCATAGGCAATGACTTTCTCTTTACCATGCTGTACTTGAGATAGGACAGCCCCTAGACCAGTGGTGTTAGCATCAGTGGGGAGGATAAATGGCTGATCATAGTCTGGATAAGCCAAAATTTCCTATCCGGTGAGTGCTTGCTTTAGGCTCTTGAATGACTCATCCAATCTAGCATCCCACTCTACCAGGGGACTCTTGTTCCTGGTCTTTGTGGACTGGCCCACTAGGAGGTCTTGTAGGGGGGCCACCAATTTAGTAAAGTTCTTAATAAAGCGTCTATAGTAGCCCACTAGCTCCAAGAATTGTCGGACCTCTCTGATGGTGGTGGGTACCTGCCAGTCTCTGATGACAGTCACTTTGTCTGGGTCTGATGCAACTCTTTCTGCGCCAACAACATGACCTAAGTACTGTACTTTGGGCTTCAGTAGATGCCATTTAGATGGCTTTACCTTTAAACCAAAGTTGGATAATGCCTCAAAGACCTCTGCCAGGTGTTGCAGGTGTTCTTCATAGGTCCTGGAATATACAATGACATCATCCAAGTACAGTAGCACCATCTCAAAGTTCTTATGTCGAAGGCAACACTCCATAAGTCTCTGGAATGTCCCGGGTGCATTACACAATCCAAAAGGCATACAGTTAAATTCACATAGCCCCATAGGAGTAGTAAAAGCAGTCTTTTCTCTGTCAGCCTCAGCCACAGGAACCTGCCAGTACCCGCTGGTTAGGTTTAGAGTGGAGAAGTGCCTAGCCGACTTTAACACTGCGAGAGACTTCTCTATGCTCGGTAGGGGGTAAGCATCTTTGTGGGTGATTTTGTTAACCTTTCTGTAATCTACGCACATGTGCATTGTGCCATCTTTTTTTCTAACTAACACAAGGGGAGCTGCCCAGGGGTGCAGCTGTCCGTGATTACCCCTGCTTGTTTCATTTCTTTTAGCATACTTTTTGCACACTGATAATGAGCAGGAGGTATGGGACGATACCTTTCTTTGATAGGTGGATGATCTGCGGTGAGGATATTATGTTGGATGACCTTTACCTGTCCAAAATCCAAGGGGTGCTTACTAAAAACCCACTCGTACTCCTGGACCACTCGATGCACTCTGTTTTTCTGATGTGAAGGAGTGGAGTCAATGCCAACATGCATCTTTTGAACCCAGTCCTCTAACGGAATTAAGGAGCCGTTGCCCTCCGTCGACTCAGACGGAGCCAAGGGTCCTGCAGCCTGAATATCATTGTTGCTGACTGTAAACAGTTTGGCTATGGTTGCCTAACGAGGCAAGCTTGCTTCCTCTTCACCACAGTTCAGGACATGTACCGGAACCCGGCCCTTTTTAACATCAACAATCCCCCTAGCTGTCAAAACAGTAGGTTGGCTATCCGAATAAACTGGTTCTAGCAGAGCCTGGTAATCCTGGCACCTGATACCTATGGCTGCTCTGCACCAGATGAGTGTCTCACTCCTGGGGGGAAGCATAATGGAGTTGGGATCGCTTACCCTTACGCTACCAATCTCTCCACCAGCTATCTCTACCTGCTGTTGCTGCACGAGAGCCTTGATTTCTTTATTGAGGGCATACTTCTCTTTGGAAGGGGCTGAATCTGCTATGTCTTGCAAAATGACGATGGCCTCACTTAAACAATTTTCTATCACATTTGTACCCAGGATTATGGTAGGAGTACACTCACCTCTTTCCACATCTACTACCACAAGGCCTTGAGATTTAAGCTCCACCCTCCCCACTTTAATGACAACCGCTTTGTACCCCACCTGTGTCAGTGGCTGACCATTACTTGCTATTAATGACAAGTCTCCATCAGGGCGTCGGATGAAATCAGCATCAGCCCAATATCTCTAGTACAGTGTGTGGGGCATTGTGGTTACCTGCGAACCAGTGTCCAGAAGATCGGTGAAGGGGATGCCGTCAATCACAACTGGTATAAATGGACGTCCGCCGACATACTTGTTTCTCCAGTTCGTTGGACCAGACTGTCTTACTCCCGGGGGTTGGTCCACTCCCTCAGGGGTCGCCCGTTTAAAGGACACTCTCTCTCGATATGACTAATCTTGTCGCATCGTCTGCAGATGGGTCATCCTGCTGGGTCAAATTGATCAGAAGATCTCCTGCCAGTGCGGGTAAACCATTGCTGCCCTAGTGGGATTCTCCTTTGCTGTTGCCATGGAAGATCATCCGGGCTGGAGGCTAATTGGATCCTCTCTGTGGGGGAAGAAGCATGTAGAGTCTGCACACTTTTACATAAAGCAGCCACACTCTTAGTCAGTTCCTGTACTTGTAGCCGTAAATCTGCAGAAGGATCATCAACTTTGGTCAGGGTATATTGTACCTCAGCCACTTGGGAGGAGGACACAGCCCCCTGATGGTACATAACTGCTGGGTGTTTAACTGGCTCACAGCAGACATAGATGGATTCTCATAATATATGGATTGATCTGTCCTTAAACTGAGCAAAGTCCATATCGGGGTTTTGCATCGACATCATGCGCAGCTGGGCCTTACTGGAATCAGACAAAAGGCCCTCAATGAACTGGTCTTTCAGCATTTTGCTTTCATCTTGTACACTGTCAAGGTCAATTCACCTGATGGCCCACAATGCCTCCTGCAAATTAAGTTCATAGTCTCTAACAGAGTCTTGTGACGCGCCCCCTGGGCCGTGGGGTACTCGGTGCCAGGCCAGTCGATGCAGGGGATGTCACAGGGCAGTGGCCCGGTCCGTGACCCAGGGCGGTCAATAAAAGGGGATTATAGTTTTTATAGTTTAATGCTCGTGACGCCACCTGTGGTATGCGGCTATATGGAGCTGCCGCTGCGGTGCAGATCCCTTGGAGCTGATGGTGACGCAGCAGAGTTGGTTCAGCTCTACACAGGTAGAGCTAAGCTCTAGGGCAGTGCAGTGATGATAAATGAGGTATATGTTGCTGTGCAGTGTAGTGCAGGGAATGGCGCAGATAATAATTCAAGGACACAGTGGGGTGCAGTCTTCAAGGTTTACTCACAGTTGTTCAAGACTCCAGGTTACCAAGGCCAGTGTGTAACCTCCCATGTCGTCCTGGGTTCACCAAGGAAGGGGTTCAGCAGCTCTCAGGTATTTCAGGAGTACTTAAACGGGACCCCGTTCTATGTGCCTTCCTCGGTCATCTTCCTACGCTGGCTCTCACCCTCCTGCCCTGCGCCTCACAATCAGTGTCCCAAGCCGGTAGCCTCGGATCTTGTCGGGTGACCTGCAGTCCCCTGGACCCTCTGTGGCCACCTTTTCGGCGATGTAATTGTGCTGGTTGGCAGCTGCACCTTGCAAGTACAGCAGCCTCTGGTTTCTAGCTGAGCCTTGTAGTTCTCTACTAGTTAGGGGCCGGTCACCTCTGCAGCCTGATCCCTCCACATCCTTGTAGATTCGGGCGCACGGGTGGCATCCGCACTTCCTGTGCCCCTGGGATCCCCTCTGTTCCTCTTGGAGCCTTCCCTCTGCTCCCATCCTCTTCCAGCCGTTCCTCCTGGGCCTCTCAACTCAGGCCCGCTCCTCTGAGCAGAGCTCCTACAGAGCTCCTGCTCCTACTACTTTTCCTCAGACTGAACTCTTTCTAGATGGTTCCCTGCTTTCTTATACTCCTACTGAAGTGCTCCCCTAAACTACTTCCTCCACCCACACCCACTACATGGTTCCACCCTCCAGCTAGGGACCAGGGACTGTGCTCTCCCTTAGGAGCAATCTCGCCCTTCCCTCTGAAGTGGAGTGTAATGGATGCAAGTGTGTGGGTCCTGGGCAGTACTCCCTCCTTACCTGAGAGTGGGGCACCACACCTCTGAATAAGATGCAGTACCTCTGTGGCTACTGAACCCGCAGGGGCGCCACACTTGTGCTTTCTGTCTGCAACTGAAAAATCGCATCTTTGTTTCTGAGGCAGTATGGGTATCAAAGGTATCTCTGAGTTTAACAAAAATGTCTTATACAGTCTTTTTATCAGTAGCTGGCCAAGATTTGACTTCTCTTTGACTTGTAAGTATGGTAACTTTCTGCTCTTCTGACATGGGCTAAAGTTCAAACAGGCTGCCCAGCTTCACTTTGAAGTCGCTTAAGGTGTGCGATTTGCCTGTGTACTGTGGCAGCCATGCAGCACCCGGTATATAAGGAATGGTTAGTGGCAATATGGGAGCTGCAGCTGCTGCGCCACTAGGGTTACTGCGACTAGACAATTCCCCACTTGTTAACCCCTGCAGGGGTGTGACTCACCGCTCCTGTTGATGCAGGTCTTTACTCCATTGATGCACTTTCCGATGGGTTCCTGGGTAGCCGGACCTTGAGCGGTGTGAGCTAGCAATGCTCCACCCACCGCGAGTCCCGCCACTGCACGCACAGCCGATCACCGGAACTCCCTTGCTGCTGCAGGGACTTGAAACAAAAAAACAGTTCCTTAGAAGAGTTAGGGTTCTTAGGCACACAGGATCCTGTTCATGACGCCAGGAAAGGGTCTGTGCCGCCCCGGCATGGCCTCTGCAGTCACAGCAGTGGTGCACAACGGTCCGAGTGCTGGTGTGACACTCGCAGCCCACCCTGGCAGATGGGGAACTCGGAGCCGGGTCAGATGTTAGGGGAGCAGTCGTGGCCTGGACCCGCTCCGTGCCCAGGGCCGTCACATGAAAGTAATGGGCTTATAGGTTTAATTGGTTCTTATCGACTACGCCACCTGTGGTACCTGGTGAAGGCCACCAGCGCTGCTGCAGTCCTCTGAGGCGTGATGTTGTGGCAGTCATAGTTGACACTACTCCCCACAGGCGGAGCAGGGCCTCAAGGCAGAGACGAGGATGGAGGGAGTTGTAGTGTAGGAGGTCTGGTGCTGCTTGATGCGGTGCAGTGCAGAAATAAAGAGTCCGGAGGCCATAGGGGTTGACTTCCAGGGTTTTTACTCACGGTGGAGAGTGCAGCTGAAAGGCCTCTCCCTGCTCCTCGCGGAGTTCTGCGGTCACCAGAGACGGGGGGGTCCGACAACCTCCGAGTAATTCAAGTGTTCAATCAGGACCCCGCACCAGAGTGTTCTTAGACTTCAGACCGAGTCCTTTCCTGTCTGTGTGTGTAGATAGGCCGGGTCTCCCTCTGGACTACGCTCAGAAAAAGGGTACGTGTGGCAGCGCCGCTCCTTCCGTTACCCGGTGGGATCCTCTGGGCCTGCCGGGCTTTCCTGACTAGGACATAGAGTAGCAAAGTCAGGTGTCAGGGGCCGGTACCCCTCTTGCAGCCGGAATCCCTCTGACTAGGCCAGAATAGCGAGGACAGGTGGCGTATACTGCTCCGTCTGCATCCCCCTGGGATCCTTTTGTGGTGGAGCTACACTCCTAAGCTCCAGGCCTTCTTGGGAATGGTCCTTGACCGGGTTGAGACTTCCGTTAACTCCAACCTGCCCCTCGACCCAAGGCCAGGGTATGAGGGCCGTGTCTCCATCCACTGCAGGTTCTCACAGAAGCCACGTTCAAGGATGGAGATCACAATCAAAGAACCAAGTGCCCAAGATGGCTGTTTATTAAATATGAAATATTAAGTGTAACTAAATGTACGTCCTCCACCCTCACCCACTAAATGGTTCCCCCTATCTCTTGGTTCCCAATTTCCCATTTTACCAGTAGGGGCAGCACAGTAGTGCCTACTAGCCCCCTCTGGTGGGAGAAGTGTGGTGTTGGATGTGGAGGTGGGGTCCTGACCATTGCACCGTTCTTACCTCGAAGGAGGAACACCACACTCCATTGAAGAGGTGCAGCATCCCTGTGGCGGTCGAACCCTCAGGGGCGCCACACTGGTATGGTCTGACCTGGGGCGCAACCAGTTGGGATGTTCGGCCTTATATGGCCGGGCACCTGGGAGTTTGGTGGTGATGAGCAGTGGCAGATGATTAACCCTTCCCAACCAGGGCTGGCTCCCAGGGGAGATGGAGCAGGAATGGCGCAGCAGGAAATAATCTGCTTGAGACAGGGTGATAACCAGTTTGTACCTTTTACTGGAATCAAGCACGCAGCTCTAACAGCTTCTGTACAGTTCACATACAGGGGTTAGGACTGGCCTGCATGGTGAGGGTTCAGTTTCTCTGCTGTGAGGTTGTGTAGCCTTCCTGCTGTTAATTTTACCTCTGTTAGACAATTCCTTGGATCCCCAGAGGTCCAAGGTAAACAGTTACTGGATCTGTGATACCTTCCAGCGAGCAGGCAACATGAATCCTGTCAGAACACTCACTTTCTATTTCAGCAGTGTCTCTGTGACTCCATGCGGTTGCTGAGCTCCCGGGAAAACACTTCACTGCTCGTTATATGAAGACCGAGCAGACTCACAGTTTAGCAAAGACTCTGGAATTCTCTGCGCTCTAGGTGCTGGACCCTGCCTTGTGCAGCTTAAACATGCAGAGAGCAGACTTCTCTCTCTTGCACAGTGAACTCCATGATTCTGCTTCTTCCTCACACACTACAAACTACCACTAAGCACCTCCTCCCCTCTAAGGGATTGTTCACAAATTGCTGATTTGGCAGAAGTGTAAAATCCTCCAATAAGGGATCGAGTAACAATATATGTAGGTGATAAAAACAGCAGAGAACTTATCCCTCACCATTGCTGGCAATATGTATGAATTATAATACACATGCAGGTATTATAGACATTATTCCAAAAAACCAATCCAGCAAAATCCAAACTCCAAAAGCCACTGCCCATACAACAGTTCAAGTTCACATATTGCTGAGGCCAAGAGAACCTGCCTAAGAAGGTAGGCAAAAGTGCTTGTGCAAGCGCATAGGAAACTCCCATGTAAGGATAGGCAAAATTAATTCATATCCAGTGAAAAATTACAGGTGGATCCAGCATTATATGTGCAGGTATATATATATATATATATATATATATATATATATATATATATATATATATATACAGTACAGACCAAAAGTTTGGACACACCTTCTCATTTAAAGATTTTTTTGTATTTTCATGACTATGAAAATTGTACATTCACACTGAAGGCATCAATACTATGAATTAACACATGCGGAATTATATACTTAACAAAAAAGTGTGAAACAACTGAAAATATGTCTTATATTCTAGGTTCTTCAAAGTAGCCACCTTTTGCTTTGATGACTGCTTTGCACACTCTTGGCATTCTCTTGATGAGCTTCAAGTGGTAGTCACCGGAAATGGTCTTCCAAAAATCTTGAAGGAGTTCCCAGAGATGCTTAGCACTTGTCGGCCCTTTTGCCTTCACTCTGCGGTCCAGCTCACCCCAAACCAGCTCGATTGGGTTCAGGTCTGGTGACTGTGGAGACCAGGTCATCTGGCATAGCACCCCATCACTCTTATTCTTGGTCAAATAGCCCTTACACAGCCTGGAGGTGTGTTTGGGGTCATTGTCCTCTTGAAAAATAAATGATGGTCCAACTAAACGCAAACCGGATGGAATAGCATGCCGCTGCAAGATGCTGTGGTAGCCATGCTGGTTCAGTATGCCTTCAATTTTGAATAAATCCCCAACAGTGTCACCAGCAAAGCACCCCCACACCATCACACCTCCTCCTCCATGCTTCACGGTGGGAACCAGGCATGTAGAGTCCATCTGTTCACCTTTTCTACGTCGCACAAAGACACGGTGGTTGGAACCAAAGATCTCAAATTTGGACTCATCAGACCAAAGCACAGATTTCCACTGGTCTAATGTCCATTCCTTGTGTTCTTTAGCCCAAACAAGTCTCTTCTGCTTGTTACCTGTCCTTAGCAGTGGTTTCCTAGCAGCTATTTTACCATGAAGGCCTGCTACACAAAGTCTCCTCTTAACAGTTGTTGTAGAGATGTGTCTGCTGCTAGAACTCTGTGTGGCATTGACCTGGTCTCTAATCTGAGCTGCTGTTAACCTGCGATTTCTGAGGCTGGTGACTCGGATAAACTTATCCTCAGAAGCAGAGGTGACTCTTGGTCTTCCTTTCCTGGGGCGGTCCTCATGTGAGCATGTTTCTTTGTAGCACTTGATGGTTTTTGCAACTGCACTTGGGGACACTTTCAAAGTTTTCCCAATTTTTCGGACTGACTGACCTTCATTTCTTAAAGTAATGATGGCCACTCATTTTTCTTTACTTAGCTGCTTTTTTCTTGCCATAATACAAATTCTAACAGTCTATTCAGTAGGACTATCAGCTGTGTATCCACCTGACTTCTGCACAACACAACTGATGGTCCCAACCCCATTTATAAGGCAAGAAATCCCACTTATTAAACCTGACAGGGCACACCTATGAAGTGAAAACCATTTCCAGTGACTACCTCTTGAAGCTCATCAAGAGAATGGCAAGAGTGTACAAAGCAGTCGTCAAAGCAAAAGGTGGCTACTTGAAGAACCAAGAATATAAGACATATTTTCAGTTGTTTCACACTTTTTTGTTAAGTATATAATTCCACATGTGTTAATTCATAGTTTTGATGCCTTCAGGAAGAGAATTGTGGACTTGCACAAGTCTGGCTCATCCTTGGGTACAATTTCAAGATACCTGAAGGTGCCACATTCATTTGTGCAAACAATTATACGCAAGTACAAACCAGATGGGAATGTCCAGCCATCATACCGCTCAGGAAGGAGACGGATTCTGTGTCCCAGAGATGAACGTGCTTTGGTCCGACATGAGCATATCAACCCAAGGACAAAAGCAAAAGACCTTGTGAGGATGATGACGGAAGCTGGTAAGATTGTGTCAATAACCACAGTGAAACAAGTACTGTATCAACATGGGCTGAAAGGCTACTCTGCCAGGAAGAAGCCATTACTCCAAAAGAAACATAAAAAAGCCAGATTAATGTTTGGAAATGCACACAGGAACAAAGACCTTAATTTTTGGAGACATGTCCTGTGAATGTACAATTTCCATAGTCATGAAAATACAGAAAAATCTTTAAATGAGAAGGTGTGTCCAAACTTTTGGTCTGTACTGTATATATATCTATATATCTATATATTGTGGTAGGTTGGCTCACTCAGCTACATATAGAATTAGACATAGGAACGCTGTCTCTTTTAATCTTCCACTGGTTTATTAAAGATACTGCATAAACCAGTGCAGGGTTAGCAAAATAAACACAGCCTTTCTGGCCTAACGAGAAAACAAAATATAATGTATGGCACAGTCTGTGTTGCTGCGGGGGTCTGCCCGCTCAGGAACCAACATGTAAAAGTTCAGCTTTCTTTAACACTAACATCCAGCTCTGGAACTTGCATCTCCAGGCACACCCACAGCATGAATGAGCCAGAGGGCTGTGTATTTATCCTCTGGATTCCACCCTGGGGTGGAGATATGTTGAACAGCCTCCCACCCACTCTACAGATGTTCAATCAACCCAGCCCTAAACATGGCTGATTAACCCCTCTCAGCACTTAGTGTGCTGGAGCATTTTTCTAAGTTCATATAACTGAAGCTGATAACCTCAGTGATACATATCTCCCCTACAGTACTTTGCCAGTGACATTGTCACTATATATACAGTAGAGACCAAAAGTTTGGACACACCTTCTCATTTAAAGATTTTTCTGTATTTTCATGACTATGAAAACTGTACATTCACACTGAAGGCATCAAAACTATGAATTAACACATGTGGAATTATATACTTAACAAAAAAGTGTGAAACAACTGAAAATATGTCTTATATTCTAGGTTCTTCAAAGTAGCCACCTTTTGCTTTGATGACTGCTTTGCACACTCTTGGCATTCTCTTGATGAGCTTCAAGTGGTAGTCACCGGAAATGGTCTTCCAACAATCTTGAAGGAGTTCCCAGAGATGCTTAGCACTTGTTGGCCCTTCTGCCATCACTCTGAGGTCCAACTCACCCCAAACCATTTCGATTGGGTTCAGGTCTGGTGACTGTGAAGGCCAGGTTATCTGGCGTAGCAGCCCATCACTCTCCTTCTTGGTCAAATAGCCCTCACACAGCCTGGAGGTGTGTTTGGGGTCATTGTCCTGTTGAAAAATAAATGATGGTCCAACTAAACGCAAACCGGATGGAATAACATGCCGCTGCAAGATGCTGTGGTAGCCATGCTCGTCCAGTATGCCTTCAGTTTTGAATAAATCCCCAACAGTGTCACCAGCAAAGCACCCCCACACCATCACACCTCCTCCTCCTTGCTTCACGGTGGGAACCAGGCATGTAGAGTCCATCCGTTTACCTTTTCTGCGTCGTACAAAGACACGGTGGTTGTAACCAAAGATCTCAAATTTGGACTCATCAGACCAAAGCACAGATTTCCACTGGTCTAATGTCCATTCCTTTTGTTCTTTAGCCCAAACAAGTCTCTTCTGTTTGTTGCCTGTCCTTAGCAGTGGTTTCCTAGCAGCTATTTTACCATGAAGGCCTGCTGCACAAAGTCTCCTCTTAACAGTTGTTGTAGAGATGTGTCTGTTGATAGAACTCTGTGTGGCATTGACCTGGTCTCTAATCTGAGCTGCTGTTAACCTGCGATTTCTAAGGCTGGTGACTCAGATAAACTTATCCTCAGAAGCAGAGGTGACTCTTGGTCTTCCTTTCCTGGGGCGGTCCTCATGTGAGCCAGTTTCTTTGTAGCGCTTGATGGTTTTTGCAACTGCACTTGGGGACACTTTCAAGTTTGCCCAATTTTTCAGACTGACTGACCTTCATTTCTTAAAGTAATGATGGCCACTAGTTTTTCTTTACTTAGCTGCTTTTTTCTTGCCATAATACAAATTCTAACAGTTAATTCAGTAGGACTATGAGCTGTGTATCCACCAGACTTCTGCACAACACAACTGATGGTCCCAACCCCATTTATAAGGCAAGAAATCCCACTTATTAAACCTGACAGGGCACACCTGTGAATTGAAAACCATTTCCCATGACTACCTTTTGAAGCTCATCAAGAGAATGCCAAGAGTGTGCAAAGCAGTCATCAAAGCAAAAGGTGGCTACTTTGAAGAACCTAGAATATAAGACATATTTTCAGTTGTTTCACACTTTTTTGTTAAGTATATAATTGCACATGTGTTAATTCATAGTTTTGATGCCTTCAGTGTGAATGTACAATTTTCATAGTCATGAAAATACAGAAAAATCTTTAAATGAGAAGCTGTGTCCAAACTTTTGGTCTGTACTGTATATATATGTATATATATATATATATATATATATATATATATGTATATATACAATTGAAACCAGGGAGGAAGTGGGGACCAAACCTCATTGTTGCGCACATTGGTGTTCACTGGAGCGGACAAGTAAAATAGCGCAGGGAGAAAAAAAAAGCGAATTCAGTTATAGGTGCATTGAGCATGTGACATGCAGGGGTGGGCAGGGGAGGGGGGGAATATTTAAATTAAACATATAGGTGGGCATTTCTTGGCGTCCTCCAGACACCAAGCCTAGAGAAACGGATTGAATAAAAAGAGATTTCTCTGCAATCAGACCTGTAATATAGGCCATACAGGTAAGTATAGATTCACATTTCTATAACCTGTATGGCCATATTAGAGGTCTGATAACTCCAAAGGAGTGACAGATTCCCTTTAAACTGAATGACTTGGGTCAAACATTTGGGATATCCTTTCTCAAACTGCTCACAATAGTTGGTCGGAATTTGGGCCCATTCCTCCTGACAAAACTGGTGTAATTGATCCAGGTTTGTAGGTTGCCTTCCTTGCACCTGCCTTTTCAGCTTTGCCCATACATTTTCAATAGGATTGAGATCAGCAGAGCTTTGTGACGGCCACTCCAAAACATTGACTTTGTTATCCTTAAGCCACTTTGTCTTATAGACTGTAAGCTTGAAAGAAGGGCCTTCACTCCTATTAATATCTGAGTTATGCTTATTCTGTAACGTCTTTTTGTCTGTTCAAGCCCACCTAAAATTGTAAAGTGCTGTGGAATATGTTGGTGCTATAAAAATAAAAATTATTATTATTATTATACAGTCATGGCCAAAAGTATTGAGAATGAGATAAATAGTAATTTTTCCAAAGTTTACTGCTTCATTTTTTGTAATGGCAATTTGCATATACTCCTGAATGTCAAAGAGTGATCAGCTTAACAGCTATTACTGTACTTGCAAAGTTAATATTTGCCCAGAAAATGAACTTTAACCCCCAAAACACATTTCAACATCATTGCAGTCCTGCCTTAAAAGGAGCAGCTAACATCGTTTTAGTGATTGATACATTAACACAGGTGTGGGTGTTGATGAGGACAGGGCTGGCGATCAATCAGTCATGATTAAGTAAGAATGACATCACTGGACACTTTAAAAGGAGGCTGGTTCTTGGTATCATTGTTTCTCTTCAGTTAACCATGGTTATCTCTAAAGAAACACGTGCAGCCATCATTGCACTGCACAAAAATGGCCTAACAGGGAAGAGTATCGCAGCTACAAAGATTGCACCTCAGTCAACAATCTATCGCATCATCAAGAACTTCAAGGAGAGAGCTTCCATTGTTGTCAAAAAGGCTCCAGGGCGCCCAAGAAAGACCAGCAAGTGCCAGGACCGTATCTTAAAACTGTTTCAGCTGCGGGATCGGACTACCAGCAGTGCCGAGCTTGCTCAGGAATGGCAGCAGGCTGGTGTGAGTGCTTCTGCACGCACTGTGAGGCGGAGACTCTTTGAGCAAGGGCTGGATTCAAGGAGGGCAGCAAAGAAGTCACTTCTCTCCAGAAAAAACATCAGGGACCGACTGATATTCTGCAAAAGGTACAGGGAGTGGACTGCTGAGGACTGGGGCAAAGTCATTTTCTCTGATGAATCCCCTTTTCGATTGTTTGGGACATCTGGAAAACAGCTTATTCGGAGAAGAAGAGGTGAGCGCTACCACCAGTCTTGTCTCATGCCAACTGTAAAGCATCCTGAAACCATTCATGTGTGGGGTTGCTTCTCAGCCAAGGGAATCGGCTCACTCACAGTCTTGCCTAAAAACACAGCCATGAATAAAGAATGGTACCAGAATGTCCTCCACGAGCAACTTCTCCCAACCGTCCAAGAGCAGTTTGGCGCCCAACAATGCCTTTTCCAGCATGATGGAGCACCTTGCCATAAAGCAAAGGTGATAACTAAATGGCTCATGGAACAAAACATAGAGATTTTGGGTCCATGGCCTGGAAACTCCCCAGATCTTAATCCCATTGAGAACTTGTGGTCAATCATCAAGAGACGGGTGGACAAACAAAAACCAACAAATTCTGGCAAAATGCA
Source organism: Phyllobates terribilis (assembly GCF_046119375.1). Classification (NCBI taxonomy): domain Eukaryota; kingdom Metazoa; phylum Chordata; class Amphibia; order Anura; family Dendrobatidae; genus Phyllobates; species Phyllobates terribilis. Next base: position 150,488,506 of record NW_027362762.1, read on the forward strand.
AGCATTGATTATGCAAGAATGGACTGCTATCAGTCAGGATTTGGTCCAAAAGTTGATTGAGAGCATGCCAGGGAGAATTACAGAGGTCTTGAAGAAGAAGGGGCAACACTGCAAATATTGACTTGCTGCATTAACTCATTCTAACTGTCAATATAACCTATTGGTACTCATAATATGATTGCAATTATATTTCTGCATGTGATATAAACATCAGACAAACACTAATAAAAACCAGAGGCCAGCAGATCATGTGAAAATATAATTTTGGTGTCATTCTCAAAACTTTTGGCCATGACTGTATTACCATTTTGGCAGTATGCTTCGAGTCATTGTCCATTTGGAAGACCCATTTCCGCCCAATCTTTAACTTCTTGGCTGATGTCTTGAGATGTTGCTTCAGTATTGCCACATAATCTTCTTTTCTCATTATGCCATCTATTTTGTGAAGTGCACCAGTCTGTCCTGCAGCAAAACAAACCCACAACATGATGGTGCCACCCCCATGTTTCACAGTTGGGATGGTGTTCTTAGGCTTCCAAGCTTCTCCCTTTTTCCTCCAAACATAACAATGGTCATTATGTCCAAAAAGTTCAATTTCAGTTTCATCAGACCACAGGACATGTCTCCAAAAATTAAGGTCTTTGTTTCTGTGTGCATTTACAAACATTAATCTGGCTTTTTTATGTTTCTTTTGGAGTAATGGCTTATTCCTGGCAGAGTGGCCTTTCAGCCCATGTTGATACAGTACTTGTTTCACTGTGGTTATTGACACAATCTTACCAGCTTCCGTCATCATCCTCACAAGGTCTTTTGCTTTTGTCCTTGGGTTGATATGCTCATGTCGGACCAAAGCATGTTCATCTCTGGGACACAGAATCCTTCTCCTTCCTGAGCGGTATGATGGCTGGACATTCCCATCTGCTTTGTACTTGCATATAATTGTTTGTCCAAATGAATGAGGCACCTTCAGGTATCTTGAAATTGTACCCAAGGATGAGCCAAACTTGTGCAAGTCCACAATTATCTTCCTGATATCTTGACTGATTTCCTTAGACTTTCCCATGATGCTACAAAAAGAAGCAGTGTGTTTCACTAATTAGCTCAGATGTTGCCAAAAATCAGAAGCTTCCAAAGACATGACATCATCATATGGGCAGTCCAGAATTGTTTAAAGGCATAGCAATCTTAGTGAATGTAAACTTTTGACTTTGCAGTAAGTAATAAAAATGCCTTAAAACATTCTCCGTCTCCTTTTTCTGACATTTGGCAAATATTAAAAATGATGGTAATCCTAATTGACCTAAAATGGGAAAGGTTTATTCTGATTTCATGTCAGATATTGAGGAAAACATGCATATGTGTCTTTTTATATAGTGTATGTAAACTTCTGGTTTCAACTGTATGTACAGTATAATATTTATATATAGTCATAGATGTATACATTTTATATACAGTAAATAAATAGTATATGGGCATAAATCCATACCTGTGGGATCTCTGGTTACTCTCCCCTTGTCTTTACATTGTATTGATTCATTTCACTGCTTTTAATATGTTTTTATTAATGTTTTCTTAGTAAAGTTTGTGACTTTTCATTGGTTGATCGTTATCATGCTTTATCTGTAGGTTATTTACAGTATGTACTTAATGCATGACGAAAAAAGTAATCACGGCCCTAGTGTGGCTGGTGCCCAAGAAGGATTCTATCCCATACTAATCTTGGAGAAAACTTGGAACTCAGGTAAATGATGGGAGAAGATAATTTTATTGTGTACATGCAATCCAAAATAAAGATGATATTTCGGTCACACAATGACCTTCATCAGTTAGACAGTTTGCTGTATGTATAAGGATACAGGTAACAATGAATGCTTTGGATGAGCAGTATGTGCTGCGGCGGTGAATGGCGTTCTAATGCATGAGACCTAATATAGATGATTTTTGGACTATATTGCCGGTGTTAAGCTAGGGATAAGACAAATATTGAATGTTTTATGAAATAAAGCACCCTGATTCACGGAATCTAATAACATTTTAGCCTTAAAAATAAAACTATAACTTTGTGTCACTTTTCAAATGGAAGAAACTATTGCTTTAACCCTTTATCGACATATGACGTACTGATACGTCATATGCCGGCTCCCGGAATTTGATATGGCTTTGCAAGCTGAGCCCACATCTTTCCTGACAGATGATGACTGTGATATTCAGCCATCATCTGCCTCTAACAGCCACAGGTGGAGTGGAGCCCACAACTGTTAAACTATTAAATTCCACTGTCGGTATATGACAACAGCATTTACAGCGTGTCAGCAAGGGGGGCGCATCATTCTGTGGGTCCATCGCCACGCCTGTGACGTGTTCGCGGGGCGCCAATGGGTTGCCATGACGGCCAGGGGTCTGGTGAAGACCCCTGTGCCTGGCATGATGGTTCTCTTGTGAAAGTCAGCCCGTGGCTGGTGTTTATAGGAGACCGAGATTTTTGCTATATGCAGCAATACTGTTAAAAAGAATTATGCAAATGCTTTGGGATCACTATATGAGAAAGCTTTATTACATATAACAAAATAAGATGACAAGACACAAATGTTAAAAACATTTAAAAAAGCCAATCGGCCATAAACATATATACAAAGGGAAAGTCTATAAGACAAACACCAATTCTCATCTGCCAAATAAAGAATTATAACATAAGTACCCAAAGAGAGACTGTCAAGCGCAATGATACCATGATAAATGGAGAAAATACATAAGAAACACGTGTAAAAATGAAGATCAGTAATAATAGTGTAATTTAGATAAAGAAAAACACAAACTATGTAAGGTAGTCAGAAACAAAGCACTAATACAAATGCTTGGTCCCATAACTGACCATGAATGTGCACCCAAGCAAAACAAAGAGACTATTGATGATAAATATGAAGGGTAAAACCTTGGATAGGCACAGAGTATGATGAGGAACAAAGACCCCATGCATATCGCCACACGCCACACCACTTGTGGCTTCCTCAGGGGTAAAAGTAAATGAAAAGGCCAAATAGTGTCACTTATATACACATAAATAATTAGATTAAATTAAATAATAATAATAATTTATATTTCTATAGGGCCAACATATTCCGCAGCACTTTGCATTTCAGAAAGGACTTGAACAAACATGACATGGTATGGCCGATTGGCGCCTAACCTTTTCTTTACAACTATTTCAAATTCCTTAACTCTCATTTTTCTCAGAAATCAATCACAAGAAACGTATTCTTTTAAGATAAAATTGGCCACAGCAGCCATTTATTTAACAAATAATACAATAACAAATAACCATTGTTAATTACCATGAAAAAAGAGGAAGGTCCTTGGAGCTACCAAAATCTAACACACCTTCAGCAATTATTTTAACTTATAACTTATCTTTTTTACCCTCAGCCGTGAAACCCAAGCTCGAGGGCACCACACCACATTCAGTGGTGAAATTAACACCAACCACGGGCTCCCAGGGTCCACCCCCGTCCCGTGTCCCACTAAGTGTCAGATCATCCATTATAAATTCCATCCTGAAGGGGAACCCTCCATCTGATTACCCCCAAACCAAATTTAAACACCAACTCCAAGGACCCCCCACACCGCCACTGCAAGCGCACTCTGACACTTCAAGTGCGTGCGCCACCCGCCAACATCAAAGACTGTTCTATCCCTTCTTGAATGGCTAGTGCCCAAATATCTATTCCCACAGCATTTAAGTGTACACCACCCTGCATCCAAAAATTTCCTTCACCTGTTTCCAAGTCACGATGATGTACGCTTATGCCTCCGTTCCATACTGCGAAACTTGACATAGCCCTATTTAACTTAACCCTAGCCCTATTAACCCCATCTATTGATCTAGCTGCCTGCCAAACTTTTCTGTGCACTATTTCAGACCAGACTACTAAAGTTTTTGGAAATTCCGACCATAATCTCAAAAGTTCAAAACGTATGTCTTTTATTAATTCCCTCACGGCCCTCATCTCCAAATCATTGCCTCCAACGTGTAAAACTAATACGTCAGGCATTCTGTCCAGCCGTGCAGCTTTATGCAGCTCCGCTAACACCCGACTCCACACCATACCTCTGAATCCAAGCCATCTAACTATCAGCTCTTCTTTGCGAAAACCTAGCAATCTTCAGTCTGGTCTGACATCCATCCCTTTTGCTCCCCAATGCACAAAAGAATGTCCAATCTGAATTCTTTAAACCTACATACAGCAAACATTCTATTCCTGTCCCCCACCACGTCACCCCAATACGATAACCAGCTCTCCCATACTCGCCATGCCGAATTATATGCTTCCCATGTACTGTCCGCAGCAGAACGCTTTATTAATCTGCTTGCTCTTCGGTAACCAGCCTCCACAGGTGTAAGAGACACTCCAACCCGATTCCTGAGCCTCCGGAGCCATTTCTCAAAAACGGTCCCACTGAAAATGAAACAAAGAGTCGGCAATACAATTCTTTCCACCTGGCACAAGAAGTGCTACATTCCATGCATTCAGTTTCAAACAACGCAGGACCAACTCCCTAAGCAATCTTATCACTGGTGGGGAAGAGGCCATAAGATTGTTGATAATCAAAATCACCGACATATTGTCACAATGAAACCTAATTTTACGATTTTTGAATGCCTTGCCCCGTATACTGTAGATACTGCCACCAGAATCGGAAAAAATTCCAACAATGCCAAATTCCTAAGGAAACCCATCTCCTTCTAACCATCTGGCCAAACCCCTGCACACCATTGACCTTGCAATATGCTTCAGAACCTGCACTCTCCACCGCATCAGTGTAAATTTCACAATCAAAATTCTCCTGTACCTTCTGATGAATGATTGATCGACCATTATACTGCTTCAAAAACCGGTTCCAAACCTTCAAATCATCCTTGTGTTCCTTTTTCAATTGCACATAGTGATTTGGTGACTTTATTCCTACTGTCGCCACAGCTAACCTTCGACAGAAAACCCTGCCCATAGGTATAATTCTGCATGCGAAGTTCAGTTTTCCCAGTACTGACTGTAACTCTTTCAATTTCACCTTACGCAACTGCTGCACCCTCTCATCCTCCATATGCAAATCCACTAATTTGTCCTCTGGTAAACGACATTCCATTAACTTAGTATCAATCAAAATTCCCAAAAAACTCAACTGGGTGCAAGGTCCCTCCGACTTTCCCCTTGTCAATTGGACTCCGAAAAGCTTTGCCACCCATTCCATAGTGACTAACAAATTGTTACAAACTGCCGAATCTGAAGGGCCCATAAACAAAAAGCCGTCCAAACAATAAATTACTGAATGAATGGCGGAAACATCCCTCACCACCCATTCCAAGAAAGAACTGAAAGTCTCAAACAGCGAACAAGAAATTGTGCAACCCATTGGCAAACATCTATCGACAAAGTACCCCCCCTTTATTAAAACAAGCCAGGAACCGAATACTTTCTGGATGAACCAGCAACAACCGAAATGCAGATTCAATGTCCGTTTTTGCTAACAATGTGCCATGCCCGTAACGCCTAACCCATTTAACTGCCTCATCAAATGATGTATATACCATTGAACATAATTCAGGGTTGATCCCATCATATACCGATGCACCTTTTGGATATGAAAGGTGTTGGATGAGGTAAAAAAATTTCGGCTCTTGATTATGAACCAAACCCAGCTGAGAAACAACTAAATTTTCTAATGGGGGTGCCGAAAAAGGGCCTGCCATACGCTCGAGCCGGACCTCTTTATCAATTTTTTCTGACACTACCTCTGGGATTTTTTGTAAAGGCGACCTCAAATTTTTTAGCGAAAACGGAACTTGATGGCTAGGAGGAGGGATCCTAAAACCATCCTGAAATTCATTAGTAATGACAACAGCCCCATCCCTATCAGGTAATCTATTTAGAAAGGGGGCCATCACGTGAAGATTCACCGGACTCTCCCTCTTGGCTATTATTGGTGCACCCTTTCCCTTTCCTTTTTAAAACATCGATTCGCCCCGTGTGATGTTCCATTACAATGCGAGCACACATGCTTGAATTTACAACTGGTTCCATACTTGCACTGCCCCTCATTGAATTGCCAACAAGCTCCAAGTTTGTCTTTTGATCCCTGTGTACCGTGACCACCAGTACTTCCAAATCCTGACTAACCACCCCCCCTTCTCAAGAAAGGACTGTCCATATCTATATGCCGCCATCACTTTCAACCACAGACCAATATTCTTTTGGTCCCATCTAATACTAGGACTCACCGCCTTCCTTTGACAAAATTGCTCATCATAACGGAGCTACGCTTACCCCCCAAAAGTCCTATGTGCCTCCCGAATGAAATCCATGTAGCCATGTAGCAAAAAAGGGGGGAGAAATTTTCAGGAGCTTTTTCCCCTATTACTCTTGCCAAAATCGCAAACGCCTGCAACCAATTTATGAACGTCTGCAGAATGAGACGCCATCTCCTTTTTTCCTCCTCCTCCTTTTTGCTGTCATCCTTTTTTCTTTTATCAAGAATAAATTTTTCTAGAGGTAAAAGCGAAAATATCTCTACATAGTCATCCTTCCATATTTTTTTCTTTACCTCTTTGTTTAAATGCGCCCCCAATGGCCCTTCAAAGCAAACATAAACCTCCCCTTTTGCCCTATCATCTAATTTAATCGCCTCTGACGTTTCCTTTTCTGTTTGCACCGACACAGAGACTCCTCCCATACCTGACTCACTACCATGATTAATACTCGCTCCGACACTACCTCTACCCTCCAAATTATTCCTTGCCCCTACCCATGCTGCCGTAGGTGATACTGCATTCTCCAAAACTGATCTCCCTTCCAAACGTACTGAAAGTTCTCTTACATTGCCTAATAATTCCCTCACCCCTGAAACTTCCATGTTTTCTCCTCCTCCCGCCAACACAACCGCCATCCCTGATGCCTGCCCCATTGAACACCCATCTGCTAAACTTGCATGTTGTGGTGAACAAAACATAGAGACATACTCACAAAGCTGCGCGGGTGCTGTGAGCCCTCGAGCTGTAGCTCCAAAATCCTGCCAATCACTTGTCCCCGCCCTTGATCCAAAAGTTTTGTGCCTGCTACTTTCATCCATCCGGCCACCTCGGTTGAGGCCTGGGTCACTTGAAATCCTCGTGTCACCAAATCGCCACCAGAGCCAGCCGACTGCTGCCATCCTCTAATAGTGCCATGGTGCTGCTGATTGTTCCCCACACTGCTGCCTGTATTCTTGCTATGATGCAAGTTTACCCTGCTCTGCGGTGCCCCTGGCAGGCCCTGTGGCCATATCCACTGTCCCAAGGCCCCTGCTTTACCCGCACCTGCTGGCCTGTGTGCACTGTCCTTTCCTTCGCCTCCTGCTCTGTGGCCCAATCTGACCGCTGCTCCCCTGCGTCCTCTGGCTCTGGCTCCGTAGTCATGAGCGGGCACTGTGACAGGTACATCACTTCCTGTCACCTGGCAGGAAGAGGCCTGACGCCATATGCGCGCCGTGGCCTACTTCCTGCTGCAGCCACAGGCAGGCCATTAGGATTGCTCCTGGGCCAAGGGGGCGCCTCGCGGTGGCTAAGTTCAAACGCCCGCCACCCAGAGGTTCCCTGGAGGGGCTCCTAAGCCTTTGCCTGGAGCGAAGGGTATTCTCTGGGCTCAGTCTCTCCAGCAGCCTTGCCCTCCGCGACTGCCAGTGAACCCCTCATGTTCTTCCGACTGCGGCACTGCAACACCCAGCAAGCCTGCAACCTGCTCCTCCAGCCACGCTTTGCCCCTGGTGCTGGCCGCCATCTGCAACCTTCCCAATAAAGCCTCTATATTTGACATCACAAAGGTAAAAATTATTGGGGATTGTAATGGGGATTTCTGAGGTGAACTCTCCTCAGCAGGGATCCCTAAAATGGCCTCTTTCCATAACCACTCCCCTTTTATTTCAAATTTAAACCCCACAACCATTCCCTATCTATTCCTGCTCCGGGGCCAACCCTGACCTGTGGGTCTCCACTAAACTTGTTCAGTTCCACCCCCTTTCTATAATGACATTACAGAATGATACATAACTCAACAAATACCAGAAGGAGTGAGGGCCCTGCTCGCAAGCTACAATCTATAAATATTTACTAAGTAATTAAGTAAAGTTAAAATTAATTACCACATGGGAGGGAGCAGGGGCAGCCCAATGGATCAAAACGGAGTCCGGAAATGATAATTATGCGTGCACCGGGATGTATTCTGTGCGTGCGCAAATAAGTAAGGTCAATCAAGTTAATTTTGATAAGAAAGTTTCAAAGGTTGACAGTGTACAGGAACAAACAGCCCGCACAGAAAGGGTCCCAAAACATGGCACTGTTCTCCTTGCTTAGTGCGGCACACAGAGACACACAATGCAAAGATTGAGTCAACTTCTCTCCTATTTATCTGGTTTCAAGTCTGATTTTGATATTGCCCACGCCTGTTACTTGCCACAGGTGAGTTTGAACAAGCATCACATGCTTGAAACAAAGTTGTTTACCCACAATTTTGGAAAGGTGCCAACAATTTTGTCCCTCCCAATTTGGGGGTTTTGTGTGAAATTATGTCCAATTTGCCTTTTTCTTTCTCTGATTTTTTGTGTTGTTCCAATACACACAAATGAAGTAAACGTGTATAATAAAACATGTGTACTTGAAATAATTTTCTGGGAGAACTACATCATTTTCTGGAACAATTTCAAGGGTGCCAACACTTTAGGCCATGACTGTATATATATATGATTGATGAAAGGTTGCAACGCAGGATAGTCCGGATGGTGGATAAGCAGCCCGAATCAAGTTCCAAAGAAATTCAAGCTGTCCTGCAGGTTCAGGGTGCATCAGTGTTAGCATGAACTATCCGTCAACATTTGAATGAAATTAAAAGCTATGGCAGGAGGCCCAGGAGCACCCCATTGCTGACACAGAAACATAAAAAAGCTAGACTGCACCCACAGTCAAATATGGTGGAGGATCAAAGATGTTTTGAGGTTGTTTTGATGTCTCTGGCGCATGGTTTCTTGACTGTGTGCAAGGCATCATGAAATTTGAAGATTGCCAGAGGATTTTGGGTCGCAAGGTTGTGCCCAGTGTCAAAGTTGGGTTTGCGTCCTAAGTCATGGGTCTTCCAGCAGGAAATATACTGCCAGAAGCACTTAGAAATGGATGGAAACAAAGCTCAGGAGAGTTCTTAAGTGGCCAACCAAGTGTTCAGATGTAAATCCAATTGAACACCTGTGGAGAGATCTGCTGTTGGGAGAAGGCAGTCTTCAAATATGAGAGACCTGAAGAAGTTTGAAAAACAAAAAACAAGAGTGGTCCAAACTTCCAGTTGAGAGGTGCTATATCAGACAGCGCAGCAGGTTGCAGTTGGTGTTTGCATGCAGTTCCTGTCAAGGTGTTTTGTTGCTTATCCCTCCCATTACTGACCCGTCTTGTCTTCTTGTCCTGTCTGTTCTCAGCATTCCTGACCTCGGCTACGTGTCCGAAATCTGTGCTGCCTCCCTCGACCTCAGACCATCTAACTACACTTCTCTCTCGCCCCTCTATACCTTGTATACCTGCTCTGGGTCAGTTGCTGCAGTCCCGAAGTCTGCCTGGGAGCGGTACCTGGTGCCAAACCTATCCTCACCATCAGAGGCCCTAGTGATGACCCAGTAGACACTTAGTTACACCCCTCCAGGGTAAGTCCAGCCCGTGGCACAGTGGATCCAGTTCCATCAGCGTTACAAATAGTAATACATCTATATAAATTTATCATCAAGTTGACAGACAAGTGAATCGACAGGATTTGGCGATGGAACTGTGAGAAAGAAAGAAAGAAAATTGAGTGAGGAAGAAACATAACAAACAAACACAAACCGTCACATGAAAAAGAGCAGTGTCACAAATTTTCCAAGTACTGGTAAGTCTAACCCTTTTGAGTATGTGCCTGGTAAGATGAGTACTAGTTCTAAGTCCACATAGGAGAAAGATAACCGAGGGGTCTCTCATATTGGTCTTCTATTTTTTATAAAAACCTGTAAAAAGTAATTATTCATTGAAACCATGTGGAGCAATACTGTTGAAATTGCAGGTCGACATGGACTCACAATGCAAAAGCTCACTTGTTGCATTAACCCCTCTAATAATGGTATGAAGTTGCCTAAGGGGTGCATGCGTGTGGGGTAGTTGCACGCGTCTTCTTCCGCAAAGTGTCTTCGGCGATAAGTGGCAGTTATTTCAGAGGCCATGTTTGACATGCAGAAGTAGTGCTGTTGCAGAGTGTGACATGCAGAAGTAGTGCTGTTGCTTTAAAAGCATTCAGCAACTATTAGAAGTAACACAAGCACATGAGACAGGAAGAGTTGTTCTCCAGAAGCATCCAGCAACTAGAGGGGTTAACACAGTCACAGGAGAAGGGGAGTGTTTTAGCAGAGCCCCAGGGGGATTGTGGGGAAGTTGTTTACTGTCTGGCTGGAGCCGAAGTGAAAGGTAGTGTGTGTGTTCTGTATCTCACAGAAGCGCCCCTGCAAGTGAAAAGGATTGAAGTCAGGAGTGAAGCTAAGCACAGGTCAGGTAAAGTTCCTGAACTAACAGTGCAGAGTATTGTCAGGCAGAAAGATAAAGACTGGAAGAAATGGTGTCACAGGGATCATCTCCCTCAGCAAACCCTCCCCCCTCCTCCATTTCACTGTGCTGTAAAGAATGCTGTGTTCATTAATGTGCCTTTGCATTAGAACTGTGCTGTCCTGTACTACTGGGGAGACTGTGAACTGCTGTGCTGCTAAGGAAACTGTACTGTTTGTCACTGGAGCCCATTGCTCATAAGACTTAACTTGCATTGGCTGTATGGCTTCTTATTAAATGCTACTGTTCTACCGTTTATGAGGACTCTTGTCAAGTGTGTCTGGTCAGTGAAACAACCTACATGTCTGTGCCTTAGGGTCAACACCGCTGTGTGCCTGACAGAAGCTGCAGCACATGGTCTATGGTCGCCCTGAGTAATGGTTCCCCCAGGATTCCAAAGAATTCATGTAACCTGTCTCGCCCCTATCTGAACCTAGCGGCGTGCGTGTAACACATGGACTAACACTCATCTTCTCTCTTTACACAGGTACAATCTCTGCTTGCTGAAAAATTCCTCAGCTTGCTGTATATGTCATCTATTACTCTGCTTCCCGGAAACAACTTACTCGTACAATCTCTGCTTCTTGCAAAGTCCCCCGTACTCTGGAACTCTCGACACCAACACATCAGATTCTCACCTACCGTGTAAACCTTCAAAAGGAACCTGAAGACCTACCTCTTCCAACAAGCCTACAACCTGCAGTAACCCGCTCCACCATACCGCTGCACGACCAGCTCTACCCCGACCTACTGTATCCTCACCCATCCCTTGTAGATTGTGAGCCCTCACGGGCAGGGTCCTCTCTCCTCCTGTACCAGTCATTGACTTGCATTGTTCAAGATTATTGTAATAATTTTTGCTATGTATACCCCCTTTTCACATGTAAAGTGCCAGGGAATAAATGGTGCTATAATAATAAATAATAATATCAACCCCCATAACCTGAAGCACATCTGTGCATCTACCACGTACATTCAAAAAATGAGCTGCCAAGGGATGTCAGAATTCCAGTTGTCCTTCTACAGTTTGACTACTAGTGGCTGATATTGTTCGCCTTAATAATTGTGCTGCAATCCCACTCCTTACCACTGGAGGCTGCTGTTGTGTTCTGCAATTGCCCTTTACTAAGATGGCAGATTCTGAATCTGTGGGATTCATCTTGTTTACTGTCTGGGCCTACTAAAAGCCACATGGATCTCTCACCCATTGCTTGAGTATTGTGTCTAGCTGTTAGCCTAGTTTCCAGTCTCCAGCTCCTGAATATTCTTACCGAGACTGTTCTTATTTATCTGTGGATTGTTTCCTACAACTCCTTTTGCTAACTGCAAAAACTTCTACTACCGCTTGCTTTTCCTGCTCATGCTCCTTCAGCCACTGGTTTCCAGCAGTAGTACGTGTAGCATCGACATCTCTGCCTCCTGCCGGGCAGAGACGCCGTTCCCCTCACCGCCGCGGCCCAGGTCCGGCGTCTTCCTGCTGTCTTGCTGCTGTGGCGCGCATCACGCGCAGCTTCCCGGGCACTGTGCTTATGGCGCGCGCACTCCCTCGCTCTTAAAGGGGCCGTGCACGCCATCCTATAGAGTCCCCGGTCAATAGCCAGAGGACTTCCCCTATATAAGGCACCTCCTCCAAAATGGAGGTGCCTGTGCAAGGTTGTTGTTCCGTGTGCTAAACACTTTCCCCGGCCCTCAGGTCCCGCTGCCTGTCAGTCCTGCCTGCCAGTCTGTCTGTCAGTCCAGCCCGCCAGCCTGTCTAACAGTTCTGTCCCCCAGTCTGTCTACAGTTGTGCCCGCCAACCAGCTTACCTGGAGCACTTGTCTGTTATCTGTTGTGCCCGCCAGCCAGCCTACCTGAAACACCTGCCTGTAACCTGCCGTTCCTGCCAGTCTGCCTACCTGGAGCACCTGCCTGTTACCAGTCGTGCACGCCAGCCAGCCTACCCGTAGCACCTGCCAGTTACCTGCCATGCCCGCCTGCTTGCCTACCCGGAGCACCCGTCTGGCTAACTGCCGAACCAGTCTGCTTATCTAGCCAGTAGGAAAAGAAAATCCCGGCACTCACGTGTTGATAATCAGTTGATTTATTCCACAACTCACACAAGACATTTCAGCCTGTCCAAGGCTTTTTTCAATTGAAAAAAGCCTTCCTGCCGTGCTCATCCGCTGTACCAGTCAGTTCCTGCCATCCGACCCATGGGAGTCACCTGCTCTCACACAAGGTCGGTCCCAGAATGGCACCTGGTCCACCTGCCCGGTTCCTCCCTGGTTCACAGAGTCGCCGTGTGACCTTGGTCGGGCCGAGTAGGCACTTAGCCACGCCCCTATGGTCCCTCCTTGCACCGAAGCACAGAGGTTCCACCACCCAGACCCGTAACACTACGCCAGTATCGTAATAGGATACTCAAGCCTTCATCATGGATGAGGGAAATTTGGAGGTTCGTGTAAATAAGATGAACTGTTTGCTTATCAACATTTATGCAGATATGCAAACATTAGAACAAAATACATGGCATTTTCAACTCAGGCATCTCATAATTGTAGCGTTCCCCGGCTGTGACTGGCCGTACGTCTGGTCTTGTCAATCTTGTTCAATCGGAGATGAAGGGGCGCGGAAAAGTAATTTTATGCACGCCTTTGTGACACAGTACAGTCCCTATCAAGGTGTGGATCGTTGAAATAGCTGCTGTGTGAAAGCGTCCCAACGACCGCCGAGATCGTTAGTGGATCGCTGGGGCGGCCGAAATCGTTGGGAAGTTCTGCATGTTTGACAGCTCCCCAGCGATCACGAAACGACTCTCCAGCGATCCCAAAACCGTGACGTAATAACGATCTCGCTAGCGATCTCGTTATGTGTGACAGGGCCTTAAGAACAAAATACACGGCATTTTCAACTCAGGCATCTCATAATGTTCAAATTTTTGGACAAGCTACACAGGATCTACAGAATATTATCTAAGATCAAAGCAATAAGATTGCACTGAAGTCTGAACATATCCTCAGATCCTTCAGTTACAAAATCAACATATTGCTCTGGCCAAGGCCGGCTCCAGATTTTCGTGGGCTCTGGGCGAAAGAGTCTCAGTGGGCCCCTATAAAACATATCTCGATTCATGATGCAAAGATAAGGTAGAGGAATATAGATATAGTACAATGCCCAAGATTTCACTTACTTCTTACATTACATGAGTGATGTCTATTGTAAATTCTACAATATCTCAGAAACTGGCGAATCCTAGCAGCTCACAGTGCAGACCGGACAGTATAGTCCCCCATACAGTATTATGGGCACCACAATGTTCTCTGTACAGTTTTATGGGCCCCATATAATGCTCTATAAAGAATAATGGACCCTATATAATGCTACATACAGAATAATGGACCCCATATAATGCTCCATGCAGAATAATGGACCTCATATAATGCTCCATATAGAATAATGGACCTCATATAATGCTCCATACAGAATAATGGACCTCATATAATGCTCCATACAGGATACTGGCCCCATGTAATGCTCCATACAGGATACTGGCCCCATATAATGCTCCATGCAGGATGGGCCCCATATCATGCTCCATGCAGGCTGGACCCCATATAATGCTCCATGCAGAATACTGGCCCCCATATAATGCTCTATGCAGAATACTGGCCCCCATATAATGCTCCATACAGGATACTGGCCCCCATATAATGCTCCATACAGGATACTGGCCCACATATAATGCTCCATACAGAATACTGGTCCCCATAACCTGAAACCCATCTGTGCATCTACCACATACATTCAAAAAATTCGCTGCCAAGGGGGTGTCAGAATTCCAGTTGTCCTTCTACAGTTTGACCACTACTGGCTGATATTGTCCGCCTTAATAATTGTGCTGCAATCCCACTCCTTACCACTGGAGGCTGCTGTTGTGTTCTGCAATTGCCATTTACTAAGATGGCAGATTCTGAATCTGTGGGATTCATCTTGTTTCCTGTCTGGGCCTACTAAAAGGCACATGGATCTCTCACCCATTCCTTGAGTATTGTGTCTAGCTGTTAGCCTAGTTTCCAGTCTCCAGCTCCTGAATATTCTTACCGAAACTGTTCTTATTTGTCTGTGGATTGGTTCCTACAACTCCTTTTGCTAACTACAAGAGCTTCTACTACCGCTTGCTTTTCCTGCTCGTGCTCCTTCGGCCACTGGTTTCCAGCAGTACTACGCCAATATCGTAATAGGATACTCAAGCCTTCATCATGGATGCCGCCGAGGGAAATTTGGAGGTTCGTGTAAATAAGATGAACTGTTGCCGAGGGAAATTTGGAGGTTCCTGTAAATAAGATGAACTGATTGCTTATCAACATTTATGCAGATATGCAAACACTAAAGGCCCCGTCACACATAACGAGATCGCTAGCGAGATCCTTGATACGTCACGGTTTTTGTGATGCAATAGCGATCTTGCTAGCGATCTCGTTATGTCTGACAGGTAGCAATGATCAGGCCCCTGCTGTGAGATCGCTGATCGTTACAAAACTTCCTGGACCATTCCTGGGTCGTTGCGCTCCCGCTGGGCAGTGTGCATCGCTGTATTTGACACCTTATCAACGACCTCGTTAGCGATTCAGAACTGAGACACGTAGGCGTGCATAAATTGGACTTTTCCGCGCCCCTCGTCCCCGATTGGTGGTCGCTACAGCGTTCTCATTTTCCGCCGTGCTTAAAGAAGGCAACAGAATAGCGATTCCATCCATTGTTTATGACCTCGTGCTGGATTGCAGATCCTAGCAGAATTCTCCGGGCTGTTGATATCCGTTCATTCGACTGAGTCCTGATTTTGCGGATCGTTGTAGCTTTCTCCGGCTGTGACTGGCCGTACATCTGGTCTTGTCAATCTTGGTCAATTGGAGATGAGGGGGCGCGGAAAAGTAATTTTATGCACGCCTTTGTGACACAGTACAGTCCCTATCAAGGTGTGGATCGTTGAAATAGCTGCTGTGTGAAAGCGTCCCAACGACCGCCGAGATCGTTAGTGGATCGCTGGGGCGGCCGAAATCGTTGGGAAGTTCTGCATGTTTGACAGCTCCCCAGCGATCACGAAACGACTCTCCAGCGATCCCAAAATCGTGGCGTAATAACGATCTCGCTAGCGATCTCGTTATGTGTGACGGGGCCTTAAGAACAAAATACATGGCATTTTCAACTCAGGCATCTCATAATGTTCAAATTTTTGGACAAGCTACACAGGATCTACGGAATATTATCTAAGATCAAAGCAATAAGATTGCACTGAAGTCTGAACAGATCCTTCAGCTACAAAATCAACATATTGCTCTGGCCAGGGCCGGCTCCAGGTCTTCTTGGGCTCTGGCTGAAAGAGTCTCAGTGGGCCCTTATAAAACATATCTCGATTCATGATGCAAAGATAAGGTAGAGGAATATAGATATAGTACAATGCCCAAGATTTCATTTACTTCTTACATTACATGAGTGATGTCTATTGTAAATTCTACAATATCTCAGAAACTGGCGAATCCTAGCAGCTCACAGTGCAGACCGGACAGTATAGTCCCCCATACAGTATTATGGGCACCACAATGTTCTCCATACAGTTTTATGGGCCCCATATAATGCTCCATAAAGAATAATGGACCCTATATAATGCTACATACAGAATAATGGACCCCATATAATGCTCCATACAGAATAATGGACCTCATATAATGCTCCATATAGAATAATGGACCTCATATAATGCTCCATACAGAATAATAGACCTCATATAATGCTCCATACAGGATACTGGCCCCATATAATGCTCCATACAGGATACTGGCCCCATATAATGCTCCATGCAGGATGGGCCCCATAACATGCTCCATGCAGGCTGGACCCCATATAATTCTCCATACAGAATACTGGCCCCCATATAATGCTCCATACAGAATACTGGCCCCCATATAATGCTCCATACAGGATACTGGCCCCCATATAATGCTCCATACAGGATACTGGCCCACATATAATGCTCCATACAGAATACTGGTCCCCATAACCTGAAACCCATCTGTGCATCTACCACATACATTCAAAAAAATGCGCTGCCAAGGGGGTGTCAGAATTCCAGTTGTCCTTCTACAGTTTGACCACTACTGGCTGATATTGTTTGCCTTAATAATTGTGCTGCAATCCCACTCCTTACCACTGGAGGATGCTGTTGTGTTCTGCAATTGCCCTTTACTAAGATGGCAGATTCTGAATCTGTGGGATTCATCTTGTTTCCTGTCTGGGCCTACTAAAAGTCACATGGATCTCTCACCTATTGCTTGAGTATTGTGTCTAGCTGTTAGCCAGTTTCCAGTCTCCAGCTCCTGAATATTCTTACCGAGACTGTTCTTATTTGTCTGTGGATTGTTTCCTACAACTCCTTTTGCTAACTACAAGAGCTTCTTCTACCGCTTGCTTTTCCTGCTCGTGCTCCTTCGGCCACTGGTTTCCAGCAGTACTACGCCAATATCGTAATAGGATACTCAAGCCTTCATCATGGATGCCGCCGAGGGAAATTTGGAGGTTCGTGTAAATAAGATGAACTGTTGCCGAGGGAAATTTGGAGGTTCCTGTAAATAAGATGAACTGATTGCTTATCAACATTTATGCAGATATGCAAACACTAAAGGCCCCGTCACACATAACGAGATCGCTAGCGAGATCCTTGATACGTCACGGTTTTTGTGACGCAATAGCGATCTTGCTAGCGATCTCGTTATGTCTGACAGGTAGCAATGATCAGGCCCCTGCTGTGAGATCGCTGATCGTTACAAAACTTCCTGGACCATTCCTGGGTCGTTGCGCTCCCGCTGGGCAGTGTGCATCGCTGTATTTGACACCTTATCAACGACCTCGTTAGCGATTCAGAACTGAGACACGTAGGCATGCATAAATTGGACTTTTCCGCGCCCCTCGTCCCCGATTGGTGGTCGCTACAGCGTTCTCATTTTCCGCCGTGCTTAAAGAAGGCAACAGAATAGCGATTCCATCCATTGTTTATGACCTCGTGCTGGATTGCAGATCCTAGCAGAATTCTCCGGGCTGTTGATATCCGTTCATTCGACTGAGTCCTGATTTTGCGGATCGTTGTAGCTTTCTCCGGCTGTGACTGGCCGTACATCTGGTCTTGTCAATCTTGGTCAATTGGAGATGAGGGGGCGCGGAAAAGTAATTTTATGCACGCCTTTGTGACACAGTACAGTCCCTATCAAGGTGTGGATCGTTGAAATAGCTGCTGTGTGAAAGCGTCCCAACGACCGCCGAGATCGTTAGTGGATCGCTGGGGCGGCCGAAATCGTTGGGAAGTTCTGCATGTTTGACAGCTCCCCAGCGATCACGAAACGACTCTCCAGCGATCCCAAAATCGTGGCGTAATAACGATCTCGCTAGCGATCTCGTTATGTGTGACGGGGCCTTAAGAACAAAATACATGGCATTTTCAACTCAGGCATCTCATAATGTTCAAATTTTTGGACAAGCTACACAGGATCTACGGAATATTATCTAAGATCAAAGCAATAAGATTGCACTGAAGTCTGAACAGATCCTTCAGCTACAAAATCAACATATTGCTCTGGCCAGGGCCGGCTCCAGGTCTTCTTGTGCTCTGGCTGAAAGAGTCTCAGTGGGCCCTTATAAAACATATCTCGATTCATGATGCAAAGATAAGGTAGAGGAATATAGATATAGTACAATGCCCAAGATTTCATTTACTTCTTACATTACATGAGTGATGTCTATTGTAAATTCTACAATATCTCAGAAACTGGCGAATCCTAGCAGCTCACAGTGCAGACCGGACAGTATAGTCCCCCATACAGTATTATGGGCACCACAATGTTCTCCATACAGTTTTATGGGCCCCATATAATGCTCCATAAAGAATAATGGACCCTATATAATGCTACATACAGAATAATGGACCCCATATAATGCTCCATACAGAATAATGGACCTCATATAATGCTCCATATAGAATAATGGACCTCATATAATGCTCCATACAGAATAATAGACCTCATATAATGCTCCATACAGGATACTGGCCCCATATAATGCTCCATACAGGATACTGGCCCCATATAATGCTCCATGCAGGATGGGCCCCATAACATGCTCCATGCAGGCTGGACCCCATATAATTCTCCATACAGAATACTGGCCCCCATATAATGCTCCATACAGAATACTGGCCCCCATATAATGCTCCATACAGGATACTGGCCCCCATATAATGCTCCATACAGGATACTGGCCCACATATAATGCTCCATACAGAATACTGGTCCCCATAACCTGAAACCCATCTGTGCATCTACCACATACATTCAAAAAAATGCGCTG
Source organism: Phyllobates terribilis (assembly GCF_046119375.1). NCBI lineage: Eukaryota > Metazoa > Chordata > Amphibia > Anura > Dendrobatidae > Phyllobates > Phyllobates terribilis. The sequence goes on from NW_027362762.1 coordinate 150,507,516, forward strand.
CCAAGGGGGTGTCAGAATTCCAGTTGTCCTTCTAAAGTTTGACCACTACTGGCTGATATTGTTTGCCTTAATAATTGTGCTGCAATCCCACTCCTTACCACTGGAGGATGCTGTTGTGTTCTGCAATTGCCCTTTACTAAGATGGCAGATTCTGAATCTGTGGGATTCATCTTGTTTCCTGTCTGGGCCTACTAAAAGTCACATGGATCTCTCACCTATTGCTTGAGTATTGTGTCTAGCTGTTAGCCAGTTTCCAGTCTCCAGCTCCTGAATATTCTTACCGAGACTGTTCTTATTTGTCTGTGGATTGTTTCCTACAACTCCTTTTGCTAACTACAAGAGCTTCTTCTACCGCTTGCTTTTCCTGCTCGTGCTCCTTCGGCCACTGGTTTCCAGCAGTACTACGCCAATATCGTAATAGGATACTCAAGCCTTCATCATGGATGCCGCCGAGGGAAATTTGGAGGTTCGTGTAAATAAGATGAACTGTTGCCGAGGGAAATTTGGAGGTTCCTGTAAATAAGATGAACTGATTGCTTATCAACATTTATGCAGATATGCAAACACTAAAGGCCCCGTCACACATAACGAGATCGCTAGCGAGATCCTTGATACGTCACGGTTTTTGTGACGCAATAGCGATCTTGCTAGCGATCTCGTTATGTCTGACAGGTAGCAATGATCAGGCCCCTGCTGTGAGATCGCTGATCGTTACAAAACTTCCTGGACCATTCCTGGGTCGTTGCGCTCCCGCTGGGCAGTGTGCATCGCTGTATTTGACACCTTATCAACGACCTCGTTAGCGATTCAGAACTGAGACACGTAGGCGTGCATAAATTGGACTTTTCCGCGCCCCTCGTCCCCGATTGGTGGTCGCTACAGCGTTCTCATTTTCCGCCGTGCTTAAAGAAGGCAACAGAATAGCGATTCCATCCATTGTTTATGACCTCGTGCTGGATTGCAGATCCTAGCAGAATTCTCCGGGCTGTTGATATCCGTTCATTCGACTGAGTCCTGATTTTGCGGATCGTTGTAGCTTTCTCCGGCTGTGACTGGCCGTACATCTGGTCTTGTCAATCTTGGTCAATTGGAGATGAGGGGGCGCGGAAAAGTAATTTTATGCACGCCTTTGTGACACAGTACAGTCCCTATCAAGGTGTGGATCGTTGAAATAGCTGCTGTGTGAAAGCGTCCCAACGACCGCCGAGATCGTTAGTGGATTGCTGGGGCGGCCGAAATCGTTGGGAAGTTCTGCATGTTTGACAGCTCCCCAGCGATCACCAAACGACTCTCCAGCGATCCCAAAATCGTGGCGTAATAACGATCTCGCTAGCGATCTCGTTATGTGTGACGGGGCCTTAAGAACAAAATACACGGCATTTTCAACTCAGGCATCTCATAATGTTCAAATTTTTGGACAAGCTACACAGGATCTACGGAATATTATCTAAGATCAAAGCAATAAGATTGCACTGAAGTCTGAACAGATCCTTCAGCTACAAAATCAACATATTGCTCTGGCCAGGGCCGGCTCCAGGTTTTCTTGGGCTCTGGCTGAAAGAGTCTCAGTGGGCCCTTATAAAACATATCTCGATTCATGATGCAAAGATAAGGTAGAGGAATATAGATATAGTACAATGCCCAAGATTTCATTTACTTCTTACATTACATGAGTGATGTCTATTGTAAATTCTACAATATCTCAGAAACTGGCGAATCCTAGCAGCTCACAGTGCAGACCGGACAGTATAGTCCCCCATACAGTATTATGGGCACCACAATGTTCTCCATACAGTTTTATGGGCCCCATATAATGCTCCATAAAGAATAATGGACCCTATATAATGCTACATACAGAATAATGGACCCCATATAATGCTCCATACAGAATAATGGACCTCATATAATGCTCCATATAGAATAATGGACCTCATATAATGCTCCATACAGAATAATGGACCTCATATAATGCTCCCTACAGGATACTGGCCCCATATAATGCTCCATACAGGATACTGGCCCCATATAATGCTCCATGCAGGATGGGCCCCATAACATGCTCCATGCAGGCTGGACCCCATATAATTCTCCATACAGAATACTGGCCCCCATATAATGCTCCATACAGAATACTGGCCCCCATATAATGCTCCATACAGGATACTGGCCCCCATATAATGCTCCATACAGGATACTGGCCCACATATAATGCTCCATACAGAATACTGGTCCCCATAACCTGAAACCCATCTGTGCATCTACCACATACATTCAAAAAAATGCGCTGCCAAGGGGGTGTCAGAATTCCAGTTGTCCTTCTACAGTTTGGCCACTACTGGCTGATATTGTTCGCCTTAATAATTGTGCTGCAATCCCACTCCTTACCACTGGAGGCTGCTGTTGTGTTCTGCAATTGCCCTTTACTAAGATGGCAGATTCTGAATCTGTGGGATTCATCTTGTTTCCTGTCTGGGCCTACTAAAAGTCACATGGATCTCTCACCTATTGCTTGAGTATTGTGTCTAGCTGTTAGCCAGTTTCCAGTCTCCAGCTCCTGAATATTCTTACCGAGACTGTTCTTATTTGTCTGTGGATTGTTTCCTACAACTCCTTTTGCTAACTACAAGAGCTTCTTCTACCGCTTGCTTTTCCTGCTCGTGCTTCTTCGGCCACTGGTTTCCAGCAGTACTACGCCAATATCGTAATAGGATACTCAAGCCTTCATCATGGATGCCGCCGAGGGAAATTTGGAGGTTCGTGTAAATAAGATGAAATGTTGCCGAGGGAAATTTGGAGGTTCCTGTAAATAAGATGAACGGATTGCTTATCAACATTTATGCAGATATGCAAACACTAAGAACAAAATACACGGCATTTTCAACTCAGGCATCTCATAATGTTCAAATTTTTGGACAAGCTACAAAGGATCTACAGAATATTATCCAAGATCTAAGCAATAAGCTTGAACTGATGTCTGAACAGATCCTTCAATTACAAAATCAACATATTGCTCTGGCCATGGCCGGCTCCAGGTTTTCGTGGGCCCTGGGCGAAAGAGTCTCAGTAGGCCCCTTTAACACATACCATGATTCATGATGCAAAAATAAGGTAGAGGAATATAGATATAGTACAATGCCAAAGATTTCATTTACTTCTTACATTACATGAGTGACGTCTATTGTAAATTATACAATATCTCAGAAACCGGCGAATCCTCACAGCGCACAGTGCAGACCGGGCAGTATAGTCCTCCATACAGTATTATCGGCACCACAAAGTCCTCCATACAGTTTTATGGGCCCCATATAATGCTCCATATAGAATAATGGACCCTATATAATGCTACATACAGAATAATGGACCCCATATAATGCTCCATATAGAATAATGGACCTCATATAATGCTCCATACAGAATAATGGACCTCATATAATGCTCCATACAGGATACTGGCCCCATATAATGCTCCATACATTATACTGGCCCCCATATAATGCTCCATGCTGTAAGGGCCCCATATAAAGCTCCATGCTGTATGAACCCCATATAATGCTCCATGCAGGCTGGGCCCCATATAATGCTCCATGCTGTATGGCCCCCATATAATGCTCCATGCAGGCTGGGCCCCATATAATGCTCCATGCAGGCTGGGCCCAATGTAATGCTCCACGCAGGCTGGGTCCCATATTATGCTCCATGCAGGCTGTGCTCCATATAATTCTCCATGCAGGCTGGGCCCCATATAATGCTCCATGCAGGCTGGGCCCTATATAATGCTCCATGCAGGCTGGGTCCCATATAATGCTCCATACAGGTTGGGCCCCATATAATGCTCCATGCAGGCTGGGCCCCATTTAATGCTCCATGCTGTATGGGCCCCATATAATGCTCTATGCAGGCTGGGCCCCATATAATGCTCCATGCAGGCTGGGCCCCATGTAATGCTCCATGCTGTATGGGCCCCATGTAATGCTCCATGCAGACTGGGCCCCATTAATGCTCCATGCAGGCTGGGCCCTATATAATGCTCTATGCAGGGTGGGACCCATATACCGTATTTTTCGGACTATAAGACGCACTTTTTTCCTCCAAAATTTTGGAGGAAAATGGGGGGTGCGTCTTATAGTCCGAATGTTGGGGGGGTGTATATATATGTGGGGTGTAGGGGGAGCGGAAGCGGTGGAGGACCGGGGCACAGGAGGCAGCAGCCGCCCGCTGCAGCCTACACTGTCCTCGTTGCTGAAGAAAATTAATATTCACTGCTCCCCACGCCCATGGGCGTGGGGAGCACTGGGTATTCATGCTCCTTAATAGCAGCATGGGCGTGGGGAGGAGATGAATATTCATGCCCTTTAATAAGCGGGCACACACGATATCCCGGCAGCAGCAGGAACCCGCTGCGGCTATGCTGTGTGCTGGCTATGAAGGAGCATGAAGTCACTGCTTCCCGCGCACACAGTCCCGGCATGGGGAGCAGTGACTTCCGGCAGCTGATCTCTCCTTGTGAGCCGCGCATGGCAGTGACGCCATGCGCAGCTCACATGGAGAGATCAGTGCGGGCAGACCGGACGCAGCACTGGAAAAGAGAAGAAAGGTGAGTAGGAGTGTTTATTTTATTTTTTTTCGTGTGCAGCCTGATGGGGATTAGGGGGACCATGCATACTAGGATAAGGATGAGGGGGCCATACATACCAGGTTAAGGATGACGGCGCTATACATACCAGGGTAACGCTGAGGGGGGCATACATACCAGGATAAAGATGAGGGGGCCATACATAACAAGATAAAGATGAGGGGGCCATACATACCAGGATAATGCTGAGGGGGGCATACATACCAGGATAAAGATGAGGGGGCCATGCATACCAGGATAACGCTGAGGGGGGCACACATAACAGGATAAAGATGAGGGGGCCATACATACCAGGATAACGCTGAGCGGGGCATACATAAGAGGATAAAGATGAGGGGGCCATACATACCAGGATTAGGATGAGGGACCATACATACCAGGATAAGGATGAGGGGTGCCATGCATACCAGGATAGGGATTAGGGGTACCATGCATATCAGGATAGGGATGAGGGGTGCCATGCATACCAGGATAGGGATTAGGGGTGCCATGCATACCAGGATATGGATTAGGGGTGCCATGCATACTAGGATAGGGATGAGGGGTGCCATGCATACCAGGACAGGGATGAGGGGTGCCATGCATACCAGAACAGGGATGAGGGGTGCCATGCATACCAGGATAGGGATGAGGGGTGCCATGCATACCAGGATAAGGATGAAGGGTGCCATGCATACCAGGGTGGAGGGGTTCCATGCATACCAGAATGGAGGGATGCCAGGCATACCAGGATGGGGATGGGGACCACGTATAAAAGGAAGGGGGGGCATATATACCAGGATGGGGGATATTGTCAGAATTGGGGGACATTACCCCTATACAAGCGTCAGCAGAAGACCTCCTCCCCCTTAAAAGTGCATCATGAACACATTTTTTGCTTAAATTCTTTTTTTTTTATTTTCCTCCTCTAAAACCTAGGTGCGTCTTATGGTCCGGTGCGTCTTAAAGTCCGAAAAATACGGTAATGCTCCTTGCAGGCTGGACCCCATTTAATGCTCCATGCTATATGGGCCCCATTTAATGCTCCATGCAGGCTGGGCCCCATATAATGCTCTATGCAGGGTGGGCCCAATATAATTCTTCATGCAGGCTGGGCCCCATATAACACTCCATGCAGGCTGAGCCCCATATAATGCCCATGCAGGCTGGGCCCCATTTAATGCTCCATGCAGGCTGGGCCCCATTTAATGCTCCATGCAGGGTGGGCCCCATATAATGCTCAATGCAGGCTGGGCCCCATATAATGCTCCATGCAGGCTGGGCCCCCATATAATGCTCCATGCAGGCTGGGCTCCATATTATGCTCCATGTAGACTGGGCCCCATATAATTCTCCATGCAGGCTGGGCCCCATATAATGCTCCATACAGGCTGGGCCCCATATAATGCTCCATGTAGGCTGGGCCCCATATAATGCCCCATGCTGTAGGGGCCCTACATAATGCTTCATGCCTCCATACATATAAAAATTTTAAAAAATCAAATACTCACCTCTCCTCGCTGCCGCGGCTCTGCTTTGAACTCCTCAGCATTGCCATCGTCCCGCTCTCTGCGCTGTGACTGCTCAGCAGAGGGCGCACTGGAAAGACATCATCGTGCCCTCTGACCTGAGATGTCACAGTCAGAAGACGTGGAAGATACAGGACATGCGGAGGAGCGGGAAGAGGTAAATATTGGGACGGGGCCCTAAGCAAGCGGGGTGGCCCAGTCGTGGGCGCTGGCATCTGACTCCTCAGCTCACAGGCCCCATAGCATGCTGGAGTGCCCGATGGCGAGTGGGCCCCCCGCCTGCTCATAGCCTGGCACTTGCCCAGGTGCGCCGGGTGCTGACGCTGGGCCTGGCTCAAGCCCCTCCGCCCACCCTTCTACTCAAACCTTTCAGGTTTGGTGGAGACCATGACAAATTTCGTGGATTCATTAACCAGTGCACATTGTACTTTGGTGCACACCTTGCTCACTTCCATACTGACAGATCAAAAGTATAGTGTATCATTATGCTACTGACATAAAGCATTTGCCTGGGCCAGCCCCCTTATTGAAACTCATGATGATCAACTTAATGATCTGGAGGCTTTCTTAGCAGCCATAAGCCAGGTGTTTGATGACCCTAATCGTTGTGCAACAACATCAGTTATACTGATGGCGCTACGTCAGGGTAAACGCTTTGTTGCAGAGTACGCAATAAAATTCAGATCGTGGGTGATTGATACCGAATGGAATAATGCTGCAAAATTATCTTTTTTTAAGAACGGACTCTCCATCGCACTCAGAGATGAACTAGCCCGGGCCGATGCTCCCACAAATTTTGATGACTTCATTCACCATTGTATTCATATAGACAACCGATTTTCAGAGAGAAAATTGGAAAAGTGGAATTCAAATTGGTCCCGTAACAGTAATCGTTATCCACCTGTTTCAACCACCAGTCCCAGAGACTTTGAGATAAAGAGTCTTCACATATCTGAAGTTGAATCACCCGAGTATACTCGCTGAAAGGGTTAACCGAACATACTCGCTCATCACTAATCCCAACCTTTCTGAGGAAGAATCAGTCTTGTCTGAACCAGCGCCTCCAGTGAATGCTGTCATCCATTCAATTTCTTCTATTGCACCCAACAGTAAAAAAGAAAACGAAGACTCTCATTGCTTCAATTCTATTCAGTTTCAAGTTGATTGTCAATGGATTTCCACATCTGCCATGGTTGATTCAGGAGTAAATGGAAATTTTATGGACATCTCTTTCGCAAAGGAACATAGGGTAAAAATTCAAAACAGACTTTCATCTATTATCATGGAAACTGTTGACGGATCTCCACGAAATTCGGGACCAGTGGATCAAGCGACTGAACCCCTAGAGATAGTTATGGAACCTAATCACCATGAGGTTTTATCCATCCTACTAATCTGATCTCCACATTTACCAATAATTCTGGGGTTGCCATGGCTACTGACTCAAAATCTCACAATCAATTGGGAAACGAAAGAAGTGTCTTTTCCATCTACTGTACACTTCCCACAGGCTTCACCAAATGAAAAGGTTGTAGAGAATCCTGAACAATCTTCTAAATTACCATCTATGTATAATTATTATTTATTACTAGATGGTGGCCCGATTCTAACGCATCGGGTATTCTAGAACATGTATGCGGCCGACCAGGCGCAATCAGCAGAGCGGTGTTTACATTTGGAGCCAAAATCGCTGATTGGTCGTGGCCCCCGGCCGCGACCAATCAGCAGAGCGGTGTTTAAATTTTGCGCCAATATCGCTGATTGGTCGCGGCCGCGACCAATCAGCGAACCGTGTTAGTGAGGACCAGAGAGCGTGTTTAAATTTGGCGCCAGTCTCGCTATTTGGTCGCGGCCAGCGGCCACGACCAATCAGCAGAGCGGTGTTTAAATTTGGCGCCAAAATCGCTGATTGGTTGCGGCCGTGACCAAGCAGCAGAGCGGTGTTTAAACTTGGTGCCAATCTCGCTGATTGGTCACGGCCGGCGGCCGCGACCAATCAGCAGAGCAGTGTTTAAATTTTGCGCCAAAATCGCTGATTGGTCGTGGCCGCCGGCCGCGACCAATCAGCAAACCATATTACTGAGGACCGGGCAGCGGCGCCGTCCCTCCCTTCACACTTGCCGTCGGGAGATCAGCGGCCCAAGCTGCCGGCCGTGACCGATCAGCGAATCGTATTTCTGAGGACCGGGCAGCGGCATTGCCTGTGCGGGTACTTCTGCTGCGAAGAGCCGGGAGATGGTCGGCTGCTCGCAGCTGAAGTATCCCGATCGGCAGCGCCGCTCACCGGTCCTCCCTTCACACTTGCCGTCGGGAGATCAGCGGGCCAAGCCGCTGAACTCCCGACGGTAGCCACACGAGTAGGGGGGATGCACGGGAGAAATTGTGAATGCGATTGTGGGAAGAGGAGATAAGAGGGGAGTAGAGAAGGAGATCTTGTGAAGATCGGAGGCTGCGTGTAGGTAAGTACCGGGAGTCTAGGTCACAGATGTACAATGCCTACAAGTAGTATTCAACCCCCTGCAGATTTAGCTGGTTGACACATGCGGAATTAACTTGGCATTGTGACATTTGTACTGTAGATCAGCCTGGAAGTGGGAAATGCACTGCAGCAAATTTTGTTTTTGTTTTTGTTTTTTTGTTTTTTTTAAAACGTAAAAAGTTAATTCAGAGTGTCATTTATTATTCAACCCCTCAAACCACAAGAATTCTGTTTGGTCCCCCTAAAGTATTAAGAAGTAGTTCAGGCACCAAGAATAATGAACTTCACATGTGTGGATTAAAGATCTCTTTTGCCAGCCTTTTCTGACTATTTAAGACCCTCCCCAAACTTGTGAACAGCACTCAGACATGGTCAACATGGGAAAGACAAAGGAGCATTCCAAGGCCATCAGAGACAAGATCGTGGAGGGTCACAAGGCTGGCAAGGGGTACAAAACCCTTTCCAAGGAGTTGGGCCTACCTGTCTCCACTGTTGGGAGCATCATCCGTAAGTGGAAGGCTTATGGAACTACTGTTAGCCTTCCACGGCCAGGACAGCCTTTGAAAGTGTCCTCCCGTGCCGAGGCCAGGCTTGTCCGAAGAGTCAAGGCTAACCCAAGGACAACAAGGAAGGAGCTCCGGGAAGATCTCATGGCAGTGGGGACATTGGTTTCAGTCAATATCATAAGTAACGTACTCCACCGCAATGGTCTCCGTTCCAGACGAGCCCGTAAGGTACCTATACTTTCAAAGCGTCATGTCAAGGCTCGTCTACAGTTTGCTCATGATCACTTGGAGGACTCTGAGACAGACTGGTTCAAGGTTCTATGGTCTGATGAAACCAAGATCGAGATCTTTGGTGCCAACCACACACGTGACGTTTGGAGACTGGATGGCACTGCATACGACCCCAAGAATACCATCCCTACAGTCAAGCATGGTGGTGGCAGCATCATGCTGTGGGACTGTTTCTCTGCCAAGGGGCCTGGCCATCTGGTCCGCATCCATGGGAAGATGGATAGCACGGCCTACCTGGAGATTTTGGCCAAGAACCTCCGCTCCTCCATCAAGGATCTTAAGATGGGTCGTAATTTCATCTTCCAACAAGACAACGACCCAAAGCACACAGCCAAGAAAACCAAGGCCTGGTTCAATAGGGAAAAAGTCAAGGTGTTGGAGTGGCCTAGTCAGTCTCCTGACCTTAACCCAATTGAAAACTTGTGGAAGGAGCTCAAGAATAAAGTCCACATGAGACACCCAAAGAACCTAGATAACTTGGAGAAGATCTGCATGGAGGAGTGGGCCAAGATAACTCCACAGACCTGTGCCGGCCTGATCAGGTCTTATAAAAGACGATTATTAGCTGTAATTGCAAACAAGGGTTATTCCACAAAATATTAAACATAGGGGTTGTATAATAATTGACCCACACTTTTATGTTTAAAATTTAATAAAATTCAACTGAGCAACATAACTTTTTGGTTTGTAAGATTTATGCTTCTGTTCATAAAACCTACTCTCGTTTGCAGTTTGAAGGCTCTAACTTATTTGCATCTTATCAAACCAGCTAAATCTGCAGGGGGTTGAATACTACTTGTAGGCACTGTATGGGGGAGACAGGTTGTGGATGGCTTTGTATGCCAGGGTTAGGGTCTTAAACTTGAGTCTCTGGGCATTGGGGAGCCAGTGAAGCAATTGACAGAGGGGAGAGGCCGGGGAGTAGGGGGGGACTGGTGGATTAGTCGGGCAGCAGAATTTAGGATAGATTGGAGGGGTGCGAGAATGTTAGAAGGGAGGCCACAGAGCAGGAGGTTGCAGTAGTCGAGGTGGGAGATGATGAGGGCATGCACTAGTGTTTTTGCAGAGTCTTTGCTGAGGAATGTGCGGATCTGGAAGATATTTTTGAGTTGGAGTCAGCAGGAAATGTAAAGGGTTTGGATATGTGGTTTGAAAGAGCGGTCAGAGTCCAGGGTTACCCCAAGGCAGCGAGCTTGTGGGACTGGGGAGATTTGGCAGCCATTAACTTTGATGGATAGGTCAGATGGGGGGGGTTGAGTGAGGTGGGTGAAGATGATGAATTCAGTTTTGTCCATGTTAAGTTTTAAAAAGGTAGCAGGAATTTGATGATGTATGTGACAAGAGAAACGCAGACAAACTCCCTCCTCATCAACCATATTATTGTCCAATTGATCTATTGCCTGGAGCAGCAATACCCTTTGGAAACATTTACCCCCTTGCAGAGCAGGAATTAAAAACACTCAGGAAATATATCTATGAAAATATAGCTAAAGGGTTTATTCGTCCATCTTTATCACCAGCAGGTGAGCCTATATTCTTTGTTAAAAAGAAAGACTGTTTCTTAAGACCCTGATGATGATGTTGATTACAGAAAATTTAATAAAATTACTGTAAAGAATCAATACCCTATGCCTTTGATCCCTGAATTGCTGGACTGAGTTCATGATGTAATGTTGTTCACAAAACTGGATCTTCGAGGGGCATACAACTTGGTTCGTGTTAGACCAGGTGATGGATGGAAAACGGCATTCAGATCACATTATGGACACTATGAGTACTTAGTCATGTCATTTGGACTGTGCAATGCTCCTGCAAAGTTTCAGCATGTCATTAATCACATTTTCAGAGACTTGCTTGATCAATTTGTAGTCATTTATCTAGATGATATACTAATCTTTTCTAATTCTGTAGAAGAGCATCAGAATCATGTGAAAATGTGCTATAGCATATAAGAACCCATCATCTTTATATTAAGATGGAAAAATGTGAGTTCCATCAAACTGAGATTCAGTTCTTGCGCTATATAATCTCTACTCAAGGATTTCAAATGGACTCTAGCAAGATGCAAGCTATCACTGAGTGGCCAACGGCAAAAAAACGTGAAAGAAGTCCAACAATTTGTGGGCTTTGCCAATTTTTACAGACGTTTCATTAAAAAAAATTCAGGTATAATTGCACCAATCACCAAATTAACAAAGAAAGGCATATTGTTTGTTTGGTCTCCTCAAGCACAAGATGCTTTTTCTTGCCTGAAGATAAAGTTCACCACAGCTCCTATACTAATTCATCCCAATCTTGAGCATGCCTTTATTGTAGAAGTGGATGCTTCAGACAGTGCAGTAGGGGCCATTCTATCACAAAGAACAGGAAAAAAAGATTTGCTACATCCTTGTGCTTATCTTTCCAGAAGTTTGACCGTGTCAGAGAAGAATTATGATGTGGGGTACAAAGAGCTCTTAGCTATCATTGCTGCTTTCAAGGAATGGAGACATCATCTAGAAGGAGCAGCTCATCAAATTGTTGTTCTAACTGACTATCGTAACCTTAAATTTATCAGGTCTGCCAAATGTTAGGCTCGATGGAGTCTTTTTCTTAACCAATTCAACTTTCTTATCTCTTACAGACTTGGCTCCCGTAACGGTAAGTCTGATGCTTTATCTAGGATCTTCTCCAAAGATCCTTCTATAACAGCACCATCAACAACTATTGTGCCTGAGTCCAACTTCCTGGGGGTGATCCATAACAAAGACTTGCTGGAAGATATATGAGAAGTATACGAGACAGACCCAATTCTTCTGCATCCACCAGATCTCTTACTTTTCCAAATAAAGTATTGACTCATAATCATTGTATCTGTGGCACCCCAGGGGTCTGGTTGCCACAGTGATAGAAATATCACGTCTGGGAGCAAGTGGGAGGTTCCCTGGTCAGGAGCCCTTGAACATGCAACACCTTCTGTCCCAGACCAGATAGGGGAGGAATCTGCCCTATATAAACTGGATCTGGGGCGGGGTTAGTTGAGTTAGAGCCTGGAGTGAAGTTCCAGACACAGGGAAAGCAACAGCCAGGAGCTCTGTAGGAGCAGGAGCTGAGTGCCAGGGACTGGAAGCAGATATTGCTCATCCTGGCTGAAGACACTACGACCGGACACAGGAGTCCGAGGCCGTGAGGACTTATATATCCAGCAGCAGAAACCAGCCAGCAGGGGATTTCAGGTCCTCTGGCCATAGGAAGCCCGGAGGCTCAGTCACACACAAGGGACCGGTACCGCCATCGAGGAGCGGAAGCTACCAGAGGGTCTAAGTCACCAGCCATACGGGTGAACACCACACGGTATACTCAGGGACATGGGCTACTTCCACTCTCTTACAGCAAGGTAGCCAGGAAGAGTGCAGATAGACGGGGAGGCCTACAACTCCACCTGGCCAGGGGAACTCCTGTTTGTTCACAGACTGACCAGGCCCCTTATGCTAGCCAGTACTCCCGGGAGGGTCTGCCTTATCATCATCAGTAAAGACCCTGAACTGCACTGCAAAGACTCTGAGTCGCTCCTGCTTCACCCGTGCACCATCACTCCCATCATCCACACTCACTGCCCTGAGGCTATACTCCTCCCGTGGGGAGTTGTCCCATCCTCTGCTGCGCACACCACACCAGCCTCAGTGGTCTGCCTCGCAGCGGCGGTACACCCTGACCGCAACCCACGGGTGGCGTAGTCGGACATTAAATCATAAAAACCCTATAAAAGACGGCCACTGGTCTGACCACCCTGAGCCACGGACCGGGTCACCGCTACGGAGACTACAACCCCCAGAGACCCGGCTCCGGGTAACCCACACACGTGCACACACAGCCCAGGGGGCGCGTCAACTTTTTGGCGTAGTCGGCAGGATTGTGACCAACCCGCCACAAACGGGTATTGCGTGCCTGAAAAAGACTTTGTACTTGCCTGAGTGAAGTTTCCCGCCATCCAGAGCCGTTTCCCGCCATCTTCAGTCGTCTCCCGCCATCTTCGGTCGTTTCCCACCGTCTTCAGTCGTTTTCCCGCCATCGGACGCCATCTTCAGGACGCCGCGCAGGAAGAAGAGGGGCGTGGACGTCCAAACCGCGCGAGACCTGAAGCCCCGCCCTACACACAGACGCTGCGCAAGGTCCTGGAAGGAGAGAGAGCAACGCTGACGTCACCAGGACGCGACACAAGGTCCTCGTCCGGAGCAGCACCAGCGGAGCCGCGGCCTATGGAGGAAAAGCAACAAAAGGTAGGCCACGGTTAACTAGGGGGGGTAGAAGATACCAGGAATGGAGGGAGCTCCCACCGAAAGTGCGGCCGCTGCCGCAGTAATGCCATTTACAATGCCTTACATCCCTGGAGCAGCCTGGCTGCCCCAATACTCAGGGGAGTCGCATACCCTAAGCGACTTTAAAGAGAAACTGTGCAGCCTATTTAAAGTGTACCCCCTGACGGAGGGACAAAAAGTGAGCATATTGGTAGGCCAGCTAACCGGCGCAGCCCAACGTGAAGTAAAGTCCTGGTCAGTCAGGGACAAGGAGACCGTGAAGGAGATCTTAGCCCGTCTGAAGGCCGCTTTTGATACTCGTACCTCAGCAGAGATCAAAATGAGATTTTATGGGTGCAAGCAGCGGGCCCAAGACAGTATAAGAGACTATGCCTTGAATTTGCAGGAGGCCCTGGGAGCCATTAAACAGGCAGACCCTGACAGTGTGCGGAATGCAGATGAACTGTTGACTGAGCAATTCATTGGGGGTCTGCTGTCCAACGCCCACCGAACCCAGTTACGTGCAATGGCCTTGCAGAACCCTGGGTTAGACTTTGCAAAGTTCAAAGACAGGGCCATCCGGGTGCTCCGAGAATCGGCACCGGGTAGCGCTGTAACCCACCGGTGCCCTGCTATTACCTATCACCAGGAGGTGGCACCCTTGTCTGCAGAGCCTGTGGGAGCTGGTGCTCAGGCTTTGGATAAAGACCTGGCTGCAGACCTGCGCCATCAGGTCCAAGAACTGACCAAAAGCGTTGCTGCATTAACCAGGACTGTGCAGTCATTACAGGTATCCTCTCCAGGAAGTATCAAGCTGGCCACCAGTCCGGAGGACGTCCCGTGGCGCCGACAGAGGAGGATCCCATCGTCCAGAGGAAGACCCAGCGACAGATACAACGAGGACGGACAACCCATCTGCCGCCGCTGCAATCAACCCGGACATATGGCAAGGTACTGTCATTTAAACGGTCACAACCTGGGGCAGAGGGCCAATCCCCAGGCATAAGATCATCAGGCCCATCGAACTGGCGTGATAAATACGTAGGGGGACGTCCAGTCTTGCCTGTGGTACTGGATGGCATTCCTATGAGTGCCCTATTAGACACCGGGTCACAGGTAACTACCATCCCTTATGTGCTCTTTAAGCGGTACTGGAATGACTCGGTCATAACCCGCTACCCAGATGACGACCTGAGTATCATCACCAGCAATGGTCAGCCCGTGCCGCAGGTGGGATTCAAAGAGGTGACCATTAAAATCGGTAAGGTCGAACTGGCGGCACAAGGACTGATTATTGTGGACATTGATCGTCGTGAAAGTCACCCTAAAATAACCTTGGGTACTAACGTTATTGAGAATTGCCTTTCAGAAGTAATTGCCATTTTACAGCAGGTTTCCATGAACGCCAGCTCCGGCCAACAGCGGGTCCTACAAAAGGAGATCCGGGCACTGATGAAACGGCAACAGGTAGAACTGTCGGGTGGTGAGATTGGTAGCGTTAGCATGAGTGACCCGCTCCCTATCGCCATGCCCCCAAAGAGTGAGATGATGATCTGGTGCCGGGCAGCTATTGGTCTGAGAGGTAGAGACTACCAAGCAATGGTAGAACCCGTCTACTCAGACAGTAGGCCAACCATTTTGACAGCATGGGGGGTGGTCGATGTATGCCATGGGAGGGTACCCGTCCGCATCATAAATATCGGGGAGCGAGAAGTATACCTGCCCCGGTATGCCACGCTAGCCAAATTGTTCACCATAACCCAAAATTCTGTAAAGGCCGTAGAACCCTTGCCTCCATCTCAACCAGAGGAAGGTAACGGCTCTAAGAAACAAATGGAGGACTGTTGTCAGCAGCTGCATTTGGGTACTGACTCCACTCCCTCACACCAAAAACAGGGAGTCTACTGGGTGGTTCAGGAGTACGAAAGAGTCTTTAGTAAACACCCGCTGGACTTCGGGTGAGTAAAGGGGGTAGAGCATCACATCCCCACAGGAGACCATCCACCCATAAAGGAAAGATACCGACCTGCACACTATCAGCATGCAAAGGGGATGTTGCGAGACATGAAGAAGGCTGGGGTAATCAGGGACAGCTGTAGCCCCTGGGCTGCTCCACTAGTTCTAGTGAAAAAGAAGGACAACACAATGAGAATGTGCGTAGACTACAGAAAGGTCAACCGTATCACACACAAAGATGCGTACCCGTTACCTAGGATAGAAGAATCTTTAGCTGCATTAAAATCTGCTAACTTCTTCTCCACTTTGGATCTTACTAGCGGGTACTGGCAGGTTCCTGTAGCAGAGGCGGACAAGGAGAAGACTGCGTTCACCACCCCGATGGATCTCAGCGAATTCAACCGTATGCCGTTCGGGCTCTGCAACGCACCAGGAACCTTCCAGCGGTTGATGGAATGCTGTCTGGGACACCGGAATTTTGATACGGTCCTGTTATACCTGGACGATTTCATCGTTTATTCCAAAACCTACGAGGACCATCTGAAACACCTGGCAGAGGTGTTTGACACCCTGGCAAGCTACGGCCTAAAGGTGAAACCCTCCAAGTGTCATCTGCTGACCCCAATGGTACAGTACCTGGGACACGTGGTGAGTTCCGACAGAGTGGCTCCCGACCCCGATAAGATCACCGTGATTAAGGACTGGCCAAGACCCTCCAACATAAAGGAAGTGAGGCAGTTCCTAGGGTTGGTAGGCTACTACCGAAGATTCATTCCCGGTTTCACCAAAATGGCAGCTCCTATGCAGGACCTCCTGATAGGTCAATCCAGGAAGGCCAAAAAGCAGAAGCCACCCTTCAGGTGGGAAAAGCTGGAAGAGGAGTCCTTCCGCCAGCTGAAGATGGCCCTCACGGGGGATGAAATCCTGGCGTACCCTGTCTACAGCCAGCCCTTTATCGTCCACACGGACGCGAGCAACATCGGGCTAGGAGCCGTACTGTCCCAGATCCAGCAGGGGAGAGAACGGGTAATCGCTTATGCCAGCCGAAAACTACGGCCCACAGAGAGAAACCCTGAGAATTATAGCTCATTCAAGCTAGAGTTCCTGGCAGTGGTGTGGGCAGTGACGGAACGTTTCAAGCATTACCTTGCCTCCTCCAAGTTCGCCGTGTACACGGACAACAACCCGTTGACACATCTGGACACTGCAAAACTTCGTGCCCTGGAGCAGAGATGGATGGTCCGCCTGTCCAACTATGAATTCACCATCAAATACCAGGCGGGACGCTCAAATGCCAATGCAGACGCCCTGTCCAGGATGCCGAACTTACCGGACGGAGGGAAGAATCCAGAGGAACTGGAAGAGATCGATCTCCCTGCATTCCACCGTCATGGGATTACCCAGTATTCCCACCGTGTAAGGGACAGGCACTCTGCTACATTCAATCCCTTACCCCACTACAGCTGGGCAGAGACTCAAGACAGTGACCCCGCAGTCCGTCTGGTGAAGGAAATGCTGACACAGGCTGATGCCCGCCTTGACCCAGACGCCCTGGAGGAGACCAAACAGCTGTGGAAGGAGAAGAGTAAACTGTTTCTCTACAAGGGGAAGCTGTGCCGGAGAACTGTCAACTCCCGGACACATGAGCTGACCTGGCAGGTAGTGGTCCCGAGACGGGACGCGGCTATGGTCCTGGACGCATACCACGACGGAGCAGGGCACTTCGGATGGAAGAAGCTGGAGTTTCTGTTGCGTGACCGGTTCTTCTGGGTAGACATGAGAGGGGCCATTGAGAGATGGTGCAGAGACTGCGGCCCGTGCAACCTGAGGAGGAAGGACCGTGCCAGCCAGAAGACCCCCCTGCAGCCCATCATCACGAAGCAACCACTAGAACTGGTAGCCCTGGACCATGTGAAGCTGGCTCCGAGTAGGTCCGGGTACGTCTACACCCTCACCATCGTAGACCACTACTCCCGGTTCCTGGTGGTGGTCCCTGTCAAGGACTTAACGGCTCAAACAGCAGCTAGAGCCTTCCAGCAGCACTTCTGCCGTCCACACGGGTATCCGGAGCAAGTGTTGACTGACCAAGGTCCAGCCTTCGAAGCGGAGGTCTTCCAAGAGTTCTGCAACTTGTATGGCTGCAAGAAGATAAGGACAACGCCTTACCACCCCCAAACCAACGGGCTGTGTGAGAAAATGAACAATATCGTCATTGATCTCCTCAAGACGTTGCCCCTGGAAGAACGCAGCCTGTGGCCGGAGATGCTGCCAGACCTGATTGACTTGTACTACCATATCCCGGTGAATGCTACAAATTGCACCCCGGCTTACCTGATGTGCGCCAGACCAGGTAAGCTGCCAATTGACCTGGAGATGAGAGTCCTGACACCCGAGGACACCTCACCAGAAGCAGACTGGGACACGGAACGGCAGCAGCAGTACCGGAAAGTACAGGAGACCGTGGAGTGAAGTCTGTCTCAAGCAAGAGGAAGGCAAGAGAGGACTTATAACCAACATGCTCCCGCTGTTCCCCTGGCACCTGGAGAGCAGGTCTTGAAGAGGAAAAGACGGCTCCACAAGTTGGATGACCAGTGGGAGAAGGACCCGTACACCGTACTGCCCTCAAGCCATGAGAACCCAAAAGTATGTGACATCAGTAAGGACGGAGGAGAGACCACAGCCACTGTCTCCAGAGACCACCTGAAGAAGTGTCCCGAGCAGCTACAAGGTGCTGAAGAGGACCAGGATATCTTTCAACCCACAGAGGAAAAGGAATAAATGATCAGTACCGTACTCGGAGACTTTCCCCGGTCCTGGACTCAAATCAACAATGCAGTCGTGGTACCCGTCCTCACCTTTCTCCAGCCAGCCCCTCGAGGGCCTACAGAAGAACAGGGAGTGTCGGGAGAGCAGCCAGCCCAGGAGGCAGAAGGATCCATACAAGCAGCCCAGGAGAATCAACCCTCTGCTAGTAGTGAGCCTGTCGTGCCCCTAGTAAGCCAAAGAGTATGCAGGAAGCTGCCAGGCCTACCCACAGCACCTCCTACACCCTGTAGTGCAGAGCCAGATAGCGGGTTACGTAGGTCCACCAGGAGCACTAGAGGAAAGATGCCCGCTCGCTGGAGAATCTAAAATGTAATGTGAATCTGCTTGTAAATTGCCATTGCTGAAAGTGGTTTATGTTTTTGTTGCCTGTTTATTGATTATGTTTCTCTAGTTACCCTGCAGGTTTATTTGGACTGACAGGTTATGGACGCTGAATACCGGAACTACATTGTAAATAGTTGCACTTTGTGCCTCTTGCGAAGACGGCCACGGAAGAAAAACCTGTCTGGCGTGGCCCCGTGTGGTCCAAAGAAATTAGCTTCGCCTTGCAGCCACGCCCAGGGCCAACGTTTGGGGTTTGCTTTGGACACGTCCCCTATTCCATTCTAAAACTTCACCTTGGGTGATATGGACACCCGGTTACGGAAATGCCGTGACCATCAAGACAAAATGTACTTTTTCCTGTTATTGTTTATACCCTTGTATTTGTGTTTTTCTTAAAAATGTGTTTAGTCCCGGAGTACTAAATTTCACTAGGGGGGAATGTGGCACCCCAGGGGTCTGGTTGCCCCAGTGATAGAAATATCACATCTGGGAGCAAGTGGGAGGTTCCCTGGTCAGGAGCCCTTGAACATGCAACACCTCCTGTCCCAGACCAGATATGGGAGGAATCTGCCCTATATAAACTGGATCTGGGGCGGGGTTAGTTGAGTTAGAGCCTGGAGTGAAGTTCCAGACACAGGGAAAGAAACAGCGAGGAGCTCTGTAGGAGCAGGAGCTGAGTGCCAGGGACTGGAAGCAGATATTGCTCGTCCTGGCTGAAGACACTACGACCGGACACAGGAGTCCGAGGCTGTGAGGACTTATATATCCAGCAGCAGAAACCAGCTGGCAGGGGATTTCAGGTCCTCTGGCCATAGGAAGCCCGGAGGCTCAGTCACACACAAGGGACCGGTACCGCCATCGAGGAGCGGAAGCTACCAGAGGGTCCAAGTCACCAGCCATACTGGTGAGCACCACACGGTATACTCAGGGACGTGGGCTACTTCCACTCGCTTACAGCAAGGTAGCCAGGAAGAGTGCAGATAGACGGGGAGGCCTACAACTCCACCTGGCCAGGGGAACTCCTGTTTGTTCACAGACTGACCAGGCCCCTTATGCTAGCCAGTACTCCCGGGAGGGTCTGCCTTATCATCATCAGTAAAGACCCTGAACTGCACTGCAAAGACTCTGAGTCGTTTCTGCTTCACCCATGCACCATCACTCCCATCATTCACACTCACTGCCCTGAGGCTATACTCCTCCTGTGGGGAGTTGTCCCATCCTCTGCTGCGCACACCACACCAGCCTCAGTGGTCTGCCTCGCAGCGGCGGTACACCCTGACCGCAATCCACGGGTGGCGTAGTCGGACATTAAATCATAAAAACATTATAAAAGATGGCCACTGGTCTAACCACCCTGAGCCACGGACTGGGTCACCGCCACGGAGACTACAACCCCCAGAGACCCGGCTCCGGGTAACCCACACACGTGCACACACGGCCCAGGGGGCGCATCATATCCAAGTCCCAGAAACTGTGAGACTTAAAGTATTAAAACTAATCCATGACTCCAAGTTAGCAGGAATAAAAAAAACACAAGAATGTCTGTCTCGTTTCTTTAGGTGACCCAATTGTCAAAAATATGTTAAACAATATGTATCTTCCTGTAGCACCTGTGCCATATATAAAACTCTCCGCACATCCCCAATGGGATTATTACAGCCTCTGAAAATTCCATCTTGTGTTTGGGGCTCTATATCTATGGACTTTATTGTGGAAATATCAGTTTCAAAGGAAAAGAGTTCAATCCTAGTAGTGGTGGACTGGCTCACCAAAGCAGCACATTTTGTCCCCTGCACTAGTCTACCTTCTGCTAAAGAGACTGCTGATCTTGTAATTCAAAATGTGTTTCATCTTCATGGGGTTCCAGACAAAGTAATCTCTGATCGTGAAACACAATTTACATCGAGATTCTGGAAGAATTTTTGTGCAGCATTGGACATTGATGTCAGTTTATCTTCTGCATTACATCCCCAATCTAATGGTCAGACTGAACCCACAAACCAAATCTTAGAGCAATATCTCAGATGTTACATTTGTCATCTCCAGGATGACTGGGTTGATTTGCTTCCACCAAACACCATTCTTTGCAAATTCTGGGTACCATCCAAGTATCCTTCATAATTTTCCAAGAGAAATGCCTATCCCTGCTGTCACCAACATAATACAATCCCTGCAACAGAATCTGGAAATACTAAAAGATAGTTGAAAAGGTCCTGGATTCCAGAATATTCAGGAACGAGTTGCATTACTTAGTAAAGTGGCAAGGGTATGGCCCTGAAGATAACTTCTGGGAACCTGTAGAAAATATCAATGCTTCTCGACTGCTTAAAGTGCACCTGTCAGCAGGATTTTGTAAAGTAAACTACATAAACTGTCAGGTGGGCGCCGTTACACTGATTAAAATGATACCTGTGGTGATGAAACCTGTCCTGTGGGTTTTTTTAATCTTTATTTTCAGTTTTGAGATAATGAGATTCTCGTGCTTCGGGGTGGGCATTGTGGGTGGGGCTTTATGTGATGCTATGCTTATATATTCAACTGTATGCCTTTTGACAGGTCACTGTGCCTTCAGTCACCTGCCTGCTATTTTACATACTGCATATAGTATTGTGGGTTTCTAAAAAAAAATTGCATCCATCAAAATGACGCCGGCCCCCACGCATGCACAGTACCATCTATCGCTTGCCGATAAATGCTACTGCGGAAGCTCTGCCAGTGGCGCTATTTTGCTGCAGCCAAATTTTTTTTGCCTCAAGCAATATAGCGCCCGCTCATGCGCAGTAGCATCTACCGCTTCTGCGCAAGCGCCGCCGACAGCGCCATTTTGTTGGAGGAAAAAAAATTGGGCTGCAGCAAAATGGCGCCGCCAGCGTTGCATTCGTAAAAGTACAAAATATAAAATAAATCAATCCAATTGATAAATGGCATAACGATAAAAAAAGCAGCCAGAATTGCATTTTTTTGCCTGCCACAAAAACACGGAAAGATGTAATAAAAGGCAATTAAATTATCATATCTAGCCCAAAATGATATCAATAAAAGCATCTCCACCTATGTATTCTAGATTTTGCCATTAGTATTTATTACTATTTGAGGCTCTGTCATTTTATTAAAATGTATATGTATTTTGTCATAGAAAAATTAAAATTTATAAGGCATCTCCAGGGAGGCGGCATTCAACCCCCACCCCTCCACCCATCTCACACAGAATCTCCAGAAAGAGAAAGAGCTTACAATCTAAAACCCTTTTGGAAGTAGAATCACATTGAACATATGATGTAGTGAGAAAAGCTAATTAATATACAAAGAACTAACCATTTAAGTTCCTTTAGAAGCCAGAGGCTCCCTGTAGTGTACAAATAATTAAAACAGGATATCTATTGTGGGAAAAAGTCAGAAAGACAAAGATTTGCAGATTCAAGGGAAAGGGAAGTGAAAATCTGACACCTTTAGAGGTACCTCTTGTTCTCTTCAGAAGAAACTGGACATCTGCAACTAGACACTTGAGCACCAGTGGAAAGTTATAATTATCAGGGCTTGTATAGATTTGATATTGATGGGACATACATTTTCAACTTCAGAACTAATAGAGGAAGAATATGCATATGTTTTCATAACTGTGAGACATGCCAATCAGCCCCAAATTAATAGATCGCTGACAACAGCCTTGCCTTGTTTCCTATCTATGAAAATGTAAAATCACGATAAAAACTATGATGTCAATATGACCTGTGATCTTCAGGAGTGAAGATTTCATGAATGTTGGGAATCTCATAATTTCCTGAAACTCACGCCACATCCCATGACCAGCCAAGTTATGAGTCATCGAGGGGAGATGTGTGGGTGTAATTTAGGTACTGATAAAAAGAAAAGGCAAATTATGATCTGTGTTCAATTCCGGAAGATACATCGCCATGTAGGATTGACCCACATTTTTGCAGGTTTTCACTACTAGCGCTTCCCTCCATAAATCTGCGCCATTTCCGTGACCAGATTTAGTAAGTTCTTTGTTAATCCTTTTTATTTTATGTAATTATATACGCTGTATTTTTTTGTCCCCTTTGCAAAATCTTTTGTATATTTTTATAAACACTGTCTATCTTTCTGGATGCCGGACTACGGCCGTTTTGCACCTCTTGCAGTTCAACGGACACAAGAGGCGCGAAACGACCATCATCCAATTTGTGTTCCCCTGACTCCCCTGCATCTACGTTTTAATGTAATCAAATAAAGGAATTTTCTTATGGACCAGTGAATGCCACCTTTTTTATTACATGATGTGAAGACCTGGGGTCTTTCGTGGGCGTAACACTACTCAGACAACACATGGTGAGGGTAAAACAGCGTGGCAATACTTTATTGAACCACAAAGCGGACAATAAACACACAGAACGGTCCCAGCAAATGCCCAAGATGGTGCAACAGTACACAGTCTCACCCTTCCTTCACCGCCCGCCTGGAATAGAACAGCTGTGACTTTGGAGACTTCCAGGGCCAACTAACTCAACCAGTGGCCCCCCGCTTCGGGCAGGCCCTCACAGAGAGGAGGTAGGGGCAAGCTTAGGAAGCTAGCAGTCCATCGAGGTACAAGACCAGGAGACCCGTGGGTCCAAATCTGGGCTCTCCGAGAGTTTCCATGGGGCCAGGCGATTGGTGGGTCCCTCCTGGCAACTCCAAATGTCTCCATGGTTTCTAGGCTCACGGTGGGTCCCTCCTAGAAACCCCAAAACAACATATCCATGGGTCCAGGTGACTTCTTCGTCCTCTCCTGGACTCCCCAAAATGTATCCATGTCTCTCTGATGGTTAATGGATCAGATCTGAAACTTTCCAGTCAGGGCCGGTACCCTTAGGCTAGAATAATTTAGAATTCAAATCTGTGTCTTTTTGGTAATGCCATGCAATCCATCTGCTGTGCTGGAGGATGTCTCTCATTCTCCTTCCAAAGTCTGTCTGAATCTCTGTCCCAAGTCTCCCTCTGTCTCTCAGAAGCACATCTCCTTTCTGCTTCTCTGGGTTCAAGTCTGACTCTTACAAAAAACACATGTTCCTTCTGCTTCTCTGGGCTCAGCCCCCTGAATGGCAGAACTGCTCTCACCCTCCTCCCCCAAAGCTAAGTGTGCATATCAGAGGTAAAGGTGCAGGGCTCACCTATTATTGAGCTAATCTATTTACATAGTTGGTATACAGTGGGCTATTGTAAATAAACTTTCAGCTGACTTAGTACAATTAGTCATTATCATAGTAAACATGATTGTTTCCAACCCCAAGAGGAGATAACAATCATGGTTATACAAATACTGGTCTGTTCTTATTGACCAGACACAAATACACAAAGATAATAGTGTACTTCTCTTGGCTTAACAAATCTAAACTTCTGGCTTATTAAGATTTTACTCTGTAAAATATGAAATATTAAACTTTATATTTAATCCAAAATGATAGGCATTGTTTATAAAAAATATACAAAACATTTTACAAAGGGGACAAAACAATACAGCATATACAGTTACATAAAATAAAAAGAAATAGCGAAAGAAACTTACTAAGGCATTCATAGAGATGAGTCAACTTAGCCAAAGGACAGCACTTCGATTGAAAACATCCAGTGAATGAGAATCATGCATACACTGATGTGTATCTCTCTACAGGAACACAGATCATAATTCGCCTTGACCTTGTATTAGCACCTAAGTTATACCCACACACACCCCCGGGTTGTAGGACGTTCTGAGCCCTTCAGGATTTTATGAATTTCCCAAGTTATGAGATATCTTCCCTCCTGACGACCACAGAAGTTCGAGATCGCCACCATATTTTCCATCGGTATTTTACCTTTTCCCAGAGACCAAACATGACATGGCTGTTGTCAGTTATGTGGTGACTATTGATTTGGGGCTTATAAGCAGGTGTTCCAGTTATGAGAAAAAATGCATCTTCTTGCCTGATTCGTCCTGAAGCTGAAAATGTATGTCCCATCATTATCGGATAGATACGAACTCCAATATTTCTAACGTTCTTTCAGAGACATACGTCTGGGGTCAATGTATAGCATTTCCCTTGCTGGAAACAATAGTGTCACTTGAATTCAAGGTGCATTTCCTGTGGACAAAGCCTCTTCCATTTTGCTATCTATGTGTAAACACATGTATCCTTTTGTTGTCCAACCCTCTGAAAATACTTTTTCTGTCTCAATTACCCTTCCAATCTATAACGCTTTGTCTACGCACAAAATTCATCCTTGTTGGTTCTGCAGGGGTCCCTTTATTTCCAAAAGGAGCTGCCTGCATTTTCATTAGGATTATCACTATACGACTCTGCCTAATTTCCTGCTTGTTTATACCCATTGTCTAAGTCTAGGAAATTCAGACTGTCAGCTGTTTTTGCCTCTGAAATTCCATGTGAGAGGAGGAGGAGGGAGGTGGGGTGAATGCCCCCCTCACTAGTGGCTGCAGAGATTTTAATATTGTCTGTGACAGAAAGGGACAGAGACTTGGACATATTTCTTCAGGGATTTAAAAAGGCCTGCAGACAGTCCAGCTGTCTGAGGACTAGTGGGCCCGATATTTAACCCCAGGGCTTCAAGGCAAAGCTCTGGAGGTGTTTGCCTCTCTCCCTCTAGAACAAGACAGAGACTATGATGCTATCAAACAGACCCTGAAAAAGAAGTATCAGCTGACTTCTAAAGTATACCGCAAAAAGTTCCGGATCCCCCAGCGTAGACCACACGACAGCTATAGTGATGTGGTGGGCGGGGTCAGAACCAACTTTGACGAGCAGTGGGTCCAAGGACTATCAGTCACCTCCTTCAACAACCTGATGTTGAAGGACCAATTTCTTCATCTTTGCCCTGTGGAGCTGCTACAAGTCGTGCTGGGCCAGGAGCCAAAGGAGGCCACTAATGTAGCACAGATTGTAGACTCCTATGAGGCTGACTAGCCCAGGGGATGGGGATGACTCAGTACCTGGGCATTTGCCTGGCCTTTGGGGATGTCACGGTGGTCGGCTCCCGGGCCCGTACCCTGGGGTCAGCTTTAAAAAAGGGAATTATTTGTTAACTCTTATGAAAGATCGTGACGCCACCTGTGGTATCTGGTGAGAATTACCAGCGCTGCGGCAGCCCGCTGAGACCTATGATAAGGCAGCTTGATGGTATAGCTCCCCACAGGTGGAGCTAGGCCACAGGGCAGCATATGAGGGGAGGATGCAGGACGGAGGGGACCCAGCCGGGTCAGAGCAAGAACAGGGACAGACACGATAGTCACTTCAGTACCTTTTACTGATGGAAATT
Source organism: Phyllobates terribilis (assembly GCF_046119375.1). Taxonomy (NCBI): domain Eukaryota; kingdom Metazoa; phylum Chordata; class Amphibia; order Anura; family Dendrobatidae; genus Phyllobates; species Phyllobates terribilis. Next base: position 150,533,606 of record NW_027362762.1, read on the forward strand.
CAGGCACATCCCGTAGCGCTGTAGGGTGAAGGGTGCATATCAGGATCCTCCCCAATGAGCGGGTGTAGGGCCTCCTGTTTCTTGCCTTTTCGTAGTAAGTTTCTGACCTGCCCGGAGCTAGGCCTAACTTTATCTCTGTCCTGCACCGGCTGACGTTGTGGTAGGGCCTTTCCTTGGAGTGCACTCTCCCAACATTGGGGCCTATGTGTCTCCTGGCTCTGTTACGTATCAGCTCTCTGGTGAACCTGGGACCTGTAGTTCTCCAGGGATTCCGGTTATGCCTTACTGGGTCGTAGAGATCCCGGTAAGCTCGGACCCGGTGTCCGGTAAATGCTTCGGGGTGAGCTGGTTAAGCTCCTCTGCCCCCTATGCACTAACTCTCCACTCGCCTTCGGCCTACTCGGGCCCTCACTAGGCTACTCACACTAATGGCAGCTTGCCGCTCTTCACCGATCTTATGGCGCCGGCACACCTTAAACTCACTATTCTGAGCTACAACTGAGTCTAGACTGGGCTTACCTCTGCAGACGGACTTCTGCAGGAACCAAACTGAGAACTCTGTCCCTCTCTGACTGTGAGCAGGAACTCTGTTCTGGCTAGACTGAACTGCCTGGCTCCACCTTCCCTATTTATATCCCTAACGGGCTCCCTCTGCTGGTCTGAGGTGAAAGGTGGAGATGTGTGAATGTTTATGGGGGCCTTTTGTGGAGGAATCCATCAATGCACTCTTCTAGGATCTGTGATACCAGACGCTGCTGGGCGTCACAAGGCCAGTGTGTACATGGCCTCATATTACATGTGTAATTGCAACAATTTTCTGGGAGAACTACGTCATTTCCTGGAACAATTTCAAGGGTGCCAACACTTTAGGCCATGACTGTATATATATATATGATTGATGTAAGGTTGCAACACAGGATAGTCCGGATGGTGGATAAGCAGCCCCAATCAAGTTCCAAAGAAATTCAAGCTGTCTTGCAGGCTCAGGGTGCATCAGTGTCAGCGCGAACTATCCATCGACATTTGAATGAAATCAAACGCTATGGCAGGAGACCCAGGAGCACCCCACTGCTGACACAGAGACATAAAAAAGCTAGACTTCAGTTTGCCAAAATGTACATGAGTAAGCCAAAATCCTTCTAGGAAAGTGTCTTGTGGACACATGAGACCAAAATAGAGCTGTTTGGTAAAGCACATTATTCTACTGTTTACCGAAAACAGAATGAGGCTTAAAAAGAAAATACCTACAGTCAAATATGGTGAAGGTTCAAAGTTGTTTTGAGGTTGTTTTGCTGCCTCTGACACTGGGTGCCTTGACTGTGTGCAAGGCATCATGAAATCTGAAGATTACCAATAGATTTTTGGTCGCAATGAAGAGCCCAGTGTCAGAAAGCTGTGTTTGCATCCTTGGTCATAGGTCTTCCAGCAGGAAACATACTTCCAGAAACACCCAGAAATGGATGAAAACAAAGCTCTGGAGAGTTCTTAAGTGGCCAGCACTTAAGTGTTTGGATCTAAATCCCATTGCACACCGGTGGAGAGATCTGCTGTTGGGAGAAGGCACTCTTCAAATATGAGAGACCTGGAGAAGTTTGCAAAACAAAAGTGGTCCACAATTCCAGTTGAAGGGTGCTACATCAGATAGCGCAGCAGGTTCTAGTTGCTGTTTGCATGTAGTTCCTGTCAAGGTGTTTTGTTGCTTATCCCTCCCATTACTGACCCGGCTTGTCTTCTTGTCCTGTCTGTTCTCTCCGTTCCTGAATTCTGCTACGTATCCTGAACCTGTCCTGCCTGTCCCCACCACGGACCGTCTGACTACAGTTCTCTCTCGCCCCTCTGTACCTCAAATACCTTCTCTGGGTCAGGAAAAGAGAAAAATGCGTCCAGCACAAGGATCCAGAAATGTTCAAAGATTAATTTAAAAACAACAATGTATTCAAAAACTCTTAAAAATTCATGTTAATAAAAAAGGCGCCAAGAATAAGAACTGTTAGTTTGAAACGTGTCTGTATGCATGCCTCTGAATTAGCGCCTTTTTTATTAACAATAATTTTTAAGAATTTTTGAATAAATTGGTGTTTTTAAATTAATCTTTAAACATTTCCGGATCCTTGTGCTGGACGCATTTTTCTCTTTTCCTGTTTATCCTCCTTGTTGCCGACACAAGATCATGGTCCGTGCACTACCGGAGTAATCTTCAAAGAACAGTGAGTGAGCTAGATTCATCTTTTTTCTTTTCTGCTCTTCGTCAGTTGCTGCAGTCTCAGAGCCTGCCCTGGAGCAGTACCTGATGCCAAACCTATCCTCACCATCAGAGGCACAAGTGAAGACCAGGTAGAAAGTTATCCACCTCTGGGGTAAGTCCAGCCCATGGCACAGTGGGTCCAGTTCCATCAGCATTACAAATAGTAATACATCTATATAAATATATCGCCAAGTTGATAGACAAGTAAATCCATCCAATGTAAAATGACAGGATCTGACGACTGATGATGGAACTGTGAAAAGGGAGAAAGAAAGAAAGAAAATTGAGTGAGAAAGAAACATAACAAACACAAACCTTGACATGAAAAAGAACAGTGTCACAAATTCTCCAAGTACTGGTAAGTCTAACCCTTTTGAGCACGTGCCTGATAAGGTGAGCACTAGTCCTAAGTCGCCATAGGAGAAAGATAACTGAGGGGTCTCTCACATTGGTCTTCTATTTTTTATAAAAACCTGTAAAAAGTAATTCTTCATTGAACCCAGGTGGAGCAAGACTGTTGAAATTGCAGGTCCACATGTACTCACGGCACAAAAGCTCACGTGTTGCATTAACCCTTCTGATAATGGTATGAACCATATCAACCCGCATAACTTGAAACCTATCTGTGCATCGACCATGTACATTCAAAAAATGCGCTGCCAAGGGGGAGAGTTGTTTTACCTTATTTTTCTTCTTTACAAGCTCAGGTAATATTAGAGAGATGCTGTTGGATACTACTTTGAAGTTCATGGGTGGTTTATCCCACATAAACCTTTGCAGATGATGATGTAGACATGTTATGAGATCGACAATTGCAATAGAAACTTGTGTTTGAATTGATCTGGGAAAAATGGGAAGAGTCACAATATTGTCTTCAACCATAAAGGGAAAACCGTACAGCCGCCACATGGGTAGAAGCCCACAAGACTTGAGCTCCTATATATACTGTGAGTGGATCACTTAAAGAGGCTAGTTGTAAGGTGGTCCTTAGGATTTTTTGCCCTTTTGGCCACCAAAATGGTGGGGTTCTCCATAATGAATGATTTAAGCCTTGGTTCACTCAATAAAATATCCCAATTTTTATGCAAAATCTGGTGAATGTGGCCCCAATGATTGTTATATTGAGTGATGAAATTAACAGTCTGTACTGCTTGTCAAGGACATGGCTGTAAAATTTCAATTGCAATGAAGAGAATGTTGAAATCTCTGTGAGATAATTCTGTGTGGGTATCCTCTTGCCTTGAATCTTGCTGCAAGAGCCTCAGCAAGGAAATCTACCATTTAACTGCAGTAATGTCTAATTCTTAAAAATTGTCCCTTTGGGATCCTTTTCTGTAGATGAGTAGGGTGAATACTGCAATACTTCTCTCTTACAAAACAAAGGGATCTACAATTTGAAATCGGACATGCTGAATCTTTATCTCCCATGACAAATGTGAGTCAGAGATCCCCATACACATTAAACTGTTGGCTGAACTCATTGATATTGGCTGATTTGCTGGCATTAGTAGTTAAGGCCCCCATGCACATTAGATTATCAAAAAGGTATTGGCAATTTTAGGGTATGTGCATATGACGTCTGTGAACCCAGCAAGTTTTTCAGGCAGATGACGCTTCAAGAAATGCAGCATCTTTTGTCCTAAAGTGTCCTTTTTGTCTTTTAGATCATTTTTCCAACATCTTTTGGTCATCATCTTTTTATTTAAATTGTATTGACTAACCTAGTGTGCAGCCTCAAAGTAGAAGAAACCAGAAAAAATGGTCAGATTGAAGTGACCGCGGGCAAGGCCGCGCATTGGTATCTATGATCTGGCCCAGCAAGATCCCCACACACAGACTCTATCTTGATAACCGTATCTTTACTCGTATACATTTTTAACACAGCAAAGAAAAACAATAAATGACAACCGTAAATATGCACAGTAATAACGTGTACTGATAAGCTGACCCTCACTGTCCCTACTCACACGTTACCAGTCCTTTACTCCAGAAGGATGTGTCCCCCGTCGCAGGCCTGTCTGTCTTTGCAGGAGGGCGTCCCAGCCGGAAAAAAAAAAAACAGGAACAGCAGAATTTGCGGAAAGAAAGGAAGGGATACTTCGGCCTCTCGCCAGAGGTCTCGCTTACAGTCTCTCTGATCCGGATAGAAGCTCTGGTGGGTCCCCTTATGTAGTCCACACTCCAGTAGCAGGGAGTGTAATAGCTGTATCCTTCAGCAGTGCAGAAGCTGAGGAAGGCTCCGAGGATATGGTGTTAGATAGAAGAAATCACGTTGAGAGTCTCTCCTGCACCACACACGAGGGCCTGCACACCGTCCTGGCTCTTTTCACAGACCACAGCAGACTCTGCGCGCGCTTTTTCCTGCTTCCCACTTTGGTCACGTGACTCTCTAGGGCGGGACACAGGAGGCTCAGTCTTTTTTTCTGTCATCACACCCTGCGCAGGTGCAACCTCTGGCCACAAGGTGGCAACATCATCCTGTGTAATCACTTCTGTAACAGGCTCTATATCAATTATCACAGAACAGCCAGAGCCGGCCAGCTCACTACACACCCCCCCACTCAAAGGTTGGCAGTCCCTGCCAACGACCAGCTCCAGGGCGGCGATGGCTGTGGATGTGACAGGGGGCGGCTGGGAAGAGGGCCACACATATTGGTCTCTGTAGGACTGTCCTGGAGGTACCCCTGCAGTGGTCCTCGTTGTCCGCCTAACAGGTTGGATCCCCTCTCTCCTATCAGTCACCCCACTCTCTTTCCCAGTCGACATGTCAGTAGAGGAGGTAATCGGTTCAAGTGCGTCAGTCGGACGGACAGGGGTAGGCATGCATTCAGTCTCTACATCCCCGGGGTCAGTGTCTCCGACAGTATTAGTGATATCCATCTCTCTAGGTATCACAGTAGGGGAGTCAGGCTGGGAACGGCAGGGGTGCAACATATTACGGTGCAAAGTTCGGATGCTGCCGCTGTCTTTGCCCTGCACTCGATAGACGGGGCCACCGGGGTACGGCTGTCCAATTACTCGATAGACTTCGGTCTCCCACTTGGGCCGGAGTTTCCCTTGTGGCTTCTTTATTCGGACTAGGACCAGTTGACCTACATTCAGTGGGTCTTCTTGTACCGGAAGTGGGTCAGCGTGCACTTGATCCTGAATTTGTCGGCCTACTAGCCGGTAGACAGTCTCCATTCTCTGGCGGTGTGTTTGTATCCAGGAAGGATAGGTACCACAGGTATCTTCTTCGGAGCTAGACAGTTGCAACTCATGGATGTCTTTGCCTGGACGGCCAAAGAGAAGGGTGTATGGGGTGTATCCGGTGACGGAATGGACCTGATTATTATAGGCCCACAGCAGTTCCGGGAGGAATCGAGGCCAGTCGGGCTTTTTGTCTTCAGCCAAAGTCCGGATCAGTTGTAAGAGGGTCCGGTTAAAGCGTTCACACGCGCCATTCCCTTGTGGATGGTAAGGGGTGGTCCTGGACTTCTAGATTCCATACATCCGTTGGAGTTCTTCAATGACTCGCCCTTCGAAACAAGCCCCCTGATCAGAGTGTAGCCGCTCCGGACACCCGTAGACCCGAACGAATTGCTGACAGATAGCCTGTGCAGCTAATTCAGCAGTCTGATCCTTGGGAGCAACAGCGACAGCGAATTTCGTGAAGTATTCCACCATCACCAGACAGTACTGGTAGCCACTATTCGCCGTTCCGATCAACAGATAGTCCACCATCAACAGCTCGAGGGGCCTCGACGTCTTAATAGTCTGGACGGGGGCACGCTGCTCCGCGGACTTGTGGAATTCACAGGTACGGCATGCTTGACAGACGTTTTCAACCAACTTACGGAGCCCCGGACAAAAAATGAACTGCTGGGTCCACCAGAGGGTCTTGTCTATGCCGAAGTGGCCGTTCCTCCTGTGAGCTTCGCCCACCATCTCATGGGCCAACTGCACCGGGACGACAATCTGCCAACACTCCTCCAGCATATGGGATAAAAGTGCCCTGCGACACAGGACTCCATCTTTCACGATCAGCCGATCCCACTGGGCAAGCAGAGCCAAGGCTCCGGTCGATAGTCGAGCTCTCACTTCGGAGGGCGGTTTCTCTTGTTTATTCACATACTGTTTCAGTAAGACGTGCTCGGGATCTCGATCTTGAAGCTTGGCCCATTCTTGCTGGGACAGGGGAGATCCCACTACGGCTTCAATCCCTCCTACCGCATACTGGCGGCTATCTTCTATTTGCTTTGCGAGCCGGGCAAAGTCAGGCATCTCATCTTCCTCCAACTCTTCATCCCGGTCCCCCACTGGCGGGGATGATGTCACTCTAGACAGGCTGTCAGCATTCTGATTCTCGTTCCCCGCTCTGTATTTAATTTTGTACTGGAATCTAGAGAGTCTGGCCATCCAGCGCTGTTCCATTGCCCCTAGTTTGGCATTCTCTAGGTGGGCAAGAGGATTGTTGTCCGTCATGACCAGCACCTCCGCTCTTGTCAGATAGCCGGCAAATTTCTCTGTCATAGCCCAAGTCAGAGCCAAGAGGTCCAAGCGGAAGGAGCTGTAGTTGATGGGATTCTTTTCGGTGTCACGGAGAGACCTACTGGCATAGGCTATCACGCGTTCTTTATTATCTTGAACTTGAGAGAGGACCGCCCCTAGACCTTGAAGGCTGGCGTCGGTGTGCAACTGAAACGGTAATGTGTAGTCTGCATATGCCAGAACAGGGGGTGATGTTAGAGCAGCATTAAGTGCCTGAAAGGATTTTTCTCGGTCAGGCCCCCAACTGATGCGTCGTCCTCTGGGGCTGTTCGCGGTCCCTCGGAGAACCTCATGCAGTGGTTCAGCAAGCCGAGCAAAGTCCTTGACAAACCGACAGTAGTAGCCTGCTAGCCCCAGAAAAGCCCAAACTTCTTTGACGGTAGTTGGCTGCGGCCACTCTTGAACGGCTGCTATCTTCTCCGGAGAGGGCTGGACGCCTTCGGCCGAGATCCGGTGACCCAAGTAGTCGATTTCCTGCTGGAACAGACGGCACTTGCTGGGCTTCAACTTCAAGCCGTGTCGCCTCAAGCGCTGGAACACTTGGCCAAGCTTGTGAAGATGATCTTCAAAGGTGGCGGAGTATACCACGATGTCGTCAAGGTATATCAGCGTAAACTCAAAGTTGAAGTCCCCCAGACAGCATTCCATTAGTCTCTGAAAGGTCCCCGGTGCGTTATTAAAGCCGAACGGCATCCGGTCGAACTCATACAGGCCCATGGGAAGGATGAAGGCGGTCTTTTCCCTGTCCTTCTCACTCATTGGAACCTGCCAATATCCACTGGCCAGGTCTAGGGATGAAAAATATTTGGCCTTCTTCAGGGCGGTCAGTGACTCTTCGATCCGAGGAAGTGGATATGAGTCCCGGATAGTGCAAGCGTTCAGCCTACGGTAGTCCACGCAAAACCTTAGGGAACCATCTTTCTTTTTGACTATCACCACGGGTGCAGCCCACGGGCTCTGGCTTTCACATACCACTCCGGCGTGTAGCATAGATTCTAACAGGCTTTTCACCTCCTGGTATTGCTGAGGTGCTATCTGCCGGTACCTCTCGCGGATAGGGGGGGTATCGCCCGTGGGTATCTCGTGCTGGATACTGGTGGTACACCCAAAGTCGGTGTCATGCTTTGCAAAGGAGTCTTGGTGTTCCCGCAGGAGTTCCTCCACTTGAGACACTTCTTCTTTGGTGTACTGAGACGTGTCTAGCTGCACTTTTTACCGTAGTTTTCGCCCAATGTCTTCATCGTCTACTTGAGCGTTTATGGCTGAGACGGTTACCGTCCAGTCGCCTTCTGTAGACGGGGTGAATTCTAGGGGCCCAATGGGATTCACTTCCGTGGGTAGAGCATATACCCGGGCCAGTTGAGTGCCGGCTTCAAGGGCTAGGCCTACGTCTGCGGTGTTGTTTAGCCTGACAGGGACTCTCCCGTTCCTCACGACGGCTAGAGTGCGAGCAACTAGTGGGTTTAGCTTACCCCCACTTGGGGTCCTCGGCTCGATCAACACTTCAACCCCCTCAAGTTGTCGGTGGGTGTTAAGGGGTAAGGAAATGACTGTCTCTTTTTCAGCGGGCAAAGTAATCCGGGTACGGCGTAGCACCGTAATGGCGGCTAGGGGTAGTTGTTCCTCTGCCATCTGTTGAAGTCCAACGGTCCGGATTACGCGCTGGAACGCCAGACGAGTCGGCTTATGTTTGGTGACTATCTGCCAGTATTTGGGTCCTTTTCTTGTCAACAGCATACGATCTAGGTCTTTCAAGATGTTCATTCCAACTATCACTGGGGTCTCGAAGCCGAAACCTTCCTTGACAATGACGATCCCTCGTTTCCCTAAGTCCTGTCTGCAGGCCTTTGTGTCCATCCAAGCAACTCCGGTCACTGGAATGGGTAGGGTCACGAATGCTGGGTCACGAGCAGTTCTTGGTTTGAGGTAATTTTCGTAAAACTGTTCAGAGATCGTGGTCACTTGTGACCCGGTGTCCATCAGTCCCTGTACGGCAATTCCTTCCAGGACAACTTCAAGTGTCGGGCTATTCGAGGCAAGAGCACTCCGCCATCGGCTCTGTTTTTCCACACCCCTCTCCTTGGCCTCCCCTGCTGCGCGAGCCTCAGCTGCAGGGGTGTCTAGTTTAACGGCGGCCATTGTGGTGAGGCCCGGCGTGGTAGCTCTGCTTGTGGATATGGCTGGGGTTCCATTCGCTGGTCTGATCGAAATTCCCTTCGCTGGGGTGACTGAGGGTTTCTTCGTTGGTGCGACGGAGGTTGTTGCGGAGGGAAGTGTTGAGGACAACGATTTGCCCTATGGCGAGGATCACCGCATGACCAACACTGTCTCACGGGACGACTAGGCTGTCTTCGCTGGTCTCCCTGTCGGTCTAATGTTAACTGTAATATCTGTCTCTGTAAGTCTGCTACCATCTATTTCAGGTCTTCCGTGTCACTGTTCGGATTTTTAATGTCAGATATGGATCTGCACGCAGCACCTTGAATCCCCACATCCATGACGGGTCCCCTTGAACGTTCTATGGCTTCCTGACTTCAGCAAAAGTAAGAGCCGGCATCATCCGGATCAAGTCCTGTAACGTGCGGTTAAGATACTGGTCTCTCAGTCCTATTACAAATTGGTCTCTCAGTACCAGGTCACGAGAAGCCATACCAGCTAGTTGCTCCCCTTTTCCACAGGTTTGTTCAAGGAGTACCTGAAGGGCGTTCGCATATTGGGGAATATCCTCCCATTCAAGCTGTGTCCGTCTAAAGAACATGTGTCGCAGTGTTCCCTGGTATGTGGTCGGCCCATAGGTGTTCTCCAGCACCCGCACCAAATCATCTACTGTACGCTGGCCCCTGACCGTCTCCAGTCTGACTGTCGTCCATGCCTCCCCCTCTAGCGTCAGTACCGCCATTTCTGCCAAGGTCTTAGGGTCAATATTATACATTTCCCCCAGTATCCGGACTTGTTCCGCCCACTCTGGTACAGGGTAGTTTCGTCCGCCAAATTTCCTGACCTGATTCACAATAGACACCGGCGGGGCTTTCTGACTGTACACATGGCCTGGGTGGGAATCCTGTTGGTCACAGATCCTGCCGACTACGCCAGATGAAGTGACCGCGGGCAAGGCCGCGCATTGGTATCTATGATCTGGCCCAGCAAGATCCCCACACACAGACTCTATCTTGATAACCGTATCTTTACTCGTATACATTTTTAACACAGCAAAGAAAAACAATAAATGACAACCGTAAATATGCACAGTAATAACGTGTACTGATAAGCTGACCCTCACTGTCCCTACTCACACGTTACCAGTCCTTTACTCCAGAAGGATGTGTCCCCCGTCGCAGGCCTGTCTGTCTTTGCAGGAGGGCGTCCCAGCCGGAAAAAAAAAAAAACAGGAACAGCAGAATTTGCGGAAAGAAAGGAAGGGATACTTCGGCCTCTCGCCAGAGGTCCCGCTTACAGTCTCTCTGATCCGGATAGAAGCTCTGGTGGGTCCCCTTATGTAGTCCACACTCCAGTAGCAGGGAGTGTAATAGCTGTATCCTTCAGCAGTGCAGAAGCTGGGGAAGGCTCCGAGGATATGGTGTTAGATAGAAGAAATCACGTTGAGAGTCTCTCCTGCACCACACACGAGGGCCTGCACACCGTCCTGGCTCTTTTCACAGACCACAGCAGACTCTGCGCGCGCTTTTTCCTGCTTCCCACTTTGGTCACGTGACTCTCTAGGGCGGGACACAGGAGGCTCAGTCTTTTTCTCTGTCATCACACCCTGCGCAGGTGCAACCTCTGGCCACAAGGTGGCAACATCATCCTGTGTAATCACTTCTGTAACAGGCTCTATATCAATTATCACAGAACAGCCAGAGCCGGCCAGCTCACTTCAAGATCACTTCTTTTAACCACTATGTGACTTTGGGAACCTGAATCGCATAAAGGAAGCTCAAAAAAGTAAAGATATGCACAGCGAGTCATTTTTACATTGTAGTGCATGTTTTCATTCTTTTTAAGTATTTATTTAACGCTATTTCATTGTATGGTTCCGGTTGGTTACATAGCTACTTTCCTTGTGTGCAACCGAATACAGCTGCTGCATGTGTTTTCTTTTGGTATGTGAACCTACCTTGCTTTTTTACTTGTTAAAGACCAAGGGTGTTATGTTTTTATCTTTTAAAGAAAGATCACATTTTATTTTTGAAATATTCGATTTAACAAGTGAAACAGTACACCCCACGACCATAGTGCATGTTTGTTTCTTGTCATAATCCTACAAGTAGCTACTCTGCAGCCATTTTAGGTTTGATGTTAGCTACGTAGGTACTTTCTATGCTTGTACCTACATAGCGACATAGTTTTTAGGTTTAAGGAATTTTAGTTAAAGGGGTAAATTTTAAACAAAAAGAATCTATAAAATAAAAACCCAAACAGAGTGATCTATTTCAAGTGTTTATTTCTGTTGATGTTGATGATTATGGCTTACACCCAATGAAAATACAAAAGTCATTATCTCAGTAAATTAGAATACTTTATAACAACAGCTTTAAAAACGTTTTTAAAATCCGAAATGTTGGGAGCCCCAGAAGGTTTATTATGACTGTCCTTGCAAGACGCCAAGGAATATGGGAAGCTAAAAATGGAAATTTTGGCGCTCCTGGGGGTGACAATGACTGTCAGGGCGCAGCAGGTCCACCGCTGGGCGTATCACCATGAGAAACCCCCTTGCTCCCAAATGTTTGACTTACTGCACATGGTCCAAAAATGGTTGCAGCCTGAGTCCTCTACTCCTGCGCAGATGGTAGAGCAAGTGGTTATGGACCGGTTCGTACATTCCCTGCTGAGGTGTTACACGCACGCCGCTAGGTTCAGATAGGGGCGAGACAGGTTACATGAATTCTTTGGAATCCTGGGGAAACAGTTACTCAGGGCGACCATAGACCATGTGCTGCAGCTTCTCTCAGGCACACAGGGGTATTGACCCTCAGGCACAGACACGTAGGTTGTTTCACTTGCTGACCAGACACAGTTGACAAGAGTCCTCATAAATGGTAGGTAGAACAGTAGCATTTAATAAGAAGCCGCACAGCCAGTGCAAGTTAAGTCTTATGAGCAATAGGCTCCAGTGACAAACAATACAGTTTCTTTAGCAGCACAGCAGTTCACAGTCTTCACAGTAGTACAGGACAGAACAGTTCTAACGCAAAGGCACATTAATGAACACAGCATTCTTTACAGCACAGTGAGATGGAGAAGAGGGGGAGGGTTTGCTGAGGGAGATGATCCATGTGACACCATTTCTTCCAGTCCTTAGCTTTCTGCCTGACAATACTCTGCACTGTTAGTTCAGCAACTCTACCTGACCTGTGTTTAGCTTCACCCTGACTTGAATCCTTTTCACTTGCAGGAGCGCTTCTGTGAGATACAGAACACACACACAACCTTTCTCTTCGGCTCCAGTCAGACAGTAAATAACTTCCCACAATCCCCCTGGGGCTCTGCTAAAACACTCCCCTTCTCCTGTGACTCTTTTAACCCCTCTAGTTGCTGGATGCTTCTGGAGCACAACTCTTCCTGTCTCATGTGCTTGTGTTACTTCTAATACTTGCTGAATGCTTTTAAAGCAACAGCACTATTTCTGCATGTCACACTCTTCAACAGCACTACTTCTGCATGTCACACTCTTCCCTCCTTTTTGAATATCGTCCTCGACATTCGTCTTAATTGGTCAATCTGACCAATTCTGAGACAGTGGTGAAAGTTGGATAACTTTATATACAAATTGGCATTGTGAAATTGGTATAATGTTCATAAACATTGATAAAAACCTAATCTTACGACCTTTTTCTTGTAGGATGCCTGTAAGAAATAAACAATTAACACAATTAAAACAATCAGCATCTCTTCAGCTGGAACTTTTCGTACGTCTTCAACCAGCTCTCTCTCTCTCTATGCTTTAACAGTTCTTTATTTCTACAAAGTCTTTTAAGGAAAATCAAAGCATGAAAACAAGTCTTTCCACCAGGCAAAATCTTCCATACTGCCTCTCGGTGGTGAATACCACTCAAGTGGGCTTACCTGGTCCATAGTCAGAGATACCTGTTTCCAGTCGACAGTCCTTGGCACTTGACACTGTTCATCAAGTGTCTCATACGTCAGCATCACGGGCCTCCTCACTTCTTGAATCGACTTCCTCCTGGTGGGTTGTTCTTCAGAGACCACTGGTTCTTCTGCCACAGAGGTTTCTTTCGCCGCACTCATTTCCCGTACTTCCTTAGATGCTCTTGGAGCTGCTTCTGTAAGTTTCTGTACTTCTCCTGAGTCACTTGTTTTCCTGAGTGTCGATCAGTCTCTTTAAGGGCCGGTGGTCAATCATCAGATCTGACTTCATCTGTACTCCTTGATAGGAACTCTGGTGCCTCAGGACTTAGTTCATTCTCCTGAGGATGGTGCATCCCTCTCCTTGCCGGTCCGAGAAATATAACGGTGTGTTCTTCTCCATCGGAAATTTCAAGGTCACTATCCAACTCTGGAGCTTCAGTCTGTGGTGGCCCCTTAGTCGATCTCGGACGATGACTGTCTACTTCTGGGAAGTCTTGTTGTGGTGGGAGATAATCACAGGGTAGCAGTAAATTCCGATGGATTATTCTGGTTTTCTTGTCTCCCATTTCCAATAGGATTTCATACACTGGGCTGTCATCAGCTTTCCTCCTTACGACCACATACACCTTGTCTTCCCAGTATGAACAAAGTTTTCCTGGACCGCCTTTCTCACGTACATTCTTGATTAGCACCCGGCTTACCGGTGCCAATTCTGCTCCATAACATTTTCAATCATAGTACTCCTTACTCTTGCTCTGTCCTTGCGTAACCACTTTGGATGCTATGTTTTATGACTCTGCCATCCGTTCCTTCCATTTCTGAACGTACTCCGGATACGTTCTTGAAGTCTCTGACACCGGAGTATCGAACATGATGTCGATTGGCAGTCTTGGCGATCATCCATACAATAGGAAAAAGGGTGAGTAACCCGTTGCATCACTCTATGTACTGTTATAGGCATGTACCATTTTTGCCAGAGAACTCTTCCAGTCTTTCTTCTCATCAGCTGTTAAAGTGTGTAACATCGACAGTAATGTCTGGTTAAAACGTTGCACTTGTCCATTACCCTCTTGGTGATAGGGCGTTGTGTGGGATCTCTGAATTCTACAGTACTTTCCTAGCTTAGCAAAGAGCTGGTTTTCAAATTCTCTTCCTTGGTTGTGGTGTAACCTCGTAAGAAACCCAAACGTCAAAGCAAATTCATTGAAGATCTTCTCTGCTGCTGTTTATTGGTGGTGGCAAATGCTTGAGCAAATTAAGTGAAATGGTCCATCACCACCAAAATGTATTCGTAACCACCCTTGCACATCTCGAGATGTAGAAAGGCTATTGAGGCCATCTCAAACTGATACGTAGTTTGGATGTTGCCCATAGGTGCACGGGTTGATGTGTTGGGATGTTTATCTTTCAGACACCCACACTCTCTGGTCACATACCTCTCAATATCTCTCTGCATGTACGGCCAGAAGAAACGTTCTCGAATCAAATTTGTAGTCCTTTCCACTCCCAGGTGTCCCATTTTTTCATGGAGTTCTTTGAAGACCAACCTACGGAATACTCTGGGTAGTACCAACTGCTGGTTTTGTCCTCCTTTACGATACAGGATTCCGTCTTCACTGAGGTAGAGCTTTGTCCATTCTTTAATTAAAACAGATACTGCTGGTGACTCATTGTCTCTATCCCGTTTACTTGGAAACCGATTTTGGTCCACATAAAGTAGTATTCTACCAATTTTCTGATCTTCCCATTGTGCTCTATGGATTTTCCCTTTTGCTAGTTGTTGAATAGACCAGGGGTGATCTTGTTCTCTTTCTTTTATGGTGGTTTCCACCATTAACGGACACCACAATGGTGTGTCTTCCTCCTGATAAGCTTGTACTGCTTACAGTACGCAGTACTGCGTACGAGCATTCTTGCATGAACTCTTCAGGCTCTAATGGCATTCTTGACAATCCATCAGCATCCGCATTGCATTTTCCTAGCCTGTACTTAATGCTGAAATTGAAGTCAGCTAGTTCAGCGACCCATCTCTGACCTGTTGCATTCAGTTTGGCTGTAGTAAGGACATAGGTCAAAGGGTTGTTGTCAGTGTATACTTCAAACTCTTTGCTGTAGTAGAGATAATCTCTAAATTGTTCACAGATAGCCTATTTCAATGCCAGGAACTCCAATTTTCCGGAATGTAGATGGTAATTCTTCTCAGCGTCTGTCAACGTTCTAGAACCGTAATTGATGACTCTCATTTTTCCATCTTGATGCTGATGTAGGGCAGCTCCCAGTCCAACTTGAGAAGCGTCATAATGAAGAACAAATGGTAAATTGAAATCAGGATATCCCAAGATGGGTGGTTTTACCAGGTAGTCTATTAGTTCTTCCAATACCTCCTGATGGTCTGCTGTTCAGAGAATGGGCTGCTGGGATGAAACGGTGTTGTTTCTTTTAAGCCCGGTCCTACCCGCGTTCTTCTTTTTCTTCGTGGGTGTTGTTGTCTTTGACGTCCCTCCCAAGAGGAGGTATAGTGGGGTGGCAATCCTGGAGAAGTTCCGAACGTAAGTACGATAGTGGGAGAGGAATCCTAATATCTGCCTCAACTCCCTGACGGTAGAGGGCCGCTTGTCTTTTAAGGCCAGTACCGGAGCGATTTCTGCTGGGTCCATGGTACATCCTTCTCCAGACACAATTTTCCCTAGAAATCGGACTTGTCTTTTGAACAGTTCACACTTCTTTGGGGTCAACTTAACTCCGTGTTGTTGATACAGTTGTAATACGGTCCTCACGTATTCAACATGCTGACGGAAGGTTTTGCTGTGTACCACATTGTCATCCAAGTACGGCTGGCAGATATCGTCCCTCAATCCTTCTACACATGTCTCCAGGCTCTTCTGAAATTCTGCTGGAGCTGAACTGAGCCCAAGCGCTATGCGAATCCACTCATATAATCACCACGGTGTGATGAATGCTGTCAAGGGTCTACTGGACTCTTCGACAAACCCTTGGTGGTATGCTTTACCCTAATCGAGGACAGAGAACCAGGTGCTTTCTGATAGGCTATCCAGCATATTTTGGATCTTTGGTATTGGGTGTCGATCAGGTACTGACTTTCGGTTTAGTTCCCGGAAATCACAACAGAGTCTCAACGTACTGTCCTTCTTCCTAACACAGACAATAGGAGAGGAATAAGACGACTTCGACTTTTGGACCCAACCTCTGTTGATGAGATCTTGTAAATATTCTTTCACTTCACAATGTAATAATTTTGAAACAAACATGTAACTTTTGGTTACTGGGGTCATGTCTTTCAAATTGATTTTCAAATGCAATGACGGGATACAGCCTATAGCAGAGTCATCTTTGGAGAACGCATGACACTCTTTTCTCAGCATCTGTTTTGCTACCACTAGATCTTCAGCACAGAAGTGTTCCAGGGGTACTGGGGGATCCCAGGACCCCGAGGTGGGTTGCGCAATTTCCTCCCCTGGGCAACTCCTGTTCCTTGGTGGGGAGACTGAATACACTGTAGACCCCTGGGATGGTCTCACACTGGCTGGGTATACCGTTTTAACGGTTTCAATGTGACCTAACACAGTCTTTGGATCCAGTCTAATTTCGTGTTTGTAGTATTCATCACCAGTACTCGAGCAAACCCACCAGTAGGAATCACAAGCACAGTCTCAACTTGAAATAGGCCTTCCGGAAGTTCTGAGGAGTCTTTTGGCACAAACAGTCTTTTCTGGACATTTCTACCCGGTTTTACCCGGAATTCACTCCTCACCCCCACCATTTGGTTTGCAGGGGTGATGGTTGGGCGCAAGCCTACCTTGACTTCTTTTAGGTCCATTGTATTCTGTGCTTTCTTTACTCTATGAATCACATTTTCCGCCACGGCATTGGGTGTGGCGAGCGATGTGGCGATTGCATCCACCACCAGCGCCCCTGTCTTGTTTTTCGTGATGACCTCACTGATTAAATTATAACCCAGGATAGGATCCTCTGATCACTGGTCACGAGAAAAGATACCAAAAGCTCGATGGTGTTGCTGTTCTTCATGGCCCTGAGTTGGAAGGTCACTTCCACCCAGCCTATGAAAGGGACTTCGGCCTGGTTGACGGCTTTGCCGTGGAGTTCCTCTTGTCCCAAGAGTTCTTTTAGTGACCAAAGGCAACTGTGTGGCAGGTAGCACTTTCTCCATTCTTCATTTAAAAGGCTCACTTGGGCTCCTGTGTCCCACAGTGCTTTTACTAGGAGTCCATGTAGCTGGCACTGTATAAAGTACTTTTCACCAATTAGGCTGATGAGGCTATCTTTACTGACTGAGGAATCCTCCTCCCAGGAGTACATCGTTTGACCTCCACACTGGGCATTAAGTAACTGATGCCCCTGTCTCCCTTGAAGCTGTTGTAGATGGGAACACACTTGGGGATAGTACTGATACAGCCGTTTTACCTCATGCGCCATTCTGGGGTTTGGTGAGATTTGGATTTGCTACTGGGGCCTCCTCCGTGTCATGGTTACCAGTCACCCCGCACTGGTAACCTCCTGTCTTTTAACCCAAACGACCGTGACCATTGGCATTCCTTGGCGTAATGTCCTTCCTCACCACATCTTAGACAGTGGACACACACCTTACTCTGATTTGGTGAACGGCACGCTTCACAAGCCGGGTATCTTCTGTTTTTGAACCCACTCCTCGTTCTGAGGGATATCGGTTCTGGCCTGGAATAAATCAACTTTTTCACCTCAATCAACTCGGCTCGAAGTTCTCCTATTAATTTCTCCCAGTCAGCGCTGGCAGGCCTCTCTTTTGTTGGTGATTTAAGATTCCCTCTCTGGAGGTGACCCTCCAGATTTCTGTGATGATCTTCGGACTAGCCACCGGGGGTATCCATCTTCAGCTGACTCATTTTGGTGATTTTAGGAGCAGAGCCTTTCTTTAACTTCTGTTCGCTCTCTGACTCCAAACTAGTGGCCTCATTCATTTTTTCAATTAGAACTTTATCCAAAATGCCAAGATCTTATAGGTACTGTTTCAGCTGCAACTTGATATCTGTGCTGATTAAGCCTGTTCCCAATGATCTCAAGAACTTCTTCTGGACTAGTACAGCATCAAATCTATCAAGTCAATCCTTCAGTTCAATTGCTCTGAACAAGAAATTTTGGGGTGATTCATTATTTTTCTGTGAGAGGTTAATGAGTCGGTGGAACAATTCTGAAGTACTCTCTTCTTCATAGTGCCCTTTTAAAATCACCTTCAGCTGTTGCAAGGTCAATTGACTTTTAATTTCTAGCATACTACGGAGGTTCAGTCCTGGGCTGATCGTTTTCACCACCCCCTCAAGGATCTCATCTGGCTGGTAGCCTTTCTGTAAACCTGCATCGATCTGGTGCAACAAGTTCCTATAAGACAGTCTCTCTTTCTGTTCACACTCTCCAATCGGTCCCAGGATCGTGAATTCTTTCTTTATGGTGATTTGTGGTGTTAGAGAGCACTGTCTCCCTTATTTATCTAACCGGAGCAGGTTAAAGGTCCTGTCTGAGTCTATCACCCGTTCAGAGGTTTTGGTCGATTCCTGCAGGGCTTTGAATTGCTCTTTCAATTCCTGTACAATCTGAGGACAAAGATTCCTGCTTTTGGTAATTGGTGCCACCCCTCCATCCTCCAACTTCAACCTGGTTAGAAACTGTTTTAGTTCCTAGAGAAATGACCCTATGACGTCTTCAGCTTCTTTCTCCCCCAGCTCATCCATTTTTGCATTAATGGCAGCTAACAGTTGCCTGTGGTTGTGTGCTTTGGAAATCTGTTCTACTGACATCTTTATATGTTGTGCTACTGTTCTCAATTCTTCACAGGTTAACTGAAGAAGCAGCTGACTTATTCTGTCCATTTGTATTTCCACATCCATTTCTGCTAGTGAGTTTTTCTTTAGGGCTGGTCTCCTTTAACTGGTGTAGCAGAGTTGAGTTGAGGTGCTGTGCTGCTGTGTTTTTCCAGACACTTTTCCTCTTCTCCCTCTACACGCTAATTCCCATTCAGGATTCCCCATACGGGCCACCAATGTTGCATGAACGCCACTAGGTTCAGATAGGGGTGAGACAGGTTACATGAATTCTTTGGAATATTGAGGAACCGTTACTCAGGTCGACCATAGACCATGTGCTGCTGCTTCTCTCAGGCACACAAGGGTATTGACCCTCAGGCACAGACACGTAGGTTGTTTCACTTGCTGACCAGACACACTTGACAAGAGTCCTCATAAACGGTAGAACAGTAGCATTTAATAAGAAGCTGCACAGCCAGTGCAAGTTAAGTCTTATGAGCAACAGGCTCCACAGACAAACAGTACAATTTCTTTAGCAGCACAACAGTTCACATTCTTCCCAGAAGTACAGGACAGCACCATTCTAATGCAAAGGCACATTAATGAACACAGCATTCTTTACAGCACAGTGAGATGGGGGGGGGTTTGCTGAGGGAGATGATCCCTGTGACACCATTTCTTCCAGTCCTTAGCTTTCTGCTTGACAATACTTTGCACTGTTAGTTCAGGAACTCTACCTGACCGTGCTTAGCTTCACTCCTGACTTGATTCCTTTTCACTTGCAGGGGCGTTTCTGTGAGATACAGAACACACACACACCACCTTTCTCTTCTGGCTCCAGCCAGACAGTAAACAACTACCCCACAATCTCCCTGGGGCTCTGCTAAAACACTCCCCTTCTCCTGTGACTGTGTTAACCCCTCTAGTTGCTGGATGCTTCTGGAGCATAACATTTCCTGCATCATGTGCTTGTGTTACTTCTAATAGTTGCTGAATGCTTTTAAAGCAACAGCACTACTTCTGCATGTCACACTCTGCAACAGCACTATTTCTGCATGTCACAAAGGCCAATACAGACCTGGGTTGTCCAGGGTGGTCCTCGGGACCCTGATGAACTGGTGGGTCTGGTTGAGAGGAATCAGGGGGCTGAGGCTTCCTTGGGAAAGCAGCCCACTCCACACTGGGAAACTCACCAGGGAGCGGAGGCCCAAAAAGGGGCAGGGTTTACAAGGTCCAAAGGGGCGTGGGAGGCAAGGTCCCTGCAGGTGATATTATATGCTGGAGGTGTCATGGCCCAGGCCATATAGATGTCCGTTGCCTCCTGACCACAGAGCAGTTGGACTGTAGCCTAGGACGCCAGTGCTCTTACTATGCCTATCCCGCCTGCAGTGTGTACTAGCAGCCCAGCGAGCGGCCACAGTCATGTCCCGTGACCATAAATGGGGTACTGGTGGCAGGACTTTTGAATTCAGGGAGTTTGGTGGCTCTGATAAGGGCAGCACTCCCTCACCAGTTGATCCCCGGGAAAAACGTGGGTGTCCGATGCATTCACGGAGACGCCAAAGATTACTCGGTTGCCAAAGTGACTATACAAACTAACTGTGCAGCTGAGTCCCATGAGGTCGGGGTGGTTAAGGACCTGCTCCACCTGATAATAATAGGGTGGGACTTCAGCCTGTTCTGGGACTTGTGGAAGAAAGTCTGGGGTACGATGCATCTCAAACAGGAGCCGGTTACACCATGATGCATCACTGTCGCAGTCAGAGGCAGATGAGTTCCCCCTGTGTATCGTTGCTGGTAACGAGGATGAGACGGTGACCCCAGAGGCTGAGGTTCCGGAATTGGGGGCGTCTGGGGGGGACTTTGGTACTGTGCAAATGCAGGATCTTACCTTGAAGTATGCCTTTGAAAATGCATCTGTAATTAATGGGGCTGTTCAAGAGCCGGGATCTTTCACCAGGTTCCCATATTTTACACTCAATGGGGAACATCTTTATGGGGTCAGTAAGCCAAAAGGGGAAGTGATAGAGCAGTTCATGGTGCTGGGTCCCTATAGTCGTAGGGTATTAGACCTGACCCATTCTCATATCTTGGGTGGGCATCTAGAGGTGGACAAAACTCATGAGCAGGTCCTTCAGAGGTTCTACTGGCCTGGATGTCACAGTGAAATTGTGAATTACTGCCCCATCTATCAGCTAACAGCTCCCGTGTCCCATTTCTTCAGCCCCCTAGTACCGTTAGCTGTTATAGAGGTTCCATTTGACTGGATTGCCATGGACCTTGTCGGGCCCCTGGTCAAGTCCACCAGGGGGCACCAATACATTCTGGTAGTATTAGACTATACTCGGTATCTGAAGGCAGTACCATTGAGAAACTCCTTCGCCAGAATTATCGCCATTGAGCTGGTGCATGTTTTCTACTGGACGGGCCTGCCAAAGGAGATCCTGAAGGACCAGGGAACTCCTTTTATGTCAAAGGTGATGAGGGAATTTTGTAAGGCTCTCCAAAACTCCACAACTCCGGCATTCTGTATACCATCTGCAGACGGACAGCCTGGTGGAGAGACTCAACAAGACCTTGAAGTCGATGTTGAAGAAGGTCGTAGAGAAGGATAGGTGAGGCTGGGATTGCCTGTTGCCATACCTGCTTTCCTCCATTAGGGAAGTTCACCAGAGCTCTACGGGGTTCTCACCGTTTGAGCTGCTATACAGACGGCACCCTCGGAGACTTCTGGACGTAGCAAAGGAGGCCTGGGAAGCAGAGATTACACCCCACCGGAGCATCATCGAGCATGTGGCCCAGATGCAGGATCGGATCGAAAGGGTGATGCCAATTGTGAAGGAGAGCCTTCTACAGGCACAAGAAGCTAAGGCGAGGGTCTACAATTGGGCTGCAAGGCTGAGACAATTCAGCCCTGGAGACCAGGTGTTAGTGTTAGTACCCAAGGTCGAAAGTAAATTTCTGGCCAAGTGGCAAGGGCCGTACGAGGTGGTCGAGAAGCTGAGTGAAGTCAATTACAAAATCCACCAGCCAGGTAGAAGAAAGCCATACCAGATCTACCACATCAACTTGCTTAAGACATGGCGGGACCGGAAACCGGTGGAAGCTACGTGTCTGGTTGCCCATCCTGAAGCCAGGGTTGAGGACGTCCTAGTGGCAGAGACACTATCACCGCCCCAAAAACAACAGTGCCGGGAACTTCTGCAGATAAACCGAGACCTGTTCTCAGAGTTGCCCGGATGTATGCAAGTTGTCGAGCATGAAATCTTAAGGGAACCACATGTACTGGTGAACCAGAGGCCGTATTGAATTCCCGAAGCCCGCCGAGAGGTAATCTCCAAGGAGGTGCGGAGAATGTTGAGCCTGGGCATCATCGAGGAGTCTAAGAGCAGCTGGTCCAGCCCCATTGTTCTTGTACCCAAGCCGGACGGAGAATGGTGCTTCTGTAATGATTGCAGGAAACTAAACTAAGTTTCCAAAATTGACGCCTATCCGATGCCCCCAGTTCAATGAACTTATTGAAAGGCTGGGGCCTGCCAGGTACATCACTACCCTGGACCTAACCAAGGGATACTGGCAAATTCCCCTGTACCCAGCTGCCAAGGAAAAAACTGCCTTCTCTACACTCGATGGGTGTTTTCAATACACCTGGATGCCATTCGGTCTATGGGAAGCCCCAGCTACCTTCCAGAGGGCCATGCACCAGATCCTAGCCTCTCACAAGAAATATGCTGCCGCTTTCCTGGACCATCGTGATTTTCAGCCCAGATTGGGGAAGTCACCTGCAGAAGGTCCAGGCAGTACTGGATGCACTGAGAAATGCCGGGTTTACCATAAACCCCAAAAAATGCGCCATGGGAAGAGAAGAGGCAAAATACTTGGGCTAAGTCATAGGAAGGGGCAAGATAAAGCCACAAGTCAACAAAGTGGAAGCAATCCAGAATTGCCTGCAACCGGCCTCAAAGATACAGATACGGGCCTTTCTGGAAATTGTGGGATACTATCGTCGATTCATTCCAAATTTCGTCATAATAGCAGCACCCCTGACCGACCTGCTTAAAGGTACGAAGACAACGATGGCCAAGTGGTCTTCTGAGGCGGAGGTGGCGTTCCAAGAACTGAAGCTCGCCCTGTGTAAGTAGCCGGTCTTGATAGAACCTGACTTCAATAAAGAGTTTGTGCTCCAGATAGATGCCTCGGATGTCGGCATAGGAGCGTCTTATTACAGGAGGTAAATGGGGAGGAACATTCCATTCTTTATCTGAGCAGAAAATTCTCGAACTATGCTATTGTGGAAAAGGAGTGCCTAGCCGTTAAGTGGGCGATTGACACCCTTAGATACTACCTATTAGGCCGCAAATTTAGACTAGTACCAGACCATGCTCCCCTAAGATGGATGAGGGAAAGGTGACCAGGTGGTTCCTGGCACTCCAGGACTTTAGTTTTTTGGTGGAGCACAGGCCCGGGAAGCTATATACTAATGCAGATGCCCTGTCCAGACTTCCCTGTCTGGCGAGTGAAGGTGCCAAAACCCCTGCCTTTTGGCAGATGAGGGGGTATGTGACAAAGTCACCGGCAGAGTGTCATAGGGTAGATATGTTTCACTGAGGCTATTTGCTTCAGTGATATGAAACATGGAGGTTTCTCCTGAATATTAGGTGCAGAGAGGGTTAATGAGCCAGGTTTACAAAGGCATGTTTTTATGTTGATGGCTAGTGCAGGGTGGGAAGCCATCCACCATATCTCCGCTCTAGGGAGAGGCCTGGGCTTTAAATAGCCAGCCTTTACACTCAGGTTTGTTCAGTGTCTGTGGAAACCCGCTCCAGAGAGGAGCTTGCACGTATTGTGCTGAACCTTGTGTGCCTAACCCTGAGTGGCTGGACCCCGGTCGATATACGGACTGTGCTGCATCTTTGTATTTTGTTTTTCCGTTATGCCGAATGGGCCATGTTTACTTTATGGACTCCAAGTTGATTTATGAGGTTTAGTAAATCAACCCAAAATTTAAAGAGACAGTGTACCTTGTCTACCTCAGCATACAGCCGAGCAAGCCGATCTACCACAATATATATATGTATATGATATAACAGTAATAAGGCCAATGGTATCACACATATATACTAGCTTAATTCAAAATAAAGTGTCTGTGCATAAAGTCTGTAACAGCATAGAAGACTCAAAGTTAGAAACCAAATGTAATAAAGCCATACCACAGAATCAAAGAAAGGATAAGGGAATGCAGAGAATTAGGGACATACCTTTCCCAGAAGTGACCTGACCCATGTGTGCAAAGCTCCAACGGGTGTTTCACCCAGATTCCTCAGGGGATGTGTGTGAATGACAAGGGAAGCATTGTTGGTTTACAGTGGCATGTAAAAGTTTGGGCACCCCTGGTCAAAATTACTGTTATTGTGAACAGCTAAGCAGGTTGAAAACTAAACAATCTCTAAAAGGCCTAAAGTTAAAGATTACACATCTCCTTTGTATTTTAGGCAAAAAAAAAATATTTTCATATTTTACATTTTAAAAATTACTAAAAGAAAAATGTGCTAATGCAAAAGTTTGGGCACCTTGCATGGCGCATGGTTAGTACCTAGTACCCCCTTTTGAAAGTATCACAGCTTGAAAATGCTTTTTGTAGCCAGACAAGAGTCTTTCAATTCTTGTTTGAGGGATTTTCATCTATTCTTCCTTGGAAAATTCTTCAAGTTCTGAGAGATTTCTGGGTCATCTTGCATGCACTGCTTTCTTGAGACCTAGTCACATGTTTTCAATGATTTTCAGATCAGGGGACTGTGAGGGCCATTGTAAAACCTTCAGCTTGCACCTTTTGAGGATTGTGGATTTTCTATTGTGGATTTTGACATGTGTTTAGGATCATTATCCACATGTAAAAGACATCCTCTTTTCAACTTCAGCTTTTTTACAGAAGGTGTTATGTTTGCATCAAGAAGTAGTTGAAATTTCATTGAATCCATTCTTCCCTCTACCCATGAAATGTTCCCCGTGCCATTGGCTGCAACACAACTCTAAAGTATGATTAATCCATCCCCATGCTTAATGGTTGGCAAGATGTTCTTTTCCTGAAATTCTGTGCCCTTTTTTCTCCACACATACCTTTGATCATTGTGACCAAAGAGTTCTATTTTAACATCATTGGTCGACAAGACTTGTTTCCAAAATGCATCAGGCTTGTTTAGATGTTCTTTTGCATACTTCTGACATTGAATTTTATGGTGAGGATGCAGGAGAGGTTTTCTTATGATGACGCTTCCATGAAGGCCATATTTGTGCAGGTGATTCTGAACAGTAGAACAATGTACCACAACTCAAGAGTCTGCTAAATCTTTCTCAAGTTCTTTTGCAGTCAAGTAGGGGTTCTGATTTGCCTCCCTAGCAATCCTATGAGCAGCTCTCACTGAAATTTTGCTTGGTCTTCTAGACATTATCTTGACTTCCACTGTTCCTGTTAACTGCCATTTCTTAATTATATTTCGAACTGAGGAAAGGGCAACTTGAAAACTCTTTGCTATCTTATTATAGCCTTCTCCTGCTTTGTGGGCCTCCATCATTTTCATTTTCAGAGTGCTAGGAAGCTGCTTAGAACCCATGGCTGCTGTTTTTTTGCCACAAGGTTACAGGATGATGGGTTTTTATAAAGCTTGGAAATTTGTATCATCTGGCTGTTGCTAACGATGATAGTGAACAAGCCATAAGCCTAACAGGCTAATTAAGGTCTGAAATCTTGGTCAATATTATCTGAGCACACAAATCTCTAAGGGTGCCCAAACTTTTGCATCGGCCCATTTTCCTTTTTGTAATTTTTAAAATGTAAAAGAGTAAAATACAGTGGGAAAATAAGTAATTGATGCACTGCCAATTTTGCAAGTTTTCCCACCTACAAAGAATCGAAAGGTCTGCCATTTTTATCGTAGATACACTTCAGCTGTGAGAGACATAATCTAAAAAAAAAATAAAGAAAGAAAGAAAATCACATTGATTTTTAAATAATTAAATTGCATTTTATTGCATGAAATAAGTATTTGATCACCTACCAACCAGCAAGAATTCTGGCTCTCATAGACTTGTTAGTCTTTCTTTAAGAAGCTGTCCTACTCTGTACTCATTACCTGTATCAATTGCACCTGTTTGAACTCATTAACTCTATAAAAGACACCTGTCCATACACACAATCAATTACACTCCAACTTCTCCATCATGGCAAAGACCAAAGAGCAGTCTAAGGACACCAGGGGCAAAATTGTAGACCTGCTCAAGGCTGGGATAGGCTACAGGACAATAGGCAAGCAACTTGGTGAGAAGGCAACAACTGTTGGCACAATTATTAGAAAGTGGTAG
Organism: Phyllobates terribilis; assembly: GCF_046119375.1. Taxonomy (NCBI): domain Eukaryota; kingdom Metazoa; phylum Chordata; class Amphibia; order Anura; family Dendrobatidae; genus Phyllobates; species Phyllobates terribilis. The sequence continues at coordinate 150,559,643 of NW_027362762.1, forward strand.
AAACACAATATGACTGTCAATCTTCCTTGGTCTTGGGCTCCATGCAAGATCTCGCCTGGTGGGGTAAGGATGATTCTGAGAAAGGTCAGGAATCCGGCCAGAACTACACGGGAGGATCTGGTCACTGACCTGAAGAGAGCTGGGATCACAGTCTTAAACATTACCATTAGTAACACATTACGCCGTCATGGATTAAAATCCTGCATGGCACGCAAGTGACAACATATTCAATATGATGACCTAATGTTATCAAATTTTGTGTCGTACTTCTGGGTTCAAAATGTTCACTATAACCCTTGATAAAATCCTTGAGGGTTGTAGTTTCCAAAATGGGGTCACTTGTGGTGGGTTTCCACTGTTTAGACACATCAGGGGCTCCTCAAACGCGACATGGCATCCGCTAATTATTCAAGCAAATTTTATATTCAAAAAGTCAAATGGCGCTCCTTCCCTTCAGAGCCCTGCCGTGCACCCAAACAGTGGTTTTCCCCCACATATGGGGTATCGACTTACTCAGGAGAAATTGCACAACAAATGGTATGGTGCAATTTCTCCTGTTACTGTCATGGGTGTGTCAGAAGTGACAGACAGTCGCTCTGCAGTTGGTTGCAGGAGATCTCTTCATTTGGCATTACAGACACCTTCTTAGAAGCTGTCTCTCTAGGACCCAGCAGCTACCTTCCTCTTGCTAATTAACACCCTGGGCTGGGTGTATAAATACCTGCTGTTTGCTAGAGGGAGGTGCCGGCGATACTCAAATGACCCCTTGTGAAGGCTTGGAGTTAGTGCAGTACTTCTTCCTCTCTGGTGCTAAAAGGACGTGTGTTCATCTCTTTGAAGTCGAATAAAGCTAAGTTATCTTCCCTTGTTTGTACCCTCTTGCTGTCTTTAGTAGTTAGTGGGGATTGACTAGCGCTCATCCCCTCCCTCCCCTAGCCAGGTCCAAATGCCAGGGAAAGACAGGGCGAGGTTCCTGTGCGGCGATTGGTGCGGAACCAATATAGGGATGTTAGGGGAGACAGGGTGATATTGGTCAGCCTAGGAGGTCTTCACTACCCCATTTCCCTAGAGTCTGGGCCCCCTTTTCCCCCTTCCCTTTGTGTTGCACTTAGTCTTTCCTACACCTTGTGTGACAGTTACCCTTATGAAAATGCAAAATTGGGGTCTGAAAAACATTTTTGTGGGAAAAATATGAACATTTTATTTTTACAGCTCAATGTTATAAACTTCTGTGAAGCACCTGGGGGTTCAAGGTGCTCACCACATATCTAGATAAGTTCCCTGAGATGTCTAGTTTCCAAAATGGTATCACTTGTGGGGGGTTTCCACTGTTTAGGCACACACATCAGGGGCTCCCAAAATGCGACATGGCATCCGTTAATTATTCAAGCAAATTTTACATTCAAAAAGTCAAATGGCGCTCTTTCCCTTCCAAGCCCTGCCGTGCTCCCAAACAGTGTTTTTTTTCCCCACGTATAGGGTGTCAGCTTACTCAGGAGAAATTGTACAAAAAATGGTATGGTACAATTCCTCCTGTTACCCTTATGAAAATGCAAAATTGGGGGCCGAAAAACATTTTTGTGGTAAATATGTGAAAATTTTATTTTTATGGCTCAATGTTATAAACTTCTGTGAAGCACCTGAGGGTTCAAGGTGCTCACCACAAATCTATATAAGTTCCATGAGGGGTCTAGTTTTCAAAATGGTGTCACTTGTGGAGGGGTTTCCACTGTTTAGGCACATCAGGGGCTCCCCAAACTCAACATGGCATTTGCTAATTATTCAAGCAAATAGTACATTCAAAAAGTCAAATGGCGCTCCTTCCCTTTCGAGCCCTGCCGTGCTCCCAAACAGTGGTTTTCCCCAACATATGAGGTATCCGCGTGCTCAGGAGAAATTGCATAACAAATTTTGGGTCCGTTTATTCCTGTTACCCTTGCAAAAATAAAAAAATTTGAGTCTATAGTAAAAAAAATTGGAAAAAAAGTAAAATGTTCATTGTTTTCTTCCACATTCCAAAATTTCCCAGGAATCACCTGAAGTGTTAATAAACTTCTTGAATGTGGTTTTGAGCACCTTGAGGGATGCAGTTTTTAGGTGTCACTTTTAGGTATTTTCTGTCATATAGACCCCTCAAAGTGACTTCAAATGTGAGGTGGTCCCTAAAAAAAATGGTTTGTAAATTTTGTTGGAAAAACTATTTTGTTTGACATATATCTCTGATTTAAGGGTATAAAAATTCAAAATTTGAAAATTGCTAAATTTTCTCCAAATTGCTGATCTTTTCACAAATAAACGCAAGTCACATCGAATACATTTTACCACTAGCATGAAGTACAATATGTCACTAAAAATAATGTCAGAATCAGTGGGATCCGTTAAAGTGTTCCAGAGTTATTACCTCATAAAATGACACTGGTCAGAATTGTAAAAATTGGTCCGTTCATTAACGTGCAAACAACCTTCTGGGCTAAAGGGGTTAAAAATTCCCATGAGGTCTTTCCATTGGCTATTATAAGTGGTAGTTAATCTAACTTCATTAGTGAATGTATCTTTATTGTTAACCTGATTGGGGTAGATAAGTGAATTTCTAGAAGTATTTTTAGCCCTTTTGAAGCCCTTCTGGCTCTTTCTATTGCTGTATCGCCTGTCTGGGAACCTACTTATGAGATCTCTAGCTTGAGTTTTTTTTGAGTTTTAAAGGTATCTTCCGAGGAGCACATACATTTTGTTCCCAAAAACTGAGCTACTGGGATTCCTCCTATAGTTGATGGCAAATGGGAGGATTGGGTATGTAAAAACACATTGGTGGCCGTTTGGCCACCGGCCATTTTTCTGGAGTCCACGCATAGGAGAGGATGGAAGGTGTGGGGCTCCGGCTTCCAAAAAATGTTAGCCGAGCCCCCGCACCACCGAACACCTGGAGCAGAACGTGGCAGGCAGCATGGGGCCCGCAGCCGACTCCTGCCTCCGAACGCCCCATCCTGTCTCCGCAGCATCTCCTGCCTTGTCAGCATCTCCTGCTTCTACCAGCAGCAACCCTGGGACCCCACTCTACCAACGCCGCCAGCCCCCACCCCAGGTAAGCTGATTATAACACGCACCAGTTTATTAACAAACATTACTTTCCTCCCCAAAATTTGGGGTGCATCTTATAATCCGCAAAATACGGCATATAGATATATATTTGCATACATGGGCTAACATGCAATATACATTTTGCTATATATATATATATATATATATATATATATATATATATATATATATATATATATATATGACGCGCCCCCTGTGCCGTGGGGTACTCTGTAGCCGGGCCGGTAGTTGCTAGGGGAAATGGGATAGTGGCGGTGACCCGGTCGGTGACCCAGGGCGGTCAATAAAAGGGGAATTTGGGAAAGGGGATTATAGTTTTTATATAATGTTCGTGACGCCACCTGTGGTATGCGGCTATATGGAGTCGCCGCTGCGGTGCAGAACCTCTGGAGCCGATGATGACGCAGCAGAGTTGGTTCAGCTCTCCACAGGCAGAGCTTAGCTCCAGGGCAGGAAGTAGTGATTTTATAGATGTTGCTGTGCGGTGTAGTGCAGAGGATGGCGCAGTTAATAATCAGTCCACAACTTAATGGCGGTTTCCTCTTATCTTTACTTGCGGTGGTTAGGCAAACCGGGGCATGGGTACTAGTTGGAAGTAGAGGTCCGGGCAGCCTGGAAGCAAGTTGGAAATCCACCTCGCCAGGTGAAGTTGGAGGCCTTCCCTTTGCGCTAATCTCATTGGCCCTGCTGCTTGTAGCTGTGCTACGGCCCTGGTCCCTGAGTAAAACGTCTTTGTGCTCACCCGTATAGCAGGCAGCTCGGGCCTTTCTGGAGTGTCGCGCCCACGTGGCGGTGCTGGGCCCTATGTGCTGCTGAGCCCTCCGGGTATCTGATGGGGCCAGGAGACCTGCAGTCTCCTGCCCTCCGGTTTCTGCTGCTGGGCCTTCAGTGCCCCACAACCTCGGACTCCGGTGTCCGGTTCTTCTGCGCCTCCCTCTGGGGTGAGCTGGCTGACAGCTCCATTCCCCAGGTCTTTCCTTGTTGACGTCCTGACTTCAACTCCTCTCACTAACTCTTGCTAACCCCGCCTCCAGATCCCAGTTGCTAAGGGCAGGAGCTCCCCTTGCTGGACTGGAGCCAGGAAAGTGTTGTATGCTAGCAAAACCTGATTAGGGGACCCCTCCTTGCTTCCAGGCATGGCATCACCTCTTGTGAGGGAGGCAATGCCACTGTGGCAACCGGACTCCTGGGGTGCCACATATACGTACATTTTGGGGCACTTCCCTTCTACATACATACTATTTACTTTTTAAACATCTGTTTTAATATTTCAGTTTGCCATCATTACACCCTACAACTATACTGTGCACATTTTCAGAATTTCTAGGAAATGTTTCTACTTACTGGAATTTGTTGTTAGATAGTGCTTTTTGGCCAGGGGAGATTTAATCTGCTTTAACCAAAACTTTGCAAACAAATTATTACAGTCAATTGAGACATTCAATTGTGCGGTTATGATTTGGCACACCTGTTTAAATTGTCAAATCTGAGACACATGCACATATATACATTGTATTTATCATTCTATACACTTTCTATTTATTCACTATAATTGGTGTATTTGATTATATTGTTATGGGGATTTTTTTCTTTATCATTTATACATGCTTTTCTAATATTTAAGGATATATCTTATATTTGTATGCATTTTCCTATCAATATATTGGATGCCGGGAGTTTTATGTATTTTGCTCTGATTTTAATTGGTTTTAACTATAGAAGTCTCCATAATAAATATTCATTTTATTATGGTATGCTTATCATTAATGTAATGCAGAGTTGTATCCAGGTCTTCTAGCACCCGGGGCAAGAATTCAGCTTGTCCCCCCCCCCCCTTACCCACTCCTTCCCCATCACATATGCGATTTGCACACTAAGGCCACGGCCCCACTATCAGCATTTGGACAGTATTGAGTCAGTATTTTTTCTCAGGAGTGGGAGCCAAAACCAGGAGTGGGTGATAAATGCAGAATTGGTGACTTGTTTCTATTATACCTTTCCTCTGAATGTTCCTCACTTGGTTTTGTCTCCCACTCCTGAGAAAAAATACTGACCGAATACTGACCGAATACTGATAGTGGGGCTGTAGTCACATGCCGGAGAAAAAAAACATATAACGGCTAAAATTGCAGAGGCCGCTAGCAGAACTCCATCAAATACTGCTAGTAGCAATCATCCCCACAGTAGTACTACCAAACACAAGCCTCACTTTACCACCTTTACCTCTGGCAAACAGGGGAGGAAGCGGAGTTTATCATGTCAATATGTCACATCACTCTTCTCAATCACGTCAGATTGATGTAATCTCTGACAGTGACACCATCAGCTTGAGTAAGTGTTCTGCTTGGTTCATCTCCTTCACGCCATTATATTTAATATTGGACATAACGGAATTTCCTTTCCATCAATGAAACCTGTTTCTGTGCTGCCTCTTAATCCCCTAACCCACAGCACCCCCCTGGGGTTAAGGAATATACTACACCAGAACAAATTCTTCCAGTTGATTTATTGGAAGAGATGAAGATTCAGCCTTTGAATAATATGGGACCTTATTCTAATGCTAAGCTGTGTTACTGGCTCTGTGAGCCATGGTGTTAGGGGCACTGTAGATGGTAGCAGACCTCTGAGACAGGGCAAATCTTGAGATGGGAATCAGACAGGGAGAGGAGCTCAGTCCATTTGTGACACATAGCCCGCTGCCAACCAAATTAGGTCTAATGATGATGATGATGATTCTGTGGTGGACAAGACCGGGAACCAGACAGGGGTTCTAAGGAGGTGATATAATCAGAGGAGGAAGGTGTTGGCCTCAGCTATACAGCTCTCAGTTATTAATTAAGGTAACTATTAACTATTTATTATGATTCATCATTATAGTTGGTCTAATATATACAAACGTTTAACCTTTTACTTTGCACTAACCAATATAAGAGTATTTATGCACTAGCACTTTTATTTTTTATTATTTGATCAGGTGTGTACTCCTATTATTTATATTGTCCATTAATCTAATATTTTAGATCAACCTAGTATTTATCTTATAATTGCTATTGTTATTATTACTTTTATTATACCCTTATCTTCCGATACCCGCTTATTGTGTTCACTATTTTCTTGGAGTCTGTGTATGTATATTGTTGATATGATATATTAAATGTGTATTTTAAGCGATTTAATAAACAATAAACTATTTAATAAACATTATATTTTAGTTTTCCAATTTAGTGTGGCACTTTTACTTGTAGGGTATTTGTTCAACTTATTTCCACACACTCGTTTTCTTTTGTGTAAATCAGTAAGATAAGCAGCTCTCGCAACATGTGGCTAAAAGATCCTCTGGGGCAAAACTTCTGCGGTCAGCTCTGGAGCAGGTGATGTCTCACTTGCTGTTGGTGAAAAAGGCTCAACATATCCTGAAAGATCTAGCCAAAATGATGGCGAGTCTTACATGTGGACATCTCTGTGTGGGAGATCTGGTGCATGTTGTTGTCAGACAATTCTTTGTCAGTCTGCAGGCTCTGCAAGAAGAAAAAAAGCCATGGACGTCCTGGCTCATATAGACTAGGAACTGCAGCTCTCCATCAGCACATGAAGTGACATTGCCTGCTCATTTAGGAAAAGCAAAAATGTCCAGCGTCTTTCTGTCAGGCAGGTCTCACCCTCACGTAGTACCTGGTGGGTGTCATCATGACCATCATCATTGTCATCAGTGGCGTAACGAGAGTCCAATAGGCCCTGGTGCAAGATTTGGACCGGGCCCCCATCCTGATATATATCCTCCGTCGTGGTATATATGTCCCTTATCGTGGCCCCATCTTGGTATACACAGGTGCATCTCACTAAATTAGAATATCATCAAAAAGTTAATTTATTTCAGTTCTTCAATACAAAAAGTGAAACTCATATATTATATAGAGTCATTACAAACAGAGTGATCTATTTCAAGTGTTTATTTCTGTTAATGTTGATGATTATGGCTTACAGCCAATGAAAACACAAAAGTCATTGTCTCAGTAAATTAGAATACTTTATAACAACAGCTTGAAAAATGTTTTTAAAATCCAAAATATTGGCCTACTAAAATGTATGTTCAGTAAATGCCCTCAATACTTGGTCGGGGCTCCTTTTGCATCAATTACTGCATCAATGTGGCGTGGCATGGAGGCGATCAGCCTGTGGCACTGCTGAGGTGTTATGGAAGCCCATGTTGCTTTTATAGAAGCCTTCAGCTCGTCTGCATTGTTGGGTCTGGTGTCTCTCATCTTCCTATTGACAATAATCCATAGATTCTCTATGGGGTTAAGGCAGGGCCGGCTCCAGGTTTTTCTGGGCCCCAGGCGAAAGAGTCTCAGTGGGCCCCTTTAACACATACCACTATTCATGATGCACAGATACCACAGAGAAATATAGATATAGTACAATGCAAAGATTTCACTTCTTACATTACATGAGTGATATCTATTGTAAATTCTACAATAGCTCAGAAACCGGCGAATCGCTCCACACAGTATACTGGCCCCCATAAAATGTTCCATACAGGGGACTGGCCCCCATAAAATGCTCCATACAGAATACTGGCCTCCATATAATGCTCCATACGGAATACTGGCCCCCATATAATGCTCTATACAGAATACTGGCCCCCATATAACGCTCAATACAGAATACTGGCCCCCATAAAACGCTCTGTACAGGATACTGGCCCCCATATAATGCTCCATACAGGATACTAGTCCCCTTATAACGTTCCATACAGGATACTGGCCGCCATATAATGCTCCATGCAGGCTGTTCCCCCCACATAATGCCCTGTGCAGGATGTTCCTTTCCCCCCATATAATGCCCCATGCAGGATGTCCCTCCCCCCCACCATATAATGCCCCATGCAGGATGTAACCCCCTCTCTTTAAAATGCCCAATGCAGGATGTCACCCCCCCTCTTTATAATGCCCCATGCAGGATGTCACCTCCTCTCTCTATAATGCCCCATGCAGGATGTCACCACCCCCTCTTTATAATGCCCCATGCAGGATGTCACCCCCCCTCTTTATAATTCCCCATGCAGGATGACACCCCCTCTCTTTATAATGGCCCATGCAGGATATCACCCCCCCTCTCTTTATAATGCCCCATGCAGGATGTCACCCCCTCTCTTTATAATGCCCCATGTAGGATATCACCCCCCTCTCTTTATAATGCCCCATGCAGGATATAACCCCCCTCTCTTTATAATGCCCCAAGCAGGATATCACCCCCCTCTCTTTATAATGCCCCATGCAGGATGTCACACCCTCTCTTTATAATGCCCCATGCAGGATATCACCCCCCTCTCTTTATAATGCCCCATGCAGGATGTCACCCCCTCTCTGTATAATGCCCCATGCAGGATGTCACCCCCTCTCTTTATAATGCCCCATGCAGGATGTCACCCCCCCTCTTTATAATGCCCCAAGCAGGATATCACCCCCTCTCTTTATAATGCCCCATGCAGGATGTCACACCCTCTCTTTATAATTCCCCATGCAGGATATCACCCCCCTCTCTTTATAATGCCCCATGCAGGATGTCACCCCCTCTCTTTATAATGCCCCATGCAGGATGTCACCCCCTCTCTTTATAATGCCCCATGCAGGATGTCACCCCCCTCTTTATAATGCCCCATGCAGGATGCCACCCCCCCCCCCCCATATTATGCCCCATGCAGGATGTCATCCCCCCATATTATGCCCCATGCCTCCATACATAAAAAAAAAAAAAAATACTCACCTCACTCCTCCTCACCTGCTGCCCTGCTCAGGTCCGGACTCCAGCGTTTCCGGCATCGTCCCGCTCTGCGCTGCCTGTGACGGCCCAGGGGAGGGCGCGATGGAAAGACGTCACTGCACCCTCTGACCTGAGATGTCAGAGGGAGCGCACAGCAGGAAGACAGCGGATCTGTGGATCCTTTCCCCCCATATAATGCCCCATGCAGGATGTAACCCCCTCTCTTTAAAATGCCCCATGCAGGATGTCACCCCCTCTCTTTATAATGCCCCATGCAGGATATCACCCCCCTCTCTTTATAATGCCCCAAGCAGGATATCACCCCCCTCTCTTTATAATGCCCCATGCAGGATGTCACACCCTCTCTTTATAATGCCCCATGCAGGATATCACCCCCCTCTCTTTATAATGCCCCATGCAGGATGTCACCCCCTCTCTGTATAATGCCCCATGCAGGATGTCACCCCCTCTCTTTATAATGCCCCATGCAGGATGTCACCCCCCCTCTTTATAATGCCCCATGCAGGATGTCACCCCCCCATATTATGCCCCATGCAGGATGTCATCCCCCCATATTATGCCCCATGCCTCCATACATAAAAAAAAAGAAAAATCAAATACTCACCTCACTCCTCCTCACCTGCTGCCCTGCTCAGGTCCGGACTCCAGCGTTTCCGGCATCGTCTCTGCACCCTCTGACCTGAGACGTCAGAGGGAGCGCACAGCAGGAAGACAGCGGATCTGCGGAGGCACGGGGAGAGGTAAGTATCCGACTGCCGGGGCCCTGAGCAAGTGGGGGAGAAGGGCGGGCGCTGGCACTGCTCTCCTCCGCCCATAGCCCGGTGGGGTGCCCGACTGCAAATGGGCCCCACCGCCTTGTCAGGGCCCCAGCACTTGCCCAGGTGCGCCGGGTGCTGACGCCGGCCCTGGGTTAAGGTCAGGCGAGTTTGCTGGCCAATCAAGCACAGAGATACCATTATTTTTAAACCAGGTATTGGTACTTTTGGCAGTGTGGACAGGTGCCAAGTCCTGCTGGAGAATGAAATTTCCATCTACAAAAAGCTTGTCGGCAGAGGGAATCATGAAGTGCTCAAAAATTTCCTGGTAAACGGCGGTGCTGACTTTGGTCTTGATAAAACACAGTGGACCTACACCAGCAGATGACATGGCTCCCCAAACCATCACTGATTGTGGAAACTTCACACTAGACCTCAAGCAGCTTGGATTGTGGCCTCTACACTCTTCCTCCAGACTGTGGGACCTTGATTTCCAAATGAAATGCAAAATGTATTTTGCATTCACTTAGTGTCAATGACTGCCTTCTGGACATCTGTAAAGTCAGCAGTCTTCCCCATGATTGTGGAGCCTACTGAAACAGACTAATGGACCCTTTTAAATGTATAGGAAGCCTTTGCAGGTGTTTTTGTTAATTATTCTAATTTACTGAGTTAATGACTTTTGTGTTTTCAATGGCTGTAAGCCATAGTCAACATTGACAGAAATAAACATTTGAAATAGATCACTCTGTTTGTAATGACTCTATATAATATATGGAGTGATGAAGCTTCTTTCAAATTATCCGGCCATATTAACAGACATAATTGTATTTACTGGTATAATGAGAACATGCATTTAACATTAGAGCAACAACTAAATGAGCCTGGTGTCAATGTATGGGGTGGTATTTCAAGTTTTGGTATATTAGGACCAATATTTTTTGATGGAACAGTCACAGGAGATAAGTATCTCGAAATTCTAATCAAGTTGTTCCCCAGTTACAGCAACAGCCTAATTCAAATGACCTTTATTTCCAACAAGATGGGGCCCCTCCACATTATTCAAGAGTAGTATCTTGATGAAACATTTCCTAATAAATGGATTGGCCGAAGAGGCCCACTTGATTGGCCGGCACGTTCACCAGACTTGACCCCAATGGATTTTTTCTTTTGGGGAGTACTCAAGGACAAAGTTTATAGTCGAAAACCAAAAAGTGTCAGCGATTTGAAAAATTACATAAGAGATTCATTTCAAGAAATTAATACCCAAAGAGACTTGTGCAAAAAAGTTTCTGAAGCGTAAGTGGCAGACTTCAAAGCTGTGCAAATTGTAATGGAAAACATTTTGAGCACCTGCGTTAATAAAATTTAAGGGCTTTTGTATTATTGTTCAGAATAAAATGTAATTGTCAATGTTATGCTTGTGTTAGTAAATATAATTTTATATATAAATCAAAATAAATGTTATTATTGTCAGTCCATCTACTTTTGGACCACCCTGTATATATATAGTGTATATATATATATATATATATATATATATATATATATATAGATAGATAGATAGATAGATAGATAGATAGATAGATAGATAGATAGATAGATAGATAGATATGTGTAACGGGTCCGGGAGGCGGAACCTCTGAGCTACTGTACAAGGGGGCGGCCCTTGTAAGGGAGCGGGTGGCAGTCTCTGAGTAAGGGGTAGGTACGACCTGTGATGGCAGAACCTCCGGGTAGGCTAGCAGGCAGATGGTAGACGTGTGCTCCCAGGTGAGCAAGCGAGAGTCTCTGGAATAGCAGGTGGTCACGGCACGTGACGGCGGAACCTCCGGGTAGGCTAGCAGGCAGATGGTAGACGTGTGCTCCCAGGTGAGCAAGCGAGAGTCTCTGGAATAGCTGGTGGTCACCGCACGTGACAACGGGACCTCCGGGCTGGCAAGCAGGCAGGTAGCGGAGAAGCGCTCCCAGGTGAGCGGACAAGTTGGTCCTTAGACAGACTGACCGGAGTTGTAAGGCAGACCGTCGGACCTCAGGCAGGCAGGCAGGTAACAAGTATTCAGGCTGGAATCAGGCAGGTAACTAGCAGGAAACTGGCAGGAAACTGGCAGGTAACTGGCAGGTAACTGGCAACGGGACCTGAGGGCTGAAGCACAGGTGAGACACAGGTGCAAACAACATTGCTCGGGCACCTCCATTTTGGAGGAGGTGCCTTATATATGATGAAGTCCTCCGGCCATTGGCCGGGGACTCCTTAGGACGGCGCGCGCTGTCCCTCTAAGAGGAGGGGAGCGCGCGCGCGCGCGCCCTAAGCACAGGGGCCGGGAAGGAGCGCGCGCTGAGAGCAGAGCGGGAGGAGGACGCCGGGCACGGAGCAGAGCGGTGAGGGGAGCAGCGTCCCTGCCTAGCAGAGGGCAGGGACGCCAGCGCTACAATATGTATATATATATATTCTCTGTCCCGGTATATATGTGTCCCTTCCCAGCCCTATCCTGTTATATATGTCCGCTTTTTCTTGTCCACATCCTGGTATATGCATCCCCCATCCCGGTATAAAAAACATCCCCACAGCATGATGCTTCCACCATCATGTTTCACTGTGGGGATGTTTTTCGGCAGCAGGAACAGGGAAAATGGCCCGAGTCGGGGGGGAAGCTGGATGTGGAAAATACAAGGATATTCTTGAGTAAAACCTGTTTCAGTCTGTCAGTGATTTGAGGCTGGAATGGAGGTTCACTTTCCAACAAGACAATGACCCAAAGCATACTGCTAAAGCAACACTCAAGTGGTTTAAGGGAAAACGTGTAAATGTTTTGGAGTGGCCAAATCAAATCCCATACCTTAATCCAATTGAGAATCTGTGGTCAGACTTGAAGATTGTTGTTCACAAGAGGAAACCATCTAACTTGAAGGACCTGGAGCAGTTTTGCCTTGAGGAATGGGCAAAAATCCCAGTGGCAAGATGTGGAAAGCTCATAGAGACTTATTCAAAGTGACTTGCAGCTGTATTTGCCGCAAAAGGAGACTCTGCAAAGTACTGACTTTAGAGCTGAAGCTGAAGCTGAAGCTATTTTGCACACCAACATCAGCAGCTGGCCTCTGATTGGCCGGCAACGTATATTGCTGCACACAAACCTGATGGTTTTATGTGCCCTAATACACTTCAGCCGAATGTTGGTCCGAGGACGCACATCCGGTTGAAGTTTGTGCTGGCGTCGATGGGCACCTCACTCGCACCGACCCAGTTGCAGTTGCAATCTTTGCGACCGCGGTCGTTGTGCCCTTGGTTGCCATCCACCAATGCTAGTCATACTCTGAGTACATCTCCTCATCCATCTCCTGAGCACGCCTCCTCATCCATCTCCATGATTGTGTGTCAAGGAAACATGCATCTGCTGGTTTACCAACTAAACTCTCACCTGGTCAAGTATCTGGTGGTGCAGTCACTGCTGTATCACCTTGATGAACCAACTGTCTTTTCAAGAAAGGCATGCACTCAACCTCGCTGGAAGATACCCAGCCACCATTATCTTTCGCAGGTAGAAGTGTCCGCTCTGCTCTCACATGCAGGAGAACATAGTCCGCTCTCTCAAACTACCTTTGCGCTCCAAAGTGCACTGCACTATAGACACCTGGAGAAGCCACTATGGGCAAGGACAATTCACAGCCCACTGGTGAATATTTGAAGCAACAGAAATGCATTGCAACCATGGCAGGTGGTGATTCCTCCATAGCTAGGAGCTACATCTGTTTCCACCACCAGGAGGAACATACAGTTGTGCTCAAAAGTTTACACACCCCGGCAGAATTTTTCCTTTCTTGGCCTTGTTTCAGAGAATATGAATGACAACAAAAAAACTTTTTCTCCACTCATGATAATTGGTTGGGTGAAGCCATTTATTGTCAAACTACTGTGTTTTCTCTTTTTAAATCTTAATGACAAGCAAAACATTAAAATGACCCTGATGAAAAGTTCACATACCCCAGTTCTTAATACCGTGAATTGCCCCCTCTAACATTAATGACAGCTTTAAGTCTTTTGTGGTAGTTGTGGATGAGGTTCTTTAATTTCTTAGATGGTAAAGCTGCCCATTCTTCTTGGCAAAAAGCCTCCAGTTCCTGTAAATTCCTGGGCTGTCTAGCATGAACTGCACGCTTGAGATCTCCCCAGAGTGGCTCAATGATATTGAGGTCAGTACAATGAGATGGCCACTCCAGAACCTTCACTTTGTTCTGCTGTCCAGCTTCATTAATTTTACTTTTGCAAGTTAATGAGCTGCCAAGTGGTTTTACAGCTTGAAGCCATGCAGGACAAAGCCATACAGTGGACAAGTTATTGTCATGTATCAAGCAACAATTTTCACACTGGATGGCTCCTCACAAACTGCAACAGCAGGTAGATGACAAGGTTGCCAGTGAGTTGGCATAGGCAGAGGACAAAGCTGACAGAGTGAAAATGATGATGATGACGCTGACCATCACATCTAACCGTTGCAGCGGGGTGATGTAAATGAACCATCAGGGCCTTTAGTTGTGTTGGCCAACAATGCTAGTTGTATGCTGGAATGATTGTGCGATAATAGGCATATTGATAATATCAAGCAAACTGATGACTATTGGGTAGCGATGCTTTTGAACCCTTGCTATAAAGCTAAATGGGGGGAATTGTGCCATGTTACCTGCTTTGCAAAGCTTTTGTTAAGCTGAAGCCTGATGATTCCAAGACTGACAAAGAGACTCTGATGAAGAAATCTAGATGGGTGGAAAAGAGTGCACAATAGGGTTATCGCTATGGAGGGAAAGTGGGTAAGTGCTTGGTAAATGCTCACCTAGTGAAGCTGTGACATGCTCAATAGGGTGATACTCTATGGAGGGAAAGTGGGTAAGTGCTTGGTAAATGCTCACCTAGTGAAGTTGTGACAGGCACAACTCCTATGTAGACATGAATGAATAACAGCTGCTGCTGCCCTGTAACTGCTGGATAGACTCTCCAGGAAATATTGGATCCAGTTAGGCAAAACATGTTAGGTGGGCTGCACTGTTGGATTAAACCAATTCTTCAACAATGATGATGATAAGGTTTTTTATTGAGAATGCTTTTCAATGCCATACTGGTGTCTTTATCAAGTGAAAAAAAAACACATTTGTTATTTTCATTTGATAAAGACACCAGTACAGTGTTGAAACACATTGTGAATAAAAAACCTTATTATCATTATTGTTAAAGAATTGGATTACTCCAGCAGTGCAGCCCACCTAACATGTTTTATCAAACTGGATCTAAGGATGCTCCTGTGTGAACCCAAATTACAAAATCCCCCTCCACCTGGGCCAGTGTTAGGGCTGCAACAAGTAACCAAGGCACCAGCAACACCTACAATATACTGTATTTGACATAATGGACCAGATGTTAAATTTGCCATTGCAACAGTCTGAAACATGTCGGCGAACAGAGTTGTACCATCTAAATAGCCAGGTTCAGTCATACTTAGAATGTGCCCTTTTCTCAGGTGGATAACCTAAGCCACGATCCCATTGACTTCTGGGTCAGCAGATTGGACCAGTGGCAAGGACTGGCCCAGTTTGCTATGGGCATTCTGTCTTATCTAGCCTCCAGTGTAAAGTCAGAGGGAGTATTAATCACAGGGGGGGTCTTTATCATGCCCAAGTGGATCAGGCTATCTGCCACAAGTGTGGAAAACCTTACATTTGTCAAAGTGAATCAGGCATGGATGAGTGCCAACTTTTATTTAGTTCCGGCTGATGCCAATGATTAAATTGGCCATGCCATCTGCCTGCCTCACTGTCCATTGTCTCTCTTCTATACCGTCCTGTTGCTAGATGTTCTGGTAGCCATGTTCAGCGGGATATCTGCTTCCTGTCCATCATGTCATTTAAATTGTAGTACTTTTGCTATCCCTAAATTTACACACATTTCCTTGCTGGCCCTGTCATAATTCTCATAAGTCTCAACTGTGCGGCTTCTGCTCACTGAAAGTTTCAATACACAGCCACGCTAGTCACACATTTTCTGCCTGTGTTATGTACTGTAGCTATAGTGTACTGCTGCTGGGAAGTATGCACAAACATGAAACAGGTTCCTAAATAGACTTAATTTTTTGAAAGACTTATTGACAAACTATTGCTTCTTCAGTTTGAAGATAGCTAGCCTGTGTTACACGCACGCCGCCTAAGTTCAGATAGGGGCTAGACCGGTTACATGAATTCGTTGGAATCCTGGGGGAACCGTTACTCAGGGCGACCATAGGCTGCAGCTTCTCTCAGGCACACGATAGATTCAGTTGCTGACCAGACACATCTGAAGAGAGTCTTCATAAACAGTTGAACAGTAACGTTTAATGAGGTACGGCCAGTGCAATGCAAATGTCTCTTTGAGCAATAGGCTCCAGTAATAATAGTACAGTCTCCTTTGCAGCACAGCAGTACACAGTCTATTATCCGGTAGCACAGTACAGCACAGTTTTAATGCATATGTAGCACCCTGAGGATTCGGCTGCTACAGGGGTATTACACCTCAAGCCAGAGGTGTGATATTCCACTCCCGGGTAAGGATGGAGTGTGGAACTGAGCTCAGTTAGCTGCATGCACTACACACATCCCATTTCCGAGGAACAGACCGATGGTACTCCCACTAGAGAAATGTGCAGGTACGACAGTGTCTGTTCCTGGCTGGAGTGGGAGGGGGGTGGAACATCCCAGTAGTGTAGGGGCAGATAGGGGGAGCAGCCTGGGTAAAGTTAGGAGCTCATTGGGTGCTGGTCACCTGAGCTCACACATAGAGGGAGTATATAACGTGGGAACCATCTTAGATCAGGGTCAGTCAGTGAGACGTCAGTCTTTGCAGAGGAAGAGAGCAGAGGAGAAGAGCAGCTCCAAGGCCAAGAGAGAGAGAGAGGAGAAAGAAAGACCCAGAGGGGGAGAAAGAAGGAACTCCAAGAGCCCAAATTAGACCAGAGGGTGAAGAGTTGGCAACAGGGTACCGGATCCCAAGCTGGCAGAGGCTACAGCACACCTTAGCCAGGAACCGGAGGTCGTGGGCAGGATCTGCCACGATCACCCACTAAATCCACCCGGAAGGCAGACCACGCATAGTGTCAGGGAACCCAGAGACAAGGGTTTACCACCAAGAGGCCCGAGGGAGCCGGACATAGGTGGATCCCTGGTGGGGAAGGCCAGAGAAGAGGACAGGACAGAAAGGGAGCTCAGGACCACGCTCCTGAATCACCTGGGGGTTGGCCGAGTCCAGGACCTGGTGGACGCAGCACGGCTCGGGTGGTCACTTAAGGCCGGAGTGACCAGAACAACTGCAGTAAGTAAACAAACCCTGAACTGCACAGCCCGACTCTGAGTCTCATTTCCATCCCCGCTGCACCACCACAACCCCCATCCTCTGCAACTGACCCCCTGAGGCTATACCCCTCCCGTTGGGGGTTATACTACCTGAGCTGCACATACACCACCAGCCTCAGCGGACCCTGCTGCAGCGGCGGCCGTATTGACCGCAATTCAACGGGTGGCGTAGTCGACACAAAAGAACATAAGGACTGCCACACACTGAGTTTGACACCCTGGGCACGGACCGGGTCACAGCCACTCGGAGACTACAACCCCCATCTGATCCGGCTCCGGGTATCCCCAACAACACTGGCCCAGGGGGCGCGTCACATACACAACCACAGGCTTTTCCTTCACAAGGACTCAATAGTACACAGCATTCTTTATCCTGCATGGAGATGGAGGGGGGAAGGGTGTGATGAGGGAGATGATCCCTATGACAGGCTTCCATCCAGTCCTTATCTTCCTGGTCGACAATACTCCACACTGTTAGCTCAGGGAGTCTAACTGACCTTTGTTTAGCTTCCTTCCTGACCTGAATTCTGTTCCCTTGCCTTCTGTGAGATACAGATCATAAGCCACCTTTCTCTTCGGCTCCGGCCAGACAGTAAACAACTTCCCCATAATCCCCCTGGGGCTCTGATAAAACACTCCCCTTCTCCTGTGACTGTGTGACCCCTCTAATAGTTGCTGAATGCTTTTAAAGCAACAGCACTACTTCTGCATGTCAAACCTGTTCCTTGATAAAAAGCCTTTGCAATTGTTTAATTCATTTGACAATAGGAAATCCTTTGCTGATCCCAACGAAAAATAACTTTGTCACTCTTAGTTGTGAAGCCATTACTTCTTCACTTTCAAAACAGCACACCTGTTGTTGCTCCCTAAATAAAGGGATGAAGTGAAGAAATGGCAGCAGAGAAACCTCACAGAATCCCACCGCTGCCACCAATGTGAAGAAATGGCAGCAGAGACACTCCGCAGAATCCCACCGCTGCCATTGCTTGTGAAGAAATGTCGGCAGAGAGACTCGCAGAATCCCACCGCTACCACCACTTGTAATGAATCCACACCCCGCCACCCGCCTGACGTCACTATTATGTCAGACGGATCACGTGATACAGATCTGCCCTTTGCACCAACATAACATTCCGCACCCCCTCGAGGACGCGTAAGGTCAGATTGGTACAGTTCTACACAGACACCCCCTGTCCACACGGGTACAGGAAGGCACCAGGGAGTGAGAAGAGGTGGCCCACTCAGACAGGCTCAGAGGCTCCTTCACTATCTCCAGTGAAGCAGAGCCTTGTCGGCCTGGGAGAGCTGCCACCAGTTTCTATTAGATATAACGGAATTATATCAGGCTAGAAGCCAGCCCGGTAGTGAGTTCATTGGACCGAACAAAGGAAGTGAGAGTTTGTGGATCAAGATAAAATAGCAGCCCAAGTTTAAATTATATATTAAATCGCCTTAGGGGCACATTAGACAATACACTATATATATAAGGGTTATACATACACAATAGTCAGAGTTGCAAACACAATAGTAGGAGTACAAAAGATATAAAGAAATAAAGCAGTTATTAAGAGTCAGTTACCAGTCATATGGACGACCTGGCTTTCGGGGGATGGGCTGCCATATGGGAGGCTTGTAGGGCCCTTTCTCTTTGTTGCAGGACTTCTCCCACACGATGTGACGTCACGACTTCCCAAGGAAAAAGATACTGGGCTCTAGATGCAGGGACTCTTAACCTCTTTGGGTCACTCCCACTACTGCCCCTTGGTTGAGCCCAAGTCTCCAACCCTGGTCTCTCCCAGCTAAAACTTCTAAAAACTACAATGGGCTGTACCTCCTTAGTGGACGGTCCTAGAGAGCCGGCTCTGGTGTCATCGGACTCAGCCAGGCCCCTACTACGCGTGGATACCAAGCACCGGAGCCCTAGGGGCCCCATCAAGGCTGTGCTGGGTATCCCTTTCCCTAGGCACTGGACTGTGCTGAAAGCCGGGGTGACATTCCCCATTCTCTTGGGTTTCCAAAAATATAGTTGGCCTATCACTGGGATGCATCGTATTCCCATAACTCGATGTTGAATTATAGTATCTTACACAAAGGACCGAGAGTTTGAAAGCCACAGGGGGCCGTCCTGTGCAGCTTGCAGCTGCTTTGGGGTTTGTCACTCCCTTGCAGCTGAAGTATCTGTTACGCTCGCGCCCGGACTGACTGGCGTGAGCGTGATTAGTAATCCCACTGTACCATGAACCGAGGAGTGCCTGGAGGGGTGTAACTAAGTATCAACCCGATCCGAGTCGCACGGGAGCTCAGTAGACTCCGTGAACTAAGGAGGAACCGAGCAGAGGGACCAGGTGCTACTCCAGGTCAGACCCCGGTCACAGCTGTTGACCCACACCGGGGAATGCAGGAACAGGCAGGTTAGACTGGCATACAGACAGGTGGGTATTGGCAGGCACAGCTGGTATGCAGACCGGTGGGTACTGGTAAGCATGGCTGGTATGCAGACAGGTGGGTACTGGCAAGCACAGCTGGTATGCAGACAGGTGGGTACTGACAAGCTCGGCTGGAGTGCAGACAGGGAGATACTGGCAAGCACGGCTGGAGTGCAATCAGGTTGGAGCGCAGACTGGATAGGGTCCAGTACAGACTGGGAGACAGGAACAGAGCCGCAGATGCGGTAGACAAGCAGAGTAAAGCGAAACCGCCGGAGCAGAGGACAAGGCAGAGCAGAGCGAAACCGCCAGAGCGGTGAGCAAGCAGAGCGGAGAGAAACCGCAGGTGCGGTGGACAAGGCAGAGCAGAGCGAAACAGCCCGAGCGGTGGACAAGGTAGAGCAGAGAGGAACCGCCGGAGCGGTGGACAAGGCAGAGCAGAGTGAAATGCAGGTGCGGTGGGCAAGGCAGAGCAGAGAGGAACCGCCGGAGCGGTGGGCAAGGCAGAGCAGAGAGGAACCGCTGGAGCGGTGGACAAGGCAGAGCAGAGAAAAACCGCTGGCACGGTGAGCAAGCAGAGCAGAACAGGGTTGACGGTGCAGGCAGAGAGGACAGGGCTCTGTTCACATGGAGCAGATAGGAAAATACAGGAAGATGGCTAGAACACAGGAGGTAGATACGGAGGAAGGGAAAAGGGATGAACAGAACTAGATACACACAAGGTACTTACAATGAAGTAGCGAGTGGACACAAAACTCACAAACAGAAGTACAGAGACAACGAGTTGGAGTTAGGTTCAGACACTGCAGGAAAAGGGAGGGTACAGACATAGAGACAAACAGGTAACAGGCTAGGAGACAGTTCAGACAGGAACTGATACTACAACAAGATACAGGAACGAGCCTGGGTATACGGCCCCCAGGGTGGCGGAAACAGACTAGAAGTCACAGATAACAGGCCTGGGTATACAGCCCCCAGGGTGGCGGAAACAGACTAGAAGTCAGAGATAACAGGCCTGGGTATGCAGCCCCCAGGGTGGCGGAAACAGACAAGATACAGGACAAGACCTGGCAACTCAGAGGCAAGGAGCACACTGATAGATAGTGTTGCTCAGGCACCTCCTTCTGGGTGGAGGGGGTTTAAATATCCAGTGACTCACAGCAATAGGCTGGAGACGCATTAGGGGTGCACCCACAGCAGCTATAAGAATCAGGAAGTAACCGCAGTCAGACAAGAGACATGCACACAGCATGAACTGGATCAAGGTTTGCAGGCTGGACTGATGGGTAAGACTGCGGTCTTGCATGGTGGGAGGTGGTGCACTATGCAAGCATGCTGCCAGGGATGTTACAGTATCAAATTACACTGTACATTGGAGTTCTCTATAATCACGGCCAAACAGGGCTCAGTGATTGACATGGGATTATCTTGAATATTCTTCCCAGATGATTTTGAACAACTTGTGAAAAGCTATCAATTTTTCATTTACCAAAGAAAAAAATCTCTTGATGCTTCCTAAACAGTGTTCATTTTTGCACCACCATGTATGAAAAAGCCATGGCTTCTTCCGTTTGAACTGCTTTTCTGTAGATAAGCAAAGCAAGCATTTGCCCCCCAAAAAATATATTTTTTGGACCTTTTTTACAATTTTTGTAGTCTACAAAGTTTGATACCTTTTAGTCTGATAAAAACCGTGATTGGTTACCACCAGTTATTATCTCCAAGATAGGTTAAGGTCAATTGGATATTAGTAAGCCTGTTTATGCTAGTGTGCTCGAAAAGGGTTAAATGCAGTCCTAGGAGACCTCCGAGTGTTATATACCTCTTTTCCAGGTACTTTGAGATTTTTCAGTATTGTGATCTGCTCATCTATAGTATTCACTATTAAGAACCTCTACTTCAGCAGTTTTTGGTGTTAATGAAGGGGGGCCGAGGGTCAGTTTGATATGGGCCGGAACTGAGTTCTCTTTGCCCTGAAACCCCTCTTCTACACAGGAATTTTAGTGGAGTATCTTATGTGGTGGAGATTGTTCCTTACTCACTGTTACTTCAGGAGTCCTCGTTACCTCCCCATCCATGGGATCTGATCCGGCTACAAACAAGACAGGAGACCTTGAGTCTGGATTAACAGGTTCGGCTTTAGTGTGCAATTCATTTACACACGGCTGCAGCATACAGATTAAGACAGAGTCTCTTTGTGGTGATGTTCCCCTGGTTCTGTGTCCTTGTCCCCATTGTTATGATCTGCAACATATACTAAGGAAAGATAGGGGAAAGTTGTCCCTACAGTAAGACTAAGTTGAATCCCTACGATGTAGCGGGCTGCCTGTTCCTTGTGAAGAGACCCGCATTAGTTCTCGGCTAGTCTGAACGAAGACCTATAGAATTAAGGGAGGGGTCCCTAAATGAACTTAGGACTGGGACAAAAATAGTACACCTCCTAAACAGAAGTAGTTGCAGAGCACAAAAGACAAACTGACAAAAATATACTAGAGGTTCCAGAGGACCAAGAACTGACAGAGATAGGCACCAAAGCACCAGGCTAGCAAAACAGTCAAACAACACTGTTTTGCTAGCCTGGTGCTTCGGTGCCTATCTCTGTCAGTTCTTGGTTCTCTGAGACCTCTAGTACATTTTTGTCAGTTTGTCTTTTGTGCTCTGCAACTACTTCTGTTTAGGAGGTGTCTCATTTTTGTCCCAGTCCTTAGTTCATTTAGGGACCCCTCCCTTAATTCTATAGGTCTTCATTCAGACTAGCCGAGGACTAAGGCGGGTCTGTTCACAAGGAACAGGCAGCCCGCTACATCGTAGGGATTCAGCTTAGTCTTACTGTAGGGACAGCTTTCCCCTATCTTTCCTTAGCATATGTTGCAGATCATAACAGTAAGTCCAGCCTTTTTCAACAAGGAAACATGAAACACAGGATTAATCTTCCAGGAAGTAGGGACATCCAACCTAACCCCCATCCTGTCCTGAGACCCACCATCTTCCTCTCCCTCTACGACCCAGCCGACATCTTCCTCATCAGAGAGCCAGAGGTCTGCTTCTCAATACCTCTTCTGGGCTCCTCTTTTTCACTGAACCTGACCTTGTCCTGTGCTGTGTGAGTCATAGAGTCTGGTGTAAACTAGACTGCCTGCAACCCGGAAAACCTTTTCTGTAAAACACCTCTAACCCCTCCCAAACTGTGGGCTAATCCCAATGTTAACTGTCCAGTGTCATATGTGTGTAAACTATGCCCCTATCTGCTGTATGATTTCCCTAGTGGACAGACCTTCTGCATTCCCAGGGACGGTCTTAAGCAAAGCCTAGAGGAGAACCGACATACAACATCGTCCATAGGGATAAAACATAGCACACTTTATCACACAAATAACCAAATATAACACAGCACACTTAATAAAATATATATAGCAAACAATCTTAACCCTCTTGTTGCCGCGGCGTCTTCTTCCACCCGCCACCCTCCTACACATGTCTTTATTCTTTTCATAGAGACTATACCAAAACTCAACAATTTCTCATCCTCTCATATAGACCCTCCTCCTTAGGCCTGGGCCTTTCTGAATTAGACAGTGTTCTCAAAACTTCTGTCCACACATTTGCCTACTTCAATTTTTTTTTCCATGAGTCAAACTCACAGCTAGACGGTTTGTCCAAACTTCAGACCTATCCACTTTCATTCATGTCATCATTATTCCCACCTTGGTCTAAATTCTGAAAATCTTCCACTATACCCCTCCCACTGTCTATTCCACCCAGGATCCTCAACATTTTGAGCAGACCACCGCAACCCACCACTGATTCCCTCACTAGGCTGAATACCACAGCCCAACAGACTCTGTAAAGCAAACCCCTTCTAGCCTACCCCTTCAGCAATAGCTCACACAGTAAACCTGCAGGAAACCCCTTCAACTTCTAAAGTCTGTCAGCCCAAAGTGACTAGCGGTCACTTTGTTATCTCACTAACTGACTCATTTGTTTAGTAAATGTTTGCCTGTTGTAAAGAACTTGGTGTCCCCTGAATTGTGTGCGGGGGCTCCTGAGGACGGAAGCCCGGAGGCAGCAGTGACTTTCAGCCTAAAAGTGAGTGTGATGCACCCCACACCTTACAGCACACTAGGACTGGGACACCTCTTGTCTGTAAAATGCCAGAGCGAAAGCAGACATAAGCTCGGTCACGACTACCGCTCTGCGCCACATTACACTTGGCGTAGTCGGCAGGAGCGATCCATGCATCAAGAAAACTTGACAGATGCAGGGAAGGATCCAGTGAAAATAAAGATGGTGCTGGACACCGACTACAAGATGGCAGAAGGGGGGAAAGGATGGAGCCATGGAAAAGTACCCCCTGAGGAGAAAGGACCGGCGCCATTGTTGGTGAGAGGAAGTGGAGACGGACAAGCCGTTAAGGAGAGATTTTATAATGCAGCACGCCACAGTGGGTCTGGACGGGCTAAGTGGCAGCAGAAGATATAGGAGCAGGAGATGTGACAGGGAGGACTGTTGCCACTGCTGGATCTGGTTGAGTCGTCCGAGAAATGTCAGCATCCAGAACTGGAAATCAAGGCTGAAGTTTCCTGCCTGGTCCCTGAGCCCAAGCCTGACCTCCCGAAAGAAGCGTTAGTGTCAGTATGGCCAAAGCCCTGCAACCGAGCAGCATGGCCGAAGGCCCTGGTGGCGGTGACGGCAGTAAAAACACCTCAATCCCCAATCTCCACTCTCCTGTCATGGATGTATGTGGACGACTTCCCAGCTCCAGACCCCGAGAAGGCCCGATGAGTGCCACGGGTGATCCAGGCGAGAGGGAGTGGGAGAAGTGGATACGGACCCAATTGCATTGCCCTGGAGGCAGAGAAGTTGGCCACCAGATGATACAGGGGCTCATGCGGCACTATGATTATGCAAAAGGATACAGATTTATCCAGGAGGCGGTCACTGGGAACAAGGCATATGTGAACACCAGGTCCTTTCTGCATGGACCCTACACGCTGTGGAAGGGAAACAGTCTCAGTTGTCAAGGAGGAAGGACTGCGAGGATGGTACACAGTCGCGGTGACCATGATCCTTCCAGAAGAGGAAGATCCCTGGGCAATGTGGCAGGAAAGAGCGAACCCCCAGGCAGCCGCTCAGCTGCGACGGGTAAAGCCTGCAACCAGGGTTCCAACACCTCCCAGTCTCGCACTCTTCGGCACCACCGAGCGGACCCAATAGAACAGCAGGGAATCAGGGTCCTTTACCGCCAGTACCAAAAGCAGAAAAAGAAAGGGAAAAATCAGCTCACCCACCTAGAAGATCAACAGCACGGAGCCAGGAGTGCTACCAGACGAGCAATGAGGAACCAGGAAGATCCAGCTGAAAAAATCTTCTAAAATCCATATTTTATTGGGTCATGCAAAAAATATTAAAAGTCCACCTTGGAGAGGAACAGCAAACGCGTTTCGAACTATAAGTTCTTAATCATTGCAATGATTAAGAACTTATAGTTCGAAATGCGTTTGCTGTTCCTCTCCAAGGTGGACTTTTAATATTTTTTGCATGACCCAATAAAATATGGATTTTAGAAGATTTGTTCAGCTGGATCTTCCTGGTTCCTCGCCAGCACCAAAAGTCCAGCTCTGACTGAGGCAGCCAGTGCTCTGGCCACCGTACTCGTTTCTCAGGGCCCCCACTCAGCCACCTATGTCGGGCAGGCTGGAGTGAGGGAGACCTTGGTGTAAGGCGGCTGTGGCATTCAAAATGGCGGCCGTGAGGAAAAGGCGGCCCTGAAAGTTCAGTTGTGCCTGTTGCACTGAAAAGGAATCACAGAAGGAACTTTTCTGCGTTCCAGAGGGCAGGAGGCCCAGAATTGACCGGGAACCCCCAGATGTTGGCTAGGACGATCAAAGGTTTATGTTTTTCCCCCCTCCAAGTTGTTTTTACGCACCGGTTGCGTAGCCCCCAGCTGGACTGAGGGACTGTGAACCACTAAAGGTCGCAAAGCCTTTCTGCCTTTATGTACTGTGCAATTTAAAGGGAAGGTCATTCACAAAAGGGGGAGAGGAGGAAACGGACGACCCGAAGATTCGAGCTGGATCAGGACTGTATGGACTGTGCACCTGGACTGCTGGAGCTGTTGATTTGTTGACCAATGGCAAGACCAGGGTCATGCAGACCCATGAGGAAACCGGACTATGCCCATGGCATAACTTTGCTAGAAATATTTTGTGTGCCATGTTGTTTTAGGTTTACCACAGTGAGTGTTTTATACTGGTTATTGAGCCTCATATTATAGCAATAAACAAGTTCCAAGCTGTAGTACAGCAACCATAGAAGTCTACGAGATTCTACTGTCCCAATGTAAGCCTTTTTTTCGTATGCATCATTTGAGAGATTTTTTTTACCAATGCAGAATCCAAGGAAGACAAATTTATGTCTTGTTCTATCGGACGCCATACTACAGAGGTGTTCTTCCCTAAAAGCTTTGCTGGAGGCACACAGAGTGTCAACAGCTCAGTAGGACAGAAACTTACGACCTTCATGTGCACAGTTGTGTGCACAACAACTTAGATTCAATGCTCGAGTTCATCAACACATAACATAAAAAATCTGTTGTGGATTTTGTTGCAAATTTGCTGATTTTACCTTATGCATTGGAAAGGGTGGGATGACTTTTATGCTTTTTTGATCAAAAAAAGTGTCAGCTAAGTACCCTATGTTATTTACATGTACTATTGGTATTTACTTATTTACTTACTGCAGGGTATTTGCGCATTTTATTTGTTTTCTAGATTATGTTTGTTAATGGCCACAGTGTGAGTGTGCACCTACACATTGCACATATATCAACATGTGTACCAGCTCATTTCTTTGGTTTTGCTTAGATATTTTCTACTTTGTACATACAGGAGCGTGGCTCCCCCTTTTTGGGCATTTAGTTTATATAGCTTTCTACAGGTGGATGGCGGTGGGATGGCTTTTAGGCTGTGTGCCCACTATGCGTTTTTTAAGCGTTTCCGCAGCGGCAATTCCGCTGTAGAAACGCTTAAAAAACACTTGGTAGAAGGTCTGCCATGTTCCCCAATGATAATCTGCATGTGCTGTGCACATGCTGCGGAAATTTCCGCTGCGGATTATCATTGCGGAAAAATCTGCAGCACTACCAATTATTTTGCGGAAGCGAGGCGTTTTCGCCGCCATTGACTTGCATTGGAATCCGCATCACTGGATCTGTAGATGAGGAATCCATGCGTTTCAATGTGCAGATGGTACCCGGGTCTGGAGAAGAGGAGACTCTCCTCCGGACCCAGGTACCATAGAACCTGTAAAAAAAAGAATAAAATAAAAAATATTATACTTACCTTCTGATGGCCCCTGGTGTCCTTGTCTCTGCTTACCGGCAGCTCGCGGTGGACTCAAGGACCTGCGGTGACATCATTTAGTCATGTGACGGGTCACGCGACCGCTGACGTCGGCAGGTCCTTTAGTATACCGCGAGCTGCAGGCAAGCCAAGACGCATCGGATAAAGACACCGGGGGCCATCAAAAAGTAAGTATATTTTTATTTTTTACCATTCTTTCGGTCACACTATATAAATCCATGCCAGTTGTATGGATTTATATACTGTGACCAAGTTGATAAGCACTTTCCAAGTGATGCTAAAATCGCTTGGAAAGCGCTTGACAACCCGCATGCGGAAATGCATGTGAAGAACGCTTCACTTACGCTTGTCCCTGGCAGGAAAAACGCATGTACAATCCGCATGTACAATCCGCATGTACAATCCGCATGTACAATCCGCATGTACAATCCGCATGTACAATCCACATGTACAATCCGCATGTACAATCCGCATTAGTTTTTTCTGCCAGGGAGATGCAGAAACGCTCAGGAAAAATCTGGAGCATTTCTGCATCGTGGGCACATAGCCTTATGCTTTTTTTATCAAAACAGTCTCAATTTGGTACCCTAAGTTATTTATATGTACTACTACTATTTATTTATTTATTTATTTACTGCATTGTATTTGCTCATTTTCTTTTTATCCTAGCTTATACTTATGCATTGGAAAGGGGTCAAATCCATGGTGAAAACCCACAGAAAGAATTTACACCACATTTCTGCACAGAATTTATTTTCACAAGAAGTGGATAACATTTGTTATGTCCACTGGTATATAATATTGAGAGTTGGACCTGTTGCAGCGCCTGTGAGAAAATGGTGAAAAAGCCTGATGATAACTGGCATCAGTTTAAATTTTCTAAGTTGCATCCAGGTTAAAAAAAAAAATGAGCCCGATGCAAATAATATATATCACTTTTTTTCTACAGTAAAATGCTGCAAATTGTCCACACACAAATCCAGATGTAAAATCTGCAGCATATTCACTACATGTGAACATGCCCTAAGAGTGACTGATAGGCTACGTTCCCACAATGAGTTTTTGGGGAATTTTTTAAGCTGTGTATGTTCAAAAAAAACTGCAAGTAAACTATTTTAATAAATGGGTGCACAAAAAGTGCAGAAAATCTGCAACATCTAAAGCTCAACAAAAGCTCATCATGGGAATGCAGCGTTAGGGTATCCACTACTAATTTTCTTCCTGTTGCTAAGCTCTCCCCTCTCTAATCCATCTTGAATGCAAATTCCAGGATCATATTACTCTCCAACCGCTACACCGATGCCTCTTCCCCATGCCAGCCATTGCACTGATTGCCCATCTGCTACAGAATACAATATAAACTTATCACTCTCACCCACAAAGCTCTCCACAGTTCAGCACCACCCTACATCTCCTCTCTCATCTCTGTCTATCACCCTACCCGTGCTCTCCATTCTGCTAATGACCTAAGACTAACATCATCTATAATCCGAACCTCCCACTTACATCTCCATGACTTCTCACAGGTTGCACCACTTCTCTGGAATACACTACCCAGGACAATTCAATCATTTCCTAATATCCACAGTATTAAGCGCGACCTAAAAACGCACTTCTTTAGACTGGCCTATCACCTCACCTCTCTTATGTATCTATTCCAGTTTTGCCCTTACAAAAATTTCTTCCAAATCTGGTTCCTAGAAGCATCTGTTTACACACCCTCCATGCACTTTATAGCACTTTGTATCTGCACTTATACACATATTTGCCGATGAACAGTTCATGCAGCGTTATTTATTATATTGACGGCTGGACCATACTTGACGAGCACTTTTTACCATCCACCTTTCGTGTCTCCCCTATTTCCTCATAGATTGTAAGCTTGTGAGCAGGGTCCTGGTTGGTGAATTATTTGTTCTGTGATGTCTTTATTGTCTGTACATGTACTCTCTGTAATGTAAAGTGCTGTGGAATATGTTGGCACTATACAAATAAAAAATATTATTATATCACCATGCCAAATATGTACATCTTTATTCAAGTAACTCCTGTTTTAAGAACGCATCACTGTATATTCATATAAACAGTATAATAGGCAACATCTCTATAGCAAATACATGAATATACTGTATAAGATATTGGGTCCTAATGCAAAATCTGCAACAGGGTATCCCCTTCTACGTGCCACATTATACTGGTCTTTACTTACATGACCTTTGTGATCCCTCAGGTACCAGGACCTGCTATCTCTGCACCTACTATGTCTACTGCAATGATTGGACCTATACTGTAGGACTAGCTGAACTGTCCTATATTAAAGCCATGCATGTAGTAGGCCACGAATGTGGGTGGTCTAAATACATTTAAGAGAACGTGGATATGCAGTCAGTCTTCCTGTAGGCCAAACCATGTTGCAAGCCGTCACTATGCTTAGAATTAAGGATTAGACAAAAAATAATCTAATAAAGAGATTGTTAATATTTACCCTACCTTACATTATGAGGAACTGTGTCATCCCTTGGTCTGATGTGTTCACATTTAAAAAAAAAATAAATAACATTATAAACATTTAAGTGCCTACATCTATCTACAGTGTGGTGTGCACCGTGTACATGATTTAGCATTTCTGTGTGTTTTATTAAGATATTTGTTAATTTTTTGGCAAGGTCAAATCAATGCAAAGATGCACCCCTATGCTGATTTTGCATATTGTATTGTATTAACTGCACACACACATAAATACTGTACTGTGTATATATATATATATATATATATATATATATATATATATATATATATATATACACATACACAAAATACTGTGCAGATGTTTTAGTCAGATGCTCCAAAATAAAAATGTTCTAAAAAAATTGAAGTGTTAATAGTTTATTGTATTAATTATTAAAATGTAAAGTGAATGAACAACAGAGAAATCTAAATCAAACCAATTTATATTTATTTAGCTGTTGGGAATTGTATATTTAAGAATATACATTTCTTTAAGTGCATAGATTTCATACATTTAGATGTCATAGATTTCATGTTTCCTGTGTGAACAGCAACTGGCATTACAGTTCAATATGTCTACATATTGCAAAATTTAGACTACACTACATACTATCGAACCAACAAGTTCATTATTTTAATATTCTAGATGTAAAATTTAAAAAAAAAGATTTTAGGAAGACAGATAATTCTGTAATTTGTTGACTTTCTAGATATTTTTAGATTCTGCCAAACTTAGCATTATCTGCATGCACATCGACATCCTCTAATAATATAATGTGTGTGTATATATATGTATATCTACATATATATGTGTATATACATAGATAGATATAGAAGTGTATATATATATATATATATATATATATATATATATATATATATATATATATTTCCATAAGTCCTTACTATTGCATGTAGCCTCTTGATCATTGTGGAGAAGGAACTTATTTAACTTATCCTGACTGCAGTACTGTTATTTGTGAATAAAAAATATAGATGGTAGATTTAGATAGGCAGACAAATTGACAATAGATGATAGATAGATAGATAGATAGATAGATAGATAGATAGATAGATAGATAGATAGATAGACAGAATTAGAAATAGATTTCATAGTAAATCCTACTAGTGCTGGTAAGTGTGCTGTGAATATTCCTTTATCTGTGTGTTCTTGTATCCAAGGGAAGAATGCTGAAACCTCCTCAGGCCTGCTGCTTTGTTTGAGCACCAAAACAGCAATCATGTGAACAGCCCTGCAATTGACACATCCTGTCATAACATGTGCTATAACTGCTTGCTATCATAACTCCTTCTGTTACTCCATGGAACCACTCCCCATAATACTTCCTGCAGCAAATGGAGAAAATAGAAGGTAATTTTCCGGACACACTAACACATGCAAACTAAAATAAGTTTTAAACAAATAATTATACTTTGAACAAATATTTATTTTTAATGTCATTTCATACATTTAAAAATGAAAAACATAGAATGATACATTATATTTAAATCTGAGAGTGCTTAATACATGCAACGTTATTTTTTAGAGTCAATGAGAATTTACACAGTAAAATAATGTAAATTTACATAACTGATTGTCAACAGGAACCTGCATTTCAGTGTAATGCTTAAATTAAAATACTGTATATATAGTTTCTCTTTTTCTCTCAACCTTCAACTGAATAAACTTAAGAATCTGCATTTTAAACTAAATGAAATGAAGAAAAAAAAAACACTAATATCATCCAGCTCTTGAAATAGATCTGAGGTGGTAAAATGTCAATAAAACCAGCGCAGCATATAATATCACTGCAGGGGATTGGTACTTTTTAATAATTGAATTAATGTTTGGATGTTCTACAGAATGTAAGTGCAAAGGTCTGATTGTGAAATAAGGCTCAAACGGCATTAACATAAAATCTATAAATAAAAGCTGTGAAAATAAGAATTTATGATACATAGATAGCTAGATAGATAGAATATTCCAATTCCTCATATGAATAAATGACAATTAATATATTAAGTGTGCACATGGCCATGTTTTATGTATCTGCTTGGGATAGCATCACTCTTATTTGTCATAAGAAGTAGTAATATCTCCCTCCTGCAAGATTATTCCATAATTCTTGTTCCAAATAATTTGGAATCCCTTACCTGATATGATTATTCTGGATTTATTTTAGCCATGCCACTAAAGCACTACTATTCCCATCTACTGAATTACTAGTCGTCTGGCTGGATTTTGCAATGTACTGTGTCAATTTTCCTTCCTTCCTTACATATTATCCTATGCAACCCGACATGATATTTTTTTAGAATAAGTATTTTGAGAAGGTTTTACTGCAATGTTTCCAGTCTAATAAAAATTCACTAGATAGTGTCTTCTAAACTCTGTTTTGCGGCTCATAAATATTTGTGAAATACCCTTGACCATGACTATGCTCATACCTTATGACCTTGACATCAAGGTAAAACTGATGAAAGGCACCAATCTGGTCTTGTGGCAGAAGACACAACTGGGCACGGTAGGCTCAGGGCTTGTCAGCTTTGTGTTTATGGACCAACAAGGTGCCATTTGAAGTCTAGACACCCAGACTAATGACCATCCATAAACACGGGGAAGGAAGTGAATGTACGTTATGTCTTTTCTTTCCTTTGTGTGCAGCACTTTCAAAGAGCTCAGCTGAGTGCAATCTGCCCCTCTCTGTGTGTCATCAATAAGCTGGAGAGTAACATGGTCGTGTAAAAGTGATCAGATTGTGCACTCACCAAGTCCTACACTCATCGCCTGTGTTCTGGATGCATCTGTCTGGGCCACAAATAGGTAGGAAGCACTGAATGTCTGTGTATTAATCCATCTTTGGGTGTTGTCTCCTGCTTATTGAAGATGAGTGTAATAATATATATGTGCCCCTTGTTAATCTATATCCTATATTGTTAGTATTAATATGAATAGCATTTTCTATGCTCAACTTTACACTATGGTATAATGCGTCCTCAGGCTGATTGAAGGGACTGTCTGTTAAATGAATATAAAAATGAAATATATGCTTGCTTTAGGGAATCCTGAACATGGGATAATTTAATGGAGAGACGGTATCCTCTACTGGCCAGGGAAGGGAAGAAGCTTCAGCAGCTGCAATTCTCTTATCTGAGCAGATCTCATGCAGCTGTCTGACACTCTCTTTCCTCTTCTCCTCTCTTCTGTCTTTTGCTGTTTGTTCGCATTTTGTTTGCTTTTTTTGCATAGTGCAGGAATAACATAATATTAGTTTACAGCAGTTTTGCAATCAGTTTTTATTTTTGCTCGAGTTTCCTTAAAGCTGCAAAAAGTGTCATTCCTTGTGAGGTCCTGGAAATGATGTCAACTTCTGTTTTTGTATCAGTTTACATCTAATTGAAATTAGTAAGGTCAATTAGTAAATCACTTTATTTTACAACTATGGAAAGAAAAACAAATAGACAAGCAAAAGAGGCTCTTTTCTACATTATATTTCCTCTCCTTCTTTCTTTCTTTCTTTCTTTCTTTCTTTCTTACTTTCTCTTTTCATTCTTTTTCCCTCCCTTTTATTTGTTTGCGGTTTTTTATGTTATTTTTCTCCTCTTTTTTTCTCTGCCATCTATTCATTCATACTCCAATATTTTTTTTTTTACATCTCTCACTATATATTCATGTCGTTATTTTACATCATTTCTGTATTTCTCCAATCCACTGCTTTTCTAATATACATGTTTTTCTTCTTCATTGCTTTCTTATGGTCACCCAACAGTTTCCAGCTTTCTGAAAAATATTTACAGTAATCCTTATAATATAGCCTTGTATTCTAATCTTGTTTTTCTTTCTTTATGATACTTGTAATAATAGATCAACAACTCCCTCTATGTATGTCTCCATATATTGTTGAGGTTATTATCCTTTCCACTAGATTTTCTCTCTTTCTCTCATTCTCCCTACTCCCCCTCATCCTCTTTTCTGTTTCTTTCTCACTCTTTGCATTCCCCCTTCTCTCTCAGTCCCATACCTCTTAAAAAGGTAGTGCAGCAGTCAGCATTTTCTACCACATCTGTTCAATTGCAAATTCTTATTTTTTATTATGAACCCAGACCCGAGGTAAATGGCTCAATGTGCAGATCAGAACTGGACAGGCTCCAATAGAAAACAAACTGTCCAAAATACTTCAGCTCATGTGGAGGGGAACTTGGCAAATCTCTGATCATGGAATATTTGGACAGCTATCCTAACAGGGGAGCAACACAATCCGACTTCCCATTGATCTCAATGAAGACTGGAATTAACAAGTTTTTTTCCACAGGAGAAAAAAAGGGTGCTAATGGGAAGTGTGTGATCAATAAAGAAGCACAATGTGCTTATCTGCTTCTCTCCAATGTCACACAACAGTGAAAGCTGAAATTCTATTTTTCTCTTTATACTGTATAATATTCGTACTTTGCGAGTTGTATTTAATATGTCCACACTATTGTAAAGTATGGATGGAGAACAAAAAAAGAGAGAATGACGTAATGAAAGGAAGAAAAAAAGAAAGAAAGATGGACAATTCATAAATGCACATTGATGATAAATTAAGATAGATAGATAGATATAGATAGAGATAGATAGATAGATAGATAGATAGATAGATAGATAGATAGATAGATAGATAGATAGATAGATAGATAGAAAAATGCAAAATTGTGAGATGCAAAATCACCTACTAAAGAGTACACTGCAGTGGATTGTAATCTGAGACCGCTATTAGTGCCATCAGTAGGGCATAATTTTTGCCTGAAAAGAGTGGAATTCGTTTTAGAATAAAGGAAAAGGGGGATACACAAAAGCTGGTAAATAACAAGAAGCCATGATCAATAAAGGTTTACAACTCTAAGCTATTTCTCTCCTGCAATCCTCCCTTCCCCCTCCGCTGTCTCAAGGACTCATACAAAGGCTTCCCTTAACACCCTAGACAATGACCTTGAACTGGAGCTTTACAATTTCATATCTTGGTTGTCTTTTAATATGTGTCTACTTGCTGTCCTGCATTACAGTCACACTAGACTGTCAGTGGCCCTGCTTTGGTCAGTTCGCATATTTCTGCAATGACTATAATTTTGGATGTATGTGGCATGTCACAGCACATATTTATCATGAGGGATTGATTGCCTTTTAAGGACAAACTTTCAAGCCGATCCTTTATTTTCGTTCCTATACTAAGAACTGACACTGAAAGAGTTGCAGATTTGGTGTAGATCCTGAGATACCAACTACAATTTAAACTATTTAGAAAAAAAAAATCATAAAAATAACGTAATAGTCATGCAGTCAGAAAGACATATTATTATTATTATTATTATTATTATTATTATTATTATTATTATTCAGAGCAGCTGGATTTGTTGTACTTAAATTTTCAAAATATAGCTATGGGCATTTTTGCAGTTTTATGTTCCTATAGTTATCTCTCTAAACTTTATCTTTGATTCTTTTTATGTCAATTGCTCATCTAGCTATCAACTTGGATAGATGATATTACCCCAAATTTTGGGTACATTGAGAGACATTGATGGGGGTTGGAGATGTCCTTCCACTCGGTATCACATGCAGAAATCTTTTTTTAAACAATAATAACTATCATATCATTAGTTGTTATTATTATTATTATTATTATTATTATTATTATTCATAAATTATTCTATTCCAAAATCTAAGATTGAATTTGATAGATTTTATTGATTGATATATTTTTTTCCGTGTGCATATATTTATTCGTATAAAAAAATACATGCAAATCATAGGTAATCATAAAACCTTCTAATGGAGAATGTTATTGTTTTATATACTCTGCTTCACATAGTATTAGAGTTACGCTTTTATATGTACCCTAACTACACTGGTTGAGTGTCCTTTGTGGGAATAATTAATTATATAATCATGATGTAAATAAACACATTAACATGAATATGAGAGAATCCGATGTTTACTGTGATCTTATTCATAGATTAGTTGTCAGACCCTCAACACATGTGGATGCCGGCGGAGATAAGATCTACATATCCAAACAAAATGGACAGTAATTGGAAGTAATTATTCAATATTACAGCCATAGTGGAAGCCATAGACATTGATAGTGTAACGTATGAGTGAATAGGGAGTCTCTGAAACATAATACCTATTATTTATTATTTATCTATTTATTATTTATGTATTATTTATGTATGTATTTATTTTAACGTCAGCTCATATGTGATCTCGGATGGAATTCTGTTCAATAAAAATACTGTTCCTATATATGTTGTCTAATTTTTTGTAAAAAAAAAAAAAGTCCATGAGATACACGTCATATACAAAAGATGCAGATAGATAGATAGATAGATAGATAGATAGATAGATAGATAGATAGATAGATAGATAGATAGATAGATGATAGATAGATAGATAGATAGATAGATAGGAACTGTGTATAGATAGATAGATAGATAGATAGATAGATGATAGATAGATAGATAGATAGATAGATAGATAGATGATAGATATAGATAGATAGATAGATAGTAGATGAATAGATAGATAGATAGATAGATAGATAGATAGATAGATAGATAGATAGATAACGGATAGATAGACAGATAGATAGTGGTAAATAGATAGATAGATAGATAGATAGATAGATAGATAGATAGATAGATAGATAGATAGATAGATAGATATCCAAGAAAAAGAATGGAGGCAGCACTCAAACTGATGATGAAAAAATTGTTTTTTAATAGCTCATGTGGCTGTGCAACGTTTCGGTCCCAAGATATGGACCTTTTCCAAGCTTGAAAAAGGTCCATATCTTGGGACCGAAACGTTGCACAGCCACATGGGCTAGTAAAAGACAATTTTTTCATCATCAGTTTGAGTGCTGCCTCCATTCTTTTTCTTGGACATTTAAAGGACTGGTGTGTACCTGGGGGGCTTTGCACCTTTTTTCAAAAAAAAACTTTCAGATAGCTAGTGGATTGATATGATGAAACCATCTTTATGACTCTGCAGGCAGACAGCTGTATGTAACATCCTGCCCCTCTTGAAGTAGATGAACTGTGAGCTGGTAAATTGCAATGTTCCACAGCACTGAGCAGTGTGGGGCAGCAGTGTAGTGGGAGCAGTGTGTGGGCAGCAGTGTGGAAGTAGAAGGGTGGGGGCAGCAGTGTAGTGAGGGCAGTGTGAGAGCAGCAGGGTGGGGGCAGCAGTGTGGTGGCAGCAGGGTGGGAGCAGCAGGGTGGGGGCAGCAGTGTGGTGGCAGCAGGGTGGGGGCAGCAGTGTGGTGGCAGCAGTGTGGGGGCAATAGGGTGGGGGCAGCAGTGTAGGGGCAGCAGGGTGGGGGCAGCAGTGTGGGGGCAGCAGGGTGGTGCTGTGCAGGGAGATGTCGGTGAGACACGGGTAATGGTGAACTTCACACTGTTCTGTTCTGTGTTCAGCAGCCAATAGAGGGGCGGGGCTTCCCCAGGCGTCTCAGGCTGCTGCCCACATGACCGCTCTGGGCCAATGGGCGTGGGCTCTAGGTTTGACTATGTTTAATGTCAGATGGCAATAAAGTAGAAGCTGCTGGTGAGGCCCGCGGACATGGGAGAGCACAATCTGCTGAATCCCGGCTTTGTGGGACCGCTGGTTAATATTCACACAGGAGACACCTTCTATTTCCCCAATTTCAGGACCTCAGGGGGGCAGTTACCTGGGCTGCCCTCCTTGTCTTACCCTAGAAGGGACAATGTTTGCTCCCTGCCCTGGGCATCCGCAGAGCCCTGCAATGCCTACCCCCAGCCCTATCTCAGCAGCCCCATTAACCCTTCCTTCAGCAGAGCCTGTGATCTGGCCAGGGTAGAGGATACCAAGTGCTACTATCGGGAGGCATGCCCCGATGCCCCCAGCCTGAAGCGAGAGGAGCGCCTGAGAGACACCAATGTCCTGATGCCCCTGGACGGAGGGATCCCTAATGGCATGGGCGGAAGCACTTTATACAAGTACGACTATGGGGCCACAGCAGATGCCGCCCCCCACGACCCTCCATCCTGCCAGTCCCTGGAATCCGACTCCGGCTCTTCCCTGGTCAATGAGACCCCCAAGAATCAAAGCAGTGAAGCAGTGACAATGGCTTCTCCGGCAACCAACCCTGGCGGCAGCAGCCTCCCCTCCACTGGTGAGTGTGTCTGATGCTGCCCCATACATACCCACTGGTGAGAGTGTCTGATCCTGCCCCACACATATCCTCTACATACCCACTAATGAGTGTACCTGATCCTGCCCAAATATACCCACTACATATCCACTGGTGAGAGTGTATGATCCTGTCCCACACATATCCACTGGTGAGAGTGTCTGATCCTGCCCTACACATAACCTCTACATACCCACTAATGAGTGTACCTGATCCTGCCCAAACATACCCACTACATACCCACTAGTGAGAGTGTCTGATCGTGCCCCACACATATCTACTACATACCTACTAGTAAGAGTGTCTGATCCTGCCAGACATATACCCACTGGTGAGAGTGTCTGATCCTGACCCACACATACCCAGTGGTGAGGGTGTCTGATTCTGCACCACACATACCCACTACATACCCACTGGTGAGTGTGCCTGACCCTGCCCCTCACATACCCACTGGTGAGAGTGTCTGATCCTGCCCCACACATACCTACTGGTAAAAGTCACTGATCCTGGCCCACACATATTCACTGGTGAGAGTGCCTGATCCTATCACACACATACCCATTATATACCCAATGGTGAGAGTGCCCGATCCTGCCCCACACATAGCCACTACATATCCATGATAGAAAGGGGTTTATATCAATGACACTTTTAGGTTCTACATTGTCTTATATGACTTCAGAATTAATGAATTCAACTGGAAACTTGTATAACATTACAGTTTATATTGGTCCAGCACCACTAGGGGTAGCACTAAATAGCGTCATGCTTTATTAGGGGATGCATGATTTAAAGAAGAAAGAAGGATAGGAGGGATCAAGCCATAAACATCTAAATATCTCATAAAATTAAAACACCATCAAGTCAGAGACAGCCTATGCTCACATATTTAGAAATAGAATGACACTGTCCCCTTAATTGCATTCATATCTTGCTTCAGAATGTATGACTGCTGTAACTACAAGTACACTGCAATGGATGCTTAACTTTTACTTTTTATATAATAACAATTAAATCTCATTTAAGGTATATAAATCACATGTCAGAAATGTCAATGGTCTCCAATACATGAAAGATTCAACAAGAAGATAAAGTCAAATTGTAGTATTCCAAGCTAAATTTAGCTTTATTTATTACTATTATTATTATTATTATTATTATTATTATTATTATTATTATTATTATTATTATATGGGTGACTATAAAATGTAAATATCATCTATGTCCTCTGATTCTATACAGGGGCTTCTGGTATCCCATGCACACCAGATCCTTCTAGAAGATAACGTCATATCTTAAAATTCTAATTGAAATTTTGCTTGGACTGTAGTAGCTATTATTCTTTTTAATGTTATTATTTATTTATTTATTTATTTATTTATTTAACATATGGATGCCTATAAAATGTAAATATCTTTTCTATCCTCTGATTCTCAATAGGGGCTCCCTGGTATCCCATGCACACCAGATCTCGCAAGAAGAGGAAGCCATATTCCAAGCTCCAGTTAGCTGAATTGGAAGGAGAGTTTATGGTCAATGAATTCATCACCAGACAACGGAGGAGAGAACTGTCTGACCGGCTAAGCCTCAGTGACCAGCAGGTCAAGATTTGGTTCCAGAACCGAAGGATGAAGAAGAAGAGACTACTCATGAGGGAACAGGCTATGTCCTTTTTTTAGGTCTCTGCTTCCTCTGCTCCCATGTGGGCAATACCTGCACAAAAAAATCTTCTCCTAACTACAACTAGACACTGACCAGACCCGAAGGTTCATGACTCTAGATCACCAGCTCCATGACTGCACAATCTGAAGCCAAAAAGAAAGCATACATTGTGATAAACTGAAGAGATGGATCTGATTGAGAAGAGAAGGACTCAGCTTGGAGCAAACATTCCTTCCTATTTAGCGCTTCCTCTCTTCAGGTCTAGGGGGGTTTAGGTCCCAGTCCTTCCATCTCTGACCTCATCTTTGGTTTTGTACTTGTTCCAGAATCAGCTGAAATGACAACAATACGGGTCAGTGTTATCCCTCTCTTATTAAGGTGACTGCACCCTTACCCTAAGTGAACTCTGTTCTGTACTTGTGGAGGGGGAAAGGATATGCTCAGAATGAGTCATGTCATGCAATATTTTGGATGTCAACAACTCTAATGTATTTTCTATCATTTTTATTCACAAAGATGCAATGAATTGATACCGATTGATCAAGCTGAACTGCATGTTCTGCAGTCATATATCTAGAAAAGATTCCTTGTTGAAATATTATCTGTGAGGACCTCACATCGGTGCTATTTCTAACAATCAGGAAACATGAAGGAACCTATCTACATTAATATTGATGGGTCTGTTATTACCCCCATCATTTCTAGGCTGGGGATTGAGAACACACAAATCCTATGTATAATACCCAGACAGTATTAATTATAAAAGTCGCAGCATGTGCACATAATAATGGCTCTAGTACAGAGCAGCACTACATCCAAATACATTTCATTTTTTTAATCCATATATGTTTATCAGTAAATGTATGTATGTATATATTTATTTTATCGTAATGAATTGTGAGTCTTATTAATATGTGTTTTCAATACATGAAATGACACAACACTATGAGAAAGAACAAATAAAGTGATCATATCTTTTCATCTCCTATTAGGAACTGAATGACATTTCATAATACTGGCATTAAAAAAAAAAGAAACAATATTAAATGCCCTCAGTTTATAAAGTTACTTAGTAACCATAAAACATATATTAGTATGCAGTCTGTAAATTCATTTAATTGGCCTTTGAAAATGCAAGAAATCTTATAAACATGGTGTCGGTGAGTTTAATTGACACTATAAAATTCACGGAAGTGAACCTGTTTAAAGAGTGATAAGTGTGTGAGTGTGTGTGTGTGTGTGCAGTTTTCGTATCTGTGCACTGTGTGGATGCGTGTCTATCTGTGTATGTATATACCTTCATAGGTATATGCTTGTGTGGGTGCCTTAAGGGCTTGTACATGTATTTTGTCTTATGCGCATGAATGTGATGTGCATAGCCATGTGGTTATGCTAATCGTGTATGATATTTTTGGGTGTTATAGTAAAATCTGTTTTATATGTATATATATATATATATATATGTGTGAGTGCATATGTATATATATTTTATATATATATGGGTGTGTCTGTGTGTGTGTGTGTGTGTATATATATATATATATATATACATATATATATATATATATACACACATGTGTGTGTATATATATACTGTATATACACACATATATGTATATATGTATGTGCGTGCATATATATATAGATTCTGAGTATGTGTGTGTATGTGTGTGCATATGTATATATATTTATACATATATGTATATATATATATATATATACAAAGAGACGTGTGAATATATATATATATATATATATATATATATATATATATATATATATATATAATTGATTTATGTAGATGTGAGCGGAGCAGAGTACCAGAAGTGAAAGGAGTATCTGTGGAGATAACAGTGTGTGGGATTTTTCTCCTCTGCAATCTTTGCTCCATTCGTTTTATTTCAGAGGGGATTAATTTTATTACAAAGCAGCAATTTCTGGGACGTTTAAATTACCACCACGTGCTTCCCCTTTACGTTCACGGTCATGGCCGGGCAGAACTGGCTCAAGGAGTCTTATTTACGATCTGTAAAGGATGAAGTCGATCCCAAGGAGGAAAAAAAACTGAATGGTGGCTGCTTTTCATCAAGTTTTTTTTTTCTGCTAGCCCACACGACTTGATTGCTGGCCACTCATCAGTGCCGCTAGTAGAAGGGTACAGTATGCAGCAAAGAAAATAATGGACACATCATAAACAAATCACCTTAATTGCTGCCTACTGACATGTTGTGTTGTTATCCAATCCTATGGGATCCTGATTTTACTGGAAGTCAGATCAGTTCTAGAGATGCAATTAAATATAAGGGATTTAAGTGCTGAAGCTGCAGTGCGGTGTATTCCTTGTAGATTTCAGCGATCTGTCAAATAATCTGGGACGGATCCTTATGCGACTTCTAGACAGAAATTACAATGTGCATTTATTGTATTCTCTAACAGCCAGGACAATATTGTATACCGGACTATGCTAACTATGGCAGGAGCTCTGTGGCTCTCTATAACGCTCTGCTCATCTTGTATTAGGACCATATGCCTTCAGTTTAGTCTGTTTTATTATTAACAATAGCTTGATTCAATTCCTGCCGGACATTGTGGTGGGGACTTAAAGTCCTGGACACATCTGATCGTTATATAAATGATCTGCATAAATAATAACAACCATCATGTATTATATGACTGACATTTCTCGTATTAAATTGATTTATCAAATTTTTGGACTGAATTGACTTTATTTACTCGTAGGAACCAATGGAACTTGTGATGGTGCAGTAATGTGCACCAATTCTACACTTCATTGCACAATTGAGGTGTGTATGCGCTAGTGTGTGTATGAAAGTGTGTGTCATAGTATGTGTGTGTGTGGGGGGGGAGGGGGGGACTATTACATTAACACTTGGGACATTTTTTTGCTGCACTATGGCATTGTGTGTGTGTGTGTGTGTGTGTGTGTGTGTGTGTGTGTGTGTGTGTGTGTGTGTGTGTGTGTGTGTGGGGGGGGGGGGGGGGGAAGGTATTACATCAACACTTGGACCATTTTTTTGCTGCACTACGGTAATTTGATGGCAAAACCATTAATTAATTCTTTATTTATTTTTCAATAATTTTCACACCATTTTGTAAACACCTCTTAAAAAATAGGTTTAACATTTGATTTGCCAACACACCAGCTGCCAGATGAGGGAAGGCGTTTTGTGTCCAGAAAAGTGTACATTTGGGTGTTCCTTTCACACAGTTTGGGGACTCATCGAAAAAGATGGCTAACCAATCTCCATTTTTCTTTTAATTTATTAACCTTAAAAAACTGATCTAAATACATTTGTAATTATTCAGGGGAGTGTTTCTACCAAAATGCATTTTAATTTTCAGTAAAACACCTATATATTACTACTCTGTAGCCTCAACACTTTTTTTTTATCTTAGATCAGGACACTGATCAACTGATTCCAATACATATTTCATTACTTTGCACCTAATAGGAAAAAAATAGACTAAACAAAGATGTGATGCAACCTCTCAATCAGCTATAATCAATCCATTGATCCAAATATTAAAAAAAAAACTTGAAAATCCTTATCATTTGATAAATCATATTATTTTTTTTTTATAGGAAAACAAATGGATTTAAGTAAAATAAATAATAATAATAATTCATCAGCCTGCTAGGTTTTTGGATCCTGAAATACATCCTGATCCAACGGTACCAGATCCTTTTATTATGGTAAAGGAAGACTTTTTGTGGGGCATGCTAATCAAAATATTCAATCCAATATCTCGCTTTCCTGTCATGT
Organism: Phyllobates terribilis; assembly: GCF_046119375.1. Lineage (NCBI taxonomy): Eukaryota > Metazoa > Chordata > Amphibia > Anura > Dendrobatidae > Phyllobates > Phyllobates terribilis. The sequence continues at coordinate 150,602,586 of NW_027362762.1, forward strand.
TTATCCCTTGCATAGTACAAAATGCAGAAAGATGTTGATGACAGGGCTATGTTCACACGTTGGAGGTTTTTTTGCAGCGTTTTTTTTTTTTCTGTGTTTTTTTTTTCCCAAGTACATTTGTCTCTTGTGCGTGCTGATAAAGTTTAGTGCATAAAGAAATAACCTGATTCAACTGCCTAAGATTCTGGCACAAAAAAAATAAAAAATCTGATACCTGCGTTTTTTGCTGCGTTTTTGCACTACCCATTGCTTTCAATGGGTGAAAAACTCTGAAAAAAAAACGCTGGAAAAAAAACTGAAATAAGCGACATGCTGCATTTTGCAAAAAAAACCGCAGCTCTTTGACAAAACAGTCAGGAAAAAAAAAACAAGGTGTGTGCATGAGATTTCTAAAATCTCATAGACTTTTCTGGTACTGTATATATGGGTCTAGAGGAAGTAATCTATACCCATTGTTTCCATTTATCTAGGGCCATTTTAAGGGCGGGAGGAATCCGCTAGTCTGAACCACTGTGTAAAAAGTCTACATAAATGGAGATCTGAAAATTTTCCTCAATGCCACCTGCGATTACACATCAAATCTGTATAATACTAGGTCAATACACACATATGTATATATAGATAGATAGATAGATAGATAGATAGATAGATAGATAGATAGATAGATAGATAGATAGATAGAGATATATACACATACACATTTTATTTACATTTTTTTGCAACTTTTTGCTCACATCAGCATCGATATGATGTTCACATCACATAAATGAGCATTACACCTCCCTCATATTACATACAAATACCGGACGCGTTGTGGGTTGTGGTTTATTATTTGCTTTGTAATTCACTCTGATTGATTTTTCTGCATGATTTGTGTCGTTTTGATACACTGCATATTCGGTGACTGTACATGGGTTGCCAAAAGTGACTATTATAGCTACTGCGAGATCTTAAGGGCCCTTTTTTTACCTTTTTATCGGGTTTCTAAGAGCTTGACACATGCAGACCTCCATGAGATCACCGTCTTGTGTAGTGTCTTGGGGCCAGAGATGCTTCTTTGTTGTAGTCTCAGATCTGCTCTGAATAAAGATGTGCTAGATCTTTGAGCTGATTTGATGATCAGTATTTCTTCCAGTAGCAGCAATTAAAAGAGCACACAGAGTTAAAAAAAAAAAAAAAGTTTATTATCACACAGTAAGATTACCAGTCACATTACTAGTCTACTTTCCACCAGTGGTCTGGAGGAGCTGTAGCCCCCCCTAGCAGCCACTTTAGAGTTTTCACATACACTTTATTTCTCAAACTTTTGGATATAGTAGTGTGTTTTGGTGGCATTTTATGAAAGATTAATTACTCTATAAAAGTGTTTCATAGTGTTTTATAGAAAATTACAACTCAGGTAAATAAGGGTATTAATAGGTTAATCAGTATTGCTGCGAAAAAAAAAGATAAACTAATCGAAATAGTGAACTTAGTTTAGATTGTTGTGTATATCAATGCGAGATCGTTTTATTGTACGGTATCTATTGTTCTCTTCTTTCTCACATGAGATTTCAGGCTTACTCACAATGTAATTTTATTTGGTTTTATTACTTGCAGTGAGCTCTGTGAGTGATGAATATTTAGCATGCACCAGGCGCCCCCAGCTGCTTTGCCTTAAAAGTACCTGTAATGTAGAATATTCTGCCGTTCTTTCTGTTTCTACAAAGCATTTGGCCCTATATTAGTAAGCAGTTAATGGATACATTCATACAAAAATATAATAAAAATCGAAATATTAATAATAATAAATTGCAAAAATATATATATATTTTACAGTAAAACTGGTTTCTTATCCATTGGACCAGGGTCAGTTTTCTTGAGCCTTAGCTGATGATATCTGATGTCAAAACGGCATCAGTTGTCAACAGTCTTTTGCTAGTGTCTACTGCAAAAATCTGGATGGAAGAGCGCAATATGTAGCGTTTTCTGGTCGGTTCCTTGGAGGTTTCGGCAACGCCAGATGAATGGGTACTATCCAATTGAAACCTATAGGATCAGTTCCCACTTCAATCCCCCTCCAGTGTTTTTGTAGCTGGAAGGGGAAAAGAAGCCGGGTGGCAGGATCGGTACAAATATACCCTTTGATGATTTATATATTTCACATGATTTATATGTGATAATTATGCTGAACTAATACATATTCTATTTCTATAATTGCCTGTACTGTTTCTATTATATATCTATGCTTTAGAGAGAAAAAAATATTGGGAGTGATTTCACTCTTCCATAGCTGAATTCTATGTATATAATGACAATGATAATAGTAAAAAAAATTATGATGCTACTACTAATAATAATAATAATATTTATTATTATTATTATTATTATTATTATTATTATGCGCCAACTCTATACACTGTTTAATGGCTGTTGTTGTTTTGTTGTTTGTTTGTTTGTTTTTTTGTGTTTGTTTTTTCTTTTTGGGAGGTTTAAATCATGAGGCCTCTTCTATCACCCTAGTAGTTCCTGATTTATTTATTTTTCATGTGGACTCGTATATATCATTTTCATTCATTCAGACATTAAACAATCGTCTTCTCGGATCCTAGAGACAAATATTTCAACTTGAACTAGTTCTGCGACCAATAAAGACTGCTCACTATAGTAACACTAGAGAGGTTGGGGTCACACTTCAGATATGTCATGGGTGTTAGCAGGACGGTCTGACAGACAGACAGACAGACAACTAGCTGTGAATTCATTGCTAGCTACCATTAGAAACTGGCTTGAAGACTGATCTGATTATCTGTCTTTGCAAATGATCTATCTCATCTATATATTCTGGATTTTTTTTTTCTATTCTCTTGCTGTCATTTCTATCTATGTCTATCTATCTATCTATCTATCTATCTATCTATCTATCTATCTATCTATCTATCCATCTATTTTTATCTATTACTCCCCCACCCTATTTGCATTCCTTGGATCTTCATCCCAGTACATTTCTGCATTGTTTCCTTTGCCTAGGAGACAACAGAAAATACATTTTGTTGGAAAAAAAGGACTCCTAGTGGGTGAAATGGGTCTGCGCATTCCACACTGCACACATGTATGGCATCGGCCTCCTCGGCCTTCTTTCTTGCAGAATGTGTTGCTTTACAATCCTTTCTGCTACAGCAATATAAATGCAGATATTAACTACAGAATTATGACTACTAACAAAAACAATAACAATCATAATAATAAATATACAGCCAGTGTCAATGCTAATACTGGAGAATCTTTATAATTCATGAAAGCAAAGGTTCAGTCAGTTATGCTTTTTTAAAGCGGTTAGTGCAATTGTTATCCTCCTCTACACTGGCATCGATTGGTCATTTAGAAATTTGAAAATTCTGAATTTTAAAATATGTGGGGGAAAAAACGTATCAGAGAGGTTTGTATTTTGTTCTACTACTTTTTTTCTATTACAGGAGAAATTTAAACCTAAAATTATGTATTAAGTTTCTTAATTCTAAGAGCATGTAGAAGCTGTTTTGTACGTCTATTTGTGTGTGTGTGTGTGTGTGTGTGTGTGTGTGTGTGTGTGTGTGTGTGTGTGTGTGTGTGTGTGTGTGTGTGTGTGTGTGTGTGTGTGTGTGTATGTGTAAGTAAACTGTAGAGAAAAATAGAGATTTTTTTTTGTGAAAAATAATAGGCAGGTCAACAGATATGATAAACGTTACATAACCACATATCTATCTATCTATCTATCTATCTATCTATCTATCTATCTATCTATCGCTATGTATCTACATATCTATATATCTATATATATATATATATCTATATATATATATATATATATATATATATATATATATATATATATATATATATATATTTAAAGGATAACGGTGCAGCACAGGTAAGCTATATATTTCAATGGGTGCAAAGCCCAACAGGCACAACCAAACCTCAGTAATAGTCCATGTAGATAAAGGCAGCAACTCCAATCTTCATTAAATAAGCTGCGGTTTATTGACAAATAGTCATAGTAGCAGTGACAGCGTTTCGTTCCTATTGAGGAACTTTCTCAAGCAGTGTGTGTATGTATTTATACATACACATACACACAGATACACAATATTACAATATAAATATATTTATACATTGTGTTTGTGGGATGTATATATATATATGTATAAAAAGATAAATAGACTAATTGTAAATAGATGGAGAGACTGATAAATAGATGATAGGTAGATAAAGGTATACACAGACGTGCAACGCGTGCACTGAATTGATTATTTGTGCACATTATATATGCACAATATTTATTATCTTATCTGTTATTTTCCACTGCTTCACATCGTGAATAAGCAGATTAGTCGACAGATAGATAAATAAATGTATATTAAAAGCAAGATAAATGTGTTTATCTTGCACAGACGCTAATCGCAGTAATACATGTATGTATGTATATGTCTGTGATCATCTGAACCCATCTACATTTCTTTCTTTATAAATTAAATAATTTACTGTGTACATGTGCATCTATAAATAGATAGATTATTTCTAAGTGATGCATAGTTTGCTTGTGTGAGTTTGTGTATGTGTGTGTGTGTCTTGTGTGTGTGTATGTGTGTATCTGTGTGTCTGCGTATGTGCATGCGTATGTGTGTATGTATGTCTGTGTGTGTGTGTGCGTGTATCTGTTTGCGTATGTGTGTAGATATCTTTGTGTGTATGTATTTGAGTATGTCTGCATCTGTGTGTGTTTGTGTGTGTCTTGGGTATAGCACAAAGATAGTTCCACAGAACAGATAATTAATTATACAATATGCATTAACCTAATTTCTCAAGTTTATCAGGACTTTCTTCTATTTCTGTGTGGTACTATGCGCTCCTGGGTCTATTCTAAGTTGACTTTAAGGAATTCTTAACAAAAAGGTACATTGTAGAGAAGGAAGCAGTGCTCCTGGTGCAGACACATGAAATGACTGGCTGGGAAGAAGGGATTATTGTTTTATTTTTTTCTTTATCCCTCACTACAAATTCCAGTCCCATTCTCCCCTTTGCAGAGTATTCCGGATGTGGCAGATCAGCCCACCCCTTGAGATCTGGCATACATTAGCTCTCCTAGCTTTCCATTTCTCCCCTGCTCTCCCCCATCCTAAAAGAGCAGCTATTATTCCCATTATTACCCTGTCCCTTCCCAAAATTGTTCGGTCAACTTTTGTCTTTTTTTTTTTTTTTTTTTTTTTTTTAAGTAGCAGTCTTACAATAATAGTCCAGCAATGCATTAATGTTCACACCTATGTGATGACTGTTTAGTGCTTTAGGGATCTGCTAATGTTGTCAGCCTGCTGTCTACTTGTGTTTACAACTGTCTGTCTGGGTGGGAGGAGCACGTTTGCAAAGTGAAGGTCAAGTTAGCATCCTGCCTTATATGGCTGCCGTGGTCCTCCATTTTCGCCCCTTTTGTCACAACAAGGCTAAAGGGGAAATGCCTGATAAACATTGGCATAGACTCCTATTGCTTGTCCTACTCTTGATTTACCCAAGAAGACTATGGAGAGGAGTTATGGCCAGGGTCATGATGATAGCAGATCTTCTCGTTTTCTAGATCCAGCCTTCATAGGAGAATTCCTTTCAGAAATCTGCAAACAGCACGTCTTCTCTGGAGGAAAGGATGTCACGTCACACTGAAAAAAAGCCAATTACACTTTATCTGAGCAGTGAAATATCCACTGCTGAAATCAATGCAAAGAAATCGGTAAGAAAGAAATGGAAACTCGACTCCTTGTCTATGCCATCCCAAAGTAAAAATAGGAATGTGTAGATGGAAAGATGGAACAAAGCTGGATTTAGGTTATTTTTTTTATCCAACTGTGAGACATCTGTTTAGGCCGAATGACAAACACAGCACATCCATCTACAAATGCAACTTTATATGCTTCATAGACACAGTTAAATTTGTATGTAGATGAGCTGTGTTTGTCATTGGTCCTAAACATATGTCTGATAAATATGACTAGAATATCTATATATACATATATATATATATATATATATATATATATATATATATATATATATATCTCCTAGGAACTATATATATATATTATATATATATGTATAATATATATATATAAAATGGATTATATATATGTATATATTAGGGATATATTTATTTCTCTCTCTCTCTCTCTCTCTCTCTCTCTCTCTCTCTCTCTCTATATATATATATATATATATATATATATATATATATATATATATATATATATATATCTATCACATCTGGTAGAACTTGCATTGATCAATTTAAGTATTATTATGTAGCTATATCCTATATTTCTTAGTGATATTCTTTTTCTAAAGATACCTGTGATTACACGTAGGGTGACATTATGACAGGCTGGGAGTTTTCATCACAGTTTTATTGCTATGTACTAAGAGTTGCTGTTAATCTCTTATATGTTGGACAGTATATATTATACAAGCTCATACAGTGCGGTGAGGTGTGATAACGTCTGGGACAAAGCTGCATACTTTTATGTCAGTGGATATATTCCTCCTCATTGATGTTCAATATACCCTTTACTAATGTGATTACATAGGGCATGAAACCCCTTACTAAGTGGCACAGTGACTGGTCACAGGCTGCTTGATTTCATTTGAAACAGTGGAGATGAATGTAATGTGTTCTGTTCTTAAAGGGAAGCATTGTTATAGACTGAGTACTGGTTGTCTGTGTTGTACATGGCATTAATGAACATATCTGTTCTTTAAAGCTGCACCTAATCTGTACAATCTGTGGCCAGGACCCCATTTTTGCCAGATGTGTTGCTAAACTTATTGCATTACAGTACTTGATCTATGTTGTCCCGTGACTTGGTTCTCATTTTTTTGTGTAATCAAGACAGGAACTTGCACCTAGATGGCGATTTTGAATGTTTACAACAAAACTTTAAAGAAGCTGGTCTGAGTCAAGACCACTTCATGCACATAGAACATATCCTTATACTGGTCATGTATGAAGAATGTACCAATGCTGTACCATACACAGCATGGATTCTACATACAAGTTTGTATATTCATCAATATTTACTGAAGGACTTTCCTAAATCATAATAATAATTGTAAAATGACTTGTAGAATCGGATATTATTTTAGCATTGCTCTACCACGTGGTGTTATGGGCCATTTGCCTATCGCCCCTAAAAACAAATACATAAAAACACCATGACTCCTGATTCTTTATATATCGATTTGGTTCATACCTAATGAAAACACATTAATGCAGTTGTATTTATTATGCAGTCCGTGTTCAAATCATACATGGATGCCAGAAGGAGTGTGGGACTAGGTTATATCTTGAGGCCATGCTTGGTCTTATACTTATACAGCTGTAAAGTTAAAGGCCCTTGTTGCCCTTTCTGCAAATCGGATCAGGTATATAATACACAGGCTGAGTGTGTCTGTACACACTTTACAATATGCCTAGATTGCTTTGGTTCTTATTTTTCCATAGATTATGAAATAATGACTTGAGGTCTATATTACACTGATTACTACAATCCGACACTGCTTGGATTCGGCAAGAACAAGTTTAATTATAACTACTATTGTACAACAATATAAATAATAAAGGGTAGATGCAGATTATCACAAAAATACATTTGTAATAAAAAAAATATAAGAAATATATATTATGATAGATTATTAAATACGTTTTTTTTGGGGGGGGTAGATAGATAGATAGATAGATAGATAGATAGATAGATAGATAGATAGATAGATAGATAGATAGATAGATATTTTTCAAAAATAAATGAAGCGGCATCATAATCTTAAGAGGAATGCACATTTCTGGAACCTCCGCTAACTCTTCTTGATAGTAGACAAAAGATTGACTGCACATTGTTTTGTCTAAATAGATAGATAGATAGACAGATAGATAGATAGATAGATAGATAGATAGATAGATAAAGATAAAGATATTTTTATATCTATGTTAAGATTCTAATCAAGTGGGTTGTGATTAAGGCAAATGTAATAATAAAACAAAGTGTAAACTGTTAAATCCCAATATATCCACGAGTCTCCATGGTACGATCCATTTTCATACAGAATGCTCCTATAATTGAAACCACTAATTCATTGTGGTTATTTAAACAATCTTTTAAATATATTTTCCTTTATTGTCACTCCATTTATATTAAAGTGTTTTGTATGTGTGTAATTAGGATTAGGTAGATAAAGGCACGATTTTTGCTCTGGAGATATTCATCATTAATTTAATTAATGAAACAACAATTATATACCTTAAACCACCATTAAAGTCTGAATCATAGCACTTCAGTTCTAATACCACCCTGCTACAAAGCTGCAGTGTGTGTGGCTCTGGATACATGTTACCTGCTTTTATCTCTATTGATTCCATATGATATGGAACTTACAGCTCAAGTGTAAAGAAAACCAGTCTCCCTCTTTCTCTATGCTTCTCTCATGTTACTTTTTCTCTCTTCTCCCTTTACCCTCTCTTATTTTCTCAATTTCTCCCTTTTTATACCCTTTGTTGTTTTAGACATCTTTCCCCTTTTCTGTCTTTTTCTTTCACACCTCCTTTCTTTTTTTTCTCTCTTTCTACTCCCCTCTTTGAATTTTTCTCCTCACTCCCTCCCCCTCTTCTCTCTCTCTCTCTATGTATTAACCATCATTGCTGCAATTTTTCCTCTCTCGCTCTCTCTTTCTTCTGCCTCTCTTTCTCTCTTTCTCTCTTTCTTTACATATATATATATATATATATATATATATATATATATGTTTCGTGTATTATATTAAAATCCATCGTCTTTATCTTACTTTTAAATTTCATTTTTCTAAACATCTTTTCTTATGTATCTGAATTCATCTTTTATTTTATCCCATAGTCCAAATATACAACCTCTATACATAACTGATATTTTGTACAGTCTCTTTCTCCTATCTCACAGTGTAGTTGTGTCCCTCTCTTTATGTGTCCATCTTTTCTCTCTCACTATTATCATCTACCTCTCCTATTTCTATACCCCTTTCTTGTTTTCATAATTATAAGGATTATTAGCTTTCTATAGCCATATATATTTTTTTCTCCATCTTCTCCCCCTACTATTTTTTTTCTGTCTGGCCTACATCCAACAAAATGTGTAATTTCTGCCATGTGGGGGCATTAATATTTGTCCACATTTGCCACTTGTGGCTATTTTGCCGCAATTCTGGTTTCCCTTTACACCCAGGCGGTATTTAGTAATCTTTGTTTATGGCTGTGGGTTGCAGTTGTTTTCTTGTGCCCAGAACTCATAGTTAGGAAGTAATTACGGCACTGGATTGGTGGGGAAACATCTACTTAAAAGCATCTCACAGACAAGTCATAAAAGGAAGAATGCTGCAGCAAGGAGGAAAGGCGCAAATATTTACTAACAGCTCCTTCTCTCGCCCGCAGTCTTCTGTGTGCTTCTTCACCTATAGAATGCAGGATGCCTGTCCAGGCAGGGAGACGGCTATGCAAAACAATTACTCTGGATGATCTAGCACATGCCTGTAAATTATAATAAATTAGATAGATAGATAGATAGATAGATAGATAGATAGATAGATAGATAGATAGATAGATAGATAGATAGATAGATAGATAGATACTAGATAAATAATAGATAGATAGATAGATAGATTTATATATAGATATATGGATAGATAGATAGATAGATAATAGATAAACAATAGATAGATAGCTAGATAGATAGATTTATAGATAGATATATAGATAGATAGATTCATAGATAGATAATGTTTAGACAAAATAATGTAATATATTTGTTTTTCATATTGAAAGGTTTAATTCACCATTAACAATATAAACAATAACTATGCAAAAAACGACGTAAAATACTGGTTTCTTCTTCTTTTTACGGTGCTTGAGCGTTTTGAAATATGTTTTGCTTATTGATAGTTTGTGATAGGGAAAAATTGCATGTTATAAAATTCTGCCAATCCAAAATGCTAGACTGGTTGTCAACTGCTTTATTATTATATACAAGTATTAATTATTAAATGTGTCCTATTGTGAGAGAGTAACGATTCTAAATACATTGGTTTAGCATTGTGACACTATTTTAATATATCTGTATTATGAGGTTGAAGAGCAGATTCATTAAGTAGCATAAACTCAGCCCCTTTTATAAATATAATTCAGTACATGGAGTTGTGTGTGGGCAAAGTATCATTATTCTCCCAAGTAATCAGATTATTTTCCTGTTTTATCTGCTTGTTTTACGACTCCATCCATATAGATTTGACTGGAAAAAGTAAAATTAATCTAAAGAAGCCCATAAGCAGACATTGGATGAAATAGTTATTAGTTATAGCTCCAGAACTAAAATATAAACTTTTACTTTTCAGACTTCATTTAAAAGCAAATTCTCTAAATACAATACTATGAGCAGAGGATGGATAGTAAAGATTCGATTGTGTGTGTGTGAGAGCTGTACTATGCACATGGGGTATGGTGGTGTTGCTAAAGCTCTGGGGGTTGGGGCACCTAAAGAAAATCCCAGACTGCTGCTCTATTCAGGGTTTTATGGTGGTCAGGAAATTGACATTGGTCAAATTCAAGTGCTCTGACTCCCCAGCTGTCTCTGCTGCAGAACCTTGCAGTCAGCTATGAAATCTTTACTCTTAACTTGGTTTAAGCGACAAAGCATAGGTCAGGCTTAAGTGATCTGTACATTTAATGTGAGGTGCCATTCTACTACAGCCATTACTGGAAAACATCAATTCCCAGACTGACTAATAGCTAGGTCCATAGGCTGTTTTCTGCATCCTATTCTCATGTGTCTTGTGATATTGTGCAATTATTCTATTGATTCATCCTCATAATACATTTATTACAGATATTCGCTAAATACGTTATAATATTCAAGTTCTTTACCTTACAATGGATATGTTGAGTTTTAAGGTTGACTATCTATGGCACATATCTGGGTTAATATATAATGTCCACAGTTGTAAATGAAAAGCGCTACAGACAGAGAGGAAGAGAGAGAACTTTAGGTATTGGTATAAACACACACACCAATATACACATTTATACATACACACTGGTACGCACACGTTTATACACACTAGTACACACACATTCATATACACTAATATATACATACATACATTTATACACACATTTATACGCACTCCAATATACACACTCACACAGATTTATACATACACTAATACACACATTTATACACACTAATACACACACATTTATACACACACTAAATACGCACACATTTATACACACATTAATACACAAATTTATACATACACTAACACACATGTATACCTACACTAATACACACACATATTTACACACACTAATACACACATTTATACACACACATTTACACACACTAATACACACATTTATACACACATTCATGCACACACACTATGTATGTCCATCTAAATGCAGTGTGATGTGTTAAGCTTCTCTGTACATTATGTTCAATATTGTGGCTGTCTATGTTGTAATGGATGAGAGGCTGCAGGAAATAACGACTCCCATAAACAATAGCTTAAGGTTATTAGTTTGTATCAGGTCTATCAAATGCCAAGTAAAACCACGAGTGACACTTTAATTAAAACTTGTGCGCTGCAGGCGACATTCCCGGAGTAACGCAGGTAAATTGCAAACCCCAAGAGTTGAGCTGATGATGTTTCTAGGATGTCCCTGCATATGGACAGTGCATTGATAATTCCCATTTGATCCATGAGGCCACTTGAGTGTACACTTTCAAGAAAACGATACCATAATAACTAATTCCAAAAGTACAGAGAAACTCCAAGGCTATATTTCTCTGGCTAACCTCTCCAGACTATCTTTATGGTTCTTCTTTTATTCGATTCTGTTTCATGTTAAAATTCAAAATCTAAGTGATTCAGCGATCTAGATTGTTTTACTGGCTTTATTTGCGTTTCTGTAATTGTGTATATACGACCAAATTACATTTACAAGACTGAATACATTTGAATGGAAGTTTAAATATCATCTATTGAGTATATTTTTTATATGGCGAACGGACAGACAAACAGATGGACAGACAGATATATAGATCCGAGGTGCATATACATCCACATATATGTATATATCTGCACGTCCAGTTATTTATTTATTTTACTGTCTCTTTTTTTCATTGATATATCTTTTTTTTTTTTAGATATTTTACTTTTAATTTCCAGAAAATACTTTATCCAGTATCTAAATCAGTTCTAGGTTGTAGATTAACGAAATAAACAATCTTCCCGTTTCATGTATATGTAAAAATGCTGGCACATGAACCAATATAATTTATTAGCAATTTTTAATAATATACATTGCATATGTTGGTAAAAATCGAAATTCAGCTCTGCCAAGATAAGCAAATGTATATATGGATTCGTATATATTAATAAAATGCGTTTCTTATGGTGGGAGCGACGAGGTGATGTAGAAGTGAAAAATGAGGTGCTTAGATTCTTACGTATATTTAGGAATATAGACACACATGTAGGAAGACAAAAGGTAGACAGACAGATAGATAGATAGATAGATAGATGGATAGATAGATAGATAGATAGATAGATATTGGATAGATAGAATAGCAGTACTGTACATAAAACTGTACAAAGCGTATGTGCGTCCTCATCATAAGAATTCTGAATTTTAATATAGGAAAAAAAATATTTGAAATAAAAAATAATAAATTATTAGTTGTTCTTCATTTGGGAACCAATTTATGTTTGCTTCTTCCCAGCTAATTTCAGTAGAATAACTCTGCAAGTAATACAAGCTGTATGAATATGCAATATATATAATATATTGCACTTTCATAACATATATGTATATCTAAACTAGAACACTATATATAGATATATACATATATCTATATATATATGTCTAGCTCCTCTCAAATATGCCTCCTAAAATAAAAATGCATGCTTTTTACAATGACAAAGCTGTATTTGCAGATATCTGGCAGTCTGTATGACTCCCAAAGTGGCAGCAATACCACCCATTGCGGTGAGGGTGATGTTGTTTTACAAGCCTGTGTAATGTGACTGGACACAGACTGCCCTGGCTTCATGCTAGGTGTGCTCTGAACTTTGAATGTCCGCATTTTGTCATGTTAAGCCTGGCTTATTTGAAGGTCTCTACCTCCAGCGTGCTGCTGATTTATTCTATAGCTGACATAAAACAATATCCTTAAGAAAAGCAATTAGTTATTAGAAGACGCCTGATATTTATTCTCATACTGAGCCTAGAAGTTACATCAATTGTGTACAGATGTATACGTCTCTGCACTTAAGCTGCATTTTACAAATGTTTCAAGACTTACTGACCCCAAAACCTGTATGCCCCTCAGCAGTTGCATTTGATCTATCCAGAAAAGCCTTTCTATGTGTCCCCCTCAAAGTTTGAAGCATTAGGTGGGAAAAAAAAAAAAAGACTTGACCTATTTCTAGTGAGTGCAAATCCCCGTGACAGGGGAGCAAAATCTAGAAAGCAGAGACCAAATTGAAAACTTCAAAAGCCCCCCACCCCAAATCCCCCCCCCCCCCTTTACTCCTTCCCCATTCTCCCTCCCAGCCACCCCCTGAAATGCTCCTTCTACTGCCTCTCCTGCTCAATGCACACAAGGGGAGTTGCCTAAAAGAGAGAAAAAAAAGAGATGAATACAAATCTGCAATTGATTTTCATAATGTTTCTGCGGTGTTTGAAAACCAATCGTTGTTGAACCTCAGTGAGATCTTACCTAAGTGAACCCTCCTACGCATCTAAGTGCTCTGGACTGATATATGGCGATATCTACTTGGGCATCACGTGCTCCTGGGGAGAGACTAAGACGGACAGCGCGTCATCCAGCCTTCCCAAATTTTTCCCCCTCTGCAGATCGCCTCCAAAACATCTATCTATAGAGCCAGAAAGGGAGAAAGATGTTTAACTCGGTCAACCTGAGCAACTTCTGCTCCCAAACGCGCAAGGAGAGGAGCTCAGAATTTGGAGATCGACCAGGCTGCACATCCAATCTGTACCTTCCCAGCTGCACCTACTATGTCCCCGAATTCTCCACTGTGTCATCCTTCCTCCCCCAGGCCCCCTCACGACAGATCTCCTACCCTTATTCTACCAACCTCTCCCAGCCAGTCAGGGAGGTCTCCTACGGTCTAGACCCTTCCAGTAAATGGCATCCTAGAAGCAATTATGCCTCCTGCTACCCTGCAGCTGAGGATCTGATGCACAGAGAGTGCCTCCCTCCTTCCTCCAGCATGACCGAAATGCTAATGAAAAACGAAAGCGTCTACAGCCACCACCACCACCATCACCACCACCACCACCCCAACTCCAACCATCCCTCCACAGGATTCTACACCAGCATGAGCAAGAACAGTGTGCTGCCCCAGGGCTTTGATCGCTTCTTTGACAATGCTTATTGTGGCACTGACAACCAGACAGAGGACTGTGTGCCCAAGAGCGACCCCAAGCTGGACACTGACCCCCAATCTAGTGCTCTATCAACCGGAGGGGACCAAGGGCTTGACCAGGAAGACGAGGAGGAAAACACCAACCCCGGATCCTCAGCCTCATCCTCGTCTGTCAACAACAAGGAAAGCAGCAAAGGCAGCAGCAGCTCGAGTAGGTAGAGGCAGGATCAGGGGAGGGGGCTGCAGGGGGTGAGCCCGGTGTTTGCTCGGTCACGTTTTATGTGGAGTTTTATAAGCATTCAAAGGATTTTATTAAAGCTACAAAAGCTCTTTCTTCCAAGCACAGGGGGATTTTACGATGGGAAAGCTCTTTGGGGGAGAAACTCTTATAGAAGGGGAACAAATAAACAAGTGGGTTTTACACAGCACTTTGGAGACGGCGTTGGTTGCTCCGCTCATCGCAGGATTCGTGAGAATCGTTCACTTTGATCATGAACTTTCAGGGGCATTTTAGACAGTTGTGTTTCTGCTTTGTGGAGGTGAAAGCCAATTGGGCAGAAAATAACCTTGGCTGCTTCCTGTGCCTGCATTTCTCAGCCCTTCCTGCTGTGTGTGCTCCCTATTCACACTTACAATGCCATTCTGTTAATATTTCTCCATTTACATGCTGTTATAATTGTAAGATAACCTCTGTATTCTGTGTGGAAGAATCTATGTCTGTGACTCGTGTGGTTCTCATCACAGGTCATCTTCTATCTGTAATTACTCACATAAGAAGGCATGTCACTGTCTCCCTTATTGTGCAAATTCGCTGAAAATAATCCTAATTCTATTAATCTTTCTTCTTCCGATTGAATTAATGCAAAAAAAAAATAAAATGCTCATGTTATTTCATGTAGCAGCCACAATATCTACCCTATGTCCAGATCAGGTCTGTGCAGATCCACACTAATTCTGATCACGCTGTCCTCACGAGGATTGCTAAAAATAATGGCTAGGTTATTTAAGGAATACAGTTGGGTATTTTTCATTGTGGATTGACTTTTTCATGACGTTATTGTACAATGATGTCCATGGAATGTAATGCATGCAGTAATGTCAGTGCACTAATTCTTTGTCTTTGGTAAAAAGTCTTCCATGCATTTATGTAGGGTATATGGATGTTACAATATACGTATGTGTGTGTGTGTGTGTGTGTGTGTGTGTGTGTGTGTGTGTGTGTGTGTGTGTGTGTGTGTGTGTGTGTGTTTATATATATATATATATATATATATTTTTTTTTTTTATGTGGGTTGTTGTGTGTGATATATATATAGGTTGTATATTTATATATGTGTGTGTATGTGTGTTGGAGGGGGTAGTATTTACGTGTATATATATATATATATATATATATGTGGAGAGTTGTGTGTGTATATGTGTGGGGGGAGTTGCATGTGTGCACAAAAATATATATATGTGCTTGTGTCTGTGTTTATATATATGTATACGTGTGTGTTTATATTCCAATGTGTGCATGCATATGTTTACCATAGATAAATGTGTATATATATATATATATATATATATATATATATATATATATATATATATGTATAACATTTTAATTAAAGAAGGTAGCTGTGTTCATATGCTCCCATTAAACTACTCATTGATCCTATACGCTGTATATATATATATATATATATATATATATATATATATATGTGAATGTATATATATGCTGTAATTGAGGTACACATTGATAGTATACATCGTATATATATATATATATATATATATATATATATATATATATATGCAATGTATACGATCAATGTGTACTTTGATGACATCATATGAACACAGCTACTTTTTTGTATTAAAATGTCTTTGGACTTATATGTGAGTATACAGGCGTGTATATAATGAAGCATGATGTGGTATATTCAGCTTTAGAAAGCGGTTTCATTAGTACAATATGTGTCACATGTGTAATGTACAGACACATATGTAGGGCACACACATGACTTCGCACAGCGGTTACTCTCATTAAATATATTGTAAAATGGGCATGTAAATATACACACATATGTATGTGTTTGTGTGTGTATCCGTGTGTAGCGTCAGTGTGTACGCACACAATCGCGCATGCAGACACATATAGCTGTGTGTACGGTAGCTTGGTATATGTATTGGTTATTGTCCTCAGCATGGCATCAGTTACAATATTTTTAAAGTGATTTTTTTTTTTTTTTTTTAAGATGCTCCCCGCACAAGAAAGAAGAGGTGCCCTTATTCCAAATTCCAGATTCGGGAGCTGGAGAGAGAATTCTTCTTCAATGTGTACATCAATAAGGAGAAGAGGCTTCAGCTATCCAGAATGCTGAATCTTACCGACCGCCAGGTTAAAATATGGTTTCAAAACAGAAGAATGAAAGAGAAAAAACTAAGTAGGGACCGACTGCAGTACTTTTCTGGGAACCCATTGCTGTGAACTAGCTGCCTGTGAGCCACTTTCATGCACTGTACTCGTACTGCACAGGATCATTGACACATGGTTTGCAATCTGAGCCCTCAGCCCAGAGTCTCAGCTCTTTACATATTTGTATATGTACATTTTAATTATTATTATTACCAGGTAACTGAAGGAGCTTTTTGAGGAGCACTTGGTGTAAACTGAACCCAAGAAAGGACAAACATGGACTTCTTGTCTTTTTTTTTTATTTAAGCAACTGTTGAAGACATGGATCTCTTCATTTTGCTAGATCATTGCTTGCAGAAAACGTCTGCAGCTGTGAAAACACTTTCTATCTATGCTATTGTTTCATAGACATTGAGGACTCGCCAATCACAATGAAGATAGTGGCCAAAAGTTCTATGAATTGTGGTATTTCTAGATGAATGGATGTGTGATCAAGGATCTGTAAATGCCAATGAATGAATGTGTTAGAAATGCCGGCGTTATTTCTCTACCTTATGTTTACTATATCTGATCCTGATCTGTTAATTAATGTTGTATGAATTACAGACCTGTGTGAAGGGGTTAAACTATGCCCTCAAGGCTACAGTCACATGCACACATACATTGGGTCCATGATGTAAAATATTACCTCACCCCAACCAGAGACGTGGTGTTATCTGTATATATATATATATATATATATATATATATATATATATATATATATATATATATATATATATAAAATGGGGATCGGTTGTATGTGTTTAATCCCTGTGTGTCAGTGAGTAAATAAGTGTGAGTGTATAGGTCTATGCCACCATGTTGGCTACAGAGCTGCAATGTAATGCATTGTAATGGCCTCTGTCAGTCTGCATTTGGGGGTCAAAGTGTTATGGGAGGGCTTGTGAGTTATACTAATGCCCCCCACATTTCAAAAGTTTTCCCCAAGACAAACTATGTGGATCAGTGCAATACAATGCGAATAATTCGCAGGAATTCCATACATCAGATTAATATTGTTTCCTTTGGCCCAAAGATCTGTAATTGTAACCTGTGTCTTCTTTACTCCTTGTAATTAACCCTTTCCATAGTCACAGGGAAAATAAAGTACTCTTTTTTTTAAGAGGTTAGTTATAATTTATACGCCGACCTACATGGGTTTTCACTAAGGGTCTGACCATTATACACAAAAGCACAACTGTTTTCTCCGAAGAAAGGATCATAAATATAATATGAAGAAAATTAAGAATAACCACAGAACAGTTTGTTAATAAATAAATCAATTAGTAATGTTTCATGCATGTATCATTCTGTGTAAAATAAAGAAATTACACCTATTTGTACACAGTGTCACTAAAATAGTATTTTTTCAGCTCACATGTGGTTAGCAGGATAGTGGCCTTACAATGCTCACATAGTCAGCAGACCTTGGGAATACCAATAATTTCATTATTTGTTTTATATGCGGAAAAGGGGATGATCTCAAGTCTGCACTACAGGCCAAAAAATATACAGAATTGCAAGGCAGAAAATTCTGACAAATGCATACAGTGAGGCATGTACAGGGGAGATGACTGGGTCATTGTTCAAATGTGTAGAATGGTGTTATAGGGCCATGTTTCACATAAAGCAAACAAGCAAGGATTAAACAGCTGCCATGAATGCTTTGTGTACAGCATGGTTTAGTCTATTTCTATGTCTGGAGAATTAATAAATCGTGGCTGCATTCAGTCTGACCTGTTGAAAGATGAGCCTTATGAAACTCTTCTGTATTCTTTCTTTTTCTGTATATTATTAGATATGAAGCACTTCTAATACAGCTATGTATCAATTAGTTATCTTTGTGTGTTTTACATCAGTAATTGTAAACCAAAACTAGGAGTTGGGTGAAAAAATAGATGAAGTGGAAAGTGGAAACCTCTCCATTATACTTGTATTCTGAGGCTCCGCTCCTAGTTTGGTCTGAAAAACACTGATGCAAACTCGTGTAATGGACTTACTGTATATATATATATATATATATATATATATATATATATATATATATATATATATATATATATATATATATATATACCATGAGTGTGTCCACTTGTGTGATACGTAAATATATATATATATATCACAAAAGCGTAAGACAAAGAGTAGAGCAATAATTTGTTGGTGTGGGTGTAGGCCTTAGGATCCTGGTCAGTAATCCACAATGTATAGTTCAAAAGATTAAAAATATAAATCCGAAATTTCAGTTCAGAAAATAGGGACGAGGCTTTACAAATACATATTATCTTTCTGAACAAAAACGATGCACGGATTGTTTGGAGCGCTACCTTGTATCTTATTTTTGTCATTTTGCATATATATGTATATGTCTATATATATATATATATATATATATATATATATATATATATATATATATATATATATATATATATATATAGATATATATATATATATAGATATATATAGATGCGTATGTCAGAATGTAAATATATATATATGTACGTATGTATGTGCATGTATATATATATACATATATTACATTAATACATTTATCTAATGATGTACTGTGTGGTACCATATATATATATACATTTATATATACACATATATATGTATATACACACACACACCATAGGCTAATTGTTCAGTATATGCGAGTAATTCCAACCTGTTCTCCTTTTATTTTTTTTATTTATTCTTTTACTATTCATTTTACATTTTATTATGTCTGCAATTATTATGTTATCTATCTATCTATCTATTTCCCATCTGTTCTTTGTTTCCTTTTCTTCTTTCTCTCCTTTTTACTTTCTATCCTTCTTTCTTTCCTCCTTACTTTCTTTTTTTTTCTTTCCATCTTTCTGTCTTCCTTCTTTCTCTATCTCTTTCCTTCCTTCCTTCCATTCTTCTTTCTTTCTTTCTTTCTTTCTTTCTTTCTTTCTTTCTTTCTTTCTTTCTTTCTTTCTTTCTCATTCGTTCTTTATATTATTCTGCCCAATTTGAGCCTTAAAAATAATAAAATGTCACTAACAACCTCCAAATGTAGGGCAGTTAATTCCCGTAACAGCTGAGGATGCAGTGACAAAAGAGAACAGTCTAGACAATGTCATAAAGACTGGAGCACTAAACTGCTTATTTTTTCTTAATTACTCTGTGGGGCCATAGCAGAGACTTCCGCTGTAAACAGTAAACAAATAGGAAAGTGTCTGTAGATGTTTGGGGGCGGTCCAGTGGTATGGATGGCTATATGTTTGTTGTTTGTTTGTTTGTTTGTTTGTTTTTGTTTGGTTTTTTTTTGTGTTTTTTTTTTTTTTCCAAAGCTCTAACCCAAATCACTGACTAAAATCTGGAGGGCTAGTTCAAAGTTTCTCCGAGCTGAAATGGAATGTTAGCTGTAAAACCCAAGTTTATAGACCATGTGGGAGTTTACTGCATATTGAGCTGCACTGCCAAGTAAGAAAGTGCATTTAACTCCTAGAATGCTACGAAAAATCCAAGTACGACCATCTTCCCTTAACTTAAATTCATGAAACTGAAAAGAATTAAGGTAGTGATTAGATAGATAGATAGATAGATAAATCATAGATAGATATATAGATAGATAGATAAATTATAGAGATAGCTAGCTAGATAGATAGATAGATAGATAGATAAAAACTGATACATAGCTAAATAGACAGATAGATAGATAAATCATAGATAAATAATAGAGATAGATAGATGCATAGATATTGGATAGATAGATAGATAGATAGATAGATAAATTATAGAGATAGTTAGATAGATAGATAGCTAGATAGATAGAAAGATAGATAGATACATAGATAGATAGAAAGATAGATAGATAGATAGATAGATAGATAGATAGATCATAGATAAATAATAGAGATAGATAACGACTGATAGAGACAGATAGATATCCTAAAACCGTTGTCAGTTATCATGTGACTTTGATTTGGTATCTAGTTTCTTATAATGTATTAAGAGTAAAGTGAATATTAGATGCCTTTGAACTTCAGTAATGTCAAGTCCATTTCCCTATAAAAAAAAAAAAAAAGAGGAATCAGAGTTAACAAAAAAAAAAAAAAAAAAAAAAACAACTCCCCACCAATGATGGAAAGGAAAGGTTTAGGGTAGTATTAAATATGCATGTTAAACCAAAGGTGGTGTTTATAGAACATAATATTAAGCTGTGGAGTCAGTGCACATGAATAACATGGGATTAAGACATTCTCATTTTTATTATTGTTATTAAGCGTTTGATATGTTAAGGGCAGAAAGTTATTAGGACTTTGTTTAGCATAAAACTTTTACTAGATTTACTAAATCTTACTACCTACAGTTCACACAATGAATATTCCAGAGAACAAGAAATATCAGTTTTGGCTACTATTCTATCATTGGAGAAGAGAAGTAAAAGCTCCCAGCAGCATTTATTGCAGAACTGGGAGGGGATTGAATTGTAGTACTTAATAAGCGACAATCTAATTGCTTGGGACTTCCTATGTGACGTAGAAAACAGAAAACACTTAATGAAAACCTGTTTTACATTCCTGTGTGTGATCTTCTAGTAGTACATCCCCAATAGTGACTGCAGAAGATTATCCAGTTGTGAGAGGTAGAAATACTTGTGGAAAGCTAGTGACAGGCACCTCACACAGTGCCACACCTCACTCCCTGGGTATGTGACATTAAATATCATCATCATGATAGCTGTGGTGATGGACAGTCACTGGGCCCTGCAAAGAGAAGTCACACGGAACAGCCTCTATACCAGAGGAGGCTGCAGCTACACACACTCACAACCACAAACACACACACACACACACACATATATATATATAGACATATAAATATATACACACACATAAATATATACACACACACATATATACCCACATACATATATATATACACACATACATATATACACAAACATATATATACAGACACATATATATATAAAGACCCACGCACACATGCTACATCAAAGCACAAGGTATTAAACATACACACACTCTCCTTTTTTCAAGTATACACACTTACTTTCCTTTATTCAAGTATAGCCAAATATATATTCAAAATTACTACACAAACATGCACAGTTTCCCATTAATACACACACATATTTTAACATGCCTGCAACACACACACACACACACACACACACACACACACACACACACACACACACACACACACACACACACACACACACACGCTGGCGTCCCAGAACATCAGTCATCATTCATTCTCAAGTGCTTAGTAGTTGTGAGAGGTAAACTTGACTGCACAGGTTTTAAAGCCATTACATAGGGGGACGTTGGTGCAGTGTGGACTGACCAGACGTGGAGGGACAATCAGTGGGGGATGAGTGTCTGATGCCCCCTCACAGGATGCTTCAATTCCTTTGTTTTGGAAGAAGGAGTGCAGACTGGAATGTGAGATATCGCTGGATGAAGGCAGTGGCTTTGGCAAATGGACTTGAGGACAGAAGCCATAATCTTGATGTGTTCTCCGGCTGTGGACTGGACAAGGGATCCGAGCTCCATATCCCCTGCGACATCTGAATGGACACATATGGGATGTGTCTCCTGTGTGTGGTGCCAGGCCAGGCCCCCTCACTGCCAGCACAAGCACAGCACCAACCTCCATATAGCTCCTCAAACAAGCCGTCGTTGCTCTGTATTTACTTTTATATAATTTTTTCTTGGTGTATTGTATTTCTTCTTGCATCTGGAATGTTCTGATGTATTTCTTATTTCCTTAATATGTCATTGCTGCTATAATAGTCACTAGTTTACAACAAAAATAATATCCGCCTATGGATCTACAACTTGAACTTCCACAAGGCTTTGGCCTTCCCAATTATATGTATGTATTTATAGGGACGCAATGATAAGCTGTCCCTCTCTCTCTCTTTATCGTCCTCTATATATTATCTATCTATCTATCTATCTATCTATCTATCTATCTATCTATCTATCTATCTAACTATCTATCTCTCTATTATCTATCTCAATTATCTATCTATCTATGTATCTATCTCTATTTATATATGTCTTATAAATATCTATTTATATTACATTTAGATTTTTAGTCTTCTCCTTTTGATTTTTAGATTTTTTGACAATATATGTGTAGTCTTGTGTACATTCGATTAACTTTCAATCTTTAAGCTAGTATATCATTTGTATGTATTATTTCTACCACAGGAGCCACAAAATATTAAATAATTCCCCTGTTCATCACTAGAAATATAAGAAATAGAAATGTATTTTTTTTTCTTTTTTGCCCAACAAGTGTTTTCATCATTCTTTGTAGGCGGCCTCATCTCTGTTTAGAGCGAATAATGGAAAGTTAGTTTTGATTTGGAAATAATTGTAGAACTTTACAATGAGGTCCATTGTGTTCATTAATGACTTGATTTGAGCATATAAAAAGACCACTAATGTGCTATTCTCATAACAACCACAACCAGGATTTTGGGGCCTCTGGGGCTAGAAAAACGGCCTTGGTGCTTTGTGGCATGTAATATCTGACTACTTTCCTGTGTATCCACAGTGTATTGGCATCAGGGACATCTGGATAATTGGAAAACTTGTCCCATGTGCTAATGGGTGTCACTGTCTATGTATATACATTACTACACTTAAAGAGATGAGTATCGCATACAATATGTGTTCAAATTACAAACCAAATACTAAGTCTTCTTTATGATTTTCTTTCCTGTATGGCGCAGAAATTAATTCCTTGTGGTGCAGCAATTGGATAGGGCCCGAATTCTACACCATCAGCCTAAACTGTGATTATTCTAATCACCACATTTAATGTAAAAAAAAATGTTGTAAATATTTGTGCATTTTCTGTTGATCTTTTTTCCTTTCTTAAAGATAATTAATGCATTTATTCAAATCTATCAATATGCAAAAAAAAAATCAAGCTGATTTGAACTCTACTTTTTAAATTAAAATGTTTTTTTTTTTTTCTTTTTTTTTATGGTTAACTAATTTAATATAATTATACTTGTTAAAAAATTACACAAAAAAAAAAAAAAACATATTTCCATTATAAAAAAAAACAAACACATAAAATGTATAGATTTTTTTTTCTTCACACCCGCAAGCATCTTAGAGCTGTATTTTTCCAGTAATATTACAATATCAATTCTCTTAAAACGTCAAAAGTATCTGAATGTAGGAATTTTGTTAATAAAATATATTATGTAATGTGTATGTCTCTTTATTTACAATTTTACTCCTCCAGAATCGGATTAAAAACCTTGCAATGCCACAATAACGTATATAGCTCCAGATAGGACAATGAATATATAAAATCATTAATAGACCTATAGGATATATGGATAGATAGATAGATAGATAGATAGATAGATAGATAGATAGATAGATAGATAGATAGATAGATAGATATGCGAGCAAGAATTAGATAGTTGATAGACACACACACACACACACATATATACATGTATATATAAATATATACACACATATGAGCGTATGTGTCTACATGTGTATATATACATGTATGTGTGTATGTATATAAGCCACCTATATATATATATATATATATATATATATATATATATATATATATATATGAATATATATATATATATCTCACAATATTTAGATTGACTGTTGATATTTACATGCCTGTGTCCAGAAGTTCATGAAGCAATACATCATGAGATTACCCCCACGGGTTGTGCATATTGTGACCCTCGTAGTGTGGAACAAAAATACATTTAATAGATTTTATCGCAAGATCAAGTGCAATATAATCTGGTGCTGTGATTCTGAGACTTATGTTACCAGCAAAGAATAAAGCAGGATGCAAAGATGCAGAGAGTCTTTAATGTTTAATGGAAGGCAGTGGGTGCACTCAATATACACTTTTTTAGGGTTGGTATGGGTTTCAAATAATATCATAGTTTAATCTCAGGATCTAAGGGCTAGTCACTGACACTTCCATCCTCAGAGGAGTAGTGGGCTCCAGGATCTTCTCACAGTCATGCTGCATATACATTTACAACAACAGAGCTCAAATGGACACTGGGGATACTTTATACTAAATGGTTCTACTACTGGTATCAGGGGTACCTCATCCTCTATTTACTTGGTGGTGCATAATAAACATGATTCACTGGAGTAGATGAAATAAACTGAAATCAAGATGTCATCTCACACTTATCTACACAGTGGGACAATGAACTTCTATGTATATATAGCTGAGCACAGGAGTAGCATACAGCTATATTGATCATGATGGGTGGAGATGGTACTGGAGCACCTTATGGTGTCAAATTTCCCAATCTGCATCTGTTTCAAAGTCCTGATCTATACTGAAGCTATTAATATTTTAGTATTATTGCCCTCCACCCCCACCCTACTCCATTGGCCCTTTGTCTGTAGCAAATCTCCAATCTACCAGCCAACACGTGAATCTGTTCTATGTGTAAAGAGCCACCATACATTGTAAAGCCTCCAAGTTTAATGTATGATGTTTGGTATTTATATTGTGCAATTAGACGAAAGCAGTTGTCCCAACGGGGGATCTATTTAGGTTGATGAATATTCTATCTTTCTACTTTAATGATCCATGTTTATCATAATAGTAATTATTTTTTAACTTTAAACAATATCCGGTCTCCTGGAGACACTGCTTGTGGGTTTAATGGCTTTCTCCATAAAGAAAATAATGAACTGGTTGATTTGATAGTGTGTAGTGTAATCCTGTATATTTTCTTGTTAACTTGAAAATTAATAACGCTTCCACTTAATACTGGGCTGTTTATCTATCTATCTATCTATCTATCTATCTATCTATCTATCTATCTATCTATCTATCTATCTATCTATCTATCTAGCTATCTATCTAGCTATCTAGCTATCTATATGTCTAGCTATCTAGCTATCTATATGTCTAGCTATCTAGCTATCTATATGTCTAGCTATCTATCTAGCTATCTATCCAATATCTGTTCATTCTATCTATATATCCATCCATCCAACCATCCATCCACCCATCTATCAATATATGTATCCAATATCTGTCCATTCTATCTATCTATCTATCTATCTATCTATCTATCTATCTATCTATCCATAATCAACTATCATTTTATAAAATTCAGAAAATGTATTACTCCATGGTGAGATATACTTATGAAATAAAAATAAAAACTGAAGATATTAGATTTGGCTTGGAAAAATGCTCTATTATGTTCTGACATCAGCCATCTACTTTCTACGTCATCAGTTATAGCTCCAAACTCTGTAGGTGAGAAAACATACACACATATATACAAACACACATATGCATACACACAGACACATATATACATACACAAACATATATACACACACATATATGTATATATACACATATGTGCGCGCACATACACATATATACACATGCACAGATATACATACACACAAATACAAACATACACACATATATATACACACACATACACACACACACACACATACACACATGTAGAATAAAAAAACAAATGGTATTGATACCAAGCACCAATGTGTACGCATTCCCAACCCAATCAATCCCAAAACCTCTAGGAAAATATTGGAACTGGAACTGTTCCGCATATGACTGCAAAAAAAGCCTGGAAAGATAATAAATTATTCTCTAGTACTAGTAAAATACGAAAAGTGAAATAAAGATAGATAAGATGCCATAATAAGAAAGAATCAAGTTCTCTGAGTCCTATAAATTAAAAAGTAATGGTGTCCATACTAAACTTTTATCCTGGGCTTATAAATATGATGTGAATTTTCTTTGCTTACCATAAAACCAAACGATTTCTTCCAGACAGTTTTAGAAGTCAAAGCAACTAACACAAATAGAGGCCATAAAGTCTCAAATAGCTTTCTAAGGAAGCCAAATGGCGTCTGGAGTGAGGCTTTTACTGTTTTCTATAGGTGAAGCCATATATACTTTTAGGGTAGGCCAGCGGAAACTTGTCTGTGTTTTCACAAAAGAGGATCGTGAACTCCCAGCGAATCTCCAAGGTAAAGCCTCACAACCTTTATTTTTACTTATAACATTATAGCCACAAACTCCATGGTTCTCTATATACATGTGTGTAAAAACATATTACAAATAATACATTGTAGTTTGGAGTCTTTACAGAAAACGCATGGCCGGAAAACTGGATTGCTCAACTTGGCGTTGATTGAGTTGTCCTTGAGACAGGGAAGTATTCAGCCATCTTCTAATTGTTTTCTTATTTTCTTTCTTTTCAACTAATTCAAACCAGAACAGGGACTGGCAAACAAACAACCAACCAACAACAAAAAAAATAAAAAAAATAGGTGAATGCAGTTATCGGAAAATAAGTCATCTGACATTACAGGCAATTTTCTCTCCCTCTATAGAAATTCTAATGATTTAATTTGAGAACAAAGAAATATTTATTAGAGGCTAGATAGGATGAAGCAATTAATGTTTTGGGGCGCTATATGAGTACTATATAACTGAATAATATACACTATAATTTAACCCTAAAAGTTGAATTATTATTAACGTTATTAGTAGTATTTTATTCTAATTATTTTGTCATGTATTTGTGTTTGTCAGTCAAGCCTCCCAAAGGTAGTAATATCCGAAGTATACAGATACAAAGCATTATATATATATATATATATATATATATATATATATATATATATATATATATATATATATATATATATATATATATATATATATCGTGTCTGGAATGAAGGGAATGAAGTTGGGAAGTTAGAAGATATTACAACAGATTGTTGCCATAGAATACTGTTAATATACCAGGACCTAAAATGTAACAATGGGCACGGTGATAGCATTATATGCAGATTAGAGACAACAGTTATTGGTCTTGCAAAAAGCAAATTGCTCCTTTACTGACTTGAGGATGATGGTGTAGCTCTTGTTATCGAATATAAAGAATATTTAGCTAAGGTTTCTATTCCATACTGTGCAACTGAATATAATTAAATGGATGTAAGGGAGGAATTGTACTACCTGCATTTACATGCTACAAATAATTAAAAAAAAGGAGATGGAAGGAGCACTTGAGCATTAAATTTGGTCTTTTAGCTTCACGGGGTCTTAGAGGGGTATGGTTTAGGTATAGAGGTATAATGAAATATGTTAAGGATATTTTAACATATGAAATTGCTTCGGTACACGATCACGGTGATAAATGGGGTAATTTTGAGCTCACTTCTGTTTTGGGGGGACGTATAGGATAAAAAGGGGTTACGATAGCTAGAGCAGAATGGAATGGGTATGCTGTGATCCCTAGGCAGACAAAACTTGTGTGGAATTAGGCTTTACCTCTGAATGTGTCCTCTTCTCTTTGGACTTGCGATTGTTCATTGGTAAACAAAACTGCAGCGTTCTCTCCTTTGTTCAACTTGAAGGTGCCCGGTGCTATACCAGATAAAATCTGATAGATGGCGCTCTTGCTCCATGCTTATTTTGCAATTCCCCGACAACTTGACCCTTGTGACGTCACCTGCGTCTGAATCACCAAGGCCATTTTCAATCCTCATTGGCCTGACAGTCACGTGGTGGGGCCAATGCCTGGATAATTATGGTGCTGATATTTTTCCCTAAAAAAAAAGATGTCAGCCTCTGGCTGTAGTATTCCTCTTTAAAAAGCCTCTCTGAAAATGTCATGTCCCAGCAATGTGACTCCTAACTCGTTTTTGATGGACTCTAGCTGCAGAGGAGACAATTATTCCTCCAACCAAGGGATGTATATGCAGTCTGGGAGCGATTTCAGCTGTGGGATGATGAGAAACTGTGGAATTGTCCCGTCTCTTTCCAAAAGAGATGAAGTGAATAACCCCAGCTTGTCTCTCAACTCTTACCCATCTTACCTATCTCAACTGGACAATTGGTGTGACCCCAAAAATACTTATAGGATTGAGCAACCTGTTGCAAGACAGCTCTCCTCCTGCTCTTTTCCAACCAATGTCAAGGAAGAGAATGTGTGCTGCATGTACAGCGCTGACAAGAGGGCAAAAAATGCCACAGAGTCTGCCCTCTACCCCAACCAGATGCCCGACTCCCGAGCTACTGACCATGAGGTTCCGGTGCCCAGCTACTATCGTGCCAGCCAAGGTTACTCCATGGAGAAGAATCATAATACCAACGAGTTTGAGACAAGTTTTGACAACAGAACAAGTCTGAATCCAAGAAGTGAAATCCTGGAGCAACAACAGCAGCAGCAGCAACAAGCGGGGGGCAAGGTGGGTTTCCCCGAAAACACCAAGACGGATAATCAGACCTTGGCCACTAATTTGAGCACCAACCCCAGCAATGCTACAGCTAATGAGATAAAAACAGAGAGGAGCCTCCCAGCTGCCAAACTAGCAGCACAAGAGGCAGACAAGGAGATGGCAAAGAACACTGACACCAGCACTGACAACTCTGACAACGAAGCAAAAGGTAAGGGACCTGCTGCCCTC
This sequence comes from Phyllobates terribilis, assembly GCF_046119375.1. Taxonomy (NCBI): domain Eukaryota; kingdom Metazoa; phylum Chordata; class Amphibia; order Anura; family Dendrobatidae; genus Phyllobates; species Phyllobates terribilis. The sequence goes on from NW_027362762.1 coordinate 150,632,007, forward strand.
TCTCATTGAACTGTCTGCATAGACCCCAATACACATAGTGTGGGGTGAGCAATTCGTAAACATAAAAAAAAAAAGAAATTTCACAAAGTTTGATATACAAATGTAATATTGTTGTTTTTTTTTTTTTTTGGGTAAAATTATATCCCTGTCTTCCTTCTTGCCTATTACTTTAGACAAAGTAAAAAAAATAATATGTATATAATGTGCTGGTTGTTCTGGTGGCTGTGATTTGCTGTCTTGCTATATTTGTTATGGATTTTTTCAGTTCCCTTTTTTGTTGTCGGTTTTGCAGTTAATGTTTTGAGATAATATTCGTAATCAGCTTGTGTATGCGCCTGATAGATAGATAGATAGATAGATAATAGATAGATCAAAACTTGATTCACATTTCTTTCTTTCTTTCTTTCTTTCTTTCTTTCTTTCTTTCTTTCTTTCTTTCTTTCTTTCTTCTATCTGTATTCTATATATCGATCTATATTCTATGGTTCTATCTATGTATCTATTATATATCTATATGTATTCTATCTATCAATCTATCTATCTATTCTATCCCCAACTTACTGTGCATTTTTATGAGTATATTTGAATGTAGAATCATTTCCAGTTCACCATGTATATGTGTACCACCATATATATGTGTATATGCCAGTATTTATCTCCATAGAAGTGCTTGCATATTTTACAGCCCCAAAAAAAGTATATATCGTGGACAAATATATATGGGATATATTGTCCTCTATTTGTGTATGCATTTGTAGCACAAATTTTATTTGTGTGTGTTCCTCTGCAACTATGCACAAAAATATAATTGTCTTGTGCTTTATTTATTCTAAGAGCAAACAGTGAAAACAGGGGAAAATAAAAGAACAGTGCAGCTTAATACTATAAGGCTGCAGTAAATCAGTAAATCCAGTATAATAGAGAATGGAAAGCAGCCATTGCTCTAGTAAACACAGCAGTAGTAATAGTAGTAGTAAGAGAACATCGTATGTTTATGTCTGGTGAAGATCTGAAAGCTTTGGGACTTGTTTATGCTGAGGTGCAGTTCACTGGACTTGTTCATTGAGATTGTGAATTTTAAGATCTAAAAAAAAAAATATCTATTTGTACTTCTCTCTTTAATAAACTTTTTTTGTCGTATTTTTAATACAAAAATGCAATTATTGTACCATGCAAAGTCAAGTTTACGAAAACAGATTAATCAAAAACAAACCGGGTTCTATTCATGATCTGTTCCAGATGTTCTATTAATTTGCAGGAAATTAGCATAAGAACAATAGAAAATAACACATTTCAGGGCTTGTGTAGCCACTATGACTGCTGCCTTTATTTCCGGTGTAGTTTTGTGCTAGTTTAGGAGACTTTTGTGGGTCTTCCTTGGCTGTTGTTATATTGTTGGTCATTTATTTGCTGTCTATGTGCACTGATTACCTGCTGTGTAATGGTTTCCTCTGCTTTTATTCCTTGTTGTCCTAAAGTTGCTGCAAATGTTTGTCTCCCGGTGTAAAATGGCTTATTTCCTGCTCTAGTGCCAATGCTGCATGCACACAACTGCACTGATGCTTATACAGTCTTTTTTTTTTTCCTTTATAACTTTGTAGGTTCTTACAGCAGTGGTCAAAAAGATTATATACAGCAATGTAGCAGCTATTATTGCCCTGTGGTAAATACAAGAATTAACATGGCAGCACATTGCTATGCCTTATACAATAATATTCCTTAATACAATGCAGCAAAATACTGCAGGTATCCATTTCTAAATATAGGTGCATGTATGTGACCTTATAGTACATGCAGATCAGAAATACGCTGCTATACACAGGCACACATACAAATATATCTCCGATTGTAGAAACATAGATGCACACATTTGCTTCCAATTAATTGTGTTTATATATATATTGTGAGTATTCTATAACTATATACTAATAATGTACATGCACAATAATGCACATAAATAAATCATACATTACTAAACGCAAATCAGACATTTATTTGTTAATGCACAAATGCACACGTGTGGCCAAAAAAGTGTCCGCAGTCACTGCCTTTTACCGGAAACACACAGGCTGACATTTCCAAAAAGTACTCAGATATGCAAGTGGAGTGATACATGTGTATACACACATGCCCCCGTGTATAGCATGACCTAATCGGGGTATTCTACACCTTTATCAGTCGCACACTGTGTTACATTCGAATTACACAAAATATGGAACTGAAGTCACACATACAAGCGTGTGGACATGTGAAGGTCATGTATATGTATGTGAGTGTCTGTATACATGTTTTTGAAGAACATTTGCATTTATCACTATATTTACATACTTGCACTCATTTGTATATATATATATATGATACTTTCTATGTTACATACTAGTTGACGTCGTGCATACGTGTGTAGATATATGCATGTTCACACGTGGGAAATGGGAGTGTTTGAGTTTGGCTGTACCATGATCCTACCATTATGTCCACACACTACAAAAATACACATGTTCCTATATATCAATATCGTGCGCATACACGACTCGCATGAGTATAGATCATTAGATGGATAGATAAAGATAGATAGATAAATAGACAGATAGATAGATAGATAGATAGATAGATAGATAGATAGATAGATAGATAGATAGAGAGAGAGATAGATAGATAGAATGAATAAGCAAAAAAAAGCAAGCCAGCATCAATCACACAGTCCGGACGACTGGACTACTGTAGATCAAAAATAATAAATGGCTTCATTCCCTTCTCAAAAATGTGAAAAAAAAGCTCATATGTACATAGCCTCGAAAAAAAATAAAATTTTGTCCCTTTTTTAAATGTGCTGCCATTTTTTATTATAGATTGCAAATGGCCCTTTGTAGGGATTCACTGTCATCTATCTATCTACAGTATCTATCTATCTATCCATATATATTAATGTATTATAGATAGATTGGAGATAGATAGATAGATAGATAGATAGATAGATAGATAGATATTGGATAGCTAGTCAGATAGATAGAGAGAGAGAGACAGAGACCCTATGTAGGCTTTCATTAATTATCTTGTCACCTTTGCTACATTGTTTACCATTTACCTTTCTATTATACAATGACTATATGAATGAAAAGCAGTGACCAGAAATTACACAATGGTCACTGATATATATATATATATCCTATCTATCTATCTATCTATCTATCTATCTATCTATCTATCTATATCTCCTATATCTCTCTCTCCTACCTATCTATCATATATCGATATATATATATATATATATGCATATATATACACTCATTGTATGATGCATATATATGTGTATACTATATGCTGCAATTGCACTTACTAAACCTTGTGTTGCACTAGAGAATCAAGCGCATTTTCTATTGTCAAGTGTACACATGGCCAACAACACTGTTCTCTTCAGTGAAGATAAATAATAAGGTGCAAAAGATAAAAGACAAGTATTTCAGCAGAGCAGTTTTGTATACACATCTTTATAAGGCATAGATGCATTGATACACAGAGGATAGACGCAGCTAAATGGATGGACAAACAGTATGTAATCAGTATGTATTCACATGTATTCCCATGTGTGTGAATGTGGATATAAGTATACACAAATAAATATACACAAACATATATACACACACTTTATTTGTATTTTTACACAGGCTTCCAAGGTCTAAAATGAATACATTTCAAAATAGTTCCAATTTGATTTTAGATTTTATTTTAGGGAACTTTTAAACACCAGACTGTGATCTGCAGACTGTAAGGTTATGCTGCACGTTCTCTTTGCAGTCCACCCAAAATTGTGAATGAATTCCCCATGTGACGTGTGCCATGCAGTCAGTGCTATAGAGCAGGGTAGGCATTATCAGCTAAGTAGATGAATATAATAGAACAATGGTTTCTGCCAAGCTGGGCTGAATGCAGCAATGTCTTGCCTGGGTATGTGGGCTATTGTGCACTGCTGGTGTGTGCACATGTGTATGTGCAGTCGTTAGAGAGCATAGACTGCCGGCTCTGATTGCATCTATTGCCTCATAGCAGAGTATATTCATATACTTATATTTAAATATTATCTTCAACAGAGGATATAAAGGCAGAAAACGCTGCAGGAAATTGGCTGACAGCTAAGAGCGGAAGAAAGAAACGGTGTCCTTACACTAAGCATCAGACCTTGGAACTGGAGAAAGAATTCTTATTTAATATGTACTTGACCCGTGAGCGCCGCCTAGAGATTAGTAAGAGTATCAACTTAACAGACAGACAAGTGAAAATTTGGTTTCAAAACCGCAGAATGAAACTGAAGAAAATGAACAGAGAAAACCGGATTCGAGAACTGACATCAAATTTTAATTTCACTTAAAATGAAGGAAGACTCAAAAATCCTCTAACGGAATCCTCAACCATCCCTTAGGCCTCCCCACCCCGTACTCCACCAAAAAGACGACTAAACATAAATAGCAAAACATAATCCTCAGTTGAACATTTTCTAGGTCATTAATGCAACGCTTTAAGATAAAGCAGGTAGTCAGAATGTCAGACTAGGTGGCCCTTCTATCCCTGCCCACAGTTTGTACATAAAGACAGGCGCTTCAGTATAATGCATGATCCTATTAAATATTGCATCCTTGTTTCTATGTATAAATGGTCAGTGAGCCAGCTACTGAAATTGTATTTAAGTTATTTACTTCCAGCACAAAAAAAAACTCCAGAGACCTTTTTTTTTAACTCATTACCCTTCCAAACAATGCTTTAAATAAACAAAAAAAAAATAAAAAAAAAATAATAATAATTCAAAAATATATATATATATATAAAAAAAAACAACAACTTTGCTTTCTTACATCAGTGTAACCTGTATATTGTATCTGGAACTCGAATGACAAATCGAATTTTAAATGTTTGTAAATGAGAATTTGCAGTGAAGTTATGAACTTTCTCTCGATATAAGAAAATATATATAGAAATCTATATCTTATGCAGTTTCGTTATCTGGTCCACTGCATATTTAAGTAAGAAAAAAAAAAAGTCAGTATTGATAATCCTTAAAGAATACATTTCTCGTGTCTGTTATTTATATACACTATGTATGTGTCATTTTTGCATGTATTTTCCTTTGTGGACATAACAAAAAAATAAATTTCCTAGAACCGAGATTACTTGACTTGTTCTTGCAGTGCATTTCAGTAGCAGCCTGGTCTCAGACAGCCATCCTTCACTGTTTGCTCTTTATATATATATATATCTATTTTAATATTACTATTCTTATTGGGGTCCTTTTTTTATTCTTGAAAGGCTTTTAGGAGACCATACCAGGGAGAACATAAGTGAGAGAGCATAACGTTGATTTAAATATTATCCAGGTGACCACAATAAGTCAAGGTCATAAAACAGTAATGTCAGGACAGTCTTGCTAAAGCGGTGGAGGTGGATTTTATGATCTGCAAATATAATGTGCCGCGGCAGTAAAAGATGCATTTAAAGGTGACTCCAGAAGAGGGAAGGGACTCATAGTCTGTGCTGCAATCTTTGGATACACACTTCTTATGGCTTTGGGTGCTCTTTTTAAGAAAGAATCAGCCACTCTACATGGCAAGGAATAAGCCAAGCACTACCCAAGCAGGACAAAGGGATAACATCTCAATACTATGGCTGAAATGACAAGTCCAATACACAGAAAGGTAAGACTGCATGTTTTTTTTTTTATTAGTATTCTTATCTGTTTGAAGATGGTCTATTAACTGTTGTTGATTGGCAACTGCACTAAATATGTAGTAATGGAGTTGGGGGTTCAAGGTTGTGTATAGCTCTTACGCTGCATTATGTGGCTTTACAGAGTTTGCTGAGATGTCTTGCTTTATATATTATTGATTTGCTGTCTAATATGAAGTTGTACAGAAAGAACATAGCATGGTGGATTATAGACTCTCCTCTATTGATGTTTTGCTATGAGAATATTAATAATTATCATGTTTTTCTGTTTTGTATTTGTTTTTTTTGTTGCTTTTTTTAAATTGTGAAATCATTTGTATTCTGGAACAGTATATATCCGTGTCTATGTGATTGCTGTCTCTACATCCGACGAAGCTTGGATTGGAAGCATCCGAGCAATTACAGGTTAAATGCATGGATCTTGACAGTGTGGTGAATGCTGAGCTATGCCTGCTCCTATCATTGCAGGATGGAATTGAGATACCTTGTTAAATGAGTTGGATATCTGAGCATTGGGGAGGGATAAGAGGAGTGGGGGCTGCGAAAGAGCACATCCCTTTTCCTTATTAAGGGTTTGTAAATGAAAGAGATGAAAATCTGGAAATGGCTGTGAGGCTGTGCTATCCTGAGGCTGCCTTCAGCACTGGAGGTGACAGCATCTACTGTAGACAGGGGACTGGGCAAGCTCTGATAGCCTCCTATGAGGGATATTCTACCATTTACACCCATTTCTTTCTCTTTTATTTATGTTTTGCTCCCTCCTCTTTTTTTTTTTTATCTGACAAGGGATTGTGGATGTTGCATCTTGTCACCCAGCTGATCCGTGGTTTAGGTAGTTTCATGTTGTTGGGATTGACTGTTTTAACGCGGCAACAAGAAACTGCCTTAATTACGTCAGTTCGTCTTCATCAAGAACAACGATTTCCTTTAATATTCTGCAAGTGGCTTCCTAAGAGGGCGAGTGGTCGGATCCTCTAAGGATGCCAGTGCCCGAGAAGTAATGGGAAGGGAGCCCCTAAGGAAGCCTGTGCCCTGGAAGAAAGGGGAGGGAGCCCCAATGGATGCCAGTTACCGGGGAAGGAAGGGGAGGGAACCCCTCTAAAGATGCCAGTGGTCGGGGAAGGGAGGGGTGGGAGCCCCTTTGGATGCCACTGCAAGGGGCCACTGCCCGGGAAGGAAGGGAGGGAGTCCTGCTGAGGATGCCAGCACCCTGGAAGCATGGGGAGTAGGGAACCTAGCATCTCAGCCCTGGCTTCTGGCTGCATCTAATTTGCTCTCCTTGCTATTGTTTAGTGGCAGATTGTGGCTCCCCAGATTACTGTGGCCAGACAAAAGAACTCTTCCTACAGAAATCCTATTAAATTATTAGCTGTATTGGCTCTATGTCAGAGCACAGTGACAGAGCACTGATCCTGGCAGTGAGGACGGGAGGTTGCATTTACAAGGAGCTGTTAAATGCTTCATTTCGTGACTCCTTAAGGAAATGAGGGGTTTACATAGGAATATAATATTTCTAAGTGAATCACATGCAGAGGCTTCTGAAGCATTGTGGAATCGGATCCCCCGTCCACCTTAGCTTTATTACAAAGGTGATGTGTTCTCCTGTTACCATTTCACAACCCTCTATTAAAATTACCAGACTGCTGCAGAAAGAAAATATGTTATGATCAGTCATTCTCTGCATTGTATGTATACCCATGTAGTTGTTTTGTTTTTTTTTGTTTCCTGTGCTAGTTGCAATAACTATTTTAATTTCAGAAATAAAAAGGAAGATAAATAAACCAATAAATAGACTAATTTTACAGCTGGGTTTCATATAACGATGGCATATTTACTCACCTTCAAAGTCCTATATTAATTTAATGTTGAACATATAGATAAAACGTAATGTGAATACTGACATATTTTAAGCTACATATGCACTCATGGCAATTATGTATTTGTGGATATGAGTATTAAAAATTAAATACCCCAAATACACCAAATTATATGTAATATATAGACACAAACTGAACCATGAATATGAAAATTATTGATCACATATATAATTGTCCAAATCATCTATCTATCTATCTATCTATCTATCTATCTATCTATCTATCTATCTATCTATCTATCTATCTATCTATCTATATCTCATCTATGACATGTATCTGTGTGAATAAAGTCCACTTTTATACTTATTTCCACTGGAGTGCTTCTTCCACTCTATTTGTTTCCTTATCTCATCGAACCATGTCCCAAATAGCTATCACCTATCTATCTATCTATCTATCTATCTATCTATCTATCTATCTATCTATCTATCTTTACCGTGATCATTATTTCTTTCTTTATCTTTCATCCTTTTTTTTATACATTTTATATATTAGATAAAAAAATAGTAAATGAATGGATGCATACATACATACATAATTTAGAATCAAGCGAACATTAAATAGGGGACATATTACATTGATAATTTGTACAAATTTTTTTATTTAGTTATTTTACTATAATACACTATTGATAAATAAACAGGTACCAAATAGTTTTTGATTCAAATTATCTACATATGGTACAGTGATGATTATAAAAGACAAGATTGTGATCACATAGGTCCCATCCTTGCGGTACATAATCTGAATTCATGTACTCTATTGGAAGAATATCATGTAACCTAAGACTAAAGACGCAAGCAGGTTACTGGCAGCTATAGAGACTATTTCTCCTAGAAACAATTGATTTTGTAAATAGATCGTTAATGAAAAAAAAAAAATCTGAATATTTATTCCCCAGAATGATTTTGCAGACTGTGAATATCTATTGCAGAAAGTTGTTTCCAATATGTGAGGTTGGTTTCCAGTATAGAGTCTTGCTTCTACATTCGATCTAAACCTTGTACATCTGATGTCTTTATTATTTAAGGTTTGATTGGAACATTTTTTTGTGTCACAAAGCTGATCTTATTAAAGTCTTTTTTTTTTTTTTCCTTGCATACTATGTACATTATGTGTCCACTTACTATCGAAATTCTGGGTTTCACATTCTTTCTTATTATTTTTTTTTTTTGTTCACCCATTAGGAGATTGAATATTTTACATTGCTCTGATATTTCTCCTCAGGATGGTCTATTCTTCATTTTAGAGACACTCTGGAGGGTGCGAATGGTCTCAGGGCCTGTAGCCTACAAGTAGACGTTTAGCATTCCATCCTGTAGAGTACCTCCTTAGGCATGTTGCATGGTGCTTTGTTTGACGTGGGAAATTATTACATGTCTGTTCATACAATAGTTACGTGATACAAGTCTATACAGCAGGTATTTAGCGTCAAGCAATGCGACGTCCAATAATTATTTTCCTCAATTTCATTAAACCTGAAAGTCAAAAAACATTTGTTTAGTATTGTCCCCAAAACACATATACAACGCAACCCACACAATGTATATAGTAAGGTAGATAGATAGATAGATAGATAGATAGATAGATAGATAGATAGATAGATAGATAGATAGATAGATAGATAGATAGATAGATATATGGATAGATAGATAGATAGATAGATAGATAGATAGATAGATAGATAGATAGATAGATAGATAGATAGTGAAACCATACAAAGGTCCATTAGCGATCTATAATAAAAAATGGCAGCACTCCCATTTCAAAAAGGCTCAAAATTGTCTTTTTTTTTCGAGCCCATGTATATAGATAGATTCATTATAGATGGATAGATAACATAGATAGATAAATAGATCTATGATAGATAGATAACATATACAGATAGATAGATAGATAGATAGATAGATAGATTATAGACAGATAGATAATAGATAGACAGACAGAAAGATATAGATAGATAGATAGATTATAGATAACTGACAAGCAGAAAGATAGATAGATAATATATAAACAGCAAAAAAAAAAAGAATTAGCACACTTAGAATAGTACAAAAAGTGTTAATTAGAATAATATTATACAGAGAACATATATACTTAGTGTGTGGGTCGTTCACAATCAGTATAGATTACAAAATTACTTAGCTGTGTTGTACCATATAATAATATTACCACTCGTTTTGTACCTAAACAACATATAAATAGGTAAAACAAAATATACACTATTGAAAAACAATCATCCATTAGTTTTATTTCGAACTCCCCCCTTCCCCCAACAATCTGAACACAGGCAAGTAGTATGCATAAGTACTTACATCCAAACATGATACAATAGATAGATAGATAGATAGATAGATAGATAGATAGATAGATAGATAGATAGATAGATAGATAGATAGATAGATAGATAGATAGATAGATAGATAGATATTAAAAAAATAAAGATAATTAGACAAATTAAAACAATTATCCAAAGATGTATATTTTTGCATTCTCTAAACAAAAAAATAAAAAAACAAGCTATTCATAAAATATCCAGAAAGATTGTGTGTATGTATACATGAATGTGTATGCATGTGTATGTATGTATGTTATACTACATATTTGTAGATAATTAGCATAGCCGCATATATTCATGCATGTAAACTATATGTATGTATATATGTATGTATACCTCATATATGTATGTTTATATGTATGAATGCCGTACAAAACAATTAAAATACAAATTGTAATACATACACAAGAATATAGTCATACACACAAACTAATGCTCACACATGCAGCCAGTTTTTGCACACAATCGAAAAGTTAACATTCATGTAGTACGCATAATGCAATCGGTAATAAGACAGAGAAACACACATACATATATGTGTGTGTGTGTGTGTGTGTGTGTGTGTGTGTGTGTGTGTGTGTGTGTGTGTGTGTGTGTCTACCACTCACATTTTTTTGTTCTTATAGTCATCATACCTGAAATGGAGTGGTATTTTGGACATTTCTATATGTGACAAATGCATGGACAATATGATTTAAACTATAAGGTTTCCACTGAGTCCTGTGGTAATGTATATTAAACAAAGCAGAATGCCCCCTCCTTCCCCTTTATTCACAGCGCTAGTCAGGGAAGTCTACAATTTGAGCCTCACTCACTTTAAAAGAAAGGACTTTGCAAGTAAATTTGAAAGGGAACTTGTGGCTGTTGAGTAAATTGGTGCTAGGCTGTAATTGCACTAAGGAATTTTTAGTACACCGTGCTCAACACCACTGAAATTAGTCTGGAATCCAAAGTCATTTCACATGAAAATTCCCTCTAGGGGACGTATGGCCATTGCAGGAGCAGGTAGAGGCACTTTATGGCTGCAGTATTATCTCTATCCTGTCTTCTGAGGTCTTTTCCTTTGAAAGTTGCTGTCTTGTGTACTTCCTAACCCCCCACAAACAGAGCATTCTCTGTCTGCTAGAAAGCTAGCAATCATTGCATTGTACTCATCTGCCAATATACTTTCTCACATGGACGTGCCATTCACTTCACACACCAGCATTACTACCCAGGCCGCTTCCTTCCTCCTCCATACTAGCAGACATCAACTGTGTATTCAAGGGATAATGATACAAATATCATTATAATTATACATAATAATGCTACTCATTTCTTATTATTTATAGATAATCAATGGATCAAATTATCATATGCTTTAGATGCAGGGTAGTGATTGTCAAGTTGTTAAGCGGAAATATTTACTTTTGCTATCAATAGATTTTCTTTCATAAATTATATTACCAATATTTATATTGCATTACAAACTCAGATACACAACACACACAGTCATACACACACAGACACACACATACAGTAAGACAGACACACATACTGACAGAGCACACAGACACACAAAAAAAAAAAAACATACAGACAAAACACACACATAGAGATAGACACAACACACAGACGCACACATACAGACACAACACACAAACTCAGACACACACAAACAAACATACAGACACAACATATACATACACACAGACAGACAGACAGACACAAGACACACTACACATATACACTCACACAGTCAGACAGATACATGCATGTGCAGGTTCTTCATTACACGTAGAAAGTACAATATATATATATATATAGAGAGAGAGAGAGAGAGAGAGAGAGAAAGTGAGAGAGAGTTTTTATCTATCTATTTATCTATCTATATATCTATCTATCTATATATCTAGCTAGCTATGCTATCGAATTGTCAAGGCTGTGTCCATCTATTGATCTGCATATGCCAGTTTGTCTATCTATCTATCTATCTATCTATCTATCTATCTATCTATCTATCTATCTATCTATCTATCTATCTATCTATCTATATATATATATATATATATATATATATATACATATATAAAGCAATGGAGCAAATTACACTATATAACTATTTATAACTGGAAACACCTATATAGTCTGTGAATGCGTGATTGTTTTATGTATGTTTCAGTATGTTTTTGTTAGAATATATTTTGTACATGAATGCATGTATACATGAGAAATCTATTTACCCACCTATCTATCTATCTATCTATCTATCTATCTATCTATCTATCTATCTATCTATCTATCTATCTATCTATCCATCTATCTATCTATCTATCTATCTATCTATCTATCTATCCATCTATCTCCTTTATAGGCTTCAGTGACCACTTTATATTTTTGATTTTAGGTACTTATTAGATATATTTGTATTTACTGCATGTATGTATGTAAGAATACATGTAAGAGTTTGTGTTTAATCTATCTATCTATCTATCTATCTATCTATCTATCTCTCTTTTATCTGTATAGGCTTCTGTGACCACTTTATAATTTCTGATTGTTGTTTGTAGGTAGGTATTGGATCTGTATATGTATTTATTGTATATATGTATGTAAGAATGCATGTAAGAGTCTATCTATCTATCTATCTATCTATCTATCTATCTATCTATCTATCTATCTATCTATCTATCTATCTATCTATCTATCTATCTCATCTAGCCATATCCCTTTATGTCCCTATGAGAGCACTATCGCTATTGTAAAGACTTTACAGTGCAGTAACAAGTAGATGAGCCCCTTGGCCTGTTGAACACAAGGAATACAATCATATTGTGAACATAATGCGCACTGATGAGGACAGGTTAGACAAGCAACACAACTCTACTCAAGAAATAAGGAATATTAGGAAATACTGAGCCCCAGACAACACAAGAACAGGACATGTCACAAAGTTCTGCTACAACTGTTAATTACCTTGATTGTGCTGCGTCCGGTCTGTGATAATTGTGCTGCTCATCTAAATGTTTGCATCACATATTGCACTCAATCTCCCAATATATCCAAAAAGTACAGAAAAAAAATGTTTATGTACTAAACCGAACTTGACGGTGTTTATTGAACCATACCATGGAGACAGCCAAGCTACAAAATGGATGCTTGGAGAGAGCATTTGTCTGTCTGTCAAGTATGGCGTGAATGTGTCTGCTGCCTGCAGTCCGAAGACCATGATGGATAAACCAGATCACTGACAAGTCCTTTGGAAATCTCTGGGACAAAGGGTGCTATGGCTCCCATTAACAGGATATTATATTGAGGTGATTCCTTTCTCTCCCCACCCCATCAGCAATTTTCAGTGCTTTCCCGTGTAAACTCATAAAACCTGCAACTGGGAGGGAAGGAAAAGGGGGCCTTCACTTCAATGAGTTTGCTTTTTATTCCACAAGGCCTGTGTCTTCAAGACATCTTGGCTATTTTTTTTTTACTCTGTAAGATGCTTGTGCTTCCATCCTTCAATTCCCTGTACGTTTCTTTTTACACTAGCAGACTTCCCAGAATGAGTGAAAATATTCATACTGTATACATCATAGATTTTCTTAAGGAAACAGATATATAAAACCTTCTTCTCTGGATGTTATTTATAGAGGAAAGACACAGAGCAATGAGTAAGCCTCATTTTTAGCAGGACAGTAGCATTCACCATGAATAAACCAAGGGAGAAAGTTGCAATAAAAATTCAGGGGATCCCACATGGTAATGTGAGAGTGTTCATATTTCCAGTGCACTTGTTTTTTTTTTTTTTTTTCTTCTGTGCTGTGCTGAAGATCTGTATTTGGAAAAAAATGAAATCAGTAGTCAAGCTGAGAGCCAGGAGAAAGCAACTGGATGGGATCATTAGAGGCCTGTACAACAACACATGGGATATGCATATATGCAAAACACTGGGATATAAACACATTGCGGATATAGATAAAGGCGATTTTCTCAGCAGCGGATCCTCATCTCCAGGCTTCAAGATTCGACTTATAAGGTACTGTGACCACATTTCATTTTGTTTTGTTGTTACGCAGATATCAAATGGTTAATATGTTAATTTATTGATGTCTGGAGCATTGGTGGTCTGCGATCTTCATTGTTCATGGACTCTTTGGAGAGATAATTTTGCAAAATATATTAAGATATTATGTTTATTGCGCCAAGCTGCTGAACTGAGATGTGGCTTCATATGCTTGTCCTCAGATTTGTTGTAAATTGTGTAGACTAGAAATGTACATTATAATCTATCTATCTATCTATCTATCTATCTATCTATCTATCTATCTATCTATCTATCTACCTATCTATCTATCTCTATCTTATTAAATCTATCTATAAACATATATATATATATATATATATATATATATACATATATATATATATATATATATATATATATATATATATGCTACGATAGACAGATAGATAGATAGATAGATAGATAGATAGGGATAAATAAATAGATAGATGGATAGATAGATAGATAGATAGATAGATAGATAGATAGATAGATAGATAGATAGATAGATAGATAGATAGATAGATATCATGCAGTCTGCTATTTGATCATCTTGTTTCTGGATTGCAGAGCATTGTGTCAGTGTCACATTTATTTGACACATTATTGTGCAAGTTTTGATGCTTAGTTTGCCTATGACAACTGTATGCTATTGAGTATCAGTCCACATATGCTTCATTATACGCAGGATGCATAGAAATCATCTATTGTGTGTGCTGGTTGTTTTGGGAGATTTGATTTTTTTTCCTGGTCTGAATACCAGCAGAGATTTCTGCACTGTTACGATCCTGAGTAATGTCTGATAATATATTCTTCACCCCATCATGTGCAACTTAACGAACCTCAGAGAATCCTTGTAGTGACAGAGATGCTGCTTATTGGGGTCTCACACAGTGGGGAAGATATGAATTAATAAAAGCTTTGGCTCAGCGAATCAGCTTTGAATGTTCTCTTTCTGTATGGATTATGTAGACATTAAATATACATTTCATTATGCCTGTAGTTGTACAATTGTTTTATCTGCTGCTTGAGTCTTATAGATGTCAGGCATTTGGGTTTTCTCGGTGGATGTGTAAATCTTTGCAGAATTCCATGTAATCGCTGTTATTACCGACATTGCTCGCTCTGTGGATGGATAATGCTTTGTATGAATTGTATATACCATACCCACCATGTACTATGCAAGACCAACATTACGGAAATCTATTACAGGGTATTTTAGAATCGCCCATTATTTACTGCAGCTCTGGCTTTCCAGTGCAACAGTAAAAATGAGATTTATCAGCAATAAATGGACTCTTTATGCCCATCATTTGGGGCAGGATAAAAGCAATATATTTCTAATATCACAATGCACAGTGTCTCCACACTTGTGTTCAATTGTAACCGAGCCCCTTGTGTTAAATGTGAAGGAATTCGTATCCAGAATCAGGGGGGTTATTTAGTGCCAGAACTCAATGCAATCATAACGGTGACACTGAAAGTTGTTCCAGGGCATCAGTATTATGGAATTGTCTCTCACCCTTCAGAAAAATGCTTGAGGAACTTTTGCTATAACTTTTACTTTTTTTTTTTTTTTTTTTACAGTTGAAATCCAAACCTTACAGTTTTGTTTAATGAACGACACGTTTATGAACAATCCAATGAGCCTCGTAAATTTTTTATTGAAGGACATAAAAACATCCAAGCCTGAGCAGACGAATACAGACATCCATTGAAAGATGGGAGTAGCTTAGCACTTTTATTCTGTGCAAATGTCTGTTTCCATCAGATCTTTTCCCCCCTTTTCTTTTCAAAACTCCTCTGGCTTCCTTTTTGCTTGGATTTCAATGCCCTGCTGATTTGAAAAGAAAAAAAAAAAAAAAAAATACCAACTGGTACATGGGGGGCATTTATAATATTACATCAGCCAGTGACATTGCAAAAAAAAATGTGAAAGCTTAGTTTATTTCCTAGCAGCATAAATATAAGGTAGCTGATTCTTACTAAACGAAATGCAGAAATCATAATGTATTTGTAATGAAAAGCAATGTCCTGGACTGTACTATATATCCATTCTAGTATGCTGGCAGCCTTACAGAGAAGAGACAGAGATGAATTGCGTCAAGAAATAGTCCCCTTGCCTGCTTCCCATGCCCCAAGCACTCACATTTCCCCAAGTTTTCTTCATAATCCCCCTAAAAGAGCAGCAGGGCATCAGATCTGATTAAAGTCCAGCAGGTCCAGATTCTCACATTATCCCACCAGTTTTATAAGAACCAGGCTGCTCAGCTCCCATACACAGATACAGGCAATGGGACCTGCGCATTGATCTGCACTGTATTTTTTTTTTTTTTGTAAATACAATCACGTGGGAGGCAATAGCCAATGACAAGCTTGAAAGGCTGAAAAAATAATTACCTGCCCTGATTGTTCTATGAGCAGATAAAAAGTACACATACAGTTCATACAATAATCTTATGAATGTAAAAGAAGGGGGAACAATGTCTGCGTCTGGTCCTATCAGCAACTATTATGTGGACTCTCTGATCAGCCATGAGAGTGAAGACCTCCTGGCTTCCAGGTTCCCCACCACTGGGGCTCATCCAGCAGCAGCACGACCGTCAGGATTAGTCCCGGACTGTGGAGATTTTCCTTCCTGCAGTTTTGCCTCGAAACCTGCAGTGTTCACCACCTCCTGGGGTCCTGTGCACTCCCAGTCCTCTGTGGTCTATCACCCCTACACCCACCACCAGCCACATTTGGGCACAGATGCCAGATATATGCGCTCTTGGCTGGAGCCCATCTCAGGGACCGTGTCATTCCCAGGGTTTGCAGCAAGCAGCAGGCACTACGGACTCAAGCCTGACGCCTTCCCCAGCAGGAGGGAGTGTGGACCCAGCGATGGTCGCAGCTACCCGGATTACATGTATGCTTCTCCCGGAGATCTGAGGGACAGGCCACCTCTGCACACCATCCCCTCCCCGGATTCTGAGGCCATCATTTCCAGCAAACACAAAGAGGACAAGTCTGAATTGGACCCCAGTAAGTTATTAGAGTCATTCTTGTTTACAACCGGAGAGGGGGGAGGAGGAATTATAACATGTACTAGAGTCTCCTCCATAAAACCAAATTACCTCCTTAAAACAGGGCCCTGCCCTAAACACACAGCCTGCAGGAGCAAGACCTGGCTGCATTTAAAGGGAATAAAAGAATAGGAAGGGATGCATTAGGGCAGGCAAGCATGGGTGCACTTCCTACAAGCCATTTATTTCCCATGTGCCCAGTGACACCCAGCTCCAGCTCAGGGACATAATTCCTCCCTCGAATTCCTTCAATATCTCAGATAGTATCCAGCACTGCAGCTAAAATGATTCTCAGGGACTGCTACAGTCTCAGCAAAGAGGAAACACCTATCCCTGTCTCATCAGCCTGACATATCCTTATTATTGTATCTACATGTATAATTTTTTATGCATACTGCAGTCCTGATTCTTTATTTCAGTGTCCCAGCAGATGAAATGCCAAGAAAAGAATGTCCTCGCAGGCATTGAGCTGTGTGGGACAATTGGTCATTTGAACAAACAAAGTATTAGCTGAGGTTTTATGGTTATGACCAGAGCAGTTCACACTGACACAGGGCTTCCTTTAATTGTGTCTTCTTCAAAGTTTAAAACCTTTCTGCTTAAGTTTAGGCGCCTGGTGCCATTGATATATCATCAATGTGCCGATCACAAAGCACATGGGTTAATGGACAAGGAGACACCTGGCAGTCACACATTTTATTAGCACAATTATAAACCACTGCTCTATAAAACTCCAAATTATAGCTATGCAGTCCTTTCTATGTAATTATATTAAATGGGACTCGTACACATAAGCATGTTCCCACAATGATGGATTTATTACTATTTGAATATAATATCTCTTAAAGATATTTTTTTTTAGAAAGTACAGGACTTTAGAGGATTACAGTCCATGTTTGCTAGCACTGAGCATAGGTCATATATTACAATTGTAGTCTAACCAAGTGAAGGTGATCATAAAAATAAAATAAAACGGATGATCATCAAATAATATTGAACACGGGCTCATATATAACCTGCAACAGAAAAAAAACAACAACAACAAGCAAAACAAAAAATAAATAATACTGATATATATATATACATATACACACACACACACACACACACACACACACACACACACACACACACACACACACACACATATATATATATATATATATATATATATATATATATATATATATTTACTCTAACTAGTACTGTTTCCTGTATAGATGTTGAACTCAATATGCCCATAAATCTAGTAATGTATATATATATATATATATATATATATATATATATATATATATATATATATATATCTATATATATATCTATATCTACATTACTAGATTTAAGGGCATGTTGAGTTCAACATCTATAAAGGGAACAGTACTTGTTAGAGCCTTTTATGGCCTTGTGACAACAACGTTTATTTTATGATTGCAGGCTGACAATGACTTCTGCTACTCATGTGCTAAATACCTTTAAAGTGGCAATAACAATTTTAGCCACACTAAACGTCTGCAGAAATTATATGCTTAATTTTCTACCATATTCAACAAATAAGAGTTGTCACTGTAGGGGCCATTATAGAACTTTTAGGGGATTTAGTATATACATATTTTGAATTAGAAAATATAAATATTTGCACTTTAAAATTAATGCATTCAATTATGTCCATCGTGCTCTGTATTTATTATATATGTATATATTTATATCTTTTTGTTTTTCAGATAACCCAGTGGCAAATTGGATCCATGCACGTTCCACAAGAAAGAAAAGATGCCCCTATACAAAATATCAGACTTTGGAACTAGAAAAGGAATTTTTATTTAATATGTACCTAACCAGGGACCGGCGCTATGAGGTCGCCAGGGTTCTAAATCTCACTGAAAGGCAAGTTAAAATTTGGTTTCAGAACAGAAGAATGAAAATGAAGAAAATGAATAAGGAAAAGACCGACAAGGAACAACCCTAGAGATCCTCACCCATCCTCCTCCTTCCCCATCATAACCCTTATATAAGAGATATGTGAAGAAAACATTTTGTTGTGGGCTCAAGCATTATCAGTAATAATAAAAATTAATGACTATGAATGTGGAGATCTGTGTTTAGCGTAGATTATAAACACACAGGCATTTTGGAAGCACATGCTTTTATAAAATGCAATTACAAATGTTCCTCTTCTCTGTCTTTAAGGAAAGAAAAAAAAAAATCCAAGTAAAACAGACAAACAAACAAAACAAGAAAGTACTTGAATATTTTTTTTAGTATTTTATTTTGTAACTTATACTTATCCAGTGTTAATTTTTATTTGAAGAAGTTTGTGAGTGCATATTTTGTATAATTCAAATCGAGAAATTACCAGTATGTTTTGTTATAGTATTGAAAGTATCTTGGATGTATATATTTATGTATTTTATTCTTGTCACAAAAAATAATGTTCAGTATTGTTCTGTTCTGCCTGTAGATCAGCTCTATGTAAATATAGAAGACTGCACTATTCTGCTTTTGTGTGTTTTGTGGTTACAATTTCACAAAAAGAAAATATATATATATCTCACAGAACGCCCTGGGCCAAAGGAAATCCAGACTCATTGGTAACAAAAGTAGCAGCCTATTCTTCTCTGTGTAAAATATATTTCAGCATTGTTACATTTATGGTACTTACGGTTATTTAACTTCTTCTTGGGTTCAGCTCCGTTTTAAAGCACAAAGTCACTTCCTTCATCCCCTTATACCCTGATACTTATTAATAATCAGACTAATATAAGATTAGTGAATGTCCTTGAGAGCACATTCCCCACCAATGGCCGCAAAAACTGCCCTGAAAACATGATTTTAGAGTAAAGCTGTATTTGTTTCATTTGCATCTGACTTCCAAGTTTTAGAATACATGGCACAGTAATTTATGGTCTCAGTCAAGAGAAATGTCAGGTTTGGACAATAATAGAGGGCCGCATTCCTAATTTAAGTTGCTTCCTGCCAGGACTGCCTGCCTTGGAACTCTAAAGGATTGCACATTCTCCTGTTTTCTTGAGCAGCCTGGAAAAAAAAGTGTATTTTTAGTATCTATATATGCATTTTTACGAGAGTGTGTAACTATATGTAGTCAAAAATCAAAGTGCTTGTGTTTACTGTGTTATTAAAAGCCTTTATTGGTGTGCTGGAATGATATAGTTAAAGATTTTATAGGTAGGCTGAATGCTACTGCACAAGTAGGCCACTTCACTAAGGATGACTGGCTAAGAACTATAGTGGTCAGAGTAGTCATAAAACTTCACAAGAGAGGCAGTTTAATTTATTAATCTTGGGTTAATACGGTTTTAATATTGTATAGCCACAAACCCATATATATAAAATTATCACAACTCAATAGCCTCATAAAATTTGATATATGCATAATATATAGTAAATGTATAAAAAGATCTGTATGTTCCTTTGTAAAGTATAGAACATAAACTTATTTATGTATATGTTTCATAATTGCATTTTATACTATAAACGATATCACAAACTATCGGATATATTTAGGAATATTTGCTGCGCATATACAGCTTAGATACAATGTATTCGTCAAAATATATTCTTTTATATATTTATACTGACAAATTTCTTTATATGTAGATGCACTCAATACATTCTTTTGTAATATTTTCTGATAGGTTTCTTAATATGTTGACAGAAGTATTAGCATTTTTATACACTAAATCAATATATACGTACATTTCCATATATCTAGTAACACATTAGTACATGTCTTTATATTATATAGTGGTACATTATCTTATTTGCAGCAATGTACATTGCTATATTCATTTGTATTACACGGTAACATTTAACTTAAAATGTGACCATATAGCAACATATTCCTTCCGCATAAAACACGATACATTTATTTATATGAACCAAGTCTCAACTTCCATATAATTATGTACTGACAAATACCTTCATGCACAGTAACAAATATATTTTTTCACATTATATTTTATCAGTATATATTTAATAGTGTATTCATTAATTTATCATAGTCTTAATATTATTTAGTATTTAACACACCGATATATTGCGAAAATACATCAGTATAAGAGTGTATGTATACATATATGCGTGTGTATATATGTGTTTATGTGAATCTATATGTGTATATATTTTCATATATATACATATATAGATGTATGTGTGTACCTATATGTGTATTTAAGAGTGTGCATATATATACACATACACACACACATGTAGAAATATATAAACATATATATGTGTGTATATGTGTGTACCTAGTGTACCTATATGTGTATTTTACCTATATGTGCATATATATAAATATATACACACGAATATGTATGTGTGTGTACCTAGTATATTTAAGTATATATATGTATATGTATATATATGTGTGTGTGTACCTAGTGTATCTGTATATGTGTGTGTGTATGAATGTATATATACCCACACCGATACATAATGTGTATTTTCAGCAAGGTGTATCATATAGATATGTACACATATATGATACAATATATTGAACACTGTTAAGGTTCTGGAAATTTGGAGAAGCAGGAGAAAATAGAAAAACAATCGTATTTTCTGATAAATAAAAGCCTAGGATGAGAAATTGGCATGTGGAGCTGCTGAACGGTGCAGATTTTAAAGCTATAACGTTCCATTTGGAATTGCATGTCCAAGACAAGGCAGGGCCCCAGTATTATTATCATTCAAATATATGTCATTCCAAGGACAGATTTAGTGATCTGCACAACCTTAGGATGCCTGGCCGTTTCAGCAAACCACTTCTTATTAACCCCTCTCATAGGACTTATTAGAATATAAATATAATCTACTTATCCAAGGGGGGCTTTTGATGAAAAGGTGATTGAATAAATTGTGAGGGGTTTATGCAGAATATTGCAAATTCACACACATAACACATGCAAGGCATACACACAAACTAATCCGGCGAAGGCTTCCCCATCCCCAAGACTAGATCTGAGATGTCATTGTCACTTTGACAATTGATCAATCAGTTTAATGTCCCATGATGGGAAGTTTGCCTTTCACATGGAGAAAGAGTAGGATAAAGAAATATATATGGGAAGGACAAAGGCAGCAGGATCAAGTCCATCTGCATGTCTCAATATATATAGGAGATGTTGCAGGATATTTGGGAGTATTGCTGCATTGTCAGGTTTATACTGGGGCATATGGCATTCGGATGACATCAAATATACAGAGGCTATTGTAAGAGAGATAAAAAGCACAGGACAGTGATGGTTTTAGGGCAGGCTATAGGTATACTTCCGCACACAAGGCTATAGCTTTACAGCCCAGGCTCTCTCTTCAATGGAGGTGAACAAAACAAGAGCACAGGACTGGCTAGACGTCTGGCATTAATTGTTTTATGGTTTAAATAAGGTGCATACTGTGGGCTTTGAAACCGGATTATTGGAATGTTTTGTCTACAAGCAAAGAACAGGAGACTTCACTGGAATGAGAAATGGCTTCAAACTGATAAAACCAGAAAGCAGTGAGAGTAGATGGCAGAGAAGTGTACACCTACTGCTGCCATGTTTATTGCTGATGTGTACAAAGAAGGCTACTCCTCCATGCAGCCGCCATCTGCAAGATTTACTCTCAGTTTATAAATATACACAAAGAAATCCCAGAGCTAAAAGGCCTAATTCATCACCAGATCAAGCTCTGCTCACTCACCTATACACACACGTGCGTTACCGGCAACATTATACAGCATTGTACAATACAGCAGAAAGAATTGTATCATACAGCAGCTCTATGCATTTCTAACACTAAATTATATAGAAAGCACATGCACTTGTGTCTATCTATCTATCTATCTATCTATCTATCTATCTATCTATCTATCTATCTATCTGTCTGTCTGTCTGTCTGTCTGTCTGTGTTTCTATTATTAAAGTCCACTTTTTTCTTAGCACATTTTTATTGGAGTGCTGCCTCTCTTTATTTATTTATTTATTTATTTTTTTATTCTTATTCTTTTCTTCTGATACAATCGAAATATGAAATATTATACATTTGTCTAGAATGGGTATTTCTTGCAGATTTTATGGGGAGTCTTTTTTTATGTCTGCTGGACCTTACACACCGATATATAAAGATGACTGCTGACTGAGAAAGAGCCTGTTAATTATACTATGAACTGATAATAATAATAATAATAATAAAACATATATGATATTTTATTGTATAATTATATATACCATTAATTGCACAGTAAAGTATAATCTAATATAGTGCATAATGCAATTTATTCCATTGTTCAATGTCATTATATAATATTATACAAGATATGATTAATCGACATTGTTTAGAAAACATTACTTCCCTGATTGTCATGCAATTTTAAAATGTAGTGTATGATAGAAATATTCTTTCTTTCTTTCTTTCTTTCTATCTATCTATCTATCTATCTATCTATCTATCTATCTATCTATCTATCTATCTATCTATCTATCTATCTGTCTATTATTAAAGTCCACCTTTTTCTTTGCACATTTATTGGAGTGCTGCCTCTCTTTATTTTTTATTTTTTCTTATACTGATACAATCGGATTTTTGTTTGGGAGGCCTTGCACCCTTTATTTCGTATTCGTTGTGCAGTTCCATTATTATTATTATTATTATTATTTTTTTCCATCTATCTATCTATCTATCTATCTATCTATCTATCTATCTATCTATCTATCTATCTATCTATCTGTCTATCTTTCGATCTATCTAGGGAAGGAAATACATAGTAAACATACACTCTATAAGATGTGGTACATCTTCATTATCACTATCTATCTATCTATCTATCTATCTATCTATCTATCGATCTATCTATCTATCTATCTATCTATCTATCTATCTATCTATCTATCTATCTATCTATCGATCTGTCTATCCCATTAATACTATCTATCTATTGACAAAGATTGGTCACAACCGAAACCTTCTCACACCATATGGGCTAATAAAGTCCACCTTTTTTCTCAATTTTTTTTTTGGGGGAGTGCTGCCTGCTTTTTTTTATTACTATTACCACTACAAACGGATATTTGTTTTGGGGGGCCTTGCACCTAGGACTACATTGCTGCTGTTCCAATTCTTTGCTACATATCTGTGTCTGTCTGTCTGTCTGTCTATCTATCTATCTATCCCATATATTCATACTATCTATCCATTCTATCTACCTATCTATCTATCTATCTATCTATCTATCTTTATCTATCCTATCTATCTATTTATCTATCTATCTATCTATCTATCTATCTTTATCTATCTATCTATCTATCTATCTATCTATCTATCTGTCTATCCCATTAATACTATCTATCTATCTATCTATCTATCTATCTATCTATCTATCTATCTATCTATCTATCTATCTATCCCATATATCCATACTATCTATCTATCTATCTATCTATCTATCTATCTATCTATCTATCTATCTATCTATCTATCTATCTATCTATCCCATTAATACTATATATTAATTTATTAATTTATCTTTATTTTTTTAGCGCCAACATATTCCTAAGCACATTACAACACATACATGTCTACCATTTTATTATCAATGTATCAGTCTAATTATCTATATGCTTTTATCTCTAAATATATACAATACACATATTCATATACACATTTACATATGGTTTACGTGTCCACATATGATATATTGAATTAAATCTAATATTTTAGTATATCACTAAATAATAATAATAATTGCATCTTTTTATGTTTCTCATCTTTTGCAGAGTAATACAATATGATTAATTTCATTGTATATTTTATACATTCACTAACAACAAACTTCAAATGTTATTTCCAAGAAGAAAAAAAACAACAAACCCATAAGGAAAGTTAACAGAAGATTATATATGATTTAATGAAGTAGACCCTTAAGCATTTGAGGATATGGTTAGGGGGTTGAAAGGGGGTGTTTCATGGGTCGTCTTTACAAACTTTTGACACTGGGTGGCACTGTTGCTCAAATTTTAGAACACTTTGGCCAATTAGAGTTGCATTGCATCCCATTACACCTTTGGGCCCCTACAAGACAGTTGGAAAACAAATCAAAACAAATACGCACAACATCCTTCACTAGTGAATGGCGAATTAGCATGTAATATATATAAGAATGTTCACAAATTACAAGTGGGTCAGCGTGATGATAGGTGAGGCTACCATTTTATAGTAACATTGTAATAAGCCTTCTTGTGTAGAGAAACGCTTAGGTTGAAAATGTAGCTAATTAGCCAGACATTGATCAGTCTATTGCACATTAAAGACGTTCTCCATTCATGTTCGCTTTTGATCACAACTGATATTTATTGAGCAGACATTAATGTGCAACAATCAGGCCAGAGCAAAGGAAATAAGAGCTATCAATTGATTACCAGAACAAAATGCCCCAGATTCAAATACACTCTTAGAAAAATATATAAAGACTATATATAAACTTATTTGTATGCACATAAATCAAGATGGATGGATAGGTAGGTAGATTTGTGGATGATATATAGTTAGATAGATAGATAGATAGATAGATAGATAGATAGATAGATAGATAGATAGATAGATAGAATATTTCTATCATACACTACATTTTAAAATTGCATGACAATCAGGGAAGTAATGTTTTCTAAACAATGTCGATTAATCATATCTTGTATAATATTATATAATGACATTGAACAATGGAATAAATTACATTATGCACTATATTAGATTATACTTTACTGTGCAATTAATGCTATATATAATTATGCAATAAAATATCATATATATGTTTTTTTATTATTATTATTATTATTATTCTCAGTTCATAGTGTAATTAACAGGCTCTTTCTTTCTCAGTCAGCAGTCATCTTTATATATCGGTGTGTAAGGTCCAGCAGACATTAAAAAAAAAAAAAAGACTCCCCATAAAATCTGCAAGACATACCAATTCTAGACAAATGTATAATATTTCATATTTCGCACTGTGTAAGGAGACCACGTGGAGCAATTTGAGTCCTAGCAAGTCCTGATTTTTTTTTACATTTTTTTTTTATTCCTCATATATATAATTTTTGTAACCTTAAATGTGACTCCTATAATTGATGCCTGTATTCAGGGTATAGACCTATACACGTAGATACAATTTGTGTATGTTCTACACATCTATTGCCATTACAGAATACCTCAATACCTATAGGGACAGACAGCACCTAACTGCAGAATATACAATATAGGTCTCCTTCACAACATAGAATGTAGCTTCATGTTGTATGTTTATTTACCTTCTATTTACCGCCAGTAAATGTGTTTTTATATATTATATAAAATGTCTCCTTCTTGGATTTAGGGCCTGGAGCATTCCTCAGTTTTGGTTTACTGCAGCCATAAAACTCTACTCTTTACAATAGAAGCTTATCAATGGCGTCTAAACTTTAAACTCCGACCCTAAATCGGAGTGCTGCTTACAAAAGCCCAGTACCAACAGATGGAAAGAGGAAGGGGATTTCTCATTACTGCTCTGTTTTCCTAATTGCATTTCACGTGATTTCCTTTTATTATTATTTTATTCCCTGGTGGTATAAGACCACATTAAAATCGCGATAATAGTGCATTTCCTTTTGTATCTTCTTCTAAATTGGGACTTTACCTTCCTAATGATTGAAGCTTCCACGTTTTAGCCATTAATATCATTACACATAATGGTTCCTGGATGACTTCAGTCACATTCTGTCCCAATACCCAGCATCAGGCATCCAGGGCTCAACCAACTAGTGATGCAATCGCCTGTGCACAACCTCGCTCCCCTTTAACATTTGTATTTAAGCTTTACTAAGACATTAAATGTTTTCTTAACTCCAATAGGACGCCAACTGGTTAGAGAGGAGCAGTGGAGACGTAAGAGGGGGAGCAGAGAGGCCAGTGACGTCATACTGGGCTACTTGGCTGTATCTTTATTACTAAAGGGAAATATGCAATTTTGCAATAAGGAATAAAGCTCTTCCTGCACAGGAGCTTCTGTGCTCTTCATCCATGCACCCTAAATAATTTACCTGTTGAGGTAACCTAGGTTGACCCCACGGCGCATGTATTTTCCCACATCAGTGAAGAGGCTGGCTTGGAAAAAAAAAGAGCACCTAAAGATATTAATGCGCACCTTTCATAACCCTCCCTCATTCATTTGATATTTTTTTTTCTGAAGCCTGGTGTGTTCCACGTCCATCCGATACCCCCAAATCCTTGTCATTTCTTTCCAGCCTGTCTTGCAGGAGAGGATTGATGGATACAAATCGCGTGTGAAAGCTTCACCAGCGGGATTTTAAGGAATTTGCCTGTGGTGTTAAGGGAAGGAACAGTATAGAGGAACTGACAGAGAGAGCTCTACCTACCGACTGCACTACAAGAAGATCCAAGCAGCCCAGAGACACTCCAGCACTATGAGACGTCTGTGAGAGCCTCCTAAGAACCCCCCCTCCTCATCACAAACAAAAACAGGACTTTAAGACAAGCCCAGGGGACAGTTCTCCATTGATCTCTCCCAGAATTAAAGACTTGTATTGTTTGCTATTTTGATCTCTTTTTATTATAAGGAGGGGGGGTGCTACATCTGTCTTTAATGCAAGAGCCATGAGTTCCTATTTTGTGAACCCCCTGTTCTCCAAGTACAAAGGAGGTGAGTCCCTGGAGCCAACTTACTACGACTGTCGGTTCCCACAAAGTGTCAGTAGGAGCCATGCCCTGGTGTATGGACCAGGCACCACAGCCCCAGGCTTCCAGCACCCTTCCCACCACGTCCAGGAGTTCTTCCACCACGGCACCTCCAGCATTTCCAACACTGGCTACCAGCAGAATCCCTGCGCCCTGACGTGCCACGGAGACGCCTCCAAGTTCTATGGCTACGATGCCCTACCAAGGCAGTCCCTTTATGGTGCCCAGCAAGAGACGAGCGTGGTGCAGTACCCCGATTGTAAATCGTCCTCTAACACTAGCTCTAGCGAAGGACAAGGCCATTTAAATCAAACTTCGTCTCCCAGTCTTATGTTTCCCTGGATGAGACCTCACGGTTAGGATCCTTTTTTTTCCCCTTCTGTTATTTTGTATTTTGTGCATTGTGTCTTGTTGTGTTATCTATCTGCACGCTTCTCCTTTCCATAGAATCAGAAAGCAATAGCACAGAATTGTAGGTTTTTTTTTGTTTGTTTTACCGGCCGAAGCTGCTACAACACCTCATTTTATTTTGCATTTCTGGTCATTCCACCAGTCAGCAGTTTAGTTACAAAAAAAAAATAAAAAATAGAAAAAAAGATCAAGGTGTTTTAAGTGCAGGTCTTTTGAACTAAGTTATTTTTATTGCCCTGCCTTGAGGAAAACAGCATACAGCTCCCACGAGGTTATTTGCTTTGCTCTTACTGCAGAGCTCCTTCATAAAACCATATAGTTTATCTTAATGGCTTGCAAAGTTAAAAGAGGTGAAAATGGTGTATTTACAAAGTGCGTTACAATGTACAACTTCCTTCAACTTACTTTTCCTTTTAATGTGTGCATGGCAGTCCAGTGAAGGCTGTGAAATCCATATTAACTCCTTTTTTTATAGAAGGCCATTTGACTGTTTATAAAGGCTAAAGTTTATGAGAATGCCATAATGTTTGTGTATTATTGTAAGCAATTAAAAGGATGTCTTTAAAACCTTCCCTCTGATTGTAAAAGTGAAGTTTACAGATTTGATTTATAGTGTTCTTCCACATTAGATTACATGGAAGTCACTGATGTTTTTTTTTAGCTCTATAAATAACCAGTTGAAGGGTTAATACATGTTATACATAATTTTATATGCGTTGTAAGTTTATCATGCATCATTATTCTTTAATAATTGCTGCTACTATTGTTATTACTACTACTACTATCAATGAAATTGCTCCTGCTGTTGTTGTTTAGAGTAGTAGTAGTGATAATAGTAGTAGTAGTAGTAATTGTAGTAGCAGTAGCAGCATTATTATTAGTTTTCTTCTATTGTTATTACTATTAGTATTGTTGCTATTGCAATCATTTTCATCATTTTATTAGCATTATTGCTATGTGTTTTAGATTCAAGCATAGTTATTTATTACCAAAGTACCTTTTGATAACTATAATGCAACCAAGTATTGCTGGCATATTATACTTTTTGATAACTATAATGCAACCTAGTTATCCTGGCGTATTATACTTTTTGATGGCTATAATGCAGCCTAGGACTGCTGGCTTATTATACTTTTTGATGGCTATAATGCAGCCTAGGATTCCTGGCATATTATACTTTTTGATGGCTATAATGCAGCCTAGGACTCCTGGCATATTATACTTTTTGATGGCTATAATGCAGCCTAGGACTGCTGGCTTATTATACTTTTTGATGGTTGTAATGCAATCTAGGACTGCTGGCATATTATACTTTTTGATATCTATAATGCAACCAAGTACTGCTGGCATATTATACTTTTTTTGATGGCTGTAATGCAGCCTAGTACTACTGGCATATTATACTTTTTGATAGATATAATGCAATCCAGTATTGCTGGCATACTTTACTTTTTGATAGCTATAATGCAATCTAGTTATGTTGGGATATTATACTTTTTGATAGCTATATTGCAACCTAGTTATGTTGGCATTTTATACTTTTTGATAGCTATATTGTAACCCAGTATTGTTGGCATACTATACTTTTTGATAGCTATATTACAACCTAGGCCTGCTAGCATATTATACTTTTCTATAGCTACTATGCAACCTAGGACTGCTGGCATATTATACTTTTCCATATCTATATTGCAACCTAGGACTGCTGGCATATTATACTTTTCCATATATATATTGCAGCCTAGGACTGCTGGCATATTATACTTTTTGATAGCTACAATGCAACCTAGGACTGCTGGCATATTATACTTTTTGATAGCTACAATGCAACCTAGGACTACTGGCATATTATTATTTTTATAGCTGCTATGCAACCTAGGACTGCTTGTATATTAATATTATACCTATTGCATTACACACATGTTAGGGGTTCTGATGACTGTATACACATAGAGAATGCTCCCACGGAGCTGATCCTGGAAGTGGTAAGCAGTAATGGCTGTGTTTTGTTTTGCTATACCCAGCCCCCGGAAGACGCAGTGGAAGGCAGACTTACAGCCGGTACCAAACATTAGAGCTAGAGAAAGAATTCCTGTTCAACCCTTACTTGACGAGGAAACGAAGGATTGAGGTCTCCCACGCCCTGGGACTGACTGAAAGGCAGGTCAAAATCTGGTTTCAGAACAGGAGGATGAAATGGAAAAAGGAGAATAACAAAGATAAACTCCCTGGATCTAGAGACGAAGAGAAGACAGAGGAAGAAGTGAATGATGAAGAAGAGAAGGAAGAGGAGGAGAAGGAAGAAAGCAAAGAATGATCTGACCCTGTGAGGGGGGATAAGACTCCCTGTGTATGAATGGCAATGTTTGTTTGTGTGAAAGTATTCAATTCCTCATTAAAAGTTTGGTTTTATGATACAAATAAAGCCAAGATGTTTATGATGCTCATTTGAAGGGGATGGGAGGTGGGGGGAGAGGGGGGGGGGGGGGGCAGAAGGGACAACATTAACTACCTGTCACACGTTCCAGCCTTGTCTTCTGGTCAGGACTTCACATTGCATTTTTCTGTGGTTTATGTGGATAAAGGGGGCATTTACATTACATTCTTATTTATGTCCTGCAAAGTCCTAAGAAATAGGCTAATAACTTATAAAAGTGAAGGAAGCATACAGGGATTACTACTGGTATGATTTCCAACAGACTGACATTTCTTTCAACCACAATAGTATTAATTCCTTTTATGTGAAATAAAACTACCTATTCTATTGTTTAGAGGACCATTGAGGACCTCAAAATGTAACCTGTGTTTATTCAAAGTTCTGTATTCAAGTATGGGGACAGGGGGGCAGCACATACCCTACTATGTTAATTTGATTTTTATTGGTATTATGTATTTGTCAACGTTTAGTATAATGCAGTCCATATAGCTCTATAGAACCTCTGAAATTGTCAAACTTATCAGTACAGGGGCTTGATCCCAAGCTGAAGCAGAGTGTGTGCACATGGCTCATAATTAAAAAAAAAGCTATCTGAATATGTAGCTGTTATGACAGGCCACAGATATTTCTTATTTTATCTTCCATCTTGTAACTTTATGGGTTTAACATAGCTGTGTGAGCACTTCAATCCTCCTTTTACTACCTAAAGGGATCAGGCAATAACTGTACCACATGTGGGGTGTATTTATACACATACATCCCAATCAGAAGATGGTCAGACTTCCATTGACTGGCAATGATGCCCAACATGCAAGCTACTGAGTAGCCAATGCAACCTGAGACTTGCAATGTAACTTATAATAATAAAAAATGATAATAACTACCTATAGAAGGAGACGCTATCGGGAAGTATTTGTAACGCAATTTTTATGTTGTTTCTTGCTGCTTTATCCCAACAACTGAAACTGCCTACATGGACGCACATTTAATGACTGTGTTTATTTTATCGTGCTTTTACAGTAGTTTAGGACTAAATTGCACTGAATGTAAAGTTACCTATTTGTCTTGACCTTATCTGTTAACGCAAGAGCTTGAGGTACTAAAATACAAAATAAAAAAAATAAAAAAAAATAAATAAAGCTTAAAAAAAAAACATAAAAATTAAATAGTCTTTGTTTTATTTCTGTATAAGCCTAGTTACACGTGTTCTCAACCTATGAATGTAGCAGATTAAACCATGAACCTGTTCCTGGACAAAATAACATTTGTATTGTATACGTGAAACATTAAATGATATTATAAGAATAAAAATGAGAATAAACATGATTTTAAAAATGATAGTCTGATTCTTTATGTGATGATCTATACACTCCTGGCACATCAGGGATGTAGTAAATAGAATGTAGGCATGTAGATAGAATGTAGATAGATAGATAGATAGATAGATAGATAGATAGATAGATAGATAGATAGATAGATGGATAATATATAGATAATAGCTAGCTAGATAGCCATAGATAGATTATAGATAGATAGATGGATATTGGATGGATAGATAGATAGATAATAGCTAGCTAGAGATAGATAGATAATGATAGATAGATACATATAGATAATAGCTAACTAGATAGATAAATATATAGATTATAGATAGATGTGGAGATTCAAACATGTATACATGAATCCATACATGAATAAAAAGTTGAATACATGAGTAAAACTAAATCATGAACAGATCACATAAACTGTGTGTATATATATATATATATATATATATATATATATATATATATATATATATATATATAGTTTATGTCGGAAGAGGGGGTACACACATATTTCATTGATCCTTATATCCCTATATATACACGCACACCGCGTGTTTGAGTGTGTTTTTTTTGCAAAATGTCCTTATATTATGGAGCAGGCCATGGTTACAGTTCATACATACCTACATAACCTTCAGTTATTTGTAATATTGTGCAATTTAAACAAGAGGGGAACATTGAGAATAGGTTGCAATTTCTAAAAACACACACATAGTTAAATGATATACTGTATGTACCTTATTATCTATACATATTTCTACATTACAACACTAACCAGAAGCTTTTGTGATCCTTCGAAAAAAAAAAAATAATAAGAACCTGACCAAGCATCATCCAGACTTGTTCAGCACATAAGACAGCTCGCATGTGGTAAAGCAATAACTGAGGGAAAATAAAACCATAAAACAGCTCCCAAAAGCTGCAGCAAATGTACAGCCAGGCGACAGTCATTTCCTGAAGGTGTCCTGGGCATATGGGCATTAAACCAGGAAAGCAACTCAGATGAGGGGATTTTCACAGGACTGCTTTCTTCATTGTACCTGAAGGTGACACTCAGTTTACACCTCCAAAACTATGTAAGTGACACACATTTCCACTCTCACAGCAATAAGGACTAATCCTAAAGGCAGTAAACACAATTACTGGAGTAGGGATGCAGCTGCATTTATTACTTTTACTGAACTAGTAAATAGTTTATTGAAGTGTTGTAAAACTCCAACTCTATCTATCTATCTATCTATCTATCTATCTATCTATCTATCTATCTATCTATCTATCGCCTATCTATCAATCTATTTATCTATCTCCTATCTATCTATCTATCTATCTATCTATCTATCTCTCTATCTCTCTATCTATCTATCTATCTATCTATCTCCTATCTATCTATCTATCTATCTATCTATCTATCTATCTATCATCTATCTACCAATCTATCTATATTATAAATATCTAGCTATCTATCTATTTTAAAGTATGTGTCTACAATTAATATTTAGTCTGATTCTATTAATAAACCTTTTTAATATTTTTTAATCCATTTCTATCCTATCTGTCTGTTTATAGTGAATATTTAGTTTCTCTGACTCTGTATGTACTGTATGTATGTGTGTCGCTCTCTTTTTGCATGTATACACATATATATATGTGAAAGAGATTCATAGGTCGGTTCCTATTCTCAGATAGCTCGTTTACTTTTCCTGATAGTTCTTAAAACTGTTCCAAATTGACTGAGTCGAGATATGAAATACTATCGGTTTCTTTTTATCTACCTGATCATATTAATTTTGGATTCTGAGGATTTCGACTTAACTAAAATAAGAATCTCTTTATCTCCTTACATCAGTTTTCATTCAGAAAAAAAAAAAGTTAATTTTTGTTTATTCATTTATTAAGTTACATCTATCTTTGAGGGTTTTTCTTAGAACCTTATTGTGTTCTTAGTGTTGAAAGATATTGTATATATTGTATATATATATAGAAATTGTATATATATACAATTGATGCAACCACTCATCATCGATTGCTTCTCGAGGATCGCTAGCACTGAGGATCTTTTCCACACACATGGAACAAGTATTGGTATAGATAAGTCTGTATCAAATTAAATAAAAATAATATTGTTAAAAAATTGCTATTTAACGATAAGTAGTAGTGTAAATCCAGACTACCATTTTATGAAGCTATACAATCCA
Organism: Phyllobates terribilis; assembly: GCF_046119375.1. Classification (NCBI taxonomy): domain Eukaryota; kingdom Metazoa; phylum Chordata; class Amphibia; order Anura; family Dendrobatidae; genus Phyllobates; species Phyllobates terribilis. Next base: position 150,666,134 of record NW_027362762.1, read on the forward strand.
AAAGTAATATTTGCTATCATTAGTCTTATGTGAATCTATGTAGAAGAATAGCAATACCATGAGGTAAACAAATATCCCTACATTAATTGTTTCTGTAGTCACATAACCCTTTGCTTATCTCTTGATATCAATGTAATATTTGGGAACAAAGCTATGATATATGACAAGTGCTTCTGTATTGCTAGTTGCAGGGGGTGTCTGTAGTGTATGTTGTGCATCATTGTCGATACTGCAATGAATATGAGATGTAAAGTCATGTGCATGGTTCATATAAATCTACCATATCGGCTATATATGCCCTTTATATTGGTCATAGGAATATTGCTGATTTTACATGATTTTTTTGTAAAGTCAACAGCTCTTGATAGTAATCAGCTTGTGTTTATTTGATTAAATTCTTCTATCATCTGTAATGTTCTATGGATAGAAAAAAAGTAATTTGGGTATGATGTGCCTGTTCACAAAGGCCTGTCTGCAAATGATCATTGCTGCCTATTGATGACTGGCAATGGGCGCACATAACACGCCTGAAGGAGACTAGAGAAATTCTGTCAACGCTTTTTCTCATATTAACCAATCTAAATTTTCTTCTAGACTCATTTAAGAAAAGAAGGCAATAATTCATGTGGAAGCTGAGCCAGAGCACCCTGCTCATATTCATTTAATTTCAATTTTGAAACAAGGAAACATAAGCATTATATGAAGGCTATAAAAGTCTGGTAACACAATCTACAGTGTGTCCTGCAGGCTGGAAATGGCCACAATGGCGTGTATGTATGAAATAGTGACAAAACTATGATAATAGGAAAAATCCTAATATCTATCTATCTATCTATCTATCTATCTATCTATCTATCTATCTATCTATCTATCTGTCTGTCTGTCTGTCTATCTATCTAATCTTTGGCTGTCTATCTATCTAATCTTTGGCTGTCTATTACCTATAGTTATCTATCTATCTAGTATCTATCTATGTCTCCGGCTGTCTATTATCTATAGTTATATGTCTCTATTATCTATAGTTATATGTCTGTCTATCTATTCTATCTATCTGTCTGTCTGATTATCTAGATAGATAAACAGAAACATAGAGATATAAATAAATAACTAGATACATAGATAGATAGATAAATAAATAGATACATATATATAGATACACAGACAGACAATCAATTAGAGAGATAGACAGACAGACACAAAACATAGGCAACACTGAAAAAAAGTGTTGTCACTTTAGTCAGTGTCACTGTAGACATATGCCAATAAAAAAGTGTTGTTTTTTTTTTTGTTGCATAGAAAGTTGGCTGGAGTGCTGCCTAAATTTTTTTTTTATTTCTATGTAGTCAGAATGTTGGGTTACCACCTGTGGGCTGGCACCGCCTACCTGCCTGCCTGTGTTGCTTCACTTTTTTTACAGATAGATGGATGGATGGATAGATAGATAGATAGATAGATAGATAGATAGATAGATAGATAGATAGATAGATAGATAGATAGATAGAGAGATAGAATAAAAATGTGTGTTGAAAACTATTTTATGAGGCAAGACAAAGATGACTATTTATAAATCTGAAACCACAAATCCATAGATTTTTATGCGTCCCACATATATATGTATACAGACACACATACAAACATATATATATATATAAAAACACACTCACACAGAATTTTGAATTCCTATACATTTTTATATTTACTTGTTAGACACTTGGTCATTGGCATTTATGGCCACCATCTCCGTACAAATGGTACTGGTAAAAGTAGCTCCTTAAAATAGATAAGCTACGTTTATAAAGGGGAAAGGCGACTGGAAATTTCGTTCCTGGTAGTCAGTGCTTGTAAAACTGAGTGTGCTGTGGAGACATAAAAGCTGGTTTTGATTCAGGACGCTTCCTCTTGTTGTAACTTTTAACTACCTGTTATAAAATTTATTGGTGGTTTGTAAAACGAGAATAAAAGACAGTATTGCCTTCATCCGGTGCTAATACTGCTTCTCTCCCATTGTTGCCTCTACGATTAGGGAGAGCACAAAATCTCTACTTCCATTTCTCAGCAAGTAAAAAAAATAAAATGAAAATAAACAAAAAAAAAAACTGACAACATTTACCCCCCTAAGGGTATATGTATATATTTTGTTTATATTTTTTAAAGAAAAAAAAAAATCCAAAACACATGGTTTGGGCTAAAAAAAAGTCTTCACTCTCCACAATTGGAATTTTGAAATGCTGCCTCTATTTTGTACACACAACACTGTCATACACACACACACACACACACACACACACACACACACACACACACACATATATATATATATATATATATATATATATATATTTATATATATATATACTCTCTATCCCTATTCTCTACTGTACACATGCTTTGGCAAACCTAATGTTTATTTGGACCTGCCAATAAAGCTTATTTAAATTTGAATATATATACGCATATGCACTCACACTCATATATATATATATATAATACAAACAGAAAACTCACAAATACTGTTGCTGTTTTTTTAAATTAAATCCCGTCCTCGCGAAATCAAGGGTGATGCTGCAATCTATCAGTATATGAACCCAGGTTTCATTGCATTTTATTTCCAATTTTTGTTCATAAATATCGTTATTTTTATATCAATGGAGGGGCTGTAGATTTGGCAACACTTACTTTGAAAATTTCGTGAATTAATACTTAAAATATCAGATATAGGCAATATAGGATATGGGCTGCTATGCTTTTTTTTTGTACCTAGTATATGGCCTTTGAAAATATATATAGGGGAGAAGACAATTAGACCTAGAAAAGCTGTAGAAATGTCTTTGAGTCGGAGACACTATATATATGTATATACATATATATGTATTCATATATAAAGTCATATGTAAAATAGATATTTGAACATTTGCGTGCGCATTGAGCAGACAGCTAGACATACAATAGATAGATAGATAGATAGATAGATAGATAGATGATAGATAGATAGATAGATAGATAGATAGATAGATAGATAGATAGATATGGTACATATTAAGGTTAAAAGCGAATTAATATGCGAGTAAATACATTTATAAAGGTTTAAATATACATTCTACGACTATATAATGATATAATTATGCTGCTTTTTGGGGGAATGCTGCATACATAACACAAAATAATAATAATAAAGTAATATTGATAATAATAATAATGAATATGAATAAAAAAAAATGTAAGTTTTAAAGGAGCAATTTCAGTCTCACTTCAGTGCATTTTCCAGGCATTTATGTTTATTTTAATAATGTTTAATAATGTTTAATATAAGATAGATAGATAGATAGATAGATAGATAGATAGATAGATAGATAGATAGATAGATAGAATCTGTCTGGATCCTCGATTGAGAATTCTATACTTCTATATAGGGATACCTTGCACTTCTGCTTTGTGCACTTGTGTAATTATATATTTATCCACCTAATAATCGAGGTAAATTAGGTTTCTGCTCTGATCTCTGAGCTTTTGCCTCTGCATATCTTTCCATGGCCTACCGAAACCTTGTGAGCTCCTCTGAAATAATCAAATAAAATCCACTTTTCAGCTCCTATCCCCAGCATGTAATCCCAGCTTCAGCGAAAAAAAAAATTACACACAGGATTAATCTGCTTGAACCCTAATAAGTATAAAGCTAAAGTGAAAAAAAACAAAACTATAATGAAATAATAGATAAATATGGCGTCAAGGAAAGACATTTGCACACGCCACAAAAATGCAGCACATTCTTGGTTGTTTGCAGAAAATTTACAGCTGGGCCATAAAAGTTTACGACTGAATCACAAGTTGGATTGGCCACAGGAAGTCATGTGGACTCTCCATGAACGTGAACTTTTTATTGTGGTTTCTTATACGCAGTGCTTCTCCTTATAACAGTCCTCCCAGTGCCAGGGACAGGGGATCAGCCTATCTCTATTTATTTTATAGACATTATAGATTCTATAGACATCCCGATCTTCCTTTTCTTCTCGGTCTTGGGACTGTTGCTGGCTTGGAGGCATTTTGGAAATAATGAATTTACTGCACCTCTTGGTCGCCTCCCCCTTTTCCACCCCTAGGGGCAAAAGCCACTACATTTCCTCTGGAGCAGCACAGAATAAGGAAGCGCTGGGTTGTATATAGCTTTTTTATTATTAGTAGTAGAATTTTTCCCTCTGCTCAGGATCTCTCTCTTTTGTCCCCACCTTATTTTTTTTTTTTTATTATTTATTTTTTTTTCCCTTGTAATGTTTCCTTGAAGCTCCACACAGGCAGCATCACTGGATCAGACACAGGGAGAGAGAGAGAGAGGGAGAGAGAAGGGGAGAGGGAGACAGAGAGAGACAACATGGGTAAGTGTTCTCTTATTGGCTACATTTTCTAACTAATGATCCATAGCAATGGGTGGTAAAGAAATGGGTATATGATGAGCCGTGGCATTACTGTGATATGATCAGCATGCAGGATTGGGGTGATGGTGCAATGTATATATAAATATATATATATATCTCTATATATATATAGTGACTATGTATACATATGTGGATAGATGTATATATACATGCGCATTCATACACTGTGCCTGTGCTGTGATGTCATTCGTTGCTTTTCTATAGACAGTTCTGTTGCTGTTGTTGTTATGACTGAGGCGATCTCTTCTGGATGTCTCTTATGTGACTGTGCTGTAAGGGGTCTCTAGGCCTGGGAGAAGGGGTGTGATGTAACAGCAACAAACCAAAGAGAGAGAGAGAAACCGCTAAGGGACTGAGGTCGGAAGCTTGGAAAAAAAAAACACATGTAAGATGATGTTAAATGAGAAATGCTAACTTTTTTTTCCTCCTGAAATATTTGGCTTGTATGGGGGGGAGATCTGGGCATGCGCAGAGTGCTCAGGTGCCAAATTGTTCTGCAGATGCCAAACACTGACTGGGTTACTTGATTTTTACAAGTTTGGTTTAAAGCTCAGATTTTGTTCGGATAATAGGAGAATGTGGTTTTATTAGTTTTATTGTAGTTTCTGGTTACTGGACTTGCAGTGCTGCAGTATAATCAAGGAAAGGAATCTCTCTCCTTTTTAGTTTTTGATACCAGATATCGGGAAAAGAAATAAAATAAAACAATTTCGTTTAAACAATGAAAGGATAGATAAACAGATATATATATTACCACACACATATATCTATATATAGATACAAACGCACATATATACATATATATCGATCTATCTATATATCTATATATATATATACATAAATTTTTTTTTTTACTGGCCTATGTGTCAAAATTCAGCTTTGTGCTTGGTGTGTGTTATGAGCATTTATGACTGGTAGGGCCTGGAAATGAAAGCCCCCTTTACAGCTTTACTGGGTTGGCTATTGTCCTGCTTTTAGCAGCATTGTATCTGGTCTATATACTGTATATTCACACTCAGGTTAGATATTGAGGATATATAAGCTTCATCATATACTCCCCTGCTTCATATATTATTATAATTGCAGGTCTGTTTTCTAGCTCCGCATGATAATGTGAGGCCTGCTCACTTTAAATCCCCCAAACATTATTTCAATGTATTGATTTCTCTTTGAGCTCAGCCAGGGCCCATCCCTCATAAACCTGCATCAGACAGAAACATTTTATATCAGGAGTGTAATGGTGATTTATTCATTGTTCTCAGTTTTACAAATAAAACTCTATTGAAATAAATGACCTGCTTTACCACACAGCCAACAGGAAGAGTAAATGAGGGCAATAAAGCAAGGCCCAATTATCGACTTCTCCTTAGCTGTGAACTACCAGAAATAGAAAAAAAAAAAAAAAAAAACAGAGACACTTTCTTCCATTATGTCTGCATTCACTCACTTGATGAGCAGATTTAAGTGTTAAAAAAAAAAAAAAAGAAAAAAAAAAAAAGAAAATACAAATGATTTTTTTTTTAAATAATCAGGCACTGAATGATAGAATAAAAAAAAAAAAAAAGAAAAAAGAAAAATTGAAACAAACAGTAATGATAATAACAACAAATATAATACCTTGACATAATCTAAACATAGTATATTATTAATTATATTTTATGATCTACTAGGCGACTATTTCAATTCATTTGAAATCGAATATTGGTTTTAATATCTTTATTAAATATGTTCATGCATATTTTTTTGTGTGATTTGTGTAGATTTTTTTTTAATGCTGATATGTGATATGTTCTCATATTCTTATTTTATTTATGAATATTGGCAATATGTTGAGCTCTATCTATCTATCTATCTATCTATCTATCTATCTAACTATCTATCTATCTATCTATCTATCTATCTATAATGTATTTATCTATCGCTGCGTCTGCACAGTGGTCTAGCCGTCCATGCTGTAGATGAGGCAGACTGTCGCCTTTTCTGTGGATCTGTGATCAGTTTCCATGTGGAATGATTTACATTGCTGTGCTATATAATAAGCAGACGGGAATATTTAAGTTGTCCTCACACTGCTGGCGTTTTTATAGTTAGTGCATCCATTCCAGCAGGCGTCGTGAAAATGTTCTTACAGATAGAAAGCACAATTTGATGTTAAATATTCTTGGTGTCTATGAATATTTTATGCCCTCTCGATATATTTGTTCATTTTGCTCTTTGAGGCGGCAGTAAAACGCTCAACTACAAAAATAACAGGGTATTTATTGAAGTGAGTGGTAAGCTAATAAGAGAGTGGGAGCATTGCTGCGCCTGTTCACTCCCTGTATTTATTGGAGAGATTCCTCGGATTATTTCCTTGCTTAAATCCGCTTATTAAATTTACAGTCGTAGTTTAAATTGTATAAATACAGTAATAACAATAAAAAAAAAGAACACAATGAAAAAGAATGAGTTCAATGGGATGTGGGCTGTGCAGGATGTGAACTGCAGGTCTGCTACTTTTATTAGACCACGATCATAATATGAACATTTAATGGAGGGGTCAAACTGGCGACTGGGATTATGTAGGATATGGTCTATTACTCTATCTATCTATCCAATATCTATGCATCTATCTATGTATCTATCCATCGATATGTATCTTTATATATATATATATATATATATATATATATATATATATATATATATATATATATATATATATATATATACATATACATTCTCATATGAACTATAAGGAATTGCACTACAAGTCTGTGACATCCAAGTTTGTTTATTATGTGGCTTGTGACTTATTCCCTTTGGCTTGTTATTTGTTTGTTTATATACTGCCCCCAAGTGACCAAATGCTGCTAAACCAGCTCTGACTCTTCTCTGGTCAAAAGCATTGTTATCTTCTGGCTCTGTGGAATGCTTATGTTGTTTAATATTCATTTTGTGCATTTTTAGAATTCAACTGTGTACTGTGCTTGAACTTTTAGATTATAGGTACATTTTAGAGTATACATTGTAGGAGGTTTTATTGTAGTGTGATAATAACATGCTCCCAAAAAAGTTCAAAACTATCAGCTAATGAATATGTAGATGCAATAAATAGAATGTTCTTATCTATGCAAGCAAATAATTCCAAGAGACATAAAATTATGTGTTACTATTTTTATTTATTTAAGAACCATGAACAGATCTCGAACCTCACACTGGATCTGGATCTTTCCTTGTAATCTGATATCAGACATTGACCCCTAGTCATATCAAAATCATAATATAAAGGACTACAGATTGTGTTTACCGTAATAATAATGTTTTGCCACTCTGTACCTCAAATTAGGAATCCAGATGAGAAATTATACTGGTCACATAGTAGACAAAAACTTTTTTTTTTTTTACATTTTGCATGTACTAGCAACAAGCAGATATTTTACCTGTAGAGTATGTGCCACGTGTTTGGCATACCATGAGCTATGAATTCGCTATCTATCTATCTATCTATCTATCTATCTATCTATCTATCTATCTATCTATCTATCTCTGTCTTTCTATCTATCTATAAAACAAACAAACAAACAATCTGGAGACAGCACACTAAAATAGTGTACAAAAGTTGATTCTTTATAAGTCCATTATGGTATGGCAATGTTTCAGTTTCAATATGTGAACCTTTTTCTATCTATATCAGTATCTATCTATCTATCTATCTATCTATCTATCTATCTATCTATCTATCTATCATCTATGTATTATCGATTTATCTAATCTGTTTATTCCAATCACAGATTTATTTGTCAGTCATTGTAGATCTGGGCTTGACAATTTGAAGTTTCTTAGGATACACAAAGAAATAACAGAAGAAATAATCGATGTAATACAGTGAATGAACTTGTACTAAATATTTTCTTGAGTCGTTTCCATTAACAGTTCTTTGTTGTAATCTGCAAAGATAAAAAAAAATCCGAATTCAGTGATTGGTTTAATTTTCAGCAGATCTTCATGTTTCAGTTCATGTAACATTTATCATATGTGGTAAAAAAAAAAAAAAAACGAAGTTTTTTTTTCATACTATAAGTTACAAAATTTAAATTTAAATTATTACGTATTTTAATGAATTGTATTTCCGCTACGTTTAATGCATACAGATAAAATACAATGCCTTGTATCAGGTATTCAACATTGATGTGTGACATTATTGTACACCGATCGTGTTTAGCATGTTCCTATTAATACAATTCAAGAAGAGGCGATTAATAAAAGGATAGATAGATAGATAGATAGATAGATAGATAGATAGATAGATAGTCTTGTCTTTTCGCACTATGGTATATTGGAATTTTCGTTGGAGCCTGTTTTATTGCAGCATTTGGAAAGTTTATGGGAAACACATGGCAGATACATATCATGACTGTTGGATCTAGGGAAGCCTTTATTCCTTGGCTACATTGTAAAAGTGAACTTCCTTATTCTTTACAATTATTTACTAGTTCCCCAGGCTGAACACACTGGGCGTTATAAAAAGTCAGTGTACATTTGCTAAAACTAGTCTGATTTATAATTTAACTCATTCCTCTCGTCTTTAATAGGACAATAGTCTATCACATTTTCTCCAGGCTATTTTTCACCATTGGAGCCCAAACGACACTTAAGAAAATTACATTAGAAGAGCAATTGGCTGATTAGATCAATGCATCATATTCCATACACAATATATTCTCTTCCTAATACCCATGTATTCCAGAAAATACACTGGACATTACTTGGCAGTTTACATATCCCAAGTTCTATTATCATATTGATAAGCAGGTAGTGATCTCGAACAATAGTCTGTAGCTTTAACTAGGTCATAAATAAGTAAATGCAATGAAGGCGGATAGGTTGTAAATTGCTCTTAGAAATTAAAAAGATGAAAACAAAGGTGCTTAGTGTTTATAACCCAAGTAGTATGTAATATCCAGTAAGATACAAATCAGCATTAATTACAATAACTTTTCTAGATAGTCTAAAATTTATCGTGCACAGAAAACTATACAATAAATACATTCTTTACGCATGTACCTTTGTGCATGTAATAGTAGGATAGATGCCTATAAAAAATAAATATGAAGGTAGATAAATGGATGCTACATAGAGATAGAGATATAAATAGATAGATAGATAGATAGATAGATAGAACACTAAACCCACACACATGTTTACCATCCAATGGGCTACACTAAATATAAACACAATTATATTCATTCATATGCATTGTTCTATTACTTATAACAAATAATCACATGCAGTCTTTCGCTCATTAATAATGTGACCAAATACATTGAGTTTAAAGTGCTGAAACCTTCAAGGAACTTGGGTCCTCGAAGTTATAAGTCCCCTTAAAGTCCCTGCCGCTGTTTCCTTTCTTTAATTGGAAAGGATATAGAAAACACGTGTGTAAAGGCAATTATTTTACATGTTATTTTCCACCAGTTAATCATTCTGATAATTAAAGAACTTATGGTACAAACGCAATCATTATTCAGTATTATGCTGGGGGAGAGGGTGGAGAAGTGAAAACACACACACTATATATATATATATATATATATATATATATATATATATATATATATATATATATATATATATATATAAAATCTTACCTGCATGTCCAGTATATTTGAGCATTTTGTGTATTGTAGTCGGTGATTGTATATAATTACTTTAAAGGGAGCATTAGGAAACACAGCCTTAAGTCAGAGGTGCAGAGAACTGGGGCTGCTCCATACACATCTGTTTCTTGACAATATGCTGACTGTACATAATAAATATATGGTGCATATTATACACCTCGAAGGCAATAACATGCAGAACCGGATTGGAAGCAATGTTCAAGTTTATAGTACGGAAAAAAAATATATAAATATCTAATTGAGCACAGTAGCAAAAGCACAGTAGGAGGAGAAGCTGAAATTCTCTTTTTTTTTTCAGGGGCATACAACTTTTTTTCCTTTCAATTTGCTGTAATGAAATAATGAAAATCACGGTTTCCCTTTGTTGCTGGAAGTTCCATGTGCTAGTAGCCAGTTTTCTACTCCCCATAAATCGAGCAGAGCTTTAAGCCTTGCCCTTTGCTTATAGATGTAATAAAACACTTAACTTTCTCTTGTGAGAGAAGGAAGCACCATTATTATAGACCAGAGCTGCTTCATCCAAAGCACCAAGTCCTTTCCCCTACCTAAAATAATCCCTGCACTTTCCTGCAAGTCTAACAATCAGAGGACAAAAAGGGGCTTCTATTCTGTGTAGAAAGAGAAATAAATATCTTTATAAATATCATAAGAGGTAGATGGAGACTGAGAGTCTGGGGGGGGTAGTCTGGCATTGCAGAGAAGACAAATCATACTGTACAATAAATAAAAGATAAGATGATGAGTGTACAATAAATGAAGACACAAAATATCATATGGTTTTATAGCCAAGTGACTCAACCTAAAAACTAATAGAAACATGTCAACAAGATACAATAACAATCACAATAAACCAACAAGAACAAAAAACACCATTAATGTATAATCTATCTATCTATCTATCTATCTATCTATCTATCTATCTATCTATTTATCTATCTATCCATTATCCGTATCCATATGTAAAAATATATGTATATATATATATATATTTATAAATATATATGTATATATATATATATATATATATATATATATATATATATATATATATATATATATACACAATTACAAACATATACAGACACACATATATGTATATGTGTGTGTGGTATATGTGTGTGTGTATATATGTACATGTATATATATATACATACACACACCTACAAGTATTATAACATACATTTTATATTCGCTACCATTAGCTTCCTTAAACAGCTGTTGTAGGTGAAGTCTGTTCTTCAGCTGTTTATTTCTTTACTGCTTTGTCCGACCACTAATATAGGTATTTTTTTTACCCAAACATGAGGCAGTAATATATAAAAGTACAAGAACTGTGTCCCCACGACAATTCATGTATATTTGATAGATCCAACCCACCCTTACAAAGAAGCAGATATTTTACAAACCTTATTTGTTGCATAGGGGAATCTATAGATCCCACACTCTGCTTGTATCATCTCAGCCTCAAATGGTCCTTTATTTGGGTAAAACTTTATTTTGTGTAGTTGCTGCACTCGGAGGACTGCTGGTGTTATACCAGGGCAATAAACGACCCCTGAATACGTCTGTTCCCATCTTTATGGCTTTACAGCCACCATTTCGCTTTGTTGGTCACAGGAAAAAGATCGTAAAATCCTTCAGCATCCGGGTTTCTCTTCAACCCTGAAAAAATATTGCTTTTTTTTGTAACTTTCACAAATAGTGGCCATTAGGAATAGCAGCTTCATGGCAGTATTCTAGCAACTGCACCGCGATGTCATTGTCCATGCAATGCAGCTGTAGTGGAATAAGCCCTAATATCATTATTAATAAATGGATAATTTATATAGTTATTCCATCTGGATAATGAGATGTTGTAATTTTAATAAACAAGGTGACTTTAACCGGGTGGAATAATAAACACATTACAGCACTGACCTGTTCTTTAGCTCTTAATTTTTGTCATCTCATTAGACTCTTTCAATTTACTAAAGTCCTAGATCCCAATTTCAAACTGTGTAATTATAAATCAGCCAAGCAAAGAATGAAATAGGGATCAAACACAACATATGTGGTGGTGGTGGTGGTGGAGAGTGGAAATGGGGGATGTATAACAATGAACATAATGTCAATGAAAACAATCATAAAAATAGTCGATATTTACCCTGAATTATAATAATATCATCTCAGACCTGGTAACTGGTAAGTTATGTAATGGTGTATATGTGCATCAAACAAAAAAAAAAAAATATATATATATATATAATAATAATAATAAAAAAATATATAAATAAATATATATATATATATATATATATGCGTATCGTGTGTGTATGCTTAGTATGTAGATATGTGTGTGTCTATATGTGTGTGTATATATATGTGTGTACATATATATACAATATATATGTGTGTGTCTATACATACACACTCACACTCAATATATGTACACACATATATAATATAAAGACACACATACACATATATGCACACATATCTAAATACTATACATACACATATATACACAAAAAAAGATATATATAGAGAGATATACGTACACAAAATCTCTATATCAATTCAGACACGTACGTAAACAAACACAACCTACTAGAAACACACACATGCGTACACACTCACACATATACACACTCACACACACACACACACACACACACACACACACACACACACACACACACACACACACACACACATATATATATATATATATATATATATATTCAATATAAACACCGCACGTAAACAACATATTTACATCGTGGAAATAAAGCTGTATGTGAATTCTTTTCTGCTACTTTGCATGTATAATCAGAAGCAGGAGCATTAAAATCTCCATGTATATTGTGATGTTCCTCCCATAGGAAGCGCCTGTGTCGTGTCTGCTAAGTTCTTAATGCTTGTGCATACATTAGATTCTATTAAGAACAAAGTGAATTTATATGTGGATAAAATGCAAATCAGATGCCAGCTCCTGAGAATCCTCCAGGTCTCAGAGCTCCGCGAGGATTTTTTTCCTTATTCTCTTTTATTTTTACTCCTCCCAATAACTAATTTGATCTTTGTGATTCCAAGACTTTACTTTGAATGTATATACTTCTAACTGGGGAATCAACACAAGCAAAACCAATTTTTTCCTCTCTTGACATGTCGCCTCCTATTGGCTGCAGGCAGGTCAGCTGACTTTGTCATTTTGTCTGTCCTGGAGTGGAGCCGTCCCTATAACAATCTAGTTCAGACTACAAACTGGAGACAGAAATAAATATTAAAGAAATCTTACAGGCAGGTAAAGGAGAAGATATGAATTCCTATTTCACCAACCCCTCTTTATCCTGCCATTTAGCCAGTGGCCAAGAAGTCCTCCCCAATGTGGCCCTTAATTCTACTGCCTATGACCCTGTTAGGCATTTCTCCACTTATGGAGCAGCCGTTGCTCAAAATAGGATCTACTCTTCTCCATTTTACACCCCGCAAGATAATGTTGTGTTCAGCTCCAGCCGAGGCCCCTATGAGTATGGATCTAATGCATTTTACCAGGACAAGGACATGCTCACTAGCTGCAGGCAGAACTCTATGGGACACAATACACAGACTTCTATTGCACAGGATTTTAACAGTGACCAAAACAGATCCAGTGTCCAGGAACAGAAAACCAGCATTCAGATCTACCCGTGGATGCAGCGCATGAACTCCCACAGTGGTAAGTTTTACAGCTTGCACATATAAATTACATAAACTCAACCATCTTTACGATCATCTCCCCAGCAGAACAGGCTCAGCTCCTTTTTTTATGGCCTCATAAAAGCCATAAACTAGTTCCTTTCACAGTTGCCGTTATAGGCCTTTTATTTGTTAAGTTGTTGCGAGCAAATATGGCTTGTTATGTGCTTTCTAATTAAAAGACACTGCAAAGATCTGCAATAAAGTTCAACGAGGTTTGCTTTCCTTGTGGAGGGGCAAGAGTTAATCCAAATACCTCTCCTTATATTAAGTGATAGATGGAAACACTTTTTATACACTTTTACTCACTGCAGGCTTTTAATACTGCAAGGGCTAATGTTAATATATGCATGTAGGTAAATGCATCTCTACCATCTAAGTACTAAATAGTGATAGTATTATAATATAAATACATATATGCTTCAGTTTCAGCATAATTAATAATCTAAAAAGTATAGTGAAATATACTACATTTTCTAATTAATAAATATTTAGATGGCAAATTGCAGTACTGAGAGCACATCAATATATATATATATATATATATATATATATATATATATATATATATATATATACATTTATATATTATTATTTATATATTGTAGCTGGGAGGATGTGAACTAGACTAGAACTAGCTTAAAAGTACATTTAAAAGTATACTTTAATTTTAATTGACGTATGTATATATATATATATTTATATATATATACATGTTTGTGTGTACATATATATATATATATATATATATATATATATATATATATATATATATATATATATATGGGATATAACTGTTTGTTGAGGGTGAGCAAGTAAATCTATCTACTATAATTTATCTAACTATCTATTATCTATCATTTATCTATCTATATATCTATCATTAATCTATCTATCACTTATCTACCTATTCTATCTATCTATCTATCTATCTATATATTATATGTCCTTAGATCTTATGTATTAGATATATTACAAGCTAAGCCTGTAGGTTGCAGGGTGCCAGTAGTACAGTTTAGGCTGCAGGAATTATTTGTGATTGTGGGGTTCACACTAATGATTCTCAGTATATCTTGTGTCTGATTCCCTAGGGGTGGGCTATGGCACGGATAGAAGGCGAGGTCGCCAGATCTACTCCCGTTATCAGACCCTGGAGCTGGAGAAAGAATTCCACTTTAATCGCTATCTGACCAGGCGCAGGAGGATTGAGATCGCTAATGCACTTTGCTTAACTGAGCGTCAGATCAAAATATGGTTCCAAAACAGGAGGATGAAGTGGAAAAAGGAGAGTAACCTGTCTTCTACCCTAACTGGGAGCAACGGGGCATCTGCTGACAGCCTGGCCGAGGGCAAGGAGGAAAAACGAGAGGACACAGAAGACCAACCCAAAGAGTGAATGGGGGGCTCCCACCAGCATCCCCCACTCACCCTCCACCCCCACCCAGCTGGCAAAATTCATATGGATGGGCTGCATTATGGAAACAAATATATAATTATATTAAATATATATCTACACATCTCTTTCTAGAGCCAAAAGTGGACTAGGAATCCAATGAAGGAGAAGGACAACTTGCAGTGTGCTAGCTCTGGCCAGCTTCTGTTATCCACCATTATGGCTTTGAGTCTCTGTGTTATGTTGTTTCTCCAACTTTGACTTAAAAATAAAAGACAGTATTTCAAAAAGTCCCACATTTCCTTGTACAAGAACCATTGCCTGCAAAACACAAGGAAGAACAAGACTTTGCCTGTGTGTGTTGTGTGTTGTGTGATGGGATGGACCCAGCACAGATCAAATGTGAAGAGCTCTTCCCAGATACTGTCCTATTGCCCCCTCTCTGTCCCTAGGAGCCACGTCCATATAACATTTCCCCATAGCCTGACTGTATTATTTGGATGATCCTCCATATTCCATACTGTGACAGTTCCCGTGTGAACTTTATTTCTCATTGTGCCCGTGGTGTCAGTATTTATATTTATGTCAGCACTGCAATGTTCAGTAGTAGCTCGTAAAATGAAGTTTCATAGCTGTAGAATAATGGTTACATTCTGTGTCACACCGACTATGTATAAAGATCACGTCCCATGGACAAACTGTTGAGTATTTAATAAAAATTGATATTATTTTTATGTGGTTCTATTTCTTTTATTTCTTTGGAAATGCCCAGCACTTTACTCGTGTGTGTGTGCACAACAGAGGCAGACTCCATTGTAAAAAAAAAAAAAAAAAAGTAATTCACACCGGTCACAAACCCCCTGTACTCTCTGTCACTGCCATTCAGGCGACATAACACAATAAAGCTATATTATTCTGCATTCAAGATAACTTCCTAAACACGTGTACTGTCTGGCTGCCTGCACCAAGCCAGCAAACAAGCAACTCACCACAAACTAAGCAATATTCTCTGCCTCCTTCCTTTTGTCAGTTTCCCTATATTATCCAAAATATAAGAGACATATATATATATATATATATATATATATATATATATATATATATATATATATATATATATATATAAATCTAGTTGCGAAAACAATGCACAACATAAGCTTAAAAACGCATAAAAACAAATTGCATATCAAAATGCAATGCAATATAAACAAAAATAAATACTGCACCAATCCGAAAGTAGAAAACAGATTTATATTTGTAATGTATAATGGCTTACAGGAAGAAAAAAAATACAGACACTATCTTCCCTGATTTACATATAAAATCTATATTATTATTGTCTGAATTAAGTCTTAGGCGTAATACTGAGCTTGAGAGAAGTAGTGATTACAGCTTTAATTAGCTATTATTTCATAAGGACAGGTACAGAAAAAAAAGATGGTTGAGTATATTCATTGATCATTTGGAAACAATGCGAAAAAAAATATGTAAATGTGATTAAAAATATATAGTAAACCGAAAAATGACTACAAGAAAGCTTGAAAGCTGAGGATTGCTCAACTCTCTCCTGCTATAATTAATTTAGGCTCTGCAACCATCAACCAGAAGTGTAATTGTGTTACAATTGCGCTGAACCCTTCACCTTAAGGAAATCCTATATAAGTTGTGGCGTATGTATGTATATATATATATATATATATATATATATATATATATATATATATATATATATATATATACATATATATATACATATATATGTGTGTGTTACACTACAACAGCTGAGGATTGTTGGTGAAAGATGCTGCTATATATTACCAAGGCCATTGGTATTTGCAGTTCTGATCTTCCATGCACACCAAAAATGCAGAGACCAGAACTTTCACTCCAGTGATCTAAGCCACAAACATTTATTGCACACGTATGTTTGGGAGATGCTTTCCTAGATAAGGAATTGCATTTCAACGTGCAGAGCAGAAAACAGAACTGAACAAAGCCTTCCACATGGCTGACATCTATTTACACTGTTTTGTCTTATCTGATGGGGGTTATGTCTGTAAATACATATCACAGGAATTAGTGGATATAAGGAAATAATATATCCCACTTCCAATCCTATAAAATGGAAGCCCCTTAAAAAAGCCCCTTTAAGGGCAGACTGCTGAATTTTTGTTCTGTCCCATTTTATAAAAAAAAGTGATTAAATAACATAATAGGTGCAATAAATTAATATGGTAATTAGCTAATTACATCTATAATCTCTCTCGATACAAGCCACATTCACTTCTTTAATGATAATGGTGAGAAAATACACATAATATACCATATATTTTTTTTTTATTATTGGGAACCCTAGGGAAAAGGTGCAGCCATTAAATTCCTTGTTCAATTGGTGGTCAACCACTATTGAAATAAATTATTCACGTCGGGATATAGTTATAAAAATACAAGTTATGCGAGTCACCCATTGACCTATCGCACCAATGGTGGTTCAGCCATGTTTAGTAGCAGGTGCTATACCACCCTACTGGCACCAGGTGACGCTGTGGCCTCATTGTCTTCTTTTCCTTCTTGGGGCCTTGAGTTTGTTCTGCCAACATATCAGATACGTTTCACAGGCTTCCATCAATAACCTCCTGGGGTCATCAAGCCAAATTTATGACTGGCCAACAGAGTCACGTGATTCTATTTAAACATCCCATATTTGGGCAGAGCACATAGAATAAAGAAAGAGGATTCCCCAGCTATAAATTCTGCACTTTAGAGAACAAAACCCCTGAACTTCAAAGGGCCACAAATCAAGGCTAATCAAAGGGTGCAAAAATAATAATACTAATAATAATCATCATCAGCTGCAGCTATGAGCTCATACGTAGCCAATTCATTCTATAAGCAAAGTCAAAATGTTCCTGCCTATTCCATGCAAAGTTATGGGAATTATGGATCTGTATCCGAGGTCCCTTCGTCCAGGTATTGCTACAGTGGGTTGGATCTGAGCATTACATTCCCATCTCCGGGTTCTTCAAACTCTCTAAACGGTCTGGACATGCCTTCAAACCCCACCACTAACTCTGACCGGCCTTCATGTACTGTCATGGGCTCAGCTGGGCACACTCTGGGCAGAGGAGAGCAGGGTGCACTAAGCCCTGGGATTTACAATCAAAAAGCCGGGAGCACTTCGTTGGAGGACAGATCTAAAGGGATCGAGAACATCAAAGCAGAGCCGATACAAACAACCCAACAAGGACAGCAACAACCCCAGCAGGGGCAGCAGCAGCAGCAGCAGCAGCCACCCCAAATATACCCCTGGATGACCAAACTGCATATGAGCCATGGTAAACTTTCACTTCTCGCTTTTGTTTCATAGGGTTTTGCATTGGTTTTTATAGGCCATGCGGGGCAAATAATAAAAAAAACCCGAGGTCGTAAATTTTACGACTTAGGCATCAATTGCTCGTAAAACTGTCCACTAAAAGGCTTACAGGCTATAGACGTTCAAATTTATGACAGCATAATTGGATCATAGGAACAAAACGTGGAGAAAAGACAATAATTTCATTTATAGGGGGGCAGAATATAAGGATTTTTTTCTTACTAAAAAAATTACTTTTCATATACGTTTATTTATTTAATATGGCTGTAACCTGTGGTCGCAGCGAAATATTCCATGTAGAGGGGCTTTATGCTTTAGGGATTGTTTGCTTTTTTAATTGCATGTTTCGCTTTTAAATTAGATAATACTGTAATAAGTAAAAGTGTTAAATATTTTGCATGTGAGGAATATAATTTATAGTGCTTTAATTCAGGGGATTAGTATCAGAATTTGGGAGATTTTATTTTTCTTTAATCAAGGATCCTTTTTTAATTATTCCTATTTTTTTAATGCTACCTTGTCCCCTTTAGAAACTGATGGCAAACGTTCCCGGACCAGCTATACTCGCTACCAAACCCTGGAACTTGAGAAAGAATTCCATTTTAACAGATACCTGACACGTCGCAGGCGCATTGAAATTGCCAACAATCTATGTTTAAACGAGAGGCAGATCAAGATCTGGTTCCAAAACCGAAGGATGAAGTGGAAGAAGGATTCTAAAGTCAAAAGCAAAGACTCACTTTAAGAAGGGAACCTTGAAGGAGCTTAGATGTTTAATCTTGCTTTTACTACATCTACTTTCAGAAACTTTTTAATTTTCTCTTCTTGTATGAGGGGAGGTGGAAGAGATCAAGGGAAGGTAAAATCTTGATGACTGCACCTAAGATCTCCCCTAATACACCCCACTCATGTATAGATAATGTATGGATCTGTATTTTGTCCATTAAGTGTATTATTTTGACCAATTTGAGTCTCAAGGTGGAGTAAAAAAAATTCTCTAGGCAGCTCGCTCCTTGCTTCGGTTTACAAGTCCAGGCTGTATTGTATAGACTTACAATCTGTCCAGGGTCAAGGAAAGTTCTTCAGAAAAAAAAAATGCTAATCAGGCTACTGGGCTGAAAGCGCAGGGAAAGTGTGGCTATATTATATTGTGCTTATTATAATAGGGGGGTTGCTGGCCAGTTAGATGGGGGAATTATCTAAGGGAAAAGAACACAAGGCTAAATAAAGTTTCAAGCTGAAACTTTACTATTTGTTATATAGAGTATTGTAGATACACACTAGAATGTGTGTACATCCTAACATTTCGTCCATGCACTTGTATAGTCTCCATTATGTCACCATCATACCAAGTGAACTTGTTCTTTTATGTCCCATTGATAGGTAGCATTTTTTTGTTTTTTTTTTCTATTGGGTCAGAATCGTCCACATCTTCTCCCACTCCCATACACTATGGTATAATTTGTTATACTGTATTTCTGTGCAGGATCCATTACCATGGAGGGGCATGATGGAGGGGACCATTGGACTTGTTTTTATTTTGTGTAATTTATTGTATTTTGTTGTTGTTTTTATGCTTTTGTTTCTTTTTTTTTTAGTAATTAATGCTGAAGTGTATAAAGCCACAATTTGTACGTCATCGTTTTAATATAATCCTTCCTAGTCAGTTCTACTCAATAATGTAAACTCATATATTTATTGCTTTCAATTTCATATGTGAGAAATCATGAATCCTATATTTTGTCATATTGAATAAACTGCAAGTAATATAACAGTTGAACTGAATGTCAACTTTATCTTTGCTTTCACATTCATTTCTACAGGAGTGAGAAATATGGTGACTTATTTTTGGTCAGAGATGTTCAATATAAAACATCCCATATGCCTTTAGATAATATGGGGTCTTCAATGATTAAACTTGAAATATAGAATAACATTTCCATTTTTATATGTGGTTGTTTCGCATACACACAGTCATACACACCTTATCTGAGTTGATGTAGCAGAGCTGAGTCTGTCATCTATGGACTTGGCATCAGATATGACTGCAGGTAAACTTACCAGTCATTATGGTGCAGAGATAAAGAAAAGAATACATGCTAAAGCCATCTCTCTTTAATCCAGCATCTATCTATCTATCTATCTATCTATCTATCTATCTATCTATCTATCTATCTATCTATCTATCTATCTATCTATCTATCATCGAAATACTGATATAAATACATATGCCAAATTATGTAATCTAATCACAAAAAGCTACATTTTTGGAGTGGCTGTAAAATAATTTTTGGAAGATAAAATGTAATTGGGAAATATATATATGAAAATGACATACCTGGGAATCACCTTTGATCCTGAAATTTGTATTCCAGAGTCCCAAGCCAATGTAATAACCTTTATTGTAAAACTAACCCAAAGAACTGAAGGAATACACCACTCTCACAGTCAAAATTTTTCTCTTGGTGTGTAAATTTCACTTCAAGACTTGGATTCCTGAGAAAATAATTCCATTGTGTTATCTGCAATCTGGCCTGAGATCTATTTACAGTAGGGGCAAATGCTTGGAATAAGTTAAGGGGATCATAAAACTTTATGGCACTTCCGTTACACGTTGCAGACAAAAGAACAGCTTCCTGACATTGGAGCCTTTGAAGATGAATCCTAGACCTGAAAACTTGTTGTTTTATCTTTTTAATCACAGATTGTTGAAAAAATCAGAGCTATTTGACGTTTTATGGCCGCTCTGTAATTGCCTTGTACTGTGCCTTGCTGGTTTTTGATGTTGTCAGGTATATAGATCATTTTGTCAATCAGGATTCTCTTAGATTTTCTATGTGTAACTGTCAGCTTCTTCAGTGGTCTCTGTCATGGTGGTGACATCATCTTTCTAATTTCGATTAACCTCTAATTTTCTCAAATAATATGGAAAAATTTAAAGTTTAGATTATTTATCCACATACTTATTTTTACTATTTTTCTTTTTTACTCTAATAAAAACACATTTGTCATACTAGCCAAATATGTAAACATAAATTATTCATATATAGCGGAATTTGTCTTTTAGCACAACTCACTTTCTGATCATTTTACATAGGACTGCTTATGTTTGCTCACAAACCAGTAGAAGCTCATATGTAATATAAATAACACATATTCTACACATATATAATCTATCTACTCATTTGTGGTCAGTGACACATTCATACTCAGGATTCACATTGAATATTATTGAATTAGGAAGTTTGACAGAATCCACTGACTGTACATGATATTACAAAATTAACTCCATTGACCCTCACTTCACATCATAAACCCCCCTATAATACAATGGATACAATCTAAGTTCAGACTAGCCTATAAAAAGCCCACATCTCTAATAATAGTGCACTAACTGTATAATACTCCCCCACACATTATCCCTAGCAGAACAGAGATCAGGTCCACTTACAGTGCAAGTAGCTGACATCACCGGACAGCTGCATCTGAATAATGCAGCAATTACTTCAGACTAAAATACTGAGTCATCTTGCAGATTAAAAAAGTAAAAATGTAGAAAAATTCTTGATAGGGGAAAAAAGGCCACTTACCTTTCCTGTAACAAGTGTGACCTCTATTTTAGCAAGGTTAGGTAGGCACACATTAATACAGATTTTAAGTCCATGACTGCATTTAGTTTAAGAGAGAACATTAGGGCAAATACTTCTGGCTACTATGTGAATTTAGTAGTTTAAAAGTTTTGAAAGGTTATTTATGTGGATGGCCATAAGGAAGGACCCTGAATGGTGCTCCTGTAGCACGTGATGTCATTAAAGTAAGTTTTATGGTTTGGGGGAGCTGACAAAGCTACAATGTATTTACATCATATATAATCTTAACTGTCCACCATCGCAGCTGCTGGGTCTCTTTAATGCTGGGACAGTGGGACAAGGCAGTTAGTGTGGATTACGTCGCCTCCTGAAAGCTCATCTGCCAAAAGGACCCCAGGCAAATCCAAATGGTTCTTGTCCCCCTTTCTTTTTTTACCATTGAGGAATTTCTAAGGTAACTTTTTATATTTAGAAGAATCACATTGTATGTCAGTTCATATAGTGGATACCTTATATATATATGATTTGTAATGTGTAGTGATTACGATTCAGGGTAATGGTTTGGGTTTAACACCTTCAATTTGGCTTCCTACACTAGCGTTATATTCCATAAAGTATATTTGGAAAGGACTTTATAGCAGTGGGGGAGGGTGAATTGAAAAGAGCAGCCCTAATAAATGTTGTATAGAGGATGGTAACAGATATAGGTGACCTGATGAGACTTTCAGCTGTGTGAAGAAGAAGGTAGCAGAAGTTTGTAGGCTTCAGGAAAGTTTGTGGTGCAGGAGATGTACATGCGCAATATCAAGGAAGGTTTATCAAGATGTCTGCAGATTTAACCCTACCTCGTACAGACTTGTACCTAACAGGTCCGACAAAGGTGAGGGACCCTAATTGGGACTAATGCAAAGCTGAAACATAGGACAAATAAAGTTCCTAATAACAGATACAAGCAGTGATCGGGCAAACCACTTGCAGCCACATATATATATTAGTATTGAAATCCTGTCTCAAGCACTTTAGTCTTATCTAGTCATGGATCCTTACCATATGTTTCAGTTACTCAAACGCTCCTTATCCCCAAAGTCATTAGTAAAGAGTCCTCCAGGTGAGCTCTGAGTGTGTGCTGAGTTCAACAAACGGGTTTTCCTTTTTGAGACTTCTGTTGTAAATACTTTAGATATTTTCAGCATGGTTTCAGGCCAAATGTACATCAAAGGGTATATTGTACAGACAAAGAGCCCCCAGATGTGGTACAGAAAGAATGAGAAAGATAGGGATGAGCAGATATAGACAAGCAGATAGATAGACAGATAAATAGAAAGATATATAGATAGACAAGCAGATAGAAAGAAAGGAACCGATAGAAAGAAAGTAAGAAATAGATGGATAGACAAGTAGATAGATATATAGATAAAGTTAGGCTAATTGATAACAATAGGTGAATTCTAAATTGTATGGGAATATAGAGAGAATAAATAAATAAATAAATAGATGATATATAAATAAAGATAAAGGTAAAGGTGATAGATATATAGATGAGATAGACTGATATGTACATAGACAGATAGACATAAAGACATATAAGATAAAAATATGGATGATAGACAGATAAATATGTGGCTGAGATAGACAGATATGAAGACTCATAAGATATAAAAATAGATGTTAGACAGAAAGAAAGATAGAACAGATAGACTATGCTAATTGATAGATTTGGATAGGTGGATCAATAGATTAAATATTGCTAAAATATGAATTATGCATTGTTGAATTGATAAATTAATAATATATAAATAAAGAGTGAAATATATATTAAAACACATGTAAAGATAGATTTTAGGAAGATAGATGAATAGACAGATGGATAGATAGAGAAGAGATAGATCTGATAGATGATTGATAGATTGAATGAAAGATAGATGCAGTAGATATATAGAAATATAGATAGATATATGCAGTAGATAGATAGATAGAAATATAGATAGATATATGCAGTAGATAGATGGTCAGATAGATAAATGATAGATAGATAGATAGATAGATAGATAGATAGATAGATAGATAGATAGATAGATAGATAGATAGATAGATAGATAGAACTGATTGGGTAAACTGATTTAGGTTCATTTATAAGTTTGGGTACATGGATTAATAGATGATAAAAAGATACAAAGATTTTTGGATAAACAGATAATCCATTTCTGAGGAGTGGCACACACCTATACAGCGCAAAGGACGGGCAGACTGATCTTGGATTTGCTTTTTCTTTGTTTATGGGACTTCACCCACAGAGAAGTCTGCAGGTATGTTAAGGTGCCAGGAAAAGGCAGACTATAAAAAAGTCAGTAAGTTGTAATGAATTTCTGTTTCTATTGTTTGCAGATCATGCTTACTTCTGTTTTACTTCTTATGTTTCTGCTAGGTAGGCTATAGATGGAACTACCATCAGGGACAAATAGCGCAAGAGCAGTGAAAATGCCACACTGAGTTTAATTAATTGGAATCATTTTACAAGGATTGATGTCACATTGCAGAAACAGTCATTATCCCAATTTATTCATTGCGAGACAAGAAAAATAAACTGTGCACAAAACCTAGACATGGAATTGTGAGCAGGAAGCTGTAATATTTTATTTCAAATGTTGTTTCACTAGAATGACATTGTATGAAAATCAGGATTGATTGTTCCAAATCAAAAATGTAAAAATCTCAAGTAAAAAAAAAAAGACAAAAAAACAACAACAACAACGCAGAAGTAATAACATATCAACAAACAAGTAAATAATATAAAATACATTATAAAAATCAATAGTAAAAAATAAATATATAATATAAAACTTTGCACAATAAAGTGATCAAGGGACTCTGAAGGAGATATTTTGTTGCCATATTTTGTTAATAATTGGGATATTTTATTCATAGCCTGTGTATTAGGGGTGCCCTGCTCTGTAGGAGGTGATGAGTGCAGCAGGAAGGTGGTGGATTCCTATCTCAGTCACTCAAGTTCAACTTTGCATGTGTAGGAGTGGTTGGCACAAGTGCAAGGATGAAATCTCACTGAAGAATCAAGGGGGCTGGGACTTGACTGAGAACCTGGCAGTGTGGCACGATTGGTATATAGTTATGTACATAGAAGTATTTAGCTTAAAGTACATGTAAAAACGTGTAGTAGAGTGACACCTATGGCAAAAGATCATTTTATAGACTTACAATCTATAATCTGAGTCATGCAAACAGTGTGATGGAAACCTGCACAATGTGTACACAACAAGTAATAAGGACCTATTACACCATGATATAAAACACTGGACTTCTGAAGAAACTGTATTTTCCCAACCTGATTGCATTGGGTGTCTTATGGTGTTGATTTTGATAATACCAATTATAAAGTAATCTATCATGAAACACAGTGCAATACAACTATAAGTACAGGGCGGTACAGCTATAAGTGCAGGACTTTATAACTATATAATCAGTACAGGGCAATATAACTGTATTATAAGTATAGTATGTTACAGCTATAAGTGCAGGGCTCTATAACTATCAGTACAGGGCAATACAACTGTATAATAAGTACAGGGCGGTACAGCTATAAGTGCAGGACTTTATATCTATATAATCAGTATAGGGAAATACAACTGTATGATAAGTATAGTATGTTACAGTTATTAGTACAGGACTCTATAACTATATAATCAGTACAGGGCAATACAACTGTATAATAAGGATAGTATGTTACAGCTACAAGTACAGGACTTTATAACTATATAATAAGTACAGGGCAATACAACTGTATTGTAAGTATAGTATGTTACAGCTATAAGGGCAGGACTCTATAACTATCAGTACAGGGCAATACAACTGTATTATTAGTACAGGGCTGTACAGTGATAAGTACAGGACTTTATAGCTATATAATCAGTACAGGGCAATACAACTGTATTATAAGTACAGGGTGTTACAGCTATGAGTACAGGACTTTATAACTATAGAATCAGTACAGGGCAATACAACTGTATAATAAGTACAGGGCTGTGCAGTGATAAGTGCAGGACTGTACAACTATATAATAAGCACAGGTTAGTACAACTGCATTGTAAGGACAGTATAGTACAACTATATTATAACTACATGGTAATACAACTGTACTATAAATATGAGGCTGACAAAAGAAAAAGGAACATGTCACTAGGTTTTTTTCTACCCCATCTGATCGCAGCATGATATAGGGGCAGAAAGCCTGTTTCCAGCTAAGTGTCATTTATTGGGCCGCATGTTGCATTTTTTTTTATAAAACAACAGTTTTATCTACTGCAGATCTATTAGTTTCCTGAATGCTGAGCTCTGTATAACCCCGCCCACGCTAATGATTGGTAGCTTTCTGTGTACACTGTGCATAAGCAAAAAGCGGCCAATCAGTGGTGTGGGCGGGGTTATACAGAGATCATGAATATGGAGGACTACCTAGCAGCAGGTTTACTAGTCCACTAGTGATAATCCATTGCTGATAAAGTTGTCATTTTTATGAAACTACAGTAAGTGATACACCGCTGGAAACAATCTTTCTCTGAAATTAGAAGTAAAAAACCTGGTGACAGATTCTCTTTAAGTACCGGGCAATACAATTATATTACAAGTACAGGGCAGTACAAATATGTAATCAATGCAGAGCAGTTCAGCTATATTATAAGTACAGGGCAGTACAACTATATAATCAATACAGGGCAGTACAGCTATATTACAAGTACAGGGCAGTACAACTATATAATAAATACAGGGTAGTACAGCTATATTATGAGTATAAGGCAGCACAACTACATTATAAGTAAAAGGCAGTACAACTTTATTATAAGACATGCTATACTACCTGTATTTGTTTATAGTTGCTTATAAAATATGTCAGGAATGTCCCAATAACTTTCTCTATGCTCGCACACATCTTGCTTGCTTAGTACATGATGTATTGAATCAATCCAAGATCTCCTGGTAGCACTGTAGTCCAGTATTGACACATTTGTGAACATTTTACTTAATATGTCCTATACACACACCTATACCATCAATTCATATAATTTAAGCCAAAAAGCGTATTGATAAACACATACCTAAAGAGATGATGCTTTTATTTTAAGGCTAAAAACATCTTTATTGATATTGAATATTAAAAATCTAAACATACGCAAAGAGGTATATATAACTATAGATAAAAAGGGGACAATACAGATAAGGAAACGGGTGGGTATACCTGGAAAATAATACAGTAAAATACAGATAGATAATATTCAGATATATGTTGCAAGTAAACTAATAGTAGGAATAATACTATAAACAGGGATCAATATAAAAAACAAATATAGATATAACATATATAGAAATGTAATTCCACATATATACAGACATAGCCTGAGAAATATGGCACTAAAATAATAAACGTCTATATCACAGTGACAGACCATGCAACCTATTCATCAATGTATTAGGTCATCTAGTATTAATATCCAATATAATCAAGATAATAATAGAGCAACATTACCTGCAGCGTATATATCCAGGAACCAACCACACTTGACGTGCGTTTCGCAATGAAATGCTTCACCCAGGGGTCAATATGTTCTATATACACAATGAATTGTAGGCTGCCCAATCTTACATAACCTTGGTACCCATCAGGGGCAGACATACCATTGGTGCAATCTGTGTTGCCGCTCAGGGGCCCATGAGGTAAGAGGCCACTTCCACCTCCAAAGTAGCAAAAAGCTTCTGTCACACACGCATTGGACTGCAAAGGGCCCATATACTGTTCTTGCACAGGGGCCCTCTTCTGTCTGTATCCACCATTGATACCCATATACCTATAACCAAACTTTATTCAACCTCCTTCAGCAAAAATTGAGTTCAGGATATGAAAAGATTATTATTTTGATCTCCACTTTGTGCCTTTTCCTTTCTTTTTAATTTCATTGAGATCTGGCTTTACATTTTCTTTTCTCTGTTTGTATTCATCTTCAATGGTGAAAAATAACTGCACCTCTTTGTGGAGTTGGGCTATAACAAGATGTACAAAGACGAGTGCTTTGCCCTTTTTTAAATCCACTGGATCAAGATCTGTCAATGCTAACAGTTCAAATCCCGCTTTCACATTTTATGTAATATGGTGATCCTTTTTATGATCATCTAACAATTGTTCACCTCCTTTTTATATATTAGTTCTTCTCCCAGATTGAGTCACTTGACTTCACAGGATTGTCCTTATGCACGCTGTTCTTACATGGACACACCGATTTCACTATCTCCCATAGTCGATTCTCCCAGTTTTTGTTCACACCTCTTTCCATTTATAAAAATATTGTTTCTTTCCCTTTTTTAATTCTCCTTTAACACACCCATTTTATAACCTCTATATTCTAATATTCTTTTACCACTTTTTTTTTTTTCTCAAATATTTGGCAATGCTTTCCCTTCCAAAAATGTTTCTTTTTCTCTTCCTCCTTGCTTTATTGAATACAACCAATGAACCATGAAAACTGTCTGGACACATCTCCAGGGGGTAGGTTTATGCCACTTGGCTCCATTTTTTGGATTATTTAACCCCGAACATCTCTGTTTGTGCCCTCATTGTGTTTTTTTTATTCCTGATGGAGTTTTTTTCAAATCTGAAAAGCATAGATTAATAAAACTGCTCTTTGTTCAACACCATCATCTCCATTGGATGACCTCTTGACCAGAAGCTCAGCAGATTTATCCGTATATCTCTTTCTACTATTGCAATGTGAACAGATCACATATTATAATCAGTAGAGGACAGGTTGGATCCATGTCGATAGTTGTAGCCCAGGGCATAGATACCAAGTGCATCAGAGTGCACAGCTGTTTTGGGGCCGATTGAGAAGCAGAATTCAACTCAACAGAAGGAGGCAAGTATCCAAGTACAGCAGGGATTGTCAAACCAGAGAGGTTGTCAAAATTAGGCCTATTTACGTTGGAAAAGAGAAGGCTTAGGGGAGACCTCATAAACATGTATAAATACATCAGGGGGCAGTACAGAGATCTCTCCCATGACCTGTTTATACCAAGGATGGTGACAAAGACGAGGGGGCACACTATGCGTCTGGAGGAAAGGAGGTTCCTGCACCAGCATAGAAGGGGATTTTTTACGGTCAGAGCCGTGAGACTCTGGAACTCTCTGGGAGAGGAAGTGGTGATGTCCAACTCACTTAATGAGTTCAAGAGAGGCCTGGACGCCTTTCTTGAGAACAATAAAATTACATCTTATGCTTAGTTAATTAATCCAGGGATTTAATCTGACTGCCAGATTGGTGTCGGGAAGTGAATTTTTCCTCAATGATGTAAATTGGCCTATACCGCATGGTTTTTTGTTGCCTTCCCCTGGATCAACGCTGCGGAATAGCTGCAGTGCACAAGAGATAGGCTGAACTGGATGGACGCTTGTCTTTTTTCGGCCTTATAAACTATGTAAACTATGTAAGGGATGTACATAGAAAATCTCAAAACAGGGATCATGCCAGAGACCAGAGATACTGCTGGGCAATGCCAACCAAGGCAGTTTTGTGTTTGTTCCTCCAATTTCCTTTCAGTTTCCCTTGTGCAAGGTGTTACCAACCTAGCATGCTCAAATTGTGGAGAAGATATTCATTCCTTCTCCAGACATAATAGAAAAGGTGATGGTACCAAATTTGACATCAGTACACCTGGGTTACATATGACCTGTTATGTTTACAAATATGGCAACCTTTACAAATCGAGGAGTAGATTCAGATAGAGGGGCATGGGCTACATGGCAAAGTCTGTCACCAGCATTTCCTGTGGCAGCGCTACTACTTCAGAGCCGCTGGCACATGTTGGCAACTTGGGCAGCGTTTTTTTGTGTGTCTCACCTAGGAGTTATTGATGGAGCGTTCCATTGTGTTGCATCACATTGTTTCTCGCCTGTTTGCAAACACATGTGATACATAGTTCTTCACAACATGATGTCAGTTTTTGCTCTAAAACAACTCAGAAAATATACAGGAGTTTTGAAAAATAAATATATTTTAAAACACTGCACTACTACACTCCAACTGTTGAAGTCAAGGCAGAATCGGTTGTTGGTACCCACCTGTTACCCAACGCCCAGGTCATGTTCGGCATACAACTATCTCCTTATATGTAGGTCCTGATAGACTGAACTTCAGCAAAGTTAATGTTATACATGTACAGAACTGTGCAAATATTTTAGGATGGTGTGAAAATAATGCTGCAAAGAAAGAATGCTTACAAGAATAGAAGTGTTAATAGTTTATTTTTATCAATTAGCAAAATGCAAAGTGAAAGAACAGATGAGAAATCTAAATCAATATTTGTTGTGATCGGCCTTGGCCTTCAAAACATCATCAAAGCATACATTTACCAGTTACACTTGCACACAGTTTTTGAAGGAACATGGCAGGGAAGATGTTGCAAACATCTAGGAGAACTAACCACAGATCTTCTATGTATGTTAACTTGCACAAATCTTTCTGTTTCTTCATGTAATCCCAGACAGACTCGATGATGTAGGGATTAGGGCTCTGTGGGGTAATATAATTTCTGGAACTTCTTGTTCTTCTTTACATTGAAGAGAGTTCTTACTGACATAAGCTGTATGTTTGGGGTCATTGCCATGCTGCAGAATTAATTTGGAACCAAGCAGACGCCTCCCTCATGGTATTATGAGATGGATAAGTATCTGCCTGTATTTCTCAGCACCAAGGACACCAATAACCCTGACCAAATCCCCAACTCAATTTGCTGAAATGCAGCCCCAAACTTGCAAGCGACCTCCACTTTGCTTCACTGTTACCTGCAGACACTCACTATTGTAGCACTTGTCTATCATTTTGGAAAACTGTCTTTTGTTACAGCCAAATATTTAAAATTTTGACTCATCAGTCGAGAGCACCGGCTGCCATTTTACTGCACCCCAGTTCCTATGTTTTTGAGCAAAGTTCAGTTACTTGGCATTGTTGAAGGTATGGTGTTTTGGCAACAATTTTCCATGAAAACTGCTTCTGGCCAGACTTCTACAAACAGTAAATGGGTGTAGCTGGGTCCCACTGGTGGCTGCCAGTTTTGAGCTGATGACACTACTGGACATCTTCCAATTCCAAAGGGAGGTAAGCTTGATGTGTCTTTAATCTGCTGCTAATTTTTCTTAGACAACCACTTCGTCTATGGTCCTCCAAGTTGTCCAGTTCTTGGTGCTTTTTCAAAAAACCTTGATCAGCACATCTTGAAGCCTCAGTTTGCTTTGAGATCTTTGCCTGGTAAAGATGATGCAGTCTAACTATTGTATGTCTTGTTACTTTACTCAGTCTTGTCATGGTGTATGTGTGACACCCCAGGGGTCTGGTTGTCACAGTGATAGAGATATTACGTCTGAGAGCAGGTGGGAGGTCCTTTGGTCAGGGATCCTGTGCATGCCACACCTCCTGCCCAGCCTTGGGAGGGGAAGAACTTCCCCTGTATAAACCCGGGGCTGAGGCAGGGTTAGGGAGTCCAGGAAGAGTAGAGACAAGAGCAGCATAGGAAGCAGCAGAGTCACAAGGAGTCAGGGGCTGGCAGCTAAAGAGCTCGCTCTGACTAAGAAGATTCTTTACCGGACCCGGAGTCCGAGGCTGTGGGGACTAACTTCTACCCAGCAGCAGAATCCGTAAGGCAGGGGATTTCAGGTCCCCTGGCCCAGAAGCCCGAAGGCCCGGTCACACGCGTGGGACCAGCACCGCCATCGTGGAGCGGAAGCCATTAGAAGGCCCCGAGTCACCGGCCATACGGGTGAGCACCACACGGTACACTCAGGGACGTGGGCTACTTACATCAGCTTCTAGCAAGGTAGCCAGAAGAGTACAGTCAGCTTGGGAGGCCTACAACTACGCCTGGCCAGGGGAGATCCCATCTGCTCAAGGACTGACCAGGCCCCGTTCGCTAGCAAGTACTCCGGGAGGGTCTATCGTTGTTACCAGTAAAGACCCTGAACGCTACCATACCGTCTCTGAGTGGTTCCTGCTACCCCCATCATCCACGTCGGCTGCCCTGAGGCCATACCCCTCCCGTTGGGGGTTATACTATCACGCTGCACCATCCTTCCACCGGCCTCAGCGGTCTGCCCTGCAGCAGCAGCCCCCTGGCTGCATTCAACGGGTGGCGTAGTCATCAACCATTTTCTACCGCTAACAGACTGCCGTCCAGTTTGACTCCCTGGGCACGGACCGGGTCACCGCCACGAGACTACAACCCTAAACAGATCCGGCTCCGGGTAAGCTCCCGCGTGCGCAACGCAGCGCGACACAGGCCCAGGGGCGCGTCAACTTTGGCGTAGTCGGCAGGATCACGTGCCCGCAACCACCGGGTACTGCGTGCCTGAAAAGCAAAGACTGTTCAAACTTACCAGTGGTGAAGATTCCCGCCATCGGTGAAGATTCCCGCCATCCGGCGCCATCTTCAGCCTTCTTCCCGCCATCGGTGAAGTTTCCCGCCATCCGGCGCCATCTTCAGCCTTCTTCCCGCCATCCGTGGAGTTTTCCCGCCATTGGACGCCATCTTGAGGACGCCGCGCGGGAAGAAGAGGGGCGTGGACTCCGAAAGCGCGCGAGAACTGAAGCCCCGCCTCACGTCCGGACGTTGCGTAAGGTCCTGGAAGGAGCCCAGCAGACGCCGACGTCACAGGAGCGCGACGGAAGGTCCTCAACCCTGACGATCCACTGCGGAGCCGCGGCCTACGGAACAGGATCATCGCAAGGTAGGCCACGGTCCACTAGGGGGGAGGAAGATGTCGGATACGGAGGAGAGCTCCACTGCCTCAACCCCCGCCAGCGCTACCGCTGTTGCAGTTATGCCCTTCACCATGCCCTATATCCCGGGAGCAGCTTGGCTACCCCAGTACTCAGGGGAGTCACATACCCTGCATGACTTTAGAGAAAAGCTGGATAGCCTC
This sequence comes from Phyllobates terribilis, assembly GCF_046119375.1. Classification (NCBI taxonomy): domain Eukaryota; kingdom Metazoa; phylum Chordata; class Amphibia; order Anura; family Dendrobatidae; genus Phyllobates; species Phyllobates terribilis. The sequence goes on from NW_027362762.1 coordinate 150,699,269, forward strand.
TTCCAGGTGTACCCCCTCACAGAAGAGCAAAAAGTGAGCATCCTGGTGGCCCAACTAACTGGGGCAGCCAAAAGGGAAGTAAAATCCTGGCCACCTGGGAGGAAGACTGTCGCAGGGATACTAACCCGGCTGAAGGACACCTTTGATACCCGCACCTCAGCCGAGATTAAACTTAGATTCTACGGGTGCAAGCAGCGAGCGCATGAGAGTATAAGGGACTATGCACTCAACCTACAAGAGGCCCTGAGGGCCATTAAGCAGACCGACCCTAATGGAGTGGGAAACGAGGACAGGCTGTTGACCGAACAATTTATAGAGGGTTTATATTGCAATGCCCACCGCACCCAGTTGCGGGCAATGGCCTTACAGGACCCTCATCTAGAATTTGCACAGTTCAAGGACAGAGCCATCCGGGTGCTCCGAGAACCGGCACCAGGTGGCGTTGTGACCCACAGACGCCCCACTACCACTTACTACCAGGAGGCGGCGCCCTTGTCAGCAGGGCCTGTGGGAGCTGATGCGCAGGCTTTGGACAATGACCCGGCTCCAGACCTACACCATCAGGTCCAAGAGCTAGCTAAAAGCGTTGCTGCGCTAACCCGAACTGTGCAGTCTTTACAGGTTTCCACTCCAGGGAAGATCCAGCTGGCATCCGGACCGGAGGACATCCCGTGGCGTCGACCAAGGAGGACCCCACCGGCCAGAGGAAGACCCAGTGACCGATACAGCGAGGACGGACGACCCATCTGCCGCCGCTGCAATCAACCCGGACATATGGAAAGGTACTGTTCTTTAAACGGGCACAACCTGGGGTAGAGGGCCAACCCCCAGGAAAAAGATCACCAGGCCCATCGAACTGGCGCGACAGATATGTGGGAGGACGTCCAGTCTTGCCTGTGGTACTGGATGGCATTCCCATGAGTGCCCTACTGGACACCGGGTCACAGGTCACCACCATCCCGTACGTGCTCTTCAAGCAGTACTGGAATGACTCGGATATTACCCGCTACCCTGACGACGACTTGAGTATCATCGCCAGCAATGGTCAGCCCGTGCCACAGATCGGATTTAAAGAGGTGACCATCAAAATTGGTAGAGTCGAACTGGCCGCACAGGGACTGATCATTGTAGATATTGACAAACATGAGAGTCACCCAAAAATAACTCTAGGAACTAATGTAATTGAAAATTGTCTTGCAGAGGTGATTTTCCTTTTACAGCAGGTTGCCAAGAATGCCAGCTCCGGCGAGCAGCGGGTGCTCCAGAAAGAGATCCGGGCACTGATGCAACGGCAACAAGTGGAACTCTCCGGCGGTGAGATTGGTAGCGTAAGAATGTGTGACCCTTTTCCTATTGCCATGCCCCCAAAAAGTGAAATGATGATTTGGTGCCGGGCAGCTATTGGTCTGAGAGGTAGAGATTACCAGGCAATGGTAGAACCAGTTTACTCAGACAGTAGGCCCACCATTTTGACAGCACGGGGGGTGGTCAATGTACGCCATGGGAGGGTGCCCGTTCGCATAATAAATATCGGGGAGAGGGAAGTGTACCTGCCCCGGTATGCCACGCTAGCCAAATTATATACCACTAATCAAAATTCTATACAATCTGTGGAACCCTTGCCTCCATCTCACCCGGAGGAAGGTAACGGCTCTAAGAAAGACATGGAGGACTGGTGTCAGCAACTACATCTGGGTACTGACTCCACTCCCTCACACCAGAAACAAGGAGTCTATCGGGTGGTTCAAGAGTATGAGAGAGTGTTTAGTAAACACCCGTTAGACTTCGGGCGAGTCAAGGGGGTAGAACACCGCATCCCCACGGGAGATCATCCTCCCATAAAAGAGAGGTATCGACCCGTACCCCCTGCACATTACCAACACGCCAAGGGGATGCTTAGAGACATGAAGGAGGCTGGGGTAATCCGGGATAGCTGTAGCCCCTGGGCAGCCCCACTAGTTTTAGTCAAAAAGAAAGACAACACCATGAGGATGTGTGTAGATTACCGGAAAATCAACCGTATCACACACAAGGATGCGTACCCCTTACCAAGGATAGAGGAGTCATTGGCTGCTTTAAGATCTGCTAACTTCTTCTCTACCTTGGATCTCACTAGCGGGTACTGGCAGGTTCCTGTAGCAGAGGCGGACCGGGAGAAGACCGCATTCACCACCCCGATGGGACTTAGCGAGTTCACCTGCATGCCGTTCGGACTCTGCAACGCCCCAGGAACCTTCCAACGATTAATGGAGTGCTGTCTGGGCCACAGAAACTTCGAGACGGTCCTGTTGTACCTGGACGATGTCATCGTATACTCCAAAACTTATGAGGACCACCTGAAACACCTGGCGGAGGTGTTCGAAGCTCTGGCGAGTTACGGCCTAAAGGTGAAACCCTCCAAGTGTCACCTCCTGAAACCAAAGGTGCAATACCTGGGACACGTGGTGAGCGCTGACGGAGTGGCTCCCGACCCCGATAAGATCACCGCAATTAAGGGATGGCCAAGCCCCTCCAGCGTAAAAGAAGTGCGGCAGTTCCTAGGGTTGGTAGGCTACTACCGAAGGTTTATTCCCGGTTTCACCAAAAAGGCAGCACCTATGCAGGACCTCCTGATAGGCCAGTCCCGGAAGGCCAAGAACCAGAAGCCGCCCTTCAAATGGGAAAAGCTAGAAGAAGAGTCCTTCCGCCAGCTGAAGATGGCCCTCACGGGGGATGAAATCTTGGCGTACCCGGACTATAGCCAGCCCTTCATCCTCTACACCGACGCCAGTAACATCGGGCTAGGAGCCGTACTGTCCCAGATTCAGCAGGGGAGAGAACGAGTAATCTCCTATGCCAGCCGAAAACTGCGACCCACCGAAAGGAACCCCGAAAATTACAGCTCATTTAAGCTAGAGTTCCTGGCCGTGGTATGGGCAGTCACCGAGCGCTTTAGGCATTACCTCGCTTCTTCCCGGTTCACCGTATACACGGATAACAACCCGCTGACACACCTGGACACGGCAAGACTCGGTGCCCTGGAGCAGAGGTGGATGGCCCGTCTGTCCAACTACGAGTTCACAATTAAATACCGGGCAGGGCGCTCCAATACCAACGCGGATGCCCTGTCCAGGATGCCCAACCTGCCGGACGGAGGAGAAGATCCGGAGGGACTGGAAGAAGTTGAACTCCCTGCGTTCCACCGTCATGGGACTATCCAGTATTCCCACCGGGTAAGGAGTAAGCAGGCTGCTACGTTGAACCCCTTACCTCACTACAACTGGGCGGAAACGCAAGACAGCGACCCTGCCGTCCGACTGGTGAAGGAGATGCTGACTCGCCCCCGGAGGCTAGCCTGGAATCAGACGCTCCAGAGGAAGCCAAACAACTATGGGCAGAGAAGAGTCGACTGTTCCTTTACAAGGGGAAGTTGTGCCGCAGAATGGTTAACTCCAGGACGCATGAACTACTCTGGCAAGTAGTGGTGCCACGAAGAGACGCAGCCATGGTGATGGAGGCATACCACGACGGAGCTGGACACTTCGGGTGGAAAAAGCTGGAGTTCCTGCTGCGCGAGCGGTTCCACTGGGTAGGCATGAGGGGAACCATCGAGAAGTGGTGCAGAGACTGTGGCCCGTGCAATCTGAGAAGGAAGGACCGGGCCAGCCAGAAGACTCCCCTGCAGTCCATCGTCACCCGGCAACCGTTGGAACTGGTAGCCTTGGATCATGTAAAACTGACCCCCAGCAGAAGTGGCTACGTCTACGCGTTAACCATCGTGGATCATTACTCCCGGTTTCTGGTTGTCGTCCCCGTCAAGGACTTAACGGCTCGAACAGCAGCTAGAGCCTTCCAGCAGCACTTTTGCCGTCCACACGGGTACCCGGACCAAGTGCTGACGGACCAGGGACCTGCCTTTGAAGCGGAGGTCTTCCAGGAATTCTGCAATCTGTATGGCTGCCGGAAGATAAGGACGACACCCTACCATCCGCAAACTAATGGACTTTGTGAGAAAATGAACCAGGTGGTAATGGATCTTCTAAAAACGTTGCCCCTGGAAGAACGCAGTCTGTGGCCTGAGAAGTTGCCCGATCTGGTGGACCTATACAACCACATCCCGGTAGGTTCCACCAACTGTACCCCGGCTTACCTAATGAGGGCAAGACCTGGTAAGTTACCTGTTGACCTGGAAATGGGAGTCCTGACGCCCGAGGACACTTCACCAGAAACGGACTGGGACACAGAGAGGCAGCAGCAGTACCGGAAAGTACAGGAGAGCGTGGAGCGAAGTCTCTGTCAGGCTAGGGAAAGACAAGAGAAGACTTACAACCAGTATGCTCCCGCTGTTCCCCTGGTACCCGGAGAGCAGGTCTTGAAGAGGAAGAGACGGCTCCACAAGTTGGACGACCAGTGGGAGAAGGACCCGTACACCGTACTGCCCTCAAGCCACGAGAACCCGAAGGTCTGTACCATCAGTAAAGACGGAGGGGAAACCACAGCCATTGTATCCCGGGACCACCTGAAGAAGTGCCCCGAACAACTGAGGAACCCTGAGGAGGAACAGGAAGACCATCGACCCGTGGAAGAAAGGGAAGATATGGTTAGTACCGTGCTCGGGGACTTCCCTCGGTCTTGGACTCAAGTCAATGGTGCAGTTGTGGTACCCGTACTCACCTTCCTCCAACCATCATCCCAAGAACCTACGGAGCAACGGGTAGAGCTGGAAGAGCAGCCGGTCCAGGAGGCAGAAGACTCCACCCAAGCGGAACAGGAGAATCCACCCTCTGCTTATAGTGAGCCTGCCGTACCCCTAGTGAGACAAAGAGCCGGTAGACAGCTGCCCAGTTTACCCTTGACAGCTCCTGCACCCTGTAGTTCAGGGCCAGACAGTCAGCTCCGTAGGTCCACTAGGGCCACTAGAGGCCAGTTACCCGCACGTTGGAGGATCTAAATGTTTAAGTTGTTTTACAATGTTTACCTGTTTATTGTTGCTTGTGTGTAATTTTGTGTTTCTAGTTGTTTTTAGGAGTCTTCGGTGGATTTACCGGGAATCCTTTGTATATAGTTGGAGCGTAACCCAGGATGGACTAGAGACTGTTAAGGACTCGGGGTAGGACAGACCCCTACCTGGTTACGTCTCCCTGTGTTGGTGAAATGGACACCTTTGCTTTTCTTCAAAGACTGCACCCGGTTGCGGACATCCGTGACCATCTTATTGTGTTTCCTTATTGTATTTTATTGTTCTTTGATATACCTTGTTATATTTTTCTAAAAAGTGTTTAGTCCCGGAGTACTAAATTTCACTAGGGGGGAGTGTGACACCCCAGGGGTCTGGTTGTCACAGTGATAGAGATATTACGTCTGAGAGCAGGTGGGAGGTCCTTTGGTCAGGGATCCTGTGCATGCCACACCTCCTGCCCAGCCTTGGGAGGGGAAGAACTTCCCCTGTATAAACCCGGGGCTGAGGCAGGGTTAGGGAGTCCAGGAAGAGTAGAGACAAGAGCAGCATAGGAAGCAGCAGAGTCACAAGGAGTCAGGGGCTGGCAGCTAAAGAGCTCGCTCTGACTAAGAAGATTCTTTACCGGACCCGGAGTCCGAGGCTGTGGGGACTAACTTCTACCCAGCAGCAGAATCCGTAAGGCAGGGGATTTCAGGTCCCCTGGCCCAGAAGCCCGAAGGCCCGGTCACACGCGTGGGACCAGCACCGCCATCGTGGAGCGGAAGCCATTAGAAGGCCCCGAGTCACCGGCCATACGGGTGAGCACCACACGGTACACTCAGGGACGTGGGCTACTTACATCAGCTTCTAGCAAGGTAGCCAGAAGAGTACAGTCAGCTTGGGAGGCCTACAACTACGCCTGGCCAGGGGAGATCCCATCTGCTCAAGGACTGACCAGGCCCCGTTCGCTAGCAAGTACTCCGGGAGGGTCTATCGTTGTTACCAGTAAAGACCCTGAACGCTACCATACCGTCTCTGAGTGGTTCCTGCTACCCCCATCATCCACGTCGGCTGCCCTGAGGCCATACCCCTCCCGTTGGGGGTTATACTATCACGCTGCACCATCCTTCCACCGGCCTCAGCGGTCTGCCCTGCAGCAGCAGCCCCCTGGCTGCATTCAACGGGTGGCGTAGTCATCAACCATTTTCTACCGCTAACAGACTGCCGTCCAGTTTGACTCCCTGGGCACGGACCGGGTCACCGCCACGAGACTACAACCCTAAACAGATCCGGCTCCGGGTAAGCTCCCGCGTGCGCAACGCAGCGCGACACAGGCCCAGGGGCGCGTCATATGACCTTTGACATGAAACTGTCTTCACGCAACCTCACCTTTGTAGCAGGGTTTGGCTGTTCCTCATCCAGTGTTAAGTATTTTACACAAATTGTTCTATGTTTCTAGTTCAGTTCATAACAGTGCTTCAATTCGGATATGAAAATGATGATTATTATCACCTATTTTATATAATTGGCTACTCATAAACCTGACTATAATCCTATAAAAATCTATGAATTTGGACACACTTACAAAAAACTTTTGCACAATACTGTAAAACTGCCTAAAAATTTTGCACAGTACTGTACATTGAATAGGAGTAACCGGGAGCCATCAATAAACAGTATGATGAAGCGGTGCTCTCGAAGCTGTTATAGGTGATAACAGCTCATCTATAGGGGTCTAATACCCCACATCTGATAATGATGACCTGAAAAATCTCTTTAACACAAAATACATCACCCAGTCACTGCTTGATGGATAGTGCCACCTTAATTGATAAGTGCCATTAGAGTATCAGATCTGAATTTTTTTTTGTGATGGGCCAGGTTTCCATGTATATGTGCCGTCCTCATCAGTTTTGTATGCCTGAACTAATGACAGTTGAAGTCAAAACGGCATCAATTGTCATTTGGCTTTTTCTCCAGTTTCACTGGTAAGCTGGTGAGCTGGACAAAAATGAAGGGTCCAGTGCAACAAAACTAGGTGTTCTTGCATCAGTTTCCCTCCAGTGTTTCCCCACCATGCCAGTGGGAAAAAGCTGGATGACCAGATAAATGGAAACCTGGCCTGATGTACATATTCTGTGCCATTCATCTTGCACCACTTACATCATGATATCTACAACCAAGAGCTTTACAACAACCTCAGACCATTTTTTACATAGTGAAATAAGGGAAAAATCACTACTTACAGAATTTAATTTAAAAAATACAATTTATAACTGCTGTTAAGAAAAATAAACTGAAGGTAGTTTTTTTGCTAAATGTCACACTAACAATTTACCAAAATTAGGCTAGGTTACGCTACATTTATGCAACCTGTTAGCAGTTTTTGTTTTTAAGTTGGGCAAGTTTACCATTAAAAGGGGATGCAAACAGGACACAAAAATGAAGCAGGTTCCCTGAAGTCAATGGCAATAAAGTGCAACAGGATAATCCAGGGGCGGACATATCATTGATGAAGATGAGTGAACCCGAACCGGACAGTTAGTGTCTGGTGCTAAACGCTGAACGTGGACTTCCCTGGAAGTCCGTTGCAATGTTCGGAGTTCTGGGGTAAGTCCGGGAGGAAAGGGAGAGAGAGAATTTTCCAGTTCAAAAGTTCAAATTCCCATTCTTTTCAATGGGGTTCGGGCTCTGGTTCAAGTTCACGTACAGTTCTGGTACCCGAATCGAACTTCCACGGGTCCGCTCATCCCTAATTCATTGATGCAACCTGTGCAGCCGCACAAGGGTCCAAGAGGTAAGAGGACCACTTCTACCTTCAAATGCTGGTGGAATTGTGCATTATGATGACCTTTTGGACTGGAAAGAGCCCATATACTGTTTTTGCACAGGGGCCCTCTTCTGTCTTTGTCCACCAGTGGGATAAGCATCGGGTGGCATCTTGCTTTTGTAATTTCTTTTCTTACATTTAAAATAAAAACAGTGAGGTTGATTTATGAAACCATCTAAAGGAAAGCTGATTTTGTTGAACATAGTATCCAATCACAGGGCAGCTTTCATTTTGCAAGAGCCAACTACAAAATGAAAGCTGTGCTGTTATTGGTTGCTATGGGCAAAAAAGTTTTTGCCATGTAATTGTTCATTTTTGTTGAGCCAACATCAATATTTGTTTATACAAGTAGATATCATGTAAAAAAAACAAACATCAAAAAAAGAATAAAGGTCCAGCAAAGAACAGCGTTCTGGATGAAGGATGTGTATATTCTTATATACAGTATGTGGATGCAATAAAACTTAAGTCATTATTAGAACACCATTCTGTGCTGGACCTTTATTTATTTTTGGATCTACAGTATATGGATTTCTCATGCTCCAAGTGTGCCATGCTCAGGCGATGTGGACATTATGAGGGTTGGTCGTGAGTTGAACAGTTTTTATTTTTTGTATAGCTCTGTGAAAAGGTTCGTTTGGAATATGTGCCATTATCATTATAATGTTTGGATCATTGGTCAAAGCTGGCATTATAAAAAACATGAACTGCTAGTCGTCTATGTCTGTATAGGTAAGGGCTAATTTACGCTTCAGTATTTGGTCAGTATTTTGCATCAGTGTTTGTATACCAAAACTAGGAGTGGAACTTATAAAGAAAAACTATAATTGAAAGATGACACCTGTTCTGTGTTTTGGGGACACTTCTGGTTTTGATATACCAATACTGATGAAATACTGATCAAAAATACTGATGTGTGAATAAAGTCTAATGAGAAGTAGAAGGAAGATGGAGAACAAAAGCACAAGTAGGGTCTTATCTTGTACTTAAGGGATCTGTGGAGGGCAGGGATTCGCTTACCTGATGGAGTTGTGTAATATACAACAATATTAGAGCTTTGAGAAGATCAGCTGCTGCAGATCCACGGGTTTAAAAAACCATAGATAACAAGAAAAGTGCAGAACATCTACGCATTTCAAAATCATTTGATGTCTTCATCAGGATACAAACCACTGCAGTTTGTATCCCGGTGAAGAAATCGGATGTTTTTGAAAAACGTAGATAATAATACTGCTTTACGTTTTTACTTAGTCTCCTGGAATATTGCTGGTTTCTATCAGCAGCGCAGAAGAACCACTTGCTCTTATCTTTTCTGTATAGGTAATGAGAACCTGGTATCTATTGGTTTGAGGGAATATACACTAATCTAATGATTTAGATTTAGATTAGAGTTTTAGAATGTACCATATTGTACCCCAAGTTCAGTATGATAGTTGTTGGCTATGATAATATTTAGTTTATTGCCATTTATCCATGACCTTCATTCCTATACCTCTTCTTTAATACATACTCTACATTTCCCTATACACTCATATTATTAGGGCTGGATGCAATGGTGGACACAGACAGAAAATGGCCCCTATGCAAGAACAGTAGATGGGTCCTCTGCAGCCCAATAGTTCTGTCTATTACAGAAGTTGCTTGATGGTTTGGAGGTAGAAGGGGCCCCTTATCTCTTGGGCCCTTGTGCGAATGCACAGACTGCACCAATGATATGTCCGCCCCTGGCAGGATGGACGCCCTATCATGTGTCTTGCGGCTCCCTTCACTATATGACTACAGGTTCCTCTTCTAGTTCAATGGGATTGTTGTGGTTTTTTCCAACACTATCTGGAGAATGTCATATATGGCTATATGTGCTTGTACTGTTATAGTTACTAGTACTGGACCTTTATGTTCCTATTGCTTGCATAGTGATTTTATAGTCATTTGGGCCATTTAGGCCACGGCTACTACCCCCATATGTGAAACTGGGAAATATTATCTGTTGGGTGGGAGCACCATTGTTTTGTCTGGGGTCCTATGAAGGCATAATCGCACAAGAGCACACCAGTGTGAACCTGTGACAAGCCTTATTTAAAGAACTTATATGGGTGATTGCTGATATGTTGGTTGGTGCAAGACAAAGAAGGAGTTGGGGCCAGTGCTGAGGCCAATCAGTCTGGACAGCTGGTTGCCAAATATTGAGCATCTGCAAGGTAGATCCGGGTCCTATAGTACAAGTTACAAGGGGGCTACTGGATTTGTTGTCCTAGCTTCATTGAAACAAAAAGAATAGGAGCACATGGGAAGCACAACAGAGATATACCCAGTGGCGTAGTGTTGGTTGCCAGTTCTCGAGACAAGATTTGTATTTTGCGCCCCTTAATCCTTGGACCATTAGACGTAAAATTTAAAAAATAAAATTATATATATATTTTTTTACTCTGTATTTGTATTACATTTTTATGTTTTTTTTCTTAAATGTAACTATGTTGTTACCCTAAACAAACTTAATCAGGGAGACAAACTAGCTCGCCCTTGTAATAAGTATATGAAAAAGATGCGACATTCCATACAGCGTGTAGCACAAGAAAAGGATGTTCAGCACTCTTCTGAAGATAAAAGATTTATGGCTTTACTGTGCACAAATTAAATCCCGCTCAGACCATCAAGAGATACATCTATGTTATTACCCTATTCCTAAGCCTGAACTGCAGTCGCCATGCCTCTTCTATGCCCCAGCTCTGCCCACTTAGTTGTAGCTGGGCTAAAATGGTGTGAGAGCACCATAAATTGCAGCAAAATTTTAGTAAAGCTTTCAGTTGCGCCAAACCTTTGTGACTTTTCAAAGCTTTTTAGCCAGAATTCTGGTGTAAAAGCTTTGCTGAATCAGACCATTAGAGCTTATTACTATTTGTTTAATGTTTTTTTTCATTTACAGTTGGCATTTTCTAAATTTGGAACAAGGGAGAGGAGAAGGAGGCAGCTGTGGTAGCACACAGTGCGACCTTTGTAACCTCAGTTGCTGCCTATGTGAAGTGTAGCAGTCGTGATGAGCTTCTTCTTTGGTCGCTGCACTCTGCATAAGCAGAGACTGAAGTTCACGCCATCAAGCTGAGGGCTTGGTTATCTCAATCGCTGCCGAAGCAGAGCACAATAGCCTATGACAAATTCATCTCCTCTGCTGTGCTCTTCATATGAATCTATGGCACCTAAATGTCAAAGCTGTACATGAGGGGAAAAGGATGGGCACAATTTTGCACCCCATAGTATTTGTTGCCCAGGGAAATCACCAATGTGGTCACTGGATATAACCCAGGATCATACTTAAGTATGAATGCCTTTCTGGTTGTTTTTGAGAAGTTTGCTTCAAGTGACTGAGCCTCTTGTCTAGTGCTTCGATTATGCTCCTTCTGGCAGTCTTTACTATGTGGCTGAGTTCTGACGTAAAACTGTTCTTGTTTGTCAATTTATCCAGATACCTAAGGTTTGGTCTGGGTCTTTATCTTTACATACCTGTTATATTGACTTACATGTGGCATTACAGCTCAACTCACTTCAATAGAGCAAAACGGCAAGGACAGATATGGTACTATTTCTGGAAGGAAGCAGCCACGTTTTTCTAATTCTGTACCACACTTCCAGATAATTTTTTTGATTCGCTTCTTGTGTAGTAAATCAGATTTTCACTGTGAGATTTTTCTACCTGTTGGGTCAGTCAACAGTGCAGCAACATAAAGATTCTCCAATCTGTTGGCAGTGGGATTGTTTTACACCAATGCATACATACTGATACAATTTGTGTGAAAACAAACCCCTTAATCCTTCACTTTTTACAAGCACCCCTAATCCCTACACCTAGTAATGAACTCTTCATCTCTCCCTCAATCGTCCCCATTCATTTTACCTCCTCCTCAGAACTATTCCTCAACATTCAATCCTGTGTATCTAAGCACAGACAGCCACCTCATGCTCTCTACTGCTCCCACCTACTAACACTTTCTCTGCTCCTTCTCACTGCTGGCGATATCTCCCCAAATCCTGGCCCTCCTCACCACATCCCCACAGTCACTTCCACCTCTTATCCACGATCTATCACAAACTCTCACAACCCTGTTAACCTCATACACATCAACCCAGGGGGGAGGAGTAGGATTTCTCCTGCCAGATAACTGCTCCTTCACCCAAATCTCACTGCCACCCTCCATTACTGTCCCCTCTTTTGAAGTGCACTGTGTGCGCATCTACTCACCTGCCAACCTCAAACTGGCTGTCATTTACCGCCCCCCAGGACCAGCCACGGCCTTCCTTGACCATTTCACCACCTGTCTACTTCATATCCTTTTCTCTGACATCCCCACTATCATTATGTGCGACTTCAAAATCCCCATTGACACTTCTCTCTCAGCTGCCTCTAAGCTTCTATCCCTCACTTTCTCTTTTGGTCTTCCCAATGGTCTTCCGCAGCCACTCACAAAGATGGCCACACTCTGGACCTCATCTTCACCCGCCTCTGTTCCCTGTCTAACCTCTCTAACTCACCCCTCCCTCTTTCTGAACCTACTTACATTCTCTACCCTCTCCTCTCCAGGGCAACAATCCCCACTCCACAAACTTGCATACCCTCACAGAAATCTAAAACACCTTGACCTACACTCACTCTTTGAATCCCTCCTTCCTCTTACAGACTTTAGTTCCTTACATGACGCAGATGTTGCTGCCGCTTTGTATAACACCACAACTCTCAATTCGGTCATCCCCCTCACACATACCAAAGCTTGCACAATCAACAAGCAACCCTGGCACACCAGCCTAACCAAAGAACTGCGACTGGCCTCCAGGGTTGCAGAGCATAGATGGAAAAGGTCCCACTCCAATGAGCACTTCTTTGCATTCAAACAGTCCCTCACTACCTTCAAGTCCACACTCACTGCAGCAAAACAAACATACTTCTCATCTCTCATATCCTCCCTGTCTCACAACCCTAAACTCCTATTCAACATCTTCAATTCTCCCCCCAACCCTCCCAGAACCTCCTCCCTCTCCTCTCACCTCAGCCGAAGACTTTGCCTCATTCTTCAAGCAGAAGATTGACACCATCAGACAAAGTTTTTGCCTAAAGTCCCCCCAGCCCCTCCTCACGCCTACTCAATCCTCCTCCTCCAAAACCAGCTTCTCTTGCATTACGGAAGATCAACTTTCCTCTTTACTCTCAAAATCACACCTTGCCACCTGTGAACTTGACCCAATCCCATCCCACCTCATCCCCAACCTTACCACTATCTTCATCCCAGCCCTAACCCACCTTTTCAACTTATCACTAACAAATGGTGTCTTCCCCTCATGCTTCAAACATGCCTCCATCACACCCATCCTCAAAAAGCCCTCCCTTGACTCATCCTCTCTGACAAGCTACTGCCCCATATTGCTTCTCCCTTATGCCTCAAAACTACTGGAACAACATGTCTACTTTGAAATGTCCTCCCACCTCTCCTCCTGCTCTCTTTGCCTCCAATCTGGATTCCGACTGCACCATTCTACTGAAACTGCCCTGACTAAAGTCACCAACGACCTAATAACCGCCAAATCCAAGCGACACTACTCTGTCATCCTCCTCCTAGACCTGTCATCTGCCTTCGACACAGTGGACCATTCCCCCTTACTACAGACTCTCTCATCTCTCGGCATCACAGACTTGGCCCTATCTTGGATCTCTTCATACCAAAAACAGACAGGACATTCAGTGTCTCCCACTCACACACCACCTACTGATCTCGCCCCCTATCTGTTGGTGTCCCCCAAGGTTCAGTTCTAGGACCCCTGCTCTTCTCCATCTACACCTTTGGCCTGAGACAGCTCATAGAGTCTCACGGCTTTCAGTATCACCTCTATGCTGATGACACACAGATCTACCTCTCCGGACCCGATATCTCCTCCCTACTAACCAAAATCCCACAATGTATGTCCGCTATTTCATCCTTCTTCTCTGCTAGATTTCTAAAACTTAACATGGATAAAACTGAATTCATCATCTTTCCACTATCTCATTCATCCCCTCACCTGACCTATCTATCAACGTCAATGGCTGTTCGCTCTCCCCAGTCCCACAAGCTCGCTGCCTTGGGGTAACGCTGGACTCTGCTCTCTCCTTCAAACCACATATCCAAGCCTTTTTCACTTCCTGCCGACTTCAACTCAACAATATCTCCCAGATCCGCACATTCCTCAACCACGAGTCTGCAAATACCCTCGCCCACATCATCCCCCGCCTCGACTACTGCAACCTCCTGCTCTGTGGCCTCCCTTCCAACACTCTCACACCCCTCCAATCTATCCTAAACTCTGCTGCCCGGCTAATCCACCTGTCTCCCCGCCATTCCCCCGCCTCTCCTCTCTGTCAGTCTCTTCACTGGCTCCCCATTTCCCAGAGACTCCAGTTCAAAACTATAACCATGGCATACAAAGCCATCCACAACCTGTCTCCTCCATATATCTGTGACCTAGTCTCCCGATACATACCTGCACGCAACCTCCGATCCTCATAAGATCTCCTGCTATACTCCCCTCTTATCTCCTCTTCCCACAATCGCATACAAGATTTCTCCCGTGCATCCCTCCTACTCTGGAACTCTCTACCCCAACATATCAGACTCTCGTCTACCGTGGAAACCTTCAAAAGGAACCTGAAGGCTCACCTCTTCCGACAAGCCTACAACCTGCAGTAACCCTCACCCCACCATACCGCTGCATGACCAGCTCTACCCTCACCTACTGTATCCTCACCCATCCCTTGTAGACTGTGAGCCCTCGCGTGCAGGGTCCTCGCTCCTCCTGTACCAGTTGCCGTCACAGAATTCATTAGTTCTCCATGTTGTTTCTTCTTATTACTTTTAGGCCTATGTAGAATTGGCAATATGTAGTTATAGCATAGATTGTCTTGTGTACCTCAAGAAGGTCATTAAAGGGTCATTACCCACAAAACCCCCTATGATATGCATAGGATACGGCATAACTTGCTGATTGCTGCAGGTTGACGCTGGACTCTGGAACCCTGAGAATGGGGTTCTGCAGAGATATACAGGTGTGACCTCCATTCAATATCTGTGGGATTGCCAGAGAAAGCTGAGAGCTGTACTAAACTATCTCCAGGAAAGTGTTGGAGAACTTTTGTAAATCCGTCATATAGTGTGCATCTTGAAAGTCCTGTTGCCTGTCGATCGCACTTGATAAATATGACATTTTCGGCATAAATGCATTGACAAATTGGATAAACTGGCTCACTCAGTCTAGATGTGGGAAGTTATAAAAATAATTTTACATATCAGAATAATATTTTTTTGCAACATGTGATTATAGTCTTTTTTTGAAAATAACAATTCAGGTGTCAACCTTTCAAATTAAGCAGGTTCATGGCAACCAAAGATCATCCACCTGCCATTGAGCAGGATGCAGCCAAGGCAAATGAGCTGGCATCTAATATCTGTGTGTACACACATGTATGCAAATATTAAAGAAAAAAGTGTTCTAGTCCCTTTAACTTAAATAAATACATTAATAGCATGTTATTGTCATATTTCTGTGCTGTCCTGTCTTCCGTCCACATATTTTAACCAATTAATCTTGGATGCAGGCAGTTGGATGAACATAGTAGGAGTCAATGCTAGAGACCTGGATCATTTTCCTTATCGCGATGTGCCCTTGTGCTTATAAGTATAGTGAGACACAGTTCATTTACCACCTGGTAATCTCATTTTTAAGTGTCTGGGAATGGAGCCAAAGCTTTATCATTATTATAACAACAAGTATAAACATGACGGCAAGGTTTAGTGAAATATACCTTTCTATTTTCCAAGGAGAGACAGCAAGAAGTAGTTAAATACGAAGATTTATTTGTTTCGGAAATATTTTCCTCCTTTAGTCCCTAGAATCCTATTTTCAACCATCCATTAGAGGAAACAGTTCCCACCACACATTTAATTAAATCCAGCTAAGTATGAGGTTGACTATGGCCCAACCTGCAATTACTAAACTCACGTACTAAAAGGGAAGCTCATTCACATAGAGATAGAGCTGACAAATATGTATGTGAGAGACTTGTATCAGGAGATTGTAGTTCATCTGAAGGTTAATATGCCAAGTGGAGCCCAGGGGTGGACATGTCATTGGTGTATCCTGTGCAGCCGCACAGGGACCTTAGAGGCAAAGGGGCCCATTTCCACCTCCAAAGCAGGTGGAATTGTGAATTATGATGAGACATTAGGCTATAGGGCTGAAAAGAGCTCACATACTCGTTATTGCACAGGGGCCATCTTCCGCCTATGTCCGCCAATGGTGAAGCCAATGTACAAACATCTTCATCTTAAGTTTTAAAATGAACAAACTATTGTAGGGACATTAGTGAGTCCAGGATCATATGTACCAAGTCTATATTAAAGTTTACGCAAAAAACTACCATCCATCACTTTATTACAGAAACTCGTCTATTACCAAAGTCAGTCAGCTGTCAGTCACTTGAGTCAAGAGCTCATGTACCATATAAGACGCTTCCGTGGTCCCTTGGAGAGATGGGGCTAGTCCGGTTTGGTCTCATTCCCTTTTATAATGATTTACTAAAACTGTGCAGGACTTCCCTGCTATAATATCAGCAAACAAGAGTTAGAGAATTGGTTCAAGGGTTTTGGATAGGGTTAGGAAAGAGAACCAAACAGCAGACTCTTCAGTCCTGGCACCATAATGGATGACACGGTTTGATCTTTGTTGTATGGTGTTCTCTGTTCTATATATGCCACTGATTTCAGCACCAAGAAACCTGGGATAGCATCGGGTACAAGCTCAATGAAAAGAGACTTGCTATAAAGAAATTACATCCAAAATAATTGTTACCTGATGATCACATGACAAACTAGCAAAATGTTCATTTATTGGTTGAAATGATTATTAAGCTTGCTTAAAAAAATGTATCATTCTCGGCAGCACATTGTCCTATGTGAGCAGGACCTGTGCTGTCGAGAACAACAGTCTTTGCACATAGAATCATATATTACTGATTGTTCTGCACAGTCAGCTTATCTAAACAGGCTTGTAAATGACCACCAATCAACAAACATGTAGCCAATGAGCAGTCAATTAATGCAGCAGGTCATCTAATGTAAATGAGTCCTTACACTTTCTATATGAACCTCTAATACCAAGAGATTTAAAGATGCATTACAATCCAGTAATGTCATGCAACATTACTTTAATATTATGATAGGTGGGATCCAACCATTGGGAATCTAAAGAATTAACAGAACAATGGGACTATAGTACCTACACATAGACACTAAAGACCAACCTCTGTACAGGAAGCTACAACATAGCCCTCTGAACTAGCATGGCTGCTCTTTTAGTTTGAGGACCATGAAGTCCCAAAATTTGGATTCCCATAATCAGCAGGTGATAACATATTCAAGCAATATACCATAATTTACTATTATAGATATACAACTATATATAGCTTATAAGTATCTGACTTGTTTGCCTAAATGTTGTCAGTAAATTCAATCTGTCTGGACTCCACTCACAGATAAGTTGGCAATGCACATGAGATGGATGGAAGGAAGCAGCTAACCATCTAATGTGTATGAAGGAATCTCTACTCACATGACAGCAGGTCTTGGGGGAAGCAAAGGTTGGACATGCATGATTTCTACCTGCTTGTATTATTTGTTATCAAGTGAGAAAACATGCATATCGCCTAAGCTCTCAGAAAACGCTCGTCTTGACCCTTTAGAATCTGGTTTCTGCTCCTTACAATCTACTGAAACTGCCTGTACTAAAGTCTCTAATGGCCTATTAACAGCTAAACCTAATGATCATTACTCCTCTCTAATTCTCCTGGATCTCTCTGCAGCATTTAACACTGTGGATCACCAGCTCCTCCTCACTATGCTCCCTTATATCGGGCTCAAGGACACTGTTTTATCCTGGTTCTCCTCCTATCTCTTTGACTGCTCCTTCACGGTATCTTTTGGTGGCTCCTCTTCCTCTCCTCTTCCCCTTACTGCCGGGTTCCTCAGGGCTCAGTTCTAGGTCCCTTCATCTTTTCCCTAGATACTGCCCTCATTGGACAAACCATCAGTATATTCAGTTTTCAGTACCATCTCTATGCAGATGACACCCAATTATACACATTGTCTCCTGACATCACCCCTGCATTACTACAAAATACCACTGATTGTCTTTCCATTGTCTCTAACACTATGTCCTCCCTCTATCTAAAACTGAATCTGTTAAAAACTGAACACCTTGTGTTTCTTCCTCTACTAACCTACCTATGCCCAATATTGCCATCTCCATGTGGTTCTACCATTACTCCCCAGCAGCATGCCCTCTGTCTTGGGGTCATATTTGATTCAGATCTTTCCTTCACTCCCTACATACGATCACTCGCTCTCTATTGTCACCTGCACCTAGAAAATATCTCTAGAATTCAACTTTTTTTTTATCTTTGACTCTGCAAAAACTTTTACTGTTGCGCTTATTAATTTTCATCTGCATTATTGCAACTTTCTACAAATCAGTCTCCTTCTTACTAAACTCTCCCCTCTCCAATCCACCCTGAATGCAGCAACCAAGATCATATTCCTTTCCAACCGCTACACCGATGCCTCTACCCTGTGCCAGTCATTGCACTAGTTGCCCATCTGCTACAGAGTCCAATATAAACTTATCTCTCTCATCCTTATCTGTCTTGTAGTTTGAGTGTACTGTAGAACACTCACATTTGAGCTTGGAGAGCCCTCTGGTCTTACGATCCGGATCCAGCAGCTACCACACAGGCAACGACAGACTCTGTTTCCTTTTTCAATAACTCTACTTTACTTAACTTCAGATAGTTAATCACAAATACAGCACTGTACATGTCCACTTGTTCATCCTGAGCTCTCCCCTTACTTTCTGCCCCCACTGGCCCAGGAGACGTTCTTTCCACCCCTGCAGCTCCCATGCAGGCCCACTCTTCTGACTTGATTTCCCAAGGCACACGCTTCCATACCTAATTTGGGCCGTAGGCCCTGGATATCCTGGCTATCCAGCCCCTTGGCTTAATCTGCTTTTCTTCTGATCACACTATCTTACTCTGCATCAACTCTATCTCTCAAACTAACTAACAACCAGGAAGTGTCCTACTTTTGTTTACTGCTCCTACCCCCTCCCATCTGGGAAATTCCCTGAACACATTAACTATTCCCATACTATATATAACTACTTCCTGACCTACAGTGCCCACAACTGCACTTTTTCCATCCCTATCCTGAACTATGTGCACTATACTATACCTAAAACTCTAACCTAAGCTTTCCCTATCCGTTCTACATAAGAAACATTATACATTCTTTACATTACAATGCATTGACTGCACACTTTAGTGCCTATAAAGTTCTATTCACAATATAACCACATAACATTATCTTCAGGGGAAAAGGCATATAACTGTCCCTGTCACACCCTTACACTCCCTCTTATGATATGGAGCCTGCTGAAAAATATTCCTGAGAGGACAGGAATTATGAGTCTAAAATATCTCCTATGGTCATTGTGTAAATTGCAAGACTTTTCTTTTTTTTCTTTTAATAAAGATCTTGATAAAAAAAAAAAACAGACATTTTTTAAAAATACAAAAATCTGATTAAACAATAGGTCATTTTCTGATGACACATTCCTTTACCACCATGGTTTTCAATGGTGCATTAGTATGTGCTGATTAATTTCTTATTAGTAGCCAGACCTCTGTTATTCACCAGAATAGATTGTGGGGTAGTTTTATTAAAATTTACATTCCATACGCCGATCCTCAACTATACTTGGTGCACGAAAAATGGGCTGAATGTATTTCAGAGGTGCAGACCAAACAGCAGAAAAAGAAATCTGTAACTTTTTATGTAATAAAACTGGCACAGAGTTGTTGATATAATACCCCTATAAATTATTACATGCTGACTATAACCACCAGTAGGGGGAGTTTAGGATATACTTTTTTTTTTATAACAGAGTATATACAGTCTGCAGTGAGCTCCTAAGCTCCCCCTTGTACAATGAGAGGAAGCCAGAATTTTATCATTTAGCTCAATATTTAATATTAATATAATTAATAATAATATTTAGATATTAATTAACACAGTATTTTTGATTTATTTAGTTTTTATTTATATTTAGACATTTATTTTAAAGGGTAAACGTCATTTTAATTTTTATTACATAAATTGATAATACACGTGAAAATAAGAAACTTTGTAATACATCTTATAAGGGAAATCTATTTCTTTCTCTGACAGGATTTATCATTCATTTTAAAAAATCCTAATTCCTGGGTAAAATCTGTATTCTGTGAAGACAAGTTTTTAAATTACTGAGATAGAATCTTATCATCTCCTATGTAGCGGGGAGGATCAAGAAGCAGAGTTCCTGCCTTCTCCTCCCATCTGAATAGTATCTTATCAGTAGTTATTGCTCCGATCTCAGTAATGTAAAAATCTGTCTTCACTGAATACAGATTTCATCCAGGACTTGAGAATTTTGAGAATGATTTATCAGTCCTGAAGGAGAAAGAAGCAGATTTCTCTGATAAGATATATTACAAAGTTTCTTATTTTTACTTGCACTATTGATTTATGAAATAAAAATTAAAATGATGGTTACTCTTTAAAGACAACCCCTTTCATCTCCTTAGTCCCATTTCGGTTACTCAAAACAGTTGACTTTGCAGGGAAAGCCAACGTACTTTTACATGGCACCGATTCAGCCATTCAAATAGAAGGACGCCAAAATGAGACCTATACAGGGTAGCTGTTCGTTATGGCTCATAGAAGAGGATGCTGAGTGGGTGATTCCCTTCTATAATGTCCATATGCCCTAAAATATCATATAGAAAAGCATTGTCTTTATGGGACAACCTCTTTAAATTTCCATTTTTACCAATCTATTGATGTCCAAATTAAATTCGAAACAAAAACTCTTTAAAAATAAAATGCGCCTAAGTGTACATAGAATTAGAAATGCGTTACCATTTACTTCACCATTATTGTACTTTTTATTATTTAAAAAATAAAACGAAAGAAATTAACTGGAATCTAAGCTGGTATGCACGCAGCGTGTAGGCGCATGTTCACACTGTCCACTAAACAGACAAAACCTAAGATAAAAAAAATTAACAAATACCTTGCAGTAAATAAATGAATAAATAGCAATAGTGCATGAAAATAAAGTGTTCTTGGTTAACATAATTTTGATTAAAAAAAACTAAAAGCCATCCCACCACCTCACGGTGACCCTATTCACGATGTTAAGTACCCTATATTTTCATGCACTATTGCTATTTATTAATTTACTGCAAGGTATTTGTTCATTTTGTTTTTATCTTAGGTTTTTTTTTTCTCTTATGTTGTTAAATGGTAATCAGATCCCAGAGAAAGCCATTTTCTGCTTTTATCACCTAGTTTAGATTCCAGTGTCTGGAGTACTATGTAAGCTCAGTTCTTTAACCCTCTTCCATCCTGAAATCATCCGCATGTTAGAACAGATGTTTAATTACTTGTTTGACCTTTATTGTCATATTAAGCAACTCAGGCATCTGCAAAGACCTTTATCATTGATGTGTCAGGTATTTATCCATTAATCTTTTACCTACAGTTTGGAACCATTAGCAAACCAAACTAAATGACTTTACCAGTGCCAAACTTTTCATGCTTCTGCTTGTGAATGTTGTTGCATAATATGGATATAATGTATATACATACTTAGTTATAAGAAATGTTCTTAGATTATACTCATCTAAACAAGCATGTTAATGCTTAATAACATGTGCTTATAAGCATATCATTATTATAAACAAGTAGATTAATGCCTCTTTATAAGAATTATTGGTGAAAAATAATATGTCTTCCAACCTAATGTCTGCCTAAATAATCTGGTGCAATTATTAATCAGTAATAGTTATAGCAGTTATAACTAGTGTCCATATAAACACTAATTGTCAATTATTGATTTGACCACTTATCTGTAGGATTAAGTCAATTGTCGCTTGTTTATAGTCCCCATTGTCTATTGTTATCTAATGTCTTACATAAATGCTAAGTAAGATTGTGTAACTGCGTGCAGTTAGTCTAAAGGCCCCAAAATACATTGGACTAAAGCCGCCTGAACCTGGCGATATCGGCAGGATTAGGTAACTATCTTGGGCTATGTTCACATGTCCAATAATCATCCGTTAGAACGGATCCAGCAGCAATCCGTTGGCGCACAAGTTGTGCAGATACAACTTTTATGACTGGTTAAAAGAACTGATTTCAACTGGATTCATATTTTTAAGATTGAAGTCTACGGAAAAGGGATCCATTAAATAGCCATCTGTTTTTCTTCTATTTGAAAATGATCCATTTTTTGCTTACTGGATCCAATTTAATTGGAAGAAATACAGATGGCTATTTAATGGATACATTTTCCATAGACTTCAATGTTAAAAAAACAAATTGCAGGTTTACTCAACGTTAATCTAGCTATACTGGCACTTTCCCTACTATGAAGTTGGCTCATGACTCATGGGCTAAGTCAGGTTATTTGCTATGAAATTGCTATAAAAGCCCATTTTTGTATTTTGTACAATTAATATAATTTATATCAATGGCCCAGGCATTCTGCACCATATTTAGCTTCTGATTAGCCACTGGCGCAGTTTTCTTTCTTCTTTCCTTTTCCACATCAGTCACATTGTTCGCTTTAGTTGGTGATCCTTTGGTCGGTATTTTTGCAGGCCCAAACTTCATTCAAGAGAGAACCTTATCCCCGATGATCCTATAGTTATTCCTGGACTGGTTGAATGAACATTGTTCAACTTTCTTTCTAAAATAAAAGAGCTGTCAGCTGATACCTGTCCTCTTCGATATGATGGGCAGAAGTAGTTAAATGGAGCAAGCAAACTCATCTTCTCTGGTTGCTTTACCAGGGTTCATAATACAAAGCGTTAAGAAGACCATCCAAGTTTTTCATGTTGAACTGCACACACAATACAATTGTGGCTGTAGAAGGAGAATACAACTTTTTTTATTATTATTTCACTTCTCCTTTGTGTAGATAATAGCAATCAAAGTATTTGGCACCTAATGATTTCATTTTCGTTAAATCCAAATTTTCAGATAGTTTTCACTCAGGGCATGTACTTCTTCTTCCTGCATGACGTTGCCCAATCATAAGCAGGCAGCAACACATAGGAGAAAAAGAGCACGCCCCACAATAGCTTAAAGCATTTTTCTTAGTGTGTAAAATGTAATGACAGGCAGCCCTAATCTCCTGCATGATTAGAAAGTGCTGGGAGTTGAGCACAGATGACTAGCACCTTTCAGATAAGGGGCTAGTAGTCAGTGTGGGGAAGGGGCAGCACAGCTGAGTTTAGCTGCGTCACACTACAAACCCTTTTTATAAGCTTTCCTCCTCTTCTAGCACTGTCACCTCTGCTGTACTGCCCTTCCCCTCACACAACCTGACCTGAGATGAGAGCTCAAAAGTTTCAGTAATCACAGTTATGTCTGTTGTGCTCAACTTGCAATCAGAACGAAGCAGGGTGTTATTACATCTCACAAAGAAGTAGCCTGTTCTGAGCTATGATAGGGGCTTTAAGGAAAATTATCAAAACACTTTGATTGCTAATATCTCCGCAACCTAGAGGGAAAATTTATATAAAAAAAAAAGTTTTATTCTGCTCTACAGTCACGTACATCGTGTGTCCAGTTCAGGATGAAAAATTTGGTGAATGATCCTTTTTAAGAAACTAAATTATTAGGAAGAATGTTTGGGTATACTGTACATTAAATTAGTTGAAGAAGTATCTAGACTATTGGACTAAATAAAATACATACTGAAAAAATAGCATACAGCATATAAAATGTTCTGCTTTACTTTGTCTTAATAATGCTCATAACAGTTCACTAAAACGTTCACATTTTTAGAAGTGTAAACTTAGACTAGACAGTCTTAAAATGAACCAAATTCATCATCTCTCTTCACAAAGCCACTCCTATTTTTCGAGTGATGCAGAAAAAGTATCTAAAAGGAGATGTATCACTTAGATTACTGGGTGCAGCAGTTATGATACATCTAGTTCTTAGATGTAGTATGAAGCAGGGCTCAGAGACTGCCTCTGCCCACACTACAGCTTTATGTACATTGAATATTGACAGTGAGCTGCTAATCGCACGTGGGGGCGGAGTTGGTCTAGCAGTCACATGAGACCTAGTCTAGCTGAGATAATATCCTGGTGATAAAACCTTCATTGTAAGTAAACAACAGCACACAGCTTGATAAGCGATACATTACTGAATTCAGTGTTTAACCCCTACAGCAAACTGTCCTCAGATTACATAGCAAAAACCTGCTGACAGAGTCTCTTTAAACACATAATTAATGTGATGAAAGGCATATTAAATGTTTTGTCTTAATTTTCTTTGCCACATTTAGCTTTGCAAATGTTTCCAATTGTTTCATTATTATAGCACACACTGGAATCAGTTTCCTCTTGTAGAAAATTGTGTATATCTACCATTGAATAATATGATATAATTATCTACTATATATAACATAAATAGTTGATTACACTTGTAAGTAGATTTCTTAACTTATTTTGTACTATGCCTTAATTGTAGCCCATATTATAACCTGGGGCTCAAACCATAATTCTTCTATTTGTCACTGGAGACAAAATTGTCATAGACAGCACTTCTATAATGCTGTGCGATAATGCTTTCAACATTAGATACAACGCTGGGTGTATAGGTCACATATTCTAGAATGGAAATTCACAAACTTTATACCGTCATTAAACCAGCAAGGAATGCTGGAAGATTTCAGCTCTAAAGTCTGCAGAATCGTGAATGCCGCTCTTTGTGGAAAATAACATGTAAGATTATAATCTTACGTTACACTGTGTGTCATTTAGAACGTAAATAAAGGAAAAGGCCGGAGCCCTAGCCCCTGGTCGTGGGAGGAGACCGGCATGACGATGGGTTGGAGGGAGGTTGGGTCATTATTAGGGGCTGGGGTAGGCCAGGAGTATGGGGGCTTATAAAGGCCAATAGGAGGTAGGGTTTGGCATTATCCCGCTCTACTCTCAGGGTCATCATCAGTCCCAGGGACAGTTTTTGGATCTTGGTGACTAATGGCGGTTGAAGGATCCTTGAAGTTGGCTCTAATTGGTCGAGGGGATTTATCAGGATATGGATTTCTCAATTGGCAAAAGATTATCTTTTGGTCTGGTGATTTTTGGGGGACTTGCGGCAATGGAATATCGGGGCCCTAGAAGTTTTGATATTTGAAAGGAACGCTTTGGGTTATGGAGCTCCCGAGCCAGTGGTTACGGCTGGGACTAATTATGGTTTATGGGGTTGCTTTTGGTAATCACCAGATTTTGGTAGCTTCAAGGACTTTACCAATCTTAATTATTAAACGTTTGAAGTTTTATTATTATATTGTTAAAATAAAAGCTGCTGTGGCCAAATTATTCAAAACTTAGGTGTCATGTTTTATTGGTGGCTTTCGGAGTAGTGGAGGGTGGAGTGGGGATATTGAGGGCCAGGTGACGCAGGAATTGCACCGGATCATCGACAATGCCAGAGTCATGCGATACATTTACAAATTTGCACTGTGTATTATATGTGTATGCTACGTATCGACTTTGGTTATGATTATGATAGAGAAGCACAAAGTTGAACTCTCCTTATTACTTGTCCACAGTTTGTCCTACTGAATGAAGAGCAATAGAAAAGGCTTTATGAGTCCCAGCACAGTGTAGAGTTCCTTTAATGTCTGTTAGTTTCTTGCTTGATGAGCTGCCAATTGATCCAGCCAAAACTGTATACCTGTCAGCACTGGCAGTTTGTCATGACGTTTCATGGTGCACGCACTCATTTAGTCTATATTTCTTAGAAGTAGTAAAAGAAGACATATTAGTGCTAAAATTCACAAAGAGGCTTGTAAATTAACAATAATCTTATTTTATCTGCAGGCACATTGAACTAATGTTATCTAGATAATATTCCAATCCTACAGGTAAAGCAAGAATATGTACATACAGTATTAAGACTGTCTTCTTGGTTATATTTATATAATGTGTCTATAAGTACAAGTGTCAGAAACTAGAGGTGATCGATTGACCTAATTGATCCCCTCTCTCACAATGATGGCCACAGTTCATGACTGGCTTGGATGCTTGGGATATATTTATAAGAAGGTGTTAATGTAGTGTCTGGGATCCAATTTTCTAGAACTATTTTCGCAAATTATTGCCTGCGATATATATATTTTTCTCCTTAAATTTTTTACATTTGACATACTAATATTATACAATTTTATAATTAAAACGTACCATCCTGATTTTTTGGGCAGATCATACCGCACAGACGTTCCTTAATACATAAAACAGAAGTCATTGCGCTGCAAACTTTGTCACATGAAAATTGCCTGAAGTTTTTCTCCAAATAATGAGGATTTTTTTCTTTCTTCACCAAGATGAAATGCTAATAGACAAATCTTACACAATTTCCGGGTAGTTGTCTTCTTCTAGTTACAACCACTTTCTTAATGGAATCAAATTTAGTACCGCTCCCCTTCCCCTTCTTTTCAGTATTTTTGTCTGATTTCTCTGCCAACATCAGTTATTCTAAGGAAAAGCTGTACATTGTGCAAAATCATTATAAGATATCTGTAAGGTTTATTCCAGATTAAAGTTGAAATTTAGTATAAACCGTTAACAATTATGTTCATGTTACGCAAGCCTGACCTAGGGTTTCGACCCCATGACTTCTTCTGGGGCATCACACCTTCTGCTAATACTTCATGTGTGTGGCTGCAGTCAAGTTTCTTCAATCTTCTTTTTTTCCTTAATAAGATTCTATGATGCAAATAGATAAAAAGAAAAAAAAATTCTGAAATTATAACATTTTCATCAAATGTTCATCTATGTTGGTATTCACATGTTCATGTTATTCAAAACACAAGGAGACATGTCGGCTTTTTTTCCAGCAGTACGGATGAAAAAGCCCAATACAAGTGTATGGGTCTGTGAAAAACACGTATAGCACACGGATGCATCCATATACAGTATATGGATGGCAACACTGCAAGGTATAGGAGGAGCTTCGTACTTTATTTTTTTCTATACCCATCCATGAAAAATACTGATGACACTGGTGGTAAAAATGGTCACACTGATGACATACTGATGATAAAAATGGACACATTGATGACACACTGATTCACACTGATGACACCGGTACCATTTTTTCACGTATATGTGTTTAAACACGGATGTGTGAATGGAGCCTTAGTGATGTAATGGAGCCTCTGTTGGCCACAAAGTATCTGACTCATCTCGGAAACACCAGTTTCCTTCCTCACGTTTCTGTAATGATTGTATTTTAGCAGACTGCGGCACTTTCTTCTTTCCTTATGCTGTGATTTCTTTATCTTCTTTATTGCCCGTTTTGTTGTGTGATTTTTGCAGATCATTGAAGTAGAGCAGAAGCTAGACTTTAAATTTTTTTATTTATAGATCTTTAAATGCCTTAATTGTGTATGTATAGGTGGAAATTTAGTAATGATATAGAGCCACAATTCTGCCTCAAAGTGAGCTAGAATTCTGGCATATAGGCCACATTTCTTAAAGGGGATCTGTCAGTAGGATCAATCCTCCTAAACCGTCAATATGGGCATGTAGGTCATAGGAAGCTGAATTCAGTGATATCTTGATATCTGTGATCTGATATCTTATTCCAGAGAAATTGACGTTTTTTGTATATGTAAATGGGCTGTTAAGAACTATGGGCTGGACACTGATGTGCATGAGAATCTGCCTCCAGAGATTATTTTTTATTAAAAGGGAGAGTTACCAGTGTGAGACATGTAACTAGCACAGAACAGTAAAACACATTTGCTGCAGCTCTGCTGTATTTCAACACTAGCTGCCTGTGAGATGGAAGCTGAAGCTGAGAGGAACCTGCAGATGTATCAGGTATAGGGTTGAGCGAGTATGTTCTGTCCGAGTACGCTCTGCCGAGCTCCGAGTATTTACAGCTGCTCGGTGATATGGTTGAATCGCTCCCGTGTGCATGATTTGCAACTGTTTGACAGCTTTATTACATGTGAGGAATGTGTAAGAAATAGACATTCCTCCCATGTAATAAAGCTGTCAAACACTCGCAAATCATGCACACGGGAGCGATTCAAACACATCACCGAGCAGCTGTAAATACTCGGAGCTTGGCCCGAGCATACTCGGCGAAAGGGTTAATAGAACATACTCACTCAACACTAGTCAGGTATAATCACACACAGCTCTGCAGTGAGATCAGGAGAGCAGAGAGCGGCCATCATACACCACAATGGTAACATCCCTTTTTATTGATAATAATCTCAGGAGGCAGATTCTCATACAGATCAGTGTCCTGCCCATAGTCCTGAACAGCTCATTTGCATATAAAAAATGTGGATTTCTCTAGAATAAGTCATCAGATCACAGATATCAAGGTATCACTTTATTCAGCTTCCTACGATCTACATGCCCATTGTAGCATAGCTGGGAAGGACAGGGTTAAATCCAAGCTCTGCAGTGTTTGATTTGAAGCACCTGCAGGGTTTCTATAAAAAGCAGGAAGTAGATTGATTGTGGGGCAGTCTCCTGAGGGAGCGTCAGTCTGCTGGATGTAGTAGAGTTGAGTGTGCTGCTGGTGATGTGACCAGTCAAGATGTGAGCTGTAGCTGAGAGAGACACATGCCATGGTCTATCTCTGAATGGAGTGACTGAGGAGTCAGACCGTCTGCTGGATGTAGCAGAGGCAAGAACCCTTCTCTGAGAAGAGTTTTTTTCTGGCTATGTGTAGAGAACCGCTAGTATCAGTGGTTGCTATGAACAATAGCTGCTTTGTTTGACCAAGCTGGGGCTAGCTCAGCGTGTACAAGTAGCCCGGGTCTGTACTGTTTAGTTAGTGTCTGGACAAGGCTAGGGATTTATGTTATGTTCTGCTACCAGAGCTAAGGAAAGAGAGGAGATCTGTCCCTACGATAGAACTCAGCTAGATCCCTACGATGTAACAGGGGACCTGATCCTGCGATCAGACCTGCTAAAGTCCTCAGCTAGTCTGTACGGAGACCTATAGATGTGGGGAAGGAATCCCTACAAGTTCTAGGGACTGGAAGCAAAATGGACACCTCCTAACAGAAATAGTAGCAGACAGACGAACAAACAAAATATATAGAACACAGAGGTCCGAAGACCAAGCAAACTAACAGAGTTAGATACTGAGCACCGGCTAGCTAAAGAGAAGTAATACAATGAAGTCCAGCAAAGCCAGAAGGGCGGAGCAGGTCTAAATAGGCCAACAAGGTCATGTGACCAGCAAAGGAAAAAACCTAAGAGCAAGGTTCTAACAATTTATGCTTGTGAGATTGTTTTGGTGCTGTGAAGCCTGTGGAAAGCAATAAAAACTGCACGTGTTTGGAGCAAAACCGCATTGCCTGTGTGAACGCTAACTACAGCCTGATGCCTAACGCCTACAAAAGAGAGTGAAATACCACACCCTATAGACGGCTTAGGAGGGGTGATCCTACCAACCGATTCCCTTTTAGACATTTTTTGCTCGTCATTTGATACTTTTAGAAAGTTTCAAAAAACTGGCGTGCGGTTATTGGTGTTTGTAAATTTTCCCAAATTTACTAAAGGGGTGCTCAAGTTTAGCTAGAAAATGGTCTACAATTTAAAAGGCAAATAAAAGCTGATGTAAACTTGGACTAGATAGTCTTAAACATGCCACAGATTTATCATCCAACATGAGCCACTGTAAAACATTTGGTGTAATTTTACACTATCTGGTGATTAGCATTTATCCCTGGTCATGCTGAAAGGCTTGTTAAAGGGTCGGACATTAACTGTACAATAATAATAATAATATACAATAGGATGGTTACCTCTCCTATGAGCTACTTCCAAGATAGTCTATTTTATTCCGCAAGAGAGCTAAAGTGAACACTGTCCAGTCTAAGACAGAATTAGTAAATCTACCCCAATGAGTGAAAACCACAAAAAAACAGTAAACTTTTAGTTTAGACTAGGCTGTGACATCTTTTGCATAGACTGCCATCTTGACCTTGTATTAATTCCTTCTAATTCTGTGATGTATATATTCCTCAAGGAGTCCGCTCAAAACAACACAGGTGCCAGCTGTGCTATACAGTCTGCACCTGCCCCTGGATTGCTGCTGTCAATATCTTAGAACAACATTTAACTTGCATGATAATAATTTGCCATCCATTCGGTTGCCATGATTTTCAGCAGTTGCCCGTTGATGCTTTATTGGTGTTGCATAGCCACACCACAGACTTACTTCATTTATTTATTTTACTCACTTATATAACGCCATTAATTCCACAGTGCTTTATAGATGTTATTGACACTGTCCCCATTGGGGCTCACAATCTACATTCCCTATCAGGATGTCTTTGGAGTGTGGGAGGAAACTGGAGAACCCAAAGGAAACCCACACAAACATGGGTAGAACATACAAACTCCTTGCAGATGTCCTCGGTGGGATTTGAACCCAGGACCCCAGTGCTGCAA
Organism: Phyllobates terribilis; assembly: GCF_046119375.1. NCBI lineage: Eukaryota > Metazoa > Chordata > Amphibia > Anura > Dendrobatidae > Phyllobates > Phyllobates terribilis. The sequence goes on from NW_027362762.1 coordinate 150,729,635, forward strand.
GACTGCAGTGCTAACCACTGAGCTACCGTGCTGCCCCTAGACATCAAAGGAGATAGTGATTATTACTATATACTGTAATATTATTAGTAGTAGTATTTCAGAATATAGTGCAAGCACTCTAATGATCACACGTTCAAGCCCCCCCCTGGGGAACTAAACAAAAGTTGAAAACAAAAATAAGTTTTAATCACCCCCCTTTTACTAATACAAAGACAAAAAATAAGCATGTTTGATATTGCTGCCTCCCTAAAAGTCCATTCTATGAAATTATAAAATTATTTATCCTATAAGGTAAACATAATAAAAGAAAAACTAATTAGAAATGCTAGAACTGCAATTTTTTGGTTGACCTACCTACACCAAAAAAGCCATAGAAAGTGATAAAAATGTATGCCAAAATGGTAACAAACAAATAAAAAATTCTCGGTGTGCAAAAGCCAAGCCCTTACACTGGTCTAGGAAAGGAAAAACTAAAAAGTTATTTTTCTTGGTAAATGTTGACATAAACCATTTTTTGGCAAAGTTCTCTATATAAGTTTGGTATTACAATAATTGTACTGATCTTGAGAATAATGTTGGAAGGTAATTTTTGCTGTACAATTAATGGCGTAAAAACTAAACCCAAAAACACTGACGAAATTGCATTTTTTTCACCATTTTTTTGTTCTTTAGTTTATTACATAGTAAAATGAATAGTGTTGTTCAAAATTTCAACTTGTTACTAGGGATGAGAGGACCCGTGGAAGTCTGGGTTCTGGTACCCGACCTGAACTTTATTTCAAAGTTCGGTTCGGTTACCAGAACTGTACCCGAACTTGAACTAGAACCAGAACCCTATTGAAAACAATGGGGACCCAAATTTTTCAGCTGGAAATAAAACTCTCTCTCTGCAATGGACTTTCCTCAAAACTCCGAACATTGCAACGAACTTCCGAGAGAAGTCTGTGTTCAGTGTTTAGCACCGAAAAACACTAACCGTTTGTTTGGGTTGCTCATCTCTACTCGTTACTAGTGATGAGCGAGCCTGTATTGTTAACTCTTTCGACGAGCACGCTCGGGTGCTCGCCGACTATTTTTGGCATGCTCGGCATCTATGTTAGTGTTGCTGCGGATGCATGTGTCATGACTGATAGACAGCTGTGACACATGCAGGGATCGCCTGTTTGTTAGGCAATCCCTGCATGTAGATAGAAAAATATAGATAGAAAAATAAAAAAATTATGTCCTTTGGACGAAGAGGAGGAAAAAGCAAAAGTGCAAAAATAAAATTGATTCAACACTTCAGAGATTAAAGGGGTTTTCCAATTTCAGAAAACCCCTGCCCGCCGGTTGCAGTTAGTATGAACCCCCAACCCACAAACTGTACTTTCTGCCATTGCTCCCAGTGTCTGTTATTGTCTGCAGTGCTGACATCAGTAAATTCAGTGGCTCTACGTGGCTCGTCCTGGCAAGTCGCAGAGCCACTGAGCTTATGCATCGGCTTCAGGGCTGTTGACATGATGTCAACACTGCATGCAATAACAGACACCCGGAGCAGCAAAGGAGACTTAACGGGGAGGGTGAGTAAAGCCTAGTTTATTTTTTAAAAACAAACTTCCACCGGGGATAGACCGTTTCCGAAACAAGAAAACCCATTTAAATATACCTTCATACAACCAAATGATGCCATATAGATGTTTTTTCCTCTTCTTCTGAAGTTAGTAAATCCTCCATCTGTGTATGTGATAATGCCTTTCACATGATATTAGGATGTAGCGGAGTTGTATTTGTGACAAAAGGTAATCTGTCGCTAGACCGATGCTGCCAAAACAACAGAACCTGGCTGCATTAATGAAGCATTGGCCAGGGACCTTATGCATAGATTAGACCATAGGTCCCCAACTTTTCTGACCTAGAAAGCCACATTGAGCTCTGAGAGAGGGTCGCGAGCCACATCTAGTTCCTGCCCCAATCACAGTAGTGACACCCACTGCCCCCGTTACCGGTATAATGACAGCCAAAACTTTTCCACTGAAATCACACCAAGGCAGTATGCCAAGCTACAGGGTTTCCTATCTTACCTCCATTTAGATCTGCTCTTCTGTGCTGACTTCACACAAAAGTCACCATCTAGAGATCTGCTCTTAATAGCTGTTTGCTAGAGCTGACGCTAATGCACCAAGCAAGCAGACAACCGCGAGCTTCACATCACGGGCCCACGAGCCACATGTGGCTCATGAGTTACAAGTTGGGAACTCCTGGAATAGACTAATCTGGTGCTGCCCCCCCGCTGCCTTCTCCCTGCAACTCTCTGGTTGATTGACAGGTCTCTCCTCTCCCTACGGACGCACATAGGAGAAACTTATCAAAAACTAAAGCTGTGCTGGAAGAAGTTGGCAGGGATTGGGAACAGACTAGTCTCATCTCTACCTATGGTCCCCGGACAGATTTTCAAACTAGGTAATCACGCAGCCAAGCTCTGTTTCTTGTTGTCCATCATTTGGGCAGCATGAATTGAGTGACAGGTTCCCTTTAAGTTTTTGTAAGAAATATAAAGGTTTACCTGCCGTCAGAATAAACAGTGTGAAACCACAAAGACTGGAGCCATGATGATGAAGGCAAATGACAAATCCAACCTACTACCTTTGTAACAGGGTTTGGTACATTTCTCTTTTTAGTAAAGCATTCTTAGAATTTCAAGCAGATTGGTATTGAACTTGTGTTTCCAGTCTCATTTTTCTGGCTTAGTATTAAGACTGTTATATACTTCAGCAAATACTGGAGAAAGGCAGAATACTTTCCAGATTCCCACCAGATCAGCAGGAGAAGCATTGTTAATGATGTTTTATTTGTTTTAAACAATGAAAATATGCAACAATAAAACACAAACAAGAATTTTAGATTTATTCATTCAGATGACACATTTTGTAAACAGGGGCAGCCAAACTCTCCTAGGTGGAGTAGATTATGCACTAAGTGGCCTGGTGGACAGATGTATTACCCAAAAAGCATGGATGAGCAATTGTCATAGGTCATGGAACAGTTCTGGCGGGTTCACATGACTGCTTTTACGGTTGTGAGACTTGCTTGATATTTTAGCATTAGAAGCTGACATAACTGCTCATCTCAATGCTAGGGCTGGTCAGGCACCATTATTCTCAAAATCTGTGCAATGTTGATATCCTTTTCATCATGAATTCCAGGTACACATTATTTGTCCAAAGTTAAGACTCTCATCTGTTTTCTATGTATCTTATTCATATTGTTCTGCTATTTTTTATTTTACTCACTTAAACAGACATCATCCTTGTCCACATTGGAGATAACAACCTAAATGTCTTTGGAGTGTGGGAAGAAACCCACAAAGAACTACAGATGTTGTCCTTGTTGGGATTTGAACCCAGGGACCCAGTGCTGCAAGGCAACAGTGCTAACCACTGCACTGTGGCTCAAGGTCTCACATAGTGCCCTGTAATTCTGTATTGTGTGATGACCAGGGCACAATTACTTCACATGACACATATTTAAGTAAAATTCTTGCTTTACTATACAAATATAAGCTGACACAATTTAAGGTGTGATTTCAGCTCAACGGTCTTAAGCAGTAAAACAATTGAAGAAACTTTAACAGATGGTCTTGAACAGTTCTTGAGCTATAAACCAAGCAGCAGTTTCTGAATGGGGGAATACAGTAAGATTTCTGCATTGGGGTAAATAGTACAGTCACTAATAAGGGAGTGACAAAGTTTGAGCCATTAGCATAATTGGCCAAATTCTCTCGCATGACAGAATCCACGCCAGTGTGAGCGGACCCTTAATGTGAGAACTGCAACAGGATTTCCATGATCCTGGGTGGAAAGTGACCAGCAAACTTCACGGTGGTATATAGTGCCAGTGGATCAGACGGCCAGCTCTGCACTTCCACTTGTCTTGTCCTACTCTCTTTCTTTGAAGGCTCTTGCCATATGGCCAGACCACTAGTTTCTTCTGGCAGTATCATGGATGGCTCACTATCACGTTCAGCTCAGCACCCTAACTTCTCACAGGATTGCCCTTAAAGTGCATCTATCAACAGAAAAAAAGCAACATATTGTTTAAATCCGTTCTTTCCGCTGCAAGTATTTTTTTTACAAAAATGTTGGCAATGGTTTTTTTTCATATCACGATGTTTATGATCTTAAAAAAAAATAGTAATCTTGCAATTTCATACTGGCCACTGAGGCTTTTTTAGGCTCCTGCTTCTTGTCCTTCCAGTAATAGTTGATAGGATTTGTATTATCTGTAGAGGCAACATTATAATGACAGGTACACTGTCCAACTTTTCACCCTGGAAGCAACTCTATGTAATCTTTGTCCTCTGCAACAGATTACAGTTTCACTCAAAATGATTCCACTCTATCAGTGTTTGAGCACATTGGCTATTACACAAAGCTGAATATTTGCATATTATCTTCATAGCTATATCATGCTGTTATCAGCTGCTGTAAGTTTTGTTTCATTGCAAAAATGGACCCTATAACAGAAACCACACAGACATCATTGTACTCAGTGGGATTCTTGTGGTGCGGTTTGCATCCATTATGTAATGGATTGGCCCCACGTGGGTTAGGTGTCATTGAACAGAACAGAGAAGTGGAATTCAGGAAAACAGGTGTGATCAGAGCCTTAGTCTTACTAATATATTGTATTCGACTAGCGTCAGCTCTGGCTTTGTAAAGTGCAGTTCCTTCAGTATAGACTGCATGGCAGCTGATGGAGAGGCATGTGATCCAATCCATTCATCTGCAGACTCTCTTTAAGGCCGTGTTCACACGTTCAATATGTGGTCAGTATTGTACATCAGCCAAAATCATGAGACGAACAATCAGAGGAAAAGTATAATAGAAACATGTCACCACTTCTGTATTTATCACCCACTCCTGATTTTGAATTACAAATACTGATGTAAAATACTGATCAAATACTGACAGTGTGAATGTGTCCTTAAAAAGTGCCACTCATGGGAAATGCAGGTATAATAGAAGGCTTCTGTTGTACAGGCTTAAGCAGTCACCAGACGTTATATGGAGAACATCATTGCCATGCAGTCTTTCCAGTAGAAGTGGTCATCCCCTTTAATTAATACAATTCCAGCTACCTGCAGTCACCACTAGGGGGAGGCCAGAAGTTAATGCACACTGATTTATAATTGAATTAAATTTATAAATCATATTCAGTGAGCTCATGTTGTCTATGCAGTGAGATTTTGATCTCTGTAGCCCTAAAATGGAGCTCTGACTGTATGTTAAGAAAATAATCAGACCAAGATCCCTCAATAGTAGACATTATGGAAATAAGCATCATGTGCAATGCTGACATTAGATGGAGAGGGAAGCAAAGTGGGCAATTGCCAATGCCTCCATCCACAAAAGGGCCACCAGCGAGACCCTACACACAGGGTCGGCTCCAGGTTTTCGTGTGCCCCAGGCAAAAGAGTCTCAGTGGCCCCTTTAACACATACCATAATTCATGATGCACAGATACAGCAAAGAAATATAGGTATACAACACAGCGCCCAGGCTGTCCCCTCATCCTTCACATATGCAAACATGCACACATGCACAGTAGGCAGACATGTGACGCGCCCCCTGGGGCCGTGGGGTACTCGGTAGCCGGGCCGGTCGGTGCTGGGGAATGTCACAGTGGCAGTGACCCGGTCCGTGACCCAGGGTGGTCAATTAAAGGGGAAAGTAAAAGGGAGTAAAGTTTTTAGAGATAATGTTCATGACGCCTCCTGTGGTATGCGGCTATATGGAGCCACCGCTGCGGTAAAGATCCTCTGGAGCTGATGGTGACGCAGCAGAGTTGGTTCAGCTCTCCACAGGCAGAGCTGAGCTCCAGCGCAGTAGATGGTGATTTTATGAGGTAGCTGTTGTCTGTGCAGTGTAGTGCAGGTGATGGCGCAGCAATTATTCAAGGACACAGTGGGGTGCAGTCTTCAGGTTTTACTCACATTTGTTAAGTTCCTCAGGTTACAGTCACCGGTGTGCAACCGCCCACATCATCCTGTGTCCTCCGGGATAGTGATCCAGCCAACTCTCAGGTATCTCAGGAGCACTTGGACGGGACCCTGTTTTATGTACCTTTCCTGATCGTCTCACTGCGCTGGCTCTCACCCTCCTGCCCTGCGCCTCACAATCAGTGTCCCAAGCAAGTGGCCTCGGGCCTTGCCGGGCGACTAGCAATCCCCTGGGCCCTATGTGGCCACCTTTTCAGCGATATAATTGTGGGTTTTGGCTGCCACACCTTGAAAATGCTGCAGCCTCCGGTTGGCTAGCTGAGCCTGGTTGTTCTCCACTAGTTTGGGGCCAGTCCCCTTCTGTGGCCTGATCCCTCCACGTTAGTGTGAATTCGGGCACACGGGTGGCCTCTGCACTCGCCGTGCTCCTGGGATCCCTTCTGTCCCTCTGGAGCCTTTCCCACTGCTCCTCTCTCCTCTCCTCCTGGGCCTCTCTCACTAGGCCCGACTCCTCTCTCTCCACTGAACTCCTGCTCCAAGCACTGGAGCCAGGAGCCTGGACCTCCTACACTGCTCTCCTGAGCAGGACTGGCTGCTTCTAGATGGTTCCCTTCCCTCTTATACTGCTACTGATGGTGCTCCCCTAATCTACTTCCTCCACCCACCTCCTCTACCTAGTTCCACCCTCCAGCTAGGGACCAGGGACTGTGCTCTCCCTTAGGAGCAATCTCTCCCTTCCCTACTGAAGTGGAGTGTATTGGATGTGGGTGTGTGGGTCCTGGGTAGCACTCCGTCCTTACCTGAGAGTGGGGTACCACGCCTCTGGGTGAGATGCAGTACCTCTGTGGCAATTGGACCCTCAGGGGCGCCACACATGCACACACAGTATGCAGACATGCACACACACAGAGTACGCAGACACACACACATACACAGTACGCAGACATGCACACACACACAGTACGCAGACATGCGCGCACATGCAGGCATGCACACACATACACACATGCACATGGTACACAGATATGCACACATACAATACGCAGACATGCATATACACAGATACATGCATCTACAGACATACGTACATATTTGAACACAAATTCTTAAAAACACATATAAAACGGACATAAATATTTATATATATATATATATATATATACACAGTCATACACGCTGACATACACAGACATTCACATCATACACACACACACTAGAAATATTTTTAATATGGGGATTGGGGAAGTCGTCAACAAGCCTCGCTCACCTGCCCCCGGCCAGTGTCCCGTCCAGCTCCTTGGGCATGTGGCTGTCCAGGGCCGCTGGCGTGTCTTTGATGGCCATCACAAACATGGCCCTGGACCATCAGAGGGGCCCACTCGCTGTCGGGACCTGGGCCACTTCCCCAGGATCTGTGTAGGGCTAACGTCGCTGCTTGATTGCCGGCACTTCACCAGACATGACCACGCGCAGTTCACTGTACGGCTGTGTCTGCTAATAATGACATGGCAGGTGCAGCACACAAGCACAATTAACGTTGCAGTGTCGACCCTGCCATGTCATTACTACCAGACACAACCGCGCACCGCACGGCCATGTCTGGTGAAGTGCCGGCAATCAAGCAGCACCAGAGGCCCTGCACAGATCCTGGGGGAGCAGCCTGGGCCCCGACGGTGAGTGAGCCCCCCTGATGGTCCAGGGCCCCGACACTTATCCGGGTATGTTGGGTGCTGACGCCGGTCCTGCCTACACAACTATTTACAGATCAGTAACTGCAGTTGTAATTCCAGTCCTGCATTATCAGTGCGATTTCCGAGGTTAGAAGTGTATTTGTGTATGTGTGTAACATGCAATGTCAGTGTGTCTAGCATGGAATGTATTTTCTAACATACAGTATGTGTGACTGCAACATACAGTGTTTGTGTGCAACATATAGCATCTGTGTGCAAAATGGAGAGTGTGTCTAACATGGAGAATGTGTAAGAAAATAACAGTGGAGAACAAGACCTCATAAATAATGGTCATCACATTGTGTCATAATTATATATACCTTGTGGTTATTTGAAACACTTATGGTCTATTTCTCTTTGCTCAATAGAGAATGTGTGTATGCAACATACGGCATGTGTGTAAAATGAAGAGTGTGTGTATGCAACATTCAGTGTATGTGTGTAACATGGAGAATGTGTTTATGTAATATTCAGTGTATGTGAGTAACATACAGTCCCAGTTTATTTACCATGGAGTGTGTTTTCTAAGATACTGTGTGTGTGACATACAGTGTCTGTGCCATTTGCAATGTGTGTGTAACATGTAGTGTACTAGATGTAAGTATAACCTGCAGCGTGTGTGTGTAGCATGCAGTGTGCATGTAACGTACAGTGTGCATGTAGTAGCTACATTTAGAAATACCAGCAGCGCTGATGAGCATTTGTAGCTGTAATCATTTTGACAATCATTCAACAAATATATATCATTCTTTGTGTGATTTGATTGTTTTAGCCAGATCAAAAATCATCATATTTTGGCAGCATATTGGCCATGTATACAGTACATATGCTGCTAATTACATAATACTAAAACCTAAAGAAATGAACTGGAATATAGGTTGGTGTGCATGGAACGTGTAGGCGCATGTTCACACTGGCCAATAAACAGACAAAACCTAACATAAAAGCAAAATGAGCAAATACCCTGCAGTAAATAAATAAATAGCAATAGAACAGTGCATGAAAATAACATACGGTACTTAGTTAACATAATTCATCGCTCTTGGCAGCACATTGACCATTTATACAGTAGATATGCTGCTAATGACATAATACTGTATGGGGACAGAACGAATGTATAAGCGATCATCCTATCCCCACCATTCTTCATCACCCTGTGTACAGAGGTGCTCCAAACAACTTGAATATAGTTAATTGGGGTTCCTTTAACATTCTGGACTTGGCTTGTGTATATGCATCCTTAATGTTTCCGTGTAATGGAGCAATATTTTAGCATTTGGGGACCCACTTTTAACTTTGTCTAAATCTGTGCTAATTTTGTTTCCTTGAGAAATATTGTAAACTGATGCAAAATGTGTCAGCACAGGGTTGCTCACTCTCCATTAATATCACAGCGTCCCACCTGATCCCTCCCATGTGTTAAATAAAGACTGAACCATATCGACCCATGGCGGGGCCCCCCAGCATTCATGTATTTCGGGCCCCCTTCACACTTCAGTCTTTTAGCTCACTACAGATGACAGTCTGACTCTGGTACAGTAGGTACTACTGTAGACCGCAGTATTGTATATAGCCCTATAAATAATTACTGGTCTGGTCCTAACGGCCCTAGGGTGCAGGAAAAAAAATGGTGGACCACTAGTCCACATTATGAATAATATGGCTCTGAATAAGTGATCTTAGTTAGGGATGAGCAGACCCGTGGAAGTTAGGGTTCTGGTACCCGACCGAACTTACTTTAGCCCAAAGTTCGGTTCTGGTTCCAGAACTGTACACGAACTTCAACCAGAACCTGAACCCCATTGAAAACAATGGGGACCCAAACTTTGGACATAAATACTTTCTCTCTCCCCGGTCTTTTTCTGAATCTCAACATTGAAACGGACTTCCTGGAGAAGTCCATGTTCAGAGTTTAGCACCGGACAGGGTACGAACCCCAAACTTTTAAGTTTGGGTTCGCTCATCTCTAGTCTTAGCTTATTGCAGATAAAACTGCTGACAGATATGTTTCATCTCTTCTTCCATACATTTAAAACTTCATAAACTTTTTTTTCTTAATTTGGGTGACTGAATACATGCTAATAAACGCCATACTTAGCGTTGCTTGATTATATTTTTTCGTTCTTTATTGTCCCTTTAATAGACTGGTCCCTACATTGCGTTACCTAGTTTTTACTAACATGTAAAAACAAGTAATAAGGATTTACACCATTGTGCTGGCCGTGTGATGTTTGGTGCCTCCTGAACCATTTTACATAACTTGATTTTAGAGTTTCAGCTTTGTCATTATGTTACATTATGTTAGTGTCTGGTGATAACATTCATCAAGAGTTGTGGATAATGCAGCAAATAAACTTTTGACATTTTTATGTAATCAGACACTTTGTCCATTTTGAATCATTCTTGAATTTTTCTATAGTTGGAACAGAAATGTTAGGAATTTCAGAATGAGGCTTGGAAATGATGTGGCTTGGAAACCACACGTTTTGATCTCCTAAACATCCATCCATAATCCTCAACAGAAAATAATGAGGTTATGTGCTTTATAAGTATATACTTGATTGTGTTTATGATTGAACATGCCACATAGTAGCTACCTAAATTGGTTGAACTGAGACCAAATTCCAGGATTAGTTGTGGCCAAGTGAAGTTGATGGCAGTCACACATGCCAAACCTAATCATTGCCCTGTATTTTTAAAAGATGAAAGTGTCTTTGGAACCATATAAGCCCCCCATAAAACTTTTAGGGTCTGTGGAGAGAAACCCTAGCCCAGTTTGGTTATTTCCGTAGTGTGAACTCAACCAGTTCCCTGAGACTCACTTTTTACATGCAATATAATACTAGAAAATAATTTAGGTTGTACTAATAATACTTTCTAAATGGAATGAGAAAGATGTTTAAATGGAGGGTAAACCCCATGTAACACATGATTTTAATGTACTTGACAGGTTAAATAACAAAGAAATATAGTTCAATGTTCACTGATTAATCTGCAGCATTGTCTCCACAATTCTGAAACAGTCTTCTAGAACTCTTACAAGGAACCCAAGAGGTAATCTGCTAAGCAGCTCCATCTTCAGCTGTTGACCAGTAGGGGGTCCCACATGCTTAACATTGGGGGGGCAAGGTTTTGCAGTCTGTAGTTCTGCTGCAGACAGGGCACATCAGGGAGGATTCTGCTGCAGTCAGTTGTCTTACAGCCACACTAAGGAAAGTTACATAGTTACATAGTTTATAAGGCCGAAAAAAGACAAGCGTCCATCCAGTTCAGCCTATTTCTTGTGCACTGCAGCTATTCCGCAGCGTTGATCCAGGGGAACGCAAAAAAAAACAAAACAAAAAAAAACATGCGGTATAGGCCAATTGACATCATTGAGGAAAAAATTCACTTCCCGACACCAATCTGGATTAATTAACTATCACTAAGCATAAGATGTAATTTTATTGTTCTCAAGAAAGGCGTCCAGGCCTCTCTTGAACTCATTAAGTGAGTTGGACATCACCACTTCCTCTCCCAGAGAGTTCCAGAGTCTCACGGCTCTGATCGTAAAGAATCCCCTTCTATGCTGGTGCAGGAACCTCCTTTCCTCCAGACGCATAGTGTGCCCCCTCGTCTTTGTCACCATCCTTGGTATAAACAGGTCATGGGAGAGATCTCTGTACTGCCCCCTGATGTATTTATACATGTTTATGAGGTCTCCCCTAAGCCTTCTCTTTTCCAACGTAAATAGGCCTAATTTTGACAACCTCTCTGGGTATTCTAGTCCCTCCATTCCCTTTATTACCTTAGTCGCCCTCCTTTGTACCCTCTCTAGCTCCAATATGTCTTTCCTGAGCACCGGAGCCCAGAACTGTGCACAATATTCTAAGTGCGGCCTTACCAGCGCTTTATACAGAGGAAGAACAATGTTCTCATCATATGCCCCTATTCCTCTTCTGATGCATGCCATGACTCTATTTGCCTTCGCAGCTGCTGCCTGACACTGGGCACTCCAATTTAATTTGCTATTAACCAAGACGCCCAGGTCCTTCTCCATGTCAGATTTCCCCAACGGTTTCCCATTTAATATGTATGGGTGACTGCTGTTTTTCTTTCCCATGTGCATGACCTTACATTTATCGGCATTGAACCCCATTTGCCATTTTTTGGCCCAACTCCCCAATTTATCTAAATCCTCCTGTAGCTGTGCCCTATCCTCATCTGTGTTAACTACTTTACAAAGTTTAGTATCATCTGCAAATATTGCTATTTTACTATGCAACCCTTCCACTAGATCATTAATAAATATATTAAATAATATAGGGCCCAAGACAGACCCTTGAGGCACCCCGCTAGTAACCCTGACACACCCTGAGCTTACTCCATTGATAACCACCCTCTGCTTTCTATCACTCAGCCAGCTATTTACCCACTTGCACACATTATCCCCCAGACCAAGCATTCTCATTTTATATACCAACCTTTTGTGTGGCACGGTATCAAACGCTTTGGAGAAGTCAAGGTATACAACATCCACTGACTCTCCTCGGTCCAGCTGTGAGCTCACCTCCTCGTAGAAGGCGATCAGGTTTGTTTGGCAGGAGCGATCTCTCATTAATCCATGTTGATATGGAGTTAGATAGTTATTATCATTAAGATATTCTACAATGGCATCTCTAAGAAATCCTTCAAACAATTTACCCACAACAGACGTTAAGCTTACTGGTCTATAGTTCCCAGGGTCACTTTTAGACCCCTTTTTGAATATTGGTACCACATTTGCTTGGCGCCAGTCTAGTGGGGCAGTCCCTGTCCATAAAGAGTGCTTGAATATAAGATACAGCGGTCTGTCTATTACATTACTTAATTCTTTTAGTACCCGGGGGTGTATGCCATCTGGGCCTGGTGACTTGTCTATTTTGATATTATTTAGGCGTTTCTGAACTTCCTCCTGGGTTAGGTGGGTGATATTTAGCGGAGGGTTTACTTTATCACTTTGCATTTCCTCCGATAAATTGTTTTCTTTTGTGAAAACAGTGGAGAAGAAGCTATTGAGTAGGTTTGCCCTCATCGCCCTCTATGATTTTACCCAGGTTATTTTTCAATGGGCCAACTCCATCAGTTTTAATCCTTTTACTGTTTATATAGTTAAAGAACAGTTTGGGATTCGTTTTACTTTCCTTGGCAATTAGTCTCTCTGTCTCCTCTTTTGCTATTCTTATTTGTTTCTTACAGATTTTGTTTTTTTCCCTATAAGTTATTAGCGCTTCCTCGCTGCCTTCTTGTTTAAGTTTACCGAAAGCCCTTTTTTTGTTTTTCATTGCCCTCTTGACTTCCTTATTTAGCCACATTGGCTTCCTCCTATTCCTAGCCCTTTTATTCCCATAAGGTATGTACCTTCTACAGTGACTATGTAGGACTGTTTTGAAAATTTCCCATTTTCTATCCGTGCTCCTATTACTGAAGATACTATCCCAGTCTATAAGGTGAAGGGCATCTCTTAGCTAATCAAACTTTGCCCTCCTGAAGTTCAGTGTTTTTGTGACTCCCTTGCTGGGCACCCTACTGAAGCACATGTGGAATTGTATAATGTTGTGGTCACTATTTCCCAGGTGCCCCCCGACCTGCACCTCAGTTATTCTGTCTGGCCTGTTAGTTAATATTAAGTCTAAAAGGGCCGTCCCTCTAGTTGGTTCCTGCACAAGTTGTGACAAATAATTGTCTTTGATAATTGACAGAAACCTGTTTCCTTTCTGAGATCTACAGCTTTCGGTTTCCTAGTCTATATCGGAGTAGTTGAAGTCCCCCATAATAATCACCTCGTTATTTTTTGCTACTTTGTCTATTTGTCTCATTAATAGGCTTTCCGTGGCTTCTGCTATATTTGGTGGTTTATAACAGACTCCTATGATAATTTTATTATTGTTTTTTGCCCCATGTATCTCCACCCATAAGGACTCGACCTCCTCATTTCCCTCCCATACATCCTCCCGTATTGTAGGCTTTAGACACGTCTTTACATATAGACAGACTCCACCCCCTTTCCGATTTCTTCGATCCCTTCTAAACAGACTGTAACCCTGTAAGTTAACTGCCCAGTCATAGCTTTCATCCAACCATGTCTCGGTTATTCCCACTATGTCATAGTTACCTGTAGATATTTCTGCTTCCAGTTCATCCATCTTGTTTGTCAGGCTCCTGGCATTTGCTAGCACGCAGTTTACACAATTTTGTTTTGTTCCAATCTTCTCCCTGTGGATTGTATTAGAAATTTTCTTACCTCCCTTCCAAGTATCTTGTCTTGGACCTTCTTTGTCGCACTTCATATCTTTCATTAGTATGTCCTCTGGTTGCATGTTCGTGTCCGGCGTTTTTCTTCCCATCCCCTCTTCTTCTAGTTTAACGCCCTCCTGATGAGTGTTGCGAGTCTCCTGGCGAATGTGTGTTTCCCGGGTTTGTTGAGGTGTAGTCCGTCTCTGGCAAGGAGTCCATCATAGAGGTAATTCACACCGTGGTCCAGGAATCCAAATCCTTGTTGTCTGCACCATCGTCTCAGCCAGCTGTTCACATCAAGGATCCTGTTCCATCTCCTGACGCCATGCCCGTCTACTGGAAGGATAGAAGAAAAAACTACCTGCGCATCCAGTTCTTTTACTTTCTTCCCCAATGCTTCAAAGTCCTTGCAGATTGTCGGTAGGTCCTTCTTTGCCGTGTCATTGGTGCCAACATGTATCAGAAGAAATGGGTGGACATCCTTGGAACTGATGAGCTTTGGTATCCTATCGGTAACATCCTTGATCTTCGCCCCTGGGAGGCAGCATACTTCTCTTGCGGTTATGTCCAGTCTGCAGATAGCTGCTTCTGTTCCTCTCAGTAGTGAGTCTCCCACCACCACCACTCTTCTTCCCTTCTTGGCTGTCCTTTTTCTTGTCGCTTCTGGGTGTTTCTGGGTACTCTTTTCTTTTTTGCTTGCTGGTAGTTCCTCATCCTTAGGTGTGCCATCTTCGTCCTCCACAAGTCCTTGGAATCTGTTTCTCAGTTGTGTGGTTGGTGGTGTCTCCATGGTCTTCTTGCTTCTTTTGGTCACTTGCCTCCACTTGTCTGCCTCTGGAGGTTCTCTGACGCTTCCTTCACTTTCCGTGACCAGTAGTGACGCTTCTGTTCTGTCCAGGAAGTCTTCATTTTCCTTGATGAGTTTTAATGTCGCAATTCTTTCTTCCAGTCCCCGCACCTTTTCTTCTAAAAGAGCCAGTAGTCTACACTTCTGGCAGGTGAAGTTGGTTTCAGCTTCTGGTCGATCTGTGAACATGTAGCACATGTTGCAGCTCACCATGTAGGTTGTCACATCTGCCATGCTGCTCCTTGTCCCTGCTGACTTGATGTCTTGAAAGTCAGGAAGAGGGTGGACATGGCAGAGCTCCTCAGATACAGAGATTTCTTAATATATTTTTCAGTTTCAATTGGAATATGAGACAAAATAGGACCAAAGAAAAGGAGGAGATTAAGTGGGGATGTGGTGGGATAATTTTGGAGTGCATTTTAAGTGTTAAGGGATGTTTTATGGAACCTTTCAACATTTTCGCCAACCTAATCATCATCACAGACGCGGATTCTTTACTGTAAGAGCAGCGAGACTATGGAACTCTCTGCCGCATGATGTTGTAATGAGTGATTCACTATTAAAATTTAAGAAGGGCATGGATGCCTTCCTTGAAAAGTATAATATTACAGGTTATATATTCTAGATTCCTTGATAGGGCATTGATCCAGGGAACTAGTCTGATTGTCGTATGGAGTCGGGAAGGAATTTTTTTCCCAATGTGGAGCTTAGTGTTTGCCACATGTTTTTTTTTTGCCTTCCTCTGGATCAACATGTTAGGCTATGGGTTGAACTAGATGGACTTAGTCTTCCTTCAACCTTAAAAACTATGTTACTATGTTACTTGCGCTTTACAGATGAACTGAGCTTCAATATTGCAATGGTACAAATATTTTTCTTTCTTCAATACCTACGTACTAATCATTCTAGCATGTTCTGTGCAGACACTGATACAACAAGGCATGTTGTGGTAAATGAGCTCTGACGCCTGCAGAAATATGGATGTAGTTCTGGACTGTAGTACAGTCTGTAGATCAAAGTCAGTATACAATGGATATTGCTTTGTATTTAATTCTGTGTGTAAGCTGTAAAATGGCACATGCATGTTCCAGAATCAAGTCTGGTCAATGAGAAAGTTTTCTAAAATTTATATGATTTAGTTGAAGTATAATTATGGTGTCAAAAATGTAAACTCCATGTAATATATTGGATACTGTCATTGTGAAGGATATGGACTGGTCCAGTGGAGGCATTCACAATACCTGTAAATGTGATCACATTTGATTTAAATCCACATTGAGGAGGGTCTGAGAATCCAACTTGAGTACATCCCATGGCTTTAGGGCACTGTGTTTAAGCCTCATTTATTTATTTTAGTGTAAGCCTCATTTATTCACTTGTCCTTAAGAGAAAACTGTTCAATGAAACCCAACTAAAGTGTTAAAGGGAATCTTTCGCAGTGTTTTGCTATTTAATCTGAGAGCAGCATTAATGTAGTGGCAGAGACCCTGATTCCAGGATGTGTTTCTTGCTCTGCAGTTTGCTGCTGCTTCAATACATTCAGTGTTTTGTCAGCAGGAGATTATCATTACAGGACTAGGTCTCACATGTAGGCCAGTCAGGCTAAACTGTATAACCCCGCCCCCACCACTGATTGGCAGCTTGCTGACAATGTGCTGTGTACACATGAACCTGCCAATCAGGGGTGTGGGCGGGGTTACACAGAGGAAGCTGCCAATCAGTGATATGGGTTTGGTTATACACAGGAAGCTGCCAATCAGGGACATGGGCGGGATTATACACAGGAAGCTGCCAATCAGTGGTGTGGGTGGGGTTATACACAGGAAGCTGCCAATCAGGGACATGGGCGGGGTTATACGCAGGAAGCTGCCAATCTGTGGTGTTGGTGGGGTTATACACAGGAAGCTGCCAATCAGGGGGCGTGGGTGGGGTTATACAGAGGAAGCTCCCAATCAGTGGTGTGGGTGGGGTTATTACATCTACAGCAGAGAAAACAGGGATTGTATTAAAATTGCACCAAGCAGTCCAGTAAATGATACATTGCTGGAATCAGGGTCTCTGCCCCTACATTATGCAGCTCTCAGATTGCATAGAAAAAAAACTGCTGAGAGATTCTCTTTAAAACGCAGAGAGATTGTTCTTCATATGCCACCATGAGCACTTAAAAGCAGTAATATACAGTGTACCACATGAGGGTCATCATTAACATCACTAATAATCTGTGACATGACATCATGTTCTGTATGATAATTTCTCCAGTGTGGACTTTTTTCCATTGTGAAAGTGGAAATAAAGCTGGTAACCATGCCAGACACACACAGAGAAGCCTTCATTTGTAGAGATAGTCCATGACATTAACAGAATACAGTAAAACTCCTATGCATGCTCCATTAATATTTTACTTCTATTGCTTTCCAGTGTGCAAATGTGGTTTTGATTTAGTCCAAGCTGCCGAGCAATGAAAACCTAATATATTAACAATTATGTAATATCAATAGCGCAGATATATAGTGGCATTAGAGTAATACATTTTTTCATGTGAATTGCAGTTTGCAATAACTAAAACCCCAAGAGCATCCCTTACCCATCAGAAAAACTGCTTCGAGGCTCATGAGGTCAACTTTTTGTTTTCATGCCCAGAACCACCAGTTTAGTTTTGTCATTTGCCCACGATCAGGTCCCAGAAACATCAGAAAGAATAAATGGTTGAATAAAATTTTCTAAACTGGACAGAAAAATGTCATCTAAACTGGGCTTACAGGACAGCAGCTGCTCGCTTCTGTGTCTTGTGCCTTTGGGCTGACATGTTTCTTCCTAGCCTGGCCGACTTTATTGAACATAATGGCCTGGCATCTGGGCTCTAAGGTACCAGCAGCGATTCACAGTTACTGACAGCTTACTGACACAGTTACTGAAGCTTCTCTTCTGACTTCTTCAATCCTCTACTTCTCATTTTTTATGTTTAGCTGTTTGTCTCTATTTGGGCCCCATTTGTTTAAACAGTAACCGTCATTTTAATTTTTATTTCATAAATCAATAATACACATGAAAATAAGCAACTTTGTAATATATCTTATCAGAGAAATCTGCTTCTTTCTCTGACAGAATGAATCAGTCATTATCAAAATTCTCAATTCTGAGGTAAAATCTGTATTCAGTGAAGACAAACTTTCCCATTACTGAGATAGGAGATGGCAGTTACTACAGATACAATTCTATGTAGATAGGAGGGGAAGGAGGGAGGAGCTCTGTCTCTAGCTCCTCCCTCTTTCTGTCTACATAGAATTCTATCCATAGCAACTGCCATCTCCTATCTCAGTAATGGGAAAGTTTGTCTTCACTGAATACAGATTTTACCTCAGAATTGAGAATTTTGATAATGACTGATTCATTCTGTCAGAGAAAGAAGCAGATTTCTCTGATAAGATATATTACAAAGTTGCTTATTTTCATGTGTATTATTGATTTATGAAATAAAAATTAAAATGATGGTTACTCTTTCAACTGTTCAAAGAGAATGACTGTCTGTTGTTCACATCAACCAATCATGGTGCAGCTTTCATTCCTTAACATGCTCTGGTAAACTGAAAGCAGCGCTTTGATTGGTTGCTATGGAAAACATAGATATATGTTGTGTAGATCTATCCTGCTTGTATTTAATACGTCGAACAGCCCTTTGTGGTATGGGGAAAAATTTTTTTCCTGTGTATGTTCACCTTTAAGCACCATTTCAGTTGACATTTACACTAAGACAATCTGACCCTCAAATCCAAGGGCTGACTGTATCTGCTATGAGCCATAGGACATAGGCCATGATCAAGGTCTAGGACAGACCAAAACATTGGCCGTTCTTTCTATTTCTTTCCATATGGTGACTAAACAATGAATCTTTAAATTGCATAATTGAGTGCATAGTCTGGACTTGTATTCAGAATTGCCCTATTGTTTGGAGAGACATCCCGTCCTACAGAGCGCCGCTGTCTCCCTGCTACAAGTGCTGACCAGAAATGTAGACATTTTTATTAGACTCTACTGTAAGCTGTTACTCAGGATCAGTTCTCATCCACTTTTATAAAATGTAAAATTGGGGTCAACTGTGGAAATAACCTTCAAGTGAGATCTAGAATGTAGATACCCCCATTCCCCTCCAGCGTTGTTGTGAAATACTGGAGGGAGGCTAATACCAGAACTAGTTTTCTAGGACTGATGGTCCTAGAGTCATATATACAGTTGAAACCCGAAGTTTACATACACTATATAAAAAGACACATATACATGTTTTTCTCAATATCTGACATGAAATCAAAATAAACCTTTCCTATTTTAGGCATTTGGCAAATGTTAAAAATGATGGTAATCCTAATTGACCTAAAATAGGAAAGGTTTATTCTGAATTCATGTCAGATATTGAGAAAAACATGAACATGTGTCTTTTTATATAGTGTATGTAAACTTCTGGTTTCAACTGTATATGAAAAAAATTCTTTGCACGCAGACTTTTCCAATCCAGCAATGGTTGCCAGACCGGCACACAAAGTGCACAAATTGGCCATCCACTGTGTCTAGTTCATGAGGGTGTCCAGCCACAACTGGACAGATGTTCCTGACACATGGAAAGCCAGTCTAACGTGGTAAAACAAGCAGAGAAAATTATATGTAAAAACTACAGATGATTGAATCTTTTGAAATTTAAATTCTCCAGGTTTGGTGAATTTTTCTCAAAAATTTGATTTGTATTCAATAAAATAGGTAGAATAGAATTGTGTCAGTGATAAAGGTAACATAATACTGCCGTGACTGAAACAAGTAATGTACCATATATTCAATAATGCTCTCTGCTTCCTCCCAACTAATAAGCTTGCCGGAGACAAAGGATGCCAATTATCACCTGCGTTTTTGTAGTATTACTGCCCGGAAAGCTGGTGCCAGTGGTGGTGGTACTTCTGCTTCTGCTACTACTTGTGGCCCCTCATTCTTAGCCATACAGTTGCTTGTGACAATCATACACACTGTCTGACACTGAATTCAGATTTTTTTTATCCTGTACAAACTATTGTGCTGTCTTGCTTCTACTTTCTAGTGCATTATGAATGAAAAAAAAAGTGTAATTGTTATTCAAATGTAACAGAACCGATGCCAGCTATACCATATCAATCACAATGGCACTGATGCTGGTCTCCTTCTATCTCTCTATCCCTAATAAAATAATATCTGTATTATTTGCAGACTACTACACTCATCTTCTTCATTGCTGCAGCTTTACAATCCAGTACTGTCTGGAGTAATTGCTTGACGGCTTTTTTTTAATCTATCCCTTTCCTTATTGCTGAGTGTAACCTCTGATGTCTTCTCCTAAAATCACCCTAAAATTATTGCTGCATTCCCTGCCTCAGCTTTCATACAGGCTATAATAGTTCAGCCTGAATGGCAGCACTATGCCATGTGATGTGATGCGATAGCTGCAAAGCATTATGGGGAAGCCCATGCACTAGCGCCTAAAGTCATTTGGGCCTTCTGTGACTGATGCAATCTTCTGCAATGTGAAATAAGCAGCCTGTATTTTTTGGGCAATTTGTGCAAGTTGAATTGCAAATTGTTTGCATTTGGCTTGACCTGTGAATTTAATAAAATCCGGCTTAAATCTGATTCATATTGAATTGGTTTGATCATCCCAAGTAAAAACTGTTATTCCATATATTGGCTCCTGCTCTGCTAAACTCTGGTCGTCTATGGAATACATAGACAACCATTCATCTAAATAGCTGGCTGCCATGTGATGCTACATGTTCCCTGCATTGGTGATTGCATATTCTCTTTTGCAGGGATTTTTAAAATGTTTTATAAAATACACACAAGCAGTGTGGAAATGTTCTTAAGTCTTGTTTCTATTTTTCAGTCAAACTGGTTTTTGTTTCTGACAGCATGCTACAAAAATGCCTTAGGGAAACTAATGTGGGAACTGATCCCATAATTGTCTATATGATCGTTCCCATTCATTGAGGGCATACTGATGCCAACGATAAATGGAAACCTAGCCTTACATATGTTCTTGGAAAAGCTTAGGGCCAGCCAATATAGCCACCATTAAAATCTTTTATATGGATTGTCATTCAGGTTTTACAGGTTCCTTAATGACAAATTTATCTAGCTGAACAGAGTCAGGACCTGAGGAAATCTACTTGGTAGCCCTTTGTGACCTATGCTAGTGGACATATTAGTTGTCACCAAGCTTTTCCAGGTTTGTAGCCTCTTGGTGATGTGTTTGTGAAGAAATGCTCTATAATGAGTTAACTGCTGGTAATAAATATTTAACATGTTTAAGGCTACAAAGCTTGTTAATCCAATGTTTCCAGTAGAACTGGTCCTGCTCCAAAAACCTAGTGAGGGAGAGAGATCAAGCAAGAATTGTGCATAATATACTAAAGGGAAGTCATGGATCATATGACTGTGATCTACAAATAGCAGCAGAGAATGGGAACTGCAGCTGCCAACAAGGGGGTTACAGTGTAATAAGCTAGTATGCTGGTAAATTAACCCCAGAAGTGATACAGTGATCATAGTGTGAACATACACCAAGCTTGTAAATACCACCCTAATGTGCCACATCCATAAACACTGCACTGCTTAGTTCTGCCTTGTCTCTTCATGGCAGCAGTAATCTCCAGTGCTGTATGTGACATTACTGAGACTACCTGCAATAAAATACAAAGACTGCTGATATTTAAGTACAACTCTGCGACCCCACTCTGTTCTGTTTGCTTAATGTACCTATTAAATAGGCCCATCATCCCACAATTACACCATCTAATTAGAGACAATGGCATTTTCTGGGTGGCTTAGGCTGGGAGACTATGGAAAAGTCAAAACAACTTCAGGAACAAATGAATTGGCAATTACAGTTATAGTTCCCCTTGGTGGAAATGTCTGACGTTAAGAGCTGCTTTAACATCATATTTTAAGCAAATAAATAGACACAAGCATTATGATAGAAAAACTAACAATACTATTGAGCTACATACATAAATTACAAAGCTAGGTCCAACCTGTAGAGAATTCCTGTAAAATATCGAATCCTTTCAAACTGACAGGCTGGGACTTGTAGTACACTGCAGGCTGTCTACCAATGCACACATGTTGTCTGATCACCATCATGATGTTCAGAAATCACATAACCTAATATTCTATACAAAAAGTGGTGTCAAATGATAAAAAGAACCGATAATTATGTTAACAGATTGACAATTTAACCTGGGGAACATAGTTTAAGGTCTAGAGGTTTACTTATATTTTACCTTTCCTACATACCCATTCACACTGATGTATTTACTCTTCTCCATTTCTCAAAGCGTTAAACGGGTTAGCAATGGGTTATATTTGTTTACTGCTCCAATCGATTAAGAGACTTTCACAAAATCAAGAACATTTTACTTTTTTGCACTTTTTTTCTTGTAGTTAATGTATGTGTACTTGTCTTATGTATTTTTTAATCATACTTACTCCTAGCTTTTATATCTTGAATTGATATATTTCCAGAGCATATTATCCATGTTAAATAAATAGATCACATACATTCTGTTTTGATTATACATTCTTTATAGGCATTATAAAAACGTATATTATTTTAATGTAAAAAAATAAAGTTGTTTTAACGGAAACAATTAGAATGTAAAAGATGCAAATAATTTTACACGAGGTTTTGATTGATGCTAAAACATTTCTATGGAATTGAATGAGTTTTTGTCAAGTTCTCAGCACACCTTTAGGATGGTACAGTACTTTAATAACAGTGGCTTAAATTCTCAGCAGCCATCAGATTCCAAAGTGCACAACACATATCATCATGACAGAAAGGCATCAGAACAAGTTGCTTTTCAGTAAGTCTTTATTGTGTATAATATATAAAACTCATACTAAATACAGTGGTAACATTACATAATAATATCTGAGTTTATATAGAAAAATGACAACTAGAATCCAGAGAAGGAAATGTTGTTACAGAGGATAAAAATGAAAATGATGGGGCTGCTTGGCATCAGGAGAGGTCATTGAAACCTTAAGGGGATAACACGGTTATTAAGTTAAACAAAATCAATTTTAATCAGCTATTCCTTTTCTAATGGAGAATTTCCATTTGTAAATTCTATCAATGCAATTCATTTCGGCAAGGCTCAGAGCTGCAATGTAAGTGAGTAATAGAACGATCTTCCTATAAAATTGTGGATAGTTTTAGAGTGGCGCATAATCATTTAAATGCCATTCTCCTTCTTTGTTTGTTTGTTTCTTTTTTCCTTCCTTCTTTCCTTTCTTCTCCCTCCCTTCATTTCTTTTTTCTTTCGTACTCCCTTTCTTTTTTTCTTTCCTACTCTCTTTCTCTTTTCTTTCTCTTTCTTTCCTACTCCCTTTCTTCTTTCTTTCATACTCCATTCCTTCTTTCCTTCCCCTCTCCCTCCCTTCACCCCTTCCTTCCTTTCTTTTTTCGTCCCACTCCCTTCCTTTCTTCTTCTCTTTCCTACTTCCTTCCTTCCTTCCTTTCTTTCCTACTCCATTCCTTTATTCCTTTCCTTCTTTCTTTTTTTATTTCTTTCTTTCCTACTCCATTACTTTCTTTCCTTCTTTCTTTCTTTCTTTCTTTCTTTCTTTCTTTCTTTCTTTCTTCTTTTCTTTCTTTTTTTATTTCTTTCATTTCTAAATATACACAATATCATCTTCCACTCTCAATAACCAACCCATTACCCAAGCCAGAACCAGATGTGATACCAAGTAACGCTGGATTATTTGATCAGCTATACATGCATGTATTACAGCACTTTTACATTTGTATACCTCCTTTCCTCCACAGGTTCCTATGCACAGGTTCCTATACTCACTACACTAGGTAAGACTATTTGATCACAGAGAATTAGATGAGAGGACAATAATGAATATCACTGTTAACCGAGGTTTCTGAGGGCCATTTAAAGTCCATCCGGCAGCTGAAGTGTTAAGCAGAGATGGCAGCACGCAGATTTTCCAGTTGGGAGGATATAGAAGGGGCCATAAACGCTGGTAGGTGTTCTGCCCTGGCAGCTCTAATCACAGGAAGCAGGGATGTGTCTCTTTACTCTGAATATTGCACTGATTTGCCATTAAGCTGTTACACAATTCCCAGAGGTGCCTCAAAAACAAGAATGAAAAACAAAAGAGGATCCATACATGTATTAAAACACGACTACTGCTTCCTACAAGCACACAGGAGTGTGACCTGGACATCTAAACAAATACAAGAAGAGAACAAATCTATAGCACATAGGCTACTACCAAATAACAGTGAACAAGAAATATTACAGCAGATAATTCTACCATAAATTCATTTAATAGAGAATGCAAGTCATCAGCATTATAAACGACAAATATAAAAACAGCTAAAATGAGACATAAAGGTTCATATATGCATTAAAAGCACAGCTACCTACAAGTATAGAGTATACACTGTGCAACAGAGCACACTGACATACACGTGTGTAAAAAGCATAACAATGAAGAAGGATGAGGAAAAAATAGATTAAACCGGAAAATCTATGAGACAAGGGGTTAGAACAAAGCATTAGACCGTCAATAAAAGCCAGAAAAGGTGAGAATGAGACAAAAGCCTGAGAACAAACAGTGAACAAGGTGTGAAAGGACAGGGCTGAGCTGCCTGGGAGTTTTCTGTCTCCCACATCTGCTTCTTTCATCGCAGAATGAGCCATTTCTTTCATGTCCTGTCTGTCTTCAGCTGCATAATAACCAGCCCAAGTTGTTCCTGTGCTACCTTTATTGTGACACTGGTCTGATTATCTGCTTACAATTGGTAAATATATGACCTATACAGTCCAGGTTACTGCAAGCCAACATCAATATGTCTCCTGCCCTCTCCTTAACTACAAGCAGAAACATCCATTCAAAAATGCACATTATGCCAGCAAAAAGGGAATTGACATTTTTAGGGACTATTCACAGTCACCAGTGGCTTAAAATAGCTGTGGCTATCAGTGCTGAAATGTAGGGCAGCTGTGCTGCCTGTATATTTATGGCAGCATTGAACATCTGTCATTTGTAGCCAATGTAATAAATACACACATTTATATGTCATTTGGGTCGACACATCCACCATATAATCATATACATAGACATGTGTATAGTCCATATCTATCTATCTATCTATCTATCTATCTATCTATCTATCTATCTATCTATCTATCTATCAATCTACTGTATCTATCTATCTATCTATATCTATATATATATATATATATATATATATATATATATATATATATATATATATATCACCTTAGATCTTTGTAAACATGTAAAAAGTGCGTTCATTTATTGCATACTGATAAGCTATATACATTGAAATATAGGTCGACTCGTGTTGTACATGTTGCTCTTTAATGTATCCAAATGTGTTCATACATTTCACCTATATAGATATGGCCTATTTGTGGCACACATTAGCACATACATATCCAGGGTCCAGGTCTGCCTGTGCTGCATACTTTTAACTATGTATCTATGTATTAGAGCTTATTTACACGCCAGTATTCTGCTAGTATTTTGCATCAGTGTTTGTATACCAAAACTAGGAGTGGAACTTATAAAGAAAAACTATAACTGAAAGATGACACCTGTTTTCTGTTTTGGGGACACTTCTGGTTTTGGCATACAAATACTGATGAAATACTGATCAAAAATATTGATGTGTGAAAAAAAAAGTCTAAGACATATGAACATTGCATGTCACACTAGTCAGGTCATACATATATATATATATATATATATATATATATATATATATATATATATATATATATATATATATATACATACATGCATACTTATATGGCCCTCAGGTCTACACGTGTTGCTCGTTGTTCCATCCGTTTAGACATACATTTGTGTGTCACTTATGTGTACATGTGTTGCACATTTGTAACATACATTTCTACATACATTTGCATTGCTCATGTCCTGCATGTGCTGCACACTTGTAGATGGAGAATGGCTCTTTCATGCAGTAAGGGCTCTCATCTGGGTCAGGATGTTTGGGCAATTACTGTATATGTGTTTGTATATTTTTTTTCTGACTGAAAGCTAATTTCAGCCCTCTAGCAGAAGCAAATAAAAACTGACAACTTATAAATCAGGAGTAGGCGCCTATCACTCAATCTTTGCATAAATTATGAACGTGAGCGCAGAACCAGAAGATCTGTCGTTAGGATCGAGGCCCCACTAACGGATTTATTGATGGCTGTGTGGTATAATAACACCGAGCATAAATGCCACTTAAGGGAGAACCCCCCCTCCTTACCTTATAGCAGAGCTGAGCCAAATGGGACATAACATGACCTTGTAAATGTGAGCTTGTTCATTTTACAACTCTGCATACATTGTAATGGACAAGTAAGAGCACAACAAACAAAGTCAAAGCAGTAGTACACATATACAACCACGTAGACATATTTATTTACACATACTGTATATATATATATATATATATATATATATATATATATATATATGTATATCTTTTTGCACACTAAAAACCCTGATAGACACATAATTAGCCAGATAAAATTAGATGAAAGAAAACAAAGAAAGAGAAATAAATAAAGAGTAAATTAAGGATATATAGCTATGATGCGATATGGACCATAAAAAGGAAAGCAGCACTCCAAAATAACAATAGTGAAGAATGAGGATTTTATTGGTCCAATGAAACATTTCCGTCCATATGGTGTGGATATTTTTTTCCATTCAGATAGATAGATAAATAGATAAAAATATATAGAATTTGTATATATAGGTAATGACAGAGAGAAAGACGACTGATGGACAAACAGACAGAATATGTGAAGATGGATGAAATATAATAGGCTATATATAGGTAGATGATTGAAAGATGATGATAGATATGTATCCATCTCCTGTAACATAATGTTACTAACAGAAATACACTTTGTGAAACCACTTTTTGCTATTGTAAGTACATGTACTGACTGTAGGGACATGTGGGCATTGTCATTATGACCATGTCTCTTGCTCAGTGTTTTTTCATCTCTATATTATATGTGTATAATGTATGCTATATGTGTATAATGTTAAAATTAAAAAAATAATCAGCAAATATAATGCATCAGATGTGACGTCAGCAGAAAACACAACAGCACTTCGGACACGGTTGTGTTATTTTCTTATAATTTTTCGTACTGAACACTACAAGTCTTCTATTCATCTCCCATCGCCTCTTTGCATTTTCTTATGACCCAGATTCTCCCTTCACCTCTTTTCATCTCCCCTGATGTCTTTTGATGTTTCAGATTTTTTTCCTTTGCCCCTATAAATCTCCCACCGTCTTCCAGGACACGTCTTTATCTCCTGTAACCATCTTATGATCTAAGTTTTCCTTATCAACTCAATTTCTGAAATGTGTAATGTCAGCCAGTACAACCCATGAGTGGATTATTCCTGGATTGTAGATATAAATCCCAGTCTGCCACTAAAAACATTGGAGTTTTCAAAACATGCTCGGTGATACCTTGTCCCTATATTCCCCCCTTATAGCCCCACCTTCTGACCTAAAGACCCTTAGTAGGACGAAAGATGGGTTTATTATAGTAGGGGCATCCTGTAAATTATGAAGACTTATAACACTACTAAGAACAGGGTTTGCTCTTCATAAGAGTAATCCTTACATATCAGCCAGCTTTGTATTCCTGGGCTATGGATGGTCAGTAAATCTCTTTCTAGCAATCAGGATCCTCAATGACGATGATTTAGATTTTGTGGCAATTTACATGTAAGATAATAGAGGAGGGAACTAATATAACTTTTATGACACCACATTCTCTAGGTAAGTATTGAAAATCCGGTTCTTTAGACTTCAAAGAGGGGCAAAAGGTGGGCAAAGAGGTTTGCAAAATGTAACACATTTCATCTTGTCCTCCCACTTTAGTGCCCTTGAGCTACTGATAAAACAGTGTTTATACTCGATTCAAGTATTTAAGTGCTGTATATAAACACCCACACAGGCACTTGGGCACTTCAAGATCAAAGGAGTGATATCAAAATATGGATTTCTCAATGGAGCCAATGACTGGTGATGGGCAGCAGAGATGCTCCTAGGATCCACCAGCACCTTGCACTGGCCCTCAGCAGAGGAGACCTCTGCTTGCCCTCAGATTAAGCTTAATATCTGCATACACAATCACTTCATCACTAAATTGATTCTCAATTACCTGCTTTGTCAATAGTAGCAGAGAAAAAGCTGCTCGTTTGCAACCTGCGTTTCGAATGCCTTATTTTGTGTCCTAGTCTAAGGAGGGGATGGCTTCTTATCTCCAGGAGGGTATTGATTGAGCCTGATCGTCGTGCTGTTTATTCAGCAGAGTCAGGGTCACTTTATTTAAAACCTGAATATTATTCTCGAGCACTTACCATAATGTAACCATGAAATTATGTTAAAACAATAACCTTTACCTGATTCATTAAATGATCCCCCAGTATATTAGAAATAAACCCACACAAGCATTCAGTGTTTTAACCCTTTCACTGTATCAGCATACTTTACGTTTATTATGCTTCTTCACTATATTCAGTATAGTTAAAAGGCTATTTTACCCTTTTCACTATATCAGGAATAACCTTTTATATAAATTAACTATAATAACCCTTTCACTATATGACAGATAATCTCCTATTTATTTAGTGTATTTATTAACTCTTCAGTATAGGAAATAGTAATTTAACTACAATCAACATTATCCCTATCAATTTATGAGACTTTCATTTGGATTCATTATATTAACTCCAGCAGCTTAGTAGTAAAAAAAAAAAAAACAAAACACAATAACTCGCTTTATTAAGTTAATACTTTAAAGAAAAGATATGTGAAAGCATATACTATATAAGCTATACATATACAGTATATGTAGTGGGTTAGTGCAGCTATAAGTGTGTGTATACAATATATGTATATATATATATATATATATATATATATATATATATATATATATACATATATAGTTTACACATATACACAGTATATTGCCATTATCTACACAAAGCTCCACTGTGATGATGGAGTTAATGTAAAGAGTATCCAAGCTTAGGTCTAATCTACTATTGTGTCTTAATACAGCTACAATTGAGTATATATATATATATATATATATATATATATATATATATATATATATATATATATAGTAACTTAGTCCCCATCACATGTATATATATACACATTAGTTACTTAGTCCCCATCTGAGATACTCTTTACCTCAACTCCATCAGAACAGTAGAGCAGATAATAACAAAACTACTGTTATATATACATTGTTAACGTTGTGTATGTGGAATCTGAAGCTCAAATACTTTTATAAATCTTGACATAAAAGCATCTTTTCGACTAAAAAAAAAAGAGAAAAAGGCTAAACCTCCCCTTCCCAAAACATAGAAAAAACAAACAAATAAAAACAACAGAAAAAAAAAACACCTACAGTGTGAAGTGTGAAGATTATTCTTCACTACAACTTCTTTGGAAGATTCTGAATCATTATCCTGGAGATACTAATTCAATTCATAATAGAGATAAGAAACAGAATAATCAGAATAATGTGAATGCAGAGCTTCAAAGACGAACCCATTCAGTAATTTCTAAGTAAATATTGACTTGTGTAAGTTTAGACTGCAAATATTAGTACATAAAAAAAAAGTTTTATTTGCAAATTACATTTTATAAAGATAAAACGAATACAGATTGATATAAATGATTGAATAATTCTATATGCATATATATCACATCTATCTATCTATCTATCTATCTATCTATCTATCTATCTATCTCATACAGATGCACTAGATAAATACACATATATTGCAATTAATATTATAATATGTCAATTAAAAATCCCCAATTCCCTCCATATTACAAGTTGCTAATATAAAATGCTGCTTCTTGATTTAGCTCTGACAAAGGCACATACCTCGGTGTGTCATATAATCTATATATAAGTGGCATCCTGAGTGGAGCAGTGTGTCACAGCGAGTGGGTAGCTGCACCTCAATATCCACAGCATTAGCCCTGCAGAGTTCATGAACTATGCAGCCATTGTGCACACCCAAAGGAACAGCACATATATCTGCACTAGAAGCCCTTTATAACATCTACATATGAAGCTCAACTAGAACATTTTAAGAAAGACACTAAAAACAAAAAAATTAAAAAACATCTAAAATAAAAACAATTTTTTTTCTTCAGCATAAAAATGAAACATCAAATTACTTTGCCTCTGGCTCCCATTTTTCCCTTCTACATTATAACTAGTTATTGAACTAGCTATGAGATCTAAAGGCCATTTGTGTGGAGACAGATTTCAACTGAGTTGTACCATCAATATTCTGTGGCAGTGACCTATTGGTGGAAGTCAAGCAACAGAGGTGAAATTCAGGTCACGCTGTCTAACCAGTATTAAAATGCGTGCACTTTGAAGGGAAAAAAGCCCACTTTAAACGAGATTTAAAGAAAATTGAATTCCACTATGGGAGGGCAATCTTTGCATTCTTCTTTCAAACACAAAATGCATTTTTAATTTTTCTTAAAAAAAATGAGCAAGAAATGCTTGTCTTCACCAGAAAGAAAGAAAAAAAAACCTAAAACAATTGAAAAGAAAAATGAATGGAGCTTGTAGAGCAAACTGACCTTTGTATTGTGTGTATCTAAAGAAGGCAAATGAAATACAAATATTTAAACACAAATGTGAGGCCATAATATAGACAAGATATGAGCACAAATATAAAAAAAAATAACAGATAGCTTAAATAAATTATTAAATACAATTAAAATAAAAAATATATAAAAATTAATAAAAGTACTGTTTAAGTGAAAACTGGCAGGATTTGCAGTATCATTTCTGGAAAATAGTAGATTTTTGTTAGCAGGCACAGATTGCTAATTGCAAGAGGTGCAGGTTAGGAAAACGGTCAGTATGGTAATAGCACCTTCAATGAACCCTTAGGGACAATAGACAGTTATTTTTCTTCAGAACTGTCAAAAAAGACGCTTTGTGCAAAGAATGTTCCTCCTCAGCCAGAAAATTTTCCACCCTTTTTTATGTAGCACAAAAAACAGAGACCCAAGAGCAGATCATCTGCTCATAGGGAAACTTCAGAGGTTTGGTCATAAATAGTGTAGAACTCATCCTCCTTTGGGTTAGTAAACCTTATCTGGGCTATGTTCTTGTAGTGCTGCTGCTTGCTACATTGTGATCACACAGCTGCCCTGCTTCCCTTTCTCTCTATACAAAGACCAGCAGTCTGTGTGTGTTTTTAATGCTTTCTGCATTAAGATGTGAACCTAGATCTGCACCTTACACACAGCCATGCTTGCTATGTAGTTAATGAAAGCTGTTTGCAGAAAGAGGAATGGCTTGAAAGGAGCTGGACACATTTATTAAAGCAAGTAAGATTCAGCTAAAGAGTCTACAGAAACATATATATTTGTGTACAAGAAATCTGATGCATGATACGAACCTGGACTAAAGCAAAGCATGATCATTTTAGAGATTGTAAGACAATATTAAGACACACACACACACACACGTATACACACACACATATATACACATATCACACACACACACGTATACATACACATATCACACACACACATATATTTATATACACACACGTGCAAATACACACACACACACACACACATATACATACATACACACAAACATATATGCATGCATACACACATATGTATACACACATACACATATATATACACATGTCACACACACATATACATACACACACACACACACATATATGCACACACACAGTTATAAGAAGCTTTTCCCCACAAGACTCATGTATTGCTGGTGAATGATGTTCTGTATATATGTTAGGACATGGATGATGGGAACAGTGCACACGCGCATTAATGGTTAGTCAGGATCTCACACACAAGAAAATCAGGCATAGCAAGAAGCTTTCATAGCAGAGCCCAGCCATAGTAATCCACAAGGTAGTTTCAGCCCCCCCCCCCCCCCCCCCCACATTACACAATTTAAGTTTCTTCAGGCACAAGTCAGTGGGAACTTGGGAAATACAGCTCCATATAACAGCAGGCTGCCTCACATCTGGATAGCGTTATAACGATTGTAGGTTTTTTAATGGGACTTTTAATTTGCAGACATTTACCCTTGCAGCCCCCACCCCATGATAGCAGCAGCAGTAGTAAGAAGGCGCTTATATGCACCCTGTAGAATCGAATTTGTGTGATTACTGCACTCACAGATTCGTCTCTAGGGGGGTATATGGGTGATGCTACAAGCCTCTACTCGGTGTTTTATTTTTCTTTGGTTTCTTTGGAATAATTTGCCCTGAAATCCCTGGTGTTTAATGTAGCTCTTGTTGTAAGTGGTTTTAGAGACTTTAGTCTCCCCTCTTTTGCTTTTGGGTTGGTGGAAGGGGGCTGGGAAAAGGAGGGAGGAGTGGATTAAAGGTGTAGATTAAATAATCATAAAA
The DNA here is from genome assembly GCF_046119375.1 of Phyllobates terribilis. Classification (NCBI taxonomy): domain Eukaryota; kingdom Metazoa; phylum Chordata; class Amphibia; order Anura; family Dendrobatidae; genus Phyllobates; species Phyllobates terribilis. The sequence continues at coordinate 150,762,000 of NW_027362762.1, forward strand.
TAACACATTATTACATTTCCTATAAAGACTGAACAGCCACCGCAAAAGAGCAAGTCCCAAGCAGTCCAATCCTCCTGCTTGATTTATTGCCTTTTACTGCCCTATAAAAGCTGTTAGAACGAACCTAAAGCCTGCAACACCGCTGGCACATTTAGTCTAATAAATAAAACATAAACAGCTAACTTTATGTGTCACTTTTATTGTTATCAAGTAAAATATTGCATTGCCCTACAAGCTATGATTCTATGCTATAATTGTTATCAAGCTGAACAGGGGAGCAATCACATATCTCCACTCCCATGTTTAATGCCTAATCTAAGCTCTTGATAAAATACCTAATTGTAATAGCTGTTTGCTTGGAAATGTTTACATAAATTCCCAGGTTTTTTTAAGCACTATATTATCTGCTGGAAGTAGCAAGTGTGAAATATATGCATCGAGCACAGTCCCTCTGCAGCTATTTTTGCTTTCTTATGGAGGAACTACGATGGGACCCTTTTTTTGTTGGAGATGACATTGGCAGAACAAGTCCTAAGCAACCACGTTATCATTGTACTGGCTATGGAGTGATACATCCATACTGCTTAAGGGATTATACGTGAGCTACAGACAAGGACCCTCCAGGAAGTTTGGTTGATCACGTGCAAGCAAAATTATTAGTGGATATCAAAGTAAACTCCTAATTGCTGCAATGTATTGTTTTAATGCAAAACTGCTTGGAACTAACCCTTTCCTTCTCATTTTAGTTCCTATGGAGTGTGACACGTATGGACACATCTGCAAGCATTACAAGAAAGATAAGTCTTTCTATATATCCCTAGTTTTACGACAACTGTTTCAATATCTATACTATGAAATATCATTCTATAAACACACACAGGTTAAATACATGGAATGCATATAAATAGTTAACACAGAAGCATGAATGTTGTTTTTTTTTTTTTACCTACATTCAATATCAGCTTACCTCTAACTAAAAAAAACTATAATACAATGTGTAAAAAACAGTGTGTATAAATACTATATATACACTATATATATGATCATATAGTGTAGAAGTAGTTAACAGTATAGAGTATTGGGGCAATGATTGTCTTCCATGTATTTATATTTATTCGACATCCAGTCTTTTTGCATATATATACAATATAATGGCAAGTGACTAAATGAGCAAAGTTAATATATGCATATGAATAGCTAACACTATACAGTATAGGATCATGAATAATTAACGTTATATAGTACAGGGACATTGCACAATATACAAAGTGCTAACAGTGCACAGTATAGGGACTTTTTGGCATTGATACTGTTTCTTGAATACTGATTCTTTTAATTAGGCTTTAAGACTGAGTTCACATCCTTAGATGTAATATATGAGCATATATACTAAATAAAGATATGCCTGCAAACAGCATTTAATATGGAAACAGTTAACAGCCTTTGGAATAGAGAGGGTTAATGTATTGTAATACAGAAAGGAGCATGAATGAATGGTATACGTATTGATATCCCTGATCTGGTACTGACTCTCTCTTCTCTTTGCAGGGTGCACTGCCAGTTAATATGAGCCTACAGGGTGCAAGGAAGAATACACCATGTATGGAAGACAGGTAAGGGAATATTATGTATTTAGGATGCATGGCATATAGGCTTCCTAAGATAATATTGTATGTTGTATATGTGAAGGTCTCGATGTTTGCTGGGGAAGGAGGAGGTGTAGATTCTCCACCCACCTCTAGTATCCATCAACCACTTCTATATCTTCCTTTTTTGCAATAGTCAACACATCCCCTTTGCAGTATCCAGATAAACCCTCACAATCAGTGCATAGGGCATAATGATTGCATGGCTGCAGCTCTAGAGAACATCACAACACAACAACAAACATGCAAAGGGAAAATGACATTTTAAATAAGCTTTAGGTTCCTTATCCGGGGACCAGCATGGAGGTTGTGATTGGCTCTTAGAGTCACATGGTGAAAGTAACTTTACGGGGTCGCCAGCTAGTAGGAGGGCTTTATGGAGCAGAAAAACGACAAAGCGAGAAAAATTATTTTCCACTCCAGAAATTAATGATCATGAGTTCGTATTTGATGGACTCTAACTACATCGATCCGAAATTTCCTCCATGCGAGGAATATTCGCAAAATAACTATATCCCAGATCACAGTCCGGAATATTATAGCCGGACCAGGGACACTGGATTCCAGCCTCACCACCAGGAACTGTACCCTCCAAGAACAGCCTACACTGAGCGCCAGTACAGCTGTGCCAGCGTCCAGGGGCCAGGCACCCCTGCCACACAAACAAGGGTCCACGGACAGCATCAAAGCAACCACCACCTTGTAGGCAAACCTCAGATCTGTGAGCATCCAACACCATCTCTCTCCAACACCACCACCACCTCCACCACTCCTTCCCCTGCACCCCCAGCCTGCAACCCGCCTAATCCTGAGCATCCTACCAGCACATCCACCAAACAACCCATAGTGTACCCCTGGATGAAGAAAATACACGTCAGTACTGGTAGGAAACTTTTCTTCTCCTTTAACCTCTCTTCTTCTTTTTTTTCCCCTTTTTTTTAAAGCTCAAAGAGTCTTTGGGTTAGCACAATTGAACTGGATTTACGACTACGAATGGGTAATTACACCCACCATAAATTTTATAGCCAAGCCTGTCTGGGCTGCTGCAGCCATGTGCTTCATTCTGCTCTCTATGTAGAGTGTGTGTGTTTCAGAGAGAGAGGGAGAGAGGGAAAACTCCTATATAGCTTTGTAAGAAGTGCATAAATAATTCAGAAACATTGGAGCTAAGGGAACTCTCTTCCTAACAGAACAGAAAGGACTGGAGGTTTTTTTTAAGGCATTTAGGAGATACCCCTTCTTATGGCTTACATCTGGTGTTTCCTTGTATCTGACAATCTGTGTCTCTCCTTCCTTTCCACTGTCTTCTATATTCCTTCCTTTTCTCCTTCATTTTCTTACTGTCTCCCTTTTCTTTCTCAGTGAACCCTAATTACACTGGAGGTGAGCCCAAGAGATCCAGAACAGCTTACACCAGGCAGCAAGTATTGGAACTGGAGAAAGAATTTCATTATAACAGATATCTGACCAGGCGAAGGCGCATTGAGATAGCCCACTCCTTGTGTCTATCGGAAAGGCAGATCAAGATCTGGTTTCAAAACAGGAGAATGAAATGGAAAAAAGACCACAGGTTACCAAACACAAAAGTCAGATCCAGCGCCTCTTCCAACGCTTCTAATAACATCATTGCTTCCAATTCTGCTCCCAACGAGGATATAACGCAAAGCTCAACTCAGGATCAGCGAGAGGATATTACAAGGTTATAAACCCCCCACAAATGACTCAATATTTATAGAATCTAATGATAATTATAATATTATTATTGTTAATAATATATATATATTTTGGTTCTTGTAGTTTTTTTTTCCTTGTGCGTTGGAAAATTGAGAGCTCTTTTAGAACTAAAAAAAAAGGCTTTAAATGCATGTTACAGTGCATGGGATCAGGCTTTATGTCCAGTGTTGTTTTATGTTTTATGTTCGTTCTTTGGACACTTTATTTATTTGGAAGGGAGATATTTTTTCTGTTTTTAAGTGATTTCCTAAAATAAAATATTACAGGGATACAGTTTTGCCCCCCTTTTCCTATGTGTTGACAATGGTAGAACAAAGCCAATCACCTTGGAGGTGGAACTGATTATTTTTGTTCTTTTTTTTGTGTGTGTGTGTAAACTATCATTATGATGTGATGAGCTTATTTAAGGATCGCAGCACATAAAATAGAAATTGCCATAATGTGAAGCTATTGACAAGAAAGTTTGGGAGTCGATAGATGATAGATCCCCCCCTTTGTTGTGGTTACTGTGTTTTATTTTATTTTTTATTTTTTTTTATGTTGGTCGAGACAACAATGTAAAATTGCTGTAAACAGTCCTAGTGTAATGTGACCGTCTGTTCAATAAAACAGTGAGTGTGGTTTAGTTTAATCTGGCAACTGTTTATTTTATTCTATATGCAACATTGTACCTTTATGTCAGAACTGATTCAGTGGGGATTCTATGCCTTCCACCCTGTGCACCAATTTAATATCTAATATTGGCCTAAGGGTTTCTATATTCGTTTATGGTCATAGTGGATCTATGTTTTATAGCAAAGATAAATTTATATATCTATATCCATATGTATAATGCAATGCAGGAGACTATGTGATTCTGTCAATTCTCAATCCCCCTGCATTGGATACATATCACATAGTAACATTCTTGCTGCTTAACTAGACTGTTTATTGTAGCCCTGGTAGAACTGAGGAAGGCATCTCTTCAATGTAAATAGTAATGACCCCTCTGTGATCTCAGTGCAAGGGCCTAAAGGTTTTCTATTTCAGCTATTTTGCGTGTTCTGTCCTATCTTTTGTAGCAGAAGAATGCCAAATTTCAGGTAGGCCCGTTCCCTTTCAGGCAACATGACACAAAGCAGACTCCAATCATTGTGCAGAGGGCTAGTATACTTATCATTGTACAGAACAAAAACATACAGCCATTGTGATTGTCTAGTATCACTTCACTTTCCTTAAATCTGCATTTTAGGTAAAACATTATTTACCGGAGACACTCTACTTGAATAAAAAAATATTTTTTTATCTATTTTTTTTTTTATTATTATTATTTATATGTAATATTTTTATGCTGTTATTGATTTTGGAAACCGACAATTTGACATATTCCCTGTTAAATATGCATCAGGATTTATTTCTGCTCCCTGAGTATAAGCTATACAAGGCAAAGATTCTGGCATTTTACATTTGATCTATAATTTAGTATAAAGGAAGGAGTGTGTGGATATATAGATTAAATACACCGATTAAAATGCTCCTTGTTTTCTGTGTAAAATACCAAGAATTCTAGCTGTAAAACAATATTATAGAGGAAATGATTGGTTTAGTGGTGAGGCAGTGCAGGGAGATTTCCATGAGTGTCTGGATGGGAGCTAACCCTTTCTGGGTCCCCTTCTTTCTCTCACTGTCTCTTTTGTAAACTGCTTCAAAATTTGATGAATTAAAATTGAATGTCGCAGGCTTGAATAAGATGGGGGACTTTTGTACTCTGTGTGTCTGCCCAGAAAGCAGCGGGTACATTAATCAAGTCCCCACTACAGGCTGCATATATTGAATTAAGAAATAAAATAACATCAGGTCTAGATAGAAACATTATAATTCGTTTTTTTTTTTATATTGATTGCCAAGAAATGATCAAGATTGGATCAAGCAGAATTTAAAAAAAAAATCTTATTTTATTCCTTTTCATTGTCTGTGATTTTTATCTGGATTTCAAACCACACAGCTCCACAGTCATGGCAATGACACTTACACGATTCTTAGGTTGCAATTGTATTATGAATGCATTAAATAGGGGCTACTGAAAAGAATGCGAAAAAATGACTGCCTCCATCCCAAATCTCCTGTGAGCTTTCTTTCTCAAGTCTCCTGATGCCTTCATGTTGAGAGTGTGAAAAGGTATTTTATTGAAGGTTCTTGGGGTAAACTGCAGCAAGCAGAGTTCACGCAAAGGACACATTTTCTGTGCCATTAACTTTATTTTAGGCTTGCAGGCTGACCTCTAAACCTCTCTGACCTATGCAGGTCTCCCAACGTGTATCCTCTATGTTTTTCTTACAAGCACTAAATATATATATGTATATAGTACTAATACTTATCTGTGACTTTCTTGGGTTTCTTCCTTTTGATGAATCCTGTAGAAAGATGATAACTTTTAATAGTAGAAGCTACATTTTATAGGTTATAAGGATAAACACATCACATGTTCAGATAAAAAAGAAAAATGTCTTTTATGTCAACCTGCAGTTATAAAACGAAATGACTGAGTTCTCAAGAGTAAGTGAAGTGTTCTACTTTAAACAAAGTTGCAGCTGTAAGTGCCTCTTCCCATTAGCCCCTGCTTTGTATATGGGACCGTATTTAATATGGCAAAATCAAAGCAATGCCTCCAATACATCAACGTGAAATGTGCACCCTTCATACATGTCTTGAGAAGTGCAGACAGGGATATGTACTATCTTATGAGACCTCTGCTTTATGTATATCTTGAAAACGTGCACTCAGAGTTATGGGGGGTTGTCTGACTATGGATTTTATATTTACAGCCTCTGGGGTTTAGCCACAGACCATGTTTCTCTATGCCTGCAGTTTAATGTTAAACTCTGCTATTTCATATAATTAAAAGGCAAACAGCCAGTGTGTGAATTACGATTCTATAACTAGAACTGGCAGCTCCACCAGAATGACCGCTGTATTTATTGTGATCCTCTGTGTCATTATCTCAAAATATAGTTTTATGCACTTCCTAATGCGTCCTTATGATTTATAGTCTATGGCAGATCCCCAAGCCAAACATTTTTGAGCTTAAGTGGAGGAGCATAGTGAAGAAAAGTCAACAATTCATGTTGCAAAGCATCAGAACTTTCTGCAGACCTAGAAATCCCAGTGTTTTATGTTGATTACTGAGATCACCCGGGGTTGGGATCCTCCTCTCTCCACAATCAGCCAAGTAAATATTACAGTATTACATAGAAGGAAAACATATGTTGCTTTAATAACTTATTAACCACATGGAAACCAATTGTCGTGTTCAGTCCTCACCATCTGTAAATCTACTCTGAACACGTTTCAGCCTGGGCACTGGGAAGTTTTCACTGCTTGGACTTTCACAAGTGTTATCTTATGGCATAATTGCTGCAGTACACGGCAGGGTGTACAAATGGGGAGATGGGTGTCAGTGGGAGGGGGTGAATTTTTGTCATAACTTAGGTTACGAGGGGTAAGTGAGCACAATGATTATTCCGTCCTTAAAATGAAGATAATTATTTGAATATATAAGTATATAGAAATACATATATATATATATATATATATATATAGGAAATAGTGATAGTGAAAAACGTTTACATAGTAATTGATGATGTAAGATTACATGTACACCCATCTACACCCTACACCCAATGTCCAATACATCGCAGTTATCAAGAATCAGTAAATGATAAGATGTCAGTGGGGAGTGAGGAGAAGGCTGGCACCTTCAGGAGTCAATTCACTCACTGGGCTGTCATAGGAAGTTTGCAGCCATAGTTCATAGCAATGCAATGGTAAAGTCTATCTCACTGGATGATAATACAATCGTGATTGCCCAGTGTGTCATAATACTGAAGGGATCAATGAACTTTGATTAAATCAAGATAAAATATTAGAATATAAAATATGTGAATGGGAATGGAATTGTATATGGAGTTATGTGTCTCACATCTCTCTCTCTACAAAATTACCTATCTCATTTATGTTCTCTGTAGTAAAAATAGCACCATATGCTGTCTGTGTATCTGTATATAGATATATAGATAGATAGATAGATAGAGATATAGATATATATCAGTATCTGGTGACACCAAGATTCCTACCTTATCCCTTTTCTTTTTTTTTTTTTTTTTAGGGGTGGAGGGGGGTGGAATAAATAGTTTACAGATAGGCAGGAAAACACACACGCACATATACTGTATATACACACACACTATATATATAGTATATACATATAATATATATATATATATATATATATATATATATATATATATATATATCACCCTGCCTCATTGTAATTTATTTATCCCATTCCTCCACCATCCTCACAAGAAAAAAAGCAACTGAAGGATAAGGAGGGACTGACTCATGTGATTAATCTAATTACAGTATATGATGTTGTTTTTTAACAACAGGAAACATTAATGGGATAGATAAAATTTTAGAAAGATAGATGGACAGACAAATAGATATATATGAGATACATAGAATGGGTAGATAGATGTGAGATACATAAATCTATATACAGCTCCATTCCCACTCACATATTTTATATTCTAAATTTTAGATATACACAAATATATATACATATATATGTGTTTTAAAAAAGAATAATATATATATATATATATATATATATATATATATATATATATATATAGAACCTATACATATGTATAGTAAATTAATATATATATAGTGAAATAATATATATATATATATATATATATATATATATATACAGTTCTGGCAAAAGTTAAGAGGCCACTGAACAGTTTTCTATTGGAAAGCATGGAAAAACTGGTGGAAAACATGCCAAGACGAATGAAAGCTGTGATTAAAAATCATGGTTAGTCCACCAAATATTGCCAAAAATTGATTTCACAGTTAAAACAGGAGTAATTTGAGGTCTGAAAGCACTGTTTCTTTTTTATTATTTTGATGCTTTATAATTTGCTGCAAATAAATACAACATTTTTAGCTTTGAATTTCATAGACAGTTGTCAGTAGTTTATAGACTAAAACAACAATGTACATTTTACTCAAAAATATACTTATAAAGAGAAAAATCTGAGAAACTGAAAATTTTGCAGTGGTCTCTTAATTTTTGCCAGAGCTATATATATATATATTTTATTTATTTATATTTTTTTCTGGTTCCCAAGATAGATAGAAAGGCTAAGATGTGATAATTTATAAAAGGTGCACTAATATTTGGCACCATAACACATGGGGGCATTTGGAGAAGGAACCGACACTCAGTGTTTTCCTTGGGAAAATCAGGCCAATAAATGTTTAAAGTAAATTGGCAACCTTTGGCAGCAGGTTAGTTTAGCATTTTCTCGGTCATGACCCCATCCTTGGACAATAGGGGTATTCAGTGGGGTCTTCTAGCCTCGCCCTAGCAGACACTCTGGTCTCAGCTATTGTTCATGAGCAGCAGGTATTGGAACATGCTAGTATATGGGTAGTGGAGTATGTGAAAGATAGCTTTCCTTCTACACTGGGATTACATTAATGTTTACGTACAGCAAATTTACATATGTGGAATCATAATGATAGATGTGATATGCTCCAAAGCTCAAAGCTGTTCTAATTTGAAGCTGATATCATGGGTAAGCTCTAAAAGGAAAAAGCAAAATCAAAATAAAAAATCACATAAAAAAGTATAACATAAGCCATAGAATGGAAAACATTCAAATATTGTAACCTGGGAGGCAGCAGACTAGCAAAGATTAGATGGAAAAGGTTAGAACAAAGCTACACCTGCTGGCTCAGGCTTAGTTAATAAGAAAAATGACCCTTCAGTGGTAGAACTAGAAGTCACAGCAAGACCTAGTTCAGACCCACAAAAGCAGAAAAGAAACCCGTTTGGATGGTAAATATTGCTTTTTATGAATATTCATATAACTAAAGAGCATCTTGGACTCTTGTTCACACTGGTATATTTTAAAACCAAACAGAAAAGCAAACAAAAGCAAAAACCTGAGTTTTTTTTATCAACTAAAATCCTTGACATCCTTTAGCATCTGTTAGAAATGGAAGCCTTGACAGAGCAAGTGTGTTTTTTTCTGCATTTATTTTGTAAAAATAAATAAAGACCTTATCCTTTGGTAGTTAACAGTATTTATTATGGGCTATGCCGGCCATTATATATCAGGTCCCCTTGAAGTAGGGCTGATTCACCAAACACTCTCTACCATTTTCTTTGCCAGTAAAGCATGGCAGGAAAGAGGGCCACTGAGTATAGCTTGGCACACTGCTGGGAAATATTGTACAGGGTAGGCTAGTTCTTCAGACTAAAGGGCCCCATACACAATAGAGAGCTGTTGGTGAAACATTTGGTGGCAGCTACCTCTCCCAGCTCCTCCATACACAGGAGAGCTCGTTCTGCCAACTACTCCTGTGTTCTGTAAAAGATAGCCAAGAATATATGGATCATCGGTCCAAAATTGGGCACGCCGGATCCTTATCACCCTTGACATCATCTTGACAGAGGAGAGTCAGGGGCCCCATATGCATTATAGTATCGGCCGAGCCCACTCATATTAGCGGATTTGTCTGACTTTAGTCTAATGTGTATTGAGGCCTTAATGGTCCATCTAGATGACCTTTTAATTGGAAAACGAGCATACGATTGCTCCATCCTGACTATAGGCCTGTCAAACCAGACTGGCAATCAAACTGCGAAGGAGCAAAATGCTCGTTTGTTGGGTGCGATGATTTTTATGCTGGCATAAAAATCAATGTTATCAGCAGCACATCGCCCCGTGTACTCAGGAGATATGCTGCCAATAACATGAATCCTATGCATGCACACAATGATCGTAGTAGTGATCGCGAATGTTCGACAGTCTGTCTAAACAGGCCAGTTAGCGACCACCGATCAGCATGTATATGGCTGGTTGGCAGCATTAAGCAGCCTGACTCAAAGGGTCTAAAAAAGCCATAAGGCTACGTTCACATCTGCATTATTATTTCTGTTTTTCTGTTCTGTAATAATAAAAAAAAAAGTGATGGCAGTGCCTGATCTATCACTCAATGAACCCCCAGCGGCACCTGATGGGTCCTTTAATTTTTTTCCAGCATCTTAAACAGAAGCTGCATCCAAGCCGAGCTCCAAGTACAAATGTGAATGCAGCCTAAGAACGATGCGCAGTGTTAAATGACCACCAACTGGTATCATGCCGGTATCATGTTTAATAGTCTGTTTTCATAGGCCGACCTAGTTTTAGGTGGGCACTGAACGATCTGTATTAGACCCCTCTGTGCTTATAGGCTGCTATTGTTCTTGGCAATGCGAGTCCTGTCTAAACAGGACGATGTGCTGCCGAGACTGATGATCTTTTGTGCAGCACAAAAGATCATTTCATTTGATGTTCGTTGGGTAATCAGCAGCCTGTTTAGACTCCGCGTATATGTGCCAGTATTCAGTAATGTGTGCAATAGTATGGCTGTATCATCAGGGTGGGGTCTCATTTGTTTCTAGCAGAATGTTGTTTTTCTCAACAATGGAACTTAAAAAAGTGAAAAATTGATTACATATTGCCATCAATTTGGGTGAGTTTTCCAATTGGCCACCTACTGACCTCAGTGATAAAAACAAACAGATCATGACAAATCCTGCAGGAACTTGTTCACCTACATCAGTCTAGAGAATCAATTCCCTGTGTCTGTAAAAAAAAAGACTGCCTGATGGGTCCAATGGGATATTGGCACCTGTCTTTTCCATCTGACAGGAGATTAACCATATACAGGTGCATCTCACTAAATTAGAATATCACCAAAAAGTAAATTTATTTCAGTTCTTCAATACAAAAAGTGAAACTCATATATTATATAGAGTCATTACAAACAGAGGATCTATTTCAAGTGTTTATTTCTGTTAATGTTGATGATTATGGCTTACAGCCAATGGAAACTCAAAAGTCATTATCTCAGTAAATTAGAATACTTTATAACAACAGCTTGAAAAATGTTTTTAAATCCGAAATGTTGGCCTACTGAAATGTATGTTCAGTAAATGCCCTCAATACTTGGTCGGGGCTCCTTTTGTATTAATTACTGCATCAATGCGGCGTGGCATGAAGGCGATCAGCCTGTGGCACTGCTGAGGTGTTATGGAAGCCCAGGTTGCTTTGATAGCATCCTTCAGCTCGTCTGCATTGTTGGGTCTGGTGTCTCTCATCTTCCTCTTGACAATACCCCATAGATTCTCTATAATAGATTCTCTATGGGGTTAAGGTCAGAAGAGTTTGCTGGCCAATCAAGCACAGTGATACTGTTGTGAGTAAACCAGGTATTGGTACTTTTGGCAGTGTGGACAGGGGCCAAGTCCTGCTGGAGAATGAAATTTCCATCTCCAAAAAGCTTGTTGGCAGAGGAAAGCATGAAGTGCTCTAAAATTTCCTGGTAGACGGCTGCGCTGACTTTGGTCTTGATAAAACACAGTGGACCTACACCAGCAGATGACATGGCTCCCCAAAACATCACTGATTGTGGAAACTTCACACTAGACCGCAAGCAGCTTGGATTGTGGCCTCTCCACTCTTCCTCCAGACTCTGGGACCTTGATTTCCAAATGAAAATTGGAACTCTGGGACCTTGTGGAGTGTGTCAATGACTGCCTTCTGGACATCTGTCAAGTCAGCAGTCTTCCCCATGATTGTGGAGCCTACTGAAACAGATTAAGGGACCCTTTTAAATGCTTAGGAAGCCTTTGCATGTGTTTTTTTTGTTAATTATTTTAATTTACTGAGATAATGACTTTTGTGTTTTCATTGGCTGTAAGCCATAATCATCAACATTAACAGAAATAAACACTTGAAATAGATCATTCTGTTTGTAATGACTCTATATAATATATGAGTTTCACTTTTTGTATTGAAGAACTGAAATAAATTAACTTTTTGATGATATTCTAATTTTGTGAGAAGCACCTGTATTTACGTCTCAACACTGAAATTGCACATCAAGAAAAAAAAGTCGTGGAATTATGAAAATCACAAGATGGATATATATTTTAATGATATGCAAATAAAAAAATGGAAACATTTTCAAAACATCTTGATTTATTCAGTATCGAGTATGAGCACCAAGAGCAGAAATCCTCGCACTTACAGCCTTGGCTGCTATCAGTGAGGTTATTAATGGTTGTCTGAGGAAAGTTCTGCCACGTTGAATGCACTTGAGCAAATCATCAAAATCCACTTCTGGCAGCTCCCTTTGCATTTGCCGACCAATGACATTGCCGACCAATGTGTCTGATTGGAGACAAGTCCGGAGATGCTGCAGGCTGTGATAGCACCATTAGGCCACACAGGCTTCTCACAGTAGCACAAGCAACGTTTTCGAAATGTTTGTTTCTGTTTTTTCATCATTCTCATATCATTGCAAATTGTCTATTTCATTTCCCAGAGGAGCATTGCAAGGCTTAAAAGTCTCCTCACCTTGGACATCTCACTCTCTGCAAGGAGAAACGTTACCCCTTGTATCTCATATCATTAACATGTCTATCCATCCTGTAAATTCTCCAACTTGTCCTTCTTGTTGTTGCAATTTCAGTGTTGAAGAGTGTATTTTTAAAAAGAAGAATCTAATATATAAAAAATAAATTAAAAAAAGACACAAGAATAGCAAATAAATGAAGGTCCTCCCTGTTTATCTCTGCTGTCTTTCAAAGTCCTTCAGTAGAAAATTGTCTATCCAACTGTTTTATTGCCCTTTGCCACAGATGTTTTAGGTCAGACAACCTCTTGCCACCAGATCACTGTTTATACCAGGGGAGGTTTGGGAGTTTGCACGGCATCTTTGTTCTCTTCTCATTTTTCATGATCCCTCCTTAGCCTCTGTCTTTTTGGTACATATCTGGCAGACCTGACTTCATCTTGTAATCTCACACAACAAACAGGGGAGTCAACCAGAGCAAAATCTGATAAAATACAAAAAAGAAGAAAAGGAAAAATGTCATTCCTTGGTATTTCTGGTTTAGACTTTTCACCTTCCCACAGACAGTTTTATTGCAGGGCTTCTGAATGCTCCAGGACTTGGGAAACAAGGTCACATTGAGTTCTTCTTCAACTTAGCTGCATTCATTGTACTTTCTGGGATCTGAAAATGAAGATCTATGTTGTAGATGTCAATGTTGATACTTTGTCCTGTAGAAAACCAGACTAAAACTGAAACGACTTTCTGAATTAAACATCCCACTATTTTGTGTATATAGCTCTTATGTATAGCTAGCTATGTGTTTCGGCAACAAAAAAAAATATTTGTAGTCAGAATTTTTGGTCAATAATTACTTTAATCTGCTTCCTTTTTCCATGAAAAGGACCGATAAATGACCTCAAGACGTTGAATTAAAACTCTTTTGTCAAGTTGTTACAATTCTATCTAAACTGCGTGACAACCAATATTGCCACCGTAATGGATCCAATAAAGATTGACAATCAGCTTTTGAGAATGACGACCTAGTTATGGACATCAATGGGATGTATAGAAGTAAAATAATTTGTCATACAGGAACCTGGAAAAGATGGGAGGTATCCAATTGGGAGAGGTAAAGATGCCATAATACACATGCATGCCATATGCAATCTCGCGAGTAGATAGAGGAGCTAAAATCAGGAATCTTTTTACTTTCTCTCAGAAAAGAAGTGCTCTCTAAAGTTGTAATAAAAATGTAAATTCCTCGCATCATAGCCTGCTGTCACAGATCTGTGATAAGAGCTCAGTACAGTGGTATACAGAGTAATATGGACTTTTAGGGACTCTTTTTGTCTCCTTATAATGCAAGGCACAGTATACATTAGTAAGGCTGTGTTCATGTCTTTTGCGTTTGTATGTTCCATGTAAAACAGACAAACGGAACAGATAAAGGGAATTAACATCCTGTGCGTTCCTGTGTCAAACAGAAGCAGAGGGGCCCATTGATTTATATGGTGTCCGTTTGCTTCCCGTTTGTTGTTTACTTTTTGAACTAAAGAAAGTTCTGCATGTAAGACTTACCCCCCCTTCTAAAAATAAGCAACAAACAAAAGCAAACGGATGACAAATAAGTTAATGAGCCCCTCTGCTTCTGTTTGAGAAAGGAACGCACATGATGGTAATTCCTTATATTTCTTCAGTCTGTTCTAAATTGAACAGCGTAACGGAAAATATAAATGAACATGTGAATATAGACTGGTATAGTATGTGATGGCGCACACAATGGTAAAGTATGTGCCTAGAGTAGGCTATGGGTGCAATATTATCTATCTAAAAAAATAGCTATATATGAGATCATTAGGTCATGTTCACATGTTCAGTATTTGGTCAGTATTTTACATCAGTATTTGTAAGCCAAAACCAGGAGTGGGTGATAAATACAGAAGTGGTGACGTGTTTCTATCATACTTTTCCTCTGATTGCTCCACTCCTGGTTTTGGCTTACAAATACTGATGTAAAATTCTGACCAGATACTGAATGTATGAACGTGGCTTTATGGTATCTTTGGGCAAAAAAATATTATCTAAAATCCTCAGAGTGGTTAAAAAAAATAAATGATATATTATATATATAATTATATATCATCTTCCCCGATCTTCCACAAGTCCAGTTCCTGCTCTCACTGGTCTGTGCTTCCTGGTCCTGTCCTTGACCTACCGGAAATGTCTGGAATTCCCCCCTCTGCCAATCACTAGCTGCAGCAGTCACCAACCTCAGCTAGTAATTGTATGAGCAGTCATTTCTAGATATTCCCTAAGACTAGAGACCCAAACCATAAGCACAGAACGACAAGGACAGGGTAGGTGCCAAAAAAGAACCTGTGGGGGATCAGTGCAGAGAGTATCGGTTCTTATTTTTTTCCCACTATGAGGACCTCATGTCTGATGGGGCGAAGCACATCATGATGACCAGTGAGGTGGAGAAGAGGGAAGAGAAGACCGCAGGGAGTCAGCGGAGACCTGGTATGGAGCTCGAGCCACAGGACAGGTGAGGGGTCAGGTGAGTAAAATATTTTAATTTAATTTATTTATCTAGAAAAAATCCAGCAAAATGGCATCCAAAAGACAGCTATTTTACTGGACTCAAGCAAATCGAATAAATAAATTTAGATTTGGCAGATTCCAATATTTTGTGAAATTTGTAGTGAACTGAATTTGATGTGAATCGATTTGCTCATCTCTAGACACCAGCCGTTATCTGTATTTTTACAGATATGAAGTGTTATCGAGTGCCCCGAGTGTGGGGGAAACAGACATCTAGGTAAAACCTCTTCAAAACACCTTCCCCAAAATATTCACCTCTTCTTTGAGAGCACAGCTCCCCTGAAGACCATTACTCCTTTTTGGGTGGTCATCTCACACTGCACAATTGTATATATTTAAGAAAACCCCATATGCAATTTATAATAGTCTCCCTCCTTCTTCACATGTAACATACGTGTCATTTTTCCTGTTATACATTAGTTGTTAACCTAAACATTTTACAACATGCTATTAAGATCTGCGCTTTATGGTCCCTTATACCTTACTATATACATTTATTGTCAATCTTGACTATGAAGAGCGTTTTGTATTTAATCTGCACATTTTCTGCATCCTTGGCTCTGCATATTCCTTATTGTGTTCTCTCCAACCTTCATATTTTACACCCCTCCACCTCTCAGGTTATCAGACCCAGCATTGTTTGCTCCATGTTAGATTGCTGCTCAACAAATATGGTATTCCTGAGCCAGAACATCTAATGAGAATTGATGATAGACAGCATTCATATGGGCAGAGTCAATCGTGGCACCAACACATGAGAGACAATAGATTGGATCCTCATTTCAGTGGGGGAGAATCATTTCTTTACAGTATTTTGAAACATTGAAAACAAACTGATAATAAGCCAAAGAGACGGGGTCATATGTGGCTGAGGGATCATCATAGATTTACAACCGAATGAAAATATCTGTGCAGATAAGAGGCAGAAATATGACATTAAAATAACCAAGGGTGGAATCACATGTGTATTTTTGCTGGCGTTTTTTTTTGGGGGGGGGGGAGGGACAAACACAGTAGTGAATTTAAAACGAGAAATATTTTAGTCTTTTGTCTAAACTTTTTGTTACTTTTGGGTCCAATTGTGTTTTTGGCTCAAAAAACTGCCACAAAAACTGCATTTGTAATTCCAACCCAAAGGTCTTAAACTAGCAGGACTGGATCAAGTTTGGTGGATGTAGGGGTTCCCCCTCACCATTACATCTGACCATGTCCTCACTTGCTGACAGTGTTCTCCTGATTTCCCCTAGTGGAGCACGTACTGCATGTGTTCTGAATGGGGAGAAGGACGCAAACCGCTGCCAGACACCGCTGGCTATTCTACTTTGGGAATAAAAGGATCTGGCAAGATGCTCCCAAATACATAGTCTGCAGCTACTATGGAAATTGATAGGGAATTAAAGGGAACCGCTCAGCTGAATCATATTGCCCGAACCATGGACAGCATGAATCAGACACTGGCTGCGTCTTTACAGCAATATATATTTTCTCTGAAATGCTGCGGCGTTTCAGAAGAAACATTCCTTTGGAAACTGGCCAAGGACTAGGAATCTCTGATGACTAGTCCAAGAGGAAAGTCCCCATCCGCTTCTCCTTGCCCTGCTCCCTAGACTGACAGGTCTCTTCCTATACAAACATGGGGAATGACTAGAGATGAGCGAATCCGAAGTAAAAAGTTCATAGTTCGTACCGGACAGTTCGTGTCCGGTGCTAAACACCGAACACGGACTTCACCCGGAAGACCGTTACAATGTTCGGAATCCCGGGAAACGTCCATTGCAGAGAGAGAGAATTTTCCAGTTCCAAACTTCAGGTCCCCATTGTTTTCAATAGGGTTTGGGTTCTGGTTTAAGTTCGGATACTGTTCTGATACCAAACCCAATTCTGAACTAAAGTTTGGGTTGGGTACCAGAACTCAAACTTCCAGGGGTCCGCTCATCCCTAGGAATGACTTGCTAGTAATGGGGAGCAGGGCGAGGAGAAGCTTTTCCAAGGATGTTTTCTTTGAAACATCAATACATTAGAGAGTAGCATGAATCTCATTTCTGATTCCTCTTAATCTAATGTGCATGGTCATCTTTATAATGTCTAATAATGTGTCGCTAACTTTAGTTGTCCATGCACATTATATAATCAGCCTATATCATAAAAATGTAAAGGATCTGCTGACTATCTAGTATGTATGTGGACACTTATTTTTTGTTAGTCTGTAGGCACGAAAAAAAGTAAAACTGAGCCCAGATTGCTATAAATATTAGTGAAAGATGCAGGAGCACTTTTTCTGCCACACAATCACATTTTTATATTATTGAAGACACACTTTCAACTTCTTATATAATGTTTCTAGAAATGTCTGGGGAGGCCTGGAGGTAAATGTGTGGAGGGGGCCTGTAAATAGCGAAATATCCTTGGTAACGGGCCCTTTTTCCCTTCCTATAAAGCTAAAGAGACTTTGGCCTCAGCACATGACCAAAGCTTGTTAGGTGTCACTGCTACACTGCAGCGCATTGCAAACCCTGGGGTGCTGCGAACATGAAAAGCAAGGCGCCAAAATTTCGGCATGGTTGGATTTTTTTGCGACTTGCTTGTTGCGGTACCCCTGGGATCAAAATGGGAATCTGTTCACTTGTACGGTGCTGCAATGTAGCAGCGACACCAAGCTGCCCCTTGTAGCCTCGCCTCAGCCTGATTCAGACCTGATATTTTCAACATGGAAAATATTTCCCATGATCTTTGATGTATTGAACTGTATGCCAACTTTACAACTAGTGTTTATGACGCGCCCCCAGGGGCAATGGGGTACTCGGCAGCCGGGCCTATGGATGCTGGTGGGGGATATGTCACAGTGGCTGGCCCGGTCCATGGGCCAGGGCGGTCAACTAAAAAGGGGGATTGTAGCTTGGATAAAAAATAAAAATAAAGTAAATAGTTTGTGACGCCACCTGTGGTACCTGGTAAGGTTTACCAGCGCTGCTGCAGACCTCCGGGGGGTGATGGGATGGCAGCTGAGGTGTTTCTGCTCCCCACAGGTGGAGCAGGCCCCCGGGGCAGTGTAGAGTTTGATGGTGGTGATGCTGGGACTTGTAGTGCAGGCGGATGGAGCAGCAGGAGTAACTGACAGAGACAGGGGATTCGCTTCAATACCTTTACTGGTGTGGATGTCAGGTACGGTCCAGGGTACTCAGTAGGATGGGTGCACTTCAGGACTTCTCCCCAGTGAGCGGGTATAAGGCCTCCTGGTCCATGTCTGCCTCTCTGTATGCTCCTGGCCAGCCTGCAACTGGGCCTAGCTTATGTGTTGTGCTGTTCTTTCACCTGTCACTCGGTAGTAGGACCTTCTGCTGGTAACCACTATCCCTGGTAACGCTGGGGCCTTCGTGCTTCCTGGTCCTGTGTGGGTCTAGCTTCAGTTCTACCAGGGACTTGTAGTTCTCCTGGGATGCCGGTGATCCCTACTGGGTATAAAGGGACCCTGTAGGCGCGGACCCGGTGTCTGGTTTGTATAATGGGGTGAGCCTATGATGTTCCTCTGCCCCCTCAACTCCTCTCTCCTTTCTCCTCTTGCCTTCGGCCTCACTCGGGGCCCTCAGATCTCAGCAGCAGACACGCTGCGTCTTTGCTGCTCTCAGCGTCAGCACGCTCTCCAACAACTAACTGTACTGCCTAGCTCCACCCTCTCTATATATATCCCTAACGGGCTCCCTCTGGTGGTATGAGGTGGAAGGGTGGAGGTGTTTGTATGTAATGAGGGCCTCTTGTGGAGAAGTCCGTCCATGCACCCTGGGTCCTGTGGTACCTGTGCGCAGCAGGGTGCCACATTTAGATGTCAAAACGATATTGGAATAATGTTCACATGTTGGGTGAAAAACAGCAAAGTTAAATTGTATGTGCACTTTTGCAACAATTTTTTTATAGGGACAATACAATACAAAACAAAACATCTAATCTATCATGGAAGCTCTGGAATAATAGAAATAGTTGCAAAAGACCTACTTTCTAAATGAATAATGATAAAACATGTTTGATGCCTACAACTCCTATGCAGACCTATGTGTCTCCATGGTTATTGACTATAAGCAAATCCTGTGAAGTCTGATTCTGCAATCCATTACCCTTTCCCAAAAACGCCCAACTGTCCCGATTTGAGGGCTCAGTCTCGCTATCCCGGCACGTCAGGGCTTTGTCCCGACTTCCACTCACTTCTCTTCTTGGCATCTTCTTTGCTCCGTAATGACCCTCACAACACAGTGATCAGATTATTTATGGTGATTGGTGTAAAAAAATTACATGATGTATTTTTTTTCTCCATTAAACCCATTAAAAATGTAATAAAAATGTAACACTTAGGCTGTGTTCACATGTAGCGTAAATGCTGCTTTTTTTTCCCTATTGCTTGTTTTCGGCAGGTGTCCGCATCACACGACACAATAATCATCTTCTCTGATTATTGCGTGTTTGCTGTGTTCTTTATGACTTTTCCCTCTTATTTGATGCTTATTTAGTGCAGATGTGAAGCAGCGTTTGTAATGTAGTTTTGATAGCGCAGAAAAGCTTTGATTCTGCACGTAAAAATGCATTTTTTTACATGCGATTTTTTCAAGCTCCACATAAAAGTCTATAGAGAAAAAAACATCAAAACAGCACTTCTTCAGACGCACCAAGGTGGCGTTTTCATGAAATCACATCCACGTTACTTGGACATTTAGACCTTGTTCACATGTAATGTAAATGCTGCATTTTTTATGCTTCTTTTTTTTCATAGAAACTCAGCTGTGTTTAACTGTCCAAGCAAAGTAGATGGGATTTCATGAAAATTGTACCCACTGTGCGTCTAAGGCTATGTTCACACATCATGTTTTTTTCAGCGTTTTTTTATGCTGTTTTTATGCAAATTTTCAGCTGCGTTTCACAGTACCAGCAAAATCTATGAGACTCCAAAAATCTCATGCACACATCATGTTTTTTTTTTGCTCAGGATTTTGTGCTTTGCATGTTCTTTTGCAAATTAGAGCATGTCACGTCTTTCAACGTTTTTTCAGTGTTTTTTTCAACGTCTTTTCACCCATTGGAAATAATGGGTGGTGAAAAAAATGCTGAAAAAACGCATCAAAAACACAGGTCTCAAGTTTTTCAGCGTTTTTTCAGCCAAAACCAGAATGAGATTTTTTTTTTCCACTGAACTTTATGTACATGCATAAAAGAGACAAAAGGACAGTGAAAAACACGCTGAAAAAACATCAAAAACGCACCAAAAACAAGCAAAAAAGCAAGAAAAATCCTGAACAACCTCCTGGCAACAGATCCAGTTTTGCTGCATAAAAAAAACGCTGAAAAACCATGATGTGTGAACATAGCCTTAAGATGCAGCTGAACTGTACGGTTTTGGTGCATTTTCTCTCTAGAGGTTTCTATGTGGAGCCCAAAAAAATTATGTAAAAAATGTTGTTGCATTTTTAAGTGCAGAATCAAAGCTTTTCTGTACTAAAAAAACACATTAAAAAAGCGACTTCACACCTGAACCAAAAAACGCATCAAATAAGGGTAAAAGGAATAAAAAATGCACCAAAAATGCAATAATCACCGCTCCCCCCTCTGACATCTCCTCCTGCCAGGGTAGAAAGAAATGGTAAACGGGCGCGGCTTGGGTGTGGCTAGGGGCGTGGTCAAATTTGCATTGCGCTCCACATGGTTTCCCTCTATCTGCTCTGTGGACGCTGAGAGGTATGATTTCCATATACTTCCATTTATAGAGGTGTTATTCATCTGATTGTTACTAGAATTAGTAATGAAAGCTGAACCCAAATGAATAAATCGTGTTCTAGTCCGGGCTGCGGCGGGATCACAATCCCTGCCTTACAGAAACATAAAGAAGCAATGTTCTCTAAATGGCAACAGAAACAGTTGTTTAATGGCTCCCTAGTAATTTGCTTAACTCCTATATCAACTCATGAAGTCTGCTGCTTAATTTGCCCTTAAACTAATAATAACTATTGTGGGAAATCCAGCAATGTTTTCTTACGTGTCGTTAGGCATGTGCTTCTATGGTGCATCCAGTGATCCCCTCTATGACATATTTCTCTGTAGATTTGTTCATCTTGTAAAAGGCCTGCTGGATTGTGGTGGCTTCCATTAATGATCACTGAAGATTGGTAGCACACTACTAGTATTCCACATTGGTACATGCTGAGAGACAAATCCCCGGCAAAAACAACTGTCTATAAATGTTGATGCAATGTTGGCATTATTCATCATTCATTATTTGTATAGCACCGACATCTGAATGCCCGTTTATTATATTGATGGCTGGACCGAACACAACAAGCAGAGTTACCTTTTGTGTCCCCCCGTTTCCCCATGAACTGTAAGTTTGTGAGCAGGGTCCTCACTCCTCTTGGTATGTGTTGAATTATGTGTTACTCTGTAATGTCTTTTACAAGTATCATTTGTATTGTAAAGTGCTGCGGAATATGTCAGCGCTATAGAAATAAAAATGATGATTGTTATAATATTTTGCATTGCAGCACAGAACATCACTTTGGTTATCTATCTATCTATCTATCTATCTATCTATCTATCTATCTATCTATCTATCTATCTATCTATCTATCTATCTATCTATCTTTCTAGACAACAGAATGCTGCCATTCTTTTGTATACTATTAAGTCAAAGGTCCTGAGATTTGCACCTCTCCTAAGGTTACAGTGCTGCATCTTCTTTTTTGAAAAATATAGGGCAAAGCTTTTTGGACCCATATATATGCTCTTGGTCCAATTTAACATAAATAGACAAATAAGCAGCACTCCTAGTAATGTGAAAAAAGTGAGGGTCTTTTTTATTAGCAATATTTCGGTCCATAACAGAACCTTTCGCAAGCCGTTAAGAAAGCCGGCTTGAAACGTTGCCACATGGACAAATAAAAAGTCCCTCACTTTTTTCACATTACTAGGAGTGCTGCTTATTTTTCTATTTCCACCTATCCATCCAAAATGAAAAAAAATTATAAAGCAGCACCAACTAAATAAAATGCAGGGGAAAGTCACAGCGGACAGATTACTGGACTACTGTATATATAAAATAAAAAAAAATGATAGCACTCCCAGAATTCCAATCCCCTGTACACAAGTTTTTAGTTATTGCAATGAGCCTTTCTCAGCTTGAAACATTGTGTAAATGGGCTTGGAATAAATACCATTATTTACGATTTTGAAATGGGGGTTCTGCCATCTATCCATCCATCCATATATCCATCCATCCATCTATATCAATTCATCTCTCTGTAACATTGTATCTCGTACTATAAAATGAGAGAATACCAGTAGCCGCGGGTGTCTTCACCAGTATGAACGCAGGCTGCACGCCTCGGATGAAGTAAAGCAGTTTACCATATAATGATGGCCTCACACAGAAGGATCTGCTTCAGTATGCGGATGTCATTATATATTGCAGCACTCCATCAGAACCTCCGCTGGTGTACTCACATGCTCAGATGATCAGATAAAGAAGGGCTCTTATTTGCCTTTGGGTAAAATGTATAAAAAACATCCAGCGACACTAGTTTTCATATATTTCCTTGGTGCTGAATCACTAACATTACAGCATATAACTATTCTAATTATAAAAGGCAATCAAGTTACACTGCAGCCAATGAGAGCAGTAACATGCGGAAATAACAATACAAGGGGGATCTCACCAGATAAGTCAAAAAGTAGCGGGGCAAGCCTAAATACAAGCCCACTGGAGAGAGGGCATAAGAAGAGATCCCTGACCACAGAATGGTGCTTACCCATCAGGGGCGTTTTTGCAAGCACATGGTGGATACATCTTTTAGACCTCTACACGGACATTGTATTGCTTAATGTCTGACTTATTATACCTGTACCACATGAACTGTTACATCATATGTGCTGGTGACCTGGCCCATATCAGTGCAGGCATATTTCATTCTTATCTGTGAGTCTAATTTAGTATTATCTGCCTTGTACTTGTATATAAGTAAAGTTAATTATTTTAGAATTATTTTAGACCGTATGGAGAGTTCGCTCCTATTGTATCGGAATTTACAAATAAATAGGTAAAACAAAGCTACAATATCTGAAATCTGATATCATTTAGTAATTTTGTTCTTCATCCTTAGTTGTTCAATAGAGCTTCATCCTCAGCAGCACATGTTCCTCTCAAAGGGTTATCTCCATGTTCACAAAATAGGAAGAGAACAATAGGGATTAATAAAGCAAGTTTGTAATTTTCCTGCTATTTCTATCTGCCTATGTTCTCCTCATATCCCTGCATTTGTTTATTGTTTGTTTGCCAAGGAGAATGACCACTGCTGCAGTCTACCAGCGGTGGACGAATATGCACAGTTCTTACAAGCTCTTTCCTATTGAGCTTGTAAGAACTGCTTTGAAGTAGGCCGGGATAGCAGGAGCATGCTGTTAGTTCCAGATCTGGCATTCTCTGGCCTTCTGAGTCCCTCTAATGCTGCAGAAGCAAAGCTTTCCCATATAGCATTATCAAAGTGGACACACAACAATGCCACTGGTGCAAACTGTTAATAAATCAGTAGCGCCATTGCCCTGGCAAGAAGAAAGCTGGGAGGCAGGGAAGGGACGTGCTTCTGAACAATGAAGATGGAGCAACTCTTTCAGAAGGAATGTGTCATCAACAAATGACTTGCTGTTTAAATCAAGTTTTTTTTATGATTTTTTGGGGTGATTAATATAATTTTCTATATCACTATTAGGATTAAAAAAAAATCCTGAAATCTTGCAGTTGTCAAACTGAGCAGAACAACACGCTGACACCCTGTTCTGTAGAGATCACTTCTCAGTAGAGATGAGCAAAACCGAACTTTAAAGAGAGAGGGAGAATTTTCCAGCTCTGAAGTTCGGGTCCCCATACATTTCAATAAGGTTCGGGTTCATGTTAAAGTTCGGGTAAAGTTCTGGTACCCGAACCGAACTTTGGACATAAAGTTCGGTTGGGAACCAGAACTCGAACTTCTATGGATCCTCTTATTCCGACTTCTCAGAACTCATCATGAGCGGTAATACTCTGCAGCGACTACAACAGATTGAACAGGGCTGTGCAGATCAGCTCCATTCAATTTTTACATCCGGTCATCGCTGAAGCTAAGAAAAGCTGGTCAGTGTGTGTGCTGGGTGTGGGACCACCGGCTATAGGATATTAATTACCTATCCTTGTAATAAGTCATCAATATCATACGACCAGATAACGCTTTTAAAGTACAGTAAGTTATATCTGTACATGTATTTGCTGTTGCTTACATAGTGCCAGCATATTGTGTAGTCCTGTACTCAGATTATCCTGAGTTTATAGGAGCACGTTTTTGGAGTGTGGTAGAAATACAGACAGCCTGGAGTAAATCTATGCCATTATGGGCAGCACATAGAAGCTGAATACAGAGCCAAGCATTAAGCTACTGAATTTTCATCATCTTCCACCAGAGGTATCATCAGACACTTCCCAAAACAAGGAAAAGTCACCTATACATGGTGAACTAATTGCTGCATTTCAAAACATGTGCTTCTGCCTAAATATGTAGCAGGTCTGTCAGCAGGTTTTTGCTTTGTAATCTGAAAGCACCATGATGTAGGGGCACAGACCCTGTTTCCAGCGATGTGTCACTTACTGGGCTGTGTGTTGCTGTTTCAATACAATAAGTGTTTTATCAGCAGGAGATTATCACTACAAGACTAGATGCCTCGTGCCTCCTGGTCCAACCACATCCCCAGCACTGATTAGCAGCTGTCTCTATACAATGCACACAGACATGTGGTGTGGACGAGGTTATTTACAGCACAACATTC
Organism: Phyllobates terribilis; assembly: GCF_046119375.1. Classification (NCBI taxonomy): domain Eukaryota; kingdom Metazoa; phylum Chordata; class Amphibia; order Anura; family Dendrobatidae; genus Phyllobates; species Phyllobates terribilis. The sequence goes on from NW_027362762.1 coordinate 150,787,247, forward strand.
TGAGCTCTGCTTGATCTGCAGCAGAGAAAACTGTGATTCTATCAAAACTGCTACATTCAATAAACTAAGTGACAAATCGCCGGAATCAGGGTCTCTGTTCCTACCTGGTACTGCTGTCAGATTACATAACAAAAACCTGCTGACGGATTCTCTTTAAGTAAAAAAATGCCTGTTTGGTAAAACACAGTAGTAATATACATATAAAATCAAAGGTATATAAAATAGGTCATATAGTGCAGCACCACACTAGACTCATTGTTGTAGTGTAAAATTATTAAAATAGAGAACATAAAGGGAAATGAGACCTGTTGAAATATTCTTGGAATGAAATTATGTCTGCAAACAAAAAATGGAAAAACTATAGAGCAGAAGGAGTGAAAAGCAGGCTCTAGCTGACCATTTACATCTATAACTGCGAATGATGCTAGCAGCCACTCCATACAAAGTAGGTATTCTCCTCTGTCTCCTCTGGTGGTCCGATCTCCCTCCACCGTCTAAAAACATGCTAGTAAGTTAAAATTGCCCTCAGTGTTTGTGCACAGGCATTTAAGCGTGCACCTGCCCACCATGATTGTGATTGCAGTCTCCAGTGAGGAAAAGATTGTGTCATTTCTGTAAGACAGGAAACATAATGTTAGCAGTATTTACATTAGGATGATAATAGCAATAATATGACACATATAATACATCATGTATATGTTATATATAAACAATACATTTTGCACTAATTAATTACACACCCTCCTTTCCCCTTGATCCTATATGGGGCTCTGCAGTTCCCTTCTACCTACCATTTACCATTAGTGAGGACCTCTGCTGGCAGACTCCAGCAATGACTTAAGAGTGCAAATAAAAAGGGCTAGGCTGTGTTCACATAGCGTATTAGCGTCTCAGTAACTCCGTCAGGGCTTACATCTGAAGCCCTGCAAAATAGGATTTGGGTGTATACACTGACGGGCCATTGTCTATATTGATGCAGACTTAGTCACAGCTTGCTATGTTGGACATCATTTTTGGCCATAAATGCCTATTGGAGGTGGGCACACATACTCAACTACACCTTGTTGCCCACCTCAACTAGACATACAGTGGCTTGCAAAAGTATTCACCCCCTTGGCTTTTTACCTATTTTGTTACATTATAACCTGTGTTTAAATATTTTTGTGATCAGATTTGTGTGTGATGCATCAGCACTAAATAGTCTAAGTTAGTGAAGTGAGAAAAATATAGGCATAAATTAAATTTATGGGATCAAATAACTAGAAATTGGCATGTGCGTATGTATTCACCTCTTTTGCAATGAAGCCCCTAAAAATTTCTGGTGCAAGCAATTACCTTCATAAGTCACATGTTTATTGAAAGGAAGTCCACCTGTGTGCAATCTAATGTCACATGGTCTGTCAGTATATACAAACCTTTTCTGAAAGGCCACAGAGGCTGCCACACCATTAAGTGAGAGGCACCACTAACCAAACAACACCATTAAGACCAAGGAGATCTCCACACAAGTCAAGAACAAAGTTGTTGAGAGCTACAAGTTAGGGTTGGGTTATGCAAAAACCCCCAAAAAACTCAATCTCTGATGATCCCCCAGAGCACCATCAAATCCATTATCATCAAATGGAAAAAACATGGTACCACAGAAACCTGCTAAGAGAGGACCATCCACCAAAACTCTCCGCCCAGGCAAGGAGGGCATTAATCAGAGAGGCAGCACAGAGACCAAAGGCAACTCTGAAGGAGCTGCAGAGTTCCCAAGCAGAGACTGGAGTATCTGTGCATACGACCACAATAAGCCGTACACTCCATTGAGGTGGCCTTTATGGAAGAGTGGGCAGAAAAATCCTTTACTTACACACAAAAATTGTAAGGCTCGTTTTGAGTTTGCCAAAAGACATGTGGAAGAGTCCCCAAATGTATGGAAAAAGGTGATGTGGTCAGATGAGACCAAAATTTATTTTTTGGCCACCAAGGTAAACTGGTCTGGTGTCTGGTGCAAAACCAACACAGCTCATCACCCCAAGAACGCCATCCCCACAGTGAAACATGATGGTGGCAGCATCATGCTGTGGGGATGTTTTTCGTCAGCAAGAACAAGGAAAATAGTCTGAGTCTAAGGAAAGATGGATGGTGTAAAATACAGGGATATTCTTCAGCAAATCCAGACTGTCAGTGATTTAAGACTGTGATGGAGGTTCATCTTCCAACAAGACTATGACCCAAAGTATACTGCTAAAGCAACACTTGCGTGGTTTAAGGGGAAATGTGTAAATGTTTTGGAGTGGCCTAGTCAAAGCCTAGACTTTAATCCAATTGAGAATCTGTGGTCAGACTTGAAGATTGCTGTTCACAAAAGGAATCCATCTAACTTGAAGGACCTGGAGCAGTTCTGCCTTGCGGAATGGGAAAAATCCCAGTGGCGAGATGTGGAAAGCTCATAGAGACTTATCCAAAGCGACTTGCAGCTGTAATTGCGGCAAAAGGAGGCTCTGCATAGTACTGACTTTATAGGGATGAATAGTTATACACACTGAAGTTTTCAGTTATTTTGTCCTATTTGTTGTTTGCTTCACAATAAAAAGAAAACCAAATGTTCACAGTTGTGGGCACGCTCTTTACATGAACTGATGCAAACCCTAAAAAAAAGCAAAACTGTGAAATTCCAAGTTGTGAGGTAGCAAAACATGAAAAATGCCAAGGGGGATGAATACTTTTGCAAGCCTCGATGGAGCCACTGAATGTATGCTAAAACGCTATGTGAGCATAGCCTTAACCACAAAAGCTGATGGTTTGTAAATGAGTGAATTCACGTGACAACTCTCATTTCCACCTTTATCTGTGGTCTTGTAGTAAAAAGATAGGTGTCTAGAAACAGCAGCATTTATTTCCATGGGCTACATCTTTTACAGGGCAGCTTCATTTGCCTGATTAGTGCTGAGCTGCAAACAAGACATAGCCCATGGATAAGAGTGGCGCTGCTTTCGGGTATAAGCAGACCTTTTCTCAGATAGCTCTTTAAAGGTGCCCATCTAAGGGGTAACTTTTTTCCTTGTTGAGAGTGACATATCTAGACTGGCAAGCCAATGTGAGGAGGCTTATAAGCCTTACAATGCTCCTCTGGGAAATTAAATGTGCAAATTGCCTCTTCAGAGAGGAAGAGGACTTGAACTCTAGCGCCACCTTTTGCATGTAGCAATTCTAAAGGTCACTATCAACTCTTTAACATGCTTTGCTATATGACTTAGAATAAAAGCCAAAAAGCTGCCTAAACACCTAAGATAACTGTTAGCCAAATACCAACAACCAACAGCTATCTCTTTTTATCCTCCTATACACATGCGCAGTTAACTCTACTGAGCATGCATTTGTGTTTAATGTGGAAAGGGTGGAGTCATTTGCTGCCAAACACCACTGATTATGGCTTATCACCCAGGAGAACAAATGGGTTGGCCACTGAAATGTGGATAAATGTAAGGTTATGCATCTTGTTACTAATTGGCATCATATGTTTTAGGTCAAGTAAACTAGGAGAGTCCCTTTTAGAGAAGGATCTTGGTGTGCTTGTAGATCAGACAAAATAGCAGCATGCAATGTCAATCAGTTAGGAAAAAGGAGAGAGAGCCAGCTCACCGCAGTTGCCTTGTCCCTCCGGAGCACGGAATGAGCGTCGGTGCCACCGACAATGATAATCAGAATGTAGTAGAAGAAATCCAGGTCAACGATAGAAACATCAATGCATTTCTAATGCCCTCAGTATCCTTATTCATGACAAAGGGTATTGGCGAGTCATGTGTGTTGCCCCTCCTCCTTTCTAAACATACTTTTTCCCCTTTCCACTCTGTTCCCCTTCAATAAACAGACTACATACCAGGGTGGAGTTTAATGGCCACAGCAGCCTTTATTATAACAATAACAACAAGCATAACAGACTAAACTTGGAGGATGGTCCTCGAAGCCCCTAATCTGTGACAGGCAGTATGTAAATAACCAACTGCTCAGGCTGAATATTTTACCTCTAGCCGTTAAGCACCAGCTCAGAGGCAGCTGTTAACCAACCTGGCATTCTTAACATAGACCACCACAAACGAGCCCTTCCACCCCCTTAAACACAGGGGTTCCACTACCTACCGCCACTTACAAGATTCCCCTTGGGGGGTCCCAGAACCTTGTGAGTCCCCCCCCACTAATCCACCACTAACCACATCCACCAACTTTGAGGACCCTCCCCTACTTTTGCCACACTACTGCGACATAATATACTTTGCTAAAAAATATATGCATAGAAACACAAGTAAATAACATTACAGATTATAAGTACCCCTTTTACCGTATCTAACACATGTAACAGAATACCCTATATAAAAACCAAGCGAGCTTGGGTTGGCGATTCCTAGTTTCTTTCAGGATTTGCCTAAGATGGCTGCCCTCTTTCCGGACATCCCATTATATACCCTTTGCCAGTTATCCCCTCCCCTATTATCCCTCCTCCCACCACTGGTAACCCCAATAGCCTCTACTACTAAATTAACCCCATCCGTATCCCTCAACCACCTTTTCACTACACTTCCCGGCCCAGCACTGTCATGTCGGCCTCCCTTTCATGGCAGGGTCCAGTACGGCCTCACTTGATGTACAAACAGCATCAGGTACATCATGAGTAAGGTCCGGAGTGCACCAGAAACGCATGGATGTTCTTATTTATGGACTAATGATGCATGTGAAGATGTTTTAATCATATACAAATAAAGCTGAAGATTTTACACCGTTGAGCTGGATTTATTCTGCTACATAATTTCAATCAATTGTTTCTAAGATTTGTAGGACGTTATTATGTATGAAAAGAGGTGTGAACTCTCAGGGAAGGGACATAATACTATCACTTTGCAAAGCATTAGTGCAACTTCATTTGGAATATGCCCTGGAGTTAGAAAAGGTTCAGAGAAGAAACGCATAACTGATAATGGGCATGAAAGATCTTAGGTATGAGGCAAGATTAAATGAATTACATTTATTTAACCTTAGGAAGAGATGCTTAAGGAGGGGGGCATGATTAATATGTACAAGTACATAAAATATGGTTAAAAGCTGTTTCATGAAAAACCTCCTCAAAAGACAAGCGACCACTCCCTAAATCTGGAGAAAGAAAGGCGCAATCTCCAGAGGAAACAAGGTGTCTTGAATATAAGAACTATTAAAGGTGATGTCCAGGGTCAGCTGCATCTCTCACTGCCTCTTGATTACGTATACGTCCGGGGTGGGGACAGTGACGCCAGCGCTGGTTGGGCGCAGGGCTCACATGTCATAACAACCGCATGTAAACATTGGGAAGACGAGTGCCGACACCACTGGTACGGCGCCGGCACGGGAGGTGAGTATAAGTATTCTTATTTTCATGGGGGAAAAAATTCAGATAGAGAAAGGGTTGTCCTAGTAGTGGACATCACCTTTTTTCTGTTGGACAGGCTATCTTATGAGTTGGTCACAGTAAGAACTGTCGCTTTTTAGAAGAAATTAACACAAATAATTATGTAGTAAATGTGTAAAATTCTTGTTCTGAAAATTGATCCAGTCAATGGACACTCAGGATCAGGAGGGAAAATCTGCTCTTTTAGGTCAGACAGGGTTATGCATTATGATTGCACCTACAATCCTTCCTTTCATTTCTCATCCCTCATTTGAACTTGATGGACATGTGTCTTTTTGAACCTTACTATGTACCTCTTAAATGTAATATATACGATGTATTATATTGTGGGATGGGAGGCCTAAAACACATTATACAGTCGGTGTGAAAATCGGTGAGTTGCTTCTTCTCTTTGGAGATTTCTATGACCATATACAGTGTTATTTCTAATAGTTAGTATGGAAAAATAAGTCAAAACTGCTGCAGTTTGGGAAAGAAATTTACATCCCAGTTGTCAGATCCTCAGGGATCATACACTGCTCAAAAAAATAAAGGGAACACGTAAACAACAGAATATAACTCCAAGTAAATCAAACTTCTGTGAAATCAAACTGTCCACTTAGGAAGCAACACTGATTGACAATCAATTTCACAATCTGTTGTGCAAATTGAATAGACAATAGGTAGAAATTATTGGCAATTATCAAGACACCCTCAATAAAGTAGTGGTTCTGCAGGTGGGTGACACGCCCCATGGGCCGTGGGGTACTCGGTGCCGGGCCGGTCGTTCCTAGGGGAGATGTCACAGTGGCGGTGACCCGGTTCGTGACCCAGGGCGGTCAATAAAAGGAGATATTTACAGGGGATTTATAGTTTTTATATACAGTTTGTGACGCCACCTGTGGTATGCGGCTATATGGAGCCGCTGCTGCGGTGCAGAACCTCTGGAGCCGTTGTTAGTGCAGCAGAGTTGGTTCAGCTCTCCACAGGCAGAGCTCAGCTCCAGGGCAGGAAGTAGTGATTTTATAGATGTTGTTGTGCGGTGTAGTGCAGAGGATGGCGCAGTTAATAATTAGTCCACAACTTAATGGCGGTTTCCTCTTATCTTTACTTGCGGTGGTTAGGCAGACCGGGGCACGGGTATTAGCTGGTAGTAGAGGTCCAGGCGGCCTGGAAGCAAGTTGGGGGGATCCACCTAGCCCAGTGGAGTTGTAGGCCTTCCCTTTGCGCTACCTCTTTGGCCCTGCTGCTAATAGCTATGCTGCGGCCCTCGTTCCTGAGTAAAACGTCTTTGTGCTCACCAGTATGGCAGGCAGCTCGGGTCTTCCTGGAGTGTCGCTCCCACGTGGCGGTGCTGCGCCCTATCGTGCTGCTGAGCCTCCTCGCGTCTGATGGGGCCAGGAGACCTGCAGTCTCCTGCCCTCCGGTTTCTGCTGCTGGGCTTTCGGTGCCCCACAACCTCGGACTCCAGTGTCCGGTTCTTCTGCGCTTCCCTCTGGGGTGAACTGCCGTGCAGCTCCACTCCCTAGGTCTTTCCTCGTCATCGTACTGACTTCAACTCCTGTCTGTTCTCCTCACACTAACTAACCCCGCCTCCAGATCCCAGTTGCTAAGGGGAGGAGCTCCCCTTGCTGGTCTGGAGCCAGGAAGTGTTGCATGCTAGCAAAACCTGATTAGGGGACCCCTGCTTGCTTCCAGGTATGGCATCACCCCTTGTGAGGGAGGCAATGCCACAATGTCAACTGGACTCATGGGGTGCCACATGGGGACCACAGACCACATCTCAGTACCAATGCTTTCTGGCTGATGTTTTGGTCACTTTTGAATGTTGGTTGTGCTTTCACACTCGTGGTAGCATGAGATGGACTCTACAACCCACAGAAGTTGCTCAGGTAGTGCAGCTCATCTAGGATGGCACATCAATGCGAGCTGTGGCAACAAGGTTTGCTGTGTCTGTCAGCGTAGTGTCTAGAGGCTGGAGGCTGGAGGCGCTACCAGGAGACAGGCCAGTACACCAGGAGACGTGGAGGGGGCCGTAGGAGGGCAACAACCCAGCAGCAGGACCGCTACCTCCTCCTTTGTGCAAGGAGGAACAGGAGGAGCACTGCCAGATCCGTACAAAATGACCTCCAACAGGCCACAAATGTGCATGTGTCTGCACAAACGGTTAGAAACCGACTCCATGAGGGTGGTATGAGGGCCCGACGTCCGAGGTGCTCACAGCCCCACACCGTACAGGATGCTTGGCATTTGCCACAGAACACCAGGATTGGAAAAGTCGCCACTGGCACCCTGTGCTCTTCACAGATGAAAGCAGGTTCACACTGAGCACATGTGACAGACGTGACAGAGTCTGGAGACACCGTGGAGAGCGATCTGCTGCCTGCAACATCCTTCAGCATGACCGGTTTGGCAGTGGGTCAGTAATGGTGTGGGGTGGCATTTCTTTGGAGGGCCGCACTGCCCTCTATGTGCTCGCCAGAGGTAGCCTGACTGCCATTAGGTACCGAGATGAGATCCTCAGACCCCTTGTGAGACCATATGCTGGTGCGGTTGGCCCTGGGTTCCTCCTAATGCAGGACAATTCCAGACCTCATGTGGCTGGAGTGTGTCAGCAGTTCCTGCAAGATGAAGGCATTGAAGCTATGGACTGGCCCGCCCGTTCCCCAGACCTGATTAATCACATCTGGAACATCATGTCTCGCTCCATCCACCAACGTCACGTTGCACCACAGACTGTCCAGGAGTTGGCGGATGCTTTAGTCCAGGTCTGGGAGGAGATCCCACAGGAGACCATCTGCAACCTCATCAGGAGCATGCCCAGGCGTTGTAGGGAGGTCATACAGGCACGTGGAGGCCACACACAATACTGAGCCTCATTTTGACTTGTTTTAAGGACATTACATCAAAGTTGGATCAGTCTGTAGTGTGTTTTTCCACTTTAATTTTGGGGGTGACTCCAAATCCAGGCCTCCATTGGTTAATAAATTTGATTTCCATTGATGATTTTTGTATGATTTTGTTGTCAGCACATTCAACTTTGTACAGAACAAAGTATTCAATGAGAATATTTCATTCATTCAGATCTAGGATGTGTTATTTGAGTGTTCCCTTTATTTTTTTGAGCAGTGTACAATTACCACCTATCAGATAGAATACTGATAAATGTATTTAGTAGGAAAATCATTTTAACTTTAATGTGGTCTTGTCTTTAAAGAGATTGTCTTTTAACTAGGACGTAGGACTGCAGCACATAATAAACACACTAAGGCTGTGTGCCCACGATGCGTTTTTTTAAGCGTTTTTGCAGCTGCAATTCCACCGCAGAAACGCATAAAAAATGCATGGTAGAAGGCCTGCCATGTTCCCAAATGATAATCCGCATGTGCTGTGCACATGCTGCGGAAATTTCCGCTGCGGATTATCATTGCAGAGAAAAACGCAGCGCTACCAATTATTTTGCGGAAGCTCTGCGTTTTCACCGCCATTGACTTGCATTGGAACGCATGGATTCCGCATCACTGCATCTGTACATGCGGAATCCAAGCATTTCAATGTGCGGATGGTACCCGGGTGTGGAGGAGAGAAGACTCTCCTCTGGACCCGGGTACCATAGAACCTGTAAAAAAAAGAATAAAATAAAAAATAAATATTATATTTACCTTCTGATGGTCCGCGGTGCGCTTGTCTTCGCTTGCCGGCAGATCGTGGTGGACTGAAGGACCTGCGCTGATGTCATAGTCATGTGACGGCAGGTCCTTCAGTGTACCGCGAGCTGCCAGCAAGCCAGGACGGACCGAAGCAAGACTCTGGGGGCCATCAGAAGGTAAGTATAGATTTATTTTTTACCATTCTTTTACGGTCACACTATATAAATCCATGCCGTTTGCATGTATTTATATAGTGTGACCAAGTTGTCAAGCACTTTCCAAGTGATGCTAAAATTGCTTGGAAAGCGCTTGTCAACCCACATGCGGAAATGATTGTGAAGAACGCTTCACATCCGCATGTCCCTGGCAGGAAAAACACATGTACAATCCGCATATACAATCCGCATGTACAATCCGCATGCGTTTTTTCTGCCAGGGAGATGCAGAAACACTCAGGAAACTGCATCGTGGGCACATAGCCTTATACTTCCCCTCCTCAGGTACAAGGCTACGGGAGAGCCGCAGTGCCCACTGATTTTCTACCGATGTCACGTGCGCTGTAGTAGTGACATCATGTCATGTCATCATAAACAATGAGATGAGTATTGGTGTTTGTTATTTTCTACCTTTGCACTCCTATGGGGAATTAAACATAAAACCAGCACAGCCCCTATAATATGAACTTAAATCTCACTCAACAGTGCTAGATATATATAAAATTAATTTCTGAACTACCTTAAAAAATGCAATAATTATTCTTATTACAGCGCCTTAGTAAATATATTAATAATCCCAATTCTCTGTAATAAGAATGAGGCCAACTTAGTCATCATATATTGGAGTCGTGTAGGACAAAATAGGCCATGTAACATCAAGAGCAAATGTTCCTGATCAACATATTCCAGGCATGACTATTGAGAGCTGTGCGTATTGCCATTAAGTATAATCACATTGATGATATTTCCCTGCTGAAGGTCAAAAAATGTCATCGATGTAACTGATGTCTAAACAGGAGAGGAGCCCTTGGACACACTGTACAATATTGTAGCAGACAAATAAATACCTACAACTCCTGTGCAAAAGACAGAAATTACAGCATTATCAGCTGCTGATCCTTCACTACTTCCAAGCAGACATTCACATTTGCTTTGCAATATTTGCAATAAGTAATAGGCAAGAAAGACTTATGGACAGACACAAGATAGTAGTGAAAAGTCACAGAGAGGGTCAGATGACTGTCTGAGACTCATCACGTCTGAATAATCAAATACTAGGAGTATTATATTACTGAGTGCCTGTGCCGGGCAGACTGCAGGGTACGTTCCAATGTGCTACTAAACGGGCCAAGGTGTTGAATGTAATGCCAGATATTTCAAAGCACAGTATAATTGCAGGCGATCTGAAATAAAAACCAGGAACATTAAATTAGAAAGCTACAGATTAGCAAGGTTCAAATTATTCAGCAAATCTATCAGTCGCCACCATTTACTATTTCCATAAAAAAGCTGCTACAGAAAGCTGTATCATAAAAACCTGATCGGTAATGCACAAAACTTAACTGGACTCGACTCTTAGGAAATAAATAAAATACATTTTTAGCCATTTTTTTAATTATTTATTTACAGTGGGTATGGAAAGTATTCAGACCCCTTTACATTTTTCACTCTTTGTTTCATTGCAGCCATTTGGTAAATTCTAAAAAGTTCATTTTTTTCTCATTAATGTACACTCTGCACTCCATCTTGACTGAAAAAAAACAGAAATGTAGAAATTTTTGCAAATTTTTAAAAAAAGAAAAACTGAAATATCACATGGTCATAAGTATTCAGACCCTTTGCTCAGTATTGAGTAGAAGCATCCTTTTGAGCTAGTACAGCCATGAGTCTTCTTGGGAATGATGCAACAAGTTTTTCACACCTGGATTTGGGGATCCTCTGCCATTCTTCCTTGCAGATCCTCTCCAGTTCCGTCAGGTTTGATGGTGAACGTTGGTGGACAGCCATTTTCAGATCTCTCCAGAGATGCTCAATTGGGTTTAGGTCAGGGCTCTGGCTGGGCCAGTCAAGAATGGTCACAGAGTTGTTCTGAAGCCACTCCTTTGTTATTTTAGCTGCGTGCTTAGGGTCATTGTCTTGTTGGAAGGTGAACCTTCGGCCAAGTCTGAGGTCCAGAGCACTCTGGAAGAGGTTTTCATCCAGGATATCTCTGTACTTGGCCGCATTCATGTTTCCTTCAATTGCAACCAGTCGTCCTGTCCCTGCAGCTGAAAAACACCCCCATAGCATGATGCTGCCACCACTATGTTTCACTGTTCTGATTGTATTGGGCAGGTGATGAGCAGTGCCAGGTTTTCTCCACACATACTGCTTAGAATTATCACCAAAAAGTTCTATCTTCGTCTCATCACACCAGAGAATCTTATTTCTCATAGTTTGGGAGTCCTTCATGTGTTTTTGAGCAAACTCTATGCGGGCTTTCATATCTTTTGAACTGAGGAGAGGCTTCCGTCGGTCCACTCTGCCATAAAGGCCCGACTGGTGGAGAGCTGCAGTGATAGTTGACTTTGTGGAACTTTCTCCTATCTCCCTACTGCATCTCTGGAGCTCAGCCACAGTGACCTTGAGTAATGCAGAAATTCTTTTGTAACATTGGCCAGATCTGTGCCTTGCCACAATTCTTTCTCTGAGCTCCTTGGGCAGTTCCTTTGAGCTCATAATTCTCATTTGGTCTGACATGCACTGTGAGCTGTGAGGTCTTGTGAGGTGTGTGCCTTTCCAAATCAAGTCCTATCAGTTTAATTAAACACAGCTGGACTCCAATGAAGGAGTAGAACCATCTCAAGGAGGATCACAAGGAAATGGACAGCATGTGTCTTAAATATGAGTGTCTGAGCAAAGGGTCTGAATACTTATGACCATGTGATATTTCAGTTTTTCTCTTTTAATAAATTTGCAAAAATGTCTACCTTTCTGCTTTTTTTCAGTCAAGATGGGATGCAGAGTGCACTTTAAAGAGAAAAAAAATGAACTTTTTGTAATTTACCAAATGGCTGCAATGAAACAAAGAGTGAAAAATTTAAAGGGGTCTGAATACTTTCCGCACCCACTGTATATGAGGAGGTAATATCATGGAGAGAGAGCATAGAATGACACCATAGAATCCAAGGTAACAAGGCTGGGGCTACGCTGTGACTGTGGCCACGACACCGGTCATGCGAACAAAGTTTGCTAGGTGTTACTGCCACATCGTGGCACAATATATGTGAATGTGGCCGCATTGCAACCTAAAGAGTACAGCGACCGCAACAATCAAGTTTCAAGAAGTCCAACTGCGTCATATTTTTAGTGACTTGCTTGTCGCAGTCTCAGTACCCTCAGGGTCGTGATCCGACCACGTTCACTTGTGGCAGTGACTTCTAGCAAAATTTGGCCATGTGACAGGTATTGTGGTCAAAGTCACCGTGTAGCCCTAGCCAAAAAAGCAACGCATAATGCAAAAGTGTAGAAAGACGGATTTCCTCCAATGTTTAAGAAAAAGAATGGTATCAGGTCGCACAAGACTTCCACTCAGGATCTGTGTGAGGCCTTTTTTGTGTGGATGTAAAGAATGAGCAGGTAGACAGGCTTTTTCAGTAAAAAAAATTGGAGAAGTATTTGAGATAAAATCCTATTATATAGATGTAATATATAGGCAACTAGGTTTAGTAGAAGGAAAAAGTGTGGTAGAAAAAGGTGCACAAGCTACCGGGGGATAACCACAGCCTTGAAAGGATTGTTTAGAAAAGGCCATTCAAAAAGTTTGGGGGAGATTCACAAGGAGTGGACTGCTGCTGGAGTCATTGCTTCAAGAGCCACCACACACAGATGTATCCAGGACATGGGCTACAAGTGTCGCATTCCTTGTGTCACGCCACTCATGACCAATAGACAACGCCAGAAGCGTCTTACCTGGGCCAAGGAGAAAAAGACCTGGACTGTTGCTCAGTGGTCCAAGGTGTTGTTTTCAGATGAAAGTAAATTTTGCATTTCATTTGGAAATCAAGGTCCCAGAGTCTGGAGGAAGAGTGGAGAGGCCACAATCCAAGCTGCTGGAGGTCTAGTGTGAGGTTTCCACAATCAGTGATGGTTTGGGGGCCATGTCATCTGCTGGTGTAGGTCCACTGTGTTTTATCAAGACCAAAGTCAGCACAGCCGTCTACCAGGAAATTTTAGAGCACTTCATGCTTCCCTCTGCCGACAAGCTTTTTGGAGATGGAAATGTCATTCTCCAGCAGGACTTGGCACCTGTCCACCCTGCCAAAAGTACCAATACCTGGTTTACAAACGACAGTATTACTGTGGTTGATTGGCCAGCAAACTCGCCTGACCTTGAGAATCTATGGGGTATTGTCAAGAGGAAGATGAGAGACACCAGACCCAACAATGCAGACGAGCTGAAGGCTGCTATCAAAGCAACCTGGGCTTCCATAACACCTCAGCAGTGCCACAGGCTGATCGCCTCCATGCCACGCCGCATTGATGCAGTAATTGATGCAAAAGGAGCCTCGACCAAGTATTGACTGCATTTACTGAACATACATTTCAGTAGGGAAGCATTTCTGATTTTAAAAACATTTCTCAAGCTGGTGTTATAAAGTATTCTAATTTACTGAGATAATGACTTTTGTGTTTTCATTGGCTGTAAGCCATAATCATCAACATTAACAGAAATAAACACTTGAAATAGATCACTCTGTTTGTAATGGCTCTATATAATATGAGTTTCACTTTTTGAAATGAAGAACTGAAATAAATTAACTTTTTGATGATAATCTAATTTAGTGAGAAGCACCTGTATATTATGGATTGTATAAATGACCAATCTGTTGTTCTGCTCCGTCATAGGAGATTGTTCACAATACAGACACCGGCGGCACCTGATGGACTCCTATGACTATAATGGAGTCCACTTAGTTTTCATCATGGTGTCCTACCAATTATTTCAGCATGATGAACTATTTTGTCCAGTATTTTTGGCTGGTTCTGTAATGAATAATTCAACTGAGATGTGAACATACTGTAGCATTATGTAGTTTTCAAAGTCTGCAGTGTTCCCCAATCATATGACTCGGTAAGACAGATAGAAAAGGTCTTTCTAAATAATAATGGAAAATAAATCACATTTGCAAATGTTCACAAAAAGAATGTGATGCAAGATGAGCAAAGTATTCAACTTAGTTCTTTTATTTTTTTTATATACAAAACTATGCTGAGCTGTACAGAGAAGATATTGTCAGTCATATCAGTGACAGATTCTTTAGATTTATAGGTTTCAACAGCAGTCAGGATGAAGGTGGTCCCACTGTATGGTGCTGTGTGAATAGCTGGAAGTGAAGGTGGTCCCACTGTATGGTGCTGTACGGTGCTGTATGGTGCTATTAGAATAGAGCTCAATACATACAGCCTTATGGAAGTCAATGGTTTTACCTGCAGAAGAAGATAGAAGTACCAAAAGGTACCTTATAAGGATACAGAGACGCTATGTTATTGGTGCATGATTCAAAATATACAGTTGTGCTCAAAAGTTTACATACCCTGGCAGAATTTTTCCTTTCTTGGCCTTGTTTCAGAGAATATGAATGATAACAAAAATACTTTTTGTCCACTCATGGTTATTGGTTGGGTGAAGCCATTTATTGTCAAACTACTGTGTTTGCTCTTTTTAAATCTTAATGACAACCAAAAACATCGAAATGACCCTGATCCAAAGTTTTTGGCCTGATAATATGCACAGAATTTGACACAAATGGGTAAAGGTAACATCCTCACCTGTGACCTGTTTGCTTGTAATCAGTGTGTGTGCATAAAAGCTGAGTGAGTTTCTGGGATCCAGACAGACTCTTGCATCTTTCATCCAGCCACTGACATTTCTCGATTGTGAGTCATGGGAAAAGCAAAAGAATTGTCAACAGATCTACGGGAAAAGGTAGTTGAAATGTATAACACAGGAAAGGGATACAAAAAGATATCCAAGGAACTGATAATGCCAATCAGCAGCATTCAAACTGTGATTAACAAATGAAAAATCTGGGGCTCTGTAAAAAGCAAACCACAGTCAGGTAGACCAACAAAAATTTCGGCCATAACTGCCAGGAAAATTGTTCGGGATGCAAAGTAAAAAAACACAAATAACATCAGCTGAAATTCAGGACTCTCTGAAAACTAGCGGTGTGGCTATTTCAAGATGCACAATAAGGAGGCACTTGAAGAAAAATGGGCTGCATGGTCGAGTCGCCAGAAGAAAGCCACTACTGTGCAAATGCCTCAAAGTATCTCGCCTACAATACGCCAAACAGCACAGAGACGAGCCTCAAAAATTCTGGAACAAGGTAATTTGGAATGATAAGACCAAAAATGAACTTTTTGGCCACAACCATAAACGTTACATTTGGAGAGCGGTCAACAAGGCCTACGATGAAAGGAACACCATTCCTACTGTAAAGCATGGAGGTGTATCGCTGATGTTTTGGGGATGTGTGAGCTACAAAGCCACAGGAAACTTGGTAAAAGTTGAAGGAAAGATAAATGCAGCACGTTATCAGCAAATACTGGAGGCAAATTTGCAGTCATCAGCCCGGAAGCTGCGCATGGGACGTTCTTGGACGTTCCAACATGACAATTGATCCAAAACACAAGGCCAAGTCAACCTGTAATTGGCTACAGCAGAACAAAGTGAAGTTTCTGGAGTGGCCATCTCAGTCTCCTGACCTCAATATCATTGAGCCACTCTGGGGAGATCTCAAGCGCGCAGTTAATGTTAGAGAGCCCAGGAATTTACAGGAACTGGAGGCTTTTTGCCAAGAAGAATGAGCAGCTTTACCATCTGAGAAAATAAAGAACCTCGTCCACAACTACCACAAAAGACTTCAAGCTGTCATTGATGTTAGAGGGGGCAATACACGGTATTAAGAACTGGGGTATGTGAACTTTTGATCAGGGTCATTTGGATGTTTTTGGTTGTCATTAAGATTTAAAAAGAGAAAAAACAGTAGTTTGACAATAAATGGCTTCACCCAACCGATAACCATGAGTGGAGAAAAAGTTTTTTTGTCATCATTCATATTCTCTGAAACAAGGTCAAGAAAGGAAAAATTCTGCCAGGGTATGTAAACTTTTGCGCACAACTGTACATTAAAGTATCACACAAGAATTGCAATAGTTACTTTTTTTGTCATCATCAAAAACATACACAAATTTTCCCCAAAATGACAACTCAACGGGGGCAGTGGTGGTAATGATAAGGCACACCTGAAAAAGTGCCCCCAAAGTACCTTCTGGCTCACACTTCACACTAGGCTAAGTTTAGGAAGTAGCGGCAGTTGTGTGTTCCAGAACTTTGTGTGGTTGAGAACAATAACATTGCATAAACCCAATGCATATTGAGGACAATGTAAAATCCCCACTTCTTCAGCACCAGGAAACTTAGAAGATGTACCAGTAATTTATGCTTGACATCAGGAGGTATAGATTTGAGCCACAATTTGCCCAGTTTCAATCTTTACTACATCTGGCCTGAACTATATCTCTTTTGGAGATTTTGGAAATTATGCCTACTTTTTTTAAAATATTCCAAATTTGTGTTGATGAAAAAGATGCAGATTTTATCATTAAAATGGCATATGTGATTCTTGTTTAGAAATAAAGATATATGGAATTTTGCAAGTTTGTATTTTTTTTGCCATAACTGTGAATCCATCCACAAGTATATATATATGTTTCTGCTCATAAAAAAAAAGAATAAAAATATAAACTCCATCCTAACTTCGCCTAACTTCAATGTGAACCAGGCTTCATACACATGGTCGCATTCAGATTATGCAACTTGCAAACATCTTACAAAAAACCTAAAGAAATGAACTGGGATATAAGTTTGTGTGCATGCAGCGTGTAAGCGCATGTTCACACTGGCAACTAAACAGACAAAATCCAAGATAAAAACATAATAAGCAAACACCCTGCAGTAAATAAATAAACAGTAATAGGGCGTGAAAATAATAAAGGGTGCTTAGCTTAATTTTGATCAAAAAAACGTAAAAGCCATCCCACAACGTCAAGGTGACCTTATTCGGGATGGTTCTAATCTCTAATATTAAAACCTTACAATTTGTCAGGTGATGTATATGTGGATAAGGGCTGAGAAGGACTGAGACCCCTACATGTTACATGCACACCAACTTATATTCCAGTTCATCTCGTTAGGTTTCATGTTTCATTTTTTTTGCATTCTGTGCATACAAAGGTGTGGCCTCCCTTTTCTTTGAGCTCAACGTTACATTCATGTAGTTCCCCATGGCTGCGTGTCCATTAGTCAAGTCTCAGTCCTTCTCAGCCCTTATCCACACCACTTAAAGAATTAGCTGCATCTTCTTAGTGGTATGCACCTTTCTCACCAGAAATGCTACTCCACTCAGGGATTGGAGTAACATTTCTGGCATAAAAAACTCATTTATTCTTGATGAATTTGCTAAAAGGGCGTAGCAACGTTCCACCCCATCCCATTTGGCAGCGGTGTCCAAAACTTGCATGAAAATGCCAAAAGTAGCAAAATCTTTGTGGAACTCCACATAATGCAAACATTTTGTGACAGTTTTTTTTTCTGGCGCAAACCTTTTTATGAACCAGGGCCTTTTATCTTTATTTTATTAATGTAGATTAAAATGGAATTTTTAAAGAGGATTTTATACCTCAAACTAATGGCATGTATGTAAGGGCACTTTAATGCTTACCTTTATTGTTCAGCTCCATTTAGGTGTTTTAGAGAAATCTATAGTTGAAATTGTATGCTAATGAGTTGGGCGGGCCCTGCACTTTCAGCTCTCCTGCCTCTCTCTCTATTCTCCGCCCTTTACCTGCCTCTTGTGTAGCACCCTGAGGATTCGGTTGCTACAGGGGTATTGCACCTCAACCCAGAGGTGTGGTATTCCACTCCCGGGTAAGGATGGAGTGTGGAACTGAGCTCAGTTAGCTGCATGCACTACACACATCCCATTTCCGAGGAACAGACCGATGGTACTCCCACTAGAGAAATGTGCAGGTACGACAGTGTCTGTTCCTGGCTGGAGTGGGAGGGGGGTGGAACATCCCAGTAGTGTAGGGGCAGATAGGAGGAGCAGTCTGGGTAGTGCTAGGAGCTCATTGGGTGCTGGTCACCTGAGCTCACACATAGAGGGAGTATATAAGGTGGGAACCATCTTAGATCAGGGTCGGTCTTTTTCAGAGTGAGGTCAGTCTGTCAGTCTTTTGTCAGAGCAGAGCAGAGGAAGAGAGCAGAGGAGAAGAGCAGCTCCAAGGCCAAGAGAGAGAGAGAGGAGAAAGAAAGACCCAGAGGGGGAGAAAGAAGGAACTCCAAGAGCCCAAATTAGACCAGAGGGTGAAGAGTTGGCAACAGGGTACCGGATCCCAAGCTGGCAGAGGCTACAGCATACCTTAGCCAGGAACCGGAGGTCGTGGGCAGGATCGATCTGCCACGATCACCCACTAAATCCACCCGGAAGGCAGACCAGGAATAGGGTCAGGGAACCCAGAGACAAGGGTTTACCACCAAGAGGCCCGAGGGAGCCGGACATAGGTGGATCCCTGGTGGGGAAGGCCAGAGAAGAGGACAGGACAGAAAGGGAGCTCAGGACCACGCTCCAGAATCACCTGGGGGTTGGCCGAGTCCAGGACCTGGTGGACGCAGCACGGCTCGGGTGGTCACTTAAGGCCGGAGTGACCAGAACAACTGCAGTAAGTAAACAAACCCTGAACTGCACAGCCCGACTCTGAGTCTCATTTCCATCCCCGCTGCACCACCACAACCCCCATCCTCTGCAACTGACCCCCTGAGGCTATACCCCTCCCGTTGGGGGTTATACTACCTGAGCTGCACATACATCACCAGCCTCAGCGGACCCTGCTGCAGCGGCGGCCGTACTGACCGCAATTCAACGGGTGGCGTAGTCGACACAAAAGAACATCTAGTAACATCATAAGGACTGCCACACACTGAGCTTGACACCCTGGGCACGGACCGGGTCACAGCCACTCGGAGACTACAACCCCCATCTGATCCGGCTCCGGGTATCCCCAACAACACTGGCCCAGGGGGCGCGTCAACTTTGGCGTAGTCGGCAGGATAACGTGCCCGCAACCACCGGGTACTGCGTGCCTGAAGAGAAGTTCACCGTTACCTTAAAAAGAAGTCTCCCGCCGGTTCCGGAGGGTCCCCGCCATCGGGCCCCATCACAGGTCGTTTCCCGCCGGTTGTCCGCCATTTGCAGCTTTTTCCCGCCATCCATGGAGTTTCCCGCCACTGGGAGACGATTCCCGCCATTTCCAAAGATTTCCCGCCTTGGAAGAGCGGACGCCATTATGGGTGTGCCAGAGGGTGGCAAGAGGCCACCTCCCATCGTGGGCCAGGTCGAAGAATGGCGCCAAAAGCGGAAACCGCGCCCACCAACAGAGACTGTGATGCTGGAAGTGTCCATCAGCGTAAGAGAACTGCCCCTGGAACTGAAGTTGCCCCGGGACCACCCTCGATGTGGGCGGAGACAGAAGAAGAGAACAAAGATGGGTGTCGCCTGGAGCAGTCTGGAGAGAGCGCACCCGGAGACAAGACGTCTGGAAGAGAGCCCAGAGAGAGCCTCCCCGGAGATGGAGGGAGAGTCAGGCAGCACCGACCCAGTGGTCAGGAGCCTGTTGCAGGTCGCCACTCCAGAAGGCCTGCTGGAGATCCTAGCACAGCTCCCCCGAGACCGGGAGTGTGCACAGACCGCGTTGGAGGGCCTCGCACGGAGGATGGCCCGGGTACAGCGAGAGACGTTGGCGGAGTGGAGCCGAGAGATGGCCCAGCAGACCGAAATCCGTCAGCGGAGCACGCCACCCGAGACGAGGAGACAGACCGCCTCTGAGGATGGCGCAGGAGGAATGAAGGCAGGAGACGGCGCCGAGAAGGGAGCTGAACGGACGGAGGCAGGTAAAGGGGACGTTTCTACCCCGAGCCGGGAAACCGCGTGCCTGCCCCAGCTCCCCGTCGCAGAGCCCGAAATTCCCCCTGCCGTGCCCGTCGCTGCATCGTCACCGCCGCCGACTAGGCCTCAACCGGAAACCGCGGCCGCGACCCCTGTGACGTCACACGCCTCGACTTCGAGCGTGGCCAAACAGGAAATACCACCGGCCTGGTCGCAAGGCCTAGTACCCCCGGGCGCCGCAATACCAACAGCGCCCCCTACCTCCGCGGAGCCACCGGCCTGGTCGCAGGGCCGAATAACCCAGGGCGCCGCCGTTCTTACGGTGCCCTTTGCCTTTAAGGTGCCCCAGGCCTGGTCGCAAGGCCTGGTTAACCCGGGCGCCGCTACCATCAACGCGCCCTCAACATCTAGAGTGCCGCACCTGGGTGAAGATCTATTCGCCCAGCATACATGCCCGGATGGGCAGCCCTTCGTATGGCCCCAGGAATACATCCAGCTGGAGCTGCAAAAAGCAAGGGCCATGTGCGAACCCCTGATCCCGGCTCCAAAGCCCATAAAGAGGATCTCGCCCCCGCTAGAAGAGACCCAGTTTGAGTGGGATCCCACCGGAGAAGACCTCATGGGGTTCACTCAGGAGACTCGGGCAGCCGCAGCGGAGCGTGCAGAGTGCTGCCGCCAGCAGCTCGAGGTCTTTGAGAGGGAGCGGAGAGAGAGGCGGGTCCGGGAACAGCAAGCCCAAATAAGGAGCGCGGAGCAGAAGAGCCGGACCAGGAGAAACCCCCGTGCAGCGCATGGTCCCCGTACCATCGGGACTGTGATAAAGTTCAATCTGCAGCATGGGTGGGGTTTCATCAGGGATCACCGCACCCCAGGCGACGTCTTCGTGACCAGGAGAGACGTTGAGTCCCACCTACCGGAGGGACACAGAGGTCGTGACCTGTATTTAGGGGACGAGGTCACCTTCACCTGGCACAAGTGTGCCAAAGGACCCTACGCCCTCCATGTGCATCGCCTGACGGAGGAGGAGCTGCGGTGTGAGGAGGAGCAAGAGGACCCGGACGGGTCTGAAACTGAAACTGTCCACAAAGAAAGAGCAGGAGGACGCCGTCGTTGAGTACGGTAGTGAAGAGACTGTATATAGTTACCCGTAAGGGTACCAAAAACTGTTGCTGCTATTATAGTCCCCGTTGGGACCAGCCAAGAGTGAACTGTTAACCCCGTGTGTCCCTATTCCCACTGGCCGAGGACTGAGAGCGGCCATATCCCCTTGTATATAGTTGCGCTTCCTAAAGCGCCCCCTACCGGTTTTATAGGAAACTGTTTTCTTCAAGAGACTGTCGCACTTTACCCGGTCACAAGTTGCACCGTGACCGGAGGAACCAGAAGACAAGAATGTTTATATGAAAAGTTTATTGCTGCTGATGATGTTTTATATGTTTATGTTTTATGAAAAAAAAAAATGTATGTTTGTGGATGTTTATATCTTACAGCCCGAGGACGTGCTGTGGTTTACCAGGGGGGAATGTAGCACCCTGAGGATTCGGCTGCTACAGGGGTATTGCACCTCAACCCAGAGGTGTGGTATTCCACTCCCGGGTAAGGATGGAGTGTGGAACTGAGCTCAGTTAGCTGCATGCACTACACACATCCCATTTCCGAGGAACAGACCGATGGTACTCCCACTAGAGAAATGTGCAGGTACGACAGTGTCTGTTCCTGGCTGGAGTGGGAGGGGGGTGGAACATCCCAGTAGTGTAGGGGCAGATAGGGGGAGCAGTCTGGGTAGTGCTAGGAGCTCATTGGGTGCTGGTCACCTGAGCTCACACATAGAGGGGGTATATAAGGTGGGAACCATCTTAGATCAGGGTCGGTGTTTTGCAGAGTGAGGTCAGTCTGTCAGTCTTTTGTCAGAGCAGAGCAGAGGAAGAGAGCAGAGGAGAAGAGCAGCTCCAAGGCCAAGAGAGAGAGAGAGGAGAAAGAAAGACCCAGAGGGGGAGAAAGAAGGAACTCCAAGAGCCCAAATTAGACCAGAGGGTGAAGAGTTGGCAACAGGGTACCGGATCCCAAGCTGGCAGAGGCTACAGCATACCTTAGCCAGGAACCGGAGGTCGTGGGCAGGATCGATCTGCCACGATCACCCACTAAATCCACCCGGAAGGCAGACCAGGAATAGGGTCAGGGAACCCAGAGACAAGGGTTTACCACCAAGAGGCCCGAGGGAGCCGGACATAGGTGGATCCCTGGTGGGGAAGGCCAGAGAAGAGGACAGGACAGAAAGGGAGCTCAGGACCACGCTCCAGAATCACCTGGGGGTTGGCCGAGTCCAGGACCTGGTGGACGCAGCACGGCTCGGGTGGTCACTTAAGGCCGGAGTGACCAGAACAACTGCAGTAAGTAAACAAACCCTGAACTGCACAGCCCGACTCTGAGTCTCATTTCCATCCCCGCTGCACCACCACAACCCCCATCCTCTGCAACTGACCCCCTGAGGCTATACCCCTCCCGTTGGGGGTTATACTACCTGAGCTGCACATACATCACCAGCCTCAGCGGACCCTGCTGCAGCGGCGGCCGTACTGACCGCAATTCAACGGGTGGCGTAGTCGACACAAAAGAACATCTAGTAACATCATAAGGACTGCCACACACTGAGCTTGACACCCTGGGCACGGACCGGGTCACAGCCACTCGGAGACTACAACCCCCATCTGATCCGGCTCCGGGTATCCCCAACAACACTGGCCCAGGGGGCGCGTCACTTGTCTCTAGGCCACTCCTACTGGATCAGTGACCTGTCAGTCATAGACAGGAGGCAGGCAATGGGCAGGGAATATGGAGACTGGCAGGAGAGCGGTAAGTGCAGGATCCGCCCACTGCACTTCTAACACATTAGCTTACAATTTCAACTATG
This sequence comes from Phyllobates terribilis, assembly GCF_046119375.1. Classification (NCBI taxonomy): domain Eukaryota; kingdom Metazoa; phylum Chordata; class Amphibia; order Anura; family Dendrobatidae; genus Phyllobates; species Phyllobates terribilis. The sequence continues at coordinate 150,810,199 of NW_027362762.1, forward strand.
GATTTCTCTAAAACAGCAAAACCGATTTGTACAAGAAAGATAAAGACTTAATCAGCATTAATGCGCCTTTACATAAATGCCATTAGTTTGGAGTATAAAACCCGGATGACAGGTTCTCTTTAAGGGGTTTTGTAGTGAGCCTTGCACACTGTTAATGAATAAATTAGTAGGCAGCATGGCGCACATTCTGACTCTCGCAATCATCCTCCTGCAGATAAATCTATTGGCTTCTTGGAATCCGTGATTCTTGGGGCTCATAGATTCATGGATCACAATTTTCTCTCCATCGACCAGCGCTGTAGCCTCCTACATGGTGTTATTAACGCCAGGGAGGAAGAATAGATGTCCCAGTATAAATGAGTTAATCACACAGACTAACTAGCTGACCTCTCCATGACCCACCTTTGCTCAAGCAGAAATTTCTGGAGAGATTGGAGTCAAAGAAAACAAAAGCATGGTATATGTATGGGCCCTACGTGCTAGAAGCTTCCATGTCATGGGCAGGAGACGTAAATATCTTGCATCACCGTTTGAAATATTAGAAATAAATAACAAACACAAGATAAATGATAAAAAACAAATACACAACAGTTTCCAAGCTACTATGATCCGGGCAGCCACGTACTGCCTTCTAGAGATCACAGAAAGAAAATACAATATTTACATACGTGGAAAGACCAACGTGGAAAAGACCGATGGTAACAAGGAATAGCTGAACAGAAGCTTTGTACATAGTGACCCATGTATTTATAGTTACCGGCATTGAGCATATAGACATTGGCCCTATGTGAAATAAATACCTTACCACTGGATGTACTGGATGTAATGTACTACGACTATACCACATTATACTAATACTTAGGATAAGTTCAATATTTCTTGCACACATGTTCGTCAGGGTTTATAGTAAAACATATTTAAAAATAATTTATTACCATATTTATTATAGCACAGATGTTCCCTTTCTTAAATGAAAGGGGTGGCATCTTAAAGGGAATCTGTCACCAGGTTTTTGCTGCCTCAACTGAGAGCAGCATGATGTAGGTAAAGAGACCCTGATTCCAGCGATGTATCACTTACTGAGCTGTTTGCTGTAGTTTTGATAAAAACACAGTTTTATCTGCTGCAGATCTAGCAGTTCTTTGAATGCTGAGCTGTGTATAACGCCGCCCACACCACTGATTGGCAGCTTTCTGCCTATGCACAGTGTACACAGAAAGCTGCCAGTCAGTGGTGGGGGTTGGGTTATACAGAGCTCATGAATATGGATGACTACCTGGCAGCAGGTTTACTAGTCCTCTAGTGATAATCTCCTGCTGATAAAATACTGATTTTACCAAAACTACAGCAAGCAGCCCAGTAAGTGACAGATCGCTTCATTGAGGGTCTCTGCCTCCAAATTATGTTGCGATCGCATTAGGTGGCAAATACCTGCTGACATACTTAAAGATAACATCTTTATATATGACATACTAGAGTATATGGACATTATTGGGGCTATGTCACAATATAGAGACAATAAATGCAGTGCTGTCAACAATACAACTATGATAAACACTGTGATGTCACATTATAAAGATGTGATGTCACAGTAAAGAAATAACAAGCCCAATGAAATAATCAACAGAGACATAATGAACACAATGATTTCACAGTGCTGATAATACAAACATGGTTACATCTACAGCATACAGATCATAAATACAGTGATTATCTCAGTCCATTAATTATAATCACAGTGATGTCGTCACAGTACAGAGGCAATAACCATGATGATGTCAACAGTACAGGGTTAATAAAAACAATGATGTCACAGTCATAGAGAACAAACATGGTAATGTCACAATATATATACAAAACACAGTGATGTGGCGGTACAGTAAAGATAGTGATGTCACAGTACAGAGATGATAAACAGTAATATCCCTGCACAGGAATAATAATGATAATGAATAACAGCCACGCAATGATAGCTATAGTCATGGCACAGGGTAAATGTAGGGATCGTGCACATAGCAATCATAGTGTAGAGGGATAATGTATAGACTGATGTCACAAATCAGGAGTGACAAGCACAGTGATGTCACAGTGCAGGGACAATGCACATATTAATGGCACAGAAAAGGGATAACCAACACTGCTCTGGTATCGGAAGGATTATTGCACACAGTGATTTTATACTTTAGGAAAAGTGTACAGTACAGCAGTAGTGTCATACACATGAACATTAAAGGGGTATTCCCATCTCCAAGATCCTACCCCAATATGTATTGGGTGTAATAATAATAATAATAATAATAATAATTAGCAAATACCTCCAATTAGAAATGTAGTATAGTTCTTCTGATTAGCTATGTTGTTTACCCCATGTGAGGGGCATTGCAGTAGCTTAGGTATCCATGGTTACAGCCACTAACAACTAACTGTCACTATATAAGTGGTCATAACCATGAATACCTAAGCTACAGCAAAGCGACATAGGGAATCAGAAGAACTATACTACATTTCTAATTGAAACTATTTGCTATTATTATTATTATTATTACACCTACTATATATTGGCATAGGATCTAGGAGATGGAAATACCCCTTTAAGCACAGTGATGTTACAGCCTAGGAATAACAGACACAGCATTATAGTACGGGATAATACACACTGTGATCTCACAGCAAAAGGGTAATAATCTGGTATATCCTCATATGGCAGAGTAGTCCTCTCGGGCCGTAGTGCTCTGGGGTAACTTCAACTTTCATATGTCCTAGAATGATATCCTTACCAAACTGGAAAAAGGGTAAAAAAACGCTGAACCCGCCACTTTTTTGTCTAGCACTGGTCCCTTTCTGTTCAGGACTCATGCAGTCTCGGCCAAACTGAGAATGTGTATTGTTCAGGGATCGGAGAACATAGCGAACAGCTAGGTGAGCTTTTGACTGTCTTAAAGGGGTTTACCACTTTCAACTTTTTTTTTTTACTAACTCATCCTGTTATAAATAATAAAATCAGCTGGTGCTCCCCACCTGAAGTCCAGCGCTGTTACAGTGATTGTGTACAGCCTGCAGTGATTCACATCATCAGCACTGTAGCCAATCACTGGGCTCAGCACTGGATGGCAGGAGCCCCTGAGCCGAGTGATTGGCTGCAGCGTTGTTGATGTCACGTCACCGCTGCAGCATGCATACAATCACCAAAGCAGCAAAAAAGAAACCTGCGAGGGGTAGTACCAGCTAATTTTATTATTATTAAAATGTCTGTGATGAATTAGTAGAAAAAAAAAGTTGAAATGGAAAACCCCTTTTACATAAACAAGATTAATAGATCCAGACAGAAAAGGTGTAAGGCGTACAACAGGTTAATGGAGAGACTATGTACTTATGTACGTACTTTGGGTTACACGTTGGCTATAAGACACAGGTCTGTAACTCCAAACTGGTTGACTGCCTACTAAGTGACTGCTGACAGCCATGAATAAACATTATCTCTAAACAAGTGGCGAATATGGCAGTAATAATAATGAGAATAATGGATAATCAATACGGATCCAGAGGTCGTATCTGCGCACTGCTAGCATTCAGGACTTCTCTGAAAGTATGAATTGGGAAGTATTCATCTGTTATTTGGATACAAGCCATCCTAAAATACTATAAATGTTGGTATCTAATGCAAATGCCTCTACAAGGTTAAACAGGCAACTTACTGAATACATTTAAGTCTATAGATTCCCAATCTAGTCAGCAGAAGGTGTGCACTCCTCTGGCACCGCACTTTACTGGCGCAATACGAAGAGATCCGTCACAAAACACATTCCCTTCCTTTTCGTTGCTTTTCATGATTACATATTTGTTTATCATCTGTAGAAATGTGAGTCCAGAATCCCAGCTGTATGTTGTAAGGCTGCAAATATCATGGTATGCGTAATCCATAATGTGTTTGTCAGGACTTCTTCAAAACTTATGCATAATACAGGGAAAAATGCAACGAAATTCCTCTGGTCTCATCCCTTGTCAAAGGCACATGGAGACATGCACTCCAGAAGCCCCCGAACCTCAAAGTGAATATCCTCCGACACATAGGTACTAACAGCCATACTGTAACAATTATCTCCAGCTTAGATGCTGCGTCAACGGACCGGTGTGAGACGTTCTACTTATTTGCAACGTGACCCATTTTAGAGCTGAGTGTGGAAAAAAGAAATCATGAATCTTAGTCATGATACATTTTTCCATATTGTTTTTTTTTTTTACTTAACAGGGTAAAGCCTTAAAAATTCATACCTTTCTATGAAGGCTCAATCGCATTTAAAAATCTATATAACTTTCTGAAAACAGGGCTAAACCTGTCCAATAGTTATGTGTAGTAATGCAGCTCAGCCTTATTCACTGCAAAGGAGCTGAGCTGCAATACCAGACACAACCACTGGACAGATGTGGCACTATTTCTAGAAGAAAGTAGTGATATTTTCCTAACCCAGTAAAACCCATACACATTAAACTAAAGTCAGCCGGACCACCCATTTCTGCAGGATTGGCCAAGAGACTAATGTGTTTGGGGGCTTCTTGACATCATCTCTTGGAAGAGAGAAGGATGTGGCCTTTGGAATACCAACAGTTAATCCTTTTGTTCAGAGGAGACTCAAAATAACTTTGAGTCGACCTTCCTTCTGTCCCACCCATGAGCAACAGCATCGTTCCCTGCCTCTATGTCATATTGGGGAGAGAAGAGAAAGATTCCAGACAACCTTTTAAGAAAAAAAAATCACTCATAAATATCAGTCATTGAATTTTTCCTTGTCTGAAAATTTGTAAAAATAAACTGTGATGAAAGCCGGCCGGTGGGTGCAGCTCTCTGGCGCCCCCTTACCTCTCAGGTCAGTCAAGGTACTGCACCTAGAGAAAGTAGTGCCAGGTAGCTGCAACCAGCGCAGGGAACACGGTAGTGTGTTATCCCTTCAACGTCACTACACAGCACAACTCGCTAGCGCCCTCTTAGCCTCAGGTCAGTCAAGGAACTGCACCTAGGATAAGCGGTCGCCAGAGAGACTGTCCTGTAACCTACTGGGTATCGGGGCCCTCTGTAGTGAGGGCGGTATATATATCTTCCTTGGCCGCGCCAGGAATATATATATCTGAACCTCCGACCGTCACTACCAGCCTTCCCCAATCCCCAGTTGGTATGCTGCCACCAGTCCCTATTTTAGATATACGCCCAGTCCGTGAATGGGCCTATATCGGGTCAGGAACCAACCCTGGGTAGCGTTTTTGGCTTGAGCCGAGCTCACACGGACGTGCGTTCGTTATGCAGAATAAAAGGCAGGCCCACAATTACTTGAGGTAATTGATTATAATAATACACTAGATACACGATATACAACTAAATATACACAGGTATAAGGTCAGGCTAAACTATACAACAATGGAATACAACACACAGAATCACCACAGCATATCAGTTACCGGTTTCTTGATTTTCTTGTGACGCAGGGAGAGGATTCTGCGATCGCAGGCACGGTTCTTTGTTACAGGCTGAGGCCTACCACCGCATGGTCAAACTGCTCCTCCCCTTGGTGGCCTCAGCTGGTGCTCAGATGTTCAGCACACCACTCTTGGGTCAAGACTGACTTGTCTCTTGTCTGTCCTGCTATCTTACCTGCCCCGTCCCGCCCACTGCTGGTGAGGTCAGCTGGCTCAGTCTCCACCCTCAGGTCTAACTTCGATCAGAAGCCCAAATTCTATGGAACCCAATAACTTCTTCTGGGATGGTCTCATGATACCCCCAGGGGTTCCCATGGATTCGGGCCGCCGTAACCGACCTTTTGATATCAATTATGATACCATACGGTCCTCAGGAATGGCTCCGCGCTATATCTTGGCTTCCAGAGCACGTACAAACGTCTACCGCGGAGGCTTGTGTGCGCAATGGCTCCGGGACGCCGTGATATTTTTTTATTGGCCCATCCCACGCAACATGCGTGTACTATTCATGTTTCTATATCTTATGCCTCCATGCTTGTGACAGACAAAGAAACTAGTCCTATGGGACAAATGGTCAGGTACAGATAGACGAAGCACCCCCCCCTGCTGGCTGTGTTTCCTCTCGAAGTCTTTGAAGCTCCTAGCATTCAAGTGTTAAGTAGGCTTCTTATCTTACAGGAGCCTGGATGGGGGGAAACTATCTAGTTGACGTTTTAACAGAAGGTCCCAAGGGTGGGGGCTGCTGAAGTGTGGCCATCCCTGGATATGATTTATCATTACCAAGATGGCGGCTACAGGTTCATCACACCTCCCCCTATACGAGGGCGCGAGGGGGTAGCACATTCCTGTGTTCCCCCGTGCGTCCTTCTGCACCCTCCCCTTGCCGGGATAACCCGTCAGCGTTACCGTGGTCACGGCCTCTTCTGTGGCGAATGGAGAAGTGGTACTGCTGGAGAGCGAGGCTCCAGCGTAGCAACCTGCCATTCGACCCAGAGACCGTGTGTAACCAGCTGAGGGGGTTGTGGTCCGTCTCCACGGTGAAATGGCTCCCGTACAAGTAGGGCTGCAGACGCTGCAGGGCCCATACAATTGCCAGGCATTCTTTTTCCACCGTGGAGTAAGCCACCTCCCGGGGCAGTAGCTTCCTGCTCAGGTACAAGACAGGATGTTCCTGGCCTGTCGTGTTGACCTGACTTAGCACAGCACCGAGGCCAAAGTCACTGGCGTCGGTCTGTACCACAAACGGCCGGTCGAAGTCGGCAGCTTGCAGTACAGGGGAGCTACTTAGGGCGGCTTTGAGTGCCCCGAAAGCTGTCTCGCAGGCGACTGTCCAGTCGACTGCGACGGGCAGCTTCTTCTTGGTGAGGTCCGTCAGGGGCTTGGCCAGGGTGCTATAGTGTGGGACGAACCTCCTATAGTACCCGGCGGTCCCCAAGAAGGACATCACCTGCTTTTTGGTCCTAGGAGTGGGCCAGGATGCGATGGCATCCACTTTCCCAGGTTCTGGCTTCAGAACCCCCCCGCCTACCCGGTGACCCAGGTAGAGGACCTCACTCATGCCCAGCTGGCACTTTTCCGGCTTGATGGTCAAGCCTGCCCGGTGGATCCGACCGAGCACCTGCCGCAGGTGCTCTAGGTGATCTTCCCAAGTGGGACTGAAGACTGCAATATCGTCCAAGTACGCAGCCGCGTACCCTTCAAGTCCCTCAAGCAGCGTATTGACCATCCGCTGAAAAGTGGCAGGGGCATTCTTCATGCCGAATGGCATCACTGTGGACTCGTACAGTCCAAAAGGGGTGATAAAGGCAGAGCGTTCCCTTGCCGCGGGGGTCAGAGGAATCTGCCAGTACCCCCGGCTCAGATCCATGATGGTCAGGTACTTAGCCCCGGCCATCCGATCGAGCAGGTCATCGATGCGTGGTATGGGGAACGCATCGGTGGCCGTTACAGCGTTGAGCCCCCGGTAGTCCACGCAGAACCGTGTAGTTCGGTCCTTCTTTGGTACGAGGACTACAGGCGAGGCCCACGCGCTGCTGGATGCCTGGATCACCCCCAGCTTCAGCATCTCGTCTATCTCTTGGCGCATGTTTCCCTGCACCTCGAAAGAGACCCGATATGCTGAACGCCGGATCGGCGGGTGATCGCCAGTGTCCACGTCGTGGACAGCCATCTCAGTCCTTCCGGGCAGGCTGCTGAACAGCCCCCGGAAGGGGTGCAGGGTGGTCCCCAGCTGGGACCGTTGGTCCTCCGTGAGCTGGTGGCCAACCCCCACATCCTCGATGGACCCACCCGCCTTGGCTTGGGTGAGCAGATCCAGGAGGGTTTCTACCTCTCCTTCCTCGGGAAGGTTGCACACTGGGTGGGCAGTCGCTTCCCGCTCATGATGAGCCTTCATCATGTTCACGTGGAAGGCCTTCCTCCTTCCACGGGCGTGATCCAGGGTGACCAGATAGGTGACGGCATTGAGTTTCTGGTGCACGAAGTAGGGACCTTCCCAGGCTGCCTGAAGCTTGTTCTGTGGTACGGGGACCAGTACCCACACCTTTTGACCCACCTGGTAGGTCCTCTCACAAGCATTCTGGTCGTACCACCGCTTCTGGTCGGCCTGGGCCTGGGCCATATTGTCCTGCACCAGCTTTGCCAAGGCCATCATCCTGTCCCGGTGGCGCACGACATACTCGATGACCGACACCTCGGGGGTGGCCAAATCCCCTTCCCATGCTTCCTTCACCAGAGCCAGGGGGCCCCGTACCCGTCGCCCGTACAGGAGCTCAAAGGGGGAGAACCCCGTTGAGGCCTGCGGAACCTCCCGGTAAGCAAATAGGAGGTGTGGGAGGTAACGCTCCCAGTCTCTCCCGTGGGAGTCGACCAACATCTTAAGCATCTGCTTTAAGGTGCCATTGAACCGCTCACACAGGCCATTAGTCTGTGGGTGATACGGGCTGGCCACCAGATGTTGCACCTGCATTTGCTTACAGAGGGACTCCATCAGCCGCGACATGAACTGGGTCCCTCGGTCGGTGAGCATTTCTTGGGGGAAACCCACTCTGGAGAAGATCTCCAGTAAGGCGGTAGCCACCTTGTCGGCCCGAATGGACGACAAAGCTACCGCTTCCGGGTACCGGGTGGCATAGTCCACTACCGTGAGTATGAAGCATTTCCCGGAGTGGCTGGGAGTGGACAGAGGTCCAATAAGATCCACAGCGACCCTCGAGAAAGGCTCTTCGATGATTGGCAGAGTTACCAGTGGGGCTTTGGGGCGCGGCCCCGCCTTCCCCACCCTCTGACAGGTGTCACACGAACGGCAGTAGGCACCCACCGCGGCTCCCATCCCAGGCCAGTAGAAATGCTGAGCTATCCTGGCCTTGGTTTTAGCGATCCCTAGGTGTCCGGCCATCGGAATCTCGTGTGCGATCCGCAACAATTCCGCCCTGAACGGATAGGGTACCACTAACTGTCGGTCCCTGGGCCACGCCTCCGGTGAACCCTGCTGGACCGTTACCCGGTACAGCCGTCCCTGGTCCCAGACCACACGCTCGCAGTCTGACTCCATGGGAGGCTGTGCCGCCTGTTCCTTGAGAGCTTTCAGGCTGTCGTCTGCTTCCAACGCAGCCTGAAATTCCTGACTTGATGTGGCCAGAATCGACGAAACTGCCACATCCTCCGTCAGCCCCTCCGGGCATGTCACCTGGCCGCTGTCTGACCTGGCAGACACTTGGTCAGAAGTGGGGAAGCCGTCGGACCTCTGCAAGGCTCCTTGGGCTCCGGCGCTCCCACTCCTGGTGACAGCGGCTATGACCGCTGTGACCGTGGGTAGTGCCTGCTTCCCCTCTGTTTCTGACCAAGCCGCCCGATCAGGCAGGCTTCCTAGGCCTTTGGACCTCTCGGATGTGGGGAACTCCTGCCCTGGGGTCTTACCTGGCGGCTCCTCTCTTGGGACACCCCCACCTCCCATGGCCTGTTCCTCCCCCTGCAGTGGGCCTATACTCAGCAGCCTGGATACCCCTGGGAGCCCTACACTGCCGGTAGCTGCCCCCCTCTCCATCCCTGAGCTTCCCTCTACAGAATCCTGCCCGCCCCCTCCCTCACCGGAGGACAAGAGGTCACGGCACGCCGGCTGAGCACCTCTGCGGGCATCCCCACACTCCCCACCTGCTTTCACTAACCCTGTTTGTGTTGTGTCTGTGCAGGTGTTACCCTCAGGTTTCACTCCCTCCTCCTCAGCAGGACACACACTACATACAACATGGTTGGCATTAGCAGCAGACAAATCAATACACTCTTGGGGGGCCGAACTTGGGGGTTCAGAGGGTACATACTGCGATACTAGACGCCCCAAGTCGGTCCCTAATAAAACATTTGCGGGAATATTTGGCGTTACTCCCACCTCCCGCATCCCCCTTCCGGCACCCCAGTCCAAATACACCATGGCAACGGGAAGTGCCGGCTCCACGCCTCCAACCCCGGAGACGGAAAGAGTCTTTCCTGGTACCAAGTCCTGGGGGGACACCACCTCAGGCCGTACCAGTGTTCGTTCAGCGCCCGTGTCCCGCAGTCCCATGACCGCAGAACGGCCTATGGTGACGGGTTGGATGTTGTCCAGGGACCTACCACCACCCCCTCCCACACACAAAACATTGGGCGCTCTCTGGGACTGGGATGGGGTCTTTTGGCGCTGGGGACACTCAGCCCTAAAGTGTCCTGGTTTGTTGCATAGATGACAACGTCTTACGTCTGGTCCTTGCCTGGAGAGGGCAACAGGGGGATACACCCCTTGTGTTCTAGGGGCCGGGGAAACAGGGGCATGACTGGGCTTACCCCCTCTCCAGGTGCTGCTGGCAGACTTCTTCAGCTCAGGCGCCCTGTTATTGGCATACTCGTCTGCCAGGGCGGCTGTAGCAGAAGCCCCTGTTGGTTTTCGGTCACGGAGGAACTGTCGGAGGTCCTCTGGGCAGTTCCACAAGAACTGCTCCGTGACGAACAGTTCCTGGACCTCCTGGCGGGTAGTAAGCGCTAGACCCGAGGTCCAGTGCTCTGCGGCTCTCAACAGCGCCCGCATATGATCGGTCCAGGTGTCCTTGGGGCCACGCAGCAGGCTCCGGAACTTCTGGCGGTACGACTCGGGAGTGAGGTTGTACTGCCGGATCAGGGCCCGCTTGATGCAGTCGTAGTTCTGTACCTCCCCGGCAGGTAAGTCCCCCAAGGCATCCAGGGACTTACCCCTCAAACGGGGGGTCAGGTATCTGGCCCACTGATCCCGGGCCAGATGGTGCTGAAGACAGGTCCGTTCAAATGCCACCAGAAAGGAGTCCAGGTCCCCATCCTTCTCCAGTAGAGGGAAGTCCTCAGCTCGGACTTTGGACGACTTGGTCTCCTGATGGGTTGGTTGCTCTAGCGGAAGCCCCCGCTGGGCCAGGTCCAGTTGGTGCTGGCGCTCCGCAGCTCGCTCTGCACGCTCCGCAACCTCCCGGCGCTCTGCAGCTTCACGCTCCGCAGCCTCCCGGCGCTCTGCAGCTTCACGCTCCGCAGCCCGCTCCGCAGCCCGCTCCGCAGCCCGCTCTGCACGCTCCTCCTCCGCTGCCTTCTCTGATGCTGCCAGGAGGGTTTTGTAGACGGCATCGCCATGAGACTGGAGACTTGCCATAGCCGCTTGTAAAAGGGCTTGTGATCTGGACAGGCTGGGCTGGGTAGGTGGTGGGCAGCCCACTGCGGGACCGTATACTGGGGACTGGCTCCCTGAGGTGCCCGGGCTGGACTCCTCCTCGCCATGAGTAACAATGTCCTCCCCTCCTGCCACACGGACCGTAGCATTAGCCTCTTGCAGGGTCTTGCTCCTGGTGCCGTCTGCCATCTTGGTAACCGACACCGCTGCAACCCTGAGTTTGCACACACCTTGTTATACTTTTAGCCTGACCGTCTAACGTTGGGCTGACCTTAAGACTCCAGCAGTGGAAGTTACCACTGGCAGTCTTTAGTGCCTGGGAGTAGGGGTCCCACAACACTATTATTCTGCAATCCCACCGCTCTGCCACCAATGTTATGAAAGCCGGCCGGTGGGTGCAGCTCTCTGGCGCCCCCTTACCTCTCAGGTCAGTCAAGGTACTGCACCTAGAGAAAGTAGTGCCAGGTAGCTGCAACCAGCGCAGGGAACACGGTAGTGTGTTATCCCTTCAACGTCACTACACAGCACAACTCGCTAGCGCCCTCTTAGCCTCAGGTCAGTCAAGGAACTGCACCTAGGATAAGCGGTCGCCAGAGAGACTGTCCTGTAACCTACTGGGTATCGGGGCCCTCTGTAGTGAGGGCGGTATATATATCTTCCTTGGCCGCGCCAGGAATATATATATCTGAACCTCCGACCGTCACTACCAGCCTTCCCCAATCCCCAGTTGGTATGCTGCCACCAGTCCCTATTTTAGATATACGCCCAGTCCGTGAATGGGCCTATATCGGGTCAGGAACCAACCCTGGGTAGCGTTTTTGGCTTGAGCCGAGCTCACACGGACGTGCGTTCGTTATGCAGAATAAAAGGCAGGCCCACAATTACTTGAGGTAATTGATTATAATAATACACTAGATACACGATATACAACTAAATATACACAGGTATAAGGTCAGGCTAAACTATACAACAATGGAATACAACACACAGAATCACCACAGCATATCAGTTACCGGTTTCTTGATTTTCTTGTGACGCAGGGAGAGGATTCTGCGATCGCAGGCACGGTTCTTTGTTACAGGCTGAGGCCTACCACCGCATGGTCAAACTGCTCCTCCCCTTGGTGGCCTCAGCTGGTGCTCAGATGTTCAGCACACCACTCTTGGGTCAAGACTGACTTGTCTCTTGTCTGTCCTGCTATCTTACCTGCCCCGTCCCGCCCACTGCTGGTGAGGTCAGCTGGCTCAGTCTCCACCCTCAGGTCTAACTTCGATCAGAAGCCCAAATTCTATGGAACCCAATAACTTCTTCTGGGATGGTCTCATGATACCCCCAGGGGTTCCCATGGATTCGGGCCGCCGTAACCGACCTTTTGATATCAATTATGATACCATACGGTCCTCAGGAATGGCTCCGCGCTATATCTTGGCTTCCAGAGCACGTACAAACGTCTACCGCGGAGGCTTGTGTGCGCAATGGCTCCGGGACGCCGTGATATTTTTTTATTGGCCCATCCCACGCAACATGCGTGTACTATTCATGTTTCTATATCTTATGCCTCCATGCTTGTGACAGACAAAGAAACTAGTCCTATGGGACAAATGGTCAGGTACAGATAGACGAAGCACCCCCCCCTGCTGGCTGTGTTTCCTCTCGAAGTCTTTGAAGCTCCTAGCATTCAAGTGTTAAGTAGGCTTCTTATCTTACAGGAGCCTGGATGGGGGGAAACTATCTAGTTGACGTTTTAACAGAAGGTCCCAAGGGTGGGGGCTGCTGAAGTGTGGCCATCCCTGGATATGATTTATCATTACCAAGATGGCGGCTACAGGTTCATCACATAAACAAAAACGCCTGATAACATCCATTAAGGCTCTCCCCTTCCCCTGGAAGACCCTTATAATTATCAGACTCCTGGCAAGTCTGCAACTGGTAAGTTATAACCTTATTTTCTGATTCTAATACTGAAGAATTGAAAGAGATTGTCCCAAAAAATAAAATTAATTTAATCTAAGATTGTCCAAAATTTACCAATTTTTCAATAATAATAATAGTTTTTTAAAAGCACCCAATTCTAGATATGACTTATATGGTGGTCCTTGGTGTTCTTCTGAATCCTTCTAAGAACATTCATCTAATATGTCCAGTGCTGGTGATCACACATGCTCAGTAGTTGACAAATAGCCCTACATTTTATAGACAACCCGATAATTTAAAAAAGAAATGTGTAATACTTTGTTTCCCCTGTGGAGGTGCTGTAGTGAAATTAAACACTTACCACCAGGTTTTCCCACAGAATGCAGCTATTTGCCCCACATATGCCACATTTCTGAGACAAGTTCACTCTGGAGTTGTGACCTATACACATATTATCATATACTAGAAATGAACCATTTACTGAATGATAAAACAGTAAAATTTGATGTGGGACTTTCTCCTTCAGAGTGGCGAGCTCCGCAGATTGATTCTCCTTTATTGGAGACTATAAGCTAAATAAATTCAAGTGCATCGCTGTGATTCAAGGGCAAAGTAAAAGACAAGCAATCAATACAAATATAAAGTTTAGTCTTGGGCACAAGACTGCGTATGAAAACATCAAACTTTAATTAAAAGTTAGAGAATTTAATTTGAGATCTGGCATGATACAAACAATGGCAATATTATTACAATTTGTCAGTATCACCATCAAGGCTCACTGTCACATGATCTGATATTAGAGGAGTTCTCCAGGGCAATTTCCATAAAGTTTATTGATGAGTACAAGGTAAACTCAAATACTCTAGTGTCTTAAAACTCTGTATACAATTTTCCATTAAGGAACACAAGTATTCAATACATAATAATGTAATGCAATACTAATCACCCCCTATTTAGGACAAGGATTTTTGGCAGTAATTACAGGTATCAGTCTGTTTGGACACGGCTCTGTCAGCATGGCAATCCTAAACATAATACTTTTTCCCATTCTTTGCCAAACTGATCAAATTTTCTTAAAGGGTTATTCTCATGAACTCTCTTCAAGAGTACAGCACTCCCCAACATTCTGGCTTCATATATGCGGGTGGAAGGGTGCACTCCTAAGTAGTGCCAGTCTGGGCAGTGGCATGAGCAGCATGGTGGTTCAGTGGTTTGCACTGTAGCCTTGCAGAGCTGGGGTCCTGGGTTCAAATCCCATGTGTTGATTTTTTCTGTGTTTGCGTGGGTTTCCTCCAGGTACTCTGGTTTCCTCCAACTTCAAAGACATACTGATACAGAATGTAGATTGTGAACCCCAATCAGTGCCGATAATGTCTGTAAAGCGCTGTGGAATTAATGATGCTATATAGGTGAGTAAAATAAATAAATAATGGTTGTGCTGCTGACCCATCCTGCACTCTCTCCCATGCTGCAAATAGAAGCAGTTTTGCTTCTGAAGTATTGGAGGAACATGGAGTCCCTGAAGTTGACCGTATCTAGCAGTCTGGTGAGCTTCAGAGCAGCGCTTGCAAGCTTTATGGCAAAGAGCTTGCAAGTACAGGTTCCTTAACCAGGTAATCAGCCATAGCTGATAGACTGCAGAGATGGCTGGTGGCTGTCATGACTCGTTTTGTGGATTTGATCCGCTGACCCGTTGCTGAGTGGAAGGTTCCCCTCTCTGCTGAGCTATTGCCTTTTCTTTCCTGTCCAAATGCTGATGGTTCCAATTGTCTTTCTTCCCCTTTCTTGGTTTGCTCTTCTCTAGGTGTTTTCCATTTTCCCATTTTGGTCTGCCCTGTCACATTCTGGATTGGGTGTTATATGTGACGCGCCCCCTGGGCCTGTGTTGTGCAGGGAATACCCGGAGCCGGATTGCTGGGGGTTGTAGTCTCCGTGGCGCTGACCCGGTCTGTGCCCAGGGTGGTCAATTCAGTGGCAGTCTTATTAGTGAGATAATAGTCCGACTACGCCACCCATGGATTGCGGTCAGTGGGGACCGCCACTGCAAGGCAGACCGCTGAGGCCGGTGTTGTGTGTGCAGCTAAGAACGGGATGACTCCCCACGGGAGGAGTATAGCCTCAGGGCAGTTAGTGTGGATGATGGGAGTGATGGTGCATGAGCGCAGCAGGAATAACTCAGAGTCCGTGCAGTGCAGTTCAGGGTCTTTACTGATGTTATAAAGCAGACCCTCCCGGGAGTACTGGCTAGCAGTAGAGGCCTGGTCAGTCTGAGAGCTAGCAGGATCTCCCCTGGCCAGGTGGAGTTGTAGGCCTCCCCGTCTATCTGTACTCTTTCCTGGCTACCTTGCTGTGTGCGGGTAGAAGTAGCCCACATCCCTGAGTATACCGTGTGGTGCTCACCCGTACGGCCGTTGACTTGGGGCCTTCTGTTAGCCTCCGCTTCACGATGGCGGTGCTGGTCCCTTGCTTGTGACCGTGCCTCCGGGCTTCTCTGGCCAGAGGACATGGAATCCCCTGCCGGTTGGATTCTGCTGCTGGACCTGGATGTCCCCCAGCCTCGGACTCCGTGTCCGGTCTTAATGTCTTCAGCCAGGGCGAGCTATCTAGCTTCCAGCCCCTGGCACTCGCTCCTGCTCCTACAGAGCTCCTTGCTGACACTTTCCCTGTGTCTGGAACTGTCTCCAGGCTCTGACTGTCCTAATCCCGCCCCAGACCCAGTTTATAAGGGCAGATTCCTCCCCTCCCAGGTCTGGGCGGGCGGTGTTGCATGCTTAGGGCTCCTGACCAGAGAAACCTCCCACTTGCTCTCAGACATAATATTTCTATTGCTGAGGTAACCAGACCCCTGGGGTGCCACATATGTTCACCCTTCACTGCACTTCCTTGCTGGCTATTCCTCTAGGTGGACTTAGCATGGTAAACACCAGTTGAACTCCTGCAGTGAGTCTGTTTTTTTTCCTTCCCAGTTCCTCTTCCTTTCAACTCTTTAGCTTTCTAGGAAGTTATACTTGTTCTGTTTTACTTTTGGCTCTCTTTAGCTTACCCTCTCTACCCTATATAAACATGTTTTAATTTTCTCACCGAGTTTTGTATCTACTTGCACACTTTTGTCTTCTCTTGTTGGCAATGTGTTGTGACCTCCCCTCTAGTTCCTCAGGAGGTATGGGAAACCCCTCAATGGCATTTTAGGGAGCCAGATCTGAGGTAGAGTTTTTGAGTTGTGCGGCTACGGTCTTTCTAGTCTGTACAGGGACCAGTTGGGTGTGGCTGTGGTGTCTCCCTGTAGTAGGTCTTCCCTTTTTCTGTTACCTGTGAGTGAGTGTTTGTTTCTTTCATAACACTAGCCTAGGCAATGAGCAGTGAACTATAGAATTAAAAATCCTTCCGTTCTTGAGAATGGAGATGATTTTTATTATGAAGCAATTTGCAAAGTTATACAAAAAGTGTCAATTCAGCTCACCACTCCTGTGTTAGAGATAATAATAATAATAATTTTTATTTCTATAGCGCCAACATATTCTGCAGCACTTTACATTTTAGAGGGGACTTGTACAGACAATAAAGACATTACAGAATAACACATAACTCAACAAATGGCAGAATGTACACATATTAAAAAAACCCATAATGCTGAAAAACCCTTAATCATAACCTACGATTAAGGGTTTTTCTACCCAAAATGCTTGTGTTATGTTTTTTTTTTTAATATGTGCACATTATGACACTTTTTTTTATCCTATATGATTAAAGGCTAACTTTTAACTACTTTTCTTTGGTGCTGGAAAACATCCCCTTTTGGACCATTGAGAGCAATTTGCAAAGTTTCTTGCTTTCACAAGCACTATGCAATTTTACCCATTTATGATGATGAGAAAAAAATCCACTTACGTCAAATGTAAGACACAAATTCTCAGTAGGATTTTCATTTAAAACCTTGGTATCTTGGTCAATAATATAAAGTTTTGCTTAAAGTTTGGGGTTTTTGCGTTGATGAAAAAGAAAATCTTTTCCAATTTTGCTGTTCTCATGTAGACTGCAGCAGGTTTACTATAAGGTTTCTTTTATTTTTACATTTTTAGTTTTTAAGGATCTGCTCTTGTGAGGTATCCACAAACCACCATGTTGTCAACATCACTGAGATTTGCAGTAGGATTGTGTGGTTTTACGAACAGTTTTTATTCTAAAAGAAAAAAAAAACAGCTTTAGTTTTTCCCATTAGATTCCGGAGTGTCCATCATGTATTTATGCAGACTTTAGTAGAGTTTTTCACATGTCCTAACTTCCCTGTAGGGCTATGTCAGGTGTATCACTCGACAATAGTTGTATAATCCCTGGACTGACAAGAACGACGCTGGTTCTGGCAAAAACACAGACCCTGTTTCCTAATCCTGGACAACCACCTTAATACGCTTCACCATTTGATCTAACTATTCTATGAATGATATTCGATGAGCTGGAAATGACAATGTTTCTATTCTTTGACTGACACTTCCAATAATCTTGGCACTGTGTTGTCTTCATGGTAATATTTAAAAAACAATTGTGTGTTCTGCTGTATTAGTTATGTATCAAGCATCAATGGATACAGAAATAGAGTAAATAATATATCAAAAAATGAAAACACCATAAATTAGTAACTAAACAAGTAAATCAAAATTCCTAAAATCTTAAAGAGCTTTTGAAAGAGCTACCTAGGTAGGAATCAGGGTGAATTGGGAGCTGTCAGTCTACCTCGAAAGCTAAAAGTGCCAAAGGATTGAATAAAGCAACTGGATAAGCTGCATTTCCCCCCATTACATCTTCAGAATTTATGACCTGGAGGCCTGTTATCAAAATGTTATTTTTGTTTGTTTATTTTCTGTTGCTTTCCATTCCACGATTCATTGTCGGTTAATAAATATTTGATTCCAGAAAAATAACATATGTTATAGCTAAAAAGTGACAAAAAGTGCACAATAGGGCATCACCCGGGCCATAAAGGTTGTAGATAGTATGGTATTACTCACCTGGCTGGATTGTGTCAGGCACAACTCTTATGCAGATATAGATACCAGCTGCTGTTGTTCCATATGTAGGAATAAAACCAGCAGTAAATGCAATAGTAGAAAGAGATATACGGATAAATCTGCTGTGCTGCTGGTCAAGAAGATATCCAATGGGAATGATGGTGTTGAACAAAGAGCAGTTTTATTAATCAACATGTTTCAGAGTTGAACAAACTCCTTCATCAGGATAAAAACCCAATCAATTTTGTCAACTCTGAAATGCGTTGATTAATGTTCAACACCATCATCTCCATTGGATATCTTCTTGACCAACAAAAAAAGCAGAATTTTCTGTATACCCCTTTCTACTATTGCATGAAAATAAGTTAGACAGTTGGTTCTCCATACTTACTGACTCATTACTACAGGTTAATACTCCACACACCAATAGCATCATTATTTACACAAACACAGCGCCGGACATTTATGTGTGGCAGTTCCTGGTACTGCAACTTAGTAATTCACAAATAGAGATAAATACCTTATCAAGTCCCAACAAGTAAAAAACAACACTAAAAAAACCTCACCTACTATATACAAGAAGCTTTATTACCAAATATAAAAAAGAGGGGCTTATAAATGGTAGAGCAGGGAAGGGTCATATATGTGAGGAAAAGGAATACTGGGCCTAGTTGCTGTCTAGCGGTTACCCTACCTTGCTGCGGAGGCTCACACCCTAGAAAACGATATGGCGCCCCCGCTCAATGTCGGCTTGCCCTCACTGACCCTAGAAAACCCTGTAGTAGAAAAATACCACCGTGAACAAAACTGATATAAGTGACTTAATAGAGCCAAACAAGACACTAAGAGAATGTAAATAAGAATACACTTAGCTAATATCACTTAACATTTACCCAGTCACTTGGCTAGTGGAATTAAAGGGTAATACTTTTTAGGTGCAAGTTGTAATTGGGTATAACAAGGAAAATACACCACAATTGAGAGCGGCTGGGAGCCTGACCCTATTTTTAGGCCTAATAGTGTCCCTAACTTGGCGTGGGGGTTGGCACCTGTGCTTTTTTTTAAGCCGAAAAAATGTATACAGATTATTTTGACTGTAATTCTTCAATCATTTTACAGTGAACGCAGCTGATGTCTTCACATCAGAATTATGGGCTGTAGACATGTATCACTTATAATCATAATGATTTATTATGGTTTTCCAATGTGTCCGTCAAAAAATGTGTCTGTTCATGATTTTTTGATAAGCTGTGAAGGAAAAATAAAAAGTCAAGTTGGTAACCCTGATTCACATGTCCCATGTTTTTTTCCGGCAGCAAGAATGAAAAGTGCCAATACAAGTCTATGGCTATATGAAAAACACAGACAGAACACAGATGTCATCCGTGTGCCATCCATCCGTGTGCTGTCGATGTTTAACATCACAAAGGATAGGAGAAGCTTTGTAATTTATTTATCCATACGTGAAAAACACTGATGACACACTGACCATACACTGATGACACACGGATCTAAAACACTGATGGCACCGGTAACATTTTTTTGCATGCATGAAAAACACTGACATCAGAATGAGGCCTAAAGCAGGACCTACTAGGGTAAGTGCACATGTTCGGTATCTGCAGTAGAAATTTCTGCGCCAAAAAGGCATCTCTTGGCAGGAAAAACGCTGCATAACATACATGATTTTTTTGACGCGTTTTCATTTTCATTTGAAACTCTGATAGAATTAATATGCTGCAGATCTGAAACAACTTCAAATCTGCAGGAAAAAAAATAAGCAGTGTGTGCATGAGATTTCAGAAATCTCACTTATTTTTCTGGTGCTGTAAGTGCAAACGTTTTGGTGCAGAAATTTCGGCTGCAAATACTTAACGTGTGCACATATCTTTATTGTGCTAAACAACTACAGGCAGGCATCATTAAAATATAGCAAATTATTTTATTACATTTGTTTATGGCCATTCAAGGTAAAGGTGTCCATACACATATACAGTAAGCTAAGTTGGCCAAACCCACTTATTTCTGTAAGACTGATAAACTACAACAACTTGGGTAGTCAGATCTAGCTCTCCCTTGAATAAAGGTGTTTGGGACTTAAAGGGCTTTTAACACAAACCAAGTTAATTTTAAAGTTGATTTTAATCAATAGATCTTGGAATAATAATAGATTCCACAATTTCATGTGTTTAAAAAAAATGTTCCTGTGCTGAGATAATCTTATAAATGTGCCCCTGCTGTGTACTGTGTAATGGCTGTGTCTGACCGTACAGGAACATAGTCTGATCATACCACAGCTCCTGGGTAGGGGAGGAAGCAAAAGAGTATACAGACATTACAGCAGGGGATTGCAGGTGATTCTTTTTGTGAGATAAAGCATTTTCCTGCCTGTTTTTTCAAAAAATGTTTTATCTCAAGGAAAGAATTATTTGTGATTCCCTGCTGTCCTGTCTGTATACTTTTTTTCTTCCTCTCCTGCCCAGGAGCTGTGGTATGATCAGACCATGTCCCTGCACAGTCAGACACAGCCATTACACAGTACACAGCAGGGGCACATTTATAAGATTATCTCAGCACAGGAACACTTTTTTAAACTTATCAAATTGTGGAACCTATTATTATTCCAAGATCTATTGATTAAAATCAACTTTAAAATTAACTTGGTTTGTGTTAAAAGCCCTTTAAGTCCAAACAACTTTATTCAAGGGAGAGCTAGATCCGATTAAAATTAACTTTGTTGATGGAACAACCCCTTTAAAGATCAGACATGATGAATTTTACTGCCCAATCCTTTTCTTCTCAGGGAAGAAATGTTTTCATCATAGGTGTCTTGTAGCAACTTATTCTCCTTTCGCATTGTGAACTTCAGATTTTTGACACAGCATTAGTTTTATTAATTCATTATGATGAAAACATCTCTGAGCTTTTTTTTACAGAGACTTGGCTTATATATTTATTAGGATAAAACAACAGAAATAAAAAAGTGAAACTAATTCAGCAGAACCAGTCTTGCCATAGAAGAATATCTGCCTTACGTCAGAGTCTGGTTGTATAGGAGCCTTATGACTCTACTGTTTGTAACGCATTGGAAGAAAGCTTCTCATACCTGACCCAAAGTTCACTGTAAATGAAATATATGATACTGCCTTGTTTATGTTCTTTAAATAAGGACTAATCTAGGAACACGATTGGATTTCCATCAGTCTGTACAGAATTTCCAATATGTTGTGTAGAGTATTAAATGAATATCCATTCACACTCACTCACTTTATTCGGCTTTTGTATCATCCTATTCTATTGTTTGGGATTGGAAGAAATCTCCAGCACAAATATACAATAGGTGGAAGGTAAGACACAAAGGTACATGAGGGTTAACTGTGACCTTCCTGGTTATCAAGATGGATGGAGTGTGGAAACTGGGGGAGGAATATTAACCAGGGATTTGCCTCAGTCAATATTTACTGTTCCTTTGCTCTTCCTGGACTGATCGGTCAATATATCTTCATGTTCACCCAAGCAAAACTCAATAGCCACTTGATATATTGATATCTTTTTATGCTATTTACCTTAGTGACAATCCTTTCTGCAGTCCCACTGATTCCTGAAGGTTCAGCACAGATGACGATAATCCTGTAAGATAAACAAGACCTTGGAGAATATGGAAAATTGGAAAAAAAAAAAAAGCTGACATTTCGATTACGTTTCGAAGTTTGAGCTAGCTAGTGCGATATTGGCAAAGTGCGATGTGTGTAAAGTCAAGCCATGCAGTGATAGATAAACTTTCTAAGGTATCAATCCCAATTATGTAAAGGTTGATGAGGTCCCTTAATAAGAATAAATATAATTTGTGAACAAGGAATGATTACACTTTTAAGAAAAATTGCAAATTCAATCTCTTCGCAACAAGACTGGAACATTTCAACTGTGCGATTTCAAAATAACTGATTGTGAGCTGTAAATATCCGAGGATTCTGTGTTGGCTCTTCCTGCGAGGGCCCAAAGGCCACATATGAAAACATCAATATTGTAAATGTTATATGGTAAATGAATTTGTGTCCAGGACAAACAACGCCAATGTCAGCTGGCTCTGTTTTGGAGTCATGTATTCAAAGAGTCTGTAAGAAATGTAACAAAAGTGAGGTTATCTGGGGCTAATTTATTTTTTTACTATGGGCCTAAAAACTAACAAGCAAGTAGTTGCTACCTAACTACCTGTCTGTTGTCCCCGTCACAGATTGCTCCTCTCGGCGATTCAGCAGCTTCCAATGATGTAACATTGACAGAGCAGCAGCTTTTCTTCCTCTTTGCTCTGTTGATTGGCGGTGAATCCTGACATCATGCTGACTGACAACTGGCTCCCCGCTTCCTAACTGCGGGGAGCCGGCTGTCAATCAGCATAATGCTGGCAGCCACGCTTCATCGACAGAGCAGCTTAGAAGAGCTGCTCTGTTGATGTGGAGCAGATTAATCACCGGCAAGAGCCATCAATGACCGTTCTCTGCCGGTGCCAGGTAGAACAGGCAAACTACCTGCCTATTAGTTATTAGGCGCTTAGTAAAACAAAATAGTCCTGGATAACCACTTTAATAAATATCTTGCAAATTGAACTTGAATTAATTCTTACAATGGTCAAGCTTGTCCCAAATTTATTATTTTTTTTTTGGTTGACAAAATAAATTTTCAGTATGTCTAATTTATGTTAGTTACTTTGCTATGCATGGCATAAGAAATATTAAGGCAAATTGCAGTGGAATTCCAGCATACTTTATATGACACCATCATTTTGCAGCAATCATTTTAAACTAATTTATCAATGAAAGATATAAAAAAGTATAATGTGAGCTCTTTTGGCATTCAGATATTGTATTCCATCACTGCATACCTAGTGATGTGCTGTACAGTGGGGAAAAAAAGTATTTAGTCAGTCACCAATTGTGCAAGTTCTCCCACTTAAAAAGATGAATGAGGCCTGTAATTGACATCATAGGTAGATCTCAACTATGAGAGACAAAATGAGAAAACAAATCCTGAAAATCACATTGTCTGATTTGGAAAGAATTTTTTTTTCAAATTTTGGTGGAAAATAAGTATCTGGTCAATTACAATCAAGCAAGGTTTCTGGCTCTCACAAACCTGTAACTTCTTTTTTAAGAGGCTCCTCTGTCCTCCACTCATTACCTGTAGTACTGGCACCTGTTTGAACTTGTTATCAGTATAAAAGTCTCCTGCCCGCAACCTCAGTCACACTCCAAACTCCACTATGGTGAAGACCAAAGTGCTGTCGAAGGACACCAGAAACGAAATTGTAGCCCTGCACCAGGCTGGGAGGACTGAATCTGCAATAGGCAAGCCGCTTGGTGTGAAGAAATCAACTGTGGGAGCAATAATTAGAAAATGGAAGACATATAAGACCACTGATAATCTCCCTCGATCTGGGGCTCCACACAAGATCTCACCCCATGGGGTCAAAATGATCTCAAGAACAGTGAGCATAAATCCCAGAACCACACAGGGGGACCTAGTGAATGACCTGCAGAGAGCTGGGACCAACATTACACAGGCTACCATCAGTAACACACTACACCGCCAGAGATCCTGCAGTGCCAGACGTGTCCCCCTGCTTAAGCCATTACATGTTCAGGCCCGTCTGAAGTTTGCTAGAGAGCATTTGGATGATCCAGAAGAGTATTGGGAGAATGTCATATGGTTAGATGAAGCCAAAGTAGAACTGTTTGGTAGAAACACAACTCGTCGTGTTTGGAGGAGAAAGAATGCTGAGTTGCATGCAAAGAATGCCATACCTACTGTGAAGCATGGGGGTGGCAACATCATGCCTTGGGGCTGTTTCTCTGCCAAGGGACCAGGACGACTGATCCGTGTACATGAAAGAATTAATGGGGCCATGTATCGTGAGATTTTGAGTACAAACCTCATTTTATCAGCAAGGGCATTGAAGATGAAACGTGGCTGGGTCTTTCAGAATGACAATGATCCCAAGCACACCGCCAGGGCAACGAAGGAATGGCTTCGTAAGAAGCATTTTAAGGTCCTGGAGTGGCCTAGCCAGTCTCCAAATCTAAACCCTATAGAAAACCTTTGGAGGGAGTTGAAAGTTTGTGTTGCCCAGGGACAGCCCCAAAACATCACTGCTCTATAGCAGATCTGTATGGAGGAATAGGCTAACATACCAGCAACAGTGTGTGCCAACCTTGTGAAGACTTACAGAAAACGTTTGACCTCTGTCATTGCTAACAAAGGATATATAACAAAGTATTGAGATGAACTTTTGTAATTGACCAAATACTTATTTTCCACCAAAATTTGAAAAAAATTTCTTTCCAAATCAGACAATGTGATTTTCAGGATTTGTCTTCTCATTTTGTCTCTCATAGTTGAGGTCTACCTATGATGTCAATTACAGGCCTCTCTCATCTTTTTAAGTGGGAGAAGAATTTGCACAATTGGAGGCTGACTAAATACTTTTTTTTCCCCACTGTATATAGCAATATTATCTTAGCTGTATATAGCAGCATTATATGGACAGTATATGCAGGAGTGGATACAAACAGAAGAGAGCCCCTGTGCAAGGACAGTATATGGGCCCTTTGTAGTCCAATAGCTCATCATAAAGCACAATTTCACCTGCTTTAGAGGTGGTAGCAGCCCAATTACCTCTTGTGCCCCTGTGCAGCTGCACCAATGGTGTGCACAGTATTATTGTCTTGGCACTCTATGGTGGTTTTGTGGTTTTATGTGAGCTCAATGTTCAAGAAAAATTACATTAAAGAAGCACTCCTCCTCCCATCAAAGTTGTAATCCTCTTAATATTACAGTCATTATATTATATAGCACTGTGCACTTACAATTGCTCATTTTGCCTTTCTACCCAGATAATTCTCTTTTTTCTGTTCCGTATACAAACAGGAAGTCTCTTGTCCCTACAGATATCATTCCTCTCTTAAACTCCTGACCCAGCTGCTCCGCTCCTCCCCTTGCCATTGATTTTTACAGTGACTCAAGAATCATGCAGGAAAAATTGAGTTTTTGGAATATTTGTTTTACGCAAAGTCAGGAGCGGATATAAAAAAGAAGAAAGTGCCCAAAGGAAAGACTTGCAGCACTTTCTCATTGCTTTCTACGGGTGAAAAAAGCGGCAAAAATGCTGAAAGATTTGACATGCTGTAGGTTTTCAAATATGCTGCAGTTTTCCAATTCAATCAGGAAAAAAAACATCTGTTTGCATGAGATTTCTAAAATTGCATAGCTTTTGCTGGTACTGTAAAACGCAGCTTCTTCTCTGCAGAAAAAAACCGAAACAAAAATATAAATAAAATAAAACGCTGTAAAAATGTGCCATGTGTGCACACAGCCTAATACTTCTCATTTTTATCCACTCAAGTTTTCGGCACAGAAAACGGCATCAAAACCCACATGTGTAAAGAGGTCTAAAAAGGGAGCTGATGTTTTTGCTGACATTTAGAACTACTCGTATATCAACAGATGGGCAGATTTCTATAGAATATTAGGTGTGTGAGCATATGTCGCTTTAGAGTTATGGCGTGATATGTGTACCTGTCATGTAACAATAAACTGAAATATGGAACTGTGACAATGTTTTGATTGCTGTCTGCTGTGACACATGAGGAAGGGAATGATGAGGTTAATTCACAAATCCCTATACACAGTCGCATGAATACTGATTGTAAATGTCACCATAATGTGTGTTATTTATGCACAGTCCCCAACATTTACAATTAGTGCAAGATAACATTTAACTTAGAATGCCAGCTATCAATAAAATCTTCATTAAATTAATCACCTTAGGCAATGTTTTCTTCTGGTAAACAGGCACATAGTTGCATGATATTATTCTAAATAGCTAATTATACATTTCAGGCTTGTGTAATAACAGCGTGTAAAGCTTGGTGTGGTAAAAACTGGGTAAATGCCAGCCAAGCCTTACAGTCACGTCTCCCATAAATCTGGGCGTACAGAGCTTTTATTACAGTAAATATATCCTGTTTGCAGAAAAGATTTACTTTTATTTATAAAACACAAATATAAGAACGGTACCAACAATGGATTGCTCTGAGAGTAGAGATGCAGGATCTGGAAATACTCCCGGTGGCAGGTCTGTCAGTAGACTACTGGCTGTTTTTTTGTCTGTATTCTGTATTTGTTTTTGTTTTTTCTAGACATTGACGTGTTAAAAAATTTCATATAACTGAACATAGTGTTATAGTGTCACAAAACAACAGAAATGCATGTTGATCTGCAGTGTTGTTGCAGTACTTTGGGCCCGCCAGAGAAAACGAGGATCCACCCTACAGAGCGTCTGCACTTGCACTTTTAATTCCATCCAAAACTATTCTCATTACACAGAACATGTCATCATTAAATCTCAAAGAATATTTGAAATCAGCTTATAAGATATAGACCCTAATACTATATTCAGACATCATTTTTAGGAGATTTTTTTTTTCCAGTCCATTTCAATGAATTTGAATTTTATGGAGTGTTTTTTTATCCTGAAGGGGTTCAGGAGAAAGCCTGGTGGAAAAAAAAAAGTGCATGTCACTTGTTTAAAGGAAATCCTTATGGAATCCACTCTAAACTAGGCACTGTGCTATCATAAGGATTTCAAAAATGCTCAAGAAAAAATCTCCAAAACGCTTCAAAACCACTTAAGGAAACCATTTAGGACAAGAAAAAGTCCTCCAAAACGTCCCCACATAAAGAGGACTTCCAGAGACGTTTTGAAATTTAAAAATGCATTGTTATGGAACACATTGAAACCTTGAAAAACTCTGTGAACGTAGCCTTATGGCAAGCAAATAGAAACAAGTTAAAATTTAAATGTTATTGTCTTCTGCTGAACACTTTAGAGTTTGCTATTGTGTCAGAAATTGGAACCACTAGTGGAGCCTATAATTCTCTACTGGGCCAGTCTCCAACTCCTACAGATTGGTAACACACTGCTCTACTGATCAATGTATGCTAATTATACACTGCTCAAAAAAATAAAGGGAACACTCAAATAACACATCCTAGATCTGAATGAATGAAATATTCTCATTGAATACTTTGTTCTGTACAAAGCTGAATATGCTGACAACAAAATCACACAAATCATCAATGGAAATCAAATGTATTAACCAATGGAGGCCTGGATTTGGAGTCACCCCCAAAATTAAAGTGGAAAAACACACTACAGGCTGATCCAACTTTGATGTAATGTCGTTAAAACAAGTCAAAATGAGGCTCAGTGTTGTGTGTGGCTTCCAAGTGCCTGTATGACCTCCCTACAACACCTGGGCATGCTCCTGATGAGGTTGTAAGGGGGAAGACTGGGGTGTAAGTACTTTCAGAACAAGGGATCCGGAACTGCCGGGGCCGTGCCTCTTGTTGCAGGGGGAAGACAGACTATGAGACAGGAGTCAGGTGACCGGGAAGCTGGGGGTGTGTCGAGAGAAAGAGCTGAGGGGTCAGGTGACTAGGGAGCTGAGCTCGTGTCTAGGAAGAGGGTGGAAAAGGAATTTTTGCACGGGAAAAGCAGCAGTGGACAGTGGGAGTCAAGCCCGACTAGAGGGAGAAGAGACGCAGGATCCCTGGAGCCGAGCAAGTGAGGTGCAGTGTTATGGACTAGGGGCTCAGCGGGTCAAACTGGAGACCGCCCGCTGCCACCAGAAGACGGAGCATTGTTTAGGCGGGGAAGCCGGAAGAAAGCAACACCGGCACCAGCCGGCAACTGCCTTGTGAGAAGCAAGAGTCAGTTAAGTGAAAAAACTGCCGATTACAACCGTGTCGACTCTGCTACATCTAGCCCAACTGTGGATTGTCAGTTATAGCATATTACCTGCTACTTCCCTTGTTGTCCCCATATTTCCCCTGTTACTCCCTGCGTGGAGATTGACCCTGTTACAGTAAATCCCCCTTGTTTATTAACCCTGTACTGGCTGCTCTGTGTTTCTGTGTCACTGCATCTAAAGTACCTGTGTTACTGGACTAACCGACCTGGACTAAAGCATCCGCCAACTCCTGGACATTCTGTGGTGCAATGTGACGTTGGTGGATGGAGCGAGACATGATGTCCCAGATGTGCTCAATCGGATTCAGGTCTGGGGAACAGGCGGGCCAGTCCATAGCTTCAATGCCTTCATCTTGCTGGAACTGCTGACACACTCCAGCCATATGAGGTCTGGCATTGTCCTGCATTAGGAGGAACCCAGGGCCAACCGCACCAGCATATGGTCTCACAAGGGGTCTGAGGATCTCATCTCAGTACCTAATGGCAGTCAGGCTACCTCTGGCGAGCACATGGAGGGCAGTGCGGCCCTCCAAAGAAATGCCACCCCACACCATTACTGACCCACTGCCAAACCGGTCATGCTGAAGGATGTTGCAGGCAGCAAATCGCTCTCCATGGCGTCTTCAGACTCTGTCACGTTTGTCGCATGTGCTCAGTGTGAACCTGCTTTCATCTGTGAAGAGCACAGGGCACCAGTGGCGACTTTGCCAATCCTGGTGTTTTGTGGCAAATGCCAAGAGTCCTGCATGGTGTTGGGCTGCAAGCACAACCCCCATCTGTGGAGGTCGGGCCCTCATACAACCCTCATGGAGTCGGTTTCAAACCGTTTGTGCAGACACATGCACATTTGTGGCCAGCTGGAGGTCATTTTGCAGGGCTCTGGCAGTGCTCCTCCAGTTCCTCCTTGCACAAAGACGGAGGTAGCGGTCCTGCTGATGGGTTGTTGCCCTCCTACGGCCCCCTCCATGTCTCCTTGTGTACTGGCTTGTCTCCTGGTAGCGCCTCCAGCCTCTAAACACTACGCTGACAGACACAGCAAACCTTCTTGCCACAGCTCGCATTGATGTGCCATCCTGGATAAGCTGCACTACCTGAGCAACTTCTGTGTGTTGTAGAGTCCGTCTCATGCTACCACGAGTGTGAAAGCACAACCAACATTCAAAAGTGACCAAAACATCAGCCAGAAAGCATTGGTACTGAGATGTGGTCTGTGGTCCCCACCTGCAGAACCACTCCTTTATTGAGGGTGTCTTGATAATTGCCAATAATTTCCATCTATTGTCTATTCCATTTGCACAACAGCATGTGAAATTGATTGTCAATCAGTGTTGCTTCCTAAGTGGATAGTTTGATTTCACAGAAGTTTGATTTACTTGGAGTTATATTCTGTTGTTTAAGTGTTCCCTTTAATTTTTTGAGCAGTGCATTAGTAAATCTAAATGCTATAGCTAGAAAGCCACTTAAAGTGGTTGCCATGTTGTGCAATGGGCTTATACACTACGATCGCCCATTTGATCCAAGAATTTTAAAATTAGCAGGTGAATAACATCACACCTATTTGCCCTCAGTTTGTTCTCCAATAACACATATAATGCTGAATTCACGTGTCCATATTATACAGTCTATGAATACCTGGTCTGACCTATAGACATATATGAGGCTGTCAGTTTGGGTCAGGAGATGGGCTGGATATGGTGGTCTGCGCATGGATTGTATAATACGAATGTGTGAATTTAGCCTTGAAGTGAGTTTCTGAATTCAGTTTACTTCTCATAGCAAGCATAGTCCAAAACATGTCAAGATGTCAGCTCCTTATAATAAATTTTGTGCAAATTCACTCAAAATGTCTTGTTAATAGACTGGAGTACAAAGTCCTGAACTTTTTTAACCACTAAAATCTAAAAAAGTCTTATAGGTTTGTTAAAAAAGAAAACCTAAAGAGATGGACTAGAATATAAGGTGCTGTGCATGCAACGTGTAGGTGCATGTTCACAATGGCCACTAAACAGACAAAACCTAAGATAAAAAAGCAAAATGAGCAAATACCTTGCAGTAAATAAACAGCAATAGTGCATGAAAATAACATAGGGTACTTAATTAACATAATTTTGATCAAAAAATGTAAAAGCCATCCCACCACGTCATGGTGACCTTATTCGGGATGGTCCTAACCTCTAGTATTAAAACCTTACTATTTGTCAAGTGACATGCATGTGGATAAGGGTAGAAAAGCCAGTCTCAGTAAATGAAGATGACTATGAGATGCATTATGTTCAGTTTGAAAGGTTCAGTTGAATGTAGGAACCATATGCAGGGCCAACTCCAGGTTTATGAAGGCTCTTAGTTGACAGAGTCACTGCTGGGTACCATTTTCGATTTTTGTTTTTACACCTTGCCTTTTTTAAAAAATATTTTCATTTTTTTCTTTTTTTATTCGGTCCCCCAGGATTTGAATCTGCGATCACTTGTGCAATACACTGCAATACTGTAATATTGCAGTGTATTGTAATATTATCTATCTACTATGAAGCACAGCCATAGGCAAGGGTTTGTTGGTGCCAGGCTTGCACATATGATTGTAACTGTATACATGTTTAATAATCACTCTCATTGAGAAAAATCTATATAAAGAAAGTTTTTCACACAGTTGTGTGTAAAGGTGTAGCCCATTATGGTTTTATATACAGTAGAAGCAACGAGAAATAGATATGTACTGGACAAACCAATGCTATAAGGGCAATATTAGATATATATGTCAGGAGAATTTACCAGTGTAGGGTGAATATGGAACACACTGTCGAAAACAACAGCTCAACTTTGTATAGACTACTATGAGCTGCTCGGGACGGAGAAAGCCATTCCTGCCCGGTGTGGCACAACTAAAATAGAGAAAAGTCCTCCAGCCGTGTCCCGAATATGAAGGTAAACTTTATTCCAACATTTTAAAAAGATAAGACATCTTCAAGTACATCCCAATGTAGAAGTTCTTTTTCCTTTCCCTACGTGTTTCAGACTGTAACTCAGTCCTTATTCATGGAATATCAACTCAGTCCTTATCCATAAATAAGGACTAAGTTACAGTCTGAAACAAGTAGTTAAAGAAAAAATAACTTCTACATTGGAGTATACTTGAAGATGTTTTATCTTTTTAAAATGTTGGAACAAAATAAATTTTTATTTGGAACACGGCTGGAGGACTTTCTTTCGTGAATATGTTGAAACCTGGCCTTACATTTACTGGCAATGTTTAGATCACAAGAGGAATGCTGTACATACATCCACCTGTCCAACCACAAAGTATTCCAGGTAATGGTTTTCAAATGTTGGAGATCATTTAGTAATAGTAAGTCTGAAGAACTTCAAGTATCAATTCATCCACTAAAATTCTCCTCCTACAAGACGGCATGAAGTGCTAACAAATCTGCTGTTCATGAGATTTGTCCTGGGAAACATCCTTTACATGACATGCTCATCTATGACCTCCGAGATCAATCCATGTTGCTACCTTATCCCGCTACTTTAATTTCTGTAATGAATGGGTTAACAACACAAGGCTGCTTCTTCTCTCTGTCCAGGGAGCTGGTTTAACATCTGGAGAAAGATAAAGAAAAAAAAAGTTCTTGAAATCATTTTTCACCATCTCTGGCAAAAACTTTTTCCTCTTCCGTCTGGAGAGAATTTGCTAAAGACTTGTTACATATGGAGAGCAAGGTTTTGTTGTAATGAATTGCACGCAGGCCTGACTTATATAGTCAAACGTGTGCCGTACTGTCTGAGGCTCCACTAAGCCCAAAGTCTTCCAGAGCCAATGTCGCCCTATTTATCACTCAAATATAGAAGCTGCAGGACAAAGAAGCAGCGCAGATAACATATGCCTCTTTCCTTCAGACTTCATGGAACTTAACGCATCATATCATGGATATTATATTTATAGACATTAAAATTCTGTGCTCTTCCATAACCTGACACAATGAACTTGGCCTGAGAAGGTGTACAGGGCAAATTTGCCTTTTAAGACAATAAGAGAAAAGAACAGAAATTAATGGGAATGTGTCATCAGAAAAGGACCCATTGTATAAACCAGGTTTTTGTCTTAAAGGAGTTTTCCCACGAACAAAGTTAATTTTAATCAACATTTTAATCAATAAATCTTTGAATAATAATAGGTTTCACAATTGGATGTGTTTACAAATAATGTTCCTGTGTTGAGATAATGTTATAAATGTGCCCCTGCTGTGTACTGTGTAATGGCTGTGTCTGACCATACAGTAACATGGTCTGACCATACCACAGCTCCTGGGCAGTGGGGTGATCGTGACGCAACCTCGCCTGATTAACCCCTTTGGCGCTTATTGGCTGAACAATAGTTTCTGGCCAATCAGCGCAAAAGGGGTTAATTTAAAATAGCGATCACCGCTCTGCACGCCATTTTTATGTTACACGCACGCCGCCTAAGTTCAGATAGGGGCGAGACCGGTTACATAAATTAGTTGGAATCCTGGGGGAACCATTACTCAGGGCGACCATAGGCTGCAGCTTCTCTCAGGCACACGATAGATTCAGTTGCTGACCAGACATGTAGCACCCCGAGGACTTGGTCGCTACAGAGGTATTGCACCTCATCCAGAGGTGTGATATCACACTCCTGGGTAAGGATGGAGTATGGATCAAGGCTCAGTAGGCTGCATACAGCATACACACCCCATTTCTGAGGGACAGCTCAACGGTGCTCCCACTAGACAGAAGTGCAGGCACGACAGCATCTGTCCCTGACTGGAGTGGGGAGGGGGGAGGGAAACCCAGTGCTGTAGGGGCAGATAGGGGTTGGTTCCTGAGCATAGGTGGGAGCCCATTGGTTGCTAGTCACCTGGGCTCATGGCTAGAGGGAGGTATAAAAGGTAGGCACCATCTTAGAACAGTGTTCAGTTCAGTCTGGGAGAGGAAGTGACAGAGCAGGGCCTCTGTGGAGCTCTGCTCCGGAGGCGGGCCTAGCCTGTGAGGCCCAGCCAGCACAGAGAAAGAAGAAGAAGTTCAGTCTGTGAGGAGAAGTGGAGAAGGCAGGGAGCAGGGCTGCTGCATGGGCTCTGCTCCCTGGGCAGGCCTAGCACAGAGGCTGGGGCCAGAGAGAGAGAGAGAGAGAGGAGAAGGAACAGTGGAAAGGAAAAGGGAACAAGACCAGAACAGAAGTAACAAGTGAAACAGAAAGGCTCAGGAACGAGAAGGAAGAGAGAACCCTAAGGACCCAGGAGATTGCGGGTGACGGGTTGGCAGAACAGGGTACCGGATCCCAAATTGGTGGAAGCGAATCATCTTCAGCCAAGAACCGGAGGTCGTGACCAGCCCTTGGTGTGACCCCTCGCTACACCTTGCTAGGAAGGCATACCATATAGGGTCAGGGACGTGGGCACGTAGCCCTCCCAAGAGTAGGCCCGCGGGAGCTGGACATAAGCTTGGTCACTGGTGGGGCACGAGCCAGAGAAAGGACGGAAGGGAGCTTTGAGACATACTCCAGAAAGAGAGTTGACCGAGTCCCTTGCCTGGTGGACGCTGCACGGCTTGGGTGGTCACTGCTTCGCGAGAGTGACCTGGAGAATACAAACTGTGAGTAAAGGACATTGGATTGCAACACGTTGTCTGTGACTTCTTGCTCCTCCGGCACTATTGGTATTGGGACTATCTCCACCATCACTCCCATCATCCACGCTAACTGCCCTGAGGCTGTACTCCTCCCGTGGGGAGTCATCCCATTCTTAGCTGCACACATAACACCGGCCTCAGCGGTCTGCCTTGCAGCGGCGGTCCCCATTGACCGCAATCCACGGGTGGCGTAGTCGGACCTTATCACACTAAAAAGACTGCCACTGAATTGACCACCCTGGGCACGGACCGGGTCACCGCCACGGAGACTACAACCCCCAGCGATCCGGCTCCGGGTATTCCCTGCACAACACAGGCCCAGGGGGCGCGTCAGACACATCTGACAAGAGTTTTCATAAACAGTAGAACAGTAACATTTAATGAGGCACGGCCAGTGCAATGCAAATGTCTCTTTGAGCAACAGGCTCTAGTAATAACAGTACAGTCTCATTTGCAACACAGCAGTACACAGTCTATTATCCTGTATGCACAGTACAGCACATTTTTAATGCAAACACAACCACAGGCTTTTCCTTCACAAGCACTCAATAGTACACAGCATTCTTTATCCTGCATGGAGATGGAGGGGGGGGGGAGGGTTTCATGAGGGAGATGATCCAGTCCTTATCTTCCTGCCTGATAATACTCTCCACTGTTAGTTCAGGGAGTTTATCTGACCTATGTTTAATTTCTCTCCTGATCTGAATCCTGTTCAGTTGCCTTCGGTCAGATACAGATAACACACCACTTTTCTCTTTGGCTTCAGCCAGATTATAATAACAAGTTCCCCACAATCCCCCTGGAGCTCTGCTAAAACACTCCCCTTCTCCTGTGACTGTGTTAACCCCTCTAGTTGCTGGATGCTTCTGGAGCACAACACTTCCTGTCTCCTGTGCTTGTGTTACTTCTAATAGTTGCTGAATGCTTTTAAAGCAACAGCACTACTTCTGCATGTCACATTTACCTCAGAGTTGGCATGCAGAGCGGTTGTGAGACCCTTCTGTGTACCTGAGAAAAAGATTCATTGGTAGCCAGTGCGATCCCCCCTGCAATCCAGAGCTGTCTGTGGAGCCTCCTGCTCCTGCTGTGTGCTGTGATCTCTCCTGAGATCTGTGCTGCGATCTCCTGCCTCCTGTGCCTCTGGCTGCTGTGTGCCTCATCTGTGATCACAGCAGCAGCAGTTCCCCAATCCCTGTTCCATTGCTTCCGCAATACTGGAGTACTGATATTCTTTACAGTACACCGGTATTTCGTATGGCCGTGACAAAGACACGATTTGAAGTGATCCAAAAGTTTCTGCATTATAGTGATAATGCACAGTGTCCTCCCCTAGATGATCCTACCTTTGATTGTCTATATAAAATTTGGCTAATAGTTGACCACTTCAGCAGAAAATTTGCTGAGGTGTACAACCCCCAAAGGGACATCGCTATAGATGAATCTCCAGTTCATTTCAAAAGGAGGCTAAAATTCCGACAATACCTGCCCAGTAAGAGAGCAAGGTATGGAATTAAACTGTTCAAGCTGTGCGAGAATACCTCAAGGTACACCCACAGATTTAGGGTCTATGAAAGGGAGGACACCCAGATTGCCCCCCTGAAAGACCCTCTCTGCCAGAGATACAGTTGCATGCAACACCGTGCGAACAAATCAGAGAGGCCTCCCAAAGCCGCTAATTGGGCAACTGCTGAGAAAGGGCAAAAGCAGACTCCAATGCAGCGACAGCATGCTGGTGGTCAAGTATAAGGACAAGATTGATGTCCTTATTTTGACCACCACACACCATGACATCAGCTCCCTTGTCTCTGTCCGAGGTACCACAACACAAATCTCAAAGCCAGATTGTATCTTGGATTATAATAAGTTCATGGGGGGTGTAGATCTCTCAGATCAGGTCCCCAAACCATACAGTGCCATGCAAAAAGCTAAAGTATGATACAAAAAATTGGCCATGCACATTGTACCGATGGTAATGTACAATGCTTTTGCGCTGTTTCGATCTGCAGGCAATACTGGGACCTTACTTCAGTTTCAGGAGGTAGTCATCAAGGCCCAAATGCTTGGCTCAGGAAGATGAGGGTCCTAGTACTTCTGAAACTGATATTGCCCGTATCGTCCCAGGTCAACATTTTCCAGGAGTGGTTCCCCAAAATGCGAGGAAGGGAAGATCACAAAAGTAATGCAGAGAATGCTCCATGAGGGGAATCCGAAAAGATACAATTTACCACTGTGAAACCTGCCCTGAGAAACCTGGCCACCACACATACCGCAAGTCCACAAATTAATAAAATTTGATTTTACCCTGTTGACAAAACATACTTTTATAATCTGATGTACTCCACACAATTCATACATACCAACACATTATGAACTCATACACCAGTAAAACCAAAGCATTATAATCATTACTATAAAACTATGCCTCTAGAAAAATTCCTTGAGGGGTGTAGGGGTCACTTGTGGGGGATTTCCACTGTTTAGACACATCAGGGGCTCTCCAAATGTGATACAACGCCCGCACTCCATTCCATCAAAGTTTGCATTCCAAAATGTCACTCCTTTCCTTTCGAGCCCTGTTGTGTGCCCAAAAAGTGGTTTTCCTCCACATATGGGGTATCAGCATACTCAGAAGAAATTGCACAACAACATTTGGGGTCCATTTTCTCCTGTTACCCTTGTGAAAATAAAAAATTTAGGGCTAAAAGATTATTTTTGTGGAAAAAATATGTTTTTTTTTCCGCAGCTCTATGTTATAAACTTCTGTGAAGCAACTAGGGGTTTAAAGTGCTCACCACACATTTAGATAAGTACCTTGAGGGGTCTAGTTTCCAAAATGGGGTCACTTGTGGGGGATTTCCACTGTTTAGGCACAGCAGGGGCTCTCCAAACACGACATGGCGTTCGCTCTCGATTCCAGCCAATTTTGCATTGAAAAAGTCAAATGGCGCTCCTTCCCTTCCGAGCCCTGCCATCCGCCGAAACAGTGTTTTTTCCCCCACATATGGGATATCAGTGTACTCAGAAGTCACTTCAAATGTGATGTGGTCCCTAAAAAAATAAATTTTTGTACATTTTGTTGTAAAAATTAGAAATCGCTGGTCAACTTTTAAGCCTTCTAACTTTGTAACAAATTAAAATGTTGCTTCCAAAATTGTGCTGATGTAAAGTAAACATGTGGGAAGTGTTACTTATTAACTATTTTGTATGACATACGTAACTCTCTGATTTGAGGGTATAAAAATGAAACATTTGAAAATTGCCAAATTTTCGTCAAATGTAATTTTTTTTCACAAATAAACGTAAGTCATATCGAAGAAATTTTACCACTATTATGAAGTACAATATTTCACAAGAAAACAGTCTGAGAATCGCTAGGATCCGTTGAAGCGTTCGGAGTTATTACCTCATAAAGTGACAGTGGTCAGAATTGAAAAAAATGAACTAGCAAAATGTTTATTCATTGGCTGATCTATATTTTATGTAACCTAAAAGATAATTTCCGCAGATCTCCATATATGCAAATTGTATACAGACTAAATGGTTTTATTATCAGTTGTTCATCCCCATACATACAGCTTTAGTAAAAGTCTTTTAAATAAGCAAAAATAAACCTGTTATCTTGTTTATATGCGCTCTTAGGAAATTTGACTATGCATTTAGATGCTTGTTGCTGACTACATGATTGTACACTAACAAAATGATTTTGCTCATGATTAAACCGTAAACATCGATCATGAAGAGGAAAGGCACAATTTGACAGCCATTGTTTTTCATTGAATAAGTGCATCCAAACAAAAAACAAATTATACAACTTTAGTCTTGATTGAACATCCACATCCACATGTATATTTATGAGATCTTACATATTGGGATATAATTTGACTTGCTTCTCAACACTAACTAAAAACATGCAAAGAGGGTGATTATCTAAACTAAGAAGTTCAACTGCAGGCCAGAGGACACATGTAGCTTATAATGCCATTTTGATTAAAGTATCAGGATTGGAAGTGTTTCTGCGCTTTCTGGAGTCACGACATAAGTAGTGGTGGATAAAATTGTAGGTTTACTGTCGACGCGTTTCAGAGTCCACCCACTCCTTCTTCAGGAAAACCATACATAAATAGCCAAAAGTAGCTATTTATGAATTGGTGTCCTGAAGAAGGAGTCGGTGGACTATGAAAGGTGTCAACAATAAATCTACAATTTTATCTACCACTACTTGTGTTGTGACTCCAGAGAGTGCAGAAACACTTCCAATCCTGATAATTTAATCTCATAATTTTATGGAAGCTGCTGCATCTGGATTCTAGGTTCTTTAAGTGTTGTGTCTCATACAACCATATAAGGTGAGCCATTTTTACCTTTATCCATCAACTTTTTAACCTTGATAAGACCCTATTGTGCTCTTGCATTTCTTTACAATAATGCCATTATAAGCAGCCCCCAGCCACCTGGCTCCTGACATGTTTGTCTGTGGTGCAGGGACGGGACAAGGTATTTTGGTTATAAAAAAACAAGGATTGATCCAGCATCCGAAAGTCTTCTTTAAAATCAATAATCCTTTATTGGAAAAGTATTTAAAAAATCTTATGCAGAAAAATCACAGCCCCCATGGGAGGCGTGGATGTACAATGATTAAGGACCATAAGGTTTGAAACGCGTCTGTATATCACCTCCTCCCGTGGGGGCTGTGACTTTTCTGCATATGATTTTTAAAATACTTTTCCAATAAAGGATTATTGATTTTAAAGAAGACTTTTGGATGCTGGATCACTCCTTGTTTTTTCCTGTTAATCTCCCGGGGCACTGCTGGCTGTTCGGTGCATCTGATGTCTGAGTAAGTTGAGCTGACTTTTTTCCTCTTTTGTTTCAAGGTATTTTGGTGCCCTAGGCCGATGAAGCCAATGTTGCCCTCCCTTGATGAACCCTCAGCTCCCAAGCAAAGGAATGGGTCAGAGACTAAGGTAACAGGACCCCTAACGCATCCCACCCTCCCCCCTTCAATGAGACAGATAACAAGCTATAACCACCACTTACCTAAAATTGTTACTTTTTTCACCAAAAAATACCAGCAAGCGTAAAACACTGGTGTCTGGTGTCAAATTCTTGTACTGATTGTGGTTCTTGTGGCATTCATGTAGTGATGGCTGCTCTGGTGCTGTATTCGTCAACAGAATCATCATCAGTACACGAATATAAAACCAAAATCATTATAAGTACATAAATAGAACACCAGAGCCATATATAGTACATAAATAAGGCACCAGAACCATCACCAGTAAATACATAGGTCACTGTAACCACCATTAGTACATGAATACATCACCAGAACCACCATAAGTATGTGAATATAGCACCAGAACCACCATCAGCACATAAATGCATCACCAGAACCATCATCAGTACGTGAATTCATCACCACAACCACCATCAGTATATTAATGCATCTATAAAACCACCATCAGTACATGAATGCATTATGAGAAGCACCATAGGTTAATAAATACACCAGTACCTTCATCAGTACATGAATACATTACCAGAACCACCATCAGTACACGAATGCATCATCAGAATCACCATAAGTACATGATTACATCACCAAGCTTAGTACAGTAATCAATTGTTTTGTCACGTCAACCCCATATACATTTGTATCACATGAATCTACAACTTCCAGTATGTCCTTAACAATTGTAAGGAGATGCTGGGTTTGCTGTTATCACTCATTATCAGACTGCAGACCATACAGGATCCATAGTATTGATGAGATGCAGGCAGGATGGCAAATAAACATTTACTTCCAGGTGACTTCTTTTCTGATTGAAGTTGTACTTTCTTTTCATCTCCATCTTGACAAGACTCCTTGATGACTTTTCACATCCAAATCTTGTCTCTCCAGACTCCCCTCTTTTCCGGTCTTCTGCAGCACATCTCGACATGGTGCCCTTAAAAATAGGAGTGTTATTAAAATGCCCACTGCATAAAAATATCTTTCCATGCTATAACCTAAATAAGCCTCCTATGGTATTTGGCATTGACACTCTCTGAACTTATGAGCTACACTAGCTATACTGTCCGCCTTAATGATCTATAACCACCCCACTGTCCGCAATTATCAGCTATAACCATCAGTGGGTCTGTCATTATCAGATATAACTGCCACACTGTCCATCTTTATGAACCACGGCCTAGCTCCTCAATGTCCTCCTGCCATGCTAACTTCTCTCCATATGGTGCCCCCCATTTCATTCTGTCCCCTCTCCATATCCATTCTGTGATCCCCTTCTCATGCTATGCCCTCATACTACCCACCACATTATCCTCTCCAAACTGTACCCCCTCCTCACACTTAAATAGGCAAAAATGGTCATGTTACCAGCAAACTAGAAAAAAACTAACAGGAGAGTTCTAACAGTACCCCCTCTTCTAAGAGGATCCTCCGGATCCCCTAGGACCGGGCTTATCAGGAAACCTCCTGTGAAACGCTCTGACAAGTCTGGAAGCAGAAACATCATCCGCCCTCACCCATGAGTTATCCTCGGGTCCGAAACCCTTCCAAGCGACGAGATACTGCAAACTCCCTCTATACCGTCTAGAATTTAGGATGCGGGAAATTTCATATTCCCCGTCCTCCACCACCGGAGGAACAGTGGCAGAGGCGTCACCAACCGACACATCAGCTTTTTTCAACAGAGAAACATGAAACACCGGATTAATCTTCCAGGAGGTAGGAACCTCCAACCTAACAGCAGATTGGTTAACTATCTGAAGCACCTTAAAGGGCCCTACAAACTTGGGACCCAATTTTTTCGAAGGAATCCTCAATCGCAGATTCTTAGAGGACAACCAAACCATGTCACCAATAGCAAACGAAACCTCTTGCCGTTTCCTATCAAAGTACCTCTTAGATTTATTGTTAGCCTCCTGAAGATTATCACGCACATCCATCCAAACTCTCTCCAAATCACCGGAAAAACTCTCCTCCTCAGGCACAGCCGATACCAATTTGGAGAATGACCCAAAAGACGGATGTCTCCCAGAACAACAAAAAAAAGGCGAACACCCAGCAGAAGAGGATGTATTGTTGTTAAGAGCAAATTCAGCAAGTGGCAGAAACTCAGACCACCCCTCTTGATTGTCTGCCACAAAGCAAAGCAAGAACTGCTCAACATCCTGGTTCTTTCTTTCTGTCTGGCCATTAGACTCAGGATGATATCCGGATGAAAACGACAAATGAACTCCCAACCTGTCACAAAAGGCACGCCAAAAACGAGCCACGAACGGAGGGCCCCTATCAGAAACAATGTCAGTAGGAACGCCATGTAGTCTGACAATTTCCTTGACAAAGGCCTTAGCGAGTGTCTTAGCGCAAGGCAGTTTGATGAAGGGAACCAAGTGACACATCTTGCTAAAACGGTCCACGACCACCCAGATGACCGTGAAACCTTCAGAGGGGGGAAGGTCAGTAATAAAGTCCATAGCCAGATGTGTCCAAGGTGCACTAGGAACCTCCAGAGGGCAAAGCAACCCCGCAGCAGGAGCATGCGAAGACTTAGATCTAGCACACACAGTACATTGACGCACCCACTTAATGACTTCCTTCTGCCATCCAGGCCACCAAAAACTGCGACCCACAAGTCTCTTGGTCTCAGAAATTCCTGGATGACCTGCCAACCGAGACTCATGACACTCAACAAACAAATCTCTCCTAAAGGTCCTAGGCACAAACAATCTCCCATGGGGAGTGTTAGATGGGGCATTCTCCTGAGCTTAAAGAATCTCATCCTCCAAAACGGAGTCCAATGCAGCAATCACAACACCTTCTTGTAAAATGCTCTCCTCCTCCTCCTCCTCAGCACCGACCATGGGAGAAAAGCTGCGAGACAAAGCATCCGCTTTAACATTCTTGGTACCCGGGATGTAAGTAACGGAAAAATTAAACCGCGAGAAAAAAAGTGCCCACCTAGCCTGACGGGCATTCAAGCGCTTGGCAGCATCAAGATAGATCAGATTTTTATGATCAGTGAAAACCTGAATGGGAAATTCAGCACCTTCCAAGAGATGACGCCAGTGTTCAAATGCGAGTTTAATAGCCAGCAATTCCCGATTACCAATATCGTAATTAAGTTCAGTCTCAGAAATTTTTTTTGAAAAAAAGGCACAGGGATGTACTCCATCCTTGCTTTCCTGAGACAACACCGCACCGACCCCACAGAAGAAGCATCAACCTCAACCAAAAACGGCTTAGTCACATCAGGCTGCATAAGGATGGGAGCAGAGGTGAACCTCTCCTTTAGAAACACAAAAGCTTCAATGGCCTCAGAAGTCCACTGAACCGCATTAGCACCTTTCCTAGTGAGATCGGTCAGCGGTTTGACAATAATAGAAATTTTTTTTATGAATTTTCTGTAATAATTGGCGAAACCCAAAAACCTCTGTATCGATTTCAAACCAATAGGCCTAGGCCATTCCTGAACCGCCTGAACCTTCACCGGGTCCATCTCAAAACCTTCACTGGAGATAATGTAACCCAAAAAACTAATTCTCTGTACAGCGAACTCACATTTTCTCTAGCTTAGCAAAAAGCGAATTGTCCATTAATAACTGTAAAACCTCACATACGCTCCGCCAATGAGACTCCAGATCAGGCGAATAAATCAGAATGTCATCCAAATACACAACCACATTTTTGCTGATCAAAGGTCTAAGGATGTCATTAATAAGATTCTAAAAAAATGCTGGAGCATTGGTAAGACCAAAAGGCATAACCAGATTCTCAAAATGACCCACAGGAGTGTTAAAAGCAGTCTTCCATTCATCACCCTCCTTCATGCGCAACAAATTGTATGCCCCCCGG
This sequence comes from Phyllobates terribilis, assembly GCF_046119375.1. NCBI lineage: Eukaryota > Metazoa > Chordata > Amphibia > Anura > Dendrobatidae > Phyllobates > Phyllobates terribilis. Next base: position 150,852,555 of record NW_027362762.1, read on the forward strand.
AGATCAATGTTAGAGAACCACTTGGCCCCCACTAACTGGTTAAACAAATCAGGAATCAATGGCAGTGGGTAAGGATTGCGTACAGTAATTTTATTAATCTCACGAAAGTCCAGACAAGGACGTAAACCCCCATCTTTTTTTTTAACAACAAAAAAAAATCCAACAGCCACAGGAGACTTGGAAGGCCTAATGTGACCGGCGGCCAAGCTTGTCTGTATGTATTCCTCCAAAGCCTTTCTCTCAGGAATAGTAAGATTAAATAAACGACTTTTAGGAAGAGTTGCTCCAGGGACAAATTCAATGGTACAATCATAGTCTCTATGGGGAGGCAAAATTTGTGACTCCTCCTCAGAAAAAACTCTCCAAAAATCCTGAATAGGTACAGGTAATTCCCCTTTTTCCACCGCAGCAATACGTCCGTTACAACACTTGTCATAACATTTAGGGCTCCAGGACTTAATTTCATTGGTAGACCAATCCAGTACAGGATTATGCAATTTTAACAATGGCAACCCCAATATTACTGGAGAAGGCAAATTATTCAATACTACCAAATCCAAATTCTCTTGATGAACACCATTAATAGTGAGGGGAAACTCACAGACCTTGTGAGTAACACTTTTCAAGGGAGAGCCATCAACAGAAACCACAGCAATAGGGGATGACAAAGGTTTAGGTTTTAATGTAAGTTTTTCCAAGAATCCCCCATCAATCACATTCAGAGTAGAACCACAATCCACAAATACCCGAAATTCAATTAATTCTTCCTGAGCAGCGGTAGTAGCAGATAGGAATACTCCCTTAGTATTTAAACAGGCTATACGTGCATAACTGACCATTTTTTTTCTTTGTTCATACGAAGAACACAGTTCTTAATAAAATGACCAGAATTTCCGCAATAGAAGCACAAACCTTCAGAAAGCCTGCGGTCTTTTCCTGAGAGCGGGGTGTCATCGCCCCAATCTCCATCGGCTCTCCTTTGTCAGCACAGACCCTCTCAAGACTCGGAGCAGACATAGCAGAGGATTTGCTCTCATTAACCCTTGCACGCAGTCTCCTGTCCACCCGTATAGCTAATTGCATAGCCTCCTGCAAGTTTCCAGGTGTGGGATAAGCAATCAGCAAATCTTTAACCCTTTCACCTAGCCCCGCAAGAAACAAACTTTTCAAAGCTGAATCGTTCCACCCCATCTGGGCAGACCTCCGACGGAAGTGAGAACAATATTTTTCCACATTACCTGATCCCTGTCTCAAACGTCTCAATTCAGACTCAGCAGATGAGACACGATCAGGATCATCGTACAACAAACCCAAAGCAGAAAAAAAACTATCCACTGATCTAAAGCACGTATCACTAGGTTGGAGAGAAAAAGCCCATCCCTGAGGATCCTTGCGCAAAAGTGACATTATGAACCCTATGCGCTGTGATTCATCACCAGAGGATCCGGGTCTTAAACGAAAATACAATAAACAAGCATTTTTAAAAGAAAAAAAATCTTGTTGTTCACCAAAAAATAGATCAGGCAGACGTACCTTTGGCTCTACAAAATGTGCTCCAGAACAGCTACTCACGTGTTGTTGGAGCTCGGCCACCTCCAGAGAGAGTCCCTGCAAGCGTTGAGCCAAATCTTGAACCGAGACCAGGATGGAAACTGGAGGTCTTTCCTTAGAGAAATTTTTTGGGCTGGACTTACTGTTATGATCTGCTAAAAGCACTAAGGAAAGACAGGAGATCTGTCCCTACAATAGAACTAAACTGGATCCCTACGATGTAACGGGGAACCTGATCCTGCGATCAGACCCGCTAAAGTCCTCGGCTAGTCTGTACGAAGACCTATAGATGCAAGGGAGGGATCCCTACAAGAACTAGGGACTGAGATAAAGTTGGACACCTCCTAGCAGAAATTGTAGCAGTAAAAGACAAACACACAACATAGAACATAGAGGTCAGAAGACCTAGCAAAACTAACAGAGAAAGGTAACAGAGTACCAAGCTAGCTCAAGAGTAGAAAATACAATGAAGTCCAGCAAGGCCAGGAGGGCGAAGCCGGATTAAATAGGCAAAAATGGTCATGTGACCAGCAAACTAGGAGAGCTCTAACAGCCACAGTACTGCTAGCATATAGTTTCCATTCCAGAGAAAAGAAGGAGTAGTGCACCGCAATCTCTATGCCCCTCATACATATTAGAATTGGGTCCCTTTATCTCAGTTTGGCACTTCATAAAGGTGTAAAGTTCTTTAACTGTTGCAGGTGGTCATCTTTGCATGTAAATCTCTCCATTATAGTATATGGCAGTTTACAAAGGGGAGAAATACCTTTTCCTTTCTGGGGTGCTAATGGGAGAGGGAGGAAATAAGGGTACTAACAGGGTGAGAAGCACATGACGTGCCCCCTGGGCCGTGGGGTACTCGGTAGCCGGGCCAGTCGTTGCTAGGGGAGATGTCACAGTGGCGGTGACCCGGTCCATGACCCAGTAATATAATGCCACTTTTCATTTAGTTTATAGATAAATGGTAAGCAAATTAGCTCTTATCTTGAAAGAAAGAAAACTGTCTCACTCATGGTACTAACTGGATGGAGTTATCAGTTTCCGCCTCTTTAGCGAGCTGTGTTACTTTTTGTATAAGGCTTGAAAAGCCTGTGATTGGACCACTAGGCAATCTTTAATTTGCCTGGGGATAGCCCAACACATCCCAGCCCCTGATGGGGCAGCTGGACTATGCCTAATTAGAATGAGGATAATCAGCACATCCCAGTCCCTGATTGGGCAGCTGGACTATCCCATGACAATACTGACAGCCCAGCATGCCCCTCCCATCTATTGGCGGCTGAGTGGCAGAGCTGTCACTCACTGCGTTCCTAGGATTTGTGACAGATAACCTTTTGGAGGAGAACATCTGGTACCTTGGATCTTTTGTATTCAGTACATCTGGATGGCTTAGCGAACATCCCCAATCATGTTGCAAGGCTGACACTGACTTTTAGGATATCTATCTCCACAAGGTAGCAGTAGTGGTTTTCTTTTAGAGAGACAGCTCCCCCATAGCTAGAGGTATCAATATATTACAATTTAATATACTATTCGGCCAGTGGTACACTTTTGTACTTATTTTATGTTTCAGTGAATTGGTTTCAAGGAGTAAAATGAGGAGGAAAGGCCCGACTTTAGTTTAGGCCCAAGCAGAGCCTGACTTTAGTGCAAGCGTAGCATAGTGGCTCTGATTGTAGCAACATGGCTCTGCCCTGAGGAGGAACTATGAGGAAGAATATAAGGACTCAATACCAGCAAATGAGAGTAGTGTGGCTCAGACATACTGTAAGTAGCTTCAGGAAGATCTGCTGCTAATATAGTGGTCTCACTAATGGCTGCTGAAGCCACTGATGGTCGCATCGGTGGCTGCAGCAGTCACAACAGCAACAATGCCAAAAGGGAAGGAGAGGAGATCTGGCCAATGGTGTGGATAAGTGGCAGGGAATCAGTAGGAAAGTGCTATTTATTAATTTTATAGCACTCCTTAAAGTATAGACCACCTTTTGGGGGCATTTTTTTTTACCTAAGTACATGTATTTGGGGCTAAAAAAAATAAATTTTGCAACTGGATTGCATTAAAAATGTTGCCTACTACAGCCTCTGTGCTGCACTGTCCATTACTGGCTTCAGAATGAGTTAACTGAGGATCTACCAGTAAGCTTGTTCTTACATCTGTCAGGAGAGTTTGTAACTCTTTAATCTGTTTTTTCCTGAGCTCCTCTCAGCAAATTTATGACCACAGACCACATAAAAGTTGAAAGTGCAGGAAAAAAAAAAATCCTGTAAAAGCCAAAACAGTGAATGATTTTGCAGTCCCAATATGTTGCACTACTATAGTGTGACGCCCTCCCTGAGCAAATGGGGGGATACTCGGAGCCGGGCCTTGCGGATGTTGCGGGGGGGGGGGGGGATGCAGTCGTGGCCTAGACCCGTTCTGTGCCGAGGGCTGTCACATAAAAAATTGGCTTTTGGATGAGTGGTTGTTCGACTACGCCACCTGTGGTTTCTGGTGAATGCCACCATCGCAGCAACAGTCCTCTGAGGCTGGTGTTCTGGCAGCTCGGTTGGTACTACTCCCCACAGGCGGAGTAGGCCTCAGGGCAGTGATTGATGAACTGTGTGGAGGAATGGTGGGTGCAGTGCCACGCAGGAATAAACAATCGGAGGCGGTGAATGAAGTCATCCGGATCTTTACTCACTTTAGATGAACTTTCAGCCGCAAAGCTTTTCTCTGCTACACACGGCGTACTGCGGCCACCAGGAAGGGGTTCAGCACTTCCCAGGTAGATCAGGAGCACCTGTCAAGACCCCGCTGGTGTGTTAATCTCCTTCTTATCTCCTCCCGCTTGTGTTCCTCCCTGGGATCCACTAAGCCGCCGGGCTTTTCCAACAGTGACGTGAAGTACACAGTCAGATATCGGGGGCCGGTCACCCCTCTTGCAGCAGGAATCCCTCTGGCTAAGCCAGAGTAAAGAATACAGGTGGCGACTCCTCTCCGTCCGTATCCCCCTGGGATCCTTTTGCCTGTGGAGCCTATCTCCTCTGCTCCCCTCCAAGGCCTTCTTAGAACAGGACCCTGACCGGGTAGAGACACTTGTTAACTCTGACCCGCTCCTCGCCTCAAGGCCAGAGTACGAGGACCGTGTATCTTCAGCCAGCTGCAGACTCTGGTTGGGCCCTGACAGAAGACCATAATCAAAGACCTTGAACTTAAGATGGCCGTAGGTTATATATTATACTGTATGTGCTCCCTGTAAGTGTGTCCTCCACCCTCACCCACTACTTGGTTCCCCCTATCTCTGTTTCCCCCCCATCTCCTCTATCCCTGGCCGGGGCAGCACCCTGGTGCATTTAGACCCCCTACAGGACAGGAGTGTTGTAGTGTTGAGTGTTGAAGTGGGGTTCTGGGTGATACTCCATCCTTACCTGGAAGAGGAGACACCACACCTCTATCTGAGGTGCAGTACCCCTGTGGTGACTGAACCCTCAGGGGCGCCACATTCCCCCCCAGTGAAACACAGCACGTCCGCAGGCTGCAATAGAGTAAAGTTTGGTACAGACATTCAAACATTTTTCAAAAGTTTTTGTAAACAGTAAAACAATCTTCCCTTTATGGGAGGTTTGGACACTTTTAACGTTGCAAGATACATATATAGTATAAATATATATAAAACATTAAAGAGACATTATTCTTGTAGAAAATACTGTAGAAAGTGTCAGTTCAGCAGCATGAGTGATCTGCCCAAAACCCTCAACGTAGGCACTGGGGTGGCTGCAGGGCATGAAGATCCCTAGTTGGACCTCCAGTAGAACCACACCAGACAGGTTTTGCTTCTGAGGTCAGAGGTAGAAGCGGTTTTACATAAAACCAATAGGGAGCTCCTAAATAGGTGCAAACTATTTACAGTGTCAGTCTGCCTCTTGCTCAACGTCCGCAGGGACAAATGTTTATTTTAAAGGAATCCAGGTGTAACAAACTTAAGAAACAAGGAACAGTTCAAAACAACTGGGAGATGCATCTCCCGGGGCTGCTCAAAAGTGGTATCCCCACCGGGGAAATGGCTCCTCTTTCCCGACGGAGCCTGACCGTTCCTCCTTGAATACCCTGTGGACATCCAGGGCATACCACCCACGCTCCCCGTGGTGGCGAGTGTAGGACACCAAATCGCCCGGGTAGAGGTTCCGGCCAGGGTGGCCCTGCTCCAGCCGCGGCTTGACGTCTCACCGGTTGACAAATATGTCCCGGTTAAACTGTAGGCTACGAATGAAGCTCCATCCTGCCTCCTGGTGGAAGTGACTCGCCCCCTGGGCCTGTGTTGTGCGTGCACGTGTGTGCGGGGAATACCCGGAGCCGGATCGCTGGGGGTTGTAGTCTCCGTGGCGATGACCCGGCCCGTGCCCAGGGTAGTCAATTCAGTGGCAGCCTATTTGTAAGGTTTTAAGTTAATTGTCCGACTAGGCCACCCGTGGATTGCGGCCAGTGCGGACTGCCGCTGCAAGGCAGACCGCTGGGGCTGATGGGGTATGCAGCTGAGGTGGTGTGACTCCTCACGGGAGGGGTGCAGCCCCAGGGCAGTGTAGTAGAGGATGGGAGTGATGGTGCGGGCGTCCCAGTACTAATAGTGCCGACGCGGTGAGAAAGCACAGAGACAAGGTGTTGCAGTTCAAATGCTTTACTCACAGTTCTCATCCAGGTCACTTGTGCGCAGCTAGGACCGCCCGAGCCGTGCTGCGTCCACCAGGCAAGGGGCTCGGTCAACCCCCAGGTAATTCCGGAGTGTGGCCCAGGACTCCCTTCTATTCCTTTCTCTGGCCGTGCCCCACAAGTGACACTACTTTTGTCCAGCTGCCTCGGGCCTTCTCCTGGGTGGGCTTCGTGCTCCCTGCCCTGACCCTATGTGGTATGCCTTTCTAGTAGGTGTAGTGAGGGGTCGCACCAAGATATGATGGCGACCGCCGGTCCTTGGCTGAGGATTAGTCGCCTCCACCAACTTGGGATCCGGTACCCTGTTCTGCCAACCCGTCACCCGCAATCTCCTGGACCTTTGGGGTTCCTTCTGCCTTCGTGTCTCTGGGCCTCTCTTGGTGTTCTGTTTCTTTCCTTCTTTCCTTTCTGTTCCTTGCTGTTACTGTCCTTCTCCTCTGGCTCTGGCCTTCACTCCAGGCCTGCCTCGTGGAGCTGGGCCCTGACTGAGCCACAGCTCTCTGTCAGCCCTCTCTGGCTGAACTCCTTCTCTCACTCCTCTCCTCTGACTGTCTTGTCTGAACTTCTAAGATGGTGCCCACCTTATATACCTCCCTCTCTGTGTATGAGCCCAGGTGACTTGCAACCAATGGGCTCCTCCCTATGCCCAGAAACCCTCCCCTCCTGCTCCTACATCACTGGGTGTGCTTCCCCCTCCTCACTCCAGCCAGCGACAGATGCTGTCGTGCCTGCACTTCTGTCTCGTGGGAGCACCGTTGAGCTGTCCCCCTCTTCGACCCTCCAGGTCAGATCCTGCGTTTCACCGCGGAGGAAGTTGGCCTCCTCCGCGGTCAAGTAGATTCCCTCCATAGTGAGGGAGGTAGCAGCTGGTGGGCCAGTGACGGAGACTTTCTCCTTGGCTGCTCCCATCTCTGCTGCTAGGTGCGGTCTGTTTCTCCTCCTTCTTTTGGGGCAGCTCCAGGTCGGCTGGCTGACGGGCACTCCTTGGGATGTCCCATCCGACTTGACGGACACTACTATGCGGACAGTCTCTGCTGGAGGGGGCGGTCTGCACATTTGGCGCCATTAGGGAGCCAGGCCCACGATGGGAGGTCTTAAGTTGCTGTTGTTTTTGCACATAATGGCGTCCGTTCTTCTTGGGCGGGCGCCACATTGAGTGTGTAACGACAGTCTTTTGTGAAAGGCGCACAGTACTCGTCGACAATGGGGATTAACTTCTTCCGTTGCTGTGGGCACGCAATCCTGCCGACTACGCCAAGTTGTGACGCCCTCCCTGAGCAAATGGGGCATACTCGGAGCCGGGCCTTGCGGATGTTGCGGGTGGGATGCAGTTGTGGCCTAGACCCGTTCCGTGCCCAGGGCTGTCACATAAAAAATGGGCTTTTGGATGAGTGGTTGTTCGACTACGCCACCTGTGGTTTCTGGTGAATGCCACCAGCGCAGCGACAGTCCTCTGAGGCTGGTGTTCTGGCAGCTGGGTTGGTACTACTCCCCACAGGCGGAGTAGGCCTCAGGGCAGTGATTGATGAACTGTGTGGAGGAATGGTGGGTGCAGTGCCGCGCAGGAATAATCAAGCGGAGGCAGTGAATGAAGTCATCCGGGTCTTTACTCACTTTCGATGAACTTGCAGCCGCAAAGCTTCTCTCTGCTACACACGGTGTACTGCGGCCACCGGGTAGGGGATTCAGCACTTCCTAGGTAGATCAGGAGCACCTGTCAAGACCCCGCTGGTGTGTTCCTCTCATTCTTATCTCCTCCCGCTTGTGTTCCTCCCTGGGATCCACTAAGCCGCCGGGCTTTTCCAACAGTGACGTGAAGTACACAGTCAGATCTTGGGGGCCGGTCACCCCTCTTGCAGCAGGAATCCCTCTGGCTAAGCCAGAGTAAAGAATACAGGTGGCGACTCCGCTCCGTCCGTATCCCCCTGGGATCCTTTTGCCTGTGGAGCCTATCTCCTCTACTCCCCTCCATGGCGTTCTTAGAACAGGACCCTGACCGGGCAGAGACACTTGTTAACTATGACCCACTCCTCGCCTCAAGGCCAGAGTACGAGGACCGTGTATCTTCAGCCAGCTGCAGACTCTTGCTGGACCCTGACAGAAGACCACAATCAAAGACCTTGAACTTAAGATGGCCGTAGGTTATATATTATACTGTATGTACTCCCTGTAAGTGTGTCCTCCACCCTCACCCACTACTTGGTTCCCCCTATCTCTGGTTCCCCCCATCTCCTCTATCCCGGGCCGGGGCAGCATCTTGGTGCATTTAGACCCCCTACAGGACAGGAGTGGTATAGTGTTGAGTGGTGAAGTGGGGTCCTGGGTGATGCTCCATCCTTATATAGTCTTTATACGTTCCACGTATAAAGACTATATACCAGGGGTCCTCAAACTTTTTAAACAGGGGGCCAGTTCACGGTCCCTCAGACCATTGGAGGGCCGGAATATAGTTTTTAAAAAAAACTATGAAAAAATTACTATGCACACTGCACATATCTTATTTTGTAGTAAAAAAAACAATACAGGAACAAATACAATATTTAAAATGAAGAACAAGTAAAGTTAAATCAACCGGTATTTCAATAGGTACAGTGCCTACAAGTAGTATTCAACCCCCTGCAGATTTAGCTGGTTGACACATGCGGAATTAACTTGGCATTGTGACATTTGTACTGTAGATCAGCCTGGAAGTGGGAAATGCACTGCAGCAAATTTTTTTTTTTTTTTTTAAAACGTTAAAAGTTAATTCAGAGTGTCATTTATTATTCAACCCCTCAAACCACAAGAATTCTGTTTGGTCCCCCTAAAGTATTAAGAAGTAGTTCAGGCACCAAGAATAATGAGCTTCACATGTGTGGATTAAAGATCTCTTTTGCCTGCCTTTTCTGACTATTTAAGACCCTCCCCAAACTTGTGAACAGCACTCAGACATGGTCAACATGGGAAAGACAAAGGAGCATTCCAAGGCCATCAGAGACAAGATCATGGAGGGTCACAAGGCTGGCAAGGGGTACAAAACCCTTTCCAAGGAGTTGGGCCTACCTGTCTCCACTGTTGGGAGCATCATCCGTAAGTGCAAGGCTTATGGAACTACTGTTAGCCTTCCACGGCCTGTACAGCCTTTGAAAGTGTCCTCCCGTGCCGAGGCCAGGCTTGTCTGAAGAGTCAAGGCTAACCCAAGGACAACAAGGAAGGAGCTCCGGGAAGATCTTATGGCAGTGGGGACATTGGTTTCAGTCAATACCATAAGTAACATACTCCACCGCAATGGTCTCCGTTCCAGACGAGCCTGTATGGTACCTTTACTTTCAAAGCGTCATGTCAAGGCTCGTCTACAGTTTGCTCATGATCACTTGGAGGACTCTGAGACAGACTGGTTCAAGGTTCTATGGTCTGATGAGACCAAGATCGAGATCTTTGGTGCCAACCACACACGTGACGTTTGGAGACTGGATGGCACTGCATACGACCCCAAGAATACCATCCCTACAGTCAAGCATGGTGGTGGCAGCATCATGCTGTGGGGCTGCTTCTCAGCCAAGGGGCCTGGCCATCTGGTCCGCATCCATGGGAAGATGGATAGCACGGCCTACCTGGAGATTTTGGCCAAGAACCTCCGCTCCTCCATCAAGGATCTTAAGATGGGTCGTAATTTCATCTTCCAACAAGACAACGACCCAAAGCACACAGCCAAGAAAACCAAGGCCTGGTTCAAGAGGGAAAAAGTCAAGGTGTTGGAGTGGCCTAGTCAGTCTCCTGACCTTAACCCAATTGAAAACTTGTGGAAGGAGCTCAAGAATAAAGTCCACATGAGACACCCAAAGAACCTAGATAACTTGGAGAAGATGTGCATGGAGGAGTGGGCCAAGATAACTCCACAGACCTGTGCCGGCCTGATCAGGTCTTATAAAAGACGATTATTAGCTGTAATTGCAAACAAGGGTTATTCCACAAAATATTAAACATAGGGGTTGTATAATAATTGACCCACACTTTTATGTTTAAAATTTAATAAAATTCAACTGAGCAACATAACTTTTTGGTTTGTAAGATTTATGCTTCTGTTCATAAAACCTACTCTCGTTTGCAGTTTGAAGGCTCTAACTTATTTGCATCTTATCAAACCAGCTAAATCTGCAGGGGGTTGAATACTACTTGTAGGCACTGTAGGTAACTGTACCCAATAGGCAGCATAGGTCCTCAATAGGCAGGTAAATGTCCCCAATAGGCAGCATAGGTCCTCAATAGGCAGGTAAATATCCCCAATAGGCAGGTAAATGTCCCCAATAGGCAGGTAAATATCCCCAATAGGCAGCATAGGTCCCCAATAGGCAGGTAAATGTACCCAATAGGCAGCATAGGTCCCCAATAGGCAGGTAAATGTACCCAATAGGCAGCATAGGTCCCCAATAGGCAGGTAAATGTACCCAATAGGCAGCATAGGTCCCCAATAGGCAGGTAAATGTCCCAAATAGGCAGGTAAATGTCCCAAATAGGCAGCATAGGTCCCCAATAGGCAGGTAAATATCCCCAATAGGCAAGTAAATGTCACCAATAGGCAGGTAAATGTCCCCAATAGGCAGCATAGGTCCTCAATACGCAGGCTGTTTCCTCCTTATAATGCCCTATGCAGGCTGTTCCCCCCTTATTATGCCCCATGCAGGATTTCCCTTTCTCCCACCATATAATGCCCCGTGCAAGATATCACTCCCCTGTCTTTATAATGCCCCATTCAGGATGTCACCCCCCATATAATGCCCCATTCAGGATGTCACCCCCCCATATAATGCCCCATGCTGGATGTCACCCCCCATATAATGCCCCATACTGGATGTCACCCCCCATACAATGCCCCATGCAGCATGTCACCCCCCCCTTATAATGCCCCATTCAGGATGTCACCCCCCCATATAATGCCCCATTCAGGATGTCACCACCCCATATAATGCCCCATTCAGGATGTCACCCCCCCCATATATTGCCCCATTCAGGATGTCACCCCCCCCCATATAATGCCACATGCAGGATGTCACCCCTAATATTATGTCCCATGCCTCCATACATTAAAAAAAAAATAATCCAATACTCACCTCCCTCCTTGCCTGCTGCCGCTGCTCAGGTCCGGACTCCAGCGTCTCCGGCGTTGTCCCTCTCTGCGCTGCCTGTGACGGCTCAGGGGAGGGCGCGGTGGAAAGACGTCACCGCACCCCCTGACCTGAGACGTTACAGGGAGCGCAGACCAGGAAGACAGCGGATCTGCAGAGGCCCGGGGAGAGGTAAGTATCCGCCTGCCGGGGCCCTGAGCAAGTGGGGGGAAGGGCGGGCGCTGACACCGCTCTCCTCTGCCCACTGCCCGGCGGGCCGGATAAAAGTCCTCCGCGGGCCGCATGTGGCCCGCGGGCCGTAGTTTGAGGGCCCCTGCTATATACGCTCGTGGTGGGAGGTCCGATAATGCTCCATCCTTACCTGGAAGAGGAGATACCACACCTCTATCTGAGGTGCAGTACCCCTGTGGCGACTGAACCCTCAGGGGCGCCACAATAGCCTTGGTGTTCCACTGTCAATTACTGGCTTCATAATGAGTTAACTGAGAATCCACCAGTAAGCTTTTGAGTTTGTAAGAGTTTGTAAACTTTTTTATCTGTCTTTTTCTGAGCTCCTCCCAGCAAATTTATTTTCACAGACCACATCAATGTTGAAAGTGCAGGAAAAAAAGCATCCTGTAAAAGCCAAAGGGTGCAAAATATTTAATGTAACCCAATTGCAAAAATGATTATGTAGTCACAAATATATGTGACGCGCCCCCTGGGCCAGTGCTGTTTGGGGATTACCCGGATCTGATGGGGGTTGTAGTCTCCGAGTGGCGGCGACCCGGTCCGTGCCCAGGGTGTCAAACTCAGTGTGTGGCAGTCTTTACAGATGTTATTAGTTGTTCTTAGTGTCGACTACGCCACCCGTTGATTTGCGGTCAAAAGGCCGCCGCTGCAGCAGGGTCCGCTGAGGCTGGTGGTATATGTGCAGCTGTGGTAGTATAACCCCCAACGGGAGGGGTATAGCCTCAGGGGGTCAGGTGTAGAGGATGGTGGTAGTGGTGGTGCAGTGTGGATGGTAAGAAGACTCAGAGTCGGACTGTGCAGTTCAGGGTTTTTACTTACTGCTGTTCTGTTGGTCACTCTGGCCTTGAGTGACCGCCCGAGCCGTGCTGCGTCCACCAGGTCCTGGACTCGGCCAACCCCCAAGCAATTCTGGAGCGTGGTCCTGAGCTCCCTTTCTGACTGTCCTCTCTACTGGCCGTTCCCACCAGGGGTCCACTTATGTCCGGCTCCCTCGGGTCTCCTGTTGGGTGAACCTTCTTTGGCTTCCCTGACCCTATGCTCGGTGTGCCTTCTTAGTGGACTTGGTGAGGGGCTGCTCCACATGTAATGTCGCAGCCTCCGGTTCTTAGTTGAGGGTAGTTTCTCTCCTCCACCAATTTGGGATCCGGTTCCCTTGCGTGCCAACCCTTCACCCTTCTGGTTGTATACTGGGTTCTTGGGGTTCCTTCTTCTCCCCCTCTGGGTCCTTCTCTTCTCCTATCTCTCTTCTCTCTGCAGGCGCTCCTGGACCTCTCTCAGGACTGACTGACCCTCTACAGAAGACTGACCCTGATCTAAGATGGTGCCCACCTTATATACTCCCTCTATGTGTGAGCTCAGGTGACCAGCACCCAATGAGCTCCTAGCCTTACCCAGACTGCTCCCCCTATCTGCCCCTACACTACTGGGATGTTCCACCCCCCCTCCCACTCCAGCCAGGGACAGACACTGTCGTACCTGCACATATACTGGTGGGAGTACCGTCGGTCTGTCCCCCGGAAATGGGATGTATGTAGTGTATGCAGCTATCTGAGCTCAGTCCCACACTCCATCCTTACCCGGGAGTGGAATACCACACCTCTGGCTTGAGGTGTAATACCCCTGTAGCAGCCGAGTCCTCAGGGTGCTACATATGTAGTTAAGGGACAAAAAAAATTGTCCCCCAAAAGCTGCAGAGAGACATGTGCACTTCAGCCTTAAAGGAATATTCCAATCTTCAAGATCCTATCCCAATATGTAGTAGGTATAATAATAATAATAATAATAATAATAATAATATTAGCAAATACCTCCAATTAGAAATGTAGTATAGTTCTTCTGATTCGCTATGTCGCTTACCCCATGTGCAGGGCATTGCAGTAGCTTGGATATCAACTATTGGAGAACTTTCTGGAGCAGCGAGTCAAATCAAACTTCATTTTCTCATTAATGCTGGTAAACTACTACAGTACAGATAGGATCTAAACTGCTGGTAGGCTTCTTTTATGTCACGTTCTCCTGCATCTTATCATACACAAATAACATCAGTTATTCTAGAAATAAGATTTAGAAAATGTGATTTTTCTCCCGTGCGATCATTTTCTACATTTTTCTAAAATATAAATTCGAAATTGCAAAATCCTCGCTTATTGCTAATTACAGGAATTTTTATGATACTCTTGAGTTTTCCACATTGACATATAAATTCACTTCCCAATATTACACAGATGCTTAAATAAACCCCATTAAACTACAACTCTTCTCATGAATATTACTGCCTTGACTTTATATGGCACTAAGAATTCCCCAGCTCTAGCTTGAGAAGACATTAATCAAGTGAATCATTGCATTATAGGTGCATTGTCCATAACCCTTTATCTCAGCCCCTGGGCTCCTCATTACAGAAAGCGCTATTATCTTGGCATATAATTCTGCTATTCCTTCTCTAAACCATTTCATTAAGTCTCATTCTGATGCATGTCATATATTAGATAAGTCACTTTATCATGTAATACACTTCAGTACACCCTGTTACGCTGTAATTGTTAGTGCCACGTAGGAAAGGACAAACAGGACGGGCCGGTGGGCCTCTTTATCTGTGGCGCCCTGTGTAGGATATGGTAATGTAGCCTTGTATTAGGTTCCTATATGTCACCTGCTGCTACAAAACCTTCATCCGTCGGGATCTTCTCTAAGCCCCTCGGTAGTTGGGGGGCTGAACCTGCAAAGTATATTTATCAAGCTGTGCTAAGCCAAACACATGCAGCACAAAGCCTAGCCCTTCCATGGCCCCCGTGATTAATTGTGTTAAAATGTGGACATTTTCATGCATTTATCGTGGCTGTGGGAAGAGAAGAACCTTATTATAATATGTAAATTATTTGTATAATGACCTTAATGCAGAGCTGTAGGTGATACGGCATCTGCACTATTATATTCTTTTATTTATCACTCTTGCGCTAATTGCTGGACATTTACTAGACGTATGGAAATATATTGGGTTGGGTGAAAGGCCCTCGACGTTGTATTTTTAATGATGCCTATAACAGTGCAATAAAAAAAAAAGAGATTGTGTAAGTGTAGTAGTATTTTATAGGATCAGTAATAAAATGTATTCTTTTGATGTCTGCGCAGAAATAATGAGAGAATAAGCAGTGATTAAAGTGACGCTGTACCGAAGCTGTTTTTTTTTTTTAGAGAATCTTTGATATATTGTATCCTGTCAATTAATAAACGGGCGCAGAACATAATCTATAGAGATATCGTAAATCAGTCGTGCTTAAGGTTTCTCTGTTTAAAGTATTTAATCCTTCCTAAACCTATTTTATGTAATATCCACTCAGATTTCATCTCATATATTTTATTTTGATACCGGTTTTATGCGAATCATATGCAAATTAGTATTGTCTGGTGTAACTTTACTAGAAAGCAAAATATTTTTTTAAACATCTTGACAATAGAGAGAGGCTGATATTCATCTTACGGGAGTCTGATGTATATTTCATAGCACACAAGAGTACAAGTCTGACTGTTCTCTCGGGGACGTAATAGCACTTTTATTATCTATCTTACCAGAATTTATGCACAAAAAAGCAGAAGGTGACAGATCACTGCAAAACTACGTAGATTTGTCACTCAGGAGTCTGGGAGAGTTGGGTCAGTGATGAAGTTTTTCCAGAAATGAAGATGCCATGTTCCCAAGTAGTGTAAATGCTGCACTTTTTCCACTGCTTTTTTTTTTTTTAGCAAAAAGTCTGCTGCATTTAAAATTATTAAAATCTAATTTTATCTGTCACATGCCTTTTGCTATCTCACTGAGAGCATCAAGATGAGGGGCACAGACCCTGATTCCAGCTATGTGTCACTTACTGGGATGCTTCCTGCAGTTTTGATAAAATCACTGTTTTCTCTGCTGCAGATGTACCAGTTGAATAAATGATGAGCTGTGTGTAATGCCGCCCACAACACTAATTAGCAGCTTTCTGTGTATACTGTGCATAGGCAGAAAACTACCAATCAGTGGTGGGGGTGGGGTTATACAGAGCTCATGAATAAGAAGGACTACCTAGCAGCAGGTTTACTAGTCATCTAGTCCTCTAGATATAAGCAAGTAAAGCCAATAATAATACATAATCTGCTAGTAAATTAGTGATTTTATCAAAACTATAACAAGCAGCCCAGTAAGTGACCCATCACTGGAATCAGAGTCTCTGTCTCTACATGATTCTGCTCTCAGATTAGGTGGTGACAGATTCCCTGTAACAGTTCAACAGTTTAAGTGGATATGATTTCATCCCCATTGTGCATTTACAGACACTACTGAACTGTGGATTTTATGAGGACCCCTGGAAAAATGCATGTAGAATAAAAGCACAGTTGCATTCTTAGGTAGAGAATTCCAGTGTTTCTGTAATACACAAACACACAAAACACACAAAAAAGCATCAAAATGCATTAATCAGAGCAGATTGGTATTGTATATCTTGGTGGGGGTACCTGGATTTTTGCTCGTCTGAATCTGTCCTTAAACCACAGGCATGTTGCGTCAACGCTTGGATTTCACAAGACCTTAGTTACCAAGATGTTAGCAGCAAAACCTTTTGGCCTGTGCAGCCTGTTTTATTTACAGCATAATAAAGAGGGACTACAAATAAGACTTCAATTAATTATTATTTTTAAAAAAAAAATATTTAGGAATTTGTTGTTTCCTAAACTCCAACTAAACTAAAATGTTAGTGCATACCCTCATCATCTTCTGCCTTTACTATCACTATATCCTCCTCCATGGCCTCCCACTAACATTCTCACACCTCTCCAGTTTATTCTTAAAGGAATTGTCCAAAACCAACAGTGAATTTCATACTAAATGTCTAACTATTGAAATTAATCTGACCACTTTTCTAATATACTTCAATTAAAATCTAATTATTTTCTAATATACTTCAATTATACTCTAACATTCTGTTTTGTTTTTATTTTCTGTTGATGTTTTGTTTGACTATCCCAGCATGCACTGTGGATTCTGAAATGAGTCATCAGTGGTCTGTCTCTGGGGTCACTGCCACAGCTGCTGTTGTGGCGCCCCTGAGGGTTCAGTCGCCACAGGGGTACTGCACCTCAGAACGAGGTGTGGTATCTCCTCTCCCAGGTAAGGATGGAGTACTACACAGGACCCCAACCACACACTCAACACTACACCACTCCAGTTCTGTAGGGGGCCTAAAGCACCATAGTGGTGCACCGGGCCTGAATGGAGGAGTTGGGGGGAACCAAAGCGAGGGGGAACCACGTACCCATGCACCAGGGGAGCATGGGTGCCACACCATAAGTTTGTCCCCTTTTATGCCCATAGCAGCCAGAGATGCAGATGTGTTATGTGCAGCATGAGACGGGACATTATCATGCATGAAATGATCTCGATGGTCCAGATGGATGGAGTGGAGGATGGCTGGTTGATGGACACCCCATGCAAACACGGCTACAGCACTAACAAGGAGGAGGTGGAGTAATGTTTTGGGCTGGAATCATGGGGGAGAGAGATTGTCAGCCCTTTTAGGATCCCTGAAGGGATAAAGATGAACTCCATAATGTATGTTGAGTTTCTCAAGCAGCACTTCCTTCCATGGTTCAAGAAGAAGACCCGTGCATTCCGCAGCAAGATCATTTTCATGCATGATAATGCCCCATTTCATGCTGCACATAACACATCTGCATCTCTGGCTGCTATGGGCATAAAAGGGGACAAACTTATGGTGTGGCACCCATGCTCCCCTGACCTCAACCCCATTGAGAACCTCTGGAGCATCATCAAAAGGAGTGTCTATGATGGCGGGAGTCAGTTCACATCTAAGCAACAGCACTGGGAGGGTATTCTGTCCTCATGCAAAACAATTGAAGCAGAAACCATCCAAAACCTGACAAATTCGATGGACGAGAGAGTTCAGAAGCTCCTTTCGAACAAGGGGTCCTATGTGCAAATGTAACATCACCTAGAATAAAGTTTTGAGTTGAAAACTGTTTGATTTCAGTTTGTAATAACCTGCTAATGCTTATAATTTCAAAAATGACCATTTTTTTGTTCTTTATTAAAATGAAAAGGTTGAAAACTCTGCTGTGCATAATAATTTGGAACACGCATTTTGAGTGCAGTTTGAGTTTTTTATTTTTTTTAAAATATACTGTTATCATAGGCAGTTTGTACAAAAACCTTTTAGTTGTACTCTAATAGTTATTTGACTGGAAAATTACAATGACTGCAATTCATATAGGTAATTTGGGAAAATCTGAGAAAATATTATTTGCATAATAATTTGGAACACAGTGTACCGCCTCTGTCTGTTCTTTCCTCCACGGCTCTGCACCCACCGACGCTCTATTCTACACCCTCTCTACACTGCCCTGAGGCCCCGCTCCACCTGTGGGGAGCCGCACCACCTAAGCTGCCTGAACACCGGCCTCAGAGGACTGTCGCAGGGCTGGTGATCCTCACCAGACACCACAGGTGGCGTCACGAACATTCCCCTATCCCATATAACGTCCCCCTTTTTAACTGCTTCCCGACCGCCCACTGTAGATAAACATCAGCGCTGCCTGGGCTCTGTGCAGCGCGGACATTTAAAAATGGTGGGTGGTCCCGCAGCGCTCAGGACCCCCAGGATCTTGCAAGCCCTGCGGGAGCGGTGCAGAGCGATAGCTCTGACAGGGAACATCATCGGGACCTGATTGGATCAGGTCCCAGTGATGTTAACCCTTTGCTGTCTTCTATATGCCACGATCTATAGTGATCGCGGCATATAGAAGACAGCAGGAGGAAAGGGGGTCGTCCACTTACCTCTCCGACGGCCTCTTTATACCTTCCAGGACCTGACGTTGCTATGGCAGCTGGAGGTCACATGACCGCCTCCAGATCTGCCATATATGGTGTCCTGCCTGGCTCAGCCTGCAGCTGAAGCCAGGCAGGAGACTGACTGTGAAACAGCCAGCGAAGATCTCATGTAATGTAATACATGTCTATTACATTACATGAGATCAGTGATCAGAAAAATAAAAATTAATGTCCCATACAGGGATTAAGTAAAAATGTAAAAAAAAAGTAAAAAAAAAATGTTTTTAAACTGTTAAAAAAAATTACAAAATAAATAAAAATAAATAAATAAAATATTAAACCGATAAATCCGTATATTTATGCAAAAATAAAAAAAGTACACATATTTGGTATCACCGCGTCCGAAACAACCCAAGCTATAAAACTGTCACACTAATTAACTCCTTCTGTGCACACTGTAATAAAAATAAATAAAAAACGGAGCAAAAAACTATGCTTTTTCCTCATATAGCCAAACAAAAAGTGGAAAAAAATGCGATCAAAAAGCAAAATGGAAATAAAAATGGTACCGCTGAAAACGTCATCTTGTTCCGCAAAAAATCAAGCTGCCATACAGCTCCATCAGCCGAAAAATAAAAAAGTTATACCTCTCAGAATAAAGCAATGCAAAAAAAATATTTTTTCTATAAAATGGTTTTATTGTGTAAAAGCGCCAAAACATAAAAAAATACAGTAAGTGTAGTATCACTGTAAACGTACTGACCCGAAGAATAATGCTGCCTGATCACTTTTACCACACGCAGAACGTCATAAAAAAACCCTCAAAAAACAATTCCTGAATTGTTGGTTTTTGTTAATTTTACCTAAAAAAAAACGGAATAGAAAGCGATCAAAAAATGTCACGTACCCAAAAATGGTACTAATAAAAATGTCAACTCGTCCCGCAAAAAACAAGCCGTCACATGACTCTGTCGGCCAAAATATGGAAAAATTATAGCTCTCAAAATATGGCGATGCAAAAACTAGATTTTGCAAAAAAAAGCGTCTTTTAGTGTGTGACAACTGTCAGTCATAAAAACCCAATATAAATCTGGTATCTCTGTAATCGCACCGACACGAAGAATAAAGTAATCTAATCAGTTATATCACACTAGGAACGGCCTAAAAAATAAATAAAACCAATTCTTCACCTGCTACTGATTAGTTTATTATGTCTCCCAAAGATCGCAGTAAGGCGCAGAGCCTTACATTTATCCTGCGCTCTGCGCTGAGCACTTACCCCAGAGTTTCCGTGTAAATCTCTGAAATACGTGATTCAGCCAGAACCCATGACGGAAGATTACCTGTAATGAGACAGATATAGGCACTGTGGATGCCGTCTGGCCTGGGATCCCACGGTGTCATTTGTTTTAGGCGTGCATAAAAGTGCGGTTGGCCACAGTTTTGTGCATTTCTGAAAAAAAAGGACACCGCTAAACAGAGGCCAGACGGAGTCCAGAGTAACTCTGCTGCCTCATTACAGTGAATGGATCCCGCAGGGGTTTCATCTGAATTACATCACTTGGAAATTTAGATGGAAATCCCGATGTAAGTGCTCAGCCTAGAGCGCCGGATAAATGTTACGTAAAGTGTTCCCAATAAAAGCTTCAACTCAGTCCTCAAAAAAAGCTAGTCCCCACTCAGGTCCGTCATCTGTTAAAAATATAAGGGACTTCCAAGTTACTGGTAGCAGAAAGGCTCTGGAAAAGCGAAATGGCCCTTGCCCCCCAAAAGAAATTCAGAAAATTTTGTGCTCCCAAATCCAAATGCCTATTCTACAATAATTTGTTCTCCAATTGTCAAATAGCACTCCGTCCCCCCTAGATCTCGCCGTATGGCTAAGCGGTACGATACAGCCACATATGGGGTATTGACACTTTTAGAAGAAATTGTGTGACACATTTCGGCACCATTTTTACCCATTGCCCTGTGTGAAAATGTAAAATCTGAGGGTAAAACATTTTTTTGTGGTAAAAATATAATTATGCTTTTTTCACTGCCCAATGGTATAAATTTAAAAATTAAAAAATACTCACTACTTCCCTGGATGAATTCCTTGAGAGGTGTAGTTTACAAAATGGGGTCACTTGTGGGGGTTTATGCTGTTTCGGCATGTCAGTGACTCTTCAAATGTGACATGGTGTCTGCTGCCTATCCCAGCCAACATAGCGCTCCTTTCTCTTCCGAACCCTGCCGTACACCAAAGCAGTGGTTTTCCCCCACATATGGGGTATCGGCGTACTCAGGAGAAATTGCATAACAAATTTCATGGTGCAATTTATCCTGTTACCCTTATGATAATGCAAAATTAGGGAATGAAAAACATTTTTTGTGGGAAAAATGTGAAAATTTTATTTTTACGGCTCAATATTATAAACTTCTGTGAAGCGGCTGGGGGTGCAAGGTGCTCACCACACATCTAGGTAAGTTCCCTAAGGGGTCTAGTTTCCAAAATGGTGTCACTTGTGGGGGGTTTCCACTGTTTAGGCACATCAGGGGCTCCCCAATTGCAACATGGCATCCGCTAATTATTCAAACAAATTTTACATTCAAAAAGTCAAATGGCGCTCCTTCCCTTCCAAACCCTGCCGTGCGCCCAAACAGTGGTTTGCCTCCACATATGGGGTATCAGCGCGCTCAAGAGAAATTGCACAAAAAATTTTGGGGTCCATTTTTTCCTGTTACCCCTGTGAAAATAAAAAAAATTGGGTCTAAAGTAACATTTTTGTGAAAAAAGTTAAATGTTAATTTTTTTCTTCCACATTCCAAAAATTCCTGTGAAGCACCTGAAGGGTTAATAAAGTTCTTGAATGTGGTTTTGAGCACCTTGAGGGGTGCAGTTTTTAGAATGGTGTCACTTTTGGGTATTTTCTGTCATAAAGACCCCTCAAAGTGACTTCAAATATGATGTGGTCCCTAAAAAAATGTTTTTGTAAATTTTGTTTAAAAAATGAGAAATCGCTGGTCAACTTTTAACCCTTATAGCTCCCTAACAAAAAAAAATTTTGGTTCCAAAATTGTGCTGATGTAAAGTAGACATGTGGGAAATGTTGTTTATTAACTATTTTGTGTGACATATCTCTCTGATTTAAGGGCATGAAAATTTAAAGTTTGAAAATTGCAAAATTTTCAAAATTTTCGCCAAATTTCTGATTTTTTCACAAATAAACGCAAGTGATATCGAATAAATTTTACCACTATCATGAAGTGCAATATGTCACGAAAAAACGTTCTCAGAATCAGGGGGATCCGTTGAAGCGTTCCAGAGTAATTACTTCATAAAGTGACAGTGGTCAGAATTGAAAAAATTGGCCCGGTCACGAAGGCAAAAACAGGCTCTGGTGCGAAGTGGTTAAGAGTGACCCCAGGGTACGGGCTCGGGAGCCGGCCACCGCGACATCCCCCAAGATCAGGCAACAACAAGGCCCGGGCGCCGAGTCATCCCCCCCATCCCCCTGGGCGCATCACTGTCACCACCCTGGAATAGAACATCATCAGTGATGTCCATTTCAGGGGCTGGGCTAGTCTCTGCTTTATATTCCCTGCACTATGTTCCTTTGA
This sequence comes from Phyllobates terribilis, assembly GCF_046119375.1. Classification (NCBI taxonomy): domain Eukaryota; kingdom Metazoa; phylum Chordata; class Amphibia; order Anura; family Dendrobatidae; genus Phyllobates; species Phyllobates terribilis. Next base: position 150,874,552 of record NW_027362762.1, read on the forward strand.
ATGCACACTGACATTGCGCTCTTGCCGGCTGTAAAGGGAAGAGATGAGGCGGCAAGAAAGAATGCTGTCAGTGTGCATTGAAAAGGAGAGAACGCACCAAGAGGGGAGAACAGAGACCAGCCAAACCCATGAAACAGGATGTCATCAGTGACATTTATTTTGGGGACTGGGCTGGTCTCATCTCTCCCTGCTTGGTGCGTTCTCTCCATTTCAATGAGCAATAACAGTGCGCTCTCTTCACTTGTTTGCTAATATTGCAGTACCTATTTGGAAGAGCGGCATTGACAAGGTCTCAACACTCAATAAGAAAAGGAATAGAAACCAACCTCTAAAGGGCCCTCTGTCTCCAGGGGCCAAGAGCAGCTGCATGTCTGATGCTGTAAAGGTACATACACACTTGGTGTAGTAGTTATAGTAGTAGTTGTCACTTCCTTTGCCTAGCTTTCACAGGCAATGAAAACATAATGTTCTAAATAAGATCAGTGAAGAACGGGATACTTAGAGAACGGTCTGTGGAAATTATACATCACAATGAGACCTAAAATATAAAATAAGGTCATGTAATTCTAAGGCATCATTGACATCCAACAAAATAACCCTGAATGTAAACCGAGAAGTATGGGATAATGTCTTAAAACGAAACTCTTACCACTTTCCAACTAAACTTTCAATTAAATATTTTGACTTGTTCATTTATATTAAAAGTTAAATTAATCACAAGATTAAACAGATTCAATGTGAAGAAGACATTTATCCTATATGTAAATAATGTATTGCTTTTTGGCATAATGGTGGGGCAAGCTTTTTAGATGTCAATGTTGGTTTTACTGATCACTGTGGTCAGTGGTTGAGTCCTAGTTTCTGGTGCCGTGTGGTCTGGCTCCCCATTTCTAGGTGTCTGCAGTAGGTTTACTGCGGTTGTTCCTTCTTATACAGCAATGCAGCCAATTTTCCTGGATTTAGTGATCTCTTTTTTATCTCAATTCATGGTAAAGTTTCCAATGAGTGCTCACATCTTGTTAAAAAAATAGGCTTTATTCAAACATTTCAGCTTTCATTTGTTTGTGCCTTGAAAATGATTCTGTTATATATTTTATATATTTATACTGTACATTTGTCCTTCATGCATATAGAAAAAAAAAAGAAAATGGTGCAAACCGAAATGTTTTTGCCTGGAAGAGACCAGAGACAAGTGGAAAAATGATCAAATATAACTGTTACTTGACCCTGGGCACAAAGCCTTTTCTATGACCGAGTGCCTATAAGAGGAGTCGGCCACTTCCTCTTGTTAGGACTACTATTCATACAATGGCTGCTGACGGAGGAGCATGTGACCAGACCGGTCCATACAATGGCTGCTGATGGAGGAGCATGTGACCACACCTGTCCATACAATGGCTGCTGACGGAGAAGCATGTGACCAGACCTGTCCATACAATGGCTGCTGATGGAGTAGCATGTGACCAGACCTGTCCATACAATGGCTGCTGATGGAGGAGCATGTGACCAGACCTGTCCATACAATGGCTGCTGATGGAGGAGCATGTGACCAGACCTGTCCATATATTGGCTGCTGATGGAGGAGCATGTGACCAGACCTGTCCATACAATGGCTGCTGACAGAGGAGCATGTGACCAGACATGTCCATACAATGGCTGCTCACGGAGGAGCATGTGACCAGACTTGTCCATCTGCCTCCTCCAATAGAAAAGCAGCTTTTCCATGTGAGGTGTTTTACAATTGGAGGAGGTCTGGTCACATGCTCCTCCATCAGTATCCATTGTATAGACAAAAGTGCTGTTCAGTGTGTGAGGAAAGCTGCACTAACAACAGAAAGTGGTCGACCTCTTTAAGTTTAATTTAAAGCATAATTGTTTTAATTTTTATTTCATAAATTAATAGTACACATGAAAATAAGAAACTTTGCTATATATCTTATCAGAGAAATCTGCTTCTTTCTCGGACAGAATTGATCAGTCATTATCAATATTCTGAATTCTATGGTAAAATCTGTATTCAGTGAAGACAGACTTTCTCATTCCTGAGATAAAAGATGGCATATGATAACATATATTACAAAGTGTCAGGGAAATATTGAGGAATATTGAAAATAGTCTTCCTCCCCCCGCCATAGATATTGACCATTTCTCCCAAGCCTCCCTTCACTCCCTCACTTATTCCTCTTTTGGTCAGTACCCAAATGCTGGCCAGATAGGTGCCACCAGCCTAGTTAAAATGCGAGCATCTTGTCCCTGGCAGACGCAGGGGGTAATTAGTTGCAGGATTGCAATAATTTGCGTGTAGCTGTTAAAGCTTGCTTACCGAGCTTCAAAAAGAAGTTTATAGACACGTCGACTCTGATATGTAATATGGAATATTGTAAGTTCCATAACTCCGATAATAACGGGACCTATATTTTTAGTGGCAGAATTAGCCAAGGAGCAATATGCATATTTCCCTGTCACTGTAAAACCCTGCATAGAGCTGTAGCGCAAGAACACCAGAATAGCAGACTGCAACTATGCGATGTGTGGTCTCTAAATGAAGGTAAAATCATAATAGAAAATATGATACCACTTTTGGGCTTCTGGGATCAACGAGCGATAGGTTATCCCAGAAGTTAGCATTTTTAATAAAAATGTACAGGCTGGAGACCAGCCCACATGATGTCACGAGGGGCGTGTGGGCAGATCTCCCCTTAGGTATAAGAGAACCCATGGAGAATAGAGGAGCACTCATTGCCAGGGGGGGATATAAGGACTATAAGCAATGGGTCACCTTCGATAATGCTCAAATTAAACTGGGGAGCCCCTCCTCCATCTATGCTGCTTCGTCCCTGCGAACTGTATAGCGTAAGTTTCCTCTTTCATGCTGTTTATTTTATGTAACTGCTTATGTATTTTAATGTCTCCTTTGTAACATCCTTGTATATATTTTTCCTAAACACTGCCTCCCTTTTGGATTAAATATAAAATGTAATAGTTCTGTTTTTATTTTGTCCTGTAATCATTCCCTACCCTGAAGCCATATACGCTACAAAAACTCAGGCGTCCGCCCAGGCCTGTATTATATTTCAAATTTGGACGATGGTAGCAGAGAATAATATTAATAATCGGCTATCGTGAAGCTGACAGTAACAGTACGGGGGCGTAAACATGTATTCCATGCTTTGGAATCCAGAGCTGTGACGCCCATACTCTCACTGGTCGCTTGCCAAAACCTAAGGAGTGAGTAGTCTGGATCGTGTGCTCGCGATTCTGGACGAAATACTGACAGCGTGACGGCAATGGCGAGATATTGCGTGATCTCCCCGGTGTCGTCCCTGTGGAGTTCCTGACACAAAGTTACTTATTTTCATTTGTAATATTGATTTATGAAATGAAAATGAAAACAACTGTTACTCTTTAAGTCAAGTGACCTTTTTCCAGTTGTCAGACCAGGATTAGTCCTACTTGAACTTGTTGTAGCTTAGAGAGATCCTCAAAAGCATGTAAAATAGTTTCACACCTTCAATACAACCCTGGCAGAAAGTTGACATCTCAGACAATACTAGAGGCTGGCCTGAGTCCCAAACCTCTTTATCTAATTGAATGTTTAATTTTTGTTTAACAAGAGCCATAACTTTTTTATATTTTCGTCAATATATATATGAGTGCTTGTTTTTTGCGGGATAAGTTGTACTTTTGTATGGCATCATTGATTTTACCATGTAGTGTACTGCAAATTGGGGAAAAAATCCAAGTGCGATAAAATTGCAAAAAAAGTGCAATTCCACAACTGTTTATTGGGTTTTTTATTTACCATGTTCACCATTTGGTAAAACTGACCTGGTAATATGATTCCACAGGTCAGTATGAATACAAAGATACCAAACGTGTACAGTTAATTTTTTATTTAAGTGGTGAATATAAATTCTGAAATTTGTATGAAAAAAAGGTTTTGCATTTGTCCTCATTTGCCGAGACCTGTAACGTTTTCATTTTTCGGGATCTGGGACTGGGTGAGGGCTTATTTTTGGTGCCCCGAGCTGACGTTTTTAGTGAAATGATTTTGGGGTAGATACGATGTTTTGATCGTCTCTTATTGCATTTTATTGCAATGTTGCAGCGGCCAGAAAAACTTAATTCTGGCGTTTTGATTTTTTTCCCCTTACGCCGTTTACTGATCGGATTAATTTACTTTATATTTTGATAGATCGGACATTCTTGAATGCAGCGATACCTAAGATGTGTATATTTTTCTTTTGTTTTATTTTCAATAGGGCAAAAGGGGGGTGATTTGAATTTTTGTGTTTTTTTATTTTTTTTTTTAAAAAAGACATTTTTTTTAAATTCTTACTGTATTTAATATTCCCTTTAGGAGACTTGAAGCTGTGATTGTCTGATTGCCTGTGCTATGTATAGCAGAAATCACAATATCCTATGAATGCGGGCCATGGGGGCACCGATAGGCGGGATTTGTGGCGCGCTTCCGGTTGGCACTTGTTAAATCCTACTGTCAGAGATTGGCAGCGGGATTTAACTGGTTAACAGCTGCGGGTGGAGCTCTGATACACCTGCGGCTCTTAAAGACACATAGCTGATTAAAAATGCGGACTCAGCTCACATCAAAGTCAGGGACACAACATATGAGGTGAAGGGATTAAGAAGCCTTGGGCTGCAAGTATTACAATGAAAGCATGTGAAGATATGCAAGATCACAAAAAATGGTTACTTCCAATTTGACTCAACAGCCTTTGTTGTCAATGTTCGTAAAAGAAAAATTAATTTCCAGATGCACGCAAGTGCTACTTTTCTATCCATTTACATAGAAAAACTAAAGAACAGATGCCCAGGAGTGTAACTGCAGCATCAGACTACACAGGGTCTGTTTGTAGTCTGTTACCATGGAAGCACATACAGTAGATCTGCATAGGAGCTGTAGATAATAAGTGGTACTAAAACTTCAGGTAAAACTACTTACAAAATATATTCTTTTTTTCTCGTTTTAACGCATTTAAACAATGCAAAAGAACCAGTTATTTCAGCTGCCACCTGGTTGCTTTAGGCTGGCCTTAGTGACAGCCTTGAGAAGTACAACTGTTATTTTTGGTGCATGTAAATGCTCTTCTTAGAGGATATACACATTTCTCACTTCAGTTACAAATTTCCAAAATTCAAACGTTTAGTCCTTATTTTAGAATATTAAATATATATTTGAAAACAATTTTTCCTCCAAGACTAATTATGGATCCAAAACTTCAGGTTTATAATACAGAAAGTCTTAAAGGGAAACTGTCATCACAAAAAGACCTATTGTTTAAATCCAATTTTTCTGTTAAATGTATGCCTTTCAGATTTCGGCAGGTTTTTTTTGCATCACAATTTGTATTAAAATTGAATAAGGGAAATTTTGCAGTTTTCACACTGGCCATTTGGGCTATTTTAAACTTTAACTACCTGTTGTTTCAGAAAACAGCACATGTACATTAGCACCAATGAACAGACTCAGACCCTGTATTTTGTATTGAAGCATCTAATAAGCGTGTGCAAAGGTCATTGTGAAGAGAGGAAGAGCAAGGTCAGATATGACATCGCCCCTTGTAAATGGTGAATACTGTGCTATCAGCTGTGTATAGAGGGGTTACCTGTCATTGTAATCCTGCCTCTGATGATAAGGAAACTGCTGAAAACTCTTCCAGAAAGGACAGGAAGTATGAACCTAAAAAAGCCCCTGTGGCCAGTGTGCAAATTGCAAGATTACTATTTTTTTTTAATAAAGATTGTGATGTGAAACAAAAACATTGCCAAAAATATAAAAAAGTCATTAAAACTTGATATAACCAATATTTCATCTTTCTATAAGACTCCCCTTAAAGAGGTATTCAAGGACTTTATTTCAAATACTTTCTCATGACACTCATTAACATTAATTTAACACATCAGTTGAAAAATATTGTGCACCCTGTGATTTTAACTTACTTATAATCTCTTATATTGATTAAAAATGTATTTTTGGATGTTTTTTTTTTATTCCAAATCATTGTACAAATGATTACACTTTTTTAATGCGCTTAGTTATTGGCAGCAAGTCCAGTGACGATGCTCAAGGAATTTGCTTTGAATCAGATTACAGTATTTACAAGAATTCATGTAGAAGTGTTAGTTTTAGAGAAATGAAAGCACGTTGTTATTCCAATAGATACATCCCTACTGTAGATGTAATCACTACTTTTAGGCCCGAGAAAGGTGTTGTTATAATTCTTGCAGTTATTGAGATTTGTTACCTTGGGGTAATATAATGTTGCCCATCTTACTTGATTTACTTCTGTATTTCCATTAAACAGTTTAATCTCCACAATAATACACTGAAAATCAAAGTGTATAGGTACCCAGGGTATAAATATACAATTACATACACTAAAGTGTGCAAAGCTGACACAATAATAAAGTATAGACAATAGAAAATGTCGCACGGAGACATCACAGGGTAATATAATGTACTGTTGTGACTGACGGGCAACGTTTTTTATTTTGTTCTTTTTACCAATGGGGAAAGATTAATGTAAAAAAAAATGGGAATTTTTTTTTTTTTAGAATTTCACATTTAACTTTTTGCATAATTCTTTTACTAATCCAGTTTGCCAACCGTACATAGCATAACAATACTTCAGGCTTTTGCCGCATTTTGCTTTGCTTGTGTACCAATCTGATATTTTTTGTTATGTAATTTTTGGGAAGGGGGATTTAATTTTGTTCACCAAAATAATAATAAAAAACAAAATCTACACATTTCATTGCATAGGTCTGTTTTATACACTTGTTTGGGTAGTCACATTTTACATGCCTACATGCCATACCAATACTATGGGCCGTTGTTGCATTAGACTTTTTGGACGTCATATTTACTTACCTACAATTTCTTGCTCAGCCCTTTTTATTGAGTGTTAGAAACTGTGCTTGAGCATTTTTAAAAAGTGAATTGTACATGTGTATAAAATGGAAAAAGTGACAATGGATGGGGTAATGTGAAAGAAAAAAAAGATGCCATGGATCAGAGTGTGGGAGGAACTATAAGTAGCAGCACCACAGCCACCACCAGCACCAGCCGTCCGGGTGTTAGCACTACCAAACACAGGTCAACTTAGCCTTTGGCAAGCATATTAGTATGGAGGAAGCTGAGGCTATAATGGAATATATGGCACATCATTCATTTTAGTCACAGCAAGATAATGAGAGCAACATTATCAGTTTGAGTCAGTTTTATGAACAGTCCATCTCCTAAGCTGTTATAAACCCTAGGCCCGATTCATCATGAATTCATTCTTGTTTTTTTGCAGCAAATTCTACAATTCTAGAGCACGCAGTTCGTGAATTTTGCACGTCAAAAATGGACTTTATTTTTGTCATTTTTTCCTACTTTTTTAGTGTAAAATGTTACACGCTTTGTAAATGGCACAACATTTTTGCCCAAATGTCAGGCAAACATAAAATCATTCCTGGTTTATCTTGGGTGGATCTTGAGTGTATTTTGTGATTTTTCTAAAAGTCGCAAATGATGAATGAGGTGAAAACCTCTAGAAACCCTATTCACCCCCCACAAAAAAATGGAAATAGAAAGATAAATATTGCACAAACAAAAAAAGGTGCAAACCAACATTATGAAAAAATAGGCAAAAATAATAATGTTTTTTGTTTAATTTGTGGTGTTTTTCGCCTGTTTTTCATTCACATCTAATTCTTTTAATTTGTGCCTTTTAAAGTCTATTTAAACCTTGCACATCTAGACACTCACACACTCTCTGACTCTATTCTACCACTGACATCCATATCTTCACTCCACAGACAGCACCACTGCTTTCTACAATGCCACTCTCGTATTAGCTATTGACTCGGTCACCCTTCTTGTGCATGGCGGAGTGCGGCGAGTCAATAGGCAACCCTGGCACTACAACCTCACTAAATGGCTTCGGCAAGCGTCCAGGGTTGCAGAGCGATGTTGGAAGAAAACACATTCGCAAGATGACTTCACTGCATTCAAGCAAGCAACACTCGCATTCAAATCAGCACTCACCTCTGTTAAACAGGCCTACTTCACAATCCTCAAATCTTCCTTATCCTACAACCCCAAACAGTTATTTAACACTTTTAACTCTCTTCTCCTCCCTCCACTGCCCCCTCCAACCTCTGACATCTCAACTGAGGACTTTCCACACACTTCAAAAACAAGATTGACCAAACAAGGCAAGTCTTTACTGTCCAACCACCACAACCCCTTTGTGTTCCAGATCATTGCCCTTCCCCCATAACCTCTCTTTCCAACATCACTAAAGGAGACCTTAGTCGTCTCCTCTCCAAATCACACCTCACCACTTGTGCATCCGACCCCATCCCATCCCACCTCCTCCCCAACCTCACCTCCACACTCATCCTATCTGTAACCCATCTCTTCAACCTATCAGTAACTTCTGGTACCTTCCCCGCAGCCTTCAAACATGGCACATTCACGCCCATCTCAAAAAGCCATCCCTTGACTCAACCGTCTTGTCCAGCTACCGCCCCATATTGCTGCTACCATTTGCCTCCAAACTCCTTGAGCAACACGTTCACACTGAACTTTCCTCTCACTTCTCATCTAAGTCTCTTCGACAACTGACAATCTGGCTTCTGCCCCCACCATTACACCGAATCTTCCCTTACCAAAATTACTAATGACTTACTTACAGCCAAAGATAACAGACAGTTCTCTGTACTCCTTCTCCTTGACCTGTCCTCTGCCTTCTACACAGTTGACCACTGCCTCCTACTACAAATCCTCTCTTCCTTTAGTGTCAAAAACCTTGCCCTATCTTGGATCTCCTCATACCTTTCTAACCGCACATTTAGCGTCTCCCACTCCCACACTCCCTCCTCATCCCGCCCCCTCTCTGTTGGAGTCCCTCAAGGCTCTGTCCTAGGGCCCCTACTCTTCTCAATCTATACCCTTGGCCTGGGACAGCTCATAAAATCCCATGGCTTCCAGTACCATCTGTACGCTGATGACACCCAGATCTACCTCTCTGGCCCCGATGTCACCTCTCTGCTGTCCAGAATCCCAGCATGCCTATCAGCTATATACTCCTTCTTCTCCTCTCGTTTCCTTAAGCTCAATATGGACAAAATTGAGCTCATCATCTTTCCCCCCTCTCGCATATCTTCCCCACCTGATCTTTCTATCACAATAAATGACATCACACTTTCCCCTGTACGGGCAATCCTCTGCCTCGGAGTAACCCTTGACTCTGCCCTGTCCTTCAAATCTCACATCCAAGCTCTCGCCACCTCCTGTCGCCTCCAGCTCAAAAATATTTCCAAAATCCGTCCTTTCCTCAACCCTCAATCTACTAAACTTCTTGTGCATGCCCTCATCATCTCCCCCCCTGACTATTGCAATATCCTCCTCTGTGGTCTACCTGCTAACACTCTCGCACCCCTCCAGTCCATCCTTAACTCTGCTGCACGACTAGTTCATCTCTCTCCTCGCTACTCCTCTGCTACCCCCCTTTGCAAATCCCTTCACTGGCTCCCAATTGCCCAGCGTATCCAGTTCAAACTACTAACACTGACCTACAAAGCCATCCATAACTTCTCTCCTCTGTACATCTCTGAACTAATCTCCCGATATATTCCCTTACGTAATCTCCGGTCCTCTCAAGACCTCCTTCTCTCCTCCACACTTATTCATTCCTCATCCAATCGCCTCCAAGATTTCTCCCGAATATCCCCCATCTTATGGAATTCTGTGCCTCAACACCTCCGATTATCCACCACATCTGGATCATTCAGACGGAACCTGAAAACCCATCTCTTCAAACAAGCTTACAGCCTGCCATAACCTTGCTTGCTGCCACCTCAACAACACTGGAGCTACTGCAACCCCCCCAACCTACTGTCTCCTCCCCATTCCTTTAAAAAGTAAGCCCGCAAGGGCAGGGTCCTCTTCCCTCTGTACCCGTCTATCATTGTTAGTTTTGTTTACTGTAAGTGATATCTGTATTTTGTACAGCACCATGGAATCAATGGCGCTATATAAATAAATAATAATAATAATAATAATAATTTCATGTGTTCTATTTTTCTCAAGTTGAATATTGTGGGCAAGATTTTCTAAATATGTGCTTGAAGACCAATCTATTGTAGTATGGAGGCTCTGCAGTAGGAAAATAAACCATGGACTTTCCGGCACAAATTACGAAGCAAGGTTCTCAGTCCGCACAGGAAGTGGCATCACCTGCTCTTGTGGGGGAAGTGAACTGAGCAGCAATGTGAGGAAGACTCAAGCTGTCCTCCTTCTTCTATTGGTCATCTTTCTGGTAACCAGGCCACGTCCTCAAGTAGTGCCTGGTCGTTGTCATCATCACCATGATCATCCTCAACTATTGAATTCCGTAATCTCTTAGTCTCTGTCCTTTGCATTGTCAATTGCCATATATATGCCTAGAAAACACACTAATCCGATGATATAGAAACTTGGATTGTGCTGCCTTTTGTGAAATGATCGCGTGCGCTCAGCCTCGGTGGAACATACCAAGATGCCCTTGTTTCTTGAAGAAAGCCTTCTCAGCTTCTCCTTCATTTTTTTGTGAAATTAAGTTTTTGGTCATCAACTAGGGTGAATTACCCTGGTAGGACACTGTGTAGGAAAGGCCCATATGCAGGGCTAGGCACAAAAGGCAAACTTTTTTCTGAAACAAAAAAATCCTGCTGTTTGGTATCTGCAATTTTCTTTAATCAAATTCTCATTTAGCTCAGGTAGCCAAATCAGCTTTACTACTTTGCAATAATGAGGGAGTTTCTGGTTTTGATTCTTATCCTAAGTCATGTGGCAATGTCTTCTAAGGGATTGATGTTGACTTTTGGGTGTGCTCCTTCCAAAGTTGACTCTAGAGTTTCTGTCCTCTTCCTCTCTGGATAGGCTATTTGCATAGTTTTTTTTTAAAGAATGAAAAGGCTGTCTGTGCTGTGAAATATTAAACAGGATATTTCGTTACTATCAGTTAACATCACTTTAATAAGGCTTTGTTTGGGTTAAAGAGCTCAAAGGGGGTTGGATATAGTTCTAGGAGACCTTAGACTGCTATATACATCTTTTCAGGGCAATTGGAGTACCTGCGTTTCTCGACTATTTTTGGGGAAAAATTCTCATTTCCTTCAGGCAATTGGAGTATTTTCATTATTGTAAATTGTGGAAAATTGATTAGCTGCAAATCAAATATTTAGGAAACATTCAACAAAGTTAACGAATTTGAGTTTCAAAAGATTTGCTCATCTCTAGTGGCAAACAATTATATTGGACAAGGTTAACAACTTTTTTTATTTTGGCACATCCCTATGGAATACCTATGTTCATTTTGAAGGTTTAGCAGGTGAGAAATTCAATTTCATCATCTTGAAACTAGCAAGTCCAGTATTTAGTTACAAAGTTGAGCATTAAGGCCTTTTTAGCATAATTTCTTGACCTAGCCAGTCATATGGTGTTAATACTCTAAACTTGGGTCCAAAAATAACCATCCCCATGGAAGTAGGTAATTTTAATGTTTGTTACTGGGTAATAAATGCTTTGGTGTCTTCAGCTGATTTGTTGGATTAGTTTATTACCTGTAGCAACCTCAGTTGGTATAATATGGACGTTTAGATCCTGCCCCAAGTGGCAAAAATCCAAACTACAAAAAATAATTCGGGACAATTCATGCAAATTTTGGACTGTTGAGAACTTTACAGTTGAAATTCCAGGAAGTTTAGATTTATATTGTTAACAAAATATGTGAGGCTAATGAAAATGTGAGTCACTGTGGGTGGCAATAAGTGGAGGGAGAAGGAATAATAAAATATTGATAGGGGTTTGTTATAATTCAAATATAATGGAAAAGGCAGAAAATATCCCCATAAAGCAAATAGATGAGGCAGACAATCAGGGATCAGTAATTATAATGGGGGACTTCTACTACTCTGATATAAATTGGGGAGCAGAAGCTTGAAGGTTCAGCAAAGGAAACAAGTTTTTGACGCACCCCACATTTTGGGGTGGAAATGGGATTTTTTTTCTTTTGTAAGATAGGGGTCCGTTTTTATAGTCTGAATAGGTCTCTTACCGGGGGAGCAGTGGAGAGAGGGTCACAGGAGGCGGGGTCCCTCAGGAAGCCGGCAGAAGTGTAGCATTGCAGAGGGCCCTGGGTGGGAGAAGGCGGTGCCCCAGCAGCAGGGGGTTTTGCGGTGGTGGTGGAGCGGCATAGCAGGAAGCAGGGTCCCTCCCTCAGGAACCCGGCAGTGGCAGGGGCGGTGAGATGCTGTGGGCCCGGTGTCGGCGGTGAAGCAGACAACTTTTATATTGTTGAAGTTGTGTCCCGGACCACAGAAATGTTTGACCACTCTATTTCACTCTCACTCTCTAAGCTCAGTTTGTTTGTTTATTTCAATGTCAATTTATTATACCATGCATCTGCTTTTCTTTTTTTTTTTGTGTGCATATATTTGTGTTTCTTCATATATCTTGCTATACCATGCATGAGGAAGGGACCTAAGTTGTCTCGAAAGCTTGCCTTGCAGCATCAATTATTTTATTTTTGTTAGCCATTAAAAGGTATCATAACTACAAGATTATCTTATTTTTCCCACTGAGAGCAAACTTAAAAGGTTGGTACATAAATTGAGAGAAATGGGACTAGAGGAAAACTTGTGTAACTGGATTAACAATTGGCTCAGGGATAGGAAGGATGGTTATTAATGAAACACACTCAGCTTGGGTCACAGTTAACAGTGGGCTACCACAGGGGTCAGTATTGGACCTTCTTCTTTTTAACACATTCATTAATTACCTTTTAGAGTGCATAAAGAGTAGAATTTCAATATTTGTAGATGATACTAAACTCTGCAGGGTAATCAACACAGAGGAGGATAATTTAATATTACAGAAGGAATTATGTAAGCTGGAGGCTTGGAATGAAAAATGGCAATTGAAGTTTAATGTAAATAAATGTAAGGTCATGCACTTGGGTATAGGAAATGAAATGTATAATTATGCGCTAAATTGTAGAACACTGAGTAAAAAAAAGACTTGGGTGTATGGGTGGACAGCAAACTCAACTTTAGTGCCAGGCAGCTGCTGCCAAGTAAAATAAAATAATGGGATGCACTAAAAGAGTCATAGATGCTCAAGGCAAGAGCATAGTTTTGCCTATATAGAAGTCACTACTGTGGCCACATTACAATACTGTGTACTGTCTACAGTGTATAAAAGGAAATAGCTGAACTAGAGCGGGTGCAGAGAAGAGCGACCAAGGTTATTAAGGGTGGACTGCAATACCAAGACAGGTTATCAAATTTGGGATTAGTAAATTTGGAAAAATGAAGGTTTAGGGGTGATCTTATTACAATGTATAAATATATGAGCGGACAGAACAGAGATCTTTCTAATGATCTTTTTACCCCAAAGCTTGCGGTGGTGACAAGGGGGCATTCTCTACATCTGGAGGAAAGAAAGCCCAATCATAATCACAGATAGCAGTTTTTTACTGTATGAGCAGTGAGATTAGGGGACTCTTTGCCACATGATGTTGTAATGGTTCATTCACTACAAAAGTGCAAGGAGGCCTGGATGCTTTTCTTGAAAAATATATTACAGGTTATGGGCACTAGATTCTGAGATGGGGCGTTCATCCAGGGAACTAGTCTGATTGCTGTATGTAAAGTCAGGAAGAAATTTTTTCCTTAATATGGGGCAACTAGCATCTGTTTCATGGGGTTTTTGCTATCCTTTGGATTAACAGAGGAAGGCAGTAGGCAGGCTATAGGTTGAACTCGATGGACTTACTTTCAACCTTAAAAACTATGAAACTATGAAATCCTAGATAGGGTTTGATTGGATGACTAAATCTTAATGTTTTGTTAACTATTTATGGTCTCAATAAAAAAATAATTATATCGACATCAGGAAAATAATAGGTAGGCCCAGTTCACACATTGTGGCGGTGCAGTTTTATGTAATTTTTTTAGGTTAATTAATAGGGGAGTTTATTAGGCTTTATCACAGTGTTTTTCAGGGTAGCTTATGACCTAAATTTCCATTTGAGGCATGACCTAAACCTATATACAGTGATGTGAAAAAGTGTTTTCCCCCTTCCTGATTTCTTATTCTTTTGTATGTTTTTCACACTTAAATGCTTCAGATCACAAAACAAATTTAAATATAAGATAAATATGACACAAGTAAAAAAAAACAATGCAGTTTTTAAATGAAGGTCTTTATTATTAAGGGAAAAAGAAATTCAAACTTACAGGGCCCTGTGTGAAAAAGTGATTGCCCCACCCTTAAAACATGAGTTAGCTGTGGTTTATCACATCTTTGGGAAGCTGAGTTCAATTTCCCTAGCCACACACAGGCCTGATTACTGTCACACCAGTTCTCAATCCAGAAATCATTTAGATAGGACCTGCCTGACAAAGTGAAGCAGACCAAAAGATCCTCAAAGGCTAGACATCATGCTGCCTGAGGTGGGCGGGGGGGCAATCACTTTTTCACACAGGGCCCTGTAGGTTTGGACTTCTTTTTCGCTTAATAATAAAGAACTTCATTTATAAACTGCATTTTGTATTTACTTGTGCTATCTTTGTCTAATATTTAAATTTGTTTTGTGATCTGAAACATTTAAGTGTGACGCAAAAAAAAAAAAAGAAACCGGGAAGGGGGCAAACACTATTCACACCACTGTATATATATATACAGTACAGACCAAAAGTTTGGACACACCTTCTCATTTAAAGATTTTTCTGTATTTTCATGAATTTGAAAATTGTACATTCACACTCAAGGCATCAAAACTATGAATTAACACATGTGGAATTATATACTTAACAAAAAAGTGTGAAACAATTGAAAATATGTCTTATATTCTAGGTTCTTCAAAGTAGCCACCTTTTGCTTTGATGACTGCTTTGCACACTCTTTGCATTCTCTTGATGAGCTTCAAGAGGTAGTCACCGGAAATGGTCTTCCAACAATCTTGAAGCAGTTCCCAGAGATGCTTAGCACTTGTTGGCCCTTTTGCCTTCACTCTGCGGTCCAGCTCACCCCAAACCATCTCGATTGGGTTCAGGTCTGGTGACTGTGGAGGCCAGGTCATCTGGTGTAGCATGCCATCACTCTCTGTCTTGGTCAAATAGCCCTTACACAGCCTGGAGGTGTGTTTGGGTTCATTGTCCTGTTGAAAAATAAATGATGATCCAACTAAACGCAAACCAGATGGAATAGCATGCCGCTGCAAGATGCTGTGGTAGCTATGCTGGTTCAGTATGCCTTAAATTTTCAATAAATCCTCAACAGTGTCACCAGCAAAGCACCCCCACACCATCACACCTCCTCTTCCATGCTTCACGGTGGGAACCAGGCATGTAGAGTCCATCCGTTCACCTTTTCTGCGTCGCACAAAGACACGGTGGTTGGAACCAAAGATCTCAAATTTGGACTCATCAGACCAAAGCACAGATTTCCACTGGTCTAATGTCCATTCCTTGTGTTCTTTAGCCCAACAAGTCTCTTCTGCTTGTTGCCTGTCCTTAGCAGTGGTTTCCTAGCAGCTATTTTACCATGAAGGCCTGCTGCACAAAGTCTCCTCTTAACACTTGTTGTAGAGATGTGTCTGCTGCTAGAACTCTGTGTGGCATTGACCTGGTCTCTAATCTGAGCTGCTGTTAACCTGCGATTTCTGAGGCTGGTGACTCGGATAAACTTATCCTCAGAAGCAGAGGTGACTCTTGGACTTCCTTTCCTGGTGCGGTCCTCATGTGAGACAGTTTCTTTGTTTTTGCAACTGCACTTGGGGACACTTTCAAAGTTTGCCCAATTTTTCGCACTGACTGACCTTCATTTATTAAAGTAATGATGGCCACTCATTTTTCTTTACTTAGCTACTTTTTTCTTGCCATAATACAAATTCTAACAGTCTATTCAGTAGGACTATCAACTGTGCATCCACTTGACTTCTGCACAACACAACTGATGGTCCCAACCCCATTTATAAGGCAAGATATCCCACTTATTAAACCTGACAGGGCACACCTGTGAAGTGAAAACCATTTCCGGTGACTACCTCTTGAAGCTCATCAAGAGAATGCCAAGAGTGTGCAAAGCAGTCATCAAAGCAAAAGGTGGCAACTTTGAAGAACCTAGAATATAAGACAAATTTTCAGTTGTTTCACACTTTTTTGTTAAGTATATAATTCCACATGTGTTATTTCATAGTTTTGATGCCTTCAGTGTGAATGTACAATTTTCAAACTCATGAAAATACAGAAAAATCTTTAAATGAGAAGGTGTGTCCAAACTTTTGGTCTGTACTGTATATTTATATATATATACATATATATATATATATATATCTTTAAATCAGATTTAGCAAGCATTACAGCCAACATTTTCTAGTATTACTATAGTTTTCAGTTGTATGTTAAATATTAGCTCAATAGATGCTCGTTTTTTATATTCCTTGTCTTCTGCAGCCTCCCCCTCCAGAAAGGCTCAAGGTTGATCTAGATTTCTCATCACACTGCAGATGACCCCAGGCTCCAGGTCGCCGAGGGGTAAGGACGATAAAAGCTGATCTAGCCTTCCTATCACACATTATATGAAAATATCAGTTAGCTCATAGCGGTTGACTGCTGTCTCGATGCCATCATAAAGAATTTGCACACCCTAAGGCAGAGCTGCCAAATCTCAATTGCATTAATTATCGGCAATGAAGTCAGAGATCCTAGAAAATCTTTGTATAATTTAGTTAATAAGTCAATCAACCATGAGGTGCAAATGCAAAGAAAGACGAACTTCATTAGTTTATGTTCTTGCTGCAATGGCACTGATGTGACTAATAACATACATATCGATGATGAATCATGTATGCTTAGCATGCAGTAGGGCTATCAGAACCTAATTTACTTTATTTCTCTACTACTAGTAATGAATTGTAATGTTCCTATAAAATTCATGTTGGGCACATGTGTTGCTGGCATAGTTGCACCAAGTATATGCAACAGGGCACACACCGTTTGCAAAATGGCTACTGGCAATTGTGGCAGTTCTCTTTTGAAGGACAGGCTATACTTGTGATGTGTGCTATTGACGCGCCCCCTGGGCCTGTGCGGTGCAGGGGGATACCCGGAGCCGGATCGCTGGGGGTTGTAGTCCTCCGTGGCGGTGACCCGGTCCGTGCCCAGGGCGGTCAAACCAGTGGCAGTCTATAGGTAAGAACAATGTCCGACTACGCCACCCGTGGATTGCGGTCAGCGGGGACCGCCGCTGCGCTGCCGACCGCTGAGGCTGATGTTGTTTGCGCAGCCGAGTATGGGATAACTCCCCACGGGAGAAGTATTGCCTCAGGGCAGCTAATGTGGATGATGGGAGTGATGGTGTGAGCATCCCAGTAGTAATGGTGCTGGTGCGGCAAGGAATCACAGAGACGTGTGGTGCAGTTCAGGGTCTTTACTGATGGTATAAAGCAGACCCTCCCGGGAGTACTGGTTAGCAGTAGGGGCCTGGTCAGTCTGTGAGCAAGCAGGATCTCCCCTGGCCAGGTGGAGTTGTAGGCCTCCCCGACTATCTGCACTCTTTCCTGGCTACCTTGCTCTATGCGGGTAGAAGTAGCCCACGTCCCTGAGTATACCGTGTGGTGCTCACCCGTATGGCCGGTGACTTGGGGCCTTCCGTTAGCCTTCGCTTCACGATGGCGGTGCTGGTCCCTTGCTTGTGACCGTGCCTTCGGGTTTCTAAGGCCAGAGGACATGGAATCCCCTGCCGGTTGGATTCTGCTGCTGGACCTGGATGTCCCCACAGCCTCGGACTCCGTGTCCGGGTTAGTGTCTTCAGCCAAGGTGGGCTTTCTAGCTTCCAGCCTCTGGCACTCACTCCTGCTCTTACAGAGCTCCTGTTGTCACTTTCCCTGTGTCTGGAACTCAACTCTTTCTGACTTAATCCCGCCCCAGACCCAGTTTATAAGGGCAGATTCCTCCCCTCCCAGGTCTGGGTGGGCCGTGTTGCATGCATAGGGCTCCTGACCAGAGAAACCTCCCACTTGCTCTCAGACATAATATCTCTATTACTGTGGCAACCAGACCCCTGGGGTGTTACATTCCCCCCTAGTAAATTTTAGTACTCCGGGACTAAACACATTTTTAAAGAAACATAAATGCAGGGTATAACAATAACACAATAACATATTTACAAGAAGCTTTAGTTCTTTAAAGGTCACGGCGTGTCCATATCACCCAAGGTGAAGTTTTAAGCGAGGTAGGGGACCTGTCCAAAGCAAACCCCTTGCGTTGGCCCTGGGCGTGGCTGCAAGGCTGGAGCTAGCTACTTTGGGCCGCAAGTAGGCCACGCCAGACAGGTTTTCTCTTCCGCGGCCGTCTTCGCAAGAGGCACCAAAGTGCAACTATCTACAAGATTGTTCCGGTTATCCAGTGTCCATAGCCTGTTAGTCCAAATAAATCTGCAGGGTAACTGAGAAACATAATTAATAACAGGCAACAAACATAAACCATAAACATTTTCAAGAAACAGGTAAATTTACAGTGCATTACTTTATATTCTCCAGCGAGCGGGCATCTGACCTCTAGTGACTCTAGTGGACCTACGGAGCTCACTAACTGGTCCTGCACTACAGGGTGTAGAAGGTGCTGTGGGTAAGCTGGGCAGCTGTCTGCGCACTCTTTGGCTCACTAGGGGCACGGCAGGCTCACTACTAGCAGAGGGTTGATTCTCCTGGGCTGCTGGTGTGGATTCTTCTGCCTCCTGGGCCGGCTGCTCCTCCAGCTCTACCTGGTCTTCTGTAGGCACTTGAGGGGCTGGCTGGAGAAAGGTGAGGACGGGCACCACGATAGCGTTGTTTACTTGTGTCCAGGACCGGGGAAAGTCTCCGAGTATGGTGCTGATCATTTCCTCCTTTTCCTCTACGGGTTGAGGGTCTTCCTGATCTTCATCCGTGCTTTGCAACTTCTCGGGGCACTTTTTCAGGTGGTCTCTGGAGACAGTGGCTGTGGTCTCTCCTCCATCCTTGCTGATGACGTACACCTTTGGATTATTGTGGCTTGAGGGCAGTATGGTGTACGGGTCCTTTTCCCACTGGTCGTCCAACTTATGGAGCCGCCTTTTTCTTTTCAAGACCTGCTCTCCAGGTACCAGGGGAACAGTGGGAGCATGTTGGTTATAAGTTCTCTCCTGCCTTTCTCTTGATTGACAGAGACTTCGCTCGACGCTCTCTTGTACTTTCTGGTACTGCTGCTGCCGTTCTGTATCCCAGTCTGTCTCTGGTGAGGTGTCCTCGGGTATCAGGACTCCCATATCCAGGTCAACAGGCAGCTTACCAGGTCTTGCTCGCATTAGGTAAGCCGGGGTACAGTTGGTGGAACCTACCGGGATGTGGTTATACAGGTCCACCAGATCGGGCAGTTTCTCAGGCCACAGACTGCGTTCTTCCAGGGGCAATGTTTTTAGCAGATCTATCACCACCTGGTTCATCTTCTCGCAGAGTCCATTGGTTTGGGGGTGATAGGGTGTTGTTCTTATCTTCTTGCAGCCATACAGGTTGCAGAACTCCTGGAAGACCTCCGCTTCGAAGGCTGGTCCTTGGTCCGTCAGCACTTGGTCCGGGTACCCGTGTGGGCGGCAGAAGTGCAGCTGGAAGACTCTAGCTGCTGTTTGTGCTGTTAAGTCTTTGACGGGGACCACCACTAAGAATCGGGAGTAGTGATCCACGATGGTTAGGGCGTAGACATACCCGCTTCTGCTTGGAGCCAGTTTAACATGGTCCAGAGCGACCAGTTCCAGCGGCTGCCTGGTGATAATGGGCTGCAGGGGAGTCCTCTGGCTGGCACGGTCCCTTCTTCTTATATTGCACGGGCCACAGTCTCTACACCACCTCTCAATGGCTCCTCTCATGCCTATCCAGTAGAACCGTTCACGCAGCAGGAACTCCAGCTTCTTCCATCCGAAGTGCCCTGCCCCATTGTGGTAGGCCTCCAGCACCATAGCTGCGTCCCGTCTCGGTACCACCACCTGCCAGATCAGCTCATGTGTCCGGGAATTGACCATTCTGCGGCACAACTTCTCCTTGTAGAGGAACAGTCTGCTCTTCTCCGTCCACAGTTGCTTGGTCTCTTCCGGAGCGTCTGGGCCTAGGCGGGCGTCAGCCTGGGTCAGCATTTCCTTCACCAGACGGACTGCGGGGTCACTGTCTTGCGTCTCCGCCCAGTTGTAGTGGGGTAAGGGGTTGAACGTAGCGGATCGCTGGCCCCTTACACGGTGGGAATACTGGGTAATCCCATGACGGTGAAATGCAGGGAGTTCGATCTCTTCCAATTCTTCTGGATCCTCACCTTCGTCCGGTAGGTTTGGCATCCTGGACAGGGCGTCCGCGTTGGTATTGGAGCGTCCTGCCCGGTATTTGATCGTGAACTCAAAATTGGACAGGCGGGCCATCCATCTCTGCTCCAGGGCACCCAGTCTTGCAGTGTCCAGGTGTATCAACGGGTTGTTGTCCGTGTACACGGTGAACCTGGAAGAGGCAAGGTAATGCTTAAAACGTTCGGTTACTGCCCACACCACTGCCAGGAACTCTAGCTTGAACGAGCTGTAATTCTCCGGTTTTCTTTCCGTGGGTCGCAGATTTCGGCTGGAGTAAGCAATCACCCGTTCTCTCCCCTGCTGGATCTGGGACAGTACGGCTCCTAGCCCGATGTTACTTGCGTCCATGTAGAGGATAAAGGGCTGGCTGTAATCAGGGTACGCCTGGATTTCATCCCCCGTGAGGGCCATCTTCAGCTGGTGGAACGACTCCTCTTCCAGCTTTTCCCATTTGAAGGGTGGCTTCTGGTTTTTGGCCTTCCTGGACTGGCCTATCAGGAGGTCCTGCATAGTAGCTGCCTTCTTGGTAAAACCGGGAATGAATCTTCGGTAGTAGCCTACCAACCCGAGGAACTGCCGCACTTCCTTTATGCTGGATGGTCTTGGCCAGTCCTTAATCACGGTGATCTTGTCAGGGCCGGGGGCTACTCGTCAGCACTCACCACGTGTCCCAGGTACTGTACCTTTGGCTTCAGTAGGTGACACTTTGAGGGTTTTACTTTTAGGCCATAGTTTGCCAGGGCTTCAAACACTTCTGCCAGGTGTTCCAGATGGTCCTCATAGGTCTTGGAATAAACGATGACGTCGTCCAGGTATAATAGGACCGTCTCGAAGTTCCGGTGTCCCAGACAGCATTCCATCAACCGTTGGAAGGTTCCTGGTGCGTTGCAGAGCCCGAACGGCATACAGTTAAATTCGCTGAGTCCCATCGGGGTGGTGAATGCGGTCTTCTCCCGGTCCGCCTCTGCTACAGGAACCTGCCAGTACCCGCTAGTGAGATCCAAAGTAGAGAGGAAGTTAGCAGATTTTAATGCAGCTAAGGACTCTTCTATCCTTGGTAACGGGTGCGCATCTTTGTGTGTGATACGGTTGACCTTCCTGTAGTCTACACACATTCTCATGGTGTTGTCTTTCTTTTTCACTAAGACTAGTGGAGCTGCCCAGGGGCTACAGCTGTCCCTAATTACCCCAGCCTCCTTCATGTCTTTTAGCATCCCCTTGGCGTGTTGATAGTGTGCAGGGGGTACGGGTCGGTATCTCTCCTTTATGGGAGGATGGTCTACCGTTGGGATGTGATGTTCTACCCCCTTTACTCGCCCAAAGTCTAGCGGGTGTTTGCTAAACACTCTCTCGTACTCTTGAACCACCCGATAGACTCCCTGTTTTTGGTGTGAGGGAGTGGAGTCTGTACCCAAATGCAGTTGCTGACACCAGTCCTCCATTGGTTTCTTAGAGCCGTTACCTTCCTCTGGTTGAGATGGAGGCAAGGGTTCCACGGCCTGTACAGAGTTCTGGTTGATGGTGAACCATTTGGCTAGCGTGGCATACCGGGGCAGGTATACTTCTCTCTCCCCGATATTGATGATGCGGACGGGCACCCTCCCATGGCGTACATCGACCACCCCCCGTGCTGTCAAAATGGTGGGCCTACTGTCTGAGTAGACGGGTTCTACCATTGTTTGTTAGTCTCTACCTCTTAGACCAATAGCTGCCCGGCACCAAATCATCATCTCACTTTTTGGGGGCATGGCAATAGGGAACGGGTCACACATTCTCACGCTACCTATCTCACCACCAGATAGTTCCACTTGTTGCCGCTTCATCAGTGCCCGGATCTCTTTTTGGAGCACACGCTGCTGGCTGGAACTGGCGTTCTTGGCAACCTGTTGCAAAATAAGAATCACCTCTGCAAGACAGTTTTCAATTACGTTAGTACCTAGGGTGATTTTTGGGTGACTCTCGTGACGGTCAATGTCCACAATGATAAGTCCTTGTGCCGGCAGTTCAACTTTACCGACCTTGATGGTCATTTCCTTAAATCCTATCTGTGGCACGGGCTGACCATTGCTGGCGATAATGCTCAGGTCGTCATCTGGGTAGCGGGTTATGTCCGAGTCATTCCAGTACTGCTTAAAGAGCACGTACGGGATGGTGGTGACCTGTGACCCGGTGTCTAGTAGGGCACTCATAGGAATGCCATCCAGTACCACAGGCAAGACCGGACGTCCCCCTACGTATTTGTCACGCCAGTTTGATGGGCCTGATGATCTTATGCCTGGGGGTTGGCCCCCTACCCCAGGTTGTGCCCGTTTAAATGACAGTACCTTGCCATATGTCCGGGTTGATTGCAGCGGCGGCAGATGGGTCGTCCGTCCTCGTTGTATCTGTCGCTGGGTCTTCCTCTGGCCGGTGGGGTCCTCCTCAGTCGGCGCCACGGGACGTCCTCCGGTCCGGATGCCAGCTGGATCTTTCCTGGAGAAGAGACCTGTAAAGAGTGCCCAGTTCTGGTTAGCGCGGCAACGCTCTTAGTCAGCTCTTGGACATGATGGTGCAGGTCTGTTGCCGGGTCATTGTTCAAAGCCTGCTCATCAGCTCCCACGGGCCCTGCAGACAAGGGCGCCGCGTCCTGGTGATAAGTTATAGCAGGGCGCCTGTGGGTCACAGTGCCACCTGGTGCCGGTTCTCGGAGCACCCGGATGGCTCTGTCCTTGAACTGTGCAAAATCCAGGTCAGGGTCCTGTAAGGCCATTGCCCGCAACTGGGTTCAGTGGGCATTGCACAGTAGACCCTCAATAAATTGTTCGGTCAACAGCTTGTCTTCATTTCCCACGCTGTCAGGGTCTGCCTGCTTAATGGCTCTCAGGGCCTCTTGTAGGTTTAGGGCATAGTCTCTTATACTTTCATGCGCCCGTTGTTTGCACCCGTAAAATCTGAGTTTTATCTCGGCTGTGGTGCGGGTGTCAAATGTGTCTTTCAGCCGGGCTAGTATCTCTCTGACAGTCCTCTTCTTCCCAGGTGACCAGGACTTTACCTCCCTTTGGGCTGCCCCGATTAACTGGGCCACCAGAATGCTCACTTTTTGCTCTTCTGTGAGGGGGTATACTTGGAAGAGGCTATCAAGTCTTTCCCTAAAGTCACTTAGGGTATGTGAGTCCCCTGAGTACTGGGGTAGCCAGGTTGCCCCCGGGATATAGGGCATGGTGAAAGGCATGACCGCAGCAGCGGTTGTGCTGGCGGCCGGTGTGGCGGTGGAGCTCCCCTCGGTGTCCGACATCCTTCTTCCCCCCTAGTGGACCGTGGCCTACCTTGTGATGCTCTTCTTCCGTAGGCCGCGGCTCCGCAGTCAATCGTCGGGGTAGAGGACCTGGCGTCGCACTCCGATGACGTCAGCGTCACTCTTCCTCCCTTCCAGGACCTTGCGCAGCGTCAGTACGTGGGGCGGAGCTTTGGATCTCGCGCGCTTTCGGCGTCCACGCCCCTCTTCTTCCCGCGCGGCGTCCCGAAGATGGTGTCCGAAGGCGGGAAGCAGCTGCGGATGGCGGGAAGACGGCAGAAGACAGCGGGAAACGGTCCAAGATGGCGTCCGATGGCGGGAAACGATTCCGGACGGCGGGAAACTTCACCACAGGTAAGTATAAAAGTCTTTTTTTTTTTTCAGGCACGCAGTACCCGGTGGTTGCGGGCTCGAAATCCTGCCGACTACGCCAAAGTTGACGCGCCCCCTGGGCCTGTGCGGTGCAGGGGGATACCCGGAGCCGGATCACTGGGGGTTGTAGTCCTCCGTGGCGGTGACCCGGTCCGTGCCCAGGGCGGTCAAACCAGTGGCAGTCTATAGGTAAGAACAATGTCCGACTACGCCACCCGTGGATTGCAGTCAGTGGGGACCGCCGCTGCGCTGCCGACCGCTGAGGCTGATGTTGTTTGCGCAGCCAAGTATGGGATAACTCCCCACGGGAGAAGTATTGCCTCAGGGCAGCTAATGTGGATGATGGGAGTGATGGTGTGAGCGTCCCAGTAGTAATGGTGCTGGTGCGGCAAGGAATCACAGAGACGTGTGGTGCAGTTCAGGGTCTTTACTGATGGTATAAAGCAGACCCTCCCGGGAGTACTGGTTAGCAGTAGGGGCCTGGTCAGTCTGTGAGCAAGCAGGATCTCCCCTGGCCAGGTGGAGTTGTAGGCCTCCCCGACTATCTGCACTCTTTCCTGGCTACCTTGCTCTATGCGGGTAGAAGTAGCCCACGTCCCTGAGTATACCGTGTGGTGCTCACCCGTATGACCGGTGACTTGGGGCCTTCCGTTAGCCTTCGCTTCACGATGGCGGTGCTGGTCCCTTGCTTGTGACCGTGCCTTCGGGTTTCTAAGGCCAGAGGACATGGAATCCCCTGCCGGTTGGATTCTGCTGCAGGACCTGGATGTCCCCACAGCCTCGGACTCCGTGTCCGGGTTAGTGTCTTCAGCCAATGCGAGCTTTCTAGCTTCCAGCCTCTGGCACTCACTCCTGCTCCTACAGAGCTCCTGTTGTCACTTTCCCTGTGTCTGGAACTCAACTCTTTCTGACTTAATCCCGCCCCAGACCCAGTTTATAAGGGCAGATTCCTCCCCTCCCAGGTCTGGGTGGGCTGTGTTGCATGCTTAGGGCTCCTGACCAGAGAAACCTCCCACTTGCTCTCAGACATAATATCTCTATTACTGTGGCAACCAGACCCCTGGGGTGTCACACTATGACCAGTGATATTGGTAGAACAAAACACTGAAAGAAGTGTGACAAAGGTGCCATTACCAGCCTTGAACAACTGTTGGTCAAATGCTTATTCAGAAGACAGCTTTTTCTCCTGATACCCCATACACATCAATTTTTGATCTGATTGAACATGTATGAATTCTCACTGTCTTATGTCTCATCATGTGAAGAAAGAATCAGGCATGAATAATCCAAGAGACTCAGCACTCTTTCCCCGACATCTTCCATTGGGGAAGAGTTGTCACAACCCCATATACATGATCATAGTCCGCCAATCACACCATAATCAAAGAGTTTCAACAACTTCCCTCTCATTACATCAGCAGCTCTTTTTTTATTTTATAATCTTTTCTAAATATTTTACTTAAGAATTTCAGTGGTCTTTTCTTGCCTGATATCAGTGAATCAACTGTTTTTTCTTAGAAAATGACCACAGGGTGTCCCACTGCTGGGAAAACCTGACAGCAAAATTTAATTTCCCTGCAGCACCGCCCCTGGTGAAGAGAAGCATTACACATGTTTATAGAATTTGAGTTTACTAATCTGAAATAGATGCTTTTAAACTTTAACTAAAAATTCCTTTACATAAAATTAAAATGATGGTAAACTTTGAAACACCGGAAACTGATAATGCCAAGGTTATAAGTTGGCAACATCCTCTTTTACATCCCAGTGGCACTATCTATCTATCTAGTTATCTGTCAATATCTAATATTTTTATATGTATATATGTTATAATTTTACACCATCCATTTTGAATCACAATGGAAATATATATATATATATATATATATATATATATATATATATATATATATATATATATATATATATATATACTGTATATACACACCAGGTAAAATAAGTAATGAACACGTCACCAATTTTCTAAGTAAATATAATTCTAAAGGTGTTATGGACATGGAATTCTCACCAGATGTCGGTAACAACCCATCCCATCCACACAGGCAAAGACATCAAACCATAGATATCCTTAAATTAAGTTATGTGTAATAATGAGAAATGACACAGAGAAAAAGTATTGAACACGCTTACTGAAATTTATTTAATACTTCGTACAAAAGCCTTTGTGGGTGATGACAGCTTTAAGATGCCTCCTGTATGGAGAAACTAGTCGCATGCATTGCTCAGTTGTGATTGTAGCCCAATCTTCCACACAAACACTCTTCAAATGCAAATGTTCAAAATGATTTCCATTGGTGACTTGGCAGATATTTAGGCGGTAGTCCAGATCTGTGTCAATATATCCTCAGCTGCATGTGTTGCAAATTTCACCATCCTTTTAATTTAATTAAGATATTTTTCATTAAAATCCATTTTTTTCATCATCTAACTTTGCTGCCACAGTGTTTTTGGAGTTTATAACTTTACATCTAATAGAGGGTAAGATTAGGTTGGCTTTGGTATTTCTTTGTGGCATTTCCAAAGTGTGTACTGGATTTAGGTAGGTCAGTTAATAAACTCTCTACTATATGTACTTTCCCCGTACTATGTAAGTCTTGATCTTCGTAAATTACTCTAATTGCCATCCAAAAATGACCCAGAATGCTGAAGTAGACCTTGGATAATTCTGCGATGCAAAACTAATGATGTGATCAGATTATACTGAGTAACCCACATTAGCTATCTACGAGATGTCACCTACCTTACTTTATTTTTTTACACAGCGGTTAATCAAAACAGTTTTCTCATTATTAATATTAAAGAGGTCCGCTATTTTTTTATTTGACTTTTACACTTAAAGATTAATATGCATTAAATGTGAGAGTAAAAAAAAAGGAAAGCACTTTATTTTTGCTAGATCAGCAGCATGTTTGAAGTGGCTTCATCTGATTACAGATTTAAAATATTTCAGAACATTTTGCAAAGCAATTTGTTGCTCAACATAATATTTTAGTTATACTTTTTAGCATTTACAGCAGAGCATGAAGAATATTTTATAGAAAGGTTTTATTGGTGCAGAAATGTACTTATCCACACACACACGTCTCTTTGCTTTTAGTGATGGCCTACACTTGGACATATGTGGGATGTATTTGGAATTTCTGCTTCTTGGTTAATTAGTTTTTGCTTTAGCCTGGTACAATGTTGTAATGCAAGATGACTCAATATCTGACCCTTCCTGCACTCAAGTGTAAGTGCCTGGAATTTCCTGTAATTTTCTCTGGCACAATATGTTGACAGGAGCTATAGGGCAACCATAATGTTCATTATATTTTTATATAGAACAAGAGCATCGTATATATATTGTGTGACATTTCTATGTGTGCATTCTATACAACAATTTCTGATTATTGAAGCCAATTTAATGTTCATGGTAGAATAAAATATTGTCCTTGCATCTAAGGATCTGGAAATTTGAAGAATCATTCAGTAAAATAAACAGTTATTTAAAGAATAACAGTAGTTTTATTTATTATTTATATATTTTTCCCCATAGATCAATAGTACCCATGCAAATAAGAAACTTTCTAATATATGTTATCAGAGAAAACCACTTTGTTCTCCTTCAGGATTGATCTTTCATTCTCATTACTGATATTGGAGATGAAAGTTGGTGGTGATAAAGTCTTAGGTATAGGGGAGTGGTGAGGAGGAGCTGGAGGTAGCCACAGACATTGTGCTGCAAGTTCTCCTGAAATAACTGTTACACTTTAAATCAAGTTTTCATGTTAAATGCATTTTTAACCCTTTCTTGACTGGGTCATTTTCCATTTTTGGCGCTTTTGTTTTTTCCTCCCCTTCCTTCAAGAACCATAACTTTTTTATTTTTCTGTCAACGTAGACATATAATTTTAAAATATTTTTCAAATTAAGAAAAAAATATTATTTTCTTAATTTTAAAAATATTTTTGTTGTATTTTATAGTTGCACCTGCGATTGTCTGATTGTCTGATCGCTTGTACTGTACACAGCAATGCCATATTATTGCTATGTATAGCAAAAATCACTGTCTCCTATGATTACCAGAAACAGCTGCATTTCATAGGAGCACCATCATGGAAGGTTTCAGCAGACCCCCGGCCGTTATGGCAATGCACTGGTACCTCGCGATCGTGTTGCAGGGCCGCTGATAGATGGTTAGGACAGCACACCCCCACCAGATGGCGTGCTGTAAATGGTGATTGAGACTGACAGCAGCATTTAAAAGGTTAACAGTCGTGGGCAGAACTCCGCTCCATTCCCTGCTGCCCGCCCAGCTTAATGAGAGATCATTATTTCTTCTATATACTGCATCACTTTGGTATTACATTATACAGAACTAATGATCACAGCACCAAGTCCTATATCAAATAAAATAAAAATGAAGAAAAAAATGTTTTTGAAAATCATAAAAAAGTGTAAAAGTTTAAACCCTCCCTTTTCCCAGTTAATTTATTTTACTCGCATATATGGCGCCATTAATTCCACAGCAGTTTACAGACATCATCACTGTCCCCATTGGGGCTCACAATCTACATTCCCTATCAGGATGTCTTTGGAGTGTGGGAGGAAACCAGAGAACCTGGAGGAAACCCACGCAAATACAGGGAGAACATACAAACTCCTTGCAGATGATGCCCTTGATTCGATAAGTAATTTTAAAATTATTAAATAAAAATAAACATATTTAGTTATGGCCACATCTGTAAAAAGTTCAATTTGAGAAAACATAAAGTTAATTAACCCATCAGGTAATTGCCATAAAGAGTAAAAGATTGAACCCCCAGATCTGCCTCTCCACATCTCACCTAAAGCATAAAATGAAATAAAAATATTAATGCTCTAGCCCAAGATATCTGGCTACAGCTAGACCTGGGATGTGCCCATTGTGGCCAGAAGAACTGGCCTAGAATGCATGATGTCCTTGTGACCTTACAGCGCGCTTGCACCAGGACGTCCCAAGCCTAGTCATGTCCGGAGGTCCCAGGCTAGACTGCATGTCCTTACTACTCGCATACACAGAGACATCTCTGGTCTCGGGAAGAATTCCTGGAACACCGGGAAAAGGTCCAACGCGAAGTGGCAGTAAGAAGAGGTGGACCCTACTGGGAAGAGCGTGCAGTGAACGTGGCCCGGAGGTGAGGTATTATTTTTTTTCATTTCTTTTTAACGTTTTGCTGACCCTCTATGTTTCAGCAAAATGGCTGCCATCTGTCCACCATCTTGCTGAATTTGTACGCAGCAAATTACAAGAAATCTGCATTCTGGAGAATACGTATTTTTGCAAAATTCTAGTAGAATCCAATTCAACTTAAATAAATTCTCCCAAGTCTACCAGAGGGGAGTCTTATTAATTATTAACAGCCTACTTTGTATAAATGTGTCAAAAAAGATTGTGTCCATCTGACAGCTCAGCCCAGAATAAGCATTTAACCCCTTAATGACATTTCATTTCTGCATTCTTGGCTCCCATACCACCTCTTTCTTCTACAAGCAATAGCTTTTATATTGTTCTATGAACATTGCCGTATGTGGGCTTGTGTTTTGCAGGAGGAGTTGTACATTCAAATGACGCCATTCAGTTTACCGCATAATGTACTGAAGGAAAGGGAATAAAATCCAAAATGCTGTGAAATAGTGAAAAAATGCAATTCTGCAGTTGGCTAGGCAACATAATTTATCAACGATTATGGGGATATCTAATTTGCACATTTTTTTTATTTAAGTCGTGAAAAATAATCATTAATTTGATTGGTGTCGCCATGTTCTGACATCCATAACATTTTTACTTTTCCATTGATGTTGGACCCGTGTGAGGGCTTGTGTTTTGTGTGTGGAGTGGACATGTTTATTGATACCATATAGATCACTTTTGGTGGGAACTGCAGTGACTAAAAGAAGCATTTTCAGATGTTTCACTTTTGTTCCATTTCAGCGATCACTGTATGAGATCAAGATTTTTATATTTTACTAGTTTGGGCGATTATTTACGTAGCAATATCAAATATTATGCTATTAAATTTGGGGAAAAGGGAGGTGATTTAAACTTAACTTTTGGGGGTTTTCTGTAGATTTTTTAAAAATGCTTCTTACATTTTAATTAGCCTCTTTAAGTTCCCCATTCACATTAGACCAATATATTGCTGAGCTCAGTTGATGGTCTAATGGGTCAGTGCTGGTCCACTGATGGTCGGGAAAGATGTCGATTGGGCATGTGCAATTTCAGAATTCAGATTGCATTGTTGTCCTGGAGATAAGCTATCGGCCGACATGTCAACTGGTGGCTTTTTCATGGAGAACACAGGAGCACTTGGCCAAATGAAATGCCATAGTCATGTAGCGCCCCGAGGGTTCAGTCGCTACAGAGGTATTGCATCTCACCCAGAGGTGTGATATCTCACTTCCAGGTAAGGATGGAGTG
Source organism: Phyllobates terribilis (assembly GCF_046119375.1). NCBI lineage: Eukaryota > Metazoa > Chordata > Amphibia > Anura > Dendrobatidae > Phyllobates > Phyllobates terribilis. The sequence continues at coordinate 150,905,065 of NW_027362762.1, forward strand.
TGGCTCAGGACCCTAACACCCACATGCACTACACCACATTTCCGGGGGACAGGGCGACAATGCTCCCAAGAGTGAGCACAACTGTCCCTGTCCCTGGCTGGAGTGGGGGGAGGGAACACCTAGAAAGGGGGAACCCGGTAGTGTGTGGGTGGGGAGAGTAGATCCTGGGTGCACTGTATAGGGGAGTATATATGGTGGGCACCATCTTAGAGACAGTTTTCAGTCAGAGGGAGAAGAGAGAGAAGGAGGCAGGGAGCAGAGGCTCTGCATGGGCACTGCTCCGCAGGCTGGCCAAGTCTTAAGGCCTGGGCCTGGAAGAGAAGAAAGGAGAGGAGAGGAATGGAGGAGGCTTCTGGAGTGGAGTGAAGGGACCCCAGGGGTGCGGACCGGCCAGCCGCCACCGCACGCTTACCGCTACCAGAGTAGGGGGGGTCAGGCCAAGAAAGGGAACCGGATCCCTCATCTAGTGGAGGAGAGCAACTACCCTCAGCTAGTAACCGGAGGCGGTGGCATTGTACGTTCACGGCCCCTCACTACACCCGTTAGGAAGGCACCATATAGGACCCAGGGAAACGGAACATACGTTTGCCCGCCAAGGCCCGAGGCAGCTGGACAGAAACGTGGTCAATAGTGGGGTACGACAGGCCAGAGAAAGGACACACGAAGGGGGTCCTGAAAAGCATTCCAAAGGTACCTGGGAGTTGGCCGAGCCCCTCACCTGGTGAGCACAGCACGACGTGGGCAGCCATTACCTGCAGAAGTGGCTTGGAGTGTAAAACTGTGAGTAAAGACCCTGAATTGCATCTCTGTCATTACTGTCGCTCCCGCGCACCATCACCCCCACCATCTGCACGCACTGCCCTGAGGCTATACTCCTCCCGTGGGGAGTTATACTACCCCCTGCTGCACACACAACATCAGCCTCAGCGGTCTGCCCGCAGCGGCGGTTCTTAGTGACCGCAATCCACGGGTGGTGTAGTCGGACATTTAAACATTAAAACCCAGAGAAACAGATCCGCCACTGGTTTGACCACCCTGAGCCACGGGACCGGGTCAGCGCCACGGAGACTACAACCCCTAGCACGACACAGAGAGACCCGGCTCCGGGTATTCCCCTACACACACGGCCCAGAGGGCGCGTCAATCACTCTTCACGGTCGAGTGCCCGTACCTAACTCAGCCAACACCTGTGTTACATAGAGCAGGCTCAGCTCTTGAGCCTGCTCCATTAAAAAAAAGCGCACAGCTGTTGTACATGTTCTGTGTTTCTTAGTAATGGGTTAAAATGCAGAAATTTAAGTTAGACTGAATCTTTTCCCACAAATGTATATGACGCGCCCCTGGGCCTGTGTCGCGCTGCGTTGCGCACGCGGGAGGTTACCCGGAGCCGGATCTGTTGAGGGTTGTAGTCTCGTGGCGGTGACCCGGTCTGTGCCCAGGGTGTCAAACTAAGTGGCAGTCTATGGCAGTAGATATTAACTTGATCGACTACGCCACCCGTTGAGTGCGGCTTTGAAGCCGCCGCTGCAGAACAGTCCACTGAGGCCAGGTGTATAAGGATGTGCAGCGTGGTGGTATAACCCCCAACGGGAGGGGTATGGCCTCAGGGCAGCAGGGATAGATGATGGGGGTGATGGTGGTACACGAGCGCAACAAAGACAACTCGGAGTCTTGGTGGTGCAGTTCAGGGTCTTTACTCACGGTTACTTGGTTACTGCTCCAGGCCACCGCTGCAGAGGTGGCCGCCTGCGTCGCGCTGTGCTCACCAGGTGAGGGGCTCGGTTAACTCCCAGGTCTTTCTGGAGTGCTTTGCAGGACCCCCTTTATGTCCCCTGTTTCTGGTCTTCAACCCCACTAGTGACCACGCTTATGTCCAGCTGCCTCGGACCTTCTTGGTGGGCAAACGTTGGCCTGCGTTTCCCAGGTCCTATGTGGTGCCTTTCTAGCGGGTGTGGCGAGGGGCTGCTCCACATGTAATGTCGCAGCCTCCGGTTCTTAGTTGAGGGTAGTTTCTCTCCTCCACTAATTTGGGATCCGGTTCCCATCTTCTTGACCTGACCCCCCTACTCAGGTAGCGGCGGGCGTGTGGTGGCTACCAGCCAGTCCACACCCCTGGGGTCCCCTCTGTCCTTCCTGGAGCCCAGTCTGCTCCTCTTCCTCCTTCTTCCCTCCTCCAGGCTCAGGCCTCCTGACAGGGCCTGCCTGTGGAGCAGAGCCCATAAAGCAGCTCTGCTCCCTGTCTTCTCCTCTCTCAACTCCCCTGTTCCTAGATGGTGCCCACCTTTATACTCCCTCTGACACCCGAGCCCTGGTGACAATGCAACCAATGGGCTCCTACCTATGCCCAGAGTCCCTCCCCTGTCTGCTCCTACACCACTGGGATGTTCCTCCCCCCCCCCACTCCAGCCAGGGACAGACGCTGTCGTACCTGCACAACTATCTGGTGGGAGTACCGTTGTTCTGTCCCCCGGAAATGGGGTGCGTGTAGTGCATGCAGCTAACTGAGCTCTGTTCCACACTCCATCCTTACCCGGGAGTGGAATACCACACCTCTGGTTCGAGGTGCAATACCCCTGTAGCAGCCGAGTCCTCGGGGTGCTACATTCCCCCCTGGTAAATCACAGCACGTCCTCGGGCTGGAAAAGAGTAAAACAATTTAGACATACAAAAATTTTAAAGTGTACACTTGCTTATAAGATATATCAACTTTCAGTCATCCCTTTATGGGAGGTACTTTTCTTCTTTTAACGTTACAGGTATAAAACATTACGGAAACATTATTAGACTTTCTGCACACACTTATAAAATACCATCAACTTTTTTTTTAGCAAAAACTTTTTCATATAAAACATTCTTGACCAACACATTCTTGATCTCTGGTCACCGTGCAACTTGTGACCAGGTAAAGTGCAACAGTCTCTAGTTCTAAAGTAGAAATGCAGTTCTTCTATAAAACCAGTAGGGGGCGCCTTAGGAAGCGCAACTATTTACAGGGTGGCCGCTCTCAGTCCTCGGCCAGTGGGGATAAGGGAGTGGCTGCTCACAGTCCTCAGCCTGGTTAGGGATAGGGGCACACAGGAAACAGTTCCTTTAAACAGTTCCACACTAGTCCCAACGGGGACCACACTTCAATTAGCAGCATGTCAAGTACCCTTACGGGTAACTATATACAGTACTTTGTTTATGCTACTTCCCTTCAGTAGCGGTGTCCTCTCCTCGTTTCCTCCTGAGGGTAGTCTTCAAACCCGTCCGGGTCCTCTTGGTCTTCCTCATCCTGCATCTCCTCCTCCGTCAACCGGTGCACGTGAAGGGCGTATGGTCCTTTAGCACACTGATGCCGGGTGAAGGTGACCACATCACCCGGGTAGAGGTCACGTCCGCGATGTCCCTCCGGCAGGTGGCTCTCAACATCCCTGCGGGTGACAAAGACGTCGCCGGGGGTTCGGTGATCCCGGATAAAGCCCCAGCCATGCTCCAGCTGGAACTTTATTACGGTCCCGGTGGCGCGGGGACCATGGGCCGTACGGGGGTTTCGTCGGGCCCGGCGTTTCTGCTCCGCGCTTTGGACCTGCAGCCGTTCCTCGCGGATCCGCCTCTCTCGCCGTTCTCTCCCAAAGACCTCTAGCTGTTGACGGCAGCACTCCTCACGCTGGGCTGCGGCCGCCCGGGTCTCTTGGGTGAACCCCATGAGGTTTTCACCGGTGGGGTCCCATGCAAATTGGGCCTCCTCCAATGGGAGCGGGACAATTTTGGCGGGCGCCGGAGCCGGGATTAGAGGCTCACACAGGGGCCGTTCCCTCCGGAGTCGGGGGTTGATATACTCCGGTGGCCACACGAAGGGCAGCCCGTCCGGGCTAGTATGCTGCGCGAAGAGATCTTCGCCCAGGGGCAGCACTGTGGAGGTTAATGGTGCTGTGGAGGCAGCGGCGCCCGGAGGTACTCGGCCTTGCGTCCAGGCCGGAGGCATCCTCTGTGGATCCAGGTATGGCACCTTTGGGGAAGAGGGCGCTGGAGGGGCAGCGGCGCCCGGATTCACCAGGCCTTGCGACCAGGCCGGTGGCGCTGTGGAGGTAGAGGGCGCTGTGGAGACGGCGGCGCCCGGGGGTACTCGGCCCTGAGACCAGGCCGGTGGTACTTCCTGCTTTGCCGCGCTCAGGGTCAAGGGGCATGGCGTAACAGAGGGCGTGACCGCGGCTCCTGCCGCTTGAGGCCTAGTTAGGAGCGGTGGCGGTGCGGCAACGGGCGCGGTGAGTGGGACTTCGGGCTCTGCGACGGGGAGCTGGGGCAGGCTTTCGGCTACTGGGCTCGGGGTGATGACGTCCCCATTACCTGCTTCCATCCCTGCGGCTCCCTCCGCGGCGTCGTCTCCGGCCTTCGTCCCTCCTGCACCATCCTCAGGGGCAGACATGCTCCACGTTGCGGGTGGCGTCCTCTGCTGGCGGGTTCCAGCCTGCTGGACCATCTCCCTTCTCCACTCGGCCAGTGCTTCTTGCTGCACTCGGGCCATCTTCCGGGCCAAGGCCTCCAGCGCGGTCTGTGCACGCTCCCGATCTCTGGGGAGCTGTGCCAGGATCTCCACCAGGCCTTCTGGGGTGGCAGCCTGCAACAGGTTCCGGACCACAGGGTCGGTGCTGCTCGACTCTCCCTCCATCTCCGGGTGCGATCTGTCCAGACTCCTCCAGGCCGCACCCATCCTCTCTGTTTTGTTCCCTATCCGCCCCCATTGAGGGTGGTCCCGGGGCAACTTAGTGACAGTCAGTTCCAGGGGCAGCCCCCTCACGCTGATGGACATTTCTATCATTGCAGTCTCTGCTGGTGGGGGCGGTTTCCGCTTTTGGCGCCATTCTTGGACCTGGCCCACGATGGGAGGTGGTCTTTTGCCACCCTCTGGCACGCCCATAATGGCGTCCGCTCTGCCAGGGCGGGAAATCATCTCAGATGGCGGGAATCGTCCTCCTTATGGCGGGAAACTCCGTGGATGGCGGGCAAAGGCTGCAGATGGCGGGCAAACGGCGGGAAACGACCCCAGATGGCGTCCGATGGCGGGGACCCTCTGGAATTGGCGGGAGACTTATTCTTACGGTACATGTGAACTTTTCTTCAGGCACGCAGTACCCGGTGGTTGCGGGCACGGAATCCTGCCGACTACGCCAAAGTGTTGACGCGCCCCTGGGCCTGTGTCGCGCTGCGTTGCGCACGCGGGAGCTTACCCGGAGCCGGATCTGTTGAGGGTTGTAGTCTCGTGGCGGTGACCCGGTCCGTGCCCAGGGTGTCAAACTAAGTGGCAGTCTATGGCAGTAGATGTTAACTTGATCGACTACGCCACCCGTTGAGTGCGGCTTTGAAGCCGCCGCTGCAGAACAGTCCACTGAGGCCAGGTGTATAAGGATGTGCAGCGTGGTGGTATAACCCCCAACGGGAGGGGTATGGCCTCAGGGCAGCAGGGATAGATGATGGGGGTGATGGTGGTACACGAGCGCAACAAAGACAACTCGGAGTCTTGGTGGTGCAGTTCAGGGTCTTTACTCACGGTTACTTGGTTACTGCTCCAGGCCACCGCTGCAGGGGTGGCCGCCTGCGTCGCGCTGTGCTCACCAGGTGAGGGGCTCGGTTAACTCCCAGGTCTTTCTGGAGTGCTTTGCAGGACCCCCTTTATGTCCCCTGTTTCTGGTCTTCAACCCCACTAGTGACCACGCTCATGTCCAGCTGCCTCGGACCTTCTTGGTGGGCAAACGTTGGCCTGCGTTTCCCAGGTCCTATGTGGTGCCTTTCTAGCGGGTGTGGCGAGGGGCTGCTCCACATGTAATGTCGCAGCCTCCGGTTCTTAGTTGAGGGTAGTTTCTCTCCTCCACTAATTTGGGATCCGGTTCCCATCTTCTTGACCTGACCCCCCTACTCAGGTAGCGGCGGGCGTGTGGTGGCTACCAGCCAGTCCACACCCCTGGGGTCCCCTCTGTCCTTCCTGGAGCCCAGTCTGCTCCTCTTCCTCCTTCTTCCCTCCTCCAGGTTCAGGCCTCCTGACAGGGCCTGCCTGTGGAGCAGAGCCCATAAAGCAGCTCTGCTCCCTGTCTTCTCCTCTCTCAACTCCCCTGTTCCTAGATGGTGCCCACCTTTATACTCCCTCTGACACCCGAGCCCTGGTGACAATGCAACCAATGGGCTCCTACCTATGCCCAGAGTCCCTCCCCTGTCTGCTCCTACACCACTGGGATGTTCCTCCCCCCCCCCACTCCAGCCAGGGACAGACGCTGTCGTACCTGCACAACTATCTGGTGGGAGTACCGTTGTTCTGTCCCCCGGAAATGGGGTGCGTGTAGTGCATGCAGCTAACTGAGCTCTGTTCCACACTCCATCCTTACCCGGGAGTGGAATACCACACCTCTGGTTCGAGGTGCAATACCCCTGTAGCAGCCGAGTCCTCAGGGTGCTACATATATATCAATCAGCACAGCTCCTTCTTCACTATAATATGCAGACCACAGGTTGGAAAGCATGGTCATGGAAGTAGTATGAAGTTGGTTACTTATGCCAAAAATATTGTGTTAATTGTAAAATATACAACATAATTAAATCTAAATTTATAAAATATAATAATAAAATACCAGTATGACAATCTTTTTTTACCTAGTGTTACAATTTTTGTTTGTTTTGTCGTTGTAAATAGCTGTGGCAGGACTTTTGTTCCCCACTCAGGAGTGTAGCATGTTCTCCTGGCGTGTAAGTCCCTAAAGTTAAAGTTGTCCAGAATGAGAATGAATGTTCTACCGATTTTTCTATGGATGGCAACACTTTTATGGATGAGGAAAAACTGCAATAGCAACCATGGCCCAGAGACAGATTTAATGGTATGCAATCTACACATTTTCCTCTTGCACTGCACCCAAACATCAGGACATAACTGAGACATTGAGTAGGTCATAAAGGCAGGTGGGTGGCTGTGTACCCCTGCTTGTGAATAATGAAAAAAATAGTTTTCTATTTAGGTTTTATAACTCTTTAAAGTGCCTCTAAATTCTGGCTAGTCAGGATCAAATTGCAGCCCCCTTATTAACACCAGGGCAGCAAGAGTCCACTTCTCAGGTGACAGTCCAAGCAGATGTGAATTCTCTACTTTAATACACAGGACACCAGCCGCTTTTGGTCAAGTTCAATGGTTTTGCTCAACAACTCCAACATGAAGAGAGAGCCATAGGGGAATGCTGTATGCATTAAAGCTAGACAATTAATCATGTAGAGGTGATGGATGAAAATTTGGTGTCTCCTGACACCTGTTCACCTTTGTATTTGCAATTATAAAGAGACATGATGCAGTTGACGTATTGGGTACTTTATTTAGTATACAGCTGAAAACGTCTTTTATGTAGTAAATGCAAGTGGGGAGAAATTACATGTAAGGTAAGGAAGGATTATTGATTACTGACTCATTTCTCACAATAAGAATTACAGAAAAAAATGAAAATCATCTTACTACAGACACAAAGTCATAAGGATATATAGATATTTTTACATATTTTTTGTGCAATTTATTTTACTTTTTGAAAAAATATTACTTAATTCTATGTATGTCGAGTGGATATATTGATCTTTGTAATCAGTTTCTGTTTCGTTATGAAAATTATCAAATTTCCTGGCTTGAGGAACCACTCCTGGTTTTGGCTCCCACTCCTGAGAAAAAATACTGACAGAATACTGACCAAATACTGATAGTCGTGCCGTGGCCTAATTCAGAGGATTTGGTATAGATTACTGTTAATGCAATAAAAGCTGGTGCAATAGTCCCCAAATTTTGCTTCAGCAGCCCTCAATACTTACATATATGCTTTTAGTGTTGTTCTTTAAACTCTGATAGTTTAGAGATAGGACCATCCTGACTGGGTACACCCTGTCGCAGTGGGATGGCTTTTACGCTTTTTTTTTTATCAAAGTAGTGTTAACTAAGTATCCTATGTTATTTACATGTACTATTACTATGTACTCATTTACCTACTGCCGGGTATTTGCTCATTTTGTTCTAATCCTAGGTTATGGTTAGTAATGGCCACAGTGTGAACGTGCACCAACACATTGCACTTTTACTAATTTACGTTTCAGCTCATGTCTTTGCTTTTTCTTCAGTTTTTTTTTGTAAATCAAGAGTTAATTGATAATCAAGTGAGATACAGAATATGTGTAATATAAATGTAAAAAGTTTACATCACAATACAATCATTTTCAATAGACTTATTTGATTGCTGTCATTGGTTAATTGTATAACATTGTATTTTAAACCCGAACAATCATTAATGCTGTAATACAAATCTTAATACAGTGAAATAAAGAATATGATATGATACTAGTAAGAAGTAGTATATAAGAAAGAGTTGAGAGGGGGGAAGAAGAGGGGGGTGAAGAGGAGGGGGGAATTCCCGGGTATTTCTTCCAGACAAACTAGGAACGGACTTAGATCTCTGATAAGTATCGTGGTCCATCCATAAAATGTGATACCTTCTGGGTATCCTCAGTTTTTTTGTACTTTGTACAGGGTGTCACGGAGAACACTGGGTGGGGGGTCATGTAGATCCCCCCGCTGCCACCAGTTTGTCAAGGGATGCAGCTCTGTTGCAAGAGCGTTCCTATCAGATTTAGAGTGGTTTTCACAGTGCGGTACCGATGCGGCAGTGTTAAAGAGCAAGTGTTTGAGATCCTTTTCCACTAAGGACTGAGACATATCAAGTACGGGGACATGAGACTCCTTGGAATAATACTCAAGATTGTTTGTTTGAATTTTAATTCCTGATTCATCAATTAGACTGGTATCCAGATTTTCTCTAGACAAACTGTCTAAGATTACTAAGACATTTGGCTCTGCAAAAGAAAGCTGGGCCTGTATATTGTCCTGCAAAATCCATTAATAACATCATTACCAGAACCTTTAGTAGAAGAATGAGCAGCAAAAAAAGTATTTTGACTGTGAGTGTCCTGGCGACCTTATTGACATCCAATACAATTTGAAATAGATCAAAATCCTGGTTAGGAACAAAGTTAAGTCCTTTGAACAAGATACTGATCTGCCGATGAGATAAAACAGTCGGGGTAAGTCTAACAACGCTAATGGAAGGAGTAGAGGATATTAGCTTGGATTCTTCTTCCTTCGATTGGGATATCTCCTGAAGAAGTCCTCTGTTTTTGCTTTTTTTCCTTCCCCTCCTTTTCCGACTTTTGACATATTGGTGCGATTAGATGATCTTTCCACACTGTTTCTCTCAAAGGAAGAATCCATAGTATTAAACGTATCGTTGAGCGAATCAGAGGTATCTACCTCAGATAAAGACAAATTAACCTGTTTGTGACCATGATTTCTTTTCTCCCCAGATTTAACATGTTTTAAGATTGATTTAGGTGCATGGAGTTGCAATGTTTCCAATTATATACTTGATCATGATTATAATCCAGACAGTCCCGCTGAAATTTCTGTTTTTTGCTAGTCATTATGGTGTTTTCTGTTTTGCTAATATCTTCTTGTGATTTGGATTGTAAATACTTACATTCAAAGGGAGGTGGCGAGGAATCAATGGATGATCTGATAACTTTTAGTCGTTCCTCTCCCTCTTTAAATTGATATAGCTTTCCACGCGCAGGTGTTTGACCTGTCAGCTCTGGGTCCTGCGCTGCCCCATCTATTGAGGCCTCCTGGCACTTAGAGAGGTAAATCACTAGAGATAGGACCCTCCTGATTGGGTATACCTTGTCGTGGTGGGATGGCTTTTACACTTTTTTGATCAAAATAGTGTTAACTAAGTACCCATGAGCAGAAAGCTAAATGGAAGGAACTGGTGTCCTGCAGCTCCCTTCTTCTTTCGATGCCGTCCTCCTTTTGTGCTTCATGTGGATGACGCGTCCTACGTCATCCACACAGTGTCTCCAGTGCATGAACACTGAAGTACTTTGCTCTGCCTTCGACCAGACCGCCTCGTAGGTCATTATTATAAAAGGGTCTTTTTCTTGTCTTGCAGGCTGTATTGGGCGCATATATACAGCATATTAGAATGCTGTATATCAAGGCTGAAAGGTACTCGTCTTATTTCATATGGGACAAACCTGGTGACAGGTTCCCTTTAAGAGGTGACTAGAATAAGATTTGTGGCGTAAGGTATCTCGTCATGAATTAGATAAGATGGCATCAATCCGTTCCACCCCAGCTCCACCCATTTTGGTGGAGCTGTCAGAAACTGGCATAAAAAAAACAAAAGTCAGAAAATTTTGCAAAGTTGCGCAAAAATGTAGCAACTTCTCAAATATTTAACACCAGATTTCTGGCGCAATCACTTTGATGAATTGGGGACATTGTGTTCCATAGAGCTCCATAATACAAGAGTTATACTCCCCAAGAAACAATTTTCCCTATGGTAGATTCATATTGAATCCAACAGAATAAATCTCTAATGTTTCTCAATATGGAAGCCTTTCAAACTCTTCCCACCAAGGCCAATCTTTGTTTTTTGTGCTTTTGTTTTTTACTCAATTTCTTTCAAGAGCAATAATATTTTTTATTTTTCAGCTGACATAGCTGTATGAGGACTTGTTTTTTAGCTGGACGAGTTTTAGATTTGAGTGAAACCATTCATTTTATCAAACAATGTACTAGAAAGTGGGAATAAAATTTCAAGTGTAGAAAAATAGTGAAAAAAATGCAATTCTGCCTGTTTTTTTTGGTTCAACATGATTCGGTGGTGAAAAAAAAATTGCAAAAAAAAAAAAAAGTTTGTTTCTGTTGCCATTTTTTGGGACTTGTAACGTTTTTATTTTGCTGTCTTTGAAGTTGTTAGAGAGCTTGTGTTTTGCATGGTGGACTGAAGTTTTTATTGATACCATTCTGGGTTGTATATGACATATGAACACTTTTTATTTATTTTTTTATTTTTTTAAGTAGTAAGCATAGCAACCAAAAAACTTCAATTCTGGCATTTTTTACTCTACGCACTTTATTGTTCAGGTTGATTAATTTAATATTCTGGTAAATTTGACTTTTATGGATACATCAATAAGTGAAAAAAGTGGAATGATTAAATTTTGTATATGTTTTTAAAACTTTTACTATTTTTTACTTCATTATTTAGTCATCTTAGGGGACTTGAACCTGTAATAGTTTGATTGCTTGTTCTGTATTACAGTATGTGAAGGATCTACACCTCGCCACCCCGCCTGACGTCACTGTTACGTCAGAGTGATCACATGATACGGATATGGACATTGCACCAATGTGACGTTCCGCACCCCTCGAGGACACATAAGGTTAGATTGGTACAGTTTTACACAGACATCACCTGTGCTCACGGGCTCACGAAGGTACAGGGAGTGAAAAGAGGTGGCCCACTCAGTCACTGACGTGGCACCATGCTTGCTCACACCCCTGACAGGCTGAGAGGCCCCTTTTACTAACCCCAATGAAACAGAACCTTATCAGCCTGGTAGAGCCGCCACCAGTTCCTATTCGATATAAGCCCCAGTCCGTTAAGCAGATTATATCGGGCAGGAAACCAGCCTGGGTAGCATGGGAAATTAACATGAAAAACAGACATGTGGATTCGTAGATCGAGATAAAAGAGCAACCAAAGGTTAAATTATGTATTTAGTCATCTTAAGGGCACTTAAGGGTTATACATATATAATGGTCTGAGATGCAAGTACAATAGTGGTAGGACAAAAGATAAAAGCAGATGAATCATGTCAACCAGTGATATTTGATCATGTGTGCACTGGGCCTCATGGGGGCCTGAGCTTCCAGCGGGTTCCTCGGTCCTTCGCAGCACATTACTTGACGTGAGTCCCCCTGTTCAAAATGGCCGCATGCATCTGAGAGAGAGAGCCACATGGCCTTACTCTACCTTATATCTCATATGGGTACCTCCCCTCCTGCCCTCTGGGCTGAACCTGAGTCTCCTCACCATGCCGCTGGCAGATAATAGCTCCAAAACTTCAGATGGGTCATAACTCCTTAATGGACGATCCTAGGGAGGTGGTTCTGGTGTCATCGGATCCAGCCAGGCACCTGCTACGCATGGAGGCTAAACACAGCTGTCCTATCTGTTTCTTATTAGCTATTTTACGTATCTCCCCATCCTGTGAGGCCAGACCGGAGCAGAACACTGGACTGTGCGGTCCGGTTTGGGGATCTCGAACATGTACACGCTGTGCAGCTAGGATGTATTATAAGTCCATATTCTCCTTATGAAATCATAGCTGACTCACACCGCATGGTATCCACATGACAAGCAAGCCCTTTGTTCTAAGCTGAGCTGTCTCAAGGGGTGATATCTGTCACTCACAGTCTTTTGACTCTTGACCCCTCTGCTGCTGCTAGCTGTTCTGTTACAACTGCATACTGAAGGGGTGTTTATAATCCCATGCCAAATAGGATACAAATGATTGACATGGAATTATATCTCCAATATTATTCGCACAGTATACAGACAAAATGATGTTCCACCAGCTGGGCTTCACAAGAGGACAAATATGGCAGCCATAAGGGTCTTCAGCTAGCCCTCGACAGCCATGACAACCCATTGTTACTCCATTATCACTTTGCAGGTGGCAATGGAAGCTGATGTACACACGCACCAGCAATCACTTCAGTGAGTGATAGCAGCATTTAAATGGTTAAACTGCTGCAAGTGGAGCATGCTCTGGATGCTGCAAGTACAGGCAGATGCCAGCTATGTAACACAGCGAGTATCTACTGAGTATGGTGCGGGATCATCTCCTGAGCCTGCTCCATGCATGGAGATCTGGCATTGGATGTACTGCTACATTCTTATTTAAGGTAAGGCTGGTGCCGTATACAACAGAGAAAACTTCCCTATTACTCAATGTGAAAATTTAGGTATAGTACCTCAAGGCTTCATACTTTTTGTAGGTGGTGTTCAGCTTGGTGTACAATTATGAGGCCTTATACAGATTGATCTATAATATCATCGGAAAGTAATAGAGCCTACAATCTTATGAACTATGGTACTTCATATTACAAATTATAATGCAGAAGCAGAGAAGCAATTCAGGATTGTATGTTACTGACCAAGTTATATTGCACAAGAAAATAAAAATAAAATAGTAGGAAAAAATACAGCAAATATATTACAATACCTCCGTAGATGACTCGGTATCGTCATATGTTATAGCCATAAATATCAAGCACAATACTAATCTTTAAAGGAGCTGAATATATCTATCGACATAACTGTGAGAAAAAAAATGAAAAACTAACACTTTTCATTAAACAGGAAAATCCATAAACCTTTAAAAAAGCAACACTTCCAGTGATCGGTGGCCTTTCTTTTGTTATTTTTAAAAAGAAAATGATACTGTGAAAGCTCTAAGACAATGAATAGATTGACTTAAATAAATGGCGTCTTATGCTAATTTTCCTAGGATGCGTAAAACTATCCAGTGATAAAATAAAGATCCAAACTCCTTGTCTTTGGCATTTTTGTCCAGTCTAATTTGTCTGTTTAATTTATGTATATGTATGCCTTTTTAACATGCCTTAATTTAATAAATGAACCAAGCTTTGATGAATAGCCATCATTTACCAACCATTTAAGCATGAAGTCATTTGTACGTTGGTCCATGACTGCCGGAAAACCTTGTACAATTTTACTTTCATCCCTTTTATCATCTTCAGAGTTCGAAGTCCTGTATATGTAGTAAAGACTCGTCCCAACCTGGATATATCACATCTGCTGGAAACACCCTGTATGTAGTCCATTAATTTAAGTTGTGTGTTGCCCTATTAACAAAGCAACTTCAAAATGGCCTCCGTTCTTCCAGCTTTTGGGAATTTGATTCTTTTTCATCTTCAGACTTTGTACCCTATTAGGTATATGAAATGTGAGATCCTTTTTTATGATTTTGATCCATATTTCAAATCTTTTACATACTTTTGATGAAGAACAACCTAAGAAAATTGGTCATTTCCAACACTAAATTTAATCAAATGAAATCATTTTATGGTGATACCATTGCTATGAATGATTTAGGTTCACTGTGTATTAAATTAAAATAAATAAAATTACGGTAAATAAATTGTAAGAAAAGCTAAAGAGAAATAAGTTGAGAAAAAGATTTTGAATAAATGTAATGCAATGTGAAAGCAAAGTAGACTTGACCCTATGTGGTTTCTAAGAAATCTTGGCTTGTTTTGCATATGCAGATTTATATTGTAATAATATATACCAAATACTGCTAAATAAGGTATTTATTGGGATTTTGCTAATTTCTATCTTCATCACAATGTCATTTGTAGGTATAAAATTTGTTGTTTTTTTATTACTCTTTATAGTAGTTTGAACTTTATTTGTTACAGAACTCCAAATCTTTCTACTAATATATAGCAATCTACCTACCACTAGAGGGAGCATATATCATATTGTTTTATCATGGAGTATATAATAAACTACTAAGCTCCCTCTAGTGGTGGCCATAGAGAGATAGCATTTAAACCCTTCACGACACTTGACATATCTATGCGTCATATTCGGGAAGGGGTTCCCAACCATGATGTACAGTTACGTCATAGCAATCTTGCAGCCACCATGTCTGAAAGCACGGTGATCGCATGAAGGTGCCTGCTGTTTCTGACAGCAGGGTATCGGGACTTGTCGCCATAGGCGTTTCACCGCCCCTCCCCACTCCCCGCAAATATGATCGCTGTGATTGGATGTCCAATTCTGAACAGCCAATCACAGCAATTTCAATGTATCGGCAAATACAATTGCCTGAATCATTGATGTCCCACTATAACAGCATCGATCATAGGCTGGTGCTAGGGAACAGCAGCGTCAGCAGCCCCAGCACTGATTATGTGATCAGACTATCCCACTCACCTCCATTCCCTCTTTTCCACCCTCTCCCTTTCTTCCTAAACCCTTCCCCGCACCACCTCCTATGCCGCTAAGCAGATTAGTACTTGATCACTCGATTTTTGGCAGTTTTTTTCTTTTGCACCACCTTTGTGCGTGAGTCCTGCAGCCGCCGAGTGTTGATCAGTGACGCATATCAATGAGCGGCATCCATGCTTGCTTTTGGCCAGAACTTTTTTTCCCCCTGTCCATTTTTTCGCCTCCTCCCTTTGCGTAACTTCCGTGTGGGTGTCCTGCTACCGCCAAGTGCTGATCTGTGATGCACATCACTGATCGCCATCCGTGCTCACTTTTGGCCAGGACTTTTTTATTCCCTGCCCATTTATTCTCCACCTCCCTTTGCATCACCTCCGTGCCTGTGTACTGCAGCCACTGAACACTGAACAGTGACGTACATTACTGATTGGCATCCGGTTGTTGTTATTTTTTTTCAAAAAATGTAAGAAGAAAATGGAGTAAAAATAATAATTTAGATTAGTTAATATGGCTAGATTAGGGACAGCAAAACTATACTGTAGTAATCAGCTTCTACTACAGTATTTTTTTTACTAAAGTATAATCTGAATTAGCATCAGATAGTAAATTGTAAAAAAAAAATCAAATAAAAATAATTTAGATTACTTGATAGAGCTAGATTAGGGACAGTGTAATCCACAGTAAAATATAATGTAATCAGCTTTATATTACAGTATTTTTTTGCTAAAATATAAATCACATTATGGATTACTCACACTGACGTATAATACGCAGTGCAATGTGATAAAATCTTGCATTGCACTCTGACCAATGTTAGTCAATGAGGCAGAGCAGATCTGCGAACATTATTTCATGCTGATTCGGAATTAGAAAAAAATCGCAGCATGCTGCGATTGGCAGTGTATCTCACACGGCACGCACCCATTCAAGTCAATGGGTGCGTGCAAAACATTCGAACTGCACTCTGATGTCATCGGAGTGCAGTCCAATATACGCTGAGATAGCCAATGGAGAAGATGGAGAGATTAATCTCTCCTTCTTCTCACCTGTGATCCGATTCTTGCATGCAAGAGGATCGGAGCACAGAGCACTGACACTCGCAGCAGAGTTGGAGCCGAGTGTCATTAGCATATCGCATCTGATACTCTCACATCGGATGCTATACGCTAATGTGACTCCGACCTTAGCATCAGATAGTTGCCGGCGCTCAATAATTTGTTTTTACTGACATCCGTCTCGTAATAGTAGTTTCAGAATTTTACTGGAAAATTCTTGTAATGCTTATACTATAGGTTTTTTCTACTAACATATAGAATAAAAATTAGCGTCAGATAGTTGTGGGGGCTCAGTAATTTTTTTTTACTGACGTCTGTTTAGTAATTATAGTTTCAGAATTTTAGTGGAAAATTATTGTTATAAATTTACTATAGGCTTTTTCTACTGCATAGAATTACAATTAGTGTAATTTAGTTGGGGGCGCTCAGTAATTGCTTTTACTGTCGTCCGTTTAGTACGTTTTTTTATTTTACTAAATTTTTATATTCTCCTTTTTATTTTTATATTTTTATTTCTAGATTCTTTTCTTAAATTTTTTCAATTGAACAGACACACACCACCTAAGTACAGCAAATGAGCCAGCGCCCAACATTAGTGACCCCCTATGGACCTCATCCCCCGAAAATTATGAGCCACAGATTCCTGATTTTGTGGCACAATCAGGAATCCATTTTCACACTGCCGTCCTCACAGAGATCAACTTTTCAAAGTCTCTATCTATGACAATTTTGTAAATATCATGGTGGCCCAGACAAATTTGTATGCCCAACAATTTTTATCCCAAAATCCAACTTCATCATTTTGCTAACTGGACCTCCATTGATGCTATAGAAAATGGGGTTAGTGAAGTTCGTCAATATTGGAGTGTTGATGTTTTATATAACACTCCAGTTTTCCGCATGGATATGTCCTGGACACCCTTTGAGGCCATTCACAAATTTTTGTATTACAGTGATAATGCACAATGTCCACCCTGAGATGACCGCAACTTTGACCGACTTTTTAGGCCAATCATTGATAGCTTCTGCAACAAATTTGCTGCTGTGCACATTTCTCAAAGGGACATCTGCGTATATGAGTCCCTAATACACTTCAAGGGGAGGCTTAAATTCCCGCAATACCTGCCTAGTAGAGGGCCAGGTATGGAATTAAAATGTACACGCTGAGCGAGAATTCCTCAGAGTACACCCACAGATTTAGGGTTTATGAAGGGAAGTATACCTGGATTCAACCCCCTGAATGACACTCTCTCCTGGGAGTGAGAGGGAAAATTGTGTGGGAATTAGTGCACCCACTACTTGATCAGGGTTGTCACCTCTATGTAGATAACTACTACACCAGCATCCTACTTTTCAAATCCCTATCTGCCAGGGCTACTGCAGCCTGCAGTACTGTCCGCAAAAACCAGAGAGGGACAATGTAGCGACAACATGCTGGTGGTCAAGTACAAGGACAAGAGGGATGTCCTTTTCTTGACTACAATGCATGGTAATGGCAGCACTCCCAGCACTATACGAGGTATATCCACATAGGTCCTAAAACCTGAGTGTGTCCTCGGGTACAATAAGAACATGGGGGGAGTTGATTTTTCTGATCAAGTCCTCCAGCCCTACAGGGCCATGTGAAAAGCCAAGGTCTGGTACAAAAAGCTGACCGTGCAGCAATGTATAACACTTATGTGCTATCACGATCTGCAGGCCAGATCGACACAGTCCCTCAGCTTCAGGAGGTAGTGATCAATGCCCTAATATTGGTAAGTCAAGAAGGGGAAGGCTCCAGTACTTTTGGAACTGAAGGTGCTCGTAAAGTACCAGGGCAACATTTCCCAGGGGAGGTCCCTCAAATTATAAAGAAAGGAAGGTCGCAAAAAAAGGTGCAACGTGCGTTACAGAAGGGGGATAAGAAAGGACACAATTTTTCAGTGTGACACCTGCCCTGATAAACCTGACCTGTGCATACGAGACTGTTTCAAATTGTACCAATGGTCCATGGCTTACTAAATTTATTTCTGATTTACTCTAATTTATTGCATGACATGATATTCTCTACATAACTTACATATGCCAACATGATGCACTCTACAGAACTTACATATGCCAACCTGATGTACTCTAAACAACTTACATATGCCAACCTGATGCACTCTAAAGAACTTACATATGCCAACCTGATGCACTCTACATAACTTACACATGCTAACCTGATGTACTCTACACAACTTACATATACCAAACTGATGTATGCTACACAAGTCACATATTCCAACCTGATGTACTCTACACAGCTCACATATGCCACCACATTATAAGAATCACATACCAGGAAAGCAGTAGATCAATTCCAATAGATGGACACTTGTGGGTGGTTTCTCCTGTTTTGACACCTCAAGGGCTCTACAAATGCGTCATGACGCTGGCAAACCATTCCATGAAAATCTGCGTTCCAAAACGTCACTCCTTACTTTCGGAGCTTAGCAGTGTGTCCAAACAGTAGTTTCCTACCACATGCTAGGTATTGTGGTACTCAAGACAAATTCCACAACAATTGGGGTCCAATTTCTCCTGTTACCCCTGTAAAAATAAAAAAAAATTGGGGCTAAGGCATAATTTTTGTTGAGAAAAATCCATTTTTTTATTTTCATGGTTCAACATTGTAAAATTCTGTGAAGCACCTGTGGGTTCAAGGTGCTCACCACATATCTAGATATATTACTTGAGAGGTGTCATTTCCAAAATATGGTCACTTGTGGGGTTTTTTCACTGTTTAGGCACACCAGGGGTTCTCCTAACGCGACCATACGCCTGCAGACCATTCCATCAAAGTCTGCATTCCAAAACGTCACTCCTTCCTTTCGGAGCTCGGCAGTGTGTCCAAACAGTAGTTTCCCACCACATACAGGGTATCGGAGTACTCAGGACAAATCGCACAACAAATTTTGGGGTTCATTTTCTCCTGTTACCCTAGTAAAAATAAAAAATTTGGGGCTAAAACATAATTTTTGTGGGAATAATGTGATTTTTTATTTTCACAGCTCATCTTTATAATATTCTGTGAAGCACCTGGGGTTTTAAGATGTTCACCAAACATCTATATAAATTGCTTGAGGGATCTAATTTCCAAAATGGGGTAACTTGTGGGGGGCTTCCACTGTTTAGGCACATTAAGGGTTCTCCAAACACGACTTGGTATCCGCTATAGATTCAAGCCAATTTTGCATTCCAAAAGTCAAATGGTGCTCCTTCCCTTCCGAGCCATACTGTGTGCCCAAACAGTAGTTTTCCACCATATATGGGGTCAATTTTCTCCTGTTACCCTTGTGAAAATAAAAAAATTGGATAAAACAATTTTTTTGTGGGAAAAAGTTAAATTTTACTTTTTGTCTTCCACATGGCTTCGATTCCTGTGAAGCACCTAAAGGATTTATAAACTTCTTAAATGTGGTTTTGAGAACCTTGAGGGGTGCAGTTTTTAGAATGCTGTCACTTTGGGTATTTTCTATCATATAGGCCCAAATATAGACTTCAATGTGATGTGGTCCCTAAAATAATTGGTTTTGTAAATTTTGTTGGAAAAATTAGAAATTGCTAATAATCTTTTAACTCTTCTAACTTCCTAACAATTTTTTTTTTTAAAACAATGATGCTGATGTAAAGTAGACATGTGGTAAATGTTATTTATTAACTATTTTATGTGACATCACTCTGTGGTTTAAGGGCATAAAATGTAAAAGTTTGAAAACTGTGAAATTTTCAACAAAATTACGATATTTTCACAAATAAAAGTGAAAAATTTCCACTTACATTAACCACTAATATGAAGTACAATGTGTCGCGAAAAAACAATCTCAGATCCACTGAGATATGTTAAAGCGTTCCAGAGTTATTAACCCATAAAATGACACTGACAAGTATTGTAAAATTTGGCTTGATCAGGAAGGTGAAAACAGGTTTGGGGGTGAAGGAGTTAATTATTTATATCAGGGAATTAGAGTTTTTGAATCAGAAATATAGAGCTTTAAACACTATAAAAATGTGATGCAAAATAATTAAGCACTGGATCCTTTATTAAAATAATAAAAAAAAACAGTACATTTGGCCATTCACTTAAATGAGACTATTTTCTAGCAACCCCTTTTAAGAATAGTATTATACTTGCCAGCATTTTATTCTTATGTCTCTGTCTGTTTTTCTTGCCAATATAATATTCCTTCTTCTATGAATAAATTTCATTCTTAATCCAGTTTTATATAATACAGGGTGTTTGGGGAAAGGAGGGGGGATCAGGTATTTTTCATCATTTGTAACCCGTTAGTATTTTAGTTCAATAGTTGGGAACAGATAAAATAAAAACAGCATTTAATGTAAATATTATGAGACAAGAAAGTAACCCTGCCATTGTCTTAGCATCTTGGTTTCCTTTGTGAAGATGTTGTATCTGAATTATCATTGTTGTTTCTCCTCCACTGGTAGAAGTCAGATTACATTCAGATGCGGAATATAGATGCTCTGCTATTATTTCTACCAATAAATTATTAAATATAAAGGAGATGTAACTAAGCAACAGCTGGAGAACTGACAGTCTCCATCCATAGTTTTCAGAATTAAACACAGATAGAGGGTTATAATTGTTTAGCAGCTCAGACTTTAAGTGCCACAACATTGACATAACTAATGGCAGTTATCACGATCCGTCCTTTATTTACCAAGCATCGAAATGAGGTGCTTGTCCATGAAAAGTATGTTTAATCAGTAGTTTCACATCTAGTAAAGATTAGCTTAAAATGTACTGTATATTAAGGAGTTATATAAATAAATAAAATAAATAAAAATTCCCTAATAAATGCCTATTATTACAATTGTGTAGCCTTCTGATCCTATTTATAGTATTCAGACACATTCCCTGGTAACTTTAGATTTATCCAAAAATATTATGTGCTTGGTTTAAAACTGTCACATTGAAAGCATACCCCCTTACCTAATACATACCATATGCCACATGTGAGCATACCCCCTTAAATAATACATACTATATGCCACATGAGAGCATACCCCCTTACCTAATATATACCATATGCCACATGAGAGCATACCTCCTTACCTAGCACATACCACATGAGAGCATACCCTCTTACCTAGCACATACCACATGAGAGCATACCCTCTTACCTAGCACATACCACATAAGAGTATACCCTAATACCTAACAAATGCCACATGCCACATGACAGCATACCCTCTAACCTAACCTATACCATGTGCCACATGAGAGCCTACTCTCTTACCTAATACATACCATATGCCACATGAGAGCATACCCTCTTACCTAGCACATACCACATGGGAGCCTACCCTCTTACCTAATACATACCATATGCCACATGAGAGCATTCGTTCTTACCTTCCACACATCACATGCCACATGAGAGCATACGCTCTTACCTAACCCATACCACATGAGTGCATTCCCTCTTAACACATTCTGTTACATACGTGGCTGTGGAACCACTGTGCCATGGTCTGGGGAGAGCCTGGAGGGGCGTAACTAAGTGAACATCTGATTCTTTACTAGAGCTCCTGATGGTGTGGTTAGACTTGAACCCAGGTGGACGCCAGGTGCTACTCCAGGACAGACCACGGAACCGCAGCAGCTGACCACCAAAGGGGCAGGGAAGCAGGACTGGCCAGGAACTGGTTAACAGGAGGAAGTGCGGCTGGTTAGACAGAACAGGTTCAGGATCAGGACTGCACAGCTGGTAGACAGTACAGGTTCTGGATCAGGAACGGACAGGATAGGTTCAGGAGCACAGGGCGGACTCTGGTGCAGGATCACAGGTGCAGGTTCAGACTGGACAGGTGAGGATAGTGATATAGGTGTGGACAAGGCGTATCAGGCTCAGGACTTGGTAGTGGCAGGATGGACTCAGGAACATGTTACAGCAGGATGGAGAGGATCAAGTTCAGACAGGATGGACAGGATCAAATGCAGATGAGATGGACAGGATCAGGTTCAGGGATCAGAGGTACAGTGACCTTACAACTAGGTAGCAAGATACACACTGATAACTAAAGTTGCTAAGGCACCTCCCAATAGGTGAGGGTGCCTTAAATATCAGGCGTCTCCAAGCTATTGGCTGGGGACATTTTCAGAAGCGCACTGCCCCTTTAGGAGGCAGGGAGCACATGCATGCCATGCACAGGTCCTGGGGAGGAAACAAACACTGCAGGAGCGTGGCGGGTAAGTGAACACGTCGGCATTCGTGCTGGGAGGAGGAAGGGGACTCGTGCAGGGGTGGCAGCGCTGTTCTAACACATTCCACATGAGAGCATACCCACTTACCTAATACATACCATATGCCACATTAGAGTATACCCTCTTACCTTCCACATACCATGTGCCACATTAGGGCATACCCTCTTACCTAACAAATGCCACATACCATCTAAGATCATACCCTCTTACCTACTACATGCCACATCAGAGCATACCCACTTACCTAACACATATGACATGAAAGCATATCCTCTTACCTAACACAAAACACATGAGAGCATACCCTCTTAGCTATCACATTCCATATTAGAGCATACCCTCTTACCTACCACGTACCACATACCACTTGAGAGTGTAGTCTCCCACATATCTCCCAAAAACTAACTCATCCCATGAAACATGCAGTGTCATGAAGAAGAGCACAATGCCTAAATTATATTGTAACTCCTGTGGATCGTGGCCCCATTGCGCTACGGCCAGGCTTACCCTGGAGGGGTGTGACAAAGCAGCTATCTGGTATTCACTCTGATGGTGTGGTCAGGCTTGAGCGGCAGGTAGCTGTTAGGTACCAATCCAGGGGAGTGTCCGGGGAAGTAGCAGCTGACCCCAAGTGTCAGAAATGCTGCTTTGGATAGTGTGATACAGGCAGGATGGCCACTGTTATGGTTCAGACTGTGCGACTCCTGGATAGCAGAGAGATCAGCCACTGATATGGGTTCAGACTGTGCGGCTTCAGGATAGAAGACAGGATGGCCACTTTTACGGGTTCAGAATGGGAAAATCTGTCTTCACTGAAGACAGATTTTACCCATAAATTGAGAATTTTTTTGAGAATGAATGATCAGTACAGGAAGAGACCGAAGCAGATTTATCTGATAAGATATATTACAAAGTTTCTTATTTTCGTATGTACTATTGATTTATGAAATAAAAGTTAAAACAATGGTTACTCTTTAAGAATTATGGCTAAGAGATGGAGAAAACAACAACAACCTCTCATAGTGTCAACCATAGTATCTGTCTTTGCTATTGGGCACCATTGGATCCCGCGCTCGGAGAGGCCCACCTGTAACTACTGCTACTGTTATCTACATCGGCATGCGATGTAGTTCATCTCTGCAGTAGATCAGGGAGACACGATCTCCCCGCACTATCGCTCTTTGTTCTGTAGACCGCTGGTCTTTAAGTCTGCTGTCTACAGAACAACAGGTGATGCACTAGAGCACCTACTGGACTTCAGAGTAAGTGCGATGACAGCAAGTTGATCCAACCGTGCTTTGCAGGAGGACTCATCAGGATCCTGGATTAAGTGAGTATGGGATGTTTTTTATTCTATTTAAACCGCATGGTGGGACTGTTGGGACATCATAAAGTATTGGAGGCCCCTCATACAGTGTTAGGGCTACTCTTGGGGGCCCCCTCATACAGAGTGGGAGTTAAAGCAGGGGCCCTTATACAGCATGGGAGCTAATGCTGGGGGCACTTATACAGCATGGGAGCTAATATGGGGGCTCTTATAGAGCATGGGAACTAATTCTGGAGCCCTTATACAGTGTGGGAGCTAATCTGGGGGCCATTATACAGTGTGGGAACTTATGTGGGGGCCATTATACAGCTTGGGAGCTAATTTGGGGGCCATTGTACAGCATAAGAGCTAATGCCGGGGGCCCTTATATAGCATGGGAATTAATACAGGGGCCATTATACAGTGTGGGAGCTAATCCAGGGGCCCTTATACAGCGTGGAAGTTAATGGGGGGCCATTATACAGTGTGGGAGCTAATGTGGAAGCCATTATACAGTGTGAGAGCTAATGCGAGGGCCTTTATACAGCATGGGAGCTACTCCGGGGGCCCTTATACAGCATAGGAGCTAATGCTGGGGCCCTTATAAAGTGTGAGAGCTAATCCAGGGGGGCTTTATACATTGTGGGAGCTAATGCGGGGGTCATTATACTGCATGGGAGCTAATGTGGGGGGCCTCATACAGCATGGGAGCTAATGCGGGGGCCATTATATAGTGTGGGAGCTAATGTGGGGGTCATTATACAGTATGGGAGCTACTGTGGGGGCCATTATACAGTGTGGGGACTATTGTGTGGGCCATCATAAAGTGTAACACCTAATGCAGCAGCCATTATACAGTGTGGGAGCTAATGCGAGGGACATTATTCAGTTTGGGGGTTACTGTGTGGACCCTCATACAGTACGTGGGGGCCCTGAAAGTGTGGGGGCAATGATACAGTGTGGGGTTACTGTAGGGGCCATTAAACAGTGTGGAGGATACTGTGGGGCTATTATACAGTGTGGGGCCATCATACAGTGTGTAGACCATTATGCTGTGCTTTGGGGGAGTTGTGGTGACAACATTCTGTTTATAGGGGAGTTGTCGATCTATCATACTGTAAATAGGGGAGCTGTGGCGGCATTATATTGTATATAGGGGAGCTGTGGGACCATCATACTGTAAATAAGGGAGCTGTGGGCCTATCATACTATGTATAGGGGAGCTGTGGAACTGTCATACTGTAAATAGAGGAGCTGTGGGACCATCTTACTGTGTATAGGGGAGGCGTAGGGGCATCATACTGTGTATAGGGGAGCTGTACATGGGGGGACTCGGGACATTATTAAAAGTTAAGTGGACACATAAGAAGCATTATTGTTACAGGGGCACTCAAGAGTATTGTGACCATCCAAGGTGAAAATGGGGCATTATCACTTTCTAGGGGCAAAATGTGGACATTGTTTTCTAGGGCACTTGCACAGGGCATTAATATTTTCTAGGGGGCAATTTTATCATCTACAAGGCACACACAAAGGAGGCATTTTACTATGTAAGGGCACAGTGGTGGTATTACTATGTGGGGCAGGAAGAGGAGCACGGTTTTTGTACCACACAGCATGTGTAGTAATAGGGACACATACAGCAGCGGCTCAATATTGGGGTGTCAGTAGGATGAGGAGTTTGTGCAGGTTGGAAATAGATGGGGACAGTGCTGGAAATGTGAGAAGTCAAATGTGTCTTTGTTGTAATCCCTGCAAATGAGTTGTGGCTGGAAAAGTTGTCATCTCGGACTGAGCAAGATGGATAAGACGAGGAAAGTGAATGACTCCATTAGAAAGAACGTCAGCTGTAAGTCACTGTAATCTCCTGTATGTTCTGCAGGACTGGTATTTACCACTATATGGTCACCATATGGCGGTAATTTCAGTGCTAGTCTTTGTATAGAGATTATTTTCAGTAACAGCGCAGTCATCTGCTGAGGTTCCCCTATATCCACAATTAGGGTGCGCCACCTTAGTTGTAATCAAGGTTACCTGGTTAGGACCCCACTCAGATGCCTTGCCCCCCTGAGCTTAACCCCTAGCTATGCCCCTGCCAAAATCCCTGCATCAACAGAATACTTGATTGATGATGTTGTGTAATTGCTCGAGTGCAAGTCTCTAATGTAACAGGTAACAGTTAAAAAGATGCAAAAAAGGGCTTTAATTTAACCGCTTCCCGACCACCCACTGTAGATAAACGTCCGCGATGCCTGGGCTCTGTGCAGCGCGGACGTTTAAAAACGGTGGGTGGTCCCGCAGCACTCAGGACCCCCAGGGTCTTGCAAGCGCTGCGGGAGCGGTGCAGAGCGATAGCTCTGACAGGGAACATCATCGGGACCTGATTGGATCAGGTCCCAGTGATGTTAACCCTTTGCTGTCTTCTATATGTCGCGATCTATAGTGATCGCGGCATATAGAAGACAGCAGGAGGAGAGGGGGTCGTCCACTTACCTCTTTGACGGCCCCCTTATACCTTCCAGGACCTGACGTTGCTATGGCAGCTGGAGGTCACATGACCGCCTCCAGATCTGCCATATATGGTGTCCTGCCTGGCTCAGCCTGCAGCTGAAGCCAGGCAGGAGACTGACTGTGAAGCAGTCAGGGAAGATCTCATGTAATGTAATACATGTCTATTACATTACATGAGATCAGTGATCAGAAAAATAAAAATTAATGTCCCATACAGGGACTAAGTAAAAATGTATAAAAAAAAGTAAAAAAAAATGTTTTTAAACTGTAAAAAAAATTACAAAATAAATAAAAAGAAATAAATAAAATATTAAACCGATAAATCCGTATATTTATGCAAAAATAAAAAAAGTACACATATTTGGTATCACCGCGTCCGAAACAACCTGAGCTATAAAACTGTCACACTAATTAACTCCTTCTGTGCACACCGTAATAAAAATAAATAAAAAACGGAGCAAAAAACTATGCTTTTTCCTCATATCGCCAAACAAAAAGTGGAAAAAAATGCGATCAGAAAGCAACATGGAAATAAAAATGGTACCACTGAAAACGTCATCTTGTTCCGCAAAAAACAAGCCACCATACAGCTCCATCAGCTGAAAAATAAAAAAGTTATACCTCTCAGAATAAAGCAATGCAAAAAAAATATTTTTTCTATAAAATGGTTTTATTGTGTAAAAGCGCCAAAACATAAAAAAATATACAGTAAGTGTAGTATCGCTGTAAACGTACTGACCCGAAGAATAACGCTGCCTGATCACTTTTACCACACTCAGAACGGCATAAAAAAAACCCTCAAAAAACAATTCCTGAATTGTTGGTTTTTGTTAATTTTACCTCCCAAAAAATACTAAATAAAAATGTCAACTCGTCCCGCAAAAAACAAGCCGTCACATGACTCTGTCGGCCAAAATATGGAAAAATTATAGCTCTCAAAATATGGCGATGCAAAAACTAGATTTTGCAAAAAAAAGCGTCTTTTAGTGTGTGACAGCTGTCAGTCATAAAAACCCGATATAAATCTGGTATCGCTGTAATCGCACCGACCCGAAGAATAAAGTAATCTAATCAGTTATATCACACTAGGAATGGCGTAAAAAATAAATAAAACCAATTCTTCACCTGCTACTGATTAGTTTATTATGTCTCCCAAAGATCGCAGTAAGGCGCAGAGCCTTACATTTATCCTGCGCTCTGCGCTGAGCACTTACACCAGAGTTTCCGTGTAAATCTCTGAAATATGTGATTCAGCCGGAACCCATGACGGAAGATTCCCTGTAATGAGGCAGATATAGGCCACTGTGGATGCCGTCTGGCCTGTGATCCCACGGTGTCATTTGTTTTAGGCGTGCATAAAAGTGCGGTTGGCCACAGTTTTGTGCACTTCTGAAAAAAAGGACACCACTAAACAGAGGCCAGACGGAGTCCAGAGTAACTCTGCTGCCTCATTACAGTGAATGGATCCCGCAGGGGTTTCATCTGAATTACATCACTTGGAAATTTAGATGGAAACCCCAATGTAAGTGCTCAGCCTCGAGCGCCGGATAAATGTTATGTAAAATGTTCCCAATAAAAGCTTCAACTCAGTCCTCAAAAAAAGCTAGTCCCCACTCAGGTCCGTCATCTGTTAAAAATATAAGGGACTTCCAAGTTACTGGTAGCAGAAAGGCTCTGGAAAAGCGAAATGGCCCTTGCCCCCCAAAAGAAATTCAGAAAATTTTGTGCTCCCAAATCCAAATGCCTATTCTACAATAATTTGTTCTCCAATTGTCAAATAGCACTCCGTCCCCCCCAGATCTCGCCGTATGGCTGAGCGGTACGATACAGCCACATATGGGGTATTGACACTTTTAGAAGAAATTGTGTGACACATTTCGGCACCATTTTTACCCATTGCCCTGTGTGAAAATGTAAAATCTGAGGGTAAAACATTTTTTTGTGGTAAAAATATAATTATGCTTTTTTCACTGCCCAATGGTATAAATTTAAAAATTAAAAAATACTCACTACTTCCCTAGATGAATTCCTTTAGAGGTGTAGTTTACAAAATGGGGTCACTTGTGGGGGTTTCTGCTGTTTCGGCATGTCAGCGACTCTTCAAATGTGACATGGTGTCTGCAACCTATCCCAGCCAACATAGCGCTCCTTTCTCTTCCGAACCCTGCCGTACACCAAATCAGTGGTTTTCCCCCACATATGGGGTATCGGCGTTCTCAGGAGAAATTGTACAACAAATTTCATGGTGCAATTTATCCTGTTACCCTTATGATAATGCAAAATTAGGGAATGAAAAACATTTTTTGTGGGAAAAATGTGAAAATTTTATTTTTATGGCTCAATATTATAAACTTCTGTGAAGCGGCTGGGGGTGCAAGGTGCTCACCACACATCTAGATAAGTTCCCTAAGGGGTCTAGTTTCCAAAATGGTGCCATTTGTGGGGGGTTTCCACTGTTTAGGCACATCAGGGGCTCCCCAAATGCAACATGGCATCCGCTAATTATTCAAACAAATTTTACATTCAAAAAGTCAAATGGCGCTCCTTCCCTTCCAAACCCTGCCGTGCGCCCAAACAGTGGTTTGCCTCCACATATGGGGTATCAGCGTGTTCAGGAGAAATTACACAACAAATTTCATGGTGCAATTTTTCCTATTACCCTTATGATAATGCAAAATTAAGGGATGAAAAACGTTTTTATGGGAAAAATGTGAAAATTTTATTTTTGCAGCTCAATATTATAAACTTCTGTGAAACACCTTGGGGTTCAATGTGCTCACCACACATCTAGATAAGTTCCCTAAGGGGTCTAGTTTCCAAAATGGTGTCACTTATGGGGGGTTTCCACTGTTTAGGAACATCAGGAGCTCTCCAAACGCAACATGGCGTCTGCTAATTATTCAGACAAATTTTACATTCAAAAAGTCTAATGGCGCTCCTTCCCTTCCGAACCCTGCAGTGCGTCCAAACAGTGGTTTTCCCTCACATATGGGGTATCAGCGCGCTCAAGAGAAATTGCACAAAAAATTTTGGGGTCCATTTTTTCCTGTTACCCCTGTGAAAATAAAAAAAAATTGGGTCTAAAGTAACATTTTTGTGAAAAAAGTTAAATGTTAATTTTTTTCTTCCACATTCCAAAAATTCCTGTGAAGCACCTGAAGGGTTAATAACGTTCTTGAATGTGGTTTTGAGCACCTTGAGTGGTGCAGTTTTTAGAATGGTGTTACTTTTGGGTATTTTCTGTCATAAAGACCCCTCAAAGTGACTTCAAATATGATGTGGTCCCTAAAAAAATGTTTTGTAAATTTTGTTGGAAAAATGAGAAATCGCTGGTCAACTTTTAACCCTTATAGCTCCCTAACAAAAAAAAATTTTGGTTCCAAAATTGTGCTGATGTAAAGTAGACATGTGGGAAATGTTGTTTAATAACTATTTTGTGTGACATATCTCTCTGATTTAAGGGCATGAAAATTCAAAGTTTGAAAATTGCAAAATTTTCAAAATTTTCGCCAAATTTCCAATTTTTTCACAAATAAACACAAGTGATATCGAATAAATTTTACCACTATCATGAAGTACAATATGTCACGAAAAAACATTCTCAGAATCAGGGGGATCCGTTCAAGCGTTCCAGAGTAATTACTTCATAAAGTGACAGTGGTCAGAATTGAAAAAATTGGCCCGGTCACGAAGGCAAAAACAGGCTCTGGCGCGTAGTGGTTAAGGTATTCCACTTTTGATTTTTCTGTTTGCAATACAAAAAAGATTATATTTTATAGGCTGAGTGAACTGTCGGTTACTAAACTCAATAATTAAGGTCGGCACAGAATGAGATGGCATGGTACTAGTTCGTTCAGCTACATTAGAGGACTGAAGAAAATTATACTCTTCTTTCTGATATAAATGACAAACTCTGGATAAACCAGTACAAGAGTGGCGCAGTTTACTTTTTATAGGATTATCTCTAATATTTATATTTAGTTACTGATCTACCTAAATGCAAATTATTAATCAGGATTATTCACTTAAATTCATATTTAAAAATTTGAAAAAGCTTGACTATATGGCACAGCTTTGCAATTCTGGCCTTGGCAAAAATAGTTCAGATTTGACAGATTATAGTCCAATTTATGTTGAATTCTGCAAAATTGAGAATGGCCATAAGCAAGGCAATGATTGTGACAACTGTATTATTTTTGTCATGCTGTTGTCAATGGCAATTTTTTTTAAAGTGAGGCACAAGTGTTTAAAACATTAGTGATTTGCAAAATTAGCAATTTGCTAGTATGTTATTAAAGGGGTTGTCTAGGATTTAAGATTAGGAAAACATGGCGGCTATCCATCCACAAGTGGGGGTTTTGCAGCACGGCTCCATTTATTTTAATTTAGTTGAGTTTCAACAGTAGAAACAACCCATGGCATGGACATGTGTATCCTCTTTAAAGGAGTTGTCCGCTGCAAAATGATAAGTCTGCAGTCACTCTGAGTGACTGCAGATTATGAACCCCCCAGCGCACGCTCGGTGCGCTGCGGGGATTTGCTGGTTTCAGACCCGGGAAAGGAGGATATGTATGAGTTATACTTACCCCCGGCCAGTGGGCACAGCCTCGCTCTCCATACACTTGCATGGAGTGAGGCCACGCCCTCTAGTCGGCCACACCCACAAGACAGCCGCATCACTAGACAGGGCGCGGTCTCGGTTCAATAAAAGTGTATGGAGCGAGGCTGTGCCCACTGGCTTATCGGTTTGGACCGGACAAACCCTTTAAGAAAGATTACATTTTCACTTACTGACTGACAGCAAATATCAGCAGTCTTTTAGCAACAGTCCAATATGAACCATGTTAATCCTTCTTATATAGGTGGTTGTTGTAAAAGAATGGAGCTTTACATTAAGGAAACTATGCTTTAACCCCTACTGGTCATCATTGCCTGCAGATGATGGCTATGTTATGCATCTGCCTCTAACAGCAGAGAGTGAATTGAGCATCATGGGGGCTTGCGTTCATAGGAGACTGTGATTTTTACTATATACTACAATACTGCAAAAGGGATTGGATGATTGATTACAGATTCAAGTTTAAGGCGACTAACATATTTTAAAAGTAAAAAAAAAATATTAAAAATATAAAAAATAAAAATCGAATTACCTTCTTTTCTGCCAATAAAAGTAAAGAAATAAAAAACATAAAAATAAACATATTTGGTATCTCCATGTCAGTAAAACTGTAAATATAATTGACCCGAACAGTAATTGGAGTAATGAGGGATAAAAGAATGTTAGGATTGCTTTTTTTGGTCGCTGTAAAACTGCAAAAAACAATCAAAATATGGTGTCAATTAAATTAAATTAAGGAAGTAGACAGAGATGTGGGAGGAGAAGTAGGGTGGTGCAGCACTGAGCAGTGTGGAGAGTTTTATTGGTGAGTGTGAAAAATTTGTGCTGTGTTTTGCTGTGGATGGATAACCAGTGCAATGACTGGCTCAGAGTGAAGGCATCGGTGCAGCAGCTGAACAAAACTATTAATCTGCCTGCTGCGTTCACAATAGATTGGAGAGGGGAAACTTTAGTGAGAGGAAAACTGATTAGTAGTGAATTGCAGCTTTTGCATTAAGTTTGTCCCAACAGTGATTACTTAATATGAAAACAACCAGCAATCGTGTTAATTATAGCTTCTGGGTCCTAATGCAGAATGTATTACAGATCCCCAACAATACCATTGGCAATATAAAATACTCTTTCAAAGTGATCTTCAGGTACCTAGGCCGAAGTAGTTATCTCTGAACCCCCTATAACTACACACACCCAGTTAAATTGATGTTTTTCTTAGTAAATATATGTTTTGGCACTTAAAGGGCATCTCTATGCTGATAAAAACAGCCAAATTACAGTGCTGGATGCTGAGATAGATCATTAGAGATGCAAAGTTCAAAAAGTTGCCATTCCCCTTTATGTAACACTTTACATTGAGTATGGAAAATTAGACATTATGTTCCTTCCAGCAATTAAAATGTTAAAGGGAAACCTGCCAAGTGTGCCATAAAGCAAGGCAATGAATAATCATTTGTAATGTGACTATTTCCCAGCATACCACTTCACTAATAATACACATGGTCTGTCAAGCCAACTTACCTTTCTTGGCTGAGACCTTTGCAATGTGTTTCAGAGCACAGTACAACACAAGATATATATTCCCTTCCACGTAGGATTTCTAATTACCGATGATATAAAACTCAGTGGGTGAGGGCAGCCGCATCAGTTCCAAAGGCACAGACCCATTCTATATATTATATTATTATTAACATGGCGGGAAGTTGCCTGGCTCCTTCTGTATTGAGAGAAGATGTTTGCATAATTAAAGATATAAAGCTGTCGAAACCCTTTAATATGAAATACTGCTGAAGTATCTTACTGTAACCTATTGCATGCCAGCAGGACTTGCAAAACTGTGACACCATTAGAATTTTGTCATATATCAAAGAGTGACAAAAATCAGTCCTGTGCAGGAAAAATGTTATTGAACAGCCCAAACAGCTAGTGTCATGTTCTAAAAGCTGCATTTAATTAACCATGCGGGACGACTACCAATATTTTTATAGAAAAGACATGATGTGATTAATACTTACCATTCTTTGGAATCTCCTTCCTAAGACTTGCTGTGGTTTAGCATACAGACCACTAGAACAACTTGGCGGCTATCTAGCTCTTGGGATTGCTATTTACTGATGGTGGTTGGCACAAGAATAAGTTTGACTCAGACACAGTGGATTTGGCTCAAAACTGTCGCAATCAGCTTTATTATCTTCATTGCAAATCAAGTCACATTTAGTGATGAGTGAGCATGCTCGTTACTCGAGATTTACGAGCATGCTTTAGTGTTTTCCGAGTATCTTCCGCGTGCTCGGTGTTATGTTTTAATGACTCCATGCTCCTGATTTGCGACTGTTTGACAGCTTGAATACATGTGAGGAATATCTGTTTCTTAGGCATTCCTCACATGTATTAAAGCTGTCAAACAGTCGCATGACAATGAGTGACGAAAACATAACACCGAGCGCCGCTGAAAATACTCAGCGAGCACCGCTGAAGATACTTGGTAAGCACCGCTGAAGATACTTGGTGACCACCGCTGAAGATACTCGACGAGCACCCGAGCATGCTTGCCGAAAGGGTTCGCAGAAGATACTTGCTCATCACTAGTCACATTACAAAATAAGATAAAAAATGAACTCCAAGGCTGTCTATCCACTGATTCCTCACCTATACAGTACAACAAACAATATCCCACTCAGTGGGTCAGACTTCCCCAGCGAGTCCCCAAGAACTCCTCACTCTGTGGTCCTCCTGGCTCTGACCCAGTCTGCATTTACAAGCTCAGTCTGTGTTAACAAGCTCAACATTTTCACCTAGGCTTACAAGAACCTAAAAAGAACACCATGAAAATGCCATCCAATCTGCAGGCACCATGTTATAGAGCAGGAGGAGCTGAGTACATTGATATATAGTTTTGTGAGAAATGATTCAGTAGAACTAGTGTTTTAATGACTTATTCCTCTGCTCTTTCTGGGATTTTCGGTCCGGTGGGCAGTCTTATCAGTGACTGACAGCTTTATTTGTATATTTGTGCACACAGAAGTTGCTGTCAGTCACTGACAGGACCGTCCACTGGACCAAAAATCTCACCAAAAAACACAGGTTATACTGAATCTTTTCTCACAAAACTATAAATCAATCTGCTCCGCTCCCTCTGCTCTATAACATGGTGCCTGCACGTTGGACTACATTTTCTTGGTGACAGGTTCTCTGTCCACTTTATCTTTATTTTAATAAATGTGTTTTGAGGACATGATTTTGTGCATTTATTATTATATAAATATTACAGTATCTGCTCCAACACTGTTTAGGGCAACTATCATCATGTACCACATAACTCTCCTGTCGTCACAATGGCTTTTAGTCGGAGGTGTAAGGATTGTCGTTGCGGGGTGTGTGACCACAACCGGGCGAGTGGTTGAGGGGAACCCATCAGGGCTATTGCTATTTTCAACTGGAGGTGCATCCTGCCTTTCACTTACTTTACAACCTGTCAGGGGCCCACAGCTGCGGAGCCCCCCAGGGTAATGACATCAGGCAAGTTCTTTGATGCGATGTTGGTGCTACGTCATTACGCCGCCTGTGACGTGACGCCAGCTTACTTTGCAGCTATGGATCACTGATAGGCTTGTAGCTGTAGAGTGTGGGGGGCAAGGAGCAAGCAGGGAGATGGAGGAAGAGGACAGGCGATCGGCATGGGAGTGAGGACAGGTGAGAGATTCGGTTGTTTTCTTTTAAATAGTGAAGCACAATGGAAGCCACATGGGGATCAGTATTAATGTATGAGGGCCAGAATTGGGACACATTATGACAATATAAGGAGGGGGGGGGTATAACTTATGGGAGCCAGAATTAGGGGACATTATTAAAATATGGGGACCACAATGGAAAGCATAATTTATGAGGTCCAGAATTGGGGGAAATTACCACCATATGGGGGCTACATTGGGACATTCATATATGGGTGTTACATAGGTTGACATTATTGTATGGGGGCCATATAGAAGGTCATTAATACTATATGCATCCAAATTTTGCCCTAGGATCCATATGACTCTAGTTAGCCACTGCTGCTAGTGGAGGGTCTTGTGACAAGACCACTCCCTCAGCCTCCTCTAAATGATGAACAGCTTTGCTATGTTCTATTATTTTCAATTGGAGAAGGCAAATAGACATGTATGGTCACATGTGCCATCAGCTGCCATTCTGAAATCAGTACAGTGGGTACGGAAAGTATTTAGACCCCTTTACATTTTTCACTGTTTGTTTCATTGCAGCCATTTGGTAAATTCTAAAAAGTTCATTTTTTTCTGAATAAAGTACACGCTGCACCCCATCTTGACTGAAACAAAAACAGAAATGTAGAATTTTTTGCAAATTTATTAAAAAAGAAAAACTGAAATATCACAGGGTCATAAGTATTCAGATCCTTTGCTCTGACACTCATCTTTAAATCACATGCTGTCCATTTCCTTGTGATCCTCCTTGAGATGGTTCTACTCCTTAATTAGAGTCCAGCTGTGTTTAATTAAACTGATAGGACTTGATTTGGAAAGGCACACACCTGTCTATATAACACCTCACAGCTCACAGTGCATGTCAGACCAGATGAGAATCATGAGCTCAAAGGAACTGCTCAAGGAGCTCTGAGACAGAATTGTGGCAAGGCACAGATCTGGCCAAGGTTACAAAAAAATGTCTGCATTACTCAAGGTTCCTAAGAGCACAGTGGCCTCCATAATCCTTAAATGGAAGAAGTTTGGGACCACCAGAAGTCTTCCTAGACCTGCCTGTCCAGCCAAACTGAGCAATCGTGGAAGAAGAGCCTTGGTGAGAGAGGTAAAGAAGAACCCCAAGATCACTGTGGCTGAGCTCTAGAGATGCAGTAGGGAGATGGGAGAAAGTTCCACAAAGTCAACTATCACTGTAGCCCTCCACCAGTCGGGCCTTTATGGCAGAGTGGCCTGACGGAAGCCTCTCCTCAGTGCAAGACATATGAAAGCCTGCATAGAGTTTGCTCAAATACACATGAAGGACTCCAAAACTATGAGAAATAAGATTCTCTGGTCTGATGAGACGAAGATAGAATTTTTTGGTGATAATTCTAGGCGGTATGTGTGGAGAAAACCAGGCACTGCTCATCACCTGCCCAATACAATCCCAACAGTGAAACATGGTGGTGGCAGCATCATGCTATGGGGGTGTTTATCAGCAGCAGGGACAGGGCGACTGGTTGCAATTGAAGAAAACATGAATGTGGCCAAGTACAGAGATATCCTGGATGAAAACTTCTTCCAGAGTGCTCTGGACCTCAGACTTGGCCAAAGGTTCACATTCAAACAAGACAATGACCCTAAGCACACAGCTAAAATAACAAAGGAGTGGCTTCAGAACAACTCTGTGACCATTCTTGACTGGCCCAGCCAGAGCCCTGACCTAAACCCAATTGAGAATCTCTGGAGAGACCTAAAAATGGCTGTCCACCAACGTTCAACATCCAACCTGACGGAACTGGAGAGGATCTGCAAGGAAGAATGGCAGAGGATCCCCCAAATCCAGGTGTGAAAAACTTGTTGCATCATTCCCAAGAAGACTCATGGCTGTACTAGCTCAAAAGGGTGCTTCTACTCAATACTGAGCAAAGGGTCTGAATACTTATGACCAAGTGATATTTCAGTTTTTCTTTTTTTAATAAATTTGCAAAAATTTCTACATTTCTGTTTTTTTCAGTCAAGATGGGGTGCAGAGTGTACTTTAATGAGAAAAAAAAATTAACTTTTTAGAATTTACCAAATGGCTGCAATGAAACAAATAGTGAAAAATTTAAAGGGGTCTGAATACTTTCCGTACCCACTGTAGAGCTGTTCTGCCTGTGAGGAAGCCAACACTAACAAGAGGGACATTGCTTCATAAGAGAGGAGACACAATCTTTGGCACAAAATCTTCTGTATCACCACTGAAAATGAATTACTAAGACACTGATAATGCGTAAGTCTATAAGGACAACAACGCAAGATGTTCAAAGTTGTACAATTTCTGAAAATGTATATTTTATTAATACAATCATATTCTATTAGACGATTATACATTTTTTAAAGTTTGTGGGGTATTGGGCAAGGCAATTAATATCATGGGAACTTACATTATGGCCTTGCTTGAATTAACACCTAAAACTTGGGTTGGATTTATTACTAACACTTTGCTTGGAAGGGCTTTGTAATCCACAGAAATACATGATGGAAATGGGGCTCACATTTTGAACATTTTCTTCAGAATGAAGGCAGTATTCTAGAACTTCTACACTCTTTTTTCATTCCTATCCATTTCACCAGTTGAGGTTGTGTTCTGGCATCATCGAACCATAAACTAAGCCAAGTTTACTTGGAAAATGTCTCCACCTGAGTCAGGCTAATCTACCAGGTATTGGGTGTCATGCATGCATAATGGCGCTTGTGGTTTACGTTCCAGCAACTTACGTCTCTGAAAGTTCAGGTTACTTCACAGTCTCCTGGGAATCGCTACAACCATATAAAATAAGATTACTTGACTTATGTTCTAGTCCTTGTTATTTCGCACTAATAGTTTTATAGCATTTGCTCTATTCCATTTTTTTCCAGGTATTAAATGCTAATTGAAAATGGTTGTTTCTTTAGTTCCACCTCCAGTGGTTGAAGCCTGGATGGAGTTATTCCCAACTCTGCTTTTAGGCCACATGCACACATTGAATATTTGGTGAGTTTTTTACCTCAGTATTTGTAAGCCAAAACCAGGTGAGGAACAATCAGAGGAAAAGTATAATAGAAACACGTCACCACTTCTTCATTTATCACCCACTCCAAATACTGAATGTGTGAACGTGGCCTTACAGTTGCAGCAAAATGGATGGGAGTTATAGAAATCTCATGCCCACTGTGCTTTTTTTTAACTCAGTATAAACTGATCTGCGGTGCGTGTTTCAAATTCACAGCATGTCAATTTCTCTTGCGGGTACGATACGTTTTCTGTGCAGATTTTCCTCATAGTTTTGCATTAAATGCGAAAAATCCGTAGGTAAACAACACACATGCCTTTTTAGTGCGTTTCCACTGCGGAAAAGTGGAATCAATAAAGTTTTGTCAAAGCCGTATTCAATTAAGTATCAAAAACAAAGTAGCTTTGTTTAAAACATGACACACCAACAAGACACAAAAAAAATGCAGCATCAAAAACGCATGTAAAAAAGAAAACGCACTCAAAAAGGCAATGAAAAAACACAAGTAATCTAATTATTATAAACTTTTAAAATTTTTCCTTTTTTCTTTTTTATCTTCTGGACAATCCCTTTAAGAGCTCTGACGCTTTCTATATACCATTTTCATTGTGAACCACACACATTTGGAACAAACCTTGATCGTCTACATTCAAAAACTAAATGGTAAGAAAATAGCAAATTATTTTGGCACATGCCAATATTTTTTATATCATTTTTTGAATCATCTATTTGGGGCCCCAGATTCAATATTACAAGGGTCCTCTCTTTCACACCCTGACCCTAGAGGTAAATAGTATTTTTCTTGCATTACGCTAGTCTTTGTCATATGGTTTCTTGCTTAAAATGTGTCTTCTGAGATAAACACGTTCTCATTAGTATCTGTATGGTAACAATATTCTCTCAGTTCATGATTGATACTTACATTGATTAAAATTGCCATTACAAATAGTCTCAGCTAATCAATACTGCCTCCTAATTAATCACCACTTTTTAAAATCCTAATTTTATTCATCACTATTTATAATTTGCAACTTTTTTTTTTTTAAGAAGAAAAAAAGTCGAAACTGATCTTTTATTTAAAGAGTAAATGAGAATGCAAAAAAATGAATAAACACAAAGGAGTAGTTACCTCTACCCCATACCTCTAATGGCTAAATTCATCAATGACCCACAACGCTGTATTTAAAATGCAACAAAAAGTCTAAT
Source organism: Phyllobates terribilis (assembly GCF_046119375.1). Lineage (NCBI taxonomy): Eukaryota > Metazoa > Chordata > Amphibia > Anura > Dendrobatidae > Phyllobates > Phyllobates terribilis. Next base: position 150,943,608 of record NW_027362762.1, read on the forward strand.
TAATAATCTGTTAGACTAGTTGTCAACTCATCTGCCATGATTATGTATTATCGTCACCTTTACTGGTGGTCTCTATGCATTTAGCAGCATCTTTTCCTACTTTGCTGCTAAACAAATTGCATTTAGAAAGCAAAAAGGTGAATCCACGACTCTCGCCATGTCCTGACATCCAAAGGCAGTTTATGCGCCATATGTTCATAAGCTCTGATTTTTCACAAAGCCTTATGTGGAGTTATTAGATTATATCCAAACAGCGAGATTTAGTGCGGAGAAATCTGCCCAAAATCTCCAATAAAATTTGAATAAAAAATCTAAGTTGATGCAAATTTGAACACAAATTTAGTCTCAGGTTTTACTTTTTGCAGCTGATTTTACCTAATCATTACGTGGTTTACTAATGTTAAGGCCTCATTCAGATGTCTGTAATTTTTTCCATGTAAGCAAAAAAACAGTGTTGTTTTTGATCCAATTTTCATCAGTGTGCGGTCAGTGTGTCAGTTTTTACCATCAGTGTATCATCAGTGATTTTCTTGTATGAAAAAATAAATAAATTAAAAAGCTTCTTCTATTCACTGCAATGTTAATCATGGGCAGCACACAGATAGCACATTGATGCCATCTGCGTGCTGTCAGTAATTTTCACGGACCCATAGATTTGTATGGGAAATTTTAATCCTTGTCTCCAATTAAAAACGAACATGTCTTTGTGATTTTTTTGTGGGCACATGGTCTCCAAAAAAACCCCACAGACATGTGAACTGCTCCATAGCCTACAATGGGTATGTGTTCTACCTGTGAAAATCACAAATAAAACACGTACATCATGATCCATGGCTGCCTGACATGTCTGACATTCAAGGTCCAGGAACAGACTGAGTGAGGAGCCCCCCAAGCAGTCCAGACATCATTATCCGTACCTGAACTGTGAATATCGGACTTGTGAACCAAGTGTTTGGCTGGATTCACATAATCATTTCTGAGAAAAAAACACCTGCGTTTTAAAGCTGTTTTTTTTCTTGCAGTACTGTATGAAAACACAACACTTTAAAGTCTATGGCCCCGATTCATCAAAGCGTTTACACCAGAATTCTGGAGTAAATCGCTTTAAAAAGTTACAAGATTTTTGCACAAGGCCGAGTTTTGGTGTTTTCATGCCAGCTTCATTGAGCTCTTCCAGGTAAATTGGAGCTGGGGTGGGACAAGGGTGGAATAAGGGTATAACATCACAGCTCATCTAATTCATGACGAGCTGTGGCATACCTTACGCCAGAAATCCTGCTCCACTGCTTGACTGGAGTAAGAGTTGTACAGTTGTGGCAATGACTAGCCCAGGGGATGGGGACGACTCGGTACCCGGGCCTTTGCCTGGCCTTTGGGGATGTTGCGGTGGTCGGCTCCGGGGCCCGTACCCTGGGGTCACTCTTTAAAAGGGTGGATATTTGTTAATTTTATAAGAGTTCGTGACACCACCTGTGGTTTCTGGTGAGACCGGTGATAAGGCAGCTCGATGGTATAGCTCCCCACAGGTGGAGCTAGGCCTCAGGGCAGTGTATGAAGGGGGATGCAGGACAGGCGAGACCCAGCCGGGTCAGAGCAAGAATGGGGACAGACACGATAGTCACTTCAGTACCCTTTACTGATGGAAATTCAGGCACGTCCTGGAGCACTGTAGGGTGAAGGGTGCATATCAGGATCCTCCCCAATGAGCGGGTGTAGGGCCTCCTGGTTCTTGCCTCTGCATAGTAAGTTTCTGACCTGCCTGGAGCTAGGCCTAACTTTGTCTCTGTCCTGCGCTGGCTGACCTTGTGGTAGGGCCTTTTCTTGGAGTACACGCTTCTCAGCTTGTGGGGCCTATGTGTCTCCTGGCTCTGCACTTTAGCGATCCTGGGACTTGTAGTTCTCCAGGGATTCCGGTTATGCCTTACTGGGTCGTAGAGATCCCTGTAAGCTCGGCCCCGGTGTCTGGTAGATTCTTCGGGGTGAGCTGGTTAAGCTCCTCTGCCCCCTATGTACTAACTCTCCACTCGCCTTCGGCCTACTCGGGCCCTCACTAGGCTATACACACTAACGGCAGCTTGCCGTGCTTCACCGATCTTATGGCGCCGGCACACCTTAAGCTCTAACTGAGCTCCCTGTATCTAGCTAGCAGGAGCCTTGTGCTCCACTACTGAACTATTAGCCGAGTTCTCTAAACTAGACTGAGCTCCTCTGCAGACTAACCTCTCTCAGGCTTCTCTACTGCAGGAACTCTTCAGAGGAACTGCACTGCCTGGCTCCACCTTCCCTATTTATATCCCTAACGGGCTCCCTCTGCTGGTCTGAGGTGGAAGGTGGAGATGTGTGAATATTTATGGGGACCTCTTGTGGAGGAATCCATCAATGCACTCTTCTAGGATCTGTGATGCCTAGCGCAGCTGGGCGTCACATTAACGTGCACACCACTTTTCAGATGCGCCAGATTCATGAAGGGGCATGCGCCTTTTAATGAATCAGGTACCTCTGACTCCAGCCACCCCCTCATCAAGACCGACATGAACAATATGGTCTTGATGAATTTGAGTCTTTGTTGAAACATAAAATGCACAGCATACAATGTGCTTTGGTTTGTAAAACGTTCGTGTCATTTTTTTTGTTCAAAATGCCACATTCTGTGGGTATAGCATTTTCTCTGGTGCTTTCCTACAAGCTTCTCTATAGGATTTAAAAAAGACCTTTCACAAGTTTGAACATGTTAAACTGACCACATTTTCAATTTCTCTATTCCATTGCAGAGATATTAACGTGTAAAGTTTAGATTTTTAATTTACTGTATTTTTAGGAGTATAAGACGCACTTTTTCCCTCCAAAATTTTGGAGGAAAATGGGGGGTGCGTCTTATAGTCCGAATATTGGGGGGGGTATATTTATGTGTGGTGTGGGGGGAGCGGTATCGGTGGAGGAGCGGGGCACATGAGGTAGCAGCCGCCCGCTGCAGCCTACACTGTCCCCGCTGCTAAAGAAAATGAATATTCACTGCTCCCCCTTGGGGCGTGGGGAGCACTGAATATTCATGCTCCTTAATAGCGGTATACAGTGTAGCCGTGCTGCGGCTGCTGCCGGCTATCTCCTGTGCCCGTTGTTAAAGGACATGAATATTCAACCTCTCTCCACGCTCATGGGTGTGGGGAGGGGGTGAATATTCATGCCCTTTAATGAGCGGGCACAGGAGATAGCCGGCAGCAGCAGCAGCCCCAGCGCGGCTCCTCTGTGTGCCGGCTATGAAGGAGTGAAGTCACTGCTCCCCGCGCACACAGTCCCGGCGTGGGGGGCAGTGACTTCTGGCAGCTGATCTCTCCATGTGAGTCGCGCATGGCAGTGACGTCATGCGCGACTCACATGGAGAGATCAGTGCGGGCAAACAGGACGCAGCGCTGGAGGAAAGAGAAGAAAGGTGAGTAGGAGTGTTTATTTTTTTTTAATGTGCAGCATGATGGGGATTAGGGGGGCCATGCATACTAGGGCAGAGATTAGGGGTGCCATGCATACCAGGACAGGGATTAGGGGTGCCATGCATACCAGGACAGGGATTAGGGGTGCCATGCATACCAGGACAGGGATTAGGGGTGCCAAGCATACCAGGACAGGGATTAGGGGTGCCATGCATACCAGGATAGGGATTAGGGGTGTCATGCATACCAGGACAGGGATGAGGGGTGGCATGCATACCAGGATAGGGATGAGGGGTGCCATGCATACCAGGATAGGCATGAGGGGTGCCATGCATACCAGGACAGGGATGAGGGGTACCATGCATACTAGGACAGGGATGAGGGGTGCCATGCATATCAGGATAGGGATGAGGGGTGCCATGCATACGAGGATAAGGATCAGGGGAGCCATGCATACCAGGATGGAGGGATGCCAGGCATACCAGGATGGGGATGGGAACCACGTATAAAAGGAAGGGGGGCGGCTTATATACCAGGATGGGGGATATTATCAGAATTGGGGGACATTACCCCTATACCAGTGTCAACAGAAGACCCCCTTCCCCTTAAAAGTGCATCATGACCACATTTTTTGCTTAAATTTTTATTTTTTTATTTTCCTCCTCTAAAACCTAGGTGCATCTTATGGTCCGGTGCGTCTTATAGTCCGAAAAATACGGTATGTTAAATTCAGCTGGATGTTACCAGAGATTAGTCTCTGGGGGTGTGTACTTCTTCTCCTGCATGAGATTAACCAATCATAAGTAGGAGGCGTCATGCAGGGGAAAGAGAAAGAGCAGGTCAGAAGAACATGCCTTCTCTAGTGAGATGTAATGAAAGACAGCCCTGCTCTCAGCCCTGATCTCTTCAGCTACTGTGTCGTATACTGTATTCTACTGTAGTATACTGTAGAATAGAGCAGAATGTCATTATAAACGCCTTTTGGAGGCCTGTTTTTCCTTCCCGTACATGACATCTCCTGTTTATGATTGGTCACAGTCATGCAGGAGACAAAGTTCACACTCCTATAGAAGAACGCCCCATTTGACTTATCACAAATATAACCTAGCCTTACAAGATAATATCTCCGCAAGAGAGGAAAATGAAAAAATCAAAACTATGTTTTATTAAGCTCTGAAGCTACTATTCCAATCATGTGGCCTCTTTAAAAAACTCCAGGAAGAAAGTAAGTATAATTAACATTATAAAATCCCATCATAAATGCTTAAAAAGCCTATAAAATACTTAAAAGTCATGTCATTTTTAACAACACTGGAAATAAATGATTTTTCTTATTTTCCAGTTGCAGAAGTTTTGGGAATGAACCTCCTATATGTGAACATACCCTAATACTGATACTTTTAATCCTGTAACATGCTTACAAGAATGCGATAGGTTACTTTCCAAATTTATTACTTACTGAACCAGAAGAAAAGAAGAAAGTCTATATAATGACTCTAATTTAGCCTACAGTACATATACACCAAAACCATACATGTCATATTTAAAAACCAAATAGAAAAATATTCAAAGATGACTGGAGATGTAACAGAGGAATGCCACAATGCAGTTACGAGACACAATAAATTATAGAAAAGATGCAGGAGAATGGTCATTTTACGTGGAATGCAAGTTTTTGCTCAGAAATGTCAGGAGCGGTGTTGTTCAAAGTAGAAATGGCGCCAAAACATAACAAATTAGTGCAGATTACACCCCTTTTTGTGGCCCAGTTCATAGCCAATAGCCCAAAAATAGGGAAAATGGTATATACAATATGGTTTATTTATTTTGCTATAATAAAGCACTGATAGTATCCCACTCTACAGTTTATACTTGACCCTGTTTTTATGACAGTAAACTAGAGACATATCAGAACTGAACTGTTTTCATGGGATCGCCACATCTCAGCAGCCTCAGGCCTTGGACGTGTAATATGCTCAGCATAGAAACAAGATATTAAAACGCAGTTTTCACATTATTAATGTACACTAAAGATCCTTTACTGTATTTCCTCAGGTAACTCTTCCATAAGCTGTTTACTAGTTTCTTGTATTATTATATAAGACAGCAGACTTCAGTAATCTTTTTTTGCTGCTTTACTAACCTATCCAGGCTCTGTGGGTCAAGATAAATATGTTCTAAATAAGAAGAAAGTGGCCAAAAAAAGAACACTGAGTATAGTTAGTTTTTATGTCAAATCAATTGACCTCATATTTTGTAAACTTGTCATCCATCAAACTTTATGGCATGGTGATGCCTTGATGCTGGCAGCAAAGGAACTTAGTTGACTCATATTTAATTTTAATAGTGAGGCATGGACTCCCCATCAGGGCCGCTTCTGCTGTGAGGTGAGATGTTTATCAGGGGGCTGCATTTTGTTGCCCCTAGGAGTGGAATTCAGTAGGTTTTCAACAGTTCTCCAGAAAAGTTGTTAAACTGACAGCTGGCTCGGGGAAGTTCTAGAACTCCAGTTTCCTGCTTTCAGCATCCTACTGTATTTACATACGAATACAAGTGAAGATATGAGCTCCTTAGCTGCAGGACAGGTAGCCTCATCATGCTGCTGATTGTGCTACAGAGGAGGCAAAGATGCAGGGAAGGTAAGGGCACCATATTGGAGCTGAAAATAGAAGAGACTTATTGTAAATTGTTGTTGCAGGTATATGAAGGGGTACAGTATAGAGAGGGGGTAGTGTGAGGGCACCACATGATAATGGAGTAGCATGGGGGGAACACTGAAGATGGAGACAATGTGGAATGGGAAGCATGAGGGTGCAATGTGAGATAGAAACAGCGTGAGGGGACAATGTAATGGTACAGTGTGAAGATAGAGGCAGCGTGAGGAGAAAGAGTGGCGAGGTACAGCATGATGTGTTATGATCTGCAACATGTACTAAGGAAAGATAGGGGACAGCTGTCCCTACAGTAAGACTAAGCTGAATCCCTACAATGTAGCGGGCTGCCTGTTCCTAGTGAACAGACCCGCCTTAGTCTTCGGCTAGTCTGAACGAAGACCTATACAATTAAGGGAGGGGTCCCTAAAAGAACTAAGAACTGGGACAAAAATGGGACACCTCCTAAACAGAGAAGCTGTTGCAGAACACAAAAAGACAAACTGACAAAAATGTACTAGAGGTCCCAGAGGACCAAGCGAACTTGAAAGAGAAAGGCACCGAAGCATCAGGCTAGAGAAACAGTCAAACACTGAAGTCCAGCACAGCCACAAGGGCGGAGCTGGAATATAAAGGCAGATGGTCACGTGACTGCAAAACACAAGATGGAAAAACAAACAGGAGCGTTCTAACAGTACCCCCTCTTTTATGAGGATCCTCCGGATCTTCCAGGCTCAGGCCTATTCGGAAACCTCCTGTGGAAAGCTTTAACAAGCCTTGGAGCAGAGACATCATCTGTCCTTTCCCAGGAGTTGTCTTCAGGACTGAAACCCTTCCAGGAGACAAGATACTGTAATCTCCCTCTATGCCATCTAGAACTCAAGATTAGAGATGAGCGTTGTTCTACTCGAACTGTTCGCCAATCTCAAATTCGAGCTGTTTTGGGCGGTGTTCGAGCCGGTCGGCGAACACGAACAATTTGAGAAAAATTCGGCTGTTCGAGGTTATGTTCGATAACTGTTCGTGCACCAAAATCATAACTGGATTTTTTCTCAGTAATGATGAAAATTAATGTTAATACGCAGTTTGAGTGTACAGCGGGGCGGGGGGAGGGGCAGGGGATGGATCTCTGCAGGAACAATGAAGATCTCCATTTTTTTTTCTCTTTTCCGCATTTGCAGTGGGGAGGTGCAATCTGTCAGCCTATCAGCAGCGCACACACGGAGCGAAGTGCTTTTTTTCACACAAGCAAGGGCATATGTGATTGGCAGTGTATGTCACATGTCCTTGCCCTATAAGACCAAGCCATTTTCCCCGTCGCCACCATTTTCTCACTGCTGCAGCTGCGTGTTAGACGGCACCGCTGTTGCTGTGTGCGCTATACCTTGTTAATTTCAAGCCAATTTTCGCACAAATATACAGATAGCTTGGGAGTAGGGAATAGTTGTGATTGCAGTCCTTTTAAGGACTAGGTTACAGCATTTCCTACGACTTTTATCAGGCAGGTCTGTGCTCTTAAATAGATAGATTGTGGGAGTAAAGACTAATTGTAATTGGAGTCCTTTTCAGGACTAGGTTACATCAGTTCCTATCAGTTTTTGCCAGGCAGGTCTGTGCCAGTGCTCTGCAAGTTTTTTTCACAGCATTTGGCTGAATCTAGCAAAGCTAATCCTTTTTGGCCTATTGCAGAGTGTGTTAGTCAGTGGAGTAGCCTATCTGTGTTGCAAGATATACCACCTGTGTATAGAATACCAATTTTTTTACTGCACCTAGTGAAGTAAAATCTTTTGGGCATAGCATCATTCTATTAGTCCATCTATACTGACCTCCATCAGGTTGCAAACTGAATATAATTTTTTTCTGCATCTAGCTCTGAAAAAATATTTGGGCTTCTAGCAGTGTGTGGGACTTGGTCTATTAGTCCATCTATACTGACCTCCATCAGGTTGCAAATTAAAAATAATTTTTTTCTGCATCTAGCTCTGAAAAAATATTTGGGCTTCTAGCAGTGTGTGGGACTTGGTCTATTAGTCCATCTATACTGACCTCCATCAGGTTGCAAATTAAAAATAATTTTTTTCTTCATTTATCTCTGAAAAAATATTTGGGCTTCTAGCAGCGTGTGGGACTTGTTCTATTAGTCCATCTATACTGACCTCCATCAGGTTGCAAATTAAAAATATTTTTTTTCTGCATCTAGCTCTGAAAAAATATTTGGGCTTCTAGCAGTGTGTGGGACTTGGTCTATTAGTCCATCTATACTGACCTCCATCAGGTTGCAAATTAAAAATAATTTTTTTCTGCATCTAGCTCTGAAAAAATATTTGGGCTTCTAGCAGTGTGTGGGGCTTGGTCTATTAGTCCATCTATACTGACCTCCATCAGGTTGCAAATTGAATAAAAAAATTTTCTGCATCTAGCTCTGAAAAAATATTTGGGCTTCTAGCGGTGTGTGGGACTTGGTCTATTAGTCCATCTATACTGACCTCCATCAGGTTGCAAATTAAAAATAATTTTTTTCTGCATCTAGCTCTGAAAAAATATTTGGGCTTCTAGCGGTGTGTGGGACTTGGTCTATTAGTCCATCTATACTGACCTCCATCAGGTTGCAAATTAAAAATAATTTTTTTCTGCATCTAGCTCTGAAAAAATATTTGGGCTTCTAGCAGTGTGTGGGACTTGGTCTATTAGTCCATCTATACTGACCTCCATCAGGTTGCAAATTAAAAATATTTTTTTTCTGCATCTAGCTCTGAAAAAATATTTGGGCTTCTAGCAGTGTGTGGGACTTGGTCTATTAGTCCATCTATACTGACCTCCATCAGGTTGCAAATTGAATAAAAAAATTTTCTGCATCTAGCTCTGAAAAAATATTTGGGCTTCTAGCGGTGTGTGGGACTTGGTCTATTAGTCCATCTATACTGACCTCCATCAGGTTGCAAATTAAAAATAATTTTTTTCTGCATCTAGCTCTGAAAAAATATTTGGGCTTCTAGCAGTGTGTGGGACTTGGTCTATTAGTCCATCTATACTGACCTCCATCAGGTTGCAAATTAAAAATAATTTTTTTCTTCATTTAGCTCTGAAAAAATATTTGGGCTTCTAGCAGTGTGTGGGACTTGTTCTATTAGTCCTTCTATACTGACCTCCAGCAGGTTGCAAATTGAATATAATTTTTTTCTGCATCTAGCTCTGAAAAAATATTTGGGCTTCTAGCGGTGTGTGGGACTTGGTCTATTAGTCCATCTATACTGACCTCCATCAGGTTGCAAATTAAAAATAATTTTTTTCTGCATCTAGCTCTGAAAAAATATTTGGGCTTCTAGCGGTGTGTGGGACTTGGTCTATTAGTCCATCTATACTGACCTCCATCAGGTTGCAAATTAAAAATAATTTTTTTCTGCATCTAACCCAGCCAATAGTTTTGGCCTAATACCACAGTTTGGCCACTCAGCTCTGCTCGGTTACCATCCATTGTTTTTTTGTGCAAACAACTCCAGAGTTGTGAATTAGTTAACCACCAAAATGAGTGGAAAAAGGCCTGCTGCTGGTGGAAAGGGGAATAGGCGTGTTGGGAAGGGGAAAAAAGGTTGTGTCCGTGGGGTAGGTGCAGAAGAAAGACCGTCTTCCAGCCAAACTAAAATGTCTACTTCTTTTAGCGGACAATGTGATAAGATCCCTTTCTTACGGCCACGCCAATCGCTACAAATTCCAGATGAGGCACAAAAACAGCAGGTGCTTCAACAGATATCAAGTGCTCCTTTAAGTGGGCTCTCCTCCACATCAACTTCAACATCACAAATACTCCAGTCCTCAAAGGTGTCACCCAAATCGCACTTGCTTCCTCACAGCTCCCAAATCTCCAGCTGCCCGTCTGAGTATGAGGTAGAACAGATGGTTGAGTCTGCAGAGCTGTTTACTCATACTATAGCCTGGGAATCAGAGGTTGACTCCAGCGCTTCTGTGAATCCAGACGAGGAAATGATCTGCACTGATGCCCAGAATCTTTATGAGTCGGATCCAGGACCAGACGCAGAAGGTTCTGACCATAATGTAGACCCTCATTCCCAAACTGTAACTCCTGTTGGTGGAGACAATGAGGAAGACGATGATAAGACTCAAATACCTGATTGGAGCGACAACTTTAGTTTTTTGTCAGGGCAGGAACAGGTTGGCTCTGAGGACGACGGGTGTGATAACGCACAGGGTGATGATGATGAGGTCGGAGATCCCACTTACTGTCAACCCACAGTCAGCCAAGAGATGAGGTCAGCAGAGGAGGTGGAGGAAGATGCTAGTGACGACGAGGTCAGGTTGCGCCTTCCTGGACAGAGACGTAGTACTGGAAGCACGTCAACAACTGCATCCTCAAACACAACTCTGCCTCTCACCACAAGTCGTGGTGGCTCTTCAGGTCGCATGGGTGCTAAGCCTTGCATAGCCTGGGCATTTTTTCAGATCGATAAAGATGACCCAACTCGTGTTATCTGTAACATTTGTCAGCAAAAGCTAAGTAGAGGCCAAAAAATACATAGTTTGAGTACTTCATGCATGAACCGGCACATGGACATGAAGCATAAGTTGCAGTGGGAAGCTCAGTGTGCTACAATGCGGTCTAGCCGGCCGGGCCAACCACCGTCTGCCATATCTTGTGCATCTGCGGCCTCTTCATCCTCTGTGACTGGGGGGACAGCAGTCACACCTGTTTTGGGGCGCAGACCTGCCACCTCTTTACCCGCAACAGCCAGCGTGATTGGCAGGTCATCATTTTCTTTGGAGGTGGTAACACCAGCTGGTCTTGAGCGCTGTCCGACATCGATAGCACCACCTTTGGATCAAGGCAACCTAACATGTCCGCCTGCATCTTCCTCACAGACCGGCAGTTTGCCGGGGACACCCTTATCAACCCCGTCTAAGCACAATAGCCAGCCCTCGGTCCCTCAGATGTGGACAAGTAAAAGACCATTTCCTCCTAGCCATGAGAAAGCTAAGAGGTTGAATTTCACCATCTGCAAGCTCTTGGCTACAGAAATGCTGCCTTTCCGCCTGGTGGACACAGAGGATTTTCGAGACCTTATGTCCGTCGCAGTGCCCCAGTACCAGATGCCCAGTCGGCACTACTTCTCAAAGAAAGGTGTGCCTGCGCTCCACCAGCATGTCGCACACAACATCACCGCTTCTTTGAGAAACTCTGTGTGTGACAGGGTGCATTTCACCACAGACACTTGGACGAGTAGGCATGGACAGGGGCGTTACATGTCGCTGACTGGGCACTGGGTAACTATGGTGACAGCAGGACAAGGGGCTGCTGTCCAAGTCTTGCCGTCCCCACGAGTTGTGCGTCAATCCTCTTTATGTCATTTTTCCTCCACTGCTTCTGCCTCCTCAACCTCCTCTCGGTCTTCCACCTGCACCCAAAGGCTGTCTGGTCATGCCACAAGCTTTCTAACTGCGCAGAAGGGATCCTGCACACCTCCTTACTATGCTGGCAGTAGGGCTCAACGTCATCAGGCGGTTTTTACATTGAAATGTCTGGGAAATGTGAGTCACACAGCTGAGGAGTTGTGGTCAGCTCTGGAGAACCAATTTCATGAATGGTTGTCTCCACTGGACCTGAAACCAGGGAAGGCCGTGTGCGACAATGCTGCAAACCTGGGTGCGGCCCTTCGCCGGGGCAATGTCCCACACGTGCCTTGTATGGCTCACGTGTTGAACCTGGTTGTCCAGCAATTTTTAGCCCACTATCCCAGACTAGATGGCCTTCTGCAGAGGGCACGGTCGCTGTGTGCTCACTTCCGCCATTCGCATCCCGCAGCTCAGCGACTTACATCTCTACAGAAGTCGTTGGGCCTGCCACTTCACCGGCTAAAATGCGATGTGCCTACCCGGTGGAATTCAACTCTGCACATGTTGCAGCGACTGTGGCAGCACCGACAAGCCCTGGTGCAATACGTTCTGACGTATAGCCTGGGCCAACGAGATTCAGAGGTGGGGCAAATCACGCTGGAGGAGTGGTCTCAGATCAGGGACCTATGCACCCTTCTGCACAGTTTTGAAATGGCGACGAAGATGTTTAGTGCTGACGATGCCATTATCAGCATGACTATTCCGGTGATTTACATGCTGGAGCACATGTTAAACAGAATTCGGAGTCAGGTGGTGGCACAAGAGGAGGTGGAGGAAGTAGAGGAGGAGGAGTTGTATGCGGAAGGGCTAACATCTGCAAGGTCCAGACGGTCGGCAGCACCAAGGCGGCAGGCATGTGAGGGTGGGGGAGATGATTTTACCAGGGCGCATGGTAGCAGCCAAACTACTGAGGAAGGTGCAGGAGCCCAGGAAGAAGTGGAGGACGAACTGATGGAAGACTCATCAGATGAGGGAGACCTTGATCACATGTCTGTTGTGCGAGGTTGGGGGGAGAGGACAGAGGAAGGAAGCATGATTGCTACCTCGCCACCAACACAACAGGGACTTGGTGCTCCTGGATGCGCAACACACATGAGTGCCTTCTTGCTGCACTACCTGCAACATGACCCTCGAATTGTGAGAATTAGAAATAATCCTGACTACTGGGTTGCCACACTGTTAGATCCCCGGTACAAAAGTAAATTTGCAGAAATTATTCCTGCCATAGAAAGGGATGCACGCATGCAGGAGTATCAGCAGAGACTGTTGCAGAATCTTATATGTGCTTTTCCACAAAATACCAGTGGTGCACGTAGTGAATCTCACAGTTCCAACTTGCCAACCGTGGGACCGTCAAGTGTTCAGCACTCAAACCGTAACAGAACCACAGTATCTGCTGGTAACATCAATTTTGCGGAATCATTTCACCACTTTTTTAGCCCATCCTTTGCAAGGCCACAGGAGACAAGAAGTCTGACACATAGTCAACGCCTAGAGACGATGGTACAGGAGTATCTCCAAGTAAACATTGAAGCCACGACTGTGTCACTGGACCCTTGCTCTTTTTGGGCTTCCAATCTGGATAAATGGCCGGAGCTAGCCACTTACGCCTTGGAGATCTTGTCATGCCCCGCAGCCAGCGTTCTGTCTGAACGTGTGTTCAGCGCTGCTGGTGGTGTGCTGACAGATAAGCACACGCGGCTCTCCACTGATAATGTAGACAGACTCACGTTCATAAAGATGAACAAATCATGGATCCGAAACGACTTTTCTACCCCTGTGTCATCCTGGGGAGAGTAAAAGCTTGATGATTGGTTAAAATCACCCTACCAACCGTTTTAAGCTTTCAAATTACTAATCATGTTTATCTGTATCTTGACTGGAAAATAATTTGGGCTTTGTAGCAGTGTGCAGCACTGATCCTATTAGGCCATCTATAATAAGCTTCACCAGATTTAAAATTAAAAATAATTTTTAGCTGCATCTAGCCCGGAAAATAATTTTGGGGCTCCGAGATGCGCAAGACACATAAGTGCCTTCTTGCTGCACTACCTGCAGCATGACCCTCATATTGTCAGAATTCGAAGCAATCATGACTACTGGGTTGCCACACTCTTAGATCCCCCAAACTTTTCGATCAACCTTTTCATTTTAATAAAGACCAAAAAAATGGTCATTTTTGAAATTATAAGCATTAGCAGGTTGTTAGAAACTGAAATCAAATAGTTTTCAACTCAAAACTTTATTCTAGGTGATGTTACATTTTCACATAGGACCCCTTGTTCGAAAGGAGCTTCTGAACTCTCTCGTCCATTGAATTTGTCAGGTTTTGGATGGTTTCTGCTTCAATTGTTTTGCATGAGGACAGAATACCCTCCCAGAGCTGTTGCTTAGATGTGAACTGCCTCCCGCCATCATAGACACTCCTTTTAATGATGCTCCAAAGGTTCTGAATGGGGTAGAGGTCAGGGGAGCATGGGGGTCACACCATAAGTTTGTCCCCTTTTATGCCCATATCAGCCAGAGATGCAGATGTTTTATGTGCAGCATGAGATGGTGCATTATCATGCAGAAAAATGATCTTGCTGTGAAATACACGGTTCTTCTTCTTGAACCATGGCAGGAAGTGCTGTTTGAGAAAATCCACATACATTATGGAGTTCATCTTTAGCGCCTTCAGGGATCCTAAAGGGGCCGACAATCTCTCTCCCCATGATTCCAGCCCAAAACATTACTCCACCTCCTCCTTGTTGGCGCTGTAGCCGTGTTTGCGTGGGGTGTCCATCAACCAGCCATCCTCCACTCCATTCATCTGGACCATCGAGCGCTGCACGGCACTCATCCGTGAACAAAACAGTTTTGAAATCAGTCTTCATGTAATGTTTGGCCCACTGGAGCCGTTTCTGCTTGTGTGAAGTGGATAGAGGAGGTCGACAGGATGGCATATACACAGCTGCAAACCTCTGAAGGACCCTGCATCTTGTTGTTCGGGGGACGTTGGAGGCACAAGCAGCTTCAAAAACTTGTCTGCTGCTATGACAAGGCTTTTTTGCCGCTGCTGTTTCAACCTGACGTAATTGCCTGTAGGAAAGAGTCCTCAATTTGCCCTTATCAGCACGCACACGTGTGTACTGTGAATCAGCTACATACTTCTTGATTGCCAAGACACTTCATCCTGATCATCGCACAATGTTGATTGTAGTCATGCCTTGACCTAAACACTCCACAATTTGTTGCTTCTCAGCAGCCGACACATCCTTTTTCTTTCCCATTTTGGCAGAAAATGTAGGCTGCTTAATAATGTGAGAGAGCCTTCTTAAGTAGTCTTGCCTTTCATTGGACACACCTGCCAAACTAATTAGCACAGGTGTCTGCAATTGCTTACAGTGATATAAAGAGCCCTGACACACATCACCATCAATGAGTTTAACTGACAAACAAACAAATTCTTCCCTTATCACTCCTAAACACTTTTTGCATAATAATTTGGAACGCGGTGTACATGTGCTTTTCCACAAAACACCAGTGGTTCACGTAGTGAATCTTACAGTTCTAACTTGCCAACCATGGTCTGTATGGAATTGTTCAATAAAGGGCCCAAAATTAAGATAACATAGATGGGAGAGGTCTCTATGAATAGGAATTCCTAAGTATTTGATACCCTGTGAGGGCCAGGCAAAGGGAAAGTTGGACTGGATGGAATCCTATATGGATTTAGGGAGGGAGACATCGAGGGCCTCAGACTTCGCTGCATTGATTTTAAAATTTTACCATGTAACAAAGTGATCTATTTCAGCCATAACAGCAGGGATGGATATATGTGACTGAGTGATATATACTAGGACATCATCAGCAAATAGAGAGCACTTGTACTCGGTGCCTCCCACCTCAATCCACCTAATATTGGGGTTATGGCGAATTGATGAGAGCAGGTGCTCCGTCACTAGGATGTATAAGAGAGGGGACAGAGGACATCCCTGCCTTGTCCCATTGGTGATTGTGAAAGGTGATGAAAATGTTCTGACGCACCCCCTGGGCCTTGGGACACCCGGAGCCGGACCCTTTTTGGTGGATGCTGGTGGTTGTAGTCTTCGTGGCGGCGATCCGGTTCCGTGGCTCAGGGCGGTCAAACCAGTGGCGGAACTATTTATGTGGTTTTGATGTTTAAATGTCCGACTACGCCACCCGTGGATTGCGGTCAGAGTGAACCGCCGCTACAGGGCAGACCGCTAAGGCTGGTGTTGTGGGTGCAGCAGAGCGTAGCATAACTCCCCACGGGAGGAGTATAGCCTCAGGGCAGTGTATGCGGAGGATGGGGGTGATGGTGCAGGGCAGCAGCAGTAACGACACGGAGTCAGTGATGCAGTTCAGGGCCTTTACTCACAGTTCTTATTATCCAGACCACGTCTGCAGGTAACGGCTGCCCACGTCGTACTGTGCTCACCAGGTGAGGGGCTCAGACAACTCCCAGATAACTTTGGAGCGCTTCACAGGACCCCCTTTGTGTGTCCTTTGTCTGGCCTTTCTTACCAACACTTCTGTCCGGCTGCCTCGGGCCTCCTCTTGGTAAACTTGGCGCCAGTTTCCCTGACCCTATGTGGTGCCTTCCTAGCGGGTGGAGCAAGGGGCTGCGCCACATAAAATGTCAGAGCCTCCGGTTTCTAGCTGAGGGTCGTTTCCTGCCTCCACTAGTTCGGGGACCGGTCTCCCCCTTTGGCCTGACCCCTCCACGCAGGTGGATTCGGGCGTGCGGTGGCGACTCGCCCGTCCGCACCCCTGGGATCCCTTCATTCCTCGTTCCTGGAGCCTTCTCCGCTCCTCTTCCTTCCTTCTCCCTCTTGCAGGCCTGGGCCTCTGTTACTAGGCCCGCCTCCGGAGCAGAGCTCATGCAGAGCCCCTGCTCCCTGCCACTTCTGCTCAGACTTCTCTGCACTGAACTAAGATGGTGCCCACCTTTTATACTCCCTTCTCAATGCACCCAGGAACTGCTTCCTCCCTGCTCCTGCACTGCAGGGTTCCCCTTCCTCAGTGTTCCCTCCCCCCACTCCAGCCAGGGACAGGGACTGTCGTGCCCATCTCAGGGGCATATTGGTCGCCCTGCCCCACGGCAATGTGGTGTAATGCATGCAGGTGTCGGGTCCTGATCCACACTCCATCCTTATCTGAGAGTGAGATATCACACCTCTGGGTGAGGTGCAATACGTCTGTAGCAACCGAGCCCTCGGTGCTACAGTTCCATTTATCTTCAGCCTAGGTGACGTATTGTGATACAGGGCCGTGATTTTGGCTATAAAAGGGTCCCCTAGACCCCTACCCCAAGCTTTTTAAGAGAATCATATATGGCGTGCCAGGAGACTCTATGGAATGCTTTCTCAGCATCCAACGAGAGTATCTACTTACAAATTTTTAACTGCATCTAGCCCAGGAAATACTTTGTGCCTAGTAGCAGTGTCTGCTAGTCAGCGGATTATCCCGGCTGTTAAGCAAGCTACACCACCTGTAGTTTGGACACTTAATTTTTTCAAAGGAAATGCTTCGGGACCACGGGATACTTAGTGAAGAGCATCAGGAGGCACCCCAAGGCATAGGGGCTGGGACTGGCACTAGGATGCCTTGCGGTGGACAGCCGAGCTCGATCCTTATAAAAGCTTTTTAACTGCAGCAGCTTTAGTGGACGCTACTGGAGCTGGAATTACGCGGCTGCTGGCATGAGACTTGCCCTCCAATAGATCCTTGTAAATGGATTTAAAGTGTATTCATTCAAATTAGAGGGACAATTTAAATTAAAAAGCTTAGAGCTGCCTCCACCACAGGGGGGCTCTCTCGACCCACCAGCGGACAGGCACCAGTATTGGGAGAGGGGGGCTGGCCGTCAGGGTTCACCGCGGCTCTGGCACAAACCCGGCGACACGGAGGTGGCACGGGCAGGAGCGGACTGGCCGTCTCTGCTTCTCACTTTTTGGATTTTAGAAGGGCATGACATGCCTATATCTGTGTCTCCCCCTCCTTTTACTCCTCCACCTCTTTTCTTTTCGCATGACTATATGTACTTGTCACTTTTCCATGTGTTAGTTGTGTCTTCTGAGCAGTTTGTCAGCTTTTGGACACCTTTGAAGGTGTTTTCTATGTGTTTCTATGTGTTTTTGTTTGCCTGCCATTGGTTTTAACGGTGTTCGAAGGTGTTCGACGAACAGTTCGACGAACAGTTCGGCGAACACACGGGTGTTCGACGAACCGAACCGAACTCGAACACTACGGGGGTGGCTCAACACTACTCAAGATACGAGAATTTTCATATTCGCCGTCTTCCACAACAGGAGGAACTGTGACAGTGGCGTCCCTATCAGATACATCAGCCTTTTTCAACAAGGAAACATGAAACACAGGATTAATCTTCCAGGAAGTAGGGACATCCAACCTAACAGCAGACGGGTTAACAACCTGAAGCACTTTAAATGGACCCACAAACTTAGGACCTAGTTTTTTAGTGGGAATCCTCAACCGCAGGTTCTTCGAGGACAACCAAACCATGTCACCCACAATAAACAAAACCTCCTTATGTTTCCTGTCAAAATACTTCTTGAACTTCTTGTTAGCCTCTTGAAGGTTGCAATGTACATTAGTCCAAACTTTCTCCAAATCACTGGAAAAATTCTCCTCCTCCGGCACCGCCGACCCCAATTTGGAGAACGAACCAAAAGACGGATGTCTCCCAGTAGAACAAAAAAAGGAGAACACCCAGCAAAGGAGGATGTATGATTGTTAAGAGCAAATTCTGCGAGAGGCAGAAACTCAGACCACACCTCTTGATTGTCCGCCACAAAACAACGCAAAAACTGTTCAACATCCTGTTTTTTTCTTTCAGTCTGTCCATTAGACTCAGGATGATAACCAGACGAAAATGACAAATGGACTCCCAACCTGTCACAAAAAGCACGCCAAAAGCGAGCCACAAACTGAGGTCCTCTATCAGAAACAATATCCGTGGGAACGCCATGGTGCTTGACAATCTCCTTAACAAACGCCTTAGCGAGTGTCTTGGCGCATGGCAACTTAATGAATGGAACCAAATGACACATCTTACTAAAACGGTCCCCGACCACCCAGATGACAGTAAAACCCTCGGACACAGGAAGATCAGTAATAAAATCCATTGTGAGATGCGTCCAAGGCGCACAAGGAACCTCCAGAGGGCAAAGCAACCCCGCAGCAGGAGTATGTGAAGCCTTTGACCTAGCACACACAGTACACTGACGCACCTACTTGATGACTTCCTTCTGCCATCCAGGCCACCAAAAACTGCGATGATAAGTCTCTTGGTCTCCGAATTTCCTGGATGACCTGCCAACCGAGACTCATGACACTCCACAAGCAAATCTCTCCTAAAGGCTCTAGGCACGAACAACCTCCCATGGGGAGTGTTAGATGGAGCATCATCTTGAGCTTTCAGAATCCCTCGGTAAACCTCTGGTCTCTTTCCTGAGAGCGGAGTGACATCGCCCCAACCTCCATCGGTTCTCCGCCGTCAGAGCAGATTTTCTGGGGAATAGGACCTGGCATTACAGGAGTCTTTACCTCATTGAGCCTGCACCTCAGTCTCCTGTCTATACGAACAGCTAACTGCATAGCATCCTGCAGAGTCTCAGGTGCAGGGAATGCAATTAGCAAATCCTTAACCCTTTCACTCAGACCAGCAAGAAATAAACATCTCAGCGCAGGATCATTCCACTTAACTTCTGAAGCCCATCTCCTGAAGTGTGTGCAATAATTTTCAACATCATCTGACCCCTGATTCAAACATCTGAGTTCTGATTCAGCAGATGAGATTCGATCAGGATCGTCATATAATAGCCCCATAACAGAAAAAAATTCTTCAACAGACCTTAAACACGGATCATTAGGCTGGAGAGAAAAGGCCCACCCTTGTGGTTCATTGCGCAAAAGTGACATAATAAAACCAATGCGCTATGATTCATTCCCAGAGGACCTTGGTCTCAAACGAAAATATAACAAGCAAGCATTTTTAAAGGAAAAAAAATCTTGCTGTTTACCATAAAAAACATCAGGCAGTCCTACCTTGGGTTCGACAAAATGCGCTCCAGAACAGCTACTCACGTGTTGCTGAAGCTCGGCCACCTCCAGAGACAATCCCTGCAGGCGTTGAGACAAATCCTGGACGGAAACCATACTGATCCCCGAATTTCTTTCCTTTTATTTTTTTGGGCTGGACTTACTGTTATGATCTGCAACATGTACTAAGGAAAGATAGGGGAAAGCTGTCCCTACAGTAAGGCTAAGCTGAATCCCTATGATGTAGCGGGCTGCCTGTTCCTAGTGAACAGACGCGCCTTAGTCCTCGGCTAGTCTGAACGAAGACCTATAGAATTAAGGGAGGGGTCCCTAAAAGAACTAAGGACTGGGGCAAAAATGGGACACCTCATAAACAGAGAAGTTGTTGCAGAACACAAAAAGACAAACTGACAAAAATGTACTAGAGGTCCCAGAGGACCAAGCGAACTTGAAAGAGAAAGGCACCGAAGCACCAGGCTAGAGAAACAGTCAAACACTGAAGTCCAGCACAGCCACAAGGGCGGAGCTGGAATATAAAGGCAGATGGTCACGTGACCGCAAAACACAAGATGGAAAAACAAACAGGAGGGTTCTAACATGATGTAGGAATGGTGTGGAGGCTATAGTTCATGAGGGAGGACAGTGTGAAATTTGTAGTTCATAAAGGAGAACAATGTGCCGGTTGTAGCACATAAGGGAGGATAGTGTAGCTCTATGGTTTATAAGGGAGGACAGTGTGGCACTTATAGCAAATAAGGTGGTGGTCATAGTTTCTATGACTGAACATCATGGTATAGTTCAAAAGAGTGGATGGTGTGGCACTTATAGCTCATAAGGAGAGAGAGCATGACAGTTATAGCACATAATGGCAGACAGTGTGGTGGTAATAGTACATAGGAGTGGACTTTGTGGTTGTTATAGTTCATAAGGGGTGATGGTTTGGCAGTTGCAGTGTAGTGGTTATAGTTTATAGAAGTGGATAGTAGGGTGGTTATTAGTGACTAGATGGAGGCCCGATGCTATTGCATCGGGAAGGCTGTAATGTCACGATGGGGGCAGGCTTTGCAGCATTGAGAATCTCTCCCCCCATGTGCTCACCCACCTATCCACTCTCTCTTTCCCCCATGTGATGACTTCTCCCGTCTGTGCTCTCTTCTTTGACCTGTCTACCCCATGTGCTATCCCCCTTGTCTGCTGTCTCTCTCCTTCCTTTGCTGTGTTCTCCCCTCATGTGCGTTTGAGCTGTCTCCCCCCTGTGCTCTGTCTCTCTCCCCGCTGTGCGCTTTCTCTCTCCCCCATCTGCTGTCTTCTCCTCTCATGTGATCTCTTCTTTGACCTGTGTACCCCATGTCCTCTCCCCCTTGTCTGTTCCCTCTCTCCACCCCTGTGCTGTCTTCTTCCCTCATGTGTTCTCTTGTTTGAGCTGTCTCCCCATGCAGTAAATCAAACCGCTGCTATCTTTGTGCAGGCAGATAGCGGCGGTCACATTAAAACTGTGCATGCGCTCCTCCTGTACTAAGATGGCGGCGGTCAGTGAATCATTTGGCTGATCCCAGCGGCAGCATGTGCGTCGTGTACGGCGTGTTCGCGACGGTGTTCCGCTAGTGGTACCGCGCAAGAGGCTGGTACCACCAGCGGTTTCCATATTGAGACACCCATCACTTGGGTGTCCCAATATGGCGGTCGACGAACTTCCGCCGCTTGGAATTCTGGGATCCAGACACATCTGGACGGAACAGGATGTGAAGACATTACAAGGTAAGTATATTATAGATGAGACAAGGTGCTCAGATAACATTTTATCTGAGCCTGCTCGAGTGCTATCCGAGTATCTTCGACGTGCTTGTACACTATGTTTGAGTCCCTGCATCTGCATAATTTGCGGCTGTTAGACAGCCTCCACACATGCAGGGATTGACTGTTTGTTAGGGAATCCGCACATGTGTTGAGGTTGTCTAACAGCCGCAAATCATAAGGGGGTATAGTGTAGTGGGTGTAATTCATAAGAGCTAACAGTGAGGTGGTTAGACATAAGAATAGGCACACTGGTGTTATAATTCATAAGAACAGATGGTGTAGCAGTTATGGTTCATAAGGGGAGATTGTGTGGTGGTTGTAGTTCGTAAGGAGAGACAAAGTGGCAGTTATAGCTCATAAGTGCAGACAATTTGCCACTTATAGTTCACAATGGTGAACAAATGTAGCAGTTTTAATATATAATAGTGAATTGAGTGACATCTGTAGTTTATATGGAGGACTGGTGCAGGAGTTATAGTTGAAAAGAAAGGACAGTGTGGCAGTTATCTTTCATTAGAAAAACAGTCTGGTGATTATAGTTCATAAGGAGGACAGTGTAGCAGTTGAAGTTCATAAAGAAGGACGGTGTAGTGATTATAGTTCATATGTGTGGACTGTGTGGCAGTTATTCATAAGAGCAGACAGTTTGATGATTATAGTTCCAAAAAAGGGACAGTGTTGTGGTTATAGTTCATAAAGGGGTTCAGTGTGGCAGTTGTAGTTCATAGGGGGACAGTGAGGCGACAATGTACCTTACGAGAGACACTGTGGGTTCTTATTGAATTAAAGAAGAAGAGTGTGGGACAACTATTTATTCAGGGACACACAATTGGCAGATATTTTTATACATGAGGCATTATAATGAGACTGCTATTTTTAAATGCACTGTGTTGGAATGTGCTGCAGAAGGATAGGGAAGAGAGGAGTCTGCAGAGACGACCTGTGGATGTTAAAAGTCACCATGGCATCTGGACCAGATGGAGATGAAAGGGATGAGAATTACTCCAAATAGAGAAGACATAATTTATAAGGTACCTGGGTGTACATGTGTATTTGTGATACTGACTGCATGCAATCAGTACTGTGGTGTCTGAATGGTCCACAGTCTAATGATGATTGGCGGTAACAACAACTCCCAGTATCTCCTTACCACTGTTAAGGACATACTGAGAGTAGCAGGTTCATACGATACAAGTGTATATGGTGAAGACTGACATTGTAATTGATTTCTGTATGTATTAATGATGTATTAATGCACTGATGGCAGTTCTGGTGCTGTTTTCATGTACAAATGGTGGTGCTGATTCTGTATTCATGTAATGATCATGGTTCTGGTGCTGTATTCATATGCTGATGATGGTTCTAGTGCTGTATTGATGTAATGATGGTGGTTCTGGTGCTGTATTCATGAACTTGTAGTGGTTCTGGTGCTGTATTCATGTACTTATGCTGGTTTTGGAGATGTATTAATGTCCTAATAATGGTTCTGGTGCTGTATTCATGTACTGAAGGTGGTTCTGGTGATGTATTCTTGTACTGATGTTGGTTCTGGTTCTGTGATTCTGTATTGATGTTAGTTTTCAATCTGTATTCCTGTTATGTTATTAGTTCTGATTCTTTACATATGTAGCAATTTACAACTTGTTAGATTACGTACTGCATGGGTATGTTAATAAAGTAGTGTGCCATCTGAGAAGTTAAGGATTACTAAATCTGTATTTATGTTAGAAACATTAAAACTTAAAAATATTTGAAGCTTCTGTCACCGTTTTGAGTCTCCTGTGAAGTTCAGCCAATGGCGAACTGCAAATTACATAACGGGACTAAAAAATAAAGTAAAACATTTTAGAAAACAGATTAAAAAAATATTAAAATAAATAAAAAAATTGTTGTTATCACACATGCCT
The DNA here is from genome assembly GCF_046119375.1 of Phyllobates terribilis. NCBI lineage: Eukaryota > Metazoa > Chordata > Amphibia > Anura > Dendrobatidae > Phyllobates > Phyllobates terribilis. Next base: position 150,966,867 of record NW_027362762.1, read on the forward strand.
TTCACTTCTTAAAAAATAAACATATTTGGTATCACCACATAAGTAGAAGTCTGGTCTTTCAAAATGATCAAAATGTAAATTTAATTCACCCATATAGTAAAGAGAAAAAAATGTAAACACCAGAATTGTAGAATTTTTTGCCACCTTACTTCTATATGGTAAAGAGAAAAAAAGTCAAAACAGCAGAACTGAAGTTTTTTTTCTTTTTAAATCACCATCCTAAAAATGTAATGAAAAGTACCGTAATCAAAATATCATATATAACCCAAATTGGTATCAATAAAAACAACTGCTCACCACGCAAAAAGAAAGCATGATGAAAGTCCATGGACAGAAAAATAAAAATTTTATGGGTTTCAAATTATGGCATCACAAACCCCAAAACTATAAATGTTCGGTTCTAAACTGGAGAATCAAGTTCACTGGTCATTTTTGCCATCTAATGAATACAGAAAAGCAAAACCTAAAAAAAAAGGCAGAATTGTGTTTATTCACTGGAGATTCATATGCATTGCGAGAAGAGGGACTTCATTTCAATTTTCACCTCAGGCAGCAGGAAAGTTAGAATCAGCCCTGCTCCCCATCATTAAAAGACATGTAGTTGAATTGCCCCTTGTCTACTTATAATATATGTATGAAAATACAGTATCTAAGCTACTAAGTTATTGTATACTACTAAATGTTAATTTCTGAAAGGGAATCTGTCACCATGAAAATCTGCAGAGATTGTAGAGATTCAGTGTGAACCATGTCTTAGTCTTGTAAACCTTTGCTCTATCTGGGACTTTCAGTCCAGTGGGTGGTCCTATCAGTGATTGACAGCTAACTTTGTATGCCCACTTATACAAAGAAAGCTGCCAGTCTCTGATAGGACCACCCACTGGACCAAACATCCAAGAAAGAGCAAGGCCATGTGCCCATGTAGCGTTTTTGCGGCGTTTTTACGGCCGCGAAAACGCTTGTAAAGCCATCTGCCATGCAAAGTAATGTGAATTCGGATGTGCTGCACACATGATGCGCTAATTAGCGCGCTGAATTCGCATTGCGTTGCAAAACGCAGCATGACCATTTCTACCGCGATTACGCTGCAAATTCACAGCCATTGAGAAACATTGAAACGCAGCAAACCCGCAGGTATATGTGGATTTGCTGCGTTTCAATTAAATTCAATGGCCGCGAATTTGCAGCGTAATCGCGGTGCGTGTGGTACCCAGGATGAAGAGGAGACTACAACTCCTCTTCATCCCGGCTACCACGCGGTGAAAAAAAGAAATAAAAAAGTTAAAAATGAAAAAAACTGTATACTCACCTCTCCGGTCTGCTCCTGGCGGCGTCCTCTCTCCTTGGCGTCCCACGGTGTACTTGCAGGACCTGCGGTGACGTCATTTAGCTCATGGTCACGCGACCGCTGACGTCAGCAGTCAGGTGATTGTCGTGGCTGCCTTCGCCATCTGGAGAAGCGAGTTGCTGGAGAAGTTGGTGACCTGGCAGCAGTCAGCGCTGAGTTCCACCAGCAGCGTCCCAGCCCCGGCAGAACCCCTCCTGGAACAGGAGGCGACGGATAGTGCTGGAGAAACCGCGGAAGCAGGTAGGAGTGGCATCCCTGACCCGGGCGCCGATGGCTCTGATCTACTCCTGGTCCCCCTACAGGAGTCTCCTCCTCTGGGCCCCCTGCAGGAGCTACCTGCCCCCACACCCGAATGGGTGTACGGACGCGCGGACTGGGATTGGTCCGCGAAGATTGAGGACCAGAGCCTCCCTTTGCTGCCCGCTCCTGCACCCCTGGTTGCCCATAGAGATGAAGGAGAGCAATATAGATGGGAAAACTTGGCGGGTGACTTGATGGGATTCCCCAGGGAGACCCAAAAGGAGGCCGCGCGCAGAGAGGAACACTGCCGGCGGGAACTCCTCCAGCTAGAGGCGGAGCGGCGGACCCGGCGGGTGCACTGGGAGAGGATGGAGGCCAGCAATATGGAGGAGAAAACCCGGGCAAAGCAAAGCCGGCCACACCCAGTCCACGAGTAAAGGGAATTGTGGTCAAGTTAGACCTGGATGGAGGATGGGGCTTTATCCGGGAGCCCCAACTTGGCACGGACCGCTTCATGAACCGGCGGGACGTGGAGTCCCATTTACAGCAGGGACATCCGGCGTGGGATCTATACCCTGGTGACAAGGTCACCTATACCAGGCACAGAGGAGAGCTTGGCTGGTACGCTCTCCATGTTCACAGGGTGGCGGAGGAGGAGAGTGTACCTTTGCCATCTGAAGAAGATGACCCGGCTGGGCTATCTAGTGGTGGGTCAATGTTCCCCCGGAGGGGGCCCCACTACTGACTACTTCCATAGGAGGAGCAAGAAACTGTAAATAGTTACCTGGAAGGGTACATCATTGTTGGAGTGAATTGAAAAAGTTTGTGTGTTTACCTAGTTACCCGGTGAGGGTATAAAAACTGTTAGGCTGAGGACAGTGAGCAGCCAGAACTTTTATGTGTAAATAGTTTGCATGGATTTATATTGTGTGACCCACTTGTCAAGCACTTTTCCAAGTGATGTTCAAAATCACTTGGAAAAGTGCTTGAAAAAACGCAAGCAAAAACGCATGTAAAAACGCTGAAAAAGCGCTTCTCTTTGGCAGAAAAAACGCATGTAAATCTGCATGCGTTTTTTTCTGCCAGAGAGAGGCAAAAATGCTCTGCATCAAATCTGCTACGTGGGCACATAGCCCAAAGGCTTAAATGATTGAAACACAGATTATACTGAATCTTTTCTCACAAAACTACGGTATATATCAATCTAATCAGCTCCCCCTGCTCTATAACATGGTGCCTGTTGATTGGGTGGCATTTTCATTGTGATGACTTCCCTTTAAATATTGTTAATAATGTAATAACTATTGAAAAAGCCTTAACTTCAGATAGATTTTAAAAAAGTGTAATTCCCATAAAGATAATTGCAGAATGGTAAGAAAAGGGTCACTGGCTAACAGATATGGTGTATTTGGAACTACAAATTATTTCCTTATTATCAGAGAATAAGAAATCTAAGGTCAACTCTGAATTTGGAAACTTATTCAGGCTGGAAAAGCTAAATATATCGCAGGGTTATAATTTACTTGAGACTTGCCTTAAAAAAGCAGAGGAAGCACCAAACCAAAGTAAAAGAAAATGTCGGAAATACTTGGATTGAGAAGTATTAATTAAAAATTTAAGCATCAATTAAAAAATACATTACTATCAGGTATAAATAATATTAATAGAATATGTAAATCCAGAAAATTAAGTGAGATCTCATTTAAAGGAAGCCTATCATAATAAAAAATGCCTTTACCCTGCAGATATGGAGTCAATCTACAGGTTAATAGTATTCTAAAGATTCTCGGCCGTCGCAGAGAGAGCCCAACTACCAAGACGAAATTAACTTTTTTCCCTCCCGGAAGCCTTCAGCTTTTATTCATACAGGCGTAGGCAACTCAACATCAGTCATCGTTCAGTATACAGTGTACGGCGGCTGTAACCATGTCCTGGCACTGACTAACAGCAGGCTCTATCAGTGTTGGGGCATGGTAACAGCCGATGCTCACTAAGTACTGAGAGGTGACTGAAGCCTCACTGTCCCCGCCTCTATGACTGAAAGCCCCCCTATATGCCGTATGAGCCCTCATACAGCTCCCTATATACCGAAATAGCCCACACACAGCCCCCTATATACCGTAAGAGCCCCACATAGCCCCTATATACAGTATGAGCCCCACATAGCCTCCTATATACAGTATGAGCCCACACATAGCCTCATATATACAGAATGTGCCTCGCATAGCCTCTTATATACAGCATGAGCCCCCACATAGCCTCCTATGTACAGCATGAGACATCACATAGCCTCTGATATACAGAATGAGCCCCACATAGCTTCTGATATACAGCATGAGCCCCCAAATATCCTCCTATAAACATTATGAGCCCTCACATAGCCTGTTATATACAGCATGAGCCCCCACATAGCCTCCTATATATAGTATGAATATAGTATGAGCCCTCACAGAACCTCTTATATACAGTATGTGCCCCACATAGCCTTTTAAATACAGAATTAGCCCTTACATAGCCTCTGATATATAGCATGTGCCCCACATAGCATTTAAAGTACAACATATGCCCCATATTGCCTCTTATATACAGCATGAACCTCACATGGCCTCTGATATACAGCATGAGCCCCACATAGCCTCTTATATAGTATCAGCCACCACATAGCTTCCTATATACAGTATAAGCCCCAACATAGCCTCCTATACACAGTATGAGCCCCCATATAACCTCCTATATACAATACTAGCAGTACTACCCGGCTTCGCCCCGGTTAATAACTGCTGTTAGCAAAATAGAATGTGTTAACAAAAATTTATTCTCCACACAAAAAACACAAAACAAATAGATAGAAATGTAATTATTAAAAGGCAAAAACTAAGCTAATAGAAGCATTTCACAACATATATTTCAACACCAGAGATATTCCACACAGATTTAACTAAATTGGCCAAGTAATGTGAAGTAATCTTCTACTCCTTATTCGAGAGCCTTTTGATAAATGACATTCTTAGTTCTTCCTTCAGGTGCAAACACGAACAGATTTTTGGCTGTTCCAACTCTTGAACAGGCCACATAAAGTTGACCATGAGAAAAGCATGGAGATTGTAAATCGATTCCAACTACTTTCAAGGACTGTCCCTCTCCTCAGAAAGTTCATTGGCCCTTGAGGAAGCAGCTCTTGTTTTCATGCCTGCAAGCCTCGCTTCCCTCTCCTCAGAAAGTTCATTGGCTCTTGAGGAAGCAGCTCTTGTTTTCATGTCTGCAAGCCTCGCTTCCTTGTCCTCAGAAAGTTCATTGGCTCTTGAGGAAGCAGCTCTTGCTTTCATGTCTGCAAGCCTCGCTTCCCTCTCCTCAGAAAGTTCATTGGCCTTTGAGGAAGCAGCTCTTGATCTCTTGTCTGCAAGCCTCGCTTGCCTCAGCTCAGAAAGTTCATTGGCTCTTGAGGAAGCAGCTGCTGTTCTCATGTGTGTCAGCCTTGTGTCTCTGTCTTCACATTTTTCATTGGCCCGTAATGCAGCTTTTCTTTTCGCATCAGCTGACATTCGTGCCATGAAATTCCTTTTCTTATGAGGCATTATTGTGGTAAAAATAGTCTGTAACTGGCAGTTTCTATATCCTCTCACATAGAAGTAATGTGACTGACATCAGCCTTTCCACCAACACACCCTAACTGACATCTTATTACCTTACACAAGCTTTGTTATACTGAGAATGTTCTTTGTTGCCTATATTAACCAATCACAGCTCATATTAATTAACTGTAGCAAAATAGAAACTGAGCTGTGATTGGTTGCTATTGGCAGCCTGATAAATCTTTGTGAGATGCGTTTTGTGTGTGCTGAGGGTGGTATATGTGTTCAAGCACGTGGTAGTGTGTGGCGCATTTTGTGTGTGTGTGTTCATATCCCCGTGTGTGGTGAGTATGAGTATCCCATGTCGGGGCCCCACCTTAGCAACTGTACGGTATATGTGAAAAATTATTTTTGGGAAAGAGGAGATGCTAACTAATAGTGATCACCAAAATGATCAAGAAATAAATAAATAGATAGTGATCAATAGCAATATCAATCTATGAAAATATGTCAATTTATTAAATACAAATGTTTCCTGACACATATACATGTAGTAACAAACTAACAAACATTTAAAACACCATAAAATAGTGGAAAAACACCACTGTCTAAGGAGCCAGCTGATACATTATAATAGAATCACGTATATAATGATACAACAAATACTATATATGATAATTCAATGAATGAAGAAATACAGAGCGCACAGGCTCAGTGCAATATCTGTGATGGTCAATGATGCCTAGACCCTGCAATGCACTAGTTAAATAACAGGGTAAATGTGTAAAGGCAAGTGAAGCACATAAAAGGCTGAAAAAGCAGAGTATGGCAAAAAGCAGTACCTGTTTCCCCACACTGAATGGTGTCCCCACAAGGATAAAAGTACGATCCTAATGGATAACCAAATAGGTCCCTACAGCTAACATAAGCTAATGACCACAGCGGAACCTAAAGCACTAAATAAGGGGATGATACCAGAAAGTAAGAGCCTGTGCTGAAAAAAATATAATAAGAACAGCTTATTTTTTTCAGCACAGGCTCTTACTTTCTGGTATCATCCCCTTATTTAGTGCTTTAGGTTCCGCTGTGGTCATTAGCTTATGTTAGCTGTAGGGACCTATTTGGTTATCCATTAGGATCGTACTTTTATCCTTGTGGGGGCACCATTCACTGTGGGGAAACAGGTACTGCTTTTTGCCATACTCTGCTTTTTCAGCCTTTTATGTGCTTCACTTGCCTTTACACATTTACCCTGTTATTTAACTAGTGCATTGCAGGGTCTAGGCATCATTGACCATCACAGATATTGCACTGAGCCTGTGCGCTCTGTATTTCTTCATTCATTGAATTATCATATATAGTATTTGTTGTATCATTATATACGTGATTCTATTATAATGTATCAGCTGGCTCCTTAGACAGTGGTGTTTTTCCACTATTTTATGGTGTTTTATATGTTTGTTAGTTTGTTACTACATGTATATGTGTCAGGAAACATTTGTATTTAATAAATTGACATATTTTCATAGATTGATATTGCTATTGATCACTATCTATTTATTTATTTCTTGATCATTTTGGTGATCACTATTAGTTAGCATCTCCTCTTTCCCAAAAATAATTTTTCACTTGTTAGTTCATGAGATGCTGCAGGTAGATCCCGTTTATTAGATGGTGCCCTCCTCATTTATGGTGGTTGTTAACTGTACGGTATATACTCTTTTGCGCCATCGCTCTCATTCTTTAATTCTCCCTTGTTCACATGTGGCAGCTGTCAATTTGCCTCTAACACTTTTCCTTTCACTTTTTTCCCATTATGTAGATAGAGGCAAAATTGTTTGGTGAATTGGAACACACAGGGTTAAAATTTCGCCTCACAACATGGCCTATGACGCTCTCGGGGTCCAGACGTGTGACTATGCAAAATTTTGTGGCTGTAGCTGCGACGATGCAGATGCCAATCCCGGACATGCATACACACACACACACACACACACATACACACACACACACACACACATACACACACACACACACACACACACACACACACACACACACACACACACACACACACACACACACACACACACATTCAGTTTTATATATTAGATAAGCCCCCACAAAGCCTATTATATACAGCATGAGCCCCACATAGCCTTTTATATACAGCATGAGCCCCCACATAGCCTCTTATATACAGCATGTGCCCCACATAACCTCTTATATACAGCATGAGCCCCATATAGCCTTTTATATACAGCATGAGCCCCCACATAGCCTCTTATACACAGCATGTGCCCCACATAGCCTCTGATATACAACATGAGCCCCCACATAGCCCCACTCTATTCATACAAATATCCCATACACATGAAAAAACAACAACACATACTCACTTCGCTTCCATTCCCCAGGCACTCTGCTCCGATCTCTGGGGCACTGAGTCTCAGCAATAGCAGTGTAAAGAAGTGAAAGTGATGTCATCGCGTCTGCTGTCTCACACGCCGTTTTCCACCAGTGTATTCACCGCTGTCCACATCACAAAGATGCGGAGACAGCAGGCCATGGCAGTGGATGGACGGCGGGCAGGAAAAGCATGGTGCAGCCCGTGGCCACTTTTTCAGTCCTTGGCTGTCTCGGGCCGGAGGCTGGACTGGAACAGCGAGAGGGCAGTATGTGGCCCGCGGGCTGCACTTTGCTAAGGTCTGATCTAGAAGATGTATGGAGAAAATTATGACAATAAAAGAACAAAATTTCTGGGAGGTTATACAACAAGAGATCAATTGGTACAACTAGAGATGAGCAAATATATTTGAGTGGAATTGAATTCTACTGGCATTTTACAAAAGTTCACATTCACCAAAATGCTGATATTTTGTAATCCGATTCCGCATGCATTCAGCAAATTCGTGGCTACTGATAATTTTTCTGGACCTTAAAGGGCCATCGAAAGGTTGAAAAAAAAATCATTATATCCATCTCACCATCACTCACTTCTCGGGCACTTCTGCTCCTCACTGTCATCCATCCGGTCATTGAAGCATCTTCTGATACTCACCACAAGTGCTGAAATACCTGGGCCTCTCACAGTGAGCGGGGACTTCCTGTTTTGATGAGGCTTGGGACAGTTCTGCACATACAGTACAGACCAAAAGTTTGGACACACCTTCTCATTTAAAGATTTTTCTGTATTTTCATGACTTTGAAAATTGTACATTCACACTGAAGGCATCAAAACTATGAATTAACACATGTGGAATTATATACTTAACAAAAAAGTGTGAAACAACTGAAAATATGTCTTATATTCTAGGTTCTTCAAAGTAGCCACCTTTTGCTTTGATGACTGCTTTGCACACTCTTGGCATTCTCTTGATGAGCTTCAAGAGGTAGTCACCGGAAATGGTTTTCACTTCACAGGTGTGCCCTGTCAGATTTAATAAGTGGTATTTCTTGCCTTATAAATGGGGTTGGGACCATCAGTTGTGTTGTGCAGAAGTCAGGTGGATACACAGCTGATAGTCCTACTGAATAGACTGTTAGAATTTGTATTATGGCAAGAAAAAAGCAGCTAAGTAAAAAAAAAAACGAGTGGTCATCATTACTTTAAGAAATGAAGATCAGTCAGTCCGAAAAATTGGGCAAACTTTGAATGTGTCCCCAAGTGCAGTTGTAAAAACCATCAAGCGCTACAAAGAAACTGGCTCAAATGAGGGCTGCCCCAGAAAAGGAAGACCAAGAGTCACCTCTGCTTCTGAGGATAAGTTTATCCGAGTCACCAGCCTCAGAAATCGCAGGTTAACAGCAGCTCAGATTAGAGACCAGGTCAATGCCACACAGAGTTCTAGCAGCAGACGCATCACTTCAACAACTGTTAAGAGGAGACTTTGTGCAGCAGGCCTTCATGGTAAAATAGCTGCTAGGAAACCACTGCTAAGGACAGGCAACAAGCAGAAGAGGCTTGTTTCGACTAAAGAACACAAGGAATGGACATTAGACCAGTGGAAATCTGTGCTTTGGTCTGATGAGTCCAAATTTGAGATCTTTGGTTCCAACCACTGTGTCTTTGTGTGACGCAGAAAAGGTGAACAGATGGACTCTACATGCCTGGTTCCCACCGTGAAGCATGGAGGAGGAGGTGTGATGGTGTGGGGGTGCTTTGCTGGTGACACTGTTGGGGATTTATTCAAAATTGAAGGCATACTGAACCAGCATGGCTACCACAGCATCTTGCAGCGGCATGCTATTCCATCCGGTTTGCGTGTAGTTGGACCATCATTTATTTTTCAACAGGACAATGACCCCAAACACACCTCCAGGCTGTGTAAGGGCTATTTGACCAAGAAGGAGAGTAATGGGGTGCTACGCCAGATGACCTGGCCTCCACAGTCACCAGACCTGAACCCAATCAAGATGGTTTGGGGTGAGCTGGACCGCAGAGTGAAGGCAAAAGGGCCAACAAGTGCTAAGCATCTCTGGGAACTTATTATACCTGACAGGGCACACCTGTGAAGTGAAGATCATTTCCGGTGACTACCTCTTGAAGCTCATCAAGAGAATGCCAAGAGTGTGCAAAGCAGTCATCAACGCAAAAGGTGGCTACTTTGAAGAACCTAGAATATAAGACATATTTCAGTTGTTTCACACTTTTTTGTTAAGTATATAATTCCACATGTGTTAATTCATAGTTTTGATGCCTTCAGTGTGAATGTCATGAAAATACAGAAAAATCTTTAAATGAGAAGGTGTGTCCAAACTTTTGGTCTGTACTGTATATATATATACACCTTATATAACTATCCATTGTATAGGCTATAATAGAAATATGTCGCCAAAAAAATCCCATTCAGTAATTGCCATAAACAGTAATCATATGCTCTGGATATTAGTGTATGTATGTATATCCATCTAACTATAGTATACAGTATTACTATGTGCAATTACAAGTGCATTATGTAGTATGTATCTGTATATTGATTTGTAAACTGCAGCAATATATGCAATGGGCAGAAGGTTGTAAGACTAACAAGTAATAACAGCAGGCATAAACATTATGGTTGCAATCATGAAAATGGATACTGAATCTGATTATAAAATACTTTTTGCATCTTAAATAGTCCTGTTCAATAAATATTAACTTAGAAAGCCTGGGAACATGAGCTGATGGTTAGAATTAAATTACTCAATACTAAAAAATAGATACAATAAAAATACAGGAACATTTCAGAGTGGAATTGCTACAGAAATGTTTAAAACCTAGGACTCAAAAAAAATTAAAATTAAAATACTAAAATCTCCCAGTATAATAAAAATAGATACTTTGATACTAAGAGGGGAGTTATGCGGCATCTAATAGAAAATGTCTTGCTTAGTGATAAAGCAATAAACTGTATGCCTTCATATAAAATCAGCCATATAGTGTACCAGTATGGTCCCATAAAAATCTATAAGTATCCTATAATCGCTCCATGTAACTCAGCAGGTGCAAGGATTTGTGTGCATGATGACTTACTTGCCTTAATTGGTTGGAGTCCTATATTTATTGACTGTCAGTGCTCCATTCTTATGGGGCATTTCAGAGCCCTGTTTTGGGGATCTGTTAGCGTCCCATCTGTTGGGACACTACTGATTAGAAAGTTACCACTTACAGTTAGGTCCATATATATTTGGACAGAGACAACATTTTTCTAATTTTAGTTCTAGACATTACCACAATTAATTTTAAACAAAACAATTCAGATGCAGTTGAATTTCAGACTTTCAGCTTTCATTTGAGGGTATCCACATTAAAATTGGATGAAGGGTTTAGGAATTTCAGCTCCTTAACATGAGCCACCCTGTTTTTAAAGGGACCACAATTAATTGGACAGATTAAATAATTGTAAATAAAATGTTCATTTCTAGTACTTGGTTGAAAACTCTTTGTTGGCAATGACTGCCTGAAGTCTTGAACTCATGGACATCACCAGACGCTGTGTTTCCTCCTTTTTGATGCTCTGCCAGGCCTTCACTGCGGTGGTTTTCAGTTGCTGTTTGTTTTTGGGCCTTTCTGTCTGAAGTTTGGTCTTTAACAAGTGAAATGCATGCTCAATTGGGTTGAGATCAGGTGACTGACTTGGCCATTCAAGAATATTCCACTTCTTTGCTTTAATAAACTCCTGGGTTGCTTTGGCTTTATGTTATGGGTCATTATGGTCCATCTGTAGTATGAAACGACGACCAATCAGTTTGGCTGCATTTGGCTGGATCTGAGCACACAGTATGGCTCTGAATACATCAGAATTCATTCAGCTGCTTCTGTCCTGTGTCACATCATCAATAAACACTAGTGACCCAGTGCCACTGGCAGCCATGCATGCCCAAGCCATTACACTGCCTCCGCCGTGTTTTACAGATGATGTGGTATGCTTTGGATCATGAGCTGTACCACGCCTTTGCCATACTTTTCTCTGTCCATCATTCTGGTAGAGGTTGATCTTGGTTTTATCTGTCCAAAGAATGTTCTTCCAGAACTGTGCTGGCTTTTTTAGATGTTTTTCAGCAAAGTCCAGTCTAGCCTTTTTATTCCTGATGCTTATGAGTGGCTTTCACTGTGCAGTGAACCCTCTGTATTTACTTTCATGCAGTCTTCTCTTTATGGTAGATTTGGATATTGATACCCCTACCTCCTGGAGAGTGTTGTTCACTTGGTTGGCTGTTGTGAAGGGGTTTCTCTTCACCATGGAGATTATTCTGCGATCATCCACCACTGTTGTCTTCCGTGGGCACCCAGGTCTTTTTGCATTGATGAGTTCACCAGTGCTTTTTTTTTTTCTCAGGATGTACCAAACTGTAGATTTTGCCACTCCTAATATTGTAGCAATTTCTCGGATGGGTTTTTTCTGTTTTTGCAGCTTAGGGATGGCTTGTTTCACCTGCATGGAGAGCTCCTTTGACCGCATGTTTACTTCACACCAAAACCTGCCAAATGCAAGCACCACACCTCAAATCAACTCCAGGCCTTTTATCTGCTTAATTGAGAATGACATAACGAAGGGATTGCCCACACCTGTTCATGAAATAGCCTTGGAGTCAATTGTCCAATTACTTTTGGTCCCTTTGAAAACAGGGTGGCACATGTTAAGGAGCTGAAACTCCTAAACCCTTCATCCAATTTTAATGTGGATACCCTCAAATGAAAGCTGAAAGTCTGAAATTCAACTGCATCTGAATTGTTTTGTTTAAAATTCATTGTGGTAATGTCTAGAACCAAAATTAGAAAAATGTTGTCTCTGTCCAAATATATATGGACCTAACTGTATACCATGGATAGGTGATAATTTTCAACGTTGGAAATAATGCTCTAAAGGGGTGTTCTCAATAAGTGAATGTCTTTCCATATGCCATAATTTGATATTACCAGAAGAGCTTTCACTCAGATAAAACCTGTGCATGCATTATGTGGTGGGTCATCCATTTGAATGGCAGGCATTCATTTCTCCTCCATTAAAATAATTGATAAAACAAGACACAATTTACCTCACATCTATCAGCTGTTTGCCATGATAACTGGACCGATTTCATTTGACTTATAAGTTGCCTTGTTGAGACAACCCCTTCAAGTGAGGTTCCGGAACCTGATTCTATCACTCTTCACGCATGTTACTAGGGATCAATGTATGAGAGAGAACCATTCCTTTAATGTAAAAACAATCAAAAGCAACAAAAAATAAAAAAATCAACTTGGCAACAAGTGTTCAATTTCCTTGCAGCGCCACCACAGGGGAAATGAAGCATTACAGAGTATTCACTGTGTCTAATACAGGCTCGGCCAAAACCTCCCGGCCAGGCAATAGACACCGCACTGCTCTGTATTGTGGCAAAAAGATGAAGATCCTGAAAAAAGACCCCCTCCCATAACTTAGAATTCCCTGATAGGGCAAATGTTCCTTTGTTGCTTTTCTTTTTAAAACAAAATTCACTTAACTTCTTCCCGACATATGACGTACAGGGACAGCATATGTTGAGTCCCTGACTTTCATGCGGGCTCGCAAGCCGAGTCCGCATCTTTCCCGGCAGATGATGGCTTAGCTATTCAGCTCTCACCTGGAGCCATTTCTTCTGTGGCGTCCCATAGGCTGTGGGCCATTAAACACTATCAAGATATCCCTCTTGCGAAGACGGTCGTATAATTGGCCGAAGCCAATATTTTGCTTCTATTCTGGAGTGCCAAATTCAATTTTTACCCTAAAATGGTATAACTAAAAACTTCAGCGCGGGGTGCAAATAATAAGCCCCCACACAGCACTATATCCCAAAAAGTGAAAACGTTACAAATTTCCAAATTTTCTTTTCACCACTTAAATAAAAATAAGAACTTTACATGTTTGATACCTGGGTAATCGTACTGACCAGGTCAGTTTTACCAGTTTTACCATACATTGAACATGGTAAATAAAAACTCCAAAAAACTATTGTGGAATTGCACTTTTTTGTAATTTCAACCCACTTGGAATTTTTTTCCTACTTTCCAGTGCCTTACATAATACAATGAATACAATTTGTCCTGCAAAAAAACAAGCCCTCATGTGTCTATGTGGATGGAAAAATAAAAAAGTTATGGCTCTTAGAAGAAGGGGAGGAAAAAAACAAAAATGAAAAAAAAAACAACGAAATTGGCCCTGGCATGAAGGGGTTAGAGAAGAGAGTATGCATAATCAAAAAATGGACAATAGTTTAAATCAGATTTTGTGTTATCTGTATTTTTTTAACATTTTTGGTAAGGTTTTTTTTTTATTATAGCATGATTTGTATTAAAAAATAAAAATTAGAAATCTTGCAATTTTCACAGTACAAATGAAGCAGAGGATGGTGACCCAGCCTAGATTACATTGGGACCACAAGAATACCAGTCTTTCGATGTAGTTGATGATATCGTCCAGGGCATCTTCTCAGTCAGTTCCCAAGCTACCGGAAGTTTGGCCTATTCTGCAAAACTCACTGTAGCAAGACCAATATTACCAGTAATATCACAAGGGATGAACAATGCCACAACACTATGACCAGACCTCATATTACCACCACATAGTGACCGAATAATACCAACATACTGATTATGAATAAAAATCACAATAGTAACACTAAAATCAACCCCATAAATGACCGTATAGTGACAGGTATCAATATGTATAGTACAGGTAACTCCAGATACTCACTGGCGACGTCTCCAATTGAAGTAATTAATTTTCTGTTTTCTTCTTCATCTTGCTCAGATCGCTATGGCTTCTTCATGCCACGAAATGTCTCTGGAAAATGTAACCCATATATCGATAGCTAATCGCTTCTAGAGCACCCTTTCCACAATTCCCCTACTTCTTACAGTGTCTCTCAGTAACAGTATCTCCAAAAATAAAATATAACACAGTAGTGATGCTCCTTTGTGTCCCACTCCTCTGTATCCCCATACTTATGTCCCCTTTGTGCTCAGCCCCCACCATGGCACCCATACAGTATTCTAGTCCACTTATTACACCCCCAAACAGGAGTAATGTTATTATGCCCCCATACAGGTTTAACATCTCTCTTTGTAGCCCCGATATAGTAGTGATATTCCCCTTTGTGGACCCCATACTTTAACAACCTCCCCATGTTGCCCTGTTATAGTGATAATGTCACCCATGTGACCCTAATATACTAATAATGTTCCCTTATATGCCCCCATTTAGTAATATTATCCTACAATTCTATCCCAATAAATTAATAATGCTTCTCTTTGTGCTCTCCATAAAGTAATTATGTCTCCCAATGCTGGCCTCCCATAAATTGTGTCCACCTATGTGACCCACATATTGCAATAATGTCCCCACACTCTGTGTGACTGCAGACTTATGAATCCCCTAGCGCAAGCACTTTGCTCTGCGGGGATTCACCGGTTTCAGACCCCGGACCGGAGGGTATATATGAATTATACATACCCCCGGCCAGTGATGCGGATGGCCAGTGGGTGTGTCAGACTAGAGGGCGTGGCCTCGTTCAATACAAGTCTATGGAGAGCAACGCCGCGCCCACTGGCCGGATGTATGTATAGCTCATACATACCCTCTGTTACCGGGTCCGAAACCAGCAAATCCCTGCAGCGCACAGTGTGTGCACTGGGGTGATCCGTAAGTCTGCAGTCACACAGAATGACTACAGACTTATTGGTTTTGACTTGACAACCCCTTTAATAGTGGCCCCCTATATAGCCCCCATTGTACCCCTGCAGTCTTCCCCCATACTTCTCTACTGTTATTTAAAACAAACAACTCAATCTCTCAAATGTCCCCACTTCCATGCCAAAAGTAAATGTGGTGCAGGGAGCCAGTGGCTCTAGGCTCCACAATAGTTTTCAACTGGAAATATGTCCGAGGGATATGAGGAATACGAGGAGAGTGCTGGAAAAACGATAAAACAGGTTAGTCACAAGATTTATCAGTGCATACATATATGGTCTGTAGAGCACTGGTGTAGAATTGCTACAGTTGAATCCAGAAGTTTACATACACTATATAAAAAGACACATATGCATGTTTTTCTCAATATCTGACATGAAATCAGAATAAATCTTTCCCGTTTTAGGTCAGTTAGGATTACCATAATTTTTAATATTTTCCAAATGCCAGAATAATGAGAGAGAGAGAATGTTTTAAGGCTTTTTTTTACTTACTGCTGAGTCTTTAAACAATTCTGGACTGCCCATATGATGATGTCATGTGTTTGGAAGCTTTTGATGTGGATGTATTTTAATGCACACGTGAAACACACTGCTTTTTTGTATAGCATCATGGTAAAGTCTAAAGAAATCAGCCAAGATATCAGGAAGAGTATTATGGACTTGCACAAGTCTGGCTCATCCTTGGGTACAATTTCAAGATAAAGATCTTGTGAAGATGATGGCGGAAGCTGGTAAGATTGTGTCAATATTCACAGTGAAACGAGTACTGTATCAACATGGGCTGAAAGGCCACTCTGCCAGGAAGAAGCCATTACTCCAAAAGAAACCTAAAAAAGCCAGATTAATGTTTGCAAATGCACACAGGAACAAAGACCTTAATTTTTGGAGACATGTCCTGTGGTCTGATAAAACTAAAATTTAACTTTTTGGGCATAATCCCCAAAAAGCCTAAGAACATCATCTCAACTGTCAAACATGGGTGTGGCAGCATCATGTTGTGGGGTTGTTTTGCTGCAGGAGGGACTGGTGCACTTCACAAAATAGATGGCATCATGAGAAAAGAAGATTATGTGGCAATACTGAAGCAACATCTCAAGACATCAGCCAGGAAGTTAAAGCCTGGGCGGAAATGGGTCTTCCAAATGGACAATGACCCGAAGCATACTGCCAAAATAGTAACAAAATGGCTTATGGATAATAAAGTCCATGTTTTGGAGTGGCCATCACAAAGCCCTGATCTCAATCCTATTGAAAATTTATTGGAAAAGCTGAAAAGGCAGGTCTGAGCAAGGCAACCTACAAACCTGGATCAGTTACACCAGTTTTGTCAGGAGGAATGGGCCCAAATTCCGACCAACTATTGTGAGAAGTTTGTGGAAGGATATCGCAAACGTTTGACCCAAGTCATTCAGTTTAAGGGCAATGGTACCAAATACTAATGAAATGTATGTAAACTTTTGACTTTGCAATAAGTAATAAAAATGCCTTAAAACATTCTCTCTCTCTCATTATTCTGACATTTGGCAAATATTAAAAATGTTGGTAATCCTAATTGACCTAAAACAGGAAAGGTTTATTCTGATTTCATGTCAGATATTGAGAAAAACATGCATATGTGTCTTTTTATATAGTGTATGTAAACTTCTGGTTTCAACTGTATCTATCATTATATAGTCACTGTGTGGTGGTAATTTCAGACTTAATACAGTAGTGTTTTCAGAGAAGGAAATTGAAAGAAGCTGGATGAGACTAGTCAGCAAGTGACTGCCCACTCGCTCAGGGCATACAGGGGAATCTTGACAGTGTTGTGAATCGCACACTGTCACGATATTTCTGTATACACTCATATATCAGGTCAGAAAACTAAGTTCTGTGGAGTAGGCTGGCGCTGTATAAATAACACATAATACATCAATCACATGTGTCCTCTTGATGCTCATTGCACATTTCAAGTCTGCTATCTGCAAATACTGTGTCATTGAATAGTGCACTATTTGTTTTAGGTGCGGCTACTAAAGGAATGAACCACTTCTGCCCCATCTGCTTGTGTACATATTATATACGTATATAGAGAGAGACAGAGCGAGAGAGAGATTTTTTTTTTTTTTCAGCAAAACTTTACTCTCATTTTGATCTATGCTGGGAGTTTTAGTTCCACCCAATGCACAGAAACATTGAGTTTTAATTTTTGTGTATACAATGTGTCCTCAAACACAAAAGTGTTACTATTAGAAACAAGTTTCTGCATCTCTCAGCTTTATAAAATTCCAAATAATGTGGTCAAACATTAACCCCGAGACGGCAGCTTGCAATTGTATTGGAATTTGATACGTGCGAGCGCTTCCTTCTCATGTTTTCTCAGCTGCCTGGGGAGATGAAAATATGCACCTTGCGGCCTTTGTGTGTTGCGTGCTGTTTGCTCAGTGTTGCGCAGGCCTTTGTGCGCTGGTGGTTGCAGAAGGCACAGGTGTTCCCGTCTCCTGGCACTGCTACACCGGCTTAGATGAATGGGACCTTAAGCACACACAGGAGACGCGCATTTGAATGTGAAAGATGGCGAGCAGCACTGGGAGAGGAGAGTAGATGGGATTTTTATCTTCATGCCCTGGATTTAACTGTACAGCATTACAGAATACGTGATTTTATATAGGCATGCACTGAAGACATTGATCTTCAGATTTAAGGTATAATGTTATTTATAAGCTGCAAACTCCCACAGCTCCTCTACATAATATATAGAGGCACCAAGGTTCTCACAGTGTCCTGTTTAAAGGAAAAGTAAGCCTAAACTCTATTTAAAGGTGTTTTCTTAGGAATTAAAATATTTATATAAAAAAATATGCTCAAATTCACTGATTCTCCGCAGCTTCTGTTACTGATACTTACCCAGCCCTCCCTGGGAACTGCCTGCTGGTCTAGTCTCAGCAAACTTGAAATGTGCGTAAATACCCACTCATCCAATCACTGAAAGATCTGGTACCAGATTTCACTATGCTAGCTTCATGCATTATTAAATAGATCTATCACACCTAATTAGCCTGGTGTACTTACTTTGAAAATTGATCCCAGAAGGTATAGGATCCCTAATATAGATGAGCGAATTGAATTGTAACAGTTGCCATTTTGATGGATTCTTCATTTGACTGGGAAGTAGTTAAAAAGTAAGATCATACTCACCTTTTTCATCCTGACCCTTAACGGTTCTGCTGCCTCAACTCCAGATCTGATCCTCTACTCCCTCCAATCTTTGCTCTTTGGATCTTTGGGTTCTGGCTAGGCCACAAATGGTCACATGGGTGTAAGGTGTCCAGGGCGGTAGCCGTGGGCGAGCTGCTACTCCTCCACACCCTGGCACCCCGCAAACAAACAGTTACAGGAAGGTCCGCAGGAAATTTGGTACAACGGAAAGGGGGAAGACCGGGGTGTAAGTGCTTTCAGAGCAAGGGATCCGGAACTGCCGGGGCCGTACCTCCTGTTGCAGGGGGGAGACAGACTGTGAGCACAGGAGTCATGTGGCTGGGAAGTTGGGGGTGTGTCCAGAGACAGAGCTGGGAAGTCAGGTGACCGAGGGACTCCTGGTGTGACTGGAGAGAGGAAGAGACGAGGACGTTTTACGCGGGAAAGCGGAGCTGAGTCCTGCGCAGGAGAACAGTGTGAGAGGGTCCAGGCTCCTGGCTCGAGTACTGGGAGCAGGAGTCGGGTGCAGTGGACCGGAGGAGTCAAGCCTGACTATAGAGACAAGGGACGCAGGGTCCGTGGAGCCGAGCACGTGAGGTGCCGTGTTATGGACTAGGGGCTCAGCGGGTAAATCCGGAGACTGCCCGCTGCCACCAGAAGACGGAGCATTGTTTGGGCAGGGAAGCCTGAAGAAATCATCACCTGCATCCACTGGCGACGGCCTTGTGAGGAGCCAGAGTCAGCTAAGTGTACAAACTGACATTTACAACCAGTTCGGCTCTGCTACATCTTGTCAGACTGTGAACTGTTAGTTATAGACTTTCACCTGCTATTTTCCTTGTTTTCCCCGCATATTTTCCTTGTTGCTCCCTGCGTGGAGATTGACCTTGTTCTTATAAACCTCCCCTGTTTATTAACCCTGTATTGGCTGCTCTGCGTTTCTGTGTCACTGCATTTAAAGTGCCCGCGTTACATTTGGCATAGTCGGCAGGATGCAGTCGTTAGACACAGACACTGCAGAGCAGTCCATCCTGGGTGCTCCTAAATCTAGCTTGCCGCTGGGGGCCATGCTCAGCAATCTCCCAAAGTTCACCGGGGACAGTATGATGCTGTGGGACTGGGTTGAGAGAGTTAGGAGTATGTTACGAATGCATCCGATGACCCCAGCTATGCAAGCCGAAATAGCCTTACTGGCCCTGGACGGCGATGCCCCACAATCCGTTATGTACCGCCCTCCCCATGACCGGGATACTGTAGAAAAAGTAGTGCGGATACTGGAGGAGATGCATGGGGATTCCACCAATGTAGGAGAGCTGAGGATACGACTGTTTCACCAAGTGCAGCAGGAGGGGGAGACTGTGACGCAGTATGTTAATGTCTTACAGAGGGTGCATGTGACGCGCCCCTGGGCCTGTGTCGCGCTGCGTTGCGCACGCGGGAGCCTACCCGGAGCCGGATCAGTGGAGGGTTGTAGTCTCGTGGCGGTGACCCGGTCCGTGCCCAGGGAGTCAAACTAGACGGCAGTCTATTAGTAGTAAATAGTTGATGACTACGCCACCCGTTGAGTGCAGCCAGGAAGCTGCTGCTGCAGGGCAGACCGCTGAGGCCGGTGGTAGGATTGTGCAGCGTGATAGTATAACCCCCAACGGGAGGGGTATGGCCTCAGGGCAGCCGACGTGGATGATGGGGGTAGCAGGAACCACTCAGAGACGGTACGGTGTAGTTCAGGGTCTTTACTGGTAACAACGACAGACCCTCCCGGAGTACTTGCTAGCAAACGGGGCCTGGTCAGTCTTTGAGCAGATGGGATCTCCCCTGGCCAGGCGTAGTTGTAGGCCTCCCAAACTGACTGTACTCTTCTGGCTACCTTGCTAGAAGCTGATGTAAGTAGCCCACGTCCCTGAGTGTACCGTGTGGTGCTCACCCGTATGGCCGGTGACTCGGGGCCTTCTAATGGCTTCCGCTCCACGATGGCGGTGCTGGTCCCACGCGTGTGACCGTGCCTTCGGGCTTCTGGGCCAGAGGACCTGAAATCCCCTGCCTGACGGATTCTGCTGCTGGGTAGGAGTTAGTCCCCACAGCCTCGGACTCCGGGTCCGGTAAAGAATCTTCTTAGTCAGGGCGAGCTCTGCAGCTGCCAGCCCCTGACTCCTTGTAACTCTGCTGTTTCCTATGCTGCTTCTTGTCTCCACTCTCCTTGTCTGACTCTCCCTGCCTCAGCCCCGGGTTTATACAGGGGAAGTTCTTCCCCTCCCAAGACTGGGCAGGAGGTGTGGCATGCACAGGATCCCTGACCAAAGGACCTCCCACCTGCTCTCAGACATAACATTACATTACTGTGGAAAACCAGACCCCTGGGGTGCCACACATGCCTATATCACCAGAAAAGACGACATGGGGAATTTGGGAATGGGCCCCCCTGACGTGATCTTGAGGGACCAGTTTGTAGCAGGCCTCAGGGATATGCAGCTGAAGCAGGTCTTGCGGGAGCGCCTCCACGCCAACCCACGTATGACTTTTCTAGAAGTGGGGGCAGAGGCACGTGTGAGAGAGCAGGAGATGGGGGTGACGGCCCTGGCAGGGATGGTCCGGAGTAATGAGGTACCCACCCCACCTGCAGCTGAACCGGAATGGGCTCGAGAGATGCGGAAGTAGATACGGGAGATGCGGGATGAATGGTCCAGTCTCAAGAAGACCCCTGCCCCGACATCAGAGATACCCAGATCGATTGCCCCAGTTATGGAAAGAATTGAATTCAGCCCCCACCTGCAGGAGAGTTCCGTCGAGGAGTGAGGCAGCCCTACACAGACAGAGACATGACCTGCTGGAAGTGTGGAGGCGCAGGACATTACGCCAGGGGCTGTGCTAGCCGAGGGCGGCCGCTATCGCGGCAGCCGTTAAACTAGCAGGCTCCGTGTTTGGGGGACACAACCCGGAGCCTGAGGAAGGGGAAAGAAGAAAAGGAAGTCCCAAGGACTTGGTTTCCACCAGCCCGACTGTCTGGGCCGAAATAAGCGGTCGGGCTGTTCACTGCCTGATTGACACGGGATCCCAGGTGACTACGATGACAGAAGCCTACTTCCAACAGCGATTCCCAGAGACAGCGCGGCCTGAATGGGGACCAGTAATTAGAATCACGGCAGCTAATCAATTAACCATCCCGGTCGCAGGGGTGGTGTGGATGAAGATCCGAGTATGTGGAAAAGATGTGGGGAAAAAAGGAGTCGTCTTAGTCGCAGAGGGAACCGGAAGTGGACCCGCGGTGACCCTCGGAATGAATGTGTTGAAAGAGATCGGGCAAATCCTGATTAGTGAGTCGAGGGAGATTCCTCTAGACCAGTGGGACCCATGAACCCCCCCAAAGGAGGGTCTTTCAACAACTAATCCGAGACGTCGAGTGAAGGGAAGGTCCTGGGAAAAATAATAGTGCCAGCAGCTACGGCGCTCACCTTACCGCCCGGACAAACTGTACTCACGTTACCCGCACGGGCCTGCACACCTCTTGAGGGAGTCGAAGTTCAGATAGAACCAACATCGATGGACAAAGTACCTCCCGGACTCTTGGTGGCTCGGACACTGGCCACCGTCCAGGGTGGCAATGTTATAGTGAGGTGTGTTAATCTGGGCGAAGATGATCTCACACTCCCTGCCAGGGCGGAAATAGCCCAGATTCTGGGAATGCCAGAGAAGTTGGTGCGACCTGATGTGGTACAGCTGTCCGCTGTACGAGGAGACCCCTGGACTCTGGCGGTCACCGTGCCGCCGGAACCCCACCGGGCTAGTGCGAAGGGGGGACGAAGTATCCTAGAACGAATGCGGGCTGAATAGACGGGACTTACACCTCGACAGGTGCAGCAGGTTGAGGAGGTACTGAAGTGGTACCAGGAAGTCTTTGCTTGCCATGAGGATGATTTTGGTTGCACCGAAGCCATTACCCACGAGATTCCAACAGGGAGCGCTGCCCCAGTGCGGGAGAGATACCGGCAGATACCTCCCCAGATGTATAAAGAGGTTAAGGAGATGCTAGCCCATATGTTACAGAATGGTGTGATACGGGAGAGTCAGAGTCCGTGGGCAGCCCCGATTGTCCTGGTCCGGAAGAAAGATGGGACCCTGCGGTTCTGTGTGGACTATAGACGACTGAATGCCTGTACAGTACGGGACTCTTACCCACTACCTCGGATCGAAGAGTCTCTTTCGGCCTTAGGGAAGGCAAGATACTTCTCCTCCTTGGATCTGGCCAGTGGGTACTGGCAGGTGCCCGTGGCCGAACATGACCGTGCGAAGACGGCGTTCATATTACCCATGGGACTGTTCGAGTTCAATCGGATGCCCTTTGGCCTGACTAACGCCCCCGGGACGTTCCAGCATCTGATGGAGAGGTGCCTGGGCGATTTGAACTTCGAGGCAACACTGATTTACTTTGACGACATAATTGTCTATGCCACCACCTTCGAGGAGCACCTCCAGCGACAGGAGCAAGTACTGAGTCGCCTACAGAGTCATGGCCTAAAGGTGAAGCCCCAGAAGTGCCACCTGTTCTGCAAACAGATCGAATATCTCGGTCATACTGTATCCAGTGAAGGAGTCAGGCCCACTCGAGAGAAGGTGGCCGCCATACAGGAGTGGCCTACCCCGAAGACAGTAAAGGACGTTCGGGCCTTCATGGGACTTGCCGAGTACTACCGAAGATTCGTGAAGAACTTCACCCGCATAGCCAACCCATTGCTGGAGCTACTTAAGGAAGTGCTGGCGGGCTCCAAGAATCAGGCAATTCGGTGGGGAAGCAGCCAGGAAGAGGCTTTCCGTGCCCTAAAAATGGACCTGACCGAGGCCCCAATACTTGCCTATGCAGATTTCTCCCAACCATTCATACTCCACACTGATGGGAGCCTACATGGTCTAGGAGCCGTGTTATCCCAAGCACAGGAGGGGAAAGAGCGCGTGATTGCGTACGCCAGTCGCTCCCTTCACGACTCCGAGAGGAGCCCAGATAATTATAGCTCTTTCAAATTAGAGTTGCTGGCTCTGGTTTGGGCAATGACCGAGAAGTTTGCAGAGTATTTGTCCGGGTCCGAAGTACTGGTGAGAACAGATAACAACCCACTGGCCCACCTGGAGAATGTGAAATTGGGAGCCCTGGAGCAGCGGTGGGTAGCCCGCATGGCCAGGTACCGGTATAAGATCACCTACCGGCCTAAGGCAGGGAATACTCACGCCGACGCCATCTCCAGAGTGACATATGAACGGCCTGATCATGACCGCGATGAAGATTTGGAGGTGGATGAGACCCCTAGCTTCCGAAGTTTTGTGGGACCGCTGACCGCGGCGCAGGGACAGATCGGAGAGATGTTGGAAGAACAAGTGCTAGGGCGGCCAAGAGATGACTGGATCCGACTTCAACAGACTGACAGAGAAGTTGCTCAATTACGTCAATGGGTGGCTTTGCGGCAAGTCTCCAGTCGAGAAGAGAGGAGTACCCTGTCCCCGGGAGCACTGAAAATGCTGGGACAATGGAAGAGACTGTGTTTGCGAGACGGGCTGCTGTACCGACGGGTGCAGCTACTGCGAGAGTTCGGGACCACCTGGCAAGTGGTGATCCCAGAGAAGTTGGTCGGAGTAGTGGCCAAGGAGGCTCATGAACGAGGAGCTCACTTCGGACCAGAGAAGACATTTCAGTGGTTGCAGAGGCTGGTGTATCATCCCCGACTGCGAGTAACAATAGAAGACACTTGTCGAAGATGTCGGATCTGTGAGCTGGTTAAGCCCCCGAAGCAGCGGGTCCCCATACAAACCATTGTGACTTCTGCCCCCTTGGAGGTGTTGATGATCGTCTATTTGGCTGTTGAACCGGCGCATCTCGGGTGTGAACATTGCCTGGTAATTACAGACCACTTCACAAAGTTTGCGGTAGTGACCCCGACCAGGGACCAGACCGCCGAGTCAGCTGCGCAGGCCATCTGCCGAGACTTCATTCGGGTGTACGGCTGCCCAAAGAGGATCCATTCCGATCAAGGCGCCTACTTCCAAGGCCGGGTGATGGAAGAGCTGCACCGGTTGTACAAGATTGAGAAGTCACGGACTACTCCTTACCACCCTCAAGGAAATGGGGCCTGTGAACGCTTTAATCGGACACTGATCCAAATGCTCCGCACGTTAGAGGAAGATTGGAAGGTACGATGGCCTGAGTTTGTGGCCGAGCTGGTGTGGGTCTACAACAACCGAGTGAATAGTACGACGGGGTTCACTCCTTATACCTTGCTGTTTGGGCGAAAGGGGCGAGAGATCACCGAGTTAGAGCTGGACCCCGAGGAGGACTACCCACGGACGGGGATGTTTTCCTGGGTTCGGGAACATCGGCATCGACTGCAGACCCTCCGACGGTTGGTACAACAAAAGTTTCAGGAACTCAAACATCATGAGACATTGCCTCTTCGAGGGACAGTTCTGAGGCCCGGGGAGCGGGTGTTGGTTCGGGACAGGCGGCCCCGGGGCAAATTGAGTAAGCGGTGGGAATGGACCCCGCACCGAGTGAAGCGCAGGATTGGCGCTAAAGGACCTGTGTATGAAGTTCAACCCAAGGGGACTGAAAGAGCCCCTACCAGAGTGGTTCATCGTAGTATGCTGCGGCCCTGTCTGTCTAAAGATGACAAGGATGAAGAAGAATCACCTGCTTCTAGAGAAGGTCCTGTCACAGTTGCCCCAAGCCACGATGTGGACGAAGAAGAATTGTTGATTCTACCTCCGAGCCCCAGCACTCAATTACCTGCAGTCCCCAGTGCAGGCAGCGAGGGAACAACATCAGTTGAAGCCACCCGGCAGGCGGAGATTGGGAGTCCGAGTGACCCTGCACCCCCCATTGGTCAAACTGAGTTACGCCGATCAGAACGGACAACAGCAGGAGTGCCTCCTCAACGTTACGAACAAGATCAATTTATATGGCACCGTATAGTCCAGGAAGTCCAAGAGTGTGAACGTTTGATGAAGGAACTCTGGGCCGTGGAATGGCGAGTTAAAGGAGAGCAGGAATGTAAGGGGGAAGACCGGGGTGTAAGTGCTTTCAGAGCAAGGGATCCGGAACTGCCGGGGCCGTACCTCCTGTTGCAGGGGGGAGACAGACTGCGAGCACAGGAGTCATGTGACTGAGAAGTTGGGGGTGTGTCCAGAGACAGAGCTGGGAAGTCAGGTGACCGAGGGACTCCTGGTGTGACTGGGGAGAGGAAGAGACGAGGACGTTTTGCGCGGGAAAGCGAAGCTGAGTCCTGCGCAGGAGAACAGTGTGAGAGGGTCCAGGCTCCTGGCTCGAGTACTGGGAGCAGGAGTCGAGTGCAGTGGACCGGAGGAGTCAAGCCCGACTATAGAGACAAGGGACGCAGGGTCCGTGGAGCCGAGCACGTGAGGTGCTGTGTTACGGACTAGGGGCTCAGCGGGTAAAACCGGAGACCGCCCGCTGCCACCAGAAGATGGAGCATTGTTTGGGCGGGGAAGCCTGAAGAAATCATCACCTGCATCCACTGGCGACTGCCTTGTGAGGAGCCAGAGTCAGCTAAGTGTACAAACTGACGTTTGCAACCGGTTCGGCTCTGCTACCTCTTGTCAGACTGTGAACTGTTAGTTATAGACTTTTACCTGCTATTTTCCTTGTTTTCCCCCCATATTTTCCTTGTTGCTCCCTGCGTGGAGATTGACCTTGTTCTTATAACCCCCCCCCCCCTGTTTATTAACGCCGTATTGGCTGCTCTGTGTTTCTGTGTCACTACATCTAAAGTACCCGTGTTACACAACCTCATTCTACTGCTTACTGCAGTTTGAAGTTCAACTTGACACGAACCTCACACTTACTCTATCTAACTAAACCAGGAAGTGATTCCCCTTTTAATTTGACCTTACCCCCCCCCCCATGCTGGACTGGTCCCAAACATTTAACTGTATCCTACACTATTCCTATGTCTTATAGACTATTAAGACCCATCATTGCCTCATCTATCCTAATGTTCCTATCAATCATTACCTAAGTACTAAGCCTACATTCTACACTTTTCCTACCCCTGAGCTGAGTGTACCAGAGTCACCTTAGGCGTTACCTTACAGTACACACACAGCAGCTTCAGTACCTATCACCCTATACATTAGTTACATTACACTTTATGCATTTCACACTACACAATAAAATGAAATAAAACAGCAAGTCAATATTCACACTACGCAAATTGTTGTCTTCAGGGGCAGGTACACCACAGTCTCTATCACACCCTTACACGGGGACCTCATTAATGTACATTGATCCCCATTTGACCAAGTGAGGTTTAGTCAGCATCGGAAAATCCTAAGAGCAAAGACCAGAAGTAGTAATTTGTTAGCGGTGGACAGGTGAGAGGCAGGCCTAAGGTGACAATAATCTGTTATTATTTTTAAAAGCTTCCTGGCCCTCTGTTTAATAAGCTTCTTTTCAGGGCACTTTTGATACAGAACAAATTTTATTCCGACTCAGTTGCATCTGCCGGCTGATTTGAATGAATCTGCCAGATATGAATTCTGAGTTAGTCATTAATCTCTACCCATTATATTAATATCAGTATTTTATGAGTCCAGCTAAAGAATGAGAGAGCATATGAGTCCAAGTGTATTTAATCTCTGCCCATCCGGCCTGATTGACAGCTGCAGCTTGTACTGAGCAGTGTGAGATTTCAGCAGCAGGGAGGAGGGACACTGAGGATCTGTCAATCAAACTAGGTGGGTAGAGATTTGAGTTTAGTGCATGAATACACTCATTGAATTTGATAGTGACTTACCTTTCAAACAGGATTTTACCCCCATTCTGACATGATTTTTCATAGAAACTACACCAGCCTCACAAGTCTAAAAGATCTAATTATTCTTTTATGCAGTTTTAATGGGGAGATCTTGTGACAGATCAACTCTAGAATATTATACTTTTCACACTTGACCTCTTTTTAACACTTCAACTAAATTAATAAAAAAAACAGCTGTGTGGCAAATGACATGGGAGATAGGTGCAAATGTAAGAAATGACTCCTTTATATAGCAAGAACTCATTTGTCCAGTAAAAGGAATCATATTACTAATATAAAATAACTCGTATGTTTTAGCTGATTAAGGTTTTGTGTCTTTACAAAGAAAACAAGCAATCATGGCACTTTGCACACAATCCGCACGCTTTCCTCTCCATGCCACAGACGCAGCCATGGCTGGCAATCTTTGTTCTGTACTGTATATAATAACTGGTGTGAACTCTCATAGGAAGCAATGATTTCTGCTGTCTATTGATTAAATGCACACAATGATTGAGATGCTATGGTACTTGGAGACTTTGCCAAATACAACCATTTTATTATTTACAAGACTAACCCCGCATGTGTTTTCCAGACAAAAATAAATGTAGTTTTAGTGTGCGCCTCCCCTGCCCTATTATTGTCTATGCACTACAAGACACAGAGGAGCAAAAATCCATCATCCCTTTATTCTTATAGAGAAATATTACAAAAAGTCAGGTAGTTCTTAACTTCTTATTAAGTTATGGGGCGGCTAGTACAGATCCGAATTGTTATCTTTTTTTGTAATGTGGTTGTTTGTTTATAAGGGTAAATCTTAATAGCAGTTTCCTACATGGCTGATGTCTTTCTGCTATGTCTTGGGGTAAATTCTTTTTTTTATGTATTTTCAGAGTCCAATGCTAATAGTTTTGATATCTATTGAATATACCTGATATTCATGTGGTTGCTGATACCAGTACATGCTTTTTTTACTGTAGGCAATAATTCAATCACAACAGCCTCTGTAGTGAGAGATAAGACCCCCCTGCCAGAGCTGCATAGTAATTTCTATATGGCAATTAAAGGGAATGTTCAGAAAATGACCCATTGCTTAATTCTGTTTTTTATTTTACATTTTTTTTAAATGACAATTCTATTTTTTCTTGTCATAATCTGTATTAAAAAAAAAAAAAAAATCTTGCTATTTTCACATTGGTCACTGGGGCTATTGAAGACTCATTAGATGCTTCAACACGAAAGATAGGATAACCTATAAATGACCAAGCACCTATAGGAGACATGACCAATGGCTGCTCTGTCCAATTTAGGCCTCATGTACTAAACAAAAAAATAGTTTGTACAACCAAAGGATATACATATTCATCTTATATTTATTTCTAAATAATAATAAAAGCAGAATACAAAATTGGGAGAACTACACAAAGGAAACCACCAAACTTTGCATACGATAAATAGTACAAATACAGAAGATTAAAGGTAATCTGTCAGTAGGGTCAACCCTTCTAAGCCATCTGTATGGGCATGCAGGTCCGATGTATTATTACAAAAAAAATCCACATTTTTCTTATATGTAAATGAGCTGTTAAGATCTATGGGCTGGACACTGATCTACATGAGAATCTACCACCAGCAGTTATTTTTAATAAAAGGGGAGTTACCAGTGTGATGTATAATGGCTGCTCTCTGCTCTCCTGATCTCACTGCAGAGCTGTGTGTGATTATACCTGACACATCTGCAGATTCCTCTCAACTTCCATCTCACAGGCAGACAGTGATTCAATACAGCAGAGCTGTGAGAGCTGCAGCTGCTAATGTGTTTGTAAGGAGACAAAGTTCAGTTCTCCTGTTCTGTGTTAGTTACATGTCTCACACTGATAACTCCTCCTTTTCTTAAACATAATCTCTGGAGGCAGATTATCATGCAGATCAGTGCTCGTCCTATAGTTCTTTACAGCTCATTTAAATAAAAGAAAAACATGGATTTCTGTAGACTTAAGACATCAGATGACAGATATCAAGGTATCACTTTATTCAGCTTCCTATGCCAATATAGACGGCTTAGGAGGGTTGCTCCTACTGACAGATTCCCTTTAAATGATATTGCAAAATATTACTAATCAACAGGTAGCATATTATGTGTAGGAGACCATTTGGTAAAGATCAAGTGGGGGTGGAGACGATTATGTTTCACTTCTTTGGAAAAACTCCTGTTATTTTAAATGTACTGTTTGTGTGTTTTGTCCTCCTAGAGGCTGCAGTTCCTGTTAGTCAGGAGTGTTAGGGGTAACTGTAGGGCTAGCCAAGGGTTGGGGAGGAGATACAGGGACCTGTGGCTTGGTTTCAGTTTCAGTTTAGTAGAGAGTCTGAAGAAAGAAAGGAAGAGGAAAGGACACTCTCCGAAAAAGTGGTCATCACCAGGTATGTGTGTGTAGATAACAGGGAGAGGGAGCCAAAGCAAGAGAATTCCCATGGTGGCAGTGTACTTCTTTAGGCAGGCAAGTCGGGGGGGACCTTCAGCAAGAAACTTCTAGGAAAGTCTCTTAGGGTCTATTGGGAACGTCTAGTGTCAGCCAGACCTTGGAAGCTGCGGTCAGAGAGACAGAGTTAGCAAGGCTATGGCACATTGAGTAAGGTGACAGCCAGAGGTGCATACTTATGTGTTTCTCAAGAAGAGTAAGTGAAGTGTAGTGATCACACAGAAACGTATGCTTTAAGTAGCGTTATACTGGGAAAGAATATCCAGTATCCAGTATCCTGCAATTCTACCATGATCTGTATTGCACCAACTGAGACGCTGTCCATAATGAAGGGGAACATGCCTCCGTATTGTACAGAAGAACATGACGAGCTCATATCCTGTTATTCCGTGTACACCAGTTTGGCTGTTAGTAAAAAGGACTTTGTTTTTATGAGCTGGTGTGGTTTCCTTATCGTGGGGTCGAGGGGGACCGGCGCCAGGCAGGCAAGCGTGGCACAGCTGAATTGGGAGGTGTTCGCAACCTTAAAGTTGACTGCACGCACACACCGAATCAGGAACCTGTTTTTCTGTAGCGTGCCGGGGCGTGGAAGACGAGTGCTTTTCCCACGGCCACCACCCGAGCCACGTTACACTTACAAATATAAATAATGTTCTGTAAGTAGCTCTTATCAGATATGAAACAGTGCACAAAATCAACCCAGGTGGATTTCTTTTGTGACACCCCAGGGGTCTGGTTGCCACAGTGATAGAGATATTACGTCTGAGAGCAGGTGGGAGGTCTCTTGGTCAGGGATCCTATGCATGCCACACCTCCTGCCCAGTCCTGGGAGGGGAAGAACTTCCCCTATATAAACCTAGGGCTGAGGCAGGGTTAGTGAGTAGAGAAGAAGTAGAGACAGAGAAGAGAAGCAGATCTAGGAAAAGAACATCAGGAGCTCTGTGGGAGCAGTGCTATAAGGAGTCAGGGGCTGGCAGCTGCAGAGCTCGCCCTGACTGAGAAGCTATCACCGGACCCGGAGTCCGAGGCTGTGGGGACTAATCTTTACCCAGCAGCAGAAACCGCCCGGCAGGGGATTTCAGGTCCTCTGGCCAAGAAACCCGAAGGCACAGTCACACGCGTGGGACCAGCACCGCCGTCGTGGAGCGGACGCCACTAGAAGGCCCCGAGTCACCGGCCATACGGGTGAGCACCACACGGTACACTCAGGGACGTGGGCTACTTATACCCGCCTCTAGCAAGGTAGCCAGAAGAGTACAGTCAGTTTGGGAGGCCTACAATTCCGCCTGGCCAGGGGAGATCCCATCTGCTCAAGGACTGACCAGGCCCCAATCGCTAGCCAGTACTCCGGGAGGGTCTATCTTTATCACCAGTAAAGACCCTGAACTACACCGCATCGTCTCTGAGTGATTCCTGCTACCCCCATCATCCACGTCGGCTGCCCTGAGGCCATACCCCTCCCGTTGGGGGTGATACTATCACGCTGCACAATCCTACCACCTGCCTCAGAGGTCTGCCCTGCAGCGGCAGCTCCTTCGCTGCATTCAACGGGTGGCGTAGTCGTCCAACATCTACCGCTAATACAACGCCACTTAGTCTGACTCCCTGGGCACGGACCGGGTCACCGCCACGAGACTACAACCCTCAACAGATCCGGCTCCGGGTAAGCTCCTGCATGCGCAACGCTGTGCGACACAGGCCCAGAGGTGCGTCACTTTAAAGATCTAGAAGTTAGAGTCTAGAATGGCCCCAGGAAAAAATGTGGAAATTGCAAGTTTTTTTTTAAATTTTTATTATTATGTACTACAGATTGTGATATTAAAAAAAGGAAACTACCAAAAATATTTTAAAAATACATTTAACATAAAAAAACGGATTTAATTTTAATTTAATTAGATACTTTTCTGATGACAATTTGTGGCCTCTGGACAGGAGACCTGAGAACCCCCTGTTACCTGACGGCATCGCTGCTCTTCTTTTGTATAGTCAGTGTTAGAATCTATGTTGTTTTACTATCGGCCATCTTGTTGTGGTTTGTTGGCTTCTAGTCTTTTCCTCTGGTGCTGGGTGTCTTGGTCATGTGATCTCTTCACTCTTTATTACTCGAAACCTGTCTCCCATTCTTCGCTGGACTTCAGTGTTTTCGCTTGTGCTCTGGCTAAGTTGCCTTGTTAGTTCTTTGTGTTTAGGACAATTGATATCCTGGGACTTCTTGTTCAACCAGTGTTGTTTCCTTTTATCTTCGTTTCTGCAACTTACTTTTCTTTTAGGAGGTCTCCTGTTTTTGCTCCCAGTCCTTAGATCTTTTAGGGACCCCTTTCCCCTTCCTTCAGGTCTTCGTTTGAGTTCAGTGCAGGAGTTTCGGTGGGACTATTCACTAGGAATAGGGTTCCCACCCCAGCGTAGGGTTAAGCTGAGTCTCAGTGCAGGGACAGCTTTTCCCTCCTATTCTTTAGTTCTAAGTTGCAGAACATAACAGTCAGCCTGGTACAATGTAAGCATTACAGCATGACTCACACATGGCATAGCACCAGGCCAGCTAATCAAAAGAAGAGACGCGGATACCATTAGGTAAGAGGTGTTTGTCAGAGCTCCTGCCGAGCGGCCACAGATTACTGACATAACCAATGGAAAGGGCGAATCGATTCATACCAGCTCCAAGGGATATGTTATTTACAGTCAGGCTGGTTCTTGACCGGCGAACGAAAACCATGCTAGAAAATACTTTACACAGTTACAAAAAGCCTCATTCATACCAAAGTAATGCTAGTGCATTTTTGAAATCGTCTTACAGCCGTAATTCACTGCGTGACTGTGCGTTTTATGTGTGAGGTGATAGATTTGCTGCAGAATTTGCCGATTCTGCACTGTAAGTTCACCAAGTCAATGTATGTGTATGAAAATTTCAGTAGAATCCGCATCAGTTTCCATGAGTTGCATACAGATAGATGTTGCTGCAGAACTACATCAGATTCATCGCCTAAGGATTCTTCATCGATTGGACCACGATAGAGATGGGGATAATAGTATGATGTATGCACTAGGTCCCACCACTGGCACCCCATGATCATGAAAACAGGAAATTCATCTTTCACAGTTTGACCACTGCTCCATTCAAACAGGGGACACACGTTCTCATGATCAGAGGGTGTCCTGCACATTGCAGATTTGTTACAAATGTGTCTGTAACTGAAAATCAGTTTCTGTCTTTTCAATGGGAATATTTTGGTAGTGGCACAAATATTTTCATTATATTTTCCCCCCTGTTTATGTTCCATTGTCCAAAATACAGCCATATGAA
The DNA here is from genome assembly GCF_046119375.1 of Phyllobates terribilis. NCBI lineage: Eukaryota > Metazoa > Chordata > Amphibia > Anura > Dendrobatidae > Phyllobates > Phyllobates terribilis. The sequence continues at coordinate 150,999,972 of NW_027362762.1, forward strand.
AGTAGCCACAAGGTCACTTTACTTTCCCCCAAGGGCTTTCTTAATCAAACTTTCCAAAAAGTTTTGAACAGCGAATTTGCAGCATTACAGGAGTTTGTGCACAATACCTGAATCATAAGGTGGTTTTCAGGGCCGTAACTACAACTGGGGCAGCCGGGGCACTGCCCCGGGGCCCCAACCACCCAAGGGGCCCCAAACTGATGGTAAAAAATTGTATTTTAATACTTTAATTTCTCATAAAATACCCAGCTCCTATATTCCTGTCAGACAATGTCACCCGGAGGACAGGAGAGACTATCATTTCAATAATTTCCAGGAGCTCTGTCAGCTGTCAGTGAATGGAAACCTGCACTGGCCTGGAGAGTCTCATAGCACAAGATTTGTAACAATCTGTTAGTCTGGAGATCACAGAGAGTTGGCAAGGCAGGCACAGTGCACACTGACTGTAACAAACTCTCAGCATCATTGAGAGGAGACAGTCTCAGAAGACACAAATATCTCTGTGACAAACTGTGAGAAGCCCTGCTATTTAATAAACATATACAGTTATTTGAAAATTGTGCAATATTTGGAATTATTCACCTTATTAATTTTACAAACATATTCACTGAATATTTAACTTCTAAAACTTGCATCATAAACAACAAAATCTATTAAAGGTCTTGCGGAACGTGGTGAAGCCTGTGTGCTGTATACAACAATGCGTAGCAGCTTCACCATGCTCCGCACAACCTCTAGTGATTGAAATGTTGAGGGGCCCCACTATGAAGTTTTCCCCCTGGGCCCCGAAGTTTATAGTTACGGCACTGATGGTTTTACCATTCAGAAATCTAGGAGAGCCAGGGTGCAACCTCTAAAATATAGTCACATAACATTGCAGGTGATTTTAACTGAATTAAAACAATATCCTGAGCAAGGTTCTCCTCTAATTGTCTCTCAAGGCCCCCATATACATTAGACTTAAATGGGACGACCGTCTAATATGTAACGGAGCTTCCCGACTCTCCCCTGACAGATAATGTCGGTGAATGTTGGTGATAATGTCGGTGAAGAGAAGAATCCATCCTGTTGATTTTCCTGATCCTTTTGTTCTCTGGGTGATAATCCCTTGTTAGAGGTTCCCATAAAGAGAACACTGGAGTGCTTCCCTGTCCCCAGCGTTCTCGTGTATTGTTGGGAGAGATAGCTGTTGGTCGAACAATAAGCTGACAGCTTTCTAATGTGTATGGATGCTTAGAGAAGACTTCCAAATGTTATTACTAATTCTAAGTATTTTAGATTTGCTTTTGCCCCATTTTATTTGGTAATTTAAAAATGTAAAACATAATATTCTTAAAATTAAAATTAAGAAATGTAATTAGTGCGTTCCTTCTCAGCAATTTACATTCTTTGGTAAAGTTAATTACCAATTGTCTGTCTCTTAAACTTTTTATGTTGATCATATCATTAACATTGTCAAATTAGTTCCCGGAAATTACATCCATTAATTTATGTGAAAGTTAAAAGTGACTGCAGGTTTATATAGCTAATAGTATTGGTCCTACTATGAATGCATGTGAACCTGGTGAAACCTGGAGAAAAAAAATGTGTGAAATTAAAAAAAAAGTTTAATTCTTTCTCATTTGCAGTAAAATAAATATTAGAAAATCCTCAATTATACAAAAGACAGAATGTGAACTTTACTAACCTAATTACTATCAGATTTTGATTTGACCGAATAAGACAATAGATCAGTAGAAGGATAACCAGTCTCACCAACTGTGTCATCTGTAAAGGCTTCATTCCAAAACAAGGAATATAAAAAATGTATGAGACTGAGTCCCCTTCTTGTATTGGTCTTCCTGCTGCTTCACAGCTATGAATTACCAAGGTCATTTGACCACTGGGGGAGCTGTTTCATTGGTATATTTAGTCTTATGTTACTTGGAATGTTCTCGGTCTCTGTTACGAGTGCTAGCTAAATCCATTGTGAATCCAGGGTTGCCAAATTTATTTTTTACTTTTTCTGCACAGCTTCTCAAAAAATAACGGACAGACAACTTTTTCACAGACACATTAGAAGACCATAATAAATCATTATGATATATATGTGATACATGTCTACAGACCATTAATTCTATATGGAGACATCAGCTGCCTTCATCGTGAACTATAAAAGGGTGATAAACACAGTCATAAAAATCTGTACAAATCTCTCCAGCTTCAAAAAAAATCATGGACACATAAAAACAATTTAACAGACAGTCCCTATTTTTACGGACTGTCCAGGAATCTCCGGACGGTTGGCAACCCTGCTAGAATCTATTTTTGTATATTGATTATTGCCATGCTCTATCAGTCAGAATGTAATCTCAATACGCAATTATTGATTTTAGGTTACCTTTTTCACTACTGTCCCTATAACTCCACAAGTAACTGCACAGTACAGTTAAGGCAATATCGTGATGGTATTTATTAAATGCTTTGCATCAAAAATATTGTTTAACAGTTCCAAAGACACAGCCTGTATTTATGAATAACGTGCATTTTTTATTTTATTTTTTTACAGGAAAAATTCATCTTTGTATCGCTTTAGCCAGTAGATAGAAAAATCTCACTGGTTGATACCTTTTAAAGGGAATCTCTCACCAGGTTTTTGCCACCTAATCTGAGAGCAGAATAATGTAGAGACCGAGACCCTGATTCCAGCGATGTGTCACTTACTGGGCTGCTTGCTGTAGATTTGATAATATCACTGTTTTATCAGCAGGAGATTATCAGTAGAGGACTAGTAAACCTGCTGCCAGGTAGTCCTCCATATTCCTACACTGCCAGGGTCGGCTCCAGGTTTTTCTGGGCCCTGGGCGACAGAGTTTCATTGGCCCCTTTAACACATATCACGATTCATGATGCACAGATACCACAGAGAAATATATATATATATATATATATATATATATATATATATATATAGTACAATGCAAAGATTTCACTTCTTACATTACAAGAGTGATATCTATTGTAAATTCCACAATAGCTCAGAAACCGGCGAATCGCTCCACACAGAATACTCCATATAAGGCTCCATACGGAATACTGGCACCCATATAATGCTCCATACAGGATACTGGTCCCCTTATAAAGCTCCATACAGGATACTGGCCCCCATATAACGCTCCATACAGGATACTGGTCCCCTTATAACGCTCCATACAGAATACTGTCCCCCATATAACACTCCATACAGGATACTGGCCCCCATATAACGCTCCATACAGGATACTGGTCCCCTTATAACGCTCCATGCAGGATACTGGCCCCCATATAATGCTCCATGCAGGCTGTTACCCCCCCCTTCTAATGCTCCATGCAGGCTGTTCCCCCCACATAAAGCACTATGCAGGCTGTCCCCCCCTTATAATGCCCCATGCAGGCTGTCACCCCTCCTCTTTATAATGCCCCATGCAGGTTGTCACCCCTCCTCTTTATAATGCCCCATGCAGGATGTACCCCCCTCTTTATAATGCCCTATGCAGGATGTCAACTCCCTCTCTTTATAATGCCCCATGCAGGATGTCACCCCCCCCTCTTTATAATGACCCATGCAGGAGGTCACCCCCTCTCTTTATAATGCCCCATGCAGGATGTCACCACCCTCTCTTTATAATGCCCCATGCAGAATGTCACCCCCTCTCTTTATAATGCCCCATGCAGGATGTCACCCCCCTCTCTTTATAATGCCCCATGCAGGATGTCACCCCCCCCTTTATAATGCCCCATGCAGGATGTCACCCCCTCTCTTTATAATGCCCCATGCAGGATGTCACCCCCGTCTCTTTATAATGCCCCATGCAGGATGTCACCACTCTCTCTTTATAATGCCCCATGCAGGATGTCACCCCCTCTCTTTATAATGCCTCATGCAGGATGTCACCCCCCCTTTCTTTATAATGCCCCATGCAGGATGTCACCCCCCCTCTCTTTATAATGCCCCATGAAGGATGTACCCCCCTCTTTATAAGGCCCCATGCAGGCTGTCACCCCCTCTCTCTATAATGCCCCATGCAGGATGTCACCCCCCCTCTCTTTATAATGCCCCATGCAGGATGTACCCCCCTCTTTATAAGGCCCCATGCAGGCTGTCACCCCCTCTCTCTATAATTTCCCATGCAGGATGTCACCCCCCCTCTCTTTATAATGCCCCATGCAGGATGTCACCCCCCCTCTCTTTATAATGCCCCATGCAGGATGTCACCCCCCCTTTCTTTATAAGGCCCCATGCAGGCTGTCACCCCCTCTCTCTATAATGCCCCATGCAGGATGTCACCCCCCTCTCTTTATAATGCCCCATGCAGGATGTACCCCCCCTCTTTATAAGGCCCCATGTAGGCTGTCACCCCCCCCTCTCTTTATAATGCCCCATGCAGGATGTCACCCCCCTCTCTTTATAATGCCCCATGCAGGATGTCACCCCCTCTCTCTATAATGCCCCATGCAGGATGTACCCCCCCTCTTTATAATGCCCCATGCAGGATGTACCCCCCCCCATATTATGCCCCATGCCTCCATACATTAAAAAAAAAAATCAAATACTCACCTCACTCCTCCTCACCTGCTGCCCGCTGCTCGGGTCCGGACTCCAGCGTCGCCGGTATCTTCCCGCTCTGCGCTGCCTGTGACGGCTCAGGGGAGGGCGCGGTGGAAAGACGTCACCGCACCCTCTGACCTGAGACGTCACAGGGAGCGCAGAGCAGGAAGACAGCAGATCTGCAGAGGCACGGGGAGAGGTGAGTATCCGACTGCCGGGGCCCTGAGCAAGCGGGGGAGAAGGGCGGGCGCTGACACCGCTCTCCTCCGCCCATAGCCCGGCGGGGTGCGCGACAGCCAGTGGGCCCCTCTGCCTGCTCAGGGCACCGGCACTTGCCCGGGTGCGCCGGGTGCTGATGCCGGCCCTGTACACTGCACATGGGCAGAAAGCTGCCAATCAGTGGTGTGGGCGGGAATATACAGAGCTCAGCATTCAAAGAACTGCTAGGTCTGCAGCAGATATAGCAGTGATTTTATCAAAAAGACATCAAGCAGCCCAGTAAATGACACATCACTGAAATCAGGGTATTTTTCTTTATGTTATTCTGCTCTCAGATAGGGTAGCAAAGACTTGGTGAAAGATTCCCTTTAATAGCTAACTAAAAAATAGTAACAAATAGCAGTTTTCAGACTATTTATGTCTCTACATCCGGCATAGTATAACACAATATCCAAAGAGTCACATATTTATACACAACACAACAGGACATAGGAATAGTGCAGTAATAAGACAAAAAAAACATACTGAGGGCTCTCAATTTGGATTAATATTTTATTTTGAAATCTGTATGGAAAATTTGAAAATGGTTCCTCATCGGGGTATTCTCCTCCCTGGAAATGATATGCCATCACTTAAAGACAGTTGGGGTCTGACCCTATAGATAAAGGTGCTGCTTCATCCTTGAAATCTCCTTCACAGTTTTTCCTCTGCACAGTGGCATTCCCGTCCACAAGTGCATTTAAGTGAATGGAGCCAGCTGCAATTCCTTGCACAGCAGGGTGGTGGGATAGTACCTGTGCAGAGAACACTGTGCAGGGGGATACAAAGTATGAGGGCTGCTGTTAGGGGGTGGAAATACTGGGCAATTGCCAATTTCTCCCACTCTCCCAGGGGCCCCCAGCCAGTGGAATACTGCTAATAGCGACAGACCACTCGGCCATTATGGGGCCAGTGAATCGGGGGGGGGGGGGCGAGTGACAGCTCTGGGCACCCCCACCTGGCATCACACATTCAACTGTATCGGCAACCTGAATGAAAGCAATAATGTAGGAGGGAAGCTGTCCAATCCCTCCCCCATCATTCTTCCTCGGTATCTGATGTCTCAGACAGCGGGCGCGATGATGTCACTTCTTCGAGCCGCGCTGTGCCGAGCAGTGGAGCTGCTGAGGAGATGCGCTGTGGAGACCGGAGCAGCGGGGGAACGAGGAGAGGTGAGTGCATGTATTTATTTTTTTTAAATCAGTGAGTACATTGTGGTGGCCATAATACTACAGTCATGGCCAAAAGTATTGAGAATGAGACAAATAGTAATTTTTCCAAAGTTTACTGCTTCATATTTTGTAATGGCAATTTGCATATACTCCTGAATGTCAAAGAGTGATCAGCTTAACAGCAATTACTGTACTTGCAAAGTCAATATTTGCCCAGAAAATTAACTTTAACCCCCAAAACACATTTCAACATCATTGCAGTCCTGCCTTAAAAGGAGCAGCTAACATCGTTTTAGTGATTGATCCATTAACACAGGTGTGGGTGTTGATGAGGACAGGGCTGGCGATCAATCAGTCATGATTAAGTAAGAATGACATCACTGGACATTTTAAAAGGAGGCTGGTTCTTGGTATCATTGTTTCTCTTCAGTTAACCATGGTTATCTCTAAAGAAACACGTGCAGCCATCATTGCACTGCACAAAAATGGCCTAACAGGGAAGAGTATCGCAGCTACAAAGATTGCACCTCAGTCAACAATCTATCGCATCATCAAGAACTTCAAGGAGAGAGCTTCCATTGTTGTCAAAAAGGCTCCATGGCGCCCAAGAAAGACCAGCAAGCGCCAGGACCGTATCTTAAAACTGTTTCAGCTGTGGGATCGGACTACCAGCAGTGCTGAGCTTGCTCAGGAATGGCAGCAGGCTGGTGTGAGTGCTTCTGCACGCACTGTGAGGCGGAGATTCTTTGAGCAAGGGCTTGTTTCAAGGAGGGCAGCAAAGAAGCCACTTCTCTCCAGAAAAAACATCAGGGACCGACTGATATTCTGCAAAAGGTACAGGGAGTGGACTGCTGAAGACTGGGGCAAAGTCATTTTCTCTGATGAATCCCCTTTTCGATTGTTTGAGACATCTGGAAAACAGCTTATTCGGAGAAGAAGAGGTGAGCGCTACCACCAGTCTTGTCTCATGCCAACTGTAAAGCATCCTGAAACCATTCATGTGTGGGGTTGCTTCTCAGCCAAGGGAATCGGCTCACTCACAGTCTTGCCTAAAAACACAGCCATGAATAAAGAATGGTACCAGAATGTCCTCCAAGAGCAACTTCTCCCAACCGTCCAAGAGCAGTTTGGCGCCCAAAAATGCCTTTTCCAGCATGATGGAGCACCTTGCCATAAAGCAAAGGTGATAACTAAATGGCTCATGGAACAAAACATAGAGATTTTGGGTCCATGGCCTGGAAACTCCCCAGATCTTAATCCCATTGAGAACTTGTGGTCAATCATCAAGAGACGGGTGGACAAACAAAAACCAACAAATTCTGGCAAAATGCAAGCATTGATTATGCAAGAATGGACTGCTATCAGTCAGGATTTGGTCCAAAAGTTGATTGAGAGCATGCCAGGGAGAATTACAGAGGTCTTGAAGAAGAAGGGGCAACACTGCAAATATTGACTTGCTGCATTAACTCATTCTAACTGTTAATATAACCTATTGGTACTCATAATATGATTGCAATTATATTTCTGTATGTGATATAAACATCAGACAAACACTAATAAAAACCAGAGGCCAGCAGATCATGTGAAAATATAATTTTGGTGTCATTCTCAAAACTTTTGGCCATGACTGTATATGGAGGACTATGAGTTGTGCATTATACTGTATGGAGGACTATGGGGTATGTATTAAACTGTATCTACTATATGGAGGACTATGGGGTGTGCATTATGCTATATGGAGGACTATGGGAAGTGCATTATATTATATTATATGGAGGACTATGGGGAGTGCATTATACTGTATGAAGGACTATGTGGGTGCATTATACTATATGGAGGACTATGGGGAGGGCATTATACTGTATGGAGGACTATCTGAAGTGCATTATATTATATGGAGGACTATGGGGAGGGCATTATACTGTATGGAGGACTTTGTGGGTGTATTATACTATATGGAGGACTATGGGGTGCATTATACTATATGAAGGACTATGGGGTATGCATTATACTATATCTACTATAAGGTGTGAATTACACTATATGGAGGACTATGGGGAGTGCATTATACTATATGGAGGACTATGGGGGTGCATTATACTGGATGGAGGACTATAGGGGTGCATTACACTATATGGAGGACTATGAGGGTGCATTATACAGTTTGGAGGACTATGGGGGTGAATTGAAGTATATGGAGGACTATGGGGTGCAATATACTATATGGAGGTTTATGGGGTGTGAACTATAATATATCTACTATATGGAGGACTATGGGGTGTGCATTATGCTGTATGGAGGACTATGGGGGTGCATTAAAGTATATGGAGGACTATGGGGTGCATTATACTATATGGAGGTTTATGGGGTGTGAATTATACTATATCTACTATATGGAGGACTATGGGGTGTGCATTATGCTGTATGGAGGACTATGAGGGACATTATACTATATGGAGGACTATAGCAAAAAAGAGAGAGAAAAAGGAGTCCGCTCCCCATTTAGGAGACCATTGCAAGCAAACAAGCAGTGTCACATGGGAATGGATCCAAGAAAATAAAAATTCCAGCGTACCGGTCGTCAATAAAAATATATAACTTTTATTGAAACTGATTAAAATAAACTGATGTCACAACCGCACCAGAGATAACAGGCAAGGACTTGCATTATACTACATGGAGGACTATGGGGTGTGCATTATACTGTATAGAGGACTATAGGGGTGGATTATATTGTATGGAGGACTATGAGGGTGCATTATACAATATGGAGAACTTTGGGGTGAGCATTATACTATGTGGAGGACTATGGAGGAGTGCATTATACATATGGAGGACTATGGGGGTGCATTATACTATATGAAGGACTATGGGGTGCATTATACTCTATGGAGGATTATGGGGCCCATTATACTATATGGAGGACTATGGAGTTGCGTTATACTATATGGAAGGCAATGTGGGGCCCATTATACTATATGGACTGCTGTGTTGGGACTATTATAATATTTGGAGGGCTAGATGGAGGCCATTATAATATTTGGAGGGCTATGCGGGCTCCATTATAATATTTGGAGGGCTATGTGGGGGCCATTATACTCTATGGAGGGCTATGTTGGGAGCCTTTATATTTTATGGAGGGCTCTGTAGGGGCCATTATATTGTATGCGAGCAATTATACTGTGTGAATATTTGTGTGGGGTCCATCATACTGTGTGGAGGGATATGTGGGGGCCATTATACTGTTTGTAGTGCTGAGTGGAAGCCAATTATACTGTTTGAAGGGCTGTGTGAGGTCCATTATACTATGTCTCTGTATGTATGTGCTCCGTCCATGCATGTGTCAGTATGTACGTATGTGCACCGTCCATGCATGTGTCTGTATATATGTGCTCCGTCCACGCATGTGTCGGAATGTATGTGCTCCTTCCATGCATGTGTCAGTATGTATGTGCTTCGTGTATGCATGCCTCTGTATGTACAGTAGGTGCTCGGTATACATGTATCCGTATGTACATACGTGCCTGTACGTACAATATGTGCTCAGTATATATATATGTATTTGTATTTATGTGTTCTATGTATATGTGTGTGTAACATGCAGTTTGTGCATACGTGTGTGTCACATGCTGTGTGTGCTTAGCATCCACATTTATAAATACCAGTAGCACAAACAGGAGTCCATAGGTGGAAACATCAGCAATCGCCCAACGAATGGGCAAAATGCTGCCTATTCATCAGGTTGATTGGATTATTTATGCTGCACCAAAAAGTATTGTTCTCAGTGGCACATTGCCCAGTCAAACTGCAGCTATGCTGCTGATAACATGATATGTATGGGGACAGATTTATCTATTAGTGATTGTTCTGTGCCCATCATTCTTCCTCAGCCGGTGTAAAGAGGGCAGGAAACAAGCACCGAACAACTTCAATATTGCCGATCGTGCTTGTTTAACGGCCTGAACTGAGCCCATGTAAATACAACCAAAATGTTTCTGAATGATGGTGCAATATGTGGGCATTTGGGGCACCACTTTGTCTAAAACCGGTCCTGCAGAGCACTGTGGCCCAATTGTTCTCAGAATCATGGGGTTCCCAGAGAAAGGACTTTGTACAGTAATGAGGTGTAGTGACTGTAGATTGCATGTAGTTAATTGCACGAAATATGTTATAATGTCACATTAATACATTTGGCCTAATTTGGCTATAATTAAATGACTGATTTCTGATTTGTAACGTGTTTCCATAAGCATGCCCCATTATGTTCAGAATTTCAATGGTTTTATTAATGTATGAAAAATTATTTTTCATTTAGTATTCAATCCTGACAAAAAAGTAGCAAAAATTGCACAAAGATGTCCTGTAAGTACGAGTTTATTTTCTTTTTTACTTCCTTATTTTCAAGTGTTTCATGTTAAATTTAATAAAACAATAGTATAGTATGCTATAGTATTTAATAGTATAGTTATCTAAGTCACCCAGGCAGTGGAATATCATCTGGAAAGGAAAACCCACCCAACTCACCGATAGAAAACAAAATTGTCTGTTTAGGCTCAAACTAGGTGGAAAATGTTGCAAAAAAGAGTGGTAGATTAGGCAAACTTAAGAAAGGGCAAACAAAAATGTAGCGTAAAAATGGAGGATTAATCAGTAGACCCCCTTGTGCCTATTTTTTGTATAGGGCGAGGTCACCAATATAGAAAGTCAGTAACAGGTGGAGAGAAAGAGGATTCAGAACAAGAGGAAGAACGGATCTGACAGGTGAATACCAATGAAGAGCAGGGGGCATTTTATTCCTCGTAGTGATGAAAAAGGTTTTTCAATCCTGAAAAGCTAATGAAAAGCAAGAAATGGTTATTGTGTCTTCATTAAAATAGTAGCAAGGGCATAGAAAATATCTGATGCGTTTTGAGTCTGGTAGATTAAGAGTCAGCCAGACTTGAAACGCGTCAGTATTTTCTGTGACCATGCTACTATTTTATTGAAGACACAATAAACAAATTTTCCTTTTAATTCGCTTTGCTAGAGTAAAATAACTTTTTCTTCACTATGAACAAAGCTGCTTGATACCTAACAAGCCTTATCCTTGCACAGCGGAATGGATTACCCAGGAACCTGATTGAACAATATTTGATGGGCGAGCTGTATCCACAAACTGTCTTATATTAATGCACTAGATGGTGGCCCGATTCTAATGCATCGGGTATTCTAGAATATGTATGCGGCAGATCGGGCGCAATCAGCAGAGCGGTGTTTAAATTTGGCGCCAAAATCGCTGATTGGTCGCGGCCAGCAACCGCGACCAATCAGCAAAGCGGTCTTGAAATTTGGCGACTATATCGCTGATTGGTCATGGCCGGCGGTCGCGACTAATCAGCAGAGCGGGGTTTAAATTTGCCGCCAATAATGGTGAATGGTCACGGCCGCGACCATTCAGCAGAGTGGTGTTTAAATTTGGCGGCAATAATGCTGATTAGTCGCGGCCGGCAACCGCGACCAATCAGCAGAGCGGGGTTTAAATTTGGCGCCAAAATCGCTGATTGGTGGCGGCCGGTGGTCGCGACCAATCAGCAGAGCGGGGTTTAAATTTGACGCCAATAATGCTGATTGGTCGCAATCGCCGGCCGCGACCAATCAGCAGAGCGGTGTTTAAATTTGGCGCCATAATCGCTGATTGGTCGTGGCTGGCCACCGCGACCAATCAGCAGAGCGGGGTTTAAATTTGGCGCCAATACTGCTGATTGGTCACGACCGGCAACCGCGACCAATCAGCAGAGCGGGGTTTAAATTTGGCGCCAATACTGCTGATTGGTCGCGGACGGCGACTGCGACTAATCAGCAGAGTGGTGTTTAAATTTGGCGCCAATACTGCTGATTGATCTCGGCCAGCGACCGTGACCAATCAGCAGAGCGGGGTTTAAATTTGGCGCCAATAATGCTGATTAGTCACGGCCGGCATCCGTGACCAATTAGCAGAGCGGGGTTTAAATTTGGCGCCAAAATCGCTGATTGGTCGTGGCTGGAGTCCGCGACCAATCAGCAGAGCGTTGTTTAAATTTGGCGCCAAGCTTGCTGATTGGTCGCGTCTGGCGTCCGCGACCAATCAGCACAGCAGTGTTTAAATGTGGCGGCAAGATCGGTGATTGGTCGCGGCCGATATTTAAATTTGACGCCCAAATCGGTGATTGGTCGCGGGCAGCGCCTGCGACCAATTAGCGATTTTTAACACAAATGTCCGGACCTTGTAACACCATGCGGATATTATGGGGACATCAGCGGCTAGGGTGTGAAGGGAGGACCGGGGAGCGGCGCTGCGGGTCGGGATACTTCTGCTGCGAGCGGCCGCTCATGTCCCAGGTTCTCGCAGCAGAAGTATCCGCACATGCAGCGCCGCTCCCCGGTCCTCCCTTCACACCCTAGCCGCTGATGTCCCCACAGTATCAGCATGGTGTTACAAAGGTCCGGACATTTGTGTTAAAAATCGCTGATTGGTCGCTGGCGCTGCCCGCGACCAATCACCGATTTGGGGGCCAAATTTAAATATCGGCCGCGACCAATCACCGATCTTGGCTCCAGATTTAAACACCGCTGTGCTGATTGGTCGCCGGCGATATTTAAATTTGGCGCCCAAAACGGTGATTGGTCGCGGGCAGCGCCAGCGACCAATCAACGATTTTTAACACAAATGTCCGGATCTTTGTAACACCATGCGGATACTGTGGGGACATCAGCGGCCAGGGTGTGAAGGGAGGACCGGGGAGTGGCGCTGCGGGTCGGGATACTTCTGTTGCGAGCAGTTGCTCATCTCCCGGCTTCTCTGAGTGGAAGTATCCGCACAGGCAGCGGCGCTCCCCGGTCCTCACTAATACGATTCCGCTCCCCGCTCCTCACCAATACGATTCGCTGATTGGTCGCGCTCTCCGCACGCGACCAATCAGTGATCTTGGCGCTAAAGTTAAACACCGCTGTGCTGATTGGTCGCCGACGCTGTGCGCGACCAATCACCGATTTGGGCGGCACATTTAAATACCGTCCACGACCAATCAGTACAGCGGTGTTTAAATGTGGAGCCAAGATCGGTGATTGGTCGCGGCCGATATTTAAATTTGGCGCCCAAATCGGTGATTGGTCGCGGGCAGCGCCAGCGACCAATCAGCGATTTTTAACACAAATGTCCGGATCTTTGTAACACCATGCAGATACTGTGGGGACATCAGCGGCTAGGGTGTGAAGGGAGGACCGGGGAGCGGCGCTGCGGGTCGGGATACTTCTGCTGCGAGCGCCCGCTCATGTCCCGGGTTCTCGCAGCGGAAGTATCCGCACAGGCAGCGCCGCTGCCATCCATGCGGCTAGGGCGTGAAGGGAGGACTGGGGAGCGGCGCTGCGGGTCCAATTGGTCGCGGCCGCTATTTAAATGTGCCGCACAAATCGTTGATTGGTCGCGGACTTGGCCCGCGACCAATCACTGATCTTGCGGCCAAAGTTAAACACTACTGTGCTGATTGGTCTCGGACGCTGCCCGCGACCAATCACCGATTTGGGCGCCAAATTTAAATATCGGCCGCGACCAATCACCGATCTTGGCTCCACATTTAAACACCGCTGTGCTGATTGTTCGCGGCCGATATTTAAATGTGGCGCCCAAATCCGTGATTGGTCGCGGGCAGCGTCGGCGACCAACAGCACAGCGGTGTTTAAGTTTTGCGCTAAGATCAGTGATTGGTTGGGTCCGAAGACCGCGACCAATCATCGAATCGTCTTGGTGAGGACCGGGGAGCGGCGCTGCCTGTGAGGGTATTTACGCTGCGAGAACCCGGGACATAGCGGGCGCTCGCAGCAGAAGTATCCCCACCCGCAGCGCCGCTGCCCGGTCCTCCCTTCCGCATGGAGGTCAGCGGCGCCGGCGGTCCTTCCGCTGATACCGGCCGGGAGATGAGCGCCTCGCGACGCTCATCTCCCGGCTGCATCTCCGTCCCGCAGATGGGTTCCTTCTGCTGTTGCCGGCCGGGAGATGAGCGCCTCGCGGCGCTCATCTCCCGGCTGCATCGCCGCTCAGCTCCGTCCCGCAGATGAGCCGCTAACGGCCGCCATCTTTTTTCAGAAATCCCGCGGCGCTGATTGGCCGCTGCCGAACCAATGAGCGACGCGGGATTTCCTGGACAGACAGACAGACAGACAGACAGATAGACAGACAGACAGACAGACGGGATAAGACAATTATATATATAGATTTGGTTCTTTGTGTTCTCAATGGGAGAGGGGAGTCAGTTGGTATCAGACGCCTCCAATGGTGGTAGTGACTTATTTCCTCAAACAAAAAAAAATGATTGTGTATAGTAAAATTCTTTCTTTCCCCAACATCTGCAACTGGGGGAAAGTTAGGACCCCATTCGCATTAGGTGGTTGGTTGATCTTTGTGGATTTGGCTGTCATTTATTTGATATGATGTATAGCCAACTATAGACTTTATATGGGTATTCCAATTGGTGTAGGGCTCTGGCATATTGTTTGGATATATCAACGCCTAATGATCATTAGGGTCCGACCCCTGGGACTCCCATAGTCCTGGGAAGGAAGGTGTCGCAGTGCTACTTCAGTTTTTAGTCTCCGCAGGCTCACTCCAAATTCCCCGCTGCAGCACGGCTTTATTCAAGAGAATGGGACTGGCTGCAGTTCACTGCATAGCCCAGAGCACTGATGTGCAGGGAAACGCTGCAACCACTTCTGTCTCAGGATTGTGAGGGGTCAAGAGGTTGGACCACCATGGAACATTAAGTGATGGCATATCGTAGCTATATGTATTACTTTCTAATATGAGAATACCACTTTAAGGCTTTCTGTCCAGGCCTAAACAATGACTTTGTTATACAACAGTCACATTCTATAATTCTATATAAAGCCATATAGAAGTGCACATAAAGGTATGCACATACACAGAAACATGTAATTTATACATAACTTTTGTGTATATAAGGTATATGTGTGTATACTTTTATATATACAGTGGGGAAAATAAGTATTTGATACATTGCAGATTTTGAAAGTTTTTCCCCCTACAAAGAATGGAGAGGTCTGTATTTTTTATTGCAGGTACACTGCAGAATCTTGAAAAAAATCCAGAAAATCACATTGTATGATTTTTATATATTTAATTTGCATTTTATTGCATGAAATAAGTATTTGATACAATAGAAAAACAGACCTTAATATTTGGTACCCCCGGGGTACCGTGTGCCGCCGTTGTGTGCCTGTGTGAAATGCGATTGGGGGCGAGCTAATGATGAACTGCCTGTGGGGGAGCTAATCATGAACTGGTAGTGGGGAGAGCTAATGATGAACTGGGAATGGGTGGGAGAGCTAATGATGAACTGGGAGTGGGGGTGAGCTAATGATGAACTGGGAGTGGGGGAAAGCTAATGATGAACTGAGAGTGGTGGGGGAGCTAATCATGAAATGGTAGTGGGGAGAGGTAATGATGAACTGGGAATGGGTGGGAGAGCTAATGATGAACTGGGAGTGGGGGTGAGCTAATGATGAACTGGGAGTGGGGGAAAGCTAGTGATGAACTGAGAGTGGGGGGTAGCTAATGATGAACTGGGAGTGGGGGGGTCTAATGATGAACTGGGAATTGGGGGGAGCTAATGATGAACTGGGAGTGGGGGGGGGCTAATGATGAACCGGGAGTGGTGGGGGAGCTAATCATGAACTGGTAGTGGGGAGAGCTAATGATGAACTGGGAATGGGGGGGGGAGCTAATGATGAACTGGGAATGGGTGGGAGCTAATGATGAACTGGGAGTGGGGGGGCTAATTATGAACTGGGAGTGTGTGTGTGTGGGGGAGCTAATGATGAATTGGGAGTGGGGGGAACCTAATGATGAACTGGGAGTGGGGGAGGGGTGCTAATGATGAACTGGGAGTGGGGGCTGGGGAGAGCACATGAGGAACTGGGAGTGGGGGCTGGGGAGAGCACATAATGAATTGGGAGTGCGAGTAGGGAGTGTTAATGATGAATTGAGAGTGGGGGGTGGGGAGAGCACATGATGAACTGGGAGCGGGAGTGGAGAGAACTAATGATGTATTGGAAGTGGGGGGTGGAAAGAGCAAATGAATAAGTGGGGGTGGGGAGAGAAAAAAATGAATTGAGGGTGGGGGAGCTGAAATAATGAGGACTTGAGGGTGGGGGACGGGGACAGCAAGTGATGAATTGAAGGTGGGGGTAGGAAGAGCAAATGAGGACTTGACAGTGGAGGGGGAGAGCAAATGATAATGAATTGAGGGTGGGGGACAACAAATGATGATGAATTGGGGCTGGGAGAGAAAGAGGACATGACAAAATTAATTGGGACGGAGAGGGGCATGTAAATATAATGAATGGGGGGCGTTGAGGATGACGGAGTGTGACTGGTAATGAATTGGGGGAAAGAGTACAGGTTCTAATTAATTTATATACAGTTGTGCTCAAAAGTTTACATACCCCGGCAGAATTTGTGCTTTCTTGGCCTTGCTTCAGAGAATATGAATGATAACAAAAAAACTTTTTCTCCACTCATGGTTATTGGTTGGGTGAAGCCATTTATTGTCAAACTACTGTGTTTTCTCTTTTTAAATCTTAATGACAACCAAAAACATCCAAATGACCCTGATCAAAAGTTCACATTCCCTGGTGATTTTGGTCTGATAACATGCAAAGTATTTGGCACAAATGGGTTTGAATGGCTACTAAAGTTAACATCCTCACCTATGATCTGTTTGCTTGTAATCAGTGTGTGTGCATAAAAGTGAGTTTCTGAGATACAGACAGACTCTTGCATCTTTCATCTAGCCACTGATGTTTCTGGATTGTGAGTCATGGGGAAAGCAAAAGAATTGTCAACGGATCTACGGGAAAAGGTAGTTGAACTGTATAACACAGGAAACGGATACAAAAAATTTTCCAAGAAATTGATAATGCCAGTCAGCAGCATTCAAACTGTGATTAACAAATGGAAAATCAGGTGCTCTGTAATAACCAAACCACAGTCAGGTAGACTAACAAAAATTTCAGCCACAACTGCCATGTGCAGGTTCTGGGCTGATGAGTGCAAATTTGCCTCCAGTATTTGCTGATAACAATGCTGCATTCATCTTTCCTTCAACTTTTACCAAGTTTCCAGTGCCTTTGTAGCTCACACATCCCCAAAATGTGATCAGTGGTCCTCCTCCGTGCTTTACTGTAGGAATGGTGTTCCGTTCATCGTAGGCCTTGTTGACCTCTCTTCAAATGTAATGCTTATGGTTGTGGCCAAAAAGTTGAATTTTGGTCTCATCACTCCAAATTACCTTGTTCAAGAAGTTTTGAGGCTGGTCTCTGTGCTGTTTGGCGTATTGTAGGTGAGATACTTTGTGGCATTTGCGCAGTAATGGCTTTCTTCTGGTGACTCGATCATGCAGCCCATTTTTCTTCAAGTGTCTCCTTATTTTACATCTTGAAACAGCCACACCGCTAGTTTTCAGAGAGTCCTGAATTTCAGCTGATGTTATTTGTGGGTTTTTCTTTGCATCCCGATCAATTTTCATGGCAGTTGTGGCCAAAATTTTTGTTGGTCTACCTGACCGTGGTTTGGTTATTACAGAGCACCTGATTTTCTATTTGTTAATCACAGTTTGAATGCTGCTGACTGGCATTATCAATTTCTTGGAAAAATTTTTGTATCCGTTTCCTGTGTTATACAGTTCAACTACCTTTTCCCGTAGATCCGTTGACAATTCTTTTGCTTTCCCCATGACTCACAATCCAGAAACATCAGTGGCTGGATGAAAGATGCAAGAGTCTGTCTGTATCTCAGAAACTCACTCAGCTTTTATGCACACACACTGATTACAAGCAAACAGATCATAGGTGAGGATGTTAACTTTAGTAGCCATTCAAACCCATTTGTGCCAAATTCTTTGCATGTTATCAGACCAAAATCACCAGGGAATGTGAACTTTTGATCAGGGTCATTTGGATGTTCTTGGTTGTCATTAAGATTTAAAAAGAGAAAACACAGTAGTTTGACAATAAATGGCTTCACCCAACCAATAACCATGAGTGGAGAAAAAGTTTTTTTGTTATCATTCATATTCTCTGAAACAAGACAAGGAAAGGAAAAATTCTGCCGGGGTATGTAAACTTTTGAGCACAACTGTATTTATTAGGTGGGAAAAGTGGCTTTTTACAGTTAGCGGGGGCACAGTGGTGGATTACAATTTAGATTTGGAATGGTGTGTTGCATAATAACTAATTATATATTAA
The DNA here is from genome assembly GCF_046119375.1 of Phyllobates terribilis. NCBI lineage: Eukaryota > Metazoa > Chordata > Amphibia > Anura > Dendrobatidae > Phyllobates > Phyllobates terribilis. The sequence goes on from NW_027362762.1 coordinate 151,018,245, forward strand.
TGGTGGGTGCACGTCTGTATTCATCTGCGTAGTGTAGAAGTTGGGGAATGTGATCTAGATAACTGTGTTATTTTATGCAGAAACGAGTTCTGGCTGGAAGAAGTGATGGCGGTATGTGCTGGATGAAGGAGAAAAGCGAAGATGAAGGACTTCAACTAGAGATGTCACTGGTGAGTCAGTGTGTTATCTGTACACTGACACTATACACTGTATACTATGTATAGAGCTCCTGTGTATAATGTTACTGGTGATCACTGTATTACCTGTACACTGACACTATATACAGAGCTCCTGTGTATAATATCACTGATGATTCCTGTATTATCTGTACACTGACACTATATACAGAGCTCCTGTGTATAATGTCACTGGTGATCACTGTATTACCTATACACTGACACTATATAGTGTATACTATGTACAGAGCTCCTGTAAATAATGGCACTTATGGTAATATTAGTTTTTTTTTTTTTTTTTATTAATGATCAGTATTGTAGTATTCGGTCACTATGTGGTGGCAATATGTGGTCTGGTCACAGTGTGGAGGTATTTGTTCCTTTTATGTGGTATTATTCAGTCACTGTGGTGGTAATATGTGGTCTAGTCTTTATTCCTTGTATGTGGTATTATTCAGTCACTATGTGGTAGCAATATGTGGTCCTGTCATGGTATGTCAGTATTTGTTCCTTGTATGTTGTATTATTAGGTCACTATGTAGTGGTAATATGTGGTTCGGCCATGGTGTGACGGTATTTATCCCTTGTATGTAATATTATTGGTCATTTTAAAAAATGTATGTGACACATTCCCTTAAAGAAAAATAAATAAAAATATACCTAAAAAGAGTAATGGATATTTTAAGAAATATTTAATAGGTTAGAGTAGTAGGGTCCAGCCAGAAGAGTCTCCTTTTTGTGGTGGCAGGTTAAAAAATCGTTTAGCCAAAACAAAAGCTGCTGGCTATGTATGTGATCTGGTGTTCAATGTGAACTGTTAATGTGTGATTGGTGAGGATGTGGTGCAGAAGTGGAGTTTTCCAAGAGAGGGTAGTGGGACTATGAAAGGTTCGTGCGATGGGGCGGAGCTGGGGTGGAGTCTCGGCGGAGTCTCAAGGGGGCCCGAAAATTTTGCCAGTATGGGGCCCTGAATTTTCTAGTGGCAGCTCTACACTCCTCCTTACAGATCTTCTCCAGATCTTTCAGGTTTTGGGGTTGTCGCTGGGCAACATTGAGTTTCAGCTTCCTCCAAAGATTTTCTTTTGGGTTCAGGTCTGGAGACTGGCTAGGCCACTCCAGGACCTTGAAATGCTTCTTATAGAGCCACTCCTTAGTTGCCCTGGATGTGTGTTTCGGGTCATTGTCATGCTGGAACACCGTGCCATGACCCATCTTCAATGCTCTTACTGAGGGAAGGAGGTTGTTGGTCAAAATCTCAGGATACATGACCCATCCATCCTCCCTTCAATATGGTACAGTCAACCTGTCCCCTTTGCAGAAAATAATCCTTTAAGTATTATGTTTTCCCCACCATGTTTTAAGGTTGGGATGGTATTCTTGAGGTTGTATTCATCCTTTTTCTTTCTTCAAACACAGTGAGTGGAGTTGATACCAAAAAATTCTATTTTGGTCTCATCTGACCACATGACCTTCTTCCATGCTTCCTCTGGATCATCCAGATGGTCACTGTCAACCTTCAAACGAGCCTGGACATGTGCTGGCGTGAGCAGGGGGATCTTGCGTGCCCTGCAGGATTTTAATCCATGACGGCTTAGTGTGTTACTAACGGTAATGTTTGAGACTGTGGTCCCAGCTATCTTCAGGTCATTGACCAGGTCCTTCTGTGTAGTTCTGGGCTGCTTCCTGATGTTTCTCAGAATTATCCTTAACCCACGAGGTGAGATATTGCATGGAGCCATAGACCAAGGAAGATTGACAGTCTTGTGTTTCTTCCATTTTCTAACAATTGCACAGTTGTTGCCTTCTCACCAAGCTGATCGCCTATTGTCCTTTAGCCCATCCTAGCCTTGTGCAGGTCTACAATTTTGTCCCTGGTGTCCTTAGACAGCTCTTTGGTCTTGGCCATGGTGGAGAGGTTGGAGTGTGATTGAGTGTGTGGACCGGTGTCTTTTATACAGATAACGAATTCAAACAGGTGCAATTAATACAGGCAATGAGTGCAGAGTAGGAGGCTTCTTAAAGAAAAACTGAAGGGTCTATGAAAGCCAGAATTCTTGCTGGTTGGTAGGTGATCAAATACTTATTTCATGCAATAAAATGCAAATTAATTATGTAAAAACCATACAATGTGATTTTATGTTTTTTCTTTTTAGATTCTGTCTCTCACAGGTGAAGTGTACCGATGATAAAAATTACAGACCTCTCCATTCTTTGTAGGTGGGAAAACATGCAAAATCAGGGGTGTATCAAATACTTATTTACCCATTGTATACACACAAGAGCTACAGTATGTATATATACAAGACCTATGCGTATATGTTTCTATATGTGTGCATATTTATATACTGTATATGCTTGGATCGGTCTGTGACAGAAGAGGAAGAGGCCAAGAATCTGCTGGATCGACACCATCAAGAGCGACATGGGGATGATTATTGGCAAACTGAAAGAAGCAACACGGGATAGAACTGCCTGGAGAGCGATGATCAATAGAATGGCAGAAAGTCGTTCTCGACTGAGCAGATAAGAGAGAGACACATAGGTCTTGTTTCCAGATGATATTACACAATATTTAATCCCTGAAATATTTTAACCAAAGTCATATATCAAAAATGCAAAAAAAAAAAGAGTTCATTCACTACATGGATTTAATTGCTTGTGACTTTTGTCATACTGTCTGCAGGTCCCGGCCATGGTGCAACAGGTTGTGATGGAGTCATTACCTTCGGCTGTTATATAAGCGCGGTGTATACCGTCCTGATTGGCGGTGCAGCAGGGGAGGTTCAAAGGACAGAGGAAACAATTGCTAACCTTGTAATAACAGCTGTAAGTATTTTACACTATTAGTTATTGCTGGTTTACATGACTGTATACAGAGGTATGGGAAAAATCTTCATCCAAGAGTAAAACTCATATGTTGCACAGAATGCTTCAAGATGGATCCTGAATGCGCAGAACGCTTCCTTATGCTCTATATTCTGGTGGGCTTGATTGTTAAACCTCGTCTGTCCTGAGGGGCCACAAGCTAATCATTTGCTTTGAATAGCAGAGAGACCACCATCATTCTGCATCAGTGCTACCCTTGCTTTTCATGTGGTCAGCCACAGATCTGTTATACCCTGGTGTTGGTGATCAGGATACGATTAAAATACTGCGGTCGTGCAATAAAGATTATGTAAGGAAATAGAAGAGAATGGGCAAATGACATTCAGTCAATGAGCGGCGAAACCAAGGAAATTGGGAATAGAGAGATGAAGAGAGGACTTTCAAGTCAGGAGAAAAGGGTTTTCAGCAATAACCTTAAATGAATGCTTGGCAAAAAGGAAAATGGGGTGATTGTTGACTTCTTATTTCATGATTTATATATCCTGACTCAAAATTGTGACTTTCAGCTGATGGTAATTAAAATGTCCATGTAAAACTTTGTTATCAATGATCACACTGATCAAAGAGATGAGCGGCGCTATGCAGACATAGCTTTTCTCTATAGGCAGAATTGATCAATATTGGGCTATGTTCACATGTCAGCATTAAATTGTGTTTGTCAATCAATGGGACTAATTTCAGCTACAAGTAATCATTAACTAGTGCTTCCTAGAATTCAACTATTATTTCCTAGAACTAACCACCGTCATTTCCTATAAATAATTATTTGGTGTGAGTTTCAGGTTTTCTGTAAGTAAAGCTTAATCACTGTAGAAATATAAAATTGGATACTATACTATACTTTGGCCTAGATTTATTAAAGGAGTTGTCCAGTATTTTAGATTGATATAAAAAGTGGATATAAAAAGTCTACACATACCTGTTAAAATGTCAGGTGTTTGTCAGGGAAAAAAAATCATACCAAAAAGACACATTACAGAACTTTTCCCACCTTTAATGTCAAGCAGAATCTGTACATGTGACGCCTCAATTCTTGAAGGAGCCCTTTTGGTCTTGAGTTTACCCTGGGTGTTGGGGGACTCGGTGTCGGGCCCTGTGACGAAGAGATGGGATGTAGCCGTGGCCCGGACCCGACCCGTGCTCAGGGCCGTCACATGAAAAGGCAGATGTTGTGGGCTCGTCCGGGTTGAGTGGCTTATTTTAACGACTACGCCACCTGTGGTGCCTGGTGAAGGGTCACCAGCGCCGCTGCAGTCCGCCGAGGCCCGGTGTCGTGGCGGCCAAAGTTCTCACTGCTCCCCACAGGCGGAGCAAGGCCTCAGGGCAGGCAAACAGGAAAGAGAGGGGGTAGTAGTGCAGGGAGTACGGGCACCGCGTCGCATGGTATGGCGCGTAATGAACAGTCCGGAGGCCATAGGGGTGAACTTCCAAGGCTTTACTCACTCAGAGATGACAGCGGGAAGGCGACTACCTCCGAGAAAGTCCAGTGTTCGGTAGCGACCCTACACCAGAGTGTTCCTGCACTACAGACTTCACCCTTTCCCGTCTGTGCGTGTGTAGATAGGCCAGGTCCCCCTCTGAGCTCCTCTCAGGACTAGGGCACGGGTGGCAATTCCCTCCATCCGATGCCCGGTGGGATCCTCAGGGCCTAGCCGGGCTTTCCCGTCCAGGACATAGAGTGAATGTTCGGGTGTCGGGGGCCGGTACCCCTCTTGCAGCCGGAGTCCCTCTGAATATATCAGCATGGCGAGGACAGGTGGCGTACTCCGCTCCGTCTGCATCCTCCCCGGGATCCATTTGCTGGGGAGCCACACTCTAAAGCTCCCGGGCCTTCTTGATCCTGGTCCTCGGCCGGGTTGAGACATTCCTTGTCTGCAACCTACCTCTCGTCCCAAGGCCAGGGTACGAGGGCTGTGTCCCATGCTGGTGCAGGCCCACACAGGATCTGCGCTCCCGGAGGGAGGTCACATTACACACAGTATTTTGACCGCACAGGACTACCAACTAATTAACTAATTAGCAGAAGGACCACTTGACAGACAGACTGCCAAAAGACTAGCCAAGGCTAGACAAAAGGACCAAGATCAAAGATGGTTTTTTATTAAATATGAATTCTAAAGTTCAACTAACTTGTAAGTTTTCCACCCACACCCACTAACTGGTTCCTACCACTTTGTGTTCCCCAGTCTCCCTGTAACCAGGGGAGCAGCACCTAGTGCATACTAGCTCCCTCTGGTGGAGAAGTGTGGTGTTGGATGCAAAAGGGTAGGTCACAACCATCACACTGGCCTTACCTCAGAGGAGGAACACTACACTCCATTAAAGAAGTGCAGCATTCCTGTGGCAGTCGAACCCTCAGGGGCGCCACATTCAACTCAATTGAAAAACAAACTGAAATGTGTTTGGGTGGAAAAAGAAAAATAAGAACTAAAATAATGTGGTTGCATAAATATGCACACCCTTAAATTAATGCTTTGTTGAAGTACCCTTTGAATTTATGACAGCATTCAGTCTTTTTGGGTAGGAGTCAGCATGGCACATCTAGAATTGGCAATCTTTGCCCACTCTTCTTTGGAGTATCAGTCCTAAGATATCAGGTTACAGGGGCATCTCCTGTGTACAGCGCCCTCTTCAGCTCAACCCACAGATTTCAATTGGATTCAGGTCGGGGCTCTGGCTGGGCCATTACAAAACTTTGATCTTCTTCTGGCAAAGTCATTCTTTTATTGGTTTGGAGGTATGCTTACGGTCGTTGCCATACTAAAAGGTGAATTTCATCTTCAGCTTTTTAGCAGAGGCCTAAAGGTTTTGTTGCAAAATTGACTGATATTTGCAACTGTTCATAATTCCTTCCACCTTGACTAAAGCCACAGTCCCAGCTGCAAAAAAATGGGCCCAAAGCATAATGCTGCCTCCACTCTGCTTCACTGTATGGTTTCCTTTTAGTGATGCGAAGTGTTGGCTTTGCGTAAAACATAATTTTTGGAATTATGGCCAAAAAAGTTCAACCTTGGTCTCATCAGACCATACCAATTTTTCCCACATGCTTTTGCCAGACTTGCTGTAGGTTTTCACAAAACAAAGCCAGGTTTGGATATTTTTCTTTGTAAGAAAAATATGGGAGATTCTTGTCACATGCAGTACACAACCAATACTTGACAGATATTCCTGCAGCTCCTTAAATGTTGCTGTAGGACTCTTGGAAGCCTTTCAGAACTATTTTTTTCTTGTCTTTTCTTTAATTAATTAATTAGGGACATCCAGTTCTAGGTAATGTCACTGTCACTGGTATGTCTAATGCCTTGGAAATTTATTGTACTGTTCTCCTGACAGCTAACTTTCAACAATAAGATCCCTTTGCTGTGTTGTGCGCTGTTTACGGCCATGGCTTTTGTTGTAAAAGGAGCTAAGAAAATGTCAGGAAAATTTTAAAGAATTATTAAACTTACATGGAGTTTATCAGAATCCTGTAAATGATGGCAGCTCTGTACTGAATAATATGTAACATGAGTATAAATGTGATTGGCTAATTCTGAACACAACCACATTACCAATTATAAAAGTATTTAAAGGAAAGCGGCAGCATTGGCAATTTGAAAGAGCAGGTGCACCCCTCTATGGAGTTGATCCAAGAGTCACTGACAATTAACAAATAAGGAGCGTGAGGCAGCACATCCAGTGAACTTACCCTTTTATTTATCCATGCGACGTTTCAGCACCAATGAGCTTTTCTCAAGCTTTTCAATTCAATTATAAGCGGGTAGGTGTTCACACTTATGCTACCACATTATTTTCATTTTGTTATTTATGGGTTTTTTTCCTCTCAAAATTATTTAAGTTTTTCTCAATGGATTTGTGCAGATTATAGGTGACATTAAAGGTGGAAAATGTTCTGAAATTATTTTCTTGTTATGATTTTTTCACATGAAAAAAACTGGCATTTTAACATGGGTGTGTAGATTTTGATATCCTCTGTATCCTTAGTATAGGTCACCAATATCAGATCAGAGGGATGTGACATCTGGCACCCCTCACACATAAGCTGTTCCCGGTGCTGGCAGTGATCAGATGAGCTCAGTGGCTGAGCAGAAGTAGACAGCTCCATCAATAGTATAGTGGCCGCAGCCAGATACTGCAAATCCAACCCTATTCAAATTAATAGGCATGGATCTGAAGTGCGCATCTGCGGCTACTAAACAGTTGATGGAGCTGTGCAGTTTCGCACCGTCATTGAGCACATTCAGCCCCCACTGGCTGCAGGAGGGACTGATCAGCGGGGGTGCTGGCTGTCACACTCCTACTGATCCGACATTGATGACCTATACTAGGGATAGGCCGTCACTATAAAGTACTGGACAACCCCTTTAAGACTGTCATTTTACATGCCAGTCTTAATGAGAGGTGAGGTGGAATAAAATGTGCCAAATTCATTAAGAGTTGAATGCCTATAAGTGAACTTAGCACATATTGGCATGGACCTTCACCAGAAAGGTGGTGCAAATTATGATGAACGTGACGGGTGGACTTTGCCACACCACATTCCACCACAACTCACTTTGGTGGAGCTGGCTGGAACTGGTGTAAAAACACCAAAAGTCATAATATTTTTGTGCAATTTTGAGTTGTGCAAAAAATTTGCACCATTTCAAAGAGTTTTATGCCACAAAATTGGCAAAAACTCCTTGATGAACTGGGGCCTTTGTGCTTTAGTTCTTCACCACATTAGATATAAGTTTACTGTCACTGAATGAGAACACTGTCATTCATAGACTGTTATCGTCAGCTAGCTCTGAGCTCAGCTGAGAAGTGGATGCAACTATATAGAGAATATAGTGAATGCAATGCTCTGTGATCTAACTACAACCACAGTCACTGTACAAATCTCACAGTTTGCTGCAAAGTATTAGGGCGAAATCAGATGGTCGTATAACCCGGACAACGATCGCAGCGCAATGCTCGGACTGGTCCCTCTCTCTCCTGAGCAGAGCATGACAGCATCTATTTCTATGCAGCTGTCACGCTCGGGTTACGAGAGCTGCTGGCCAGTCCGAGCATTGTGATGCGATCGTCGTCCGTGTTATACCGCCATCTGTCTGCACCCTTTTGGTAAGGAGGAAATATACTGCACGTAGCTGAGATTACATCTGTTGATGATTTTGCTTTAAAATAGAGTTGAACATTTGGGCTATGGCAGTAATGAAACCTTATAGTGGATCGGCCATCAAACTCCATAATACAAACTGGATACATTATTGAATAGTTCATTTTGAGCTGATGAGATGGATGTACTTACTCTGAAACTCCATGTCAGAATGGCTGTATAATCCTCTATAAATGCTCTCCTCTGATATTAAAATGTTGCAATAAATGAAGAATACGGTGGTTCAGAGTCCGCCCTGCCCAAGGTTTAAAGGTACGATCACTCATGAAGGTGAAGCATGAATGTGGTTTATTATGTTAACGCGTTTCAAGGTTTTCAAACCTCTTCATCAGGACCAAACCACAATGATAATTTCTGCTGCTTCTGCTGTTTCTGGGGTTGTCCGTCCAGGGCGGTCCTATCAGTGACTGACAGCTTTCTTTGTATAAGTTGACATACAGATACAGCTGTCAATTACTGATAGGACCGCCCACTGGACCACTGATTTCAGAAAGAGGTTTAAATGATTACATCTCAAATTATACTGAATCTTTTCTCATAAAACTATATAGCAATCATAATATGGTGCCTGCAGACTGCATTGGACTACATTTCGCGGTGACAGATCCCTTTATGTACACCAGTGTAATCAGGCCTAAAGATTGTTAAAACAAACAACAGAATAGTCAGTTACAATAAAAACAGCATTTATAAGTGAAAAAAATTATTTTAGAGGAGAGCGAATCAATCCACAGAGGATCGAGTTCGAGGGGAAATTCCTGAAATTTGTATTTCCACCTGAATTCAAACACCTTGAGATTCGACTTGCAAAAACAAAAAAGTTGCTCAGCACCATTTCCCACATTGGAAAAGCATCAGTGAGTGGGCTAATGTCGGTTCGTGTAGCCGAGCCAGTTTCCATATAATGTCCAGCAGCTATATAAGACATCACATCCCAGGATATACAGTACAGACCAAAAGTTTGGACACACCTTCTCATTTAAAGATTTTTCTGTATTTTCATTGCTTTGAAAATTGTACATTCACACTGAAGGCATCAAAACTATGAATTAACACATGTGGAATTATATACTTAACAAAAAAGTGTGAAACAACTGAAAATATGTCTTATATTCTAGGTTCTTCAAAGTTGCCACCTTTTGCTTTGATGACTGCTTTGCACACCGGAAATCTTGAAGGAGTTCCCAGAGATGCTTAGCACTTGTTGGCCCTTTTGCCTTCACTCTACGGTCCAGCTCACCCCAAACCATCTCGATTGGGTTCAGGTCTGGTGACTGCGGAGGCCAGGTCATCTGGCGTAGCACCCCATCACTCTCCTTCTTGGTCAAATAGCCCTTACACAGCCTGGAGGTGTGTTTGGGGTCATTGTCCTGTTGAAAAATAAATGATGGTCCAACTAAACGCAAACCGGATGAATAGCATGCCGCTGCAAGATGCTGTGGTAGCCATCTACGGATCTATCTATCTATATACAGTTCCTATCTATCTATCTGTCTATCTACTGATCTATCTATCTCTCTCCTATCTATCTATCTATCTATCTATTTATGGATCTATCAATCTATCTATCTATCTACGGATCTATCTATCCCATCTATCTATCTATCTATCTATCTATCTATCTATCTATCTATCCCATCTATCTATCTATCTATCTATCTATCTATCTATCTATCTATCTATCTATCTATCCCATCTATCTATTATCTATCTATCTATTATCTATCTAATATCTATCTATCTATCTATCTATCCCATCTATCTATTATCTATCTATCTATCTATCTATCCATCCATCCATCCATGCATCCATATTTAGGCTCCCATCTGTCACTTTATCTACAGGATTTAGCCTGTGAACAAGGTAATTTTACTATTACACAGGTGTTACAATATAATCACGGTGTTCTTTGTGGATTATGTCTGCCCCTTTCAGTAGGTTACATATTAAACAGGAAATTTATTGTAGTTGATAATTGTTTGTAAATGTGTTTGTGTCACCAATTTTTGTTCGGAGTGGGTGTGGGTGGGAAGTGGAGGAACATTTAAAGAGCTGACACAGACCTGTCCTCTTCTGTCTCTAGAATGGGCAGAGTGCTGAGCGAGCATCTCCCCGCCGCCTACTCCCCACTTCTCTCTGTTAGCAAACACAATGCAGGACTTAGCCTTTGCGCATTAGTTCCCATATGTATTGCATATTGATTATGGGATCTTTTCAGCAACCTTTAAAGCACTGCACCCACATTATTCTATTTGTATACAGATAGAAAACCTTCCACAAGTCATATGATCTGTCTATTTATCTATATATATATATATATATATATATATAAAATATATACATTTGGTGCATCATGGGCTGCCTTAAAGACAGAAATTATATGAGTAGGTGCAGAGTTGTGCTAAGATTTGTGCCATTTTCAATCTTTATATTTTGAATTTTTTTCCTTTTATGGTTGATATGATCTTAGACTTTTTTTTTTCATTTGACAGAAAACTAATTATCCTGACTACAGGGAGTGATCATATGTAAGCAGAAGGAGAACATACAATATTAACTCATTGCAGATGGTCATAGTGCAAACCAAGAATCCAGTGCTGGAAAGCAGCAATTACAACCATACTCCTAATTATTTTGCTCCTAAGTTCTTTGGTTAGTAAGTTGTTTTTTTATCTTCTTGCTACTAACTGTCATGACGGTGGTCTCCATCCTGTGACTCTCCAACAACTGTGACAAAACTGTAACCACAAACATGTTGTGTAACCCCAGACCGCCTGCACTCCGCCTACAATACTAGTAGACATTTTATATACATGTTCATTTTCCAACACAATTCAGATTTAGAAAATTTCAATAAATAAACAAGATATGGATAAAGTATGGGAAAATATGACTTCTAATGATCTCCCACAATTTAGAAGTCATATGATCGATTATAAATAGATTTAAGTTTGATAGGGTACCGCATGGAATTAAAACTCCTCAGTAATAAAAAGTTACAGTAATTCACTTAAAGGGTTTGTACAGCAACTAGTATCTTTTTAACCTCCCAGAATGCTGAAAAATAACAAAATAAGCTGTTCCATACAGATCCAGCATTGCCAGGATCTGTGTTCGGTCTTTGCACTTCTTTTTAGGTCTGCATGGACAATTGACCGCTGCAGTCATTCATTTGTAATTGGGGTCCAAAGGCAGACAGTAATACCAACTTCCTGATAAGAACTTATGAGGAAGGAGAGGTCTCACCACTGGTCATGCACATGATGAGCCAAGATCACTGTGAGGTTTTTATTTTTCACTAGAAAAAATATTTAGCACTGCCTCCCCCCCCCCCCCCTAATATTAGGCAATTAGCATCTGCCTCATGAGTTTTTTACCTTCTTCTGGATCAACATATTAGGTTATATGTTAAATTTGATGGACTTTTGTCTTTCTTCAACTTTAACCTGTCACGTTGAACATGATCTGTGGACACCATGGTATAGAGGAGACGCTGAGCAGAATGATTTATAGGTTTGTTGAAAAAAATTCAGTATAACTTGTATTTTATTCATTGAAATCCCTGGTGTTTGTATACATATGAGTCCAGTGGGCGGTCCTACTAGTGATTGACAGCTATCTCTGCAGCACAGTCATACAGGGAAGACTGTCAATCACTAGTAGGACCACTTACTGGACTCATATACATACAAACACCAGGGATTTCAATTAATAAAATACAAATCTTACTGAAACCTTTCACACAAAATGTCTATCAATCTGATCAGCTCCTCCTGCTCTATAACATCCTGCCTGCAGATCAGGTACCATTTTCAACATGACAGGTTCCCTTTAAAGCTATACAATTATGGAACTATGTGTTTTAGAACGCAGTGGTTTCCCTTGTACAATGCTGGGAATATGACCATCTTATGTTACTTTTATGTCACGTTAGGATTCTATATGATAATGTCTGTAAAGCGCTGTGGAATTAATGGCGCTGTATAAGCCAGTAAAATAAATGGATACATCTATCCGACGATTTTAATGTCATTTAGCTCTGTAAATATATGGTGATGTTATTTTGTTTGAAGATATATTTTCAGGTTATGTTGAGTTTTCTCCTTTTTTTTTTTAAACTAAAACTAAATTTTTATTCCTTGAATCCTAACACTAATGTTATGTCACATTACATTACCCCACCATGTCATAGGATTACATGGAGACAATGAGGTGGAATAGGACTAATGACAACTAAATATGTTTCTCCTATATAGCTTTAACATGTGGGCACGTTGCGCAGCTATGTGAGGTTGGATGATATATTTTGTAAATTATGGGGAGTTTTCTGCTTTAAACCAGTGGTGATGCCCAGTTGGCGGCAGGTGGCTGTGGTGCAGCTCCAGGTCCTAAGAGAACGCAAATTTATAGGGCACAGCTACCTTCTCCCAGGATAATCAGACAAGAATAAACCAATTTCTGTGACCATAAAGAATAGAAGAGCTGCTCTGTTTTCTTCTCTGTTCTGTGCGCATTGCAGTACATTTCCCATCTATCCATGTATATGTATATGTATCAATGTTTGGACTTTCGTCTAATTTATTCAAATTCATTTTACCAAAAACAATAAAATTCGACAGTCTTAGAGCAAGCAACAACATTTATCAAATCCCAAAGGTTGCCTTGGCCTTCACTCTTAAAACTCCCGAACAGGAATTTGGACTTCCACGGGACCTATGGTTTGGAGCCATGGAGTTGGCTGCTGGCCGGTGGTGCAGTCTGGCAGGAGTGATAAAGTAGCTAAGTCAGAACCAGGAGGGCAGTCAAGGAACAAAAGAGTAAAACAGGAGAATCTCAAGTAAACAGGCTGAGGTCAAATCCGAGAGGACTGACAAGGAACAAAATCAGAAGACAGAATAGTCAGGAAACGGGACAAGATCAAGATGGAAATATCACAGGCTAACAGGAGCTGGATTGGAAAAGTAAACCAGGGCTAGTAAAACTGACAGCTCCTAGCAGCAAACTGAGTATTAGTAGGGTGTGGTACTGTCCTATTGGCCAAGGCAGGGAGGTGATTACTCCAGGTGGACTTCACACACTCCTATACTATCAGACTGGATGGCACTACCAGTCACAGCCAGACTAGTCTCAGTGGCTGGACAGAGCCTGCAGCACCCAGAGCCTCTGGTCCTGACATCTCCTCAGTTATCAGCACAGCAAGCAGAATGAATATAGTGGCAACTTTTGACAGGAGCAGACATCGCAGGAGCAGCTCCCAGACAAGATGTGACAAACAAGAAGAACTGTTGTGGAAAGATTTTTGTATTTCTTTTGCAGAGTCTAAATCTGTTTGGGTAATAAAATCTATATGGATGAGGAGTCTCACAAACACAACTGTATAATAAAGACTTATGTGTATTTATATATCTACTTCATGGCCCCTGTCCACTATATCCAACTGGGGCCTGTGGCGCTAAATGTCAGCTATATACTGGTGCAAATAATAATAATATCAAATATCTAATGCCAGTAAAAATCTGCAATGCTTAGTGACAGTGAATGTCCTTTATTCAATAGGCAGTTGTCCATTATACTGTGCCACGTGCTACCTGCTCACCTCAAATATCTGATATTAAATTAGAGAGACTGCAAGGAGAGAAATATAACCATTCTGGTTCTTAAAGGGAATCTGTCATCAGTATTTCACACTACAAACTATTTATATACTCATATAGCTCTTTCAAAGACAAGTCCAACAATACATGGCCAGTCTGTGCCTCAATTACTGAGATATCAACATTTGAAGTGATAAGCAAATAACCACATGAGGCTGAAGAGCTGGGGTGGTTCTAAAGCCTCTGTCACTCCAGCTCTATTCCCACCCAGCGCTGCTTCCTCCTGCTTGACTGACAGCTCCTTTGCCTAAAGTCACACAGCATAGAGGCTGCCAGTCAAGTAGGAGGAGGGCTGGAATAGAGCTGCAGTGACAGAGGCTACATATCTACAGCCTCATTTACATATCAATTAAAACTCTGATTTCTCAGTAATGGAAGAATGAACTGGCTATATAAAGGTATTGCTGGACTTGTCTTTGAAAGAGCTACATGAGCATAGCTTGGGGGTCTAATCCTATTGACAGATTCCCTTTAAATCTGCTCTGTATGCTTTTTCTTCAGATGTGGAGGAAATGAGCTTTGCACCGCACTTTATACAGACTAATGACTTCCGATCTTGCTCCTCTATAGCCACTAGTGAAATTAGTTATTAGAACTTATTGGGGCTGGAGCCACATGGAACTTAAGAGTCACAGGTAATGGACAGCCAATACGTTGGGTAAAACCGAGGAACTCACCTGAGAGGACTTTCACAGGGGAACATCGGATATAATACCATCATTATAACCAGCATCCATTTACTTTTTTGAGAACTCATGTCCACATGAAAGTCATGTAAGAATACAGCATAAGTAAGATCTTGGATATGAAATTTAGGCTTAAAATAAAATAAATAGTTATTAACAAAAAAAAAATCAAAAAGTTTTATGTCAAGATAACGATTTTCTATTACACTTTCTGTATCAGTTCCTCAACGTTTGCAAGATCTCTGCTTTCTGTTATTCAATAGAAACTTTCATTGTTTTCTCCCATTGAATATGTGGGGTACTCCTGAAAGTCTGTAGTTTTTAATTTATTTGTATTGCTTTATATTTCAATAAATTAATTTTTTGTCATTTCTAATACTTTGGGTGTGCACAGGCTTCAATTAATGTGGTTCCTTTTCTTCTTTATCATACATTGTTGTTTTGTCACATTGTTTGCAGCACTCCCGTATACATGTCATGATTTTTTGATTTTTTTCCTCCTTTTTTCACTTGCTGGAAGTATGCAAATTGCATGCTTGTGGTCTCATGACCACCCACTATCGCCGTCGGCACTGTTGAATCCTGACAGTGACAAGTTTGCTCTCTATGAGGGTTAAAAAGTCTACAATCACATAGAGGGACTGCAGACTTTCGTCATAAACCTGAACAACCCCATTATAGAGACTAATAGAAAGAAGAAGGTGGTTGGGCACTACATTTTCCGTAATGGTGCTCTTGGAGAAATAGCAGTAGATAAAATAGAATCCCGGCACTCACATGTGATTTGGATTTCCATATGTGCATTAAATGAACTTCAATGCATGTGAGTGCTGGGATTCTATTTCACCTTTATAGAGACCAGCTGAGTATGGAGCCTTACATTCAATGATCCATGTTAGAAAGGTATATAAATTAACTCTCCTGCAAAACAAAATAAACTATCTTGTACAGTACCACCTAGAAGAGGTAGCTACCCTATAACTTTAAATCTGCCCCTTTACCAAACCTTACAACGTAGCCAGCGACAAATGCCAAGCCACAATCTTATTTACAGAGACAAACATAGTATAAAAGCTGCCGGGGACCAAGCCGCACCGGAGATGAGTTGGACAGGCCAGGCCCTGGCAGCCTCTCCCCGCCCGCACCGCTAGAGTGACAGTTCTCTCCCTGCAAGTGCACACAGAGAGAGATCTGTTATTGTAGGAAAGCAGGCGGGGAGAAGTCACCAGGGACCCGCCTGTCTGACTAGTCTCCGGCTTAGTCCTCGGTAGCTTTTAAGTTATGTTTTTCCATGAAATGCCGCAGTGTTTCAGAGTTTTAACATATATGGCTGAAATCATGCAGTCACAGTCTGATACATGCTGCCCGTGGATCGGCAACATGTATCAGCTGTCATGTTCCCGTTAAAGGGTCAGACATTGACTTATATGTAGAATAGCCCCCTCTACTAGGTGCCACTTGCAAGATAGTCTCTTTTGTTCTGCAAGAGAACTAATTTACCTACTTCCACTGGATACAAATCTGTCCTTGTGATGTTATAGACACACAGATGCAGTAATGTTATCACAGTTGTGTGTTGTCATGAGCAGCACAAGTGCAACTTACTGGTCTCTTGTCTTTATATGTGGCTGACGGCTCCCTCTGATACCAAGCCCAGGTGTTACCTCTGCACCCTCCATAGCTGTGCATCTGACTACATATCAAGTACTTTATGTACACCCTCCATAGCTGTGCATCTGATTACATATCAAGTACTTTATGTGCACCCTCCATAGCTGTGCATCTGACTACATATCAAGTACTTTATGTACACCCTCCATAGCTGTGCATCTGACTATGTATCAAGTACTTTATGTGCACCCTCCATAGCTGTGCATCTGACTACATATCAAGTACTTTATGTGCACCCTCCATAGCTGTGCATCTGACTACCTATCAAGTACTTTATGTGCACCCTCCATAGCTGTGCATCTGACTACCTATCAAGTACTTTATGTGCACCCTCCATAGCTGTGCATCTGACTACATATCAAGTTCTTTATGTGCACCCTCTATAGCTGTGCATTTGACTACCTATCAAGTACTTTATGTGCACCCTCCATAGCTGTGCATCTGACTACCTATCAAGTACTTTATGTGCACCCTCCATAGCTGTGCATCTGACTACCTATCAAGTACTTTATGTGCACCCTCCATAGCTGTGCATCTGACTACCTATTATGTACTTTATGTGCACCCTCCATAGCTGTGCATCTGACTACCTATCAAGTACTTTATGTGCACCCTCCATAGCTGTGCTTCCGACTAGATATCACGTACTTTATTGCTTGTAATAATTTTGACACATAAGTCTGCAAAGGAGCTACAAACACACAAAGGTCAGATGTTTGGAATCAGTGAGGTGGCCACTATTATGAGATAACAGCTCTTTCACCAATCAGCATAATTTCCCTGACTTTCTTTCTAAAATCTGTTTCAGTAGTGTCAGTGGTCATTCCAGGATTTCTTATGAATGAATTATGACGACTTTGTCTTTCTTGTTTGACAGAAGGGTGGGACTGGACATATCCCGATCCTTTATCCTGATGACTTACAATCTTCCCCTGAAAGGAAACAACCTTTGAAAAGAATATAAACCAGCGTCTAGACCCCCGGATTCATCCCCGTTCATCCACTTTCTGAAAATACTTTACTAAAGCTTCAGCCCCCACAGTCCGTGGCTTTCTCTTTAACATATAGACATAATATAAACAGAAATGAGCACGTCATGACAGTATGGAAAAATATGGAGAAATGTTCCCACACCCTGGAAGAATTTAATATATTTGTCTGCAGTGCATGAACAATCTGTAGATGCTTAAGTGACGGGGTACATGCAATTTGTACTGCGCCTGATATCTGCTGTGAATTTCTTCCTGTCGGGTCTCTCTGTAGCCATACAATGTTATTTCCTGTTCAGTGGAAGAGGACGGCAAAAGTAAATGATTCTCCATCATAGCATGCAAAGGCTTATTTCCTAGTAATGTCCAAATAAGCCTAAAATAGCAAATAATCATATTTTACATTTAATTTTGTAACCGAAAAAAAAGTCCAAGTAGAAGCAATAAGATTTGTGGAATGTAAATTGCTGATAAATAAGTATACAGCGTCTCAAATATCCTGTGGGTTATCTGGTTTAGAAAAGCTATTTTCTAATTCAATGTTAGAATATTATGTTTTATTACAGGCGGGGGGAGGGGGTCCAATTCACAAAACTCATCAATCAGCCAGAGTGGCTGCAAAGAGCGCCCCTCAGTCTGGAGGACCCAGCACGGCCATGCATTACATAGAAGGTCCATTGATTCCTATGGAACTGACATTTTGGATGGTGCTGCAAGGTAACTGAAGGCCAAAAGAACCATTTTATTTAAGATTTTGTAGACCTATGGAAATGTTAACGTATATGCCGTATATGCAACAGAATGCAAATTAATTATCTAAAAATCATACAATGTGATTTTCTGATTTTTATTTTTAGATTCTGTCTCTCAAAGGTGAAGTGTACCTATGATAAAAATTACAGACTTCCCCATTCTTTGTAGGTGGTAAAACTTGCAAAATCAGCAGTGTATCAAATACTTATTTTCCCCACTGTATATACTGTATAGTGCTTCATGACCACTTATTCACTAGCCTCGTGACCACCTACTACAATCACAATTAGTTCAGACACGGAACCTTCCTCTTGTGCCGCTCTCCTGATCAGACCCGGCATTGCTCTGTGGCTGTGAAGTGCGCTGGTGACACAAGTAATAGTGATATATTTAACACAAGGACTTTTATCTCTCAATGTCAAAAGTGTTGACTTAAGACATAATGTCTTCACAGGATTACGGGAAATGGTAAGAAGGGTATTGTTGTCCATTATGTATACTGATGGTTTATGAATAAAAGGCAGCCTAAGAAGAACCATTTACAGTTGAAACCAGAAGTTTCCATACACTATATAAAAAGACACATATACATGTTTTTCTCAATATCTGACATGAAATCAGAATAAATATTTCCCATTCTAGGTCAATTAGGATTACTGTAATTTTTAATATTTGCCAATTGCCAGAATAATGAGAGAGAGAGAATGTTTTAAAGAATTTTTAATACTTACTGCAAAGTCAAAAGTTTACATACATTTCATTAGTATTTGGTACCATTGCGCTTAAACTGAATGACTTGGGTCAAACGTTTGGGATTCCTTCCACAAGCCTCTCACTATAGTTGGTTGGAATTTGGGCCCATTCCTCCTGACAAAACTGGTGTAACTGATCCAGGTTTATAGGTCGCCTTACTTGCACTTGCCTTTTAGCTTTGTCCATAAATTTTCAATAGGATTGAGATCAGGACTTTATGATGGCCACTCCAAAACATTGACTTTGTTATCCTTAAGCCACTTTGTTATTTTTTTGTGAAGTGCACCAGTCCCTCCTGCAACAAAACAACCCCACAACATGATGCTGCCACCCCCATGTTTCACAGTTGGGATGGTGTTCTTAGGCTTCCAAGCTTCTCCCTTTTTCTTCCAAACGTAAAGATGGTCATTATGCCCAAAAAGTTCAATTTTAGTTTCATCAGACCACAGGACATGGCTCCAAAAATTAAAGTCTTTGTTCCTGTGTGCATTTGCAAACATTAATCTGGCTTTTTTATGTTTCTTTTGGAGTAATGGCTTCTTCCTAGCAGAGTGGACTTTCAGCCCATGTTGATACAGTCTCACTGTGTTTATTGACATAATCTTACCAGCTTCCGCCATCATCTTCACAAGGTCTTTTCCTTTAGTCCTTGGGTTGATATGCACATGTCGGACCAAAGCACGTACATCTCTGGGATACAGAACCCGTCTCCTTCCTGAGAGGCTGGACATTCCCATATTGTTTGTACTTGCGTATAATTGCGTATAACAGATGAACGAGGCACCTTATCTGGAAATTGTACCCAAGGATGAGCCAGACTTGTGCAAGTCCACAATTCTCTTTCTGATATATTGGTTGATTTCTTTAGACTTTCCCATGATGCTACACAAAGAAGCAGTGTGTTTCAGGTGTGCGTTAAAATACATCCACAGATGTGTCTCTAATTAACTCAGATGTTGCCAAAAAAAACTATCAGAAGCTTCCAAACACATGACATCATCATATGGGCAGTCCAGAATTATTTAAAGGCATAGTAATCTTAGTGTATATAAACTTTTGACTTTGCAGTAAGTAATAAAAATGCCTTAAAACATTTTCTCTTTCTCATTATTCTGGCATTTGGCAAATATTAAAAATTATGGTAATCCTAATTGACCTAAAACGGGAGAGGTTTATTCTGATTTCATGTCAGATATTGAGAAAAACATGTATATGTGTCTTTTATATAGTGTACAGTGCTGGCCAAAAGTATTGGCACCCATGCAATTCTGTCAGATAATACTCAGTTTCTTCCTGAAAATGATTGCAATCACAAATTCTTTGGTATTATTCTCTTCATTTAATTTGTCTTCAATGAAAAAAACACAAAAAGAATTGTCCTAAAGCCAAATTGGATATAATTCCACACCAAACCTAAAAAAGGGGGTGGACTAAAGTATTGGCACCCTTTGAAAAATCATGTGATGCTTCTCTAATTTGTGTAATTAACAGCACCTGTAACTTACCTATGGCACCTAACAGGTGTTGGCAATAACTAAATCACACTTGCAGCCAGTTAACATGGATTAAAGTTGACTCAACCTCTCTCCTGTGTCCTTGTGTGTACCACATTGAGCATGGAGAAAAGAAAGAAGACCAAAGAACTGTCTGAGGACTTGAGAAACCAAATTGTGAGGAAGCATGAGCAATCTCAAGGCTACAAGTCCATCTCCAAAGACCTGAATGTCCCTGTGTCTTCCGTGCACAGTGTCATCAAGAAGTTTAAAGCCCATGGCACTGTGGCCGGAAAAGAAAAATTGGCGAGAGATTTCAACGCAAGATTGTGCGGATGGTGGATAAAGAACCTCGACTAACATCCAAACAAGTTCAAGCTGCCCTGCAGTCCTAGGGTACAACAGTGTCAACCCGTACTATCCGTCGATGTCTGAATGAAAAGGGACTGTATGGTAGGATACCCAGGAAGACCCCACTTCTTACCCCGAGACAGAAAAAAGCCAGGCTGGAGTTTGCCAAAACTTACCTGAGAAAGCCTAAAACGTTTTGGAAGAATGTTCTCTGGTCAGATGAGATGAAAGTAGAGCTTTTTGGGAAAAAGCATCAACATAGAGTGTACAGGAAAAAAAAAGAGGCATTCAAAGAAAAGAACACGGTCCCTACAGTCAAACATGGCGGAGGTTCCCTGATATTTTGGGGTTGCTTT
This sequence comes from Phyllobates terribilis, assembly GCF_046119375.1. Taxonomy (NCBI): domain Eukaryota; kingdom Metazoa; phylum Chordata; class Amphibia; order Anura; family Dendrobatidae; genus Phyllobates; species Phyllobates terribilis. The sequence goes on from NW_027362762.1 coordinate 151,039,175, forward strand.
GCTGCCTCTTGCACTGGACTGCTTGACCATGTGCATGGCTTATGAAGTCTGAAGACTACCAACAAATTTTGCATCATAATGTAGGGCCCAGTGTGAGAAAGCTGGGTCTCCCTCAGAGGTCATGGGTCTTCCAGCAGGACAATGACCCAAAACACACTTCCAAAAGCACTATAAAATGGTTTTAGAGAAAGCACTGGAGACTTCTAAGGTGGCCAGCAATGAGTCCAGACCTAAATCCCATAGAACACCTGTGGAGAGATCTCAAAATCGCAGTTTGGAGAAGGTACCCTTCAAATATCAGTTATTTTGGCTAAAGGTTGTGCAACCAAGTATTAGGCTGAGGGTGCCAATACTTTTGTCCGGTCCTTTTTTTGGAGTTTTGTGTGAAATGATCAATGATTTGATTTTTGCTTCATTCTCTTTTGTGTTTTTTCCTTGCAAGCAAATTAAATGAACAGAATAATACCAAAGAATTTGTGATTGCAATCATTTTCAGGAAGAAACTGAGTATTATCTGACAGAATTGCAGGGGTGCCAATACTTTTGGCCACCACTGTATGTAAACTTCGGGTTTCAACTGTATGTCTCTAAGAACGGTAAGGCTTCATTCACTGCAGCATATTTCAGTAAGTATTTTGCATCAGTATTTGTAAACCAAAGCCAGGAGTGCAACTAGAGAGGTGGAAACCTTTGCAGTACAGTCTTCCTGTGTTCAGGCTTCATTCCTAGTTTTGTCTTACAAATACTGATGCAAAATACCCAAAGTTATACTGGCCATAGACACCATAATATGACTAGTAATGGCAACCCTCTGATTATGTGCCAGTAGTAGAGAGTTATTTCAATCTCAGCCTTTTTTCTCTGAAACTTCCATTAATTTCTATAGCTACTCTTGGCTGTTTTCATAGCCCTGCATTTGGTGGCCAGGACCTAGAAGCAGTTATTCCCATCTCTGGATGGGATCTCTTACAGCGGCATTTAACAAGCGGAGGCAGGGGGACGCGTCATTCCACATTCTCATAGGTACGCCCATGACGTGATCAAAAGGCGCTGATGGGTAGCCATGACAGCCAGTAATCTGCTGAAGACCCCTGTGCCTGTCATCACAGTACTCCTGTGAAAACCGGCCTATATGTAGTAGCATTGATGCACTGCTATGTATAGTACAAGTGTTCAGGTGATTGCAGCTTCAAGTCCCTTAAAGAGACTAACAATTACAGTGAAAAGTGAAAAAAACATGTTTTAAAAAAAATGAAAAAATAACAAAAATATAAAGTTCAATTCACCCCTTTTTTATCACTGGTATCACTGCATTCGTAAAAGTCTGGTCTATCAAAATCTAAAATAAATTAATGCGATCAGTAAACGGTGTAACAAGAAAAAAATTCAAAATGCAAAAATTGCATTTTTTCAGCAGCCGCAACAGCAGAAAAAAATTGAATAATGGTCTTACGCAGCCACTGACAAAGAGGGCCACACACAGGACCTCATCTTCACCCACCTCTGTTCCTTATCTAACCTCTCTAACTCACCTCTCCCTCTTTCTGACCACAACCTACCTACATTCTCTTCCCTCTCCTCTCCAGGTCCACAATCCCCACTCCACAAACTTGCACAACCTCACAGAAATCGCAAACACCTTGACCTACACTCACTCTCTGAATCACTTCTCCCTCCTACAGACTTAAGTTCCTTACACAATGCAGATGTTGCTGCCACTTTATATAACACCACAACAGCTGCTGCTCTCGATTCGGTCGCCCCCCCTCACACATACTAAAGCTCGCACAATCAACAGGCAACTCTGGCACACCAACCTGACTAAAGAAAGGAGATAGACTTCCAGGGTTGCTGAGCGGAGATGGAAAAGGTCCCACTCCAACAAGCACTTCATACTTCTCATCGCTCATATCCTCCTGTGACATGCAGAAGTATTATTGTTTCTTCAAAAGCATCCAGCAACTATTAGAAGTAACACAAGCACAGGAGACAGGAAGTGTTTTGCTTCAGAAACATCCAGCAACTAAAGGGGTTAACACAGTCACAGGAGACAGGGAGTGTTTTAGCAGAGTCCCAGGGGGATTGTGGGGAAGTTGTTTACTGCCTGGCTGGAGCCGAAGAGAAAGTTGGTGTGTGATCTGTATCTCACAGATGGCAAGGGAACAGAATTCAGGTCAGGTGGGAAGCTAAACAGGGGTCAGAAAGACTCCCTGAACTAACAGTGCAGAGTAAAATATAAAATAAGAAAAGTGTAGAGAGGGGAGAGAGCGCAGTTTCTAAGTGCAGTGTCAAGATTCAAATATATATTAAATAAGTGCTGGTTGCACTCAACTTTTTGATGTCATAATAAACTTGTCAATAATTCCACTGGGTGGGTTATTGTGGGTTCCTCCTGTTCACGGTTTGCAGAACAATCCTGGGCACTTGTGAAAGCACTCGATGTGTTTCAATAGGAAACCACATACGTAATTATTCTCCAGGTGGCATGCGCTCCCGGAACCCAGTAAGTAGGATGCGGTGATATGTTAAATAACCAGATTTTATTAACATAGCATACAACGTGTTTCAGCTCTTATGAGCCTTCTTCAAGAATTAACAGTTCAGAGTATTATCGGGCAGAAAGATAAGGACAGTAAGGAATCGTGTCACAGGGATCATCTCCCTCATCAAACTCTCCCCCCTCCATCTCCATGCAGGATAAAGAATGCTGTGCACTATTGTGTCCTTGTGAAGGAAAAACCTGTGATTGTGTATGCATAGAAGTGCGCAGCAAAGAGATCTAATCTGTGCTGAATTATGCTACTGAAGAGACTAACATTACTGTGCCTGCTTTAATAGACTGTACTGTGGTGAAGCCTGTTGCTTCAAAGAGTTAAATGGTACTGGCCGTACTTGATTAAACTCCATTGTTCAACTGTTTATGAAGACTCTTGTGAGATGTGTCTGATCAGCAATTGAATCTATCGTGTGCCTGAGAGAAACTGCAGCCTATGGTCGCCCTGGGTCACGGTTCCCCCAGGATTCCAACGAATTCATGAAACCTGTCTTGCCCTATCTGAACCTAGCGGCGTGCGTGTAACACTCCCTGTGTCACAATCCTAAACAGCTATTCAACACTTTGAATTCTTTCCTCTGTCCCCCAGGGCCTCCTCCCTCTCCTCTCATCTCAGCTGAAGACTTTGCCTCATTCTTCAAGCAGAAGATTGACACCATCAGGCAAAGCTTTTGCCTAAAGTCCCCACAGCCCCTCCTCATATCTACTCAACTCTCCTCCTCAAAAAACAGATTCTCCAACATTACAGAAGATCAGCTTTCCTCTTTACTCTCCAAATCACATCTCACCACCTGTGAACTTGACCCAATCCTGTCCCACCTCATCCCTAGCCTTACCACAGTCTTCATTCCAACCCTAACCCACCTCTTCAACCTGTCACTAACAATTGGTGTCTTCCCCTCATGCTTCAAACATGCCTTGATCACACCCACCCTCAAAAAGCCCTCCCTTGACCCATCCTCTCTGTCTAGCTATCGCCCCATATCACTTCTCCCCTATGCCTCAAAACTACTGAAACAACAAGTTCATTTTGAACTGTCCTCCCACCTCTCCTCCCAATTCCTCTTTGACTGCTTACAATCTGGCTTCCAACCGCAGCATTCCACTGAAACTGTCTTGTCTAAAGTCACCACTGACCTACTACCTGCCAAATACAAGCGACACTACTCTGTCCTACTCCACCTGGACCTGTCATCTGTCTTTGACAAAGAAGACCATTCCCTCTTACTACCGATTCTCTCATCTCTTGGCATCACAGACTTGGCCCTATCTTGGATCTCCTCATACCTAACAGACCGGACATTCAGTGTCTCCTACTCACACACCACCTCCTCATCTCGCCGGTGTCCCCTCATCTGTCAGTGTCCTCCAAGGGTCAGTTCTAGGAGCCCCAGCTCTTCTCCATCTACACCTTCGGCCTGGGACAGCTCATAGAGTCTCACGGCTTTCAGTATCACCTCTATGCTGATGACACACAGATCTACCTCTGTGGACCCGATATCACCTCCCTACTAACCAGAATCCCACAATGTCTGTCCGCTATTTCATCCTTCTTCTCTGCTAGATTTGTAAAACTTAACATGGATAAAACTGAATTAATCATCTGTCCACCATCTCACTCAACCTCCCATCTGGCCGATCAAAGTCAATGGCTGCCCACTCTCCCCAGTCCCCCAAGTTAACTGTTTCGGGGTAACCCTGGACTCTAATCTCTCATTCAAACCACATATCCAAGTCCCTTCCATTTCCTGCCGACTCCAACTTAAAAATATCTCCCGGATCCGCACATTTCTCAACAAAGACTCTGTAAAAACACTAGTGCACACCCTCATCATCTCGACTACTGTAACCTCCTGCTTTGTGGCCTCCCCTCTAACACTCTTTCACCCCTCCAATCTATCCTAAACGCTGCTGCCTGACTAATCCACCTGTCACCCCTCTATTCCCCGGCCTCTCCTCTCTGTCAATCCCTTCACTGGCTCCCCATTGCCCAGAGACTCCAGTTCAAAACCCTAACCATGGCATACAAAGTCATCCACAACCTGTCTCCCCCATAAATTTGTGACCTAGTCTCCCGGTACTTACCTACACGCAACCTCCGATCCTCACAAGATCTCCTTCTCTACTCCCCTCTTATCTCCTCTTCCCACAATCGTTTACAAGATTTCTCCCGTGCATCCCCCCTATTCTGGAACTCTCTACCCCAACATATCAGACTCTCGCCTACCATGGAAACCTTCAAAAGGAACCTGAAGACCCACCTCTTTCGGCAAGCGGAATTTTTTAGGAATTTCTGAAATTTTTCACCACTTAAATAAAATAAAAACTATACGTTTGGTATCTCTGTAATCTTACTGACCTGGAGAGTCATATTGTCAGGTCAGTTTTAGCGCAAAATGAATGCTATAAATTTTTAAAAATAAATAAATAATTGCGGAATTGCGCTATTTTTTGCTATTTTGCCACACTTAGATTTTTTTCCTGCTCTCAGTACATCACATGATAAAATGCATGATGTCTTTCAAATGTACAACTTGTCCCACAAAAAAACAAGCCATCACATGGGAATGTGGATAAAAAAAATAAAAAAAGTTATGGCTCTTGGAATAAGAAGAAAAACGAAAGCGCAAAAATGGAAAATTGGCCCGTCGGAAAGGGGTTAAAGTTTGAATTGATTGCTAATAGTAATTGTTCATCTAAACTTAGGAAGACATAGAAGATTATTGGAAGTGATGACTCTTTAATATTTAATATCTGACATTATCATAGCCTGCCATTGACATCCATGCAAACATAATTTATTACAAATGGGAAAATTTAGCAAAACATTTATAAATACAAAAAAATTTGATATTTGGGACAAGCCCATAAAAATATATGGAAATTAGGAAAGTAGAAGGGCGTTTGGAGGAGCACTCTGTGCGACTCTTTCTGTGTATGTATGTAGGAAGTTACCATCCAAGGCTGACCTGACATTCTTCTTAACACACCTACACCAATTATGTAAGGAATATCGCACACACAAGTGTTACTTATTGATTGACATTTCTGTGTATGCAGACATCTACAGGGAAGACTGTAAGTCACTGAATATACAGTACCGACCAAAAGTTTGGACACACCTTCTCATTTAAAGATTTTTCTGCATTTTTATGACTTAGAAAATTGTACATTCACACTAAAGGCATCAAAACTATGAATTAACACATGTGGAATTATATACTTATCAAAAAAGTGTGAAACAACTGAAAATATGTCTTATATTCTAGGTTCTTCAAAGTAGCCACCTTTTGCTTTGATGACTGCTTTGCACACTCTTGCCATTCTCTTGATGAGCTTCAAGAGGTAGTCACCAGAAATGGTCTTCCAACAATCTTGAAGGAGTTCCCAGAGATGCTTAGCACTTGTTGGCCCTTTTGCCTTCACTCTACGGTCCAGCTCACCCCAAAACATCTCGATTGGGTTCAGGTCTGGTGACTGTGGAGGCCAGGTCATCTGGCGTAGCACCCCATCACTCTCCTTCTTGGTCAAATAGCCCTTACACAGCCTGGAGGTGTGTTTGGGGTCATTGTCCTGTTGAAAAATAAATGATGGTCCAACTACACGCAAACCGGATGGAATAGCATGCAGCTGCAAGATGCTGTGGTAGCCATGCTGGTTCAGTATGCCTTCAATTTTGAATAAATCCTGAAACAGTGTCACCAACAAAGCACCCCCACACCATCACACCTCCTCCTCCATGCTTCACGGTGGGAACCAGGCATGTAGAGTCCATCCGTTCACCTTTTCTGCATCGCACAAAGACACGGTGGTTGGAACCAAAGATCTCAAATCTGGACTCATCAGACCAAAGCACAGATTTCCACTGGTCTAATGTCCATTCCTTTTGTTCTTTAGCCCAAACAAGTCTCTTCTGCTTGTTGCCTGTCCTTAGCAGTGGTTTCCTAGCAGCTATTTTACCATGAAGGCCTGCTGCACAAAGTCTCCTCTTAACAGTTGTTGTAGAGATGTCTGCTGCTAGAACTCTGTGTGGCATTGACCTGGTCTCTAATCTGAGCTGCTGTTAACCTGCAATTTCTGAGGCTGGTGACTCGGATAAACTTATCCTCAGAAGCAGAGGTGACTCTTGGTCTTCCTTTCCTGGGGCAGTCCTCATGTGAGCCAGTTTCTTTGTAGTGCTTGATGGTTTTTGCAACTGCACTTGGGGACACTTTCAAAGTTTTCCCAATTTTTCGCACTGACTGACCTTCATTTCTTAAAACAATGATGGTCACTCGTTTTTCTTTACTTAGCTGCTTTTTTCTTGCCATAATACAAATTCTAACAGTCTATTCAGTAGGACTATCAGCTGGTTATCCACCAGACTTCTGCACAACACAACTGATGGTCCCAACCCCATTTATAAGGCAAGAAATCCCACTTATTAAACCTGACAGGGCACACCTGTGAAGTGAAAACCATTTCCGGTGACTACCTCTTGAAGCTCATCAAGAGAATGGCAAGAGTGTGCAAAGCAGTCATCAAAGCAAAAGGTGGCTACTTTGAAGAACCTAGAATATAAGACATATTTTGAGTTGTTTCACACTTTTTTGTTAAGTATATAATTCCACATGTGTTAATTCATAGTTTTGATGCCTTCAGTGTGAATGTACAATTTTCATAGTCATGAAAATACAGAAAAATCTTTAAATGAGAAGGTATGTCCAAACTTTTGGTCTGTACTGTATGTTGGAGAATTGGGGAGTCAGTCCTTGTGGGGTACACTTTTAAATTGCTGGGCCGCCTGATCTTATAGTATGGGTATCACAAAAAGACTGTAAGCCGGACACTGTGTATCACACATACCTGCTTCACTGGCTCCCTATACAAGCCTTATCCATGTGAATTTGTAATACCAGGCGACCACCCCCTCCATGAATGATAGGTGTGTGAGTGGTTGTTTCATCAGTATTTTACCCCTGATCGACTTCATCCTTTATCATAAGGAGCTGCTGTGTTCTGCACTGCATTTAAAGCTCTATTCCAGCATTTGTTTTTCAGCGCTGGAGTGGCGCTTTAAATCTAAGCCTCCTGCCCCCGGTCATATACTCACCCTCAGGCGCCTTCCCCTATTTTCATCACCGCTCCGGTCCCCCCTTGACATCTTGTGACAGTAGCTTTTGACTGGCCGGAAGTGAGAAGCTACATCAGACTCTCTCAATACAAGTCTAGGAGAGCCAGAACGTGGCCAGAATAAGGCTCTCATAGACTTCTATTGAAAAGTGACCTCCGCGCCACTCCATGAAATGCTGGTGCTGCCAACAGGTCACTTTTTGCTGGAGACCGACCGGAGCAACGCTGGAAACGGATGAAGGCGGTAGCAGGTGAGAATGAGACAAGGGGCAGGGGACTTACGTTTAAAGCACCACTCCAGTGGTGCAATAAAAAAAAACACTGGAGTGGTGCTTTAATATTATGTCTTGGGTGTTGGTAAATATGGCTGCCTTTTTTCTGTGATGTTTTTTGAATATATATTACACTGAACTTTTTCTCACAAAACTATATTTCAATCTGCTGAGATCAGACACCATGTACAGCTTGATAAGTTCCTTTTAAAATTATTACCTAGAGGTTGGACACTACTTTTTTTATTGATGGTCTATCTATAGGATAGGCCATGAATATCTGATCGTGGGGGTGTGACACCCGGCATCCTCACCGATCAGCAGTTCCTGGCGCCCTCCGGAAGGTCTCGGATGCTGCCGTGGCTGGATACTGGCCAAAAGATTGTTGAACCCGGCCGCAGCCACTATAGAAATGATAGAGCTGCTGTGTTTCGGCAGCATCTGAGAACTTCCGGTGACACAATCGGTGAGGATTGGGAAGAAAATTGAAAGGTGGCCATATATATTAGATACATATTAGATGAAGTTCTTCAGAGTTTGCCATTTTCAGTGGGAACAGATATGTTTGTGGGGTGTTCTTACTTTTTCCTAATGGCAAATGTTGGGGGGAGTGGGGTGGGAAAGATCTAGCATGTTGGATTTTAACATGTGCACTCTCTTGTTCTTACGGAACATAACCCGCCACCAGAGATGTTTAGGAACAACTTATTCCACTCTTCCTATAGACAACATATTCACACTCAGTTGACGTGAGCATGCATGTGTATGAAGGTTTCCAAGGCATAACTTTAGGCTGACAGTTATCTAAAGTCCAAGCCACCTTATTTCTCTACTTTCATCGGATGGCCCCTTAACATGACATGAATTGTGTCAGATCCTGACCGGAAGCAATGTCTGTCAACACATGTTCTGATGCGTTGAATATTTTTGGCTTCTTTCCGGATATACTCAATGTAACAGTTAAGAAATCTGCCATAACAACCAGAAGAACAACTATTCAAACATCTGTGCAAAAATTCATCTGCATTTTTCTTTGTAATTAATGACATTGTCATCTACAACCAGATCGACTATGGACAACTAGCAATCTAATATCACTAATGTGCGAACGTCTTTACACTACAGTGGATTACGCAGAATGTTCTTATTTGGAAAAGCCAATGAGAAATTCAGTTTTAAACTTCCTATACAAATATCACTAACTTTGCTTAATATTGAGTAGAACCTAGACTAAACCCGAGACTAAACCCGTTTCCATTTTTCCGTGGCATCAGGACCAGGTTTTTTTGTGCCGCAACTGATCTCAAAATGACATCAGTTGTCACTTGGCTTTTTTTTTTATAGTTTCTACTGCAAAACTGGTAAAATGCAACATATAGCATTTTCTCAGAGATCTGAGGATCTCCTGCAGCAACAGAAAAACAAGTCCCAGCGTGCATTATAACTTCAAGAAATTGAAAATTATAGATTAAAGGGATTATCCAGGGCTAAATTATTTTATTACTATGAGCTTAAAAACAACTAGCAACTGCCTGCCTGCTCTATCCGGTGCAAGCTCAGAGTAGTCATCGACCACGCCTACTGGCGATTCAGCTGCTCCACATCAACAGATCAGCTCTTCCCATTCCGCTCTGCTCTGTCGATGGGGTGTGACTGCTGACGTCATGCTGGTTGACAGCCAGCTTCCCACAATTAGGCAACACGGAGCGGGCTGTCAATCAACATGACAGTGGTAGTTAAGCCCCATCAACAGAGCAGAGTGGATGAGAAGGCGCTGCTCTGTCTACGTAACGTCAGCAGAAGCCATTGAATCACTGACAGAAGAGATCAGTGACTGCTCAGTGCTGACAAAAATCAGGGTCGGGCACAGCAGGAAGGAAGTTAGCAACTATCTACCTGTTAGTTCTTAGGCCCACAGTAAAAAATTAATATAGCCTAGGATAACCTCTTTAAGGCTATGACTACAGAGTGAAATGTGACGCGCGTCAGCAGGTCCCGGACAAGTTGTGCAACCAAAAGTCATTGTGCGACTTGTCTCATATTGAATTCAACAAGGGCAAATTTGAGTGTGGTGTGTAACCTGCTGTTTAGAATTTTTGCCGATGGTAAAGTTCTGGTTGTGGATGTATTAGGCTTTGGGTCGCACTGGAAATCATTAGATGTGATGACACAATGAGCGCTACATATCACTGTGTAGTATTAACCTTAATATGGCGGTCTGTGAATTATTACACACTCTCCAGACTTCATTTGTATTTTATAGCTGTAACGTCTCTTTTTCTGTGTCAGTTACTTTCTGCTTTGTTTTTGCCTTTTTAGGATGGTTTTATATGTTGCATATTTTCTGTGAAAATTGACCCTTTTGTTGGGACATTTTTCTGTTGTTTTTTTTTTAATATGTTTTTTTTTTTAAATAAAAATACTGCAGCCACGTGTTATCTGTAAGGCTGTGTTACCAATTATCAGTTGTGCCTGGTCAATTTTTTTATATGCCTGAAGCAGATACAATGAGACGCAAGTTGTGTACTCTGCTCACCAGTCCAGCATCCATTGCTGGTTTCTAAAATGCTGCATGCAACCTTCTTATCTGGCTCCAAGATCAGTTGGGCACAACAACTGATGCGCTAAAGGATTGTGAATGATCCCATAGATATCTATGGGACAGATAGCATGTAAATTTCCCTCCAGCAATTTTTGTATCATGGTGGGAAAAAAAACATTGTTTAGGTGCAAAAATAAAAACAAGGCATAAGTCAATAGAAACAGATGTAAAACACATTACCAATAATGCACTTTTTGTGATTTTTTTTCACATTTTGGGTGTTTTTATGGGTGCCTGGCATTTTTTTTTTCCTGAAACACAGAATGTTGTAGAAGTGGTGTGTTTTTCATGTGCTTCTGTAGGCAAAAAAGCATGAAAAACACGTATGTGTATCTAAAAGGTATTGAAAAATGTTTGACTATAAATCATGGAGTTTTCACATGCCAGAAAAAAAGACTCTACAAAATAAAAAAATAAAAAATAAAAAAAATAAATATCCATGAAGGAAGCCTAATGGTGCCTTTAAGGCCTTTAACTTACTCCACTCACATATCTTACATAAAGGGGATGAGACAACAAAACAAACACCAAATATTTTATTACCATTTTTTATTGCAATGGTTCCCTTGGGCATGACAGATCTGTGGCTATGTACAATTACAAGTCATTACATAAACCAATGCTGAAGAGCTGTAAAATTTAGAAAAGCAAAAAAAATAACCACAGTGCAATGAAGAAGTCTAAAAATCCATAAAGAGCACATCACATGTGCAAAGTGGATGGTAAAACATAACAAAAAAAAAAGAAAAATAGGTTAAATACAATTACCTACTTATAGATTGCTCATTCAGGATAGAGATTAAATGTTTCGGGTTTTTTTTTTCAATGAGAATTTAGCATTTTATGATTGTTGAGTCTTCATACCAGTGTTTAGTTATATAATGAGCTCAATGGAGGAAAATACCTAAAAGCAGACAACAAAGAAGTTAAAGGCAAGCAGTATATGTGCACAATGTGTCAGAACAAGAAGAAGCAGAATGATTATTTATTTATTGATTTATTCATTTTCGTTTATTTTCTTTTTTTATCTTTGGTCTGCCAATTTTACCTTTTCACATTCATTTGGGTTGTATTCCAAATTTTTTTAAAATTCTTCTTATTTTTTTTTTTGGAGATATTTACTTCTAGATTATATAAAATATTACATAGAACTTTTTCCTACTCTCCTGGCTTGGCTCTGATAGTAGCTGGTAGCTCACTCGTTAAGATAAAGCAATGGATGAGGCCGTGTGTGCTGATTCCTTTGTGTTGAATTATGGCTTTGTTGAGCCAAAGGTCATTGCAATGGATAAGTAGTGCAATAAAACTATGAGAACCAGTACTCTTTCCCTATAAAGATTATCATTATTGGGTTATTAATACTCGACCATCTTGAATTATACCTCAGTAATAAATAGGGATCTTGACTCAAGCTCAGACAGTATAAAAATAAGATCATTCCCACCACCCCCCACACCTCCCCACTCTTATCCCTGGCTGCTCCTTCCATCAGCTCTCCTTATATTATTGTAATAGAATATTATATAGGTCAGGTTATACTAAATTTACACTAGATAGATAGATAGATAGATAGATAGATAGATAGATAGACCCAATTACATATTTTGATACAACTATGCTATAAACTATGAAAAAAAAATCTATAACAATCAAATATATATATTCACAATAATTATATTTATTCGTCCATAATAAAACTGTGAATAAACCCACTGGAGGTTTTAACAAGATAAAGCAGAAGGGGTTTTGCCAGTGTGATTTTAGTGCAATGGTCGCATCTCTATGGACAATGTGATTGATTTATAACCTGCCCTAAAATGGAAGAATATACTCCCGGCATTCATAATGTGATTTTTATAGCTGCTGCTATTGTCTTTTTCGCTGGGAATATGTATCTGGTAGTCCATCAATAAAATGATAAACGACTCGTTTTTTATGAATCCAAAATAATTTAAAAGCGAAAAACAGTTCACACTTGAAATATATATATATATATATATATATATATATATATATATATATATACATATTCTTTATTATATATATAAACTATATAGTTATTTTTCAGTTACTATATTGTAAAAAAATCTAATATATATATGTGATCTTTCTATTTGTACATGTAATAAATCAAAAGAAGCTAAATTTACTGCGACATTAACTGCAGGAGTCGCACAGGTCATTCCGAATAATAAATTATTTTATCGTTTAGATTAGTTGAGATATGATGGGGAATAGAACATATTATCAAATATAAAGAGCGACTGTGCAGCGCCCCCCACCCCCAATCAAGACCAGACAATGAAGACCGCAATAACAGAAAGCAGTTAAATAAATTAGATGAAATTAGCCGGTAAATAAGGGACATGATGATATAAGTAATAAGTGGCATAAACTTACCTTATAGAGAATGCCCATTGTTCCTTATGGGTCAGTAGATTTTTGTGAAGACACAATCTTCTACATAATGAACAATTTTCGGTCCATATTCTACAGAGGAAATCCTCATTTTCTTGCAGATCTCCAAGACTTGCCTGGCCATAGTGAGCGCTGCCATGAGCGTGGGCCTCAGCAATGCAGACACAAAGTTGCTAAGTTAGCTAAAATCCCTAATTCTTCTTCCTACTCCATCCAGCTTTGTGTGGCTTCACAGAATATCGCGGTATTGGGTTCCCCTTCCCCTCGTTGTTTATAGCTACACAAGGCAAAAGGCCCATAAATCTTTTTAGAAAGCCCAGAGAGACAAGAGGAAATTGTGTATGCATGGCTAGGAGCAGCTAATATCTAAACCCATTAACAAGCCTGGGTAGGACTCAAGTTGTTGGGGTACATTAACCTACAGTTAAATTCTGAAAGAAGTAAAAAAAAAAAAAAGAAGACATTTGTGTGAATTAACATAAACCAAATTCATCATTTCATTTTTGTCATATGAAATTAGATGAGCTGGATGAGCATCCTCCCTTTAAATGCACTCATTGTGGTCATTATAAGTCTGGTTGCATAAAAATCATAAATCAGGGGTCATGAGAAGTTTTTTTGGTGTTAGGATGTGGAAGACCTGGGAAGGGTGTTATAGTCAGAAGGCTTAAATAATGGGGGTATATACAAAGGGTGATCACAAAGCGATTACAAGGTGTCAATAGCATGATAAAGGAAGGTAAAGAATATAATAGATGGTAAAGTATCATAATTATATGTCTGTGAGTGTATATATATACAGTATATATATACTGTATACATATATATATATATATCTCAAAACTGAATGCATGTATGCAGAATTTAATTGGTAACGTGCATATATATATATACATATATATACACATACAGATATACATACAGATAAATATAATACTTATATATGTATATATATATACACACACACACGTTACCAATTATATCTATATTATGAATTCAGGAACCTTTCTTATGTTTCAGACTCCATGATTATGGTAAAGAAAATAATAAATGATAAATTGACAAAATTAATGACAAATGGTTATCAGTTATCAGTGTGTGCATATATATAAATAAATATATATATATATATATATATATATATATATATATATATATATATATATATATATATATATATATATATAGTCAAGAATCATCTCCTGTGTTTCAGACTCCATTATGACGCCTATTTCTTTACAGTAATCAATGCAAATGCTAGCCACTGCTCTGATTGTGTGTGTGGCTGCTGTGAGGGAGGGCTAGGTTCAGTGCTTGGGTTTAAAGACCACTAAACAATCATAATCTGCATTGGCAATACCCCCAGAAGAGCACTTCTCTCTTCTTCCACCACCCCCACCCTCCCCAAAAAAGGCCCTCCAGATAGCAAACGCCTCCCCAACATCCCTGCTCAGCCCTCTTGTTGTGTGCCTGAATATACACTGCAGCCTGCTCTGCTGCACCCTCTTCGCCTAGGAAAGTGTTAAAGGTAAGATATTTTCACTCCAAGCAAACAGCAGGCTTTTGTATACATGATTTATCGTCTGATTCTTGGTTCAAACAGAGTTCACATGAATTTGCTACTGCTGAAGGCTAGGAGATGGGGCTGACTTCACACTACTGAGGCTGCCATTAACAAAATCCTTTGCCTTTAGACTCCCAGCATTTTGGGAACTTGTAGAAATGTATATTAAAAAAGGGATAATTGAAGAGATTTAATATCGGTGCAATAGCTAAAGAAAAAAAGCCACGATACGGGCATTTGAGGGTTAATTTTTAATGACTCATTGACACCATGACTCTAAATGATATATATGTACTGCTGCAAGATCTATTGGATGGGAGGGGGGGGGGGGGTCATTGTATATATATTACATCCTTTAAAATCTAGATTGGTTGAGCGATGACCGATAGATCGTTTGATAGGAATGTAAATATACATTGGATATAACATAGGAATGATTATCATATATGATGAGATCTGTATTTGATGGAGTTTACCATTCTTTTGGGTAATTGTTCCATTGTGCCATGCATAAATATTGCCAGGATCGTCTGCATTAACCGCACAGCCGATGTAATTGGTTGGTTTTTTTTTGGATCTGAGAGTTGAATTAAAGTCGAGCACATCGGACTTTATTTACAGCCTCCTCTTGGAGACGTTTGGTGGGTGCTGTAGCTACAAATGATAATTCGTTTTTGATAAATGCTTTGCACACATTTTGTAGCCGGTCTGATATAAATCAAAAAGGAAGGTGGGGGGAGGCGGCAAATACAAATCATATTTATGGAGGGGCAGGCTGCTGTGGCTATTAAATAAACAGTAATATTAATAGAATCTATGGAAAATTTATAGAACATTGCTTGAATCTGTGCATTGGATTGGGATTTAGAAAGAGGGGGGTGAATAGTTTGAAAAAGTGCTGATCAGATAAACAGGGGCTTTCTCTATCAGAACAAAGGACTGTGCCAGGGCCTAATCCTGGCCCACATAACAATGGCCTTTAATTGATAGACTGGATGTATGGGGGACCACTGGGCTATCCTCCATAAATACACAGGCAGCATTGCTAGTCACTAAGGACTTGACTGGAGGAACTCTGCCAAGTAGAACACTTCGTGTTATTATTGTTTTTGGCTCCATGTGAGTCAAATTCCTGAGCCCTCTGTAAACAGTTGGAAATGTTAGAGAAAGTTTGAATGGTAAATATGAGGGGAATGTTCCTGCAGCTGAGACACAGGATAAATGGACTCAGAGAGGCCCCTTCACTCCTATGGGAGAGGTACAAAATTATCCTACAGTCGAGTCTAGGACAGAGACCAGTTCAGTCTGATCATTTCTGGATATGCTATGTACATATTAGATATAGGTATATTATATAGACTAGAGCTGGAAAATAAAGAGGCATTAAGCCTCAGTAGCTGTGAAATTGAATGCAAAACTCTCCAAACACTGCCTGAACATTTACATTGATCAATTGCAATAAAAGTAACTTGCAATAAATGTAAATTAATAGCAATACAATCACTTAATACTTTTATGCCTAGAGTGCAATTGAAAGGACAAGTGAGCAAACTATATTACCTGCCAAAGGTAAACAGTTAACAAAAGTTTGTGTAGAGGACAAACAAACTCACATGAAAGAGTGTGAATTAACAGATAGATAGATATTGCATATATAGATAGATAGATATTGGATAGAAAGATAGATAGATATAGATAGATAAATTATAGATAATTATCTAGCATTTATCGATATTGTATCTATCTATTTATCTATCTATCTATCCAATATCTATCTATTATATAATAGATAGCTAGATATAGACAGATAAATAGATAGATAATAGATAGATAGATGTAAATAGATAAAATATAGACTCGTGGTAGATAGATAGATAGATAGATAGCTAGATAAGGAACACGAGTCTTGGATTCCAGATTTGCTTGCTCCCTATCTCTCTGCTATCTTTTCATGCATTGTTAACTAGATTGTGCTGTTGGTCATTTTGATTTGTGCGGTGAAAAGAGCTGTGGAAGTCTGAATTGTGGTGGAGAGCTAGATCAGATGATAATAACTATTGTTCACCTTTCCTAAGTCCATCCATCATGCCAGGTAGAACCTGTAGTGTTCCTACCACAAGCAGTCACATGGAGACACATAAGCAGCATTAAACTTAAACTATAGTCTCCCAGATATAAGCAGTCATCTCATTACTGTTAATCATTTTTATAACTTCCTACGGCACTTCCACTACATAAATCCAGCTGTCATGGATTTAATCTGTCATTTCGCAGTTTAAACAACAATCCTGGGTTTAGCTGGTGTTCCATACATTCTATAAATAATTCTTAAATAATTCTGTATCTCACACAGATAGATAGATAGATAGATAGATAGATAGATAGATAGATCCTCCTCCCTCCTTTTTTTAGGAAAGTTTGTGAAGTTTTAAAAGTTTTAATTATAAACTTTATAGAAATATTCCTTGTTTATTATTTTTCTTTAATTCACAATTAAATAAAAACGAATATTTTATAAAATGCGTGAATTGTTTCAGATTTGTGCAATAAGATAAGGATGTTCTATATAAATCTAGGAACTACATTTATTATTTATGGTTTCATTCACCTAATGAGGCTAAATTTCGTTAATTATCCCAGATCTTTGTTTAATCCATGGATCCTTTGTGGCTAATTTTGCCGCATCCTTTTCATTTGTGATTCAGAAGAGAACTAACATAAATCCTCAACAGATAAAAAACAATACATCGAAAAATCAAGAAATAAATGTATAGCTAGGTATTAGCTAGATAGATAGATTGATAATTGAGTGATTAAAATCTCATTATCACCAATAAATATATACACTTGTATTTTCTGAAGTTTTTTCATGTGGTTTATTCATTAGTATAGACCTGGCATAAGCAGCTTTGGTGTCATCATGTATAGAAAGTTTGTACTAGAAGTCCTTAGGAAGAAAATACCTACATTTTGCGAAGTCCAGTCTTTATCCCTTCACTGTTTCTGTCTTTCTCATGTCTCTCCCCACCCTGAGATCACTTAAAGTGGCAGCTTTCAGGCTGTAAACGCAGAAGGATATGTAAGACCCACCACAGTGGATGGTGTCTTAAGAGAAACTCAGAATTTTCCTCATTGCCAAGGCTCTTTTGTTACCTAGAATCACTTGGGGAAAAAAATCTAATTTATTTAAAGTAATCCAAACTTTACTGTAGTAGGTACAGTGACGTCAGAAGGTGGTTCTTAGGGTTTCTTTTGGAAGTCTAATTCTTTTATTTGCTTTCTGTGTGTCAGCAGGTCTGGGGCCCTTTACAGAACAATTGGACTGCAGGAAGATCTGCTGTGATAGAGCTAGGATGCTGGAGCTTTATCTATAGTCCAGTCTCAGGATTGTCTACAAGGGTCATTGAGTGTGATCTCTGATAACCTGGTCATCACAGTTCTTATACAAAGACTGAACTGAACAGAGAAGATGCAAAAGTCACTTTACTACGACAACGCAGGGTCTTTCGCAGGCTGTGGCTTCCAGGACACCAGCGCCATGAATTACCTTGGGCACCAGACTTATGCCACCGAAAACGACTATGAATCTTCCTACTGTTTGCAGCCGGGAACCACATCTAGCAATAAAAACGAGCACTCAATGAAGGGCATTAACTTTCATCTGTCTGATGTCTCAGAACAAGCCCAGAAACCTAAGTCACCCAACTCAGAGTCCCCTAACCCCAAATCGACTGCCACTCAGAGCTGCCCCTCCCAGCCCAGTACTGGGACTGAGCCTGCAGAAGTCACTGGCACCAAGAAAAGCAGCAAGAACAACAACGTACCCAAACAGATCTTCCCCTGGATGAAAGAATCACGTCAGAACTCCAAACAGAAGAAGTCGACCCCTCCCCCAACAGGTAACACAGAGGGACCCCCACCCCAGAGCTGCATGCTGCACATATAGGAAGTGGGGGCTACAATAAACAGACAGAAATGATTTAACATTAATAGTGTAAATGCGTTAGTGGCTAATCTTTAATCATATTTGACTATGGATGTATTTCCTATCTAGCTATCTATTTCATATCTATCTATAGCTTTTTTTCTTATCTTAATTGACTACGGATTTATTTCATATCTATCTATATTCTATCTATCTATCTCTAGATTTTTTTTCTACCTATCTATCTATAGATCTATCTATCTATCTATCTAAAGATATTTTCTATCTATCTAGCTATCTATCTATTTCATATCTATTTATATTCTATCTATCTATTTCTATCTATCTATCTATAGATTTTTCTATCTATTTATCTATCTATCGATTTTTTCTATCTATCTATTTCATTCATTCTTATCTATTTCATATCTATCTATGTATCTCATATCTATTTAATTATTTCATATCTATTGATAGATAAAAATCTATCTATTTCACATCTATCTATTTATTTCATATCTATCTATCTATCTATCTATCTATCTATCTATCTATCTATCATCTATTTCATGCTTACTCATCTCCTATCTATCTATCTATCTATCTATCTATCTATCTATCTATCTATCTATCTATCTATCTATCTATCTATCTATCTTTTCAAGTGGCTCTTGCTGCTACAAGACATTGTGATGGTGCATGTGGATTCTTTCAAACACCTGTAAAGTTTTTCTTCTCACGTTTCTACACTGCTCACTGCTTTTAAAACGATTACTTAGATTCCGGGGATATAAAAAGCGCAGCTGCATAGAAGTTTCTATGTGTAGTTTAGCATGAATGTGGCTGATAACAGATTACAATACCTCATATTTAAATACTTATGCTAAGTACAATAAAGTGTATCAGTTGCTGATTTTAGTGAGAGATACTAAAGTGGATAAGTTTGAGAATTATAGATTTATAAACAATAAACTTTTTTCCCCTTTAAATTTCTTCAGAAGAAGACAGCTCCTTGGACCACACGTTTATAAGTACTGCATCTAAAAGGGCCAGGACTGCTTACACCAATTCTCAGCTGGTGGAGTTAGAGAAGGAATTCCATTTTAATCGTTATCTTTGCCGCCCGAGGAGGCTGGAAATGGCCAAACTGCTCAATTTATCGGAGAGACAAATAAAGATCTGGTTCCAAAACAGGAGGATGAAGTATAAAAAGGACCACAAGGGGAAGGGTGGGGGTGTATCTCCTGGAGGACAGTCTCCCAGCAGAAGCCCATCATTGATACCTTACTCCAACCCCCTCACCCTGGATGAGGACAGTGGCTATGATGTGCCCATGGTTAACGAATTCAACAAGAGTCCTGGTAATATGTATGGGTTAACAGCTTATTCTGCACCTCTGTATGACAACCCACCAGCTCAAAAAAGATATAACCAGCCCCTGATCTCTGAGTATGACAACCCTTCACTGCATGGGGATGCAGGCTATGACAACCCTGGATTACAGGGAAGCCAGAGTTACATTGGAGGGAATTACCTGGATAATGGGTCTGGAAGCTGCTCAATGTTCAATATGCCCCATCCTTCTTCAGATAGTATTGACTACAGCTGTGCTGCACAGACACCAAGCAAACACCATCTTGGGCCCTGTGATCCACATCCCACCTACACAGACTTAAACATACATCCTGTGCCTCAGGGGTGTTCCCAGGAGCCTCCAGTGCTGACACATCTGTAGAATTGGCTACCCTTTGAAACATAAAGGCAATTTTGCCTGGCCCATTATGTCATTAAAAACATGTAAACCTACCACCAACAGTATGCCTCAACCCCCCTACATCTCCTATGTATTTATTAAACTATGCACAATACAGGGACTATGCATGAAGAGCAATACCACATAAGCAACCAATTAGACTAAACTCCTTTACCCTCTCTGTAGTGTAAACTCGTATGCCTGGGCAGAAACACTGGGGATGGAAGGTCACAGCCTATACATGCTGGAATGTCACTCTTTATGGATAGACTGTAGTAGTTCTTGGAGGTCCCTTAAAATTTTGTTCTATTTTAAACTGTATTTATGTAAGATTGACTTCCAGGGTTTTGTAATTTCTCTAAATCTTTTTTAGTAGAAACAATAAAGAAAAAAAGCTATATTTATAATGCGTTAAATCAGTTAAATATCTTGTGTCTATTTTTGTTGGTTTGTTTTATACTTGTTCTCAGTTTTAATTTATTATTAGGGATATACAATCTTTCTTCTTATTTTTCTATTATTTGAAAATGGATCCGAAATCGATTTCTCTGAGTTTTCTGTATTTTAGTAGAGTTTGAATTAACCATTTGATAAAATAAATAAAAGAAAACCTAAAAACGTATTATTGTCTTTATTTAGCAACACTTAGGTAGAAGACAAAGAGATTTTGGAAGTTGCTGAAATCAGTTTGTCTGCGTGTGTGTGTTATTTCCCTGCTAGGGGTTGGATTTCACCCCTAATTCACCCCCATTAATCATCTGGACAGGGACAGTTCACATGGCCCCCTAAAGCCTTTTCATGTTAAGTTAGTATTCAGCCCTGGTACAATCTTGCTTGATCAGTTTCTGCAGTGAGTTCTGCTAAACTTTTACACACTCCGAGATTTCAGGTTTGGGATTTCCTGGTTCTGTAGTTTCTGGCCCCATTTAGGAAATACTTTAGTGTTTGTTACATTCTGCTAAGTAAATAGAACGTTGGAACATCACAGGTTAGACAGTATTTCCATAGCCCTTGCTGGTAAATATTTACTATTACTGTACATTACCAAGTTATGTTCTTACTCTTTTATGTTTCTCATGTCAATACTAACAGTTTCCAAAACGAGATAATTAGAAACTTTTTTTCTGCCACTTAAAATGCATGATGTATGGAAAGCTACACGGAAAGATCTACATTATATGTATATATATATATATATATATATATATATATATATATATATATTTATATTTATATACATATATATGAGTGTTTGCAAATGATTCTACCAACCTATATAGCGCGTGCTTTGAGTACATATACATATTATATATAAATATAGTTGGTTAAAGTGTGTTTATATATATGTATGTATATATATATATATATATATATATATATATATTATAAATAGATATATTAACCTTAAAACCAAACACTGTATTTTCCCCACATACACTGGAGGAGGTCACATTCTTAGTGTATAATGCCTGAATAAGTCATATTTACACTGAAGCTTTCAGGACTTTTCTATACCTGGTAACTATAGCTACTGGAGGGTCTCCACTTGTGAATACACGTTGTCTCAGGCTTTTGTCTGTCCCACTTGTAAATATGGAAAGAGGCACATGGGTGCAGTTTAACCGTTTATTAGGTTTGCTCTGTGTACTGGGGAAAGAAGCCTCTGATTTTTTTTCGGAAAAAAAAATGTCCAACTGGCTGTAATTTCGTCTTCCGTTTGAACTAATGGTAAATTAGCGCTTCATGGCTCGGATGGAATTGTAGCTCCCAGATAACTCAATTTTACTGGGAGGAACAGAAGGGCAGAAATCTGTCTCCATGTGCCCGAGACTCCACCACAATCAGATGGCCCAGTCTTATCATTACACCCACACCAGGAGCCTGAGAGGGCGAGGAGGTAATGGGCTCAGGCTCTCATTCTCTGCAAAGAACCATTCAACAGGGGACCAAGGTCACAGCAATAAATGCTGCAGAGTGGCACATTGATGGCAGGATCATCCTGACAGTTATATATATTAGGTGCATAACTCTACATGGGAACTATTGCAATATTACTGAATCTGCAATATTAATTAGGTCCATCTAATATCTATCTATCTATCTATCTATCTATCTATCTATCTATCTATCTATCTATCTATCTATGATCCATCTATCTATCTATTCAATATCTATCTATCTATCTATCCATATATCTATCTATGATCTATTTATCTATCTATCTATCTATCTATCTATGATCTATCTATCTATCTATCTATCTATCTATCTATCCAATATCTATCTATCTATCTATCTATCCATATACCTATCTATCCAATATCTATCTGTCTATCTATCTATCTATCTATCTATCTATCTATCTATCTATCCAATATCTATCTATCTATCCATATATCTATCCAATATCTATCTATCTATCTATCTATCTATCTATCTATCTATCCAATATCTATCTGTCCATCTATCTATCCATAGATCTATCTATCCAAGATGTATATACTGTATCTATCTCCTATCTATCTATCTATCTATCTATCTATCTATCTATCTATCTATCTATCTATCTATCTATCTATCAAATTCAAATTCCAAGAAGCTTTATTGGTAGGACAAAATAAACATTCGTTTTTCAAAGCATGTGTACAGCAGTGAATAGGGTTAGGTACTGTGGGGATGATGGATGGGGCACATCCAGGGTGGGGACTATGGAAGTCCATGGCATATGATAGTTAGTTATCTTTCTCTCATCCTATGGCATGCGCTCACATACTGCGCTACTATCTCCACCACGCTCTCTTCTTTCCCCAGCAGGATATATGTTTTCCCTTCCTCATTCATGGAGTTGAAATCCCGGAAAAGATCGGAGAGACTCCTGAAGTGAGTGTCCCTCACTGCTGAGTATTTGGTGCAGTGTAGCAGGGAGTGGGTCTCATCCTCCAGGGCCTCCAGGTTGCAGTGTGGGCACAGTCTGTCCTCCCTCGGCTTGTAGCTCTGTCTGTGCCGGCTGGACTCCATGGCCAGATTGTGGGCACTGAGTCTATACCGGCTCAGGATCTGGACTGAGGGTAATAGATGAGGGACCCCATCTCCTAATGCACAGTTTGCTGTTACATAATACATATTGCATTAGGCTGGGGATACACGGCGACTTTTACTGCGACAACTGTTGCTTGACCAAAATTCACCAGATGTTGTTACTACATTTCAGCTCAATACTTGTAATTAGTGCCGCATTGCGACCCCGAGGGTGCTGCAACTGCAACAAGCAAGTTTCATGACGTCCAACTGCATCAGATTTTTGTGACTTCCTTGTGGCAGTCCCAGTACCCTCGGGGTTGCAATGTGACCCCATTCACATGTATTACGCTGCGATGTAGTATTGAGACCTTGCCAAGTTTGTTGCATGACAAGTGTCACGACCAAAGTCATCATATAGCCCCAGTTTAAGGCTATGTTCACAAAACATGTTTTTTCAGAGTTTTTTGATGCAGTTTTTATGCAAATTTTCAGCTGCGTTTTGCAGTACCAGCAAAGTCTATGAGAAGCCAGAATTCTCTGTTCACACACCATGGTTTCTTTTTGTTCAGGATTTTGTGCGTTGCATGTTTTTTTTGAAAATAGAGCATGTCACGTCTTTCAGCATTTTTTCACCCATAGGAAGTAATGGGTGGTGAAAAAAACGCATCAAAAATGCATCAAAATTTGTATCAGCGTTTTTTCAGCGTTTTTGATGCCAAAATAGAATGAGGTTCTTTTTTTTCACAGAACTTTATGTACATAAGAAGAGACAGAAAGACAATGAAAAAAAATGCTGAAAAAACGCACCAAAAACGCATTAAAAAAGCACCAAAACTGCAAGAAAAATCCTGAACAAAATGCCCTTGAAGATCAGGTTTTGCTGCAGAAAATTTACGCCAAAAAACCCATGAAGTGTGAACATAGCCTTATTGTTACATTTCCATTTCATTCAGAGTTGGATGAAAACTCTTTTTTTTGGGCTTTCATAGCATAGTTTTAGTTCTGTTTTTCATATGTCCTAATGCTACATTGGCCTTGCTTCCATTTATCAGTGTTTGTTTTTCCTCTACAGAAACTGATCCCATAGATTTCTAAAGGGATGTTCCCAGTCATCTGTTGTATTCTGATTAATTATACGGTGAAATAAAAAAGTAAACCTTGTGGATCATTATTTCATCTGGTATAGGCACAGGTCTGGTCTCATCAGTTGTGCCCTTCACAGGTATAAAGTAGACGGCCAGACACAACAGATGTATGGAAACCCATTAGGAAATGCACCATATACAAAGCAAATGTTTTCAAAAAACACTTTTAAAAACTGTAAACAAATGACTTTTTTCACAAGTCAAAAAAGCCCCAAAAATACCTAGTTATGAAAGAAGCCTAATAGCTATAATTTGTTACCCGTATAGTAGACCATTGCTAACTGATAATGAAACATTTTATTATCTATATACAATTTTAATCGTGACACTTTAAGGCTTTGTCCCCCAAATGGTATAAATGCAAATTGTTTTCTACTGCATTTTTTTTGTGCAGAAAATTTTCTGTACCAAAAGCTAAGTTCCCGCAATGAGTATTTGGTGAGATTTTGATTTAGCAAATTTTCTGCACCTCTTAGCAGGTATTAGGTTACCTGTGTTATTTTTATTGAGATTTAAGCGCATTTTTTATATTTTTGACACTGTGATTTTTGTTTCTTTTTGATATGCCATATTTTAAATAAAGCTGATTTGTTTGTTATACATCCTGGTATTTGGCTTTGACAAAACTTTATAAATTATCATGTGTTTTTTGGTGCGTTTTCGCTGCGCATGTGTGCTTTTTTACCTGCAGATTTTCCGCATCTAATGCAATTCTATGGCGAAAATCTGCACATAAAGCTCAGTGTACCCGCAAGTAAAATTAACATGTTGCAGATTTAAAACACGAACCGCAGGCCAGTTTACACAGTGTAAAAAAGAAGCACAGTGGGCATAAGATTTCTATAAATCCCATCCACTAGAACAGTAAGACCTTGCGTTTTTTGAACATCAAAAATACAAAGTACCAAAATCTCATTGTGGGAATTTAAAGGGGTTATCCGAGACTTTCTTTTCCTATGGGGCTTAGCAATTGTTGGCAGGTAATTTTTTACTACCTGCCTGTGCTGCACTGCCCCGATCTCTCATGGCCCACAGCAGTCACGGACCATTCCTGCTGCGATTCTCCTGCTTCCTGTGACATCATCTCAGCAGAGCAGCTCCTGCTCTTCCACTTCGCTCTGTTGACAGGGCTTCACTGCTGATGTCATGTTAGCCGATTAATAGAGCAAGTTAACTCTTAGGTAATTTCTTTTAAGTTGCTCTGACGTTTACCCAATCAGAATAGTTAATTAGAAAATAATAATAATGAAAAAATAGAGTCCTTTGTCTTATCACTCTCATCACAATAAACTATATTACCACATATCCTCTATTTTCCCCCTTCTATGTCAGATTCTTGTACCCTACACTGAGGTAGCTGCTTCACCATACTCTTCTGACTAGTAACATAGTAACATAGTTTGCAAAGCCGAATAAAGACTTGCGTCCATCAAGTTCGACCTGTTAGTTCTGTAATTGCTAAAGTTGATCCAGAGGAGGGCAAAAACCCCAAATGATTTAGCCAATCTTCACCTGAGGAAAAATTCCCTCCCGACTCTGAAACCAGCAGTCAGAATAAATCCCTGTATCAACCTACTATTTTATTTTATTTTTAAGTATATGCTGAAATCTGCCTGGTATCTAGAAATGCATCCAGTCCCCGCTTGAACTGGTTTAGTGAATCCGACATTACCGTCTCCTCACTCAGTGAATTCCATATTCTCACTGCTCTTACCGTAAAGAACCCCTTCCTATGCTGGTGCCGAAACCTTTTCTCTTCCAGTCTTAGTGAGTGCCCTCTTGTTACCGTAATATCCCTCCTTTTGAACAAATCCCGGGCAAGATCTCTATACTGTCCCCTAACATATTTGTACACATTTATTATGTCCCCCCTCAACCTTCTCTTTTCCAGGCTGAATAGTCCTAGTTTTGCCAACCTCTCTGGGTATTGCAGTCCCTCCATTCCCTTTATTAATTTTGTTGCCCTCCTTTGTACCTTTTCAAGCTCATTTATATCCTTTCTATATATTGGGGCCCATAACTGAGCACAGTATTCCAAGTGTGGTCTGACCAGTGCTTTGTACAGTGGAAGAACAATGTTCTCATCCTTTGCAGCTATACCTCTTCTGATACATCCCATTACCCTGTTTAACCTTACAGCAGCGGCCTGACTTTGGGCACTCCAATTTAGTTTACTAGTGTCCTGCTAGCGCTAAGATGATTCTTCTCGGTCACTGCAGTCTGCTGTGTGACATCTGGGATAGGAGGCAGCTGCAAGATCTTACCAGAGAGAAAAGTATGAGTGCTGTGGAGTTTCTACTGATCCTGACTGTGGGGGAGACAGTGTGTAGTCAAAATCTACTAGTAAGTCCAGAAATTTGTACTAATATATTTAGCTATAAAATGAGTAGAGAAGAGTGAATAAATTCATTATAAAGCAAATTTGTGTACAATTTTTAGGACTTTTCTGCTCTCTGTGAATTCGAAAAACTTGTGATTTGCTTTGCACTAATTGCCTAAATTGGTCACTGCCATCTGACACCTTAAGGCCATGTCACACATAACGAGATCGCTAGCGAGATCGTTATTACGTCACGCTTTTGGGATCGCTGGAGAGTCGTTTCGTGATCGCTGGGGAGCTGTCAAACAAGCAGAACTTTCCAACGATTTCGGCCGCCCCAGCGATCCACTAACGATCTCGGCGGTCGTTGGGACGCTTTCACACAGCAGCTATTTCAACGATCCACACCTTGATAGGGACTGTACTGTGTCACAAAGGCGTGCATAAAATTACTTTTCCGCGCCCCCTCATCTCCGATCGGTGGACGCTACTGCGTTATGATTATGTGTTATGATTGGGCGGCAGGTTTAAAATAAAGCCACGTTGTAGCAATTCCGTCCCTTTGTTCCTATCTGCGCTCTGGTTTCAGATCATAGCAGCGTTCACCGGGCTGTATTCGTTCATCTCGGCTTTGTTAAGGCCCTGTCAGCGTCCTGATTTTCGGATTCTAGTAGCGTTCTCCACGGCGGGAAATGAGACCACTGTAGCGACCACCAATCGGGGACGAGGGGCGCGGAAAAGTCCAATTTATGCACGCCTACATGTCTCAGTTCTGAATCGCTACCGAGGTCGTTGGTTAGGTGTCAAATACAGCGATGCACACTGCCCAGCGGGAGCGCAACGACCCAGGAATGGTCCAGGAAGCTTTGTAACGATCAACGATCTCACAGCAGGGGCCTGATCATTGCTACCTGTCAGATGTAACGAGATCGCTAGCAAAATTGCTATTGCATCACAAAACCCGTGACGTATCAACGATCTCGCTAGCGATCTCGTTATGTGTGACGGGGCCTTTACACAAGATTGCATCAACCAGAGCAGGATCACATGGCCTTGAGTGTGCTTATCCTTAATGGCTTGCAGCTATCACATCACATGGTGTAGCACTGCCAATCAAGAGGGACTACCATAGCCTGAATAAAAGCAGAAGCAGGGAATTCAGCAGCCATTTTAGAGTGACTCTGGATAGTGATAGGACGTCATGGCTCACAGCTTAGCCATAGAGATAGGGAGAGAAAGCCATAAAACACTGAGGAAACTGTACAAATAGTATGTTTCAACTAAACAGTGAAGAAGATTAGTGTAGGAGTAAAAGATAATGAAAGATTCTGGACGTGATGAAGCCGAGAATCAAAAGGACCGATTTGTAGTGAAATATATAAAGAGCACTGATAAAGAACGCCATGTGCATTTGAAACGCGTTGCTGCGCTGTCTGTGCTCTGTTCATGTGAATATCATGTGCTGAAAAAAAAGTTTTTTAATCTATTTTCTTCAGTAAATTTTTGCAAATTTTTAGAAGCTGGAAAACGCTCCTTTAAGTAAAAGATAATAGTGTCATACACATTTTTCAGGGTCATTGGAGGCTTTGGAATACTTTTAATTCTCAGTGACTCTATTCTCCACAAATTTAATTTCCGTGGAGAAATTGGTGAATTTGAATTTCTAAAGATTCGCTCATCTATAGAAAAGAGGCAAAAATGATCATTTTACAAAATTGTTTAATTTTATATTGGCCCAATAAAGATGAACTTACACTTTAAATTGGCAACAAGCTTTCCTTGTCATTGTAATTAGTCTGGCACTCACAGAGTTAAGCAGAGAATAGTGACTTATTGCCTGGTAGATATGTCAATATGTCGCCGGGAGCCTCTATTACATTCGGCACATCTGTGTACAGCTTTACTGCCCGGATTTTTCATGTGAAAGCAATATCAATGATTCATGCTTACAACTGTCGATATTGATAGGGCTGATTGGAACGTGTAGTCTTAGGACAATGGGCGTTAGGATAGCACGGTGTTACAGGTTTAGGTGTCGCACCATAGCTGTTACCATCCATACAGCCTTAGTGTATGCCTTCTCATATTGGCAAAGGTCAAAAAGCAATTTGCTAGACATGTAAGTCTTCCCTTAGGGCTCCTTCACACAGTCTTATGTTCTGGAATAAAATACATGGAAAAAATGATTTTAAACCATCCAATTTTATATGTAACATGAGGTTTTTAAGTCAAATTTGTGGCATATTTTTTTTTACTTAGAGTCATTTTCTACATGCATTTTTCAAAGCCTATAAAGAAGCTATAGGATAAACACTTGAAAAATACATAAGAAAGCATTTAATGTAGTCAAATTTATGTTTCAACATATATAAAAAACATCAGAAAAAACTAGGGGTCTGATTCATTATTGCATCTCCACCTGTTTTTTTATCTTGTCCCTGCCCCGATTCATCAACTTTTACACAACTGTGTTTTGCATTTTACACCAGTTTTGCTGAGGTCCACAAAAAATGGATGGGGTTGGTATGGGACAAGGGCGCGGCGTGGCGGCTCGTCAAATTCATGAAAAGCAGCAGTGTTCTCTGCGCCACAGATCTTACTCCTGCTCCTGACTACAGTAAGATTGTGGCAAGGAGCACACATGTTCAACTGAGTTGCAATCGCTGCCAAAAAAGAGGCATGTACAGAGCAATACAGATGGCAGATTAAAATAATAAACTTTTATTTATAACTAGCAAAATAACAACTTTTTGAAAAGTGAAAACCCCCAGTGACCAACTGAATGGGAATTTGTCAACAGTATAATGTAGAAACAGAGAGCCTTATTACAGTGATGTGTCCCTTACTAGGCTTTGTTTGTTTCCTGTTTCCATACAATCAATGCTTTATCAGCAGGAGATTATCACTACAGGACAACTAGTCTCTTGCCTTCTAGTCCAACCACACCACCAGCACTGATTAGCTGTTCTCTGTCACTATATAATTACACAGAGAGCTGTGATGTAGACGGGGATATACACAGCACAACAGCTGAGCTCTTCTAGATCTGCGGAAGAGAAAACTGTGACATAACTTATGCATCCATGATGACTTAATGGATCTGTAGGAAGATCGATCTTGTGCAAGCCTAGATAAGTCCATCAGGGTCTTCACCATTATATTTATAGAATCAAGCCATCAGGTGGCTGTTCTTCCTCTTCACCTTGTTCCTTCTATTCTTCCAACCATGATGTCCTTCTCCAATGATTGCCCTCTTCGTATGATGTGGCCAAAGTAGGCAAGTCATAGCTTGGTGATCCTTGCTTCGAGTGATATGTCTGGCTTGATTTGTTCCCACATTGATTTGTTTTTCTTTTCATCCATGGTATTGATAATTTCCTTCTCCAGCACCACAATTCAAAGGAGTTGAATCTTCTTCTGTCTTGTTTCTTTATCGTCCAGGTTTCGCAACCATATGTTACCACAGAAAAGACCAAACTGTGTTTGAGCCGTGTCTTACATAGGGCACCCTGTAATATACTAGACACAAGACTTTGGTTTACAGACTGTACTATGGATATTTAGCAGTTCAGTCCATAGCTCATAAATAGTGATGAGCGAGCATGCTTGCTACTGCTCGGTACTTGCCCGAGCATCTCACTGCTGGAGATTCTCGGCGCTCGCCGAGTATTTCCGGGGTTGCTCGGCGGGAGCTGGGGTCCACTCCCTGCATGTTTGGCTCTCTTTAGAGCGCCAATCAACATGAAGGGATTGTCTGCCACACACTGTAATGCCGCAGCCATGTTGGTTGTGGCATTACAGTGATTGGCTGGCCGCACAGCGTCATCAGGTCTATATCAGAC
The DNA here is from genome assembly GCF_046119375.1 of Phyllobates terribilis. Taxonomy (NCBI): domain Eukaryota; kingdom Metazoa; phylum Chordata; class Amphibia; order Anura; family Dendrobatidae; genus Phyllobates; species Phyllobates terribilis. The sequence goes on from NW_027362762.1 coordinate 151,069,703, forward strand.
CTGGCGCCGCCGTGCTCGTCACAGTGCACTCCGCAATCAGGCAGTGTAGGGAGAGGTGCTGCTGAGCTAGGCAGAGATTCTCTTGTTTCTTAGTTAGTGTAGATGTACCACAACATATTCTAGATATATCCATCTCAACTAACAGTCCTTCTGAGGACTAATTCAGCTGCATAGATATCACTGCTAGGCAGGCAGGCTATATAGCAGACAGTAGTGCACATAGCAGGAGGGTCCATTCCAGTTCTGTCTGCTGGTGCTTTTACAGATATTTTTAGAAATCGCCCCAGAAATAAGGGGCCAGGAATGATTTTTTTTTGGATCTTAATCCTGATTATTTGCTTAAAATGCAATCCAGAGAACACCGTTTTTCTGCGCCATTTGCTTGCTGGCCACTGCAGAATACAGCCAGATCCTTTCCATATTACAGTGCTAAAAATCCATCTATTTAAAACTGTGATTTGTTCGTCACAAGGATCACATATAATTGCGCTGAAAATTCTGCCATTTGTGGCCTCCACTGAAATTTTGTTGCAGTGTGTCCGCGAAGTTATGGACACGAGGTCGCTGTTAAAAATAGTTACCTACAGGCCAGCTATTTAAAACTGTAATTTTCCTTCACAAGTATCACATATCTCTGCGGTTCAAATCCAGCCATTTGTACTGAACGTGGAAAATATTGTCCTCCATTTAAAATGGGCAAGGCGCGGGGCAAGAGACGGGGAAGTGGATGTGATGGTGATGGTGCATGCAGAGGACGAGGTCGAGGACGTGGGCTAGCTGACATTGTGCCACAACAAACACCCACATCTTCTCGCTCGACCTTTCTGTCCCAATTAATAGGGGACCACAGAACACCACTATTGAACACAGAGCAGTGTGAAAAGGTTATTGGTTGGATAGCAGATAATGCTTTCAGTCACTTAGCCACCACCACCACCCTGTCTTCCACAAGGACAGTCTCAGTAGCCGTGAGTCTGAACTGCATATTCCTCACCCTGATCCTCCTTCCTCCCACCATGTCGCGTGACCGGAGACAACTGATCCCACAATTGGACACTCTGAAGAGCTATTCACTTTTCCATTTATAGATTCGGGCCTCTTGCCCAGTCCACTTGAAGCGGGGCAAGAGGAGATCGCATGTAGCAATGCCCAAATATTTGAGCAGCCACAGTCACACGAAGGCGACGGTAGGAAGCGGTCACAAGAAGTGGACGATGATGAGACACAATTGCCAGAAAGTCAGGAGGAGGACCAGGGTGCGGAAGTGGAATAAGAGGTGGTGGATGATATAGTAACTGACCCAACCTGGCAGGGGGACATGCAAAGCCAGGACAGCAGCACACAGGGGGAGGGAGGCGTTGCAGCACAACAGGCAGGAAGAAGCAGTGTGGTGGCCGCAGACAGAAGGCGGGCACCATTCCCCGTAACATCAACACGACGGAAGTTGCCAGTACAACTGTTAGGTCTTCCCAAGTCTGGTTGTCATTTAAAGACTCTGCCGATAACCCCAAAAAGGCCATTTGCACCACCTGCCAGGCCAGCATCAGCAGGGGTAGCAGAACCACCAGCTTAACCACCACCAGCATGATCAGGCACATGGCAGCAAAGCACCCGACTATGTGGGCCGAATCCCAGGGTCCAGGAACAGTGTCTGCCGGTGGCACCACTGCTTATTCCGCTGTTGTGCGTGCAATTCAATCCTCTGTCCATGGCGCATGCAAAGATGCCTCCTGCCCTGCACCTGTCGTTGCACACTCTCAGATAACACCAGCAGCAAGCACGTCCTTGTCCCAGCGCAGCATTTAGTTGTCCCTACCCCAGTCCTTGGAACGCAAGCGCAAATACGCAGCCAACGCCCCACAGGCCTCACTTCTATATTCACACATTTCGCGACTGTTTGTGACGCGCCCCCTGGGCCCTGGGGTACTCGGCAACCGGGCCTCTTACGGATGCCGGTATGGGGAATATCACGGTGGCTGGCCCGGTCCGTGACCCAGGGCGGTCAGTGAAAAGGGGGGATATTTATAGGGGATTTGGAAAGTTCATGACGCCACCTGTGGAATGCGGCCAAAGGGAGCCGCCGCTGCGGAACAGTCCTCTGGAGCTGGTGTTACGGCAGCAGGGATGGTGTGGCTCTCCACAGGTAGAGCTAGCTCCAGGGCAGTGTAGGGGTAGAAGGTGGATGCTGGGGAGAGGGGACCCAGCTGGGTCAGAGGAAGAACAGACACACACACCGGGGTTAGTTTCAGTACCTTTACTGCAGATGGTAGTCAGGTACGGTCCGGGGTACTTGTAGGTGGTGTGCACTTCTGGTCTTGCTCCTCAGTGAGCGGGTGTAAGGCCTCCTTTCTGTATCTTCCTGTCTCTCTCCCTGGAGCTTCTGACCTGCTTGGAACAGGATCTAACTCCCTTGATGTTTCTCTCACCCGTGTGCTTGGCGGCGAGGGCTTTCCCACTGGTTACCACGATCCCTGGACGCTGGGGTCTTCGTGGTACCTAGTCCTCTGAGTGTGCGCTATTCACGGGTGGACTGAGGGATATGAAATCCTCCTCAGTATGCCGGATTCACTACTGGGCATAGAGATCCCAATAGGCTCGGGCCCGATGCCCGGCTTGCATCAGGGGACGAACCCTCTGTGGTTTCTCTGTCCCTCATGGCTCTGCTCTTCCCCTTTCCTTCTAGCCCACTCTAGGCTCTCACTGGCCTGACTAGCCCGCAGCTTGGGCCTAGCCTGGCTTTCAGCCACACAGACTTCAGCTTGTCTGGTGCTGCAGCATCGTATTACACTCACTGCTTCCCACTGACTGACTTCCTGAACTCCACCCCCCAGTATATATATACCTGACATGGCTCCATCTAGTGGACTTGGGTGGAGGTGTCTGCATGTATTGATGCCACTGGGGAGAATCCCATCTGTGCAACACCAAGGAGTTCTGTGACAGCCTGCAGCCGCAGGGCGTCACACTTGCGCTCGAAATGTTGCCTTTTAGGCTCGTGTAGATGGAAGCTTTCCGCAACCTGATGGCGGTGGCCGTCCCTCTGTACTCGGTCCCCAGCCACCACTATTTCTCCCGGTGTGCCGTCCCCGCATTACACGAGCACGTGTCCCACAACATTAGCCGCGCCCCCTCAACAATGCAGTTACTGGGAAAGTCCACCTAACCATGGACACGTGGACAAGTGCTTGTGGGCAGGGACGGTATATCTCGCTGACAGCACACTAGGTTAACATAGTGGAAGCTGGGACCCAGTTGGACCTTGGGATGGAACACGTCCTCCCAACGCCGAGGATTGCGGGCCCTGGGTCAATCAGGGTTGTCCACCTAACCATGGACACGTGGACAAGTGCTTGTGGGCAGGGACGGTATATCTCGCTGACAGCACACTAGGTTAACATAGTGGAAGCTGGGACCCAGTTGGACCTTGGGATGGAACACGTCCTCCCAACGCCGAGGATTGCGGGCCCTGGGTCAATCAGGGTTGTCTCCACATTCTACAGGTCCTGCACCTCCTCCTCCTCCTCTTCAGCATCCATCTCCGAAATGACCACATCAGTCGCAAGCTGGAAGCACTGCAGCACTGCCTCGGCCAAGCTGCAACAGGCTGTGCTGAAGCTAATATGCTTGGGTGACAAACCACACAATGCTGAAGAGTTGTGGACAGCTCTGAAAGAGCAGGCAGATCTGTGGCTGACACCGCTAAACCTACAGCCAGGCATGGTTGTGTGTGACAATGGCCAGAACCTGGTGGCGGCTCTGAGGCGAGGCGAGCACACACGTACTATGCCTGGCTCATGTGCTTAACCTCATGGTTCAGTGGTTTCTCAAAACCTACCCGGAGCTGCCGGACCTGCTTGTCAAAGTACACAGCCTGTGTGCCCATTTTAGAAAGTCACTTACAGCTTCCACTGCCCTTGCCGTGTTTCAGCAGCTTTTGCAGCTTCCGGCTCACCAACTGGTGTGTGATGTCCCCACGCATTGGAACTCTACATTGCAGATGTTGGGAAGGATTTGTGAGTAGAAGAGGGCAGTTGTTGACTACCAGCATCAACAAGGCCGTCGATATTCATTTCAGACTCCATACATAAGACCTCAGGAGTGGACATGGATGTCAGACATACAGTGCTGGCCAAAAGTATTGGCACCCCTGCAATTCTGTCAGATAATACTCAGTTTCTTCCTGAAAATGATTGCAATCACAAATTCTTTGGTATTATTCTCTTCATTTAATTTGTCTTCAATGAAAAAAACACAAAAAGAATTGTGCTAAAGCTAAATTGGATATAATTCCACACCAAACCTAAAAAAGGGGGTGGACAAAAGTATTCGCACCCTTTGAAAAATCATGTGATGCTTCTCTAATTCGTGTAATTATCAGCACCTGTAACTTACCTGTGGCACCTAACAGGTGTTGGCAATAACTAATCACACTTGCAGCCAGTTAACATGGATTAAAGTTGACTCAACCTCTGTCCTGTGTCCTTGTGTGTACCACATTGAGCATGGAGAAAAGAAAGAAGACCAAAGAACTGTCTGAGGACTTGAGAAACCAAATTGTGAGGAAGCATGAGCAATCTCAAGGCTACAAGTCCATCTCCAAAGACCTGAATGTTCCTGTGTCTTCCGTGCGCAGTGTCATCAAGAAGTTTAAAGCCCATGGCACTGTGGCTAACCTCCCTAGATGTGGACGGAAAAGAAAAATTGACGAGAGATTTCAACGCAAGATTGTGCGGATGGTGGATAAAGAACCTCAACTAACATCCAAACAAGTTCAAGCTGCCCTGCAGTCCGAGGGTACAACAGTGTCAACCCTTACTATCCGTCGGCGTCTGAATGAAAAGGGACTCTATGGTAGGATACCCAGGAAGACCCCACTTCTTACCCCGAGACATAAAAAAGTCAGGCTGGAGTTTGCCAAAACTTACCTGAGAAAGCCTAAAACGTTTTGGAAGAATGTTCTCTGGTCAGATGAGACAAAAGTAGAGCTTTTTGGGAAAAAGCATCAACATAGAGTGTACAGGAAAAAAAAGAGGCATTCAAAGAAAAGAACACGGTTCCTACAGTCAAACATGGCGGAGGTTTCCTGATGTTTTGGGGTTGCTTTGCTGCCTCTGGCACTGGACTGCTTGACCGTGTGCATGGCATTATGAAGTCTGAAGACTACCAACAAATTTTGCAGCATAATGTAGGGCCCAGTGTGAGAAAACTGGGTCTCCCTCAGAGGTCATGGGTCTTCCAGCAGGACAATGTCCCAAAACACACTTCCAAAAGCACTATAAAATGGTTTGAGAGAAAGCACTGGGGACTTCTAAGGTAGCCAGCAATGAGTCCAGACCTGAATCCGATAGAACACCTGTGGAGAGATCTCAAAATGGCAGTTTGGAGAAGGCACCCTTCAAATATCAGGGACCTGGAGCAGTTTGCCAAAGAAGAATGGTCTACAATTCCAGCAGAGCATTGTAAGAAACTCATTGATGGTTTCCGGAAGCGGTTGTTCGCAGTTATTTTGGCTAAAGGTTGTGCAACCAAGTATTAGGCTGAGGGTGCCAATACTTTTGTCCGGCCCTTTTTTTGAGTTTTGTGTGAAATGATCAATGATTTGATTTTTGCTTCATTCTCTTTTGTGTTTTTTCCTTGCAAGCAAATTAAATCAAGAGAATAATACCAAAGAATTTGTGATTGCAATCATTTTCAGGAAGAAACTGAGTATTATCTGACAGAATTGCAGGGGTGCCAATACTTTTGGCCAGCATTGTATGTACCATCCTCCAAAACTTTGAGGACTCCACCAAGATGGTGAGCGGCGATGACGCCATAATTAGTGCCACCATCCCACTTCTCTGTCTTCTGAAACGCTCTCTGCTCACAATCATTGCAGGCGGAGCACGATGAGATGGAGCAAGGAACCATACAGGGTGATTACACACAGCCCAGCCTCATCTCATCCCAACGTGGATTGGGTCACAATGAGAAAGAGGAGAAGGAGCTAGTTTCATGCGCTATAGACGGTACTACCTGCACAACTGTCATACCGGCTGTTGAGTGTGGATGGCCTGAGGACAGGGAGGAGGAGGAGAGCATGGTCAGTTGTCCTCTTGGTTAGGACATGGAAGTCTTACCTGTTAGCAGTCTGGCACGCATGGCTGAGTTTATGTTACACTGCCTTTCTCGTGACCTTCGCATTCTCCAAGTTTTGGGTGACAGTCATTACTGGTTGGTGACACTTCTAGATCCACGCTACAAGGAGAACTTTCTATCTCTTATTCCCGAGGCGGACAGGTCTACTAAAATGAGACAGTACCAGAAGGTCCTTATTGCGAAATTATTAAAAAAATTCCCATCTGAAAATGCTGGTGGCAGAGGTCACAGTTCGTTGGACAACCAAGGAGTACAGGCGAGAGAGACACAACTCCAATCCAGCAGAGGCAGGGGAACACTGTCAAAGTTTTGGGACAGTTTTCTCAGACCCTTCCATCTTACAGGCCCTGAGGCGCGGGGTACTGTCACAAGGAGTGCAAAGTTTGGGAAGATGGTGAGGGAGTACCTTGCCGACCGTACCAACATCCAAACTGGACACGTGCAATGAACTGGCTCACTACGCCTTGGAGGTTCTGGCCTGCCTTGCCGCTAGCGTTTTGTCATAGCGCGTTTTTAGTGCTGCCAGTGGAATTATAACCGATAAGCGCATCCGCCTCACAACTGAAAATGCTGACAGGCTGACTCTTATAAAAATGAACAAGGGCTGGATTGGGCCAGACACCGAATGATAGCAGCGCATTATTAACTCAAATCCAGTGTCTTTTTTTGGGAGGTCTATTCCCATACACCTCTTCACACCTACACATGGGTATACGCTTCCTGATTTTGTCTATTTGCTCTTGTCCTCCTCCTTCCCCTCATCCTCCATCACCATATCATTCACCACCATATCTACCATATCACCTCCTGTACATGTCTTGCAAGGGGCATTGGAGTTCCTCCAAATTTTTGGCAGCTTTTACATTCACTGCATAGGCAAACACTATGGGAGACCCATTTCTAATAATTGGGACATTGTTTTTAGGAGGCTCTCCGACCGCTACGTCTCTTTCAAGGGGCATTAGAGTGCCTCCACATTTTTGGCAGCTTTTGCATTCACTGCATAGACAAACACTATGGGAGACCCACTTCCTAATAATGGGAACATTATTTTTAGGAGGCTCTCTGACCTCTAAGTCTCTTCCAAGGGGCATTGGAGTGCCTCCACATTTTTGGCAGGTTTTGCATTCACTGCATATGCAAACACTATGGGAGACCCACTTCCTAATAATGGGAACATTATTTTTAGGAGGCTCTCCGACCTCTACGTCTCTTCCAAGGGGCATTGGAGTGCCTCCAAATTTCTGGCAGCTTTTGCATTCACAGCACAGACAAACACTATGGGAAACCCACTTCCTAATAATGGGAACATTGTTTTTAGGAGGCTGTCTGACCTCTACGTCTCTTGCAAGGGGCATTGGAGTGCCTCCAAATTTTTCCCAGCCCTTGCAGTCACTGCATACGCAATAACAGTATAGGAGACCCACTCGTTAATAATGGGAACAATAAAGCATAGCCGGCAGATGGCTCTCTAACAATAGCGAGGGCTGACTGCTGGCCCTTTAAGAATAGTAAGGGCCACCTGATGGCCCTATAAAAATAGGCTTTGTGACTTTCAGAGTCCCTCCATCATAAATGAAACAAGATGTGTCGGATGATGTGTCACACACCACATGGCCAGATAAGGTTGTAGAATGTTAAAATGACATTTCCTGGTGAATGCATTTGTCTTGGTTGAAAGCAATGCAAAAGTGCAAAAGCACATCAAAAACGCTATGTGTGAACATAGCCCGAGGTGTGGAGGAGCATTTTTGTTTTTGTATATTTATTTTGCCTTATATACAAGTCATTACCCTGGAAAGGATGTTCCTTAACATATTTCCCAGGAAAATACATTTTGGTTTCGTTTTTGTATGTTTTATTGTGAGTCCGTAAAAGTGGCGTAATACCTCTGACAACATTGTTGACAGCAGTGATCTGGGAGTCAGAAATGCTTCCAGGGGTCTTCCCCATGCTGTTCCCATGTCATTTGAGCACTGCTCCCATCGAATTGGGAAATTTTTAGGCCCTCTGCAGACCGCCGGGGGGAGCCACCTGAAAAATGCTGAAGTTTCCCATAGACTTACATTGGGCTCGTTGCTTGGGTCGAGCACCCGAGTATTCCAATTTACTCGCCCCGAGCAACGAGTACCTGAGCATTTTACTGCTCGCCCTTCACTTCTCATAAATCTTGAGGCTTGAGTGTATGGAGAAAGAGATAATTGTAAAGTTAAACACAACTTGTATATTATCTTATGATCATGTAATGCCTCCATTATTTCCAAGCTCTGTACAGAGGATATATATATTTGCAATTCTCATGATGTAATATCTATAACTAAGGCATGGAAAATCTCTTGGGCTGATTTAATAGGTAGCCACAGCAATTAAAGTAGAGGTATTTTTGGAGTGTGGATGGAAACCAGAGTACCAACGGGAAACAAGAACATGCCAACTCTGTATGCAGGTGGTGCCCTTAATGGGTTTAAACCTATTAGAAATTCTACCTCTTGCGAAAAATGGAATTATTTCTGAAATGTAAAAAATAATTGTAAATTATCATTGCATCACAGAGAATTCTTATACCTTTCAGGGCATCCAAGGATGAAAATGATATCTAATAGTTTACTAAAGACTTACATTGATAGAAATCATGGGTTCTAACATCTGGAAGCAATTTTATAAAACTATGGATGGTTTTTTACTTTGTGGTCATTATTCCAAAATCCAGATGTTACTGTACAAGGAATTTTGGATCCCGCAACTACAAATGAGGACTTTCAAAGGGTTAGTGCAACTGTGTGAAGTACACGTCCAGTAGAATATGGCCCATTATTACTTATGTGTAGCGCTTACACAGTAATAGAATTTGTTATAGTGGGTAGATAACTCCATTCCTCGTGTCAGTGGCTTTGAAAAGTTAGCAGAAAAGGGAGATTTATGAGAATCCTCATGCTTCATGAAAAATAAATCTCAAATCTAATTTTGGTGCTTATGGAGGTTGAATGGCTACTTGTTTCTAGAACGGGTGCCTCTCTTGTCCATGGACTATGTCAGTATTTGCCACTCAGCCCTAATGACATCACATAGGATTCCTCAGTGATGTCATCATTCATATTATACATAAGATCAAGCATCCTGGTGATGATGTTTTTGGTATTACATGGCAATACAAATTATACCCATATTTAGTGTTGTTATAATGCAATAAAGTCTTTTATAGAGTTGATTAATTATTGCAAATCGTCCTGAAAATAAAAAGGAATTAAATATTATTAAATATTTAGCTTGAAAAAAAAAGAGGAAAATGTATAAGGACTTGAATGACAATGAGTCAATCGTCTAGCATACCCTAAAGACAGTTATAAGATTACTCCTTAAATAACATACCATAGAGAGATATAGCCAGAGGTGCCACAATAGGGGGTGAAGGAGTGGCGGTTTCACCCTGGTTTTGGATCTTGAGGAGACACAACCGGCTATCATTGCACCGAAACAAAAGCGGAACTCATCGCTGAAGAAGACAGATCTCCATTCCAGCTTCCAGTCTTTGAAATTGGTGCTTTGAGGTCAATGGAACTTCTATAGCCGGATGTCTGGTTCATAGCTCAGAGTTGTACAAACGCCTTCTGATGGCCTGTGTATACATTGTTTGATGCCTTAGGTTTGGTATGTGATGTCCAATTTCACTTTAAGTATAGAATGGATCAATCGTGGAACCAGTGATTCGGACATTTCTCCAAAATGTCCATGGAGCCATTTTTCAATGATGCTATGACAGGCTGCATGTTACTTGTGCTACTGTAAGCAGCCTGCAAGGCCAAAACGTGCTACCATGGTCTGCAGCGTCTCCAGACTTGTCTACCATTGAGCACATCTGGAACCTCATTGGTCGGCAATTGCAAAGGAAGCTGCCAGCGGCGGATCTTAATGATTTTCGTACCCAAGTTCACTCAGTGTGGCAGAACATTCTTAAGACAACCATTAATAACTTCACTGATAGCAGCTAAGGATTGTAAGTGCAGGGATTTATGCATGAGGTGCTCATACTTGATATTGATTATTAGATGTTTTAAAATTTTTTTCTCTTCTTTACCATTCATCTTTGCAATTGTTGAATATATCCATCTATATACAGTACAGACCAAAAGTTTGGACACACCTTTTCATTTAAAGATTTTTCTGTATTTTCATGACTATGAAAATTGTACATTCACACTGAAGGCATCAAAACTATGAATTAACACATGTGGTATTATATACTTAACAAAAAAGTGTGAAAAAACTGAATATATGTCTTATACTCTAGGTTCTTCAAAGTAACCACCTTTCGCTTTGATGACTGCTTAGCACACTCTTGGCATTCTCTTGATGAGCTTCAAGAGGTAGTCACCGGAAATGGTATTCACTTCACAGGTGTGCCCTGTCAGGTATAATAAGTGGGATTTCTTGCCTTATAAATGGGGTTGGGACCATCAGTTGTGTTGTGCAGAAGTCTGGTGGATACACGGCTGATAGTCCTACTGAATAGACTGTTAGAATTTGTATTATGGCAAGAAAAGCTAAGTAAAGAAAAATGAGTGGCCATCATTACTTTAAGAAATTAAGGTCAGTCAGTGCAAAAAATTGGGAAAACTTTGAAAGTGTCTCCAAGTGCAGTTGCAAAAACCATCAAGTGCTACAAAGAAACTTGCTCACATGAGGACCGCCCCAGAAAAGGAAGACCAAGAGTCACCTCTGCTTCTGAGGATAAGTTTATCGGAGTCCCCAGCCTCAGAAATCGCAGGTTAACAGCAGCTCAGATTAGAGACCAGGTCAATGCCACACAGAGTTCTAGCAGCAGGCACATCAGCAGGCACATCTCTTCAATAACTGTTAAGAGGAGACTTTGTGCAGCAGGCCTTCATGATCAAATAGTTGCTAGGAAACCACTGCTAAAGACAGGCAACAAGCAGAAGAGACTTGTTTTGGCTAAAGAACACAAGGAATGGACATTAGACCAGTGGAAATCTGTGCTTTGGTCTGATGAGTCCAAATTTGAGATCTTTGGTTCCAACCACCGTGTCTTTGTGCGACGCATAAAAGGTGAACGGATGGACTCTACATGCCTGGTTCCCACCGTGAAGCATGGAGGAGGAGGTGTGATGGTGTGGGGGTGCTTTGCTGGTGACACTGTTGGGGATTTATTCAAAATTGAAGGCATACTGAACCAGCATGGCTACCACAGCACCTTGCAGCAGCATGCTATTCCATCCGGTTTGTGTTTAGTTGGACCATCATTTATTTTTTAACAGGACAATGACCCTAAACACACCTTCAAGCTGTGTAAGGGCTATTTGACCAAAAAGGTGAGTGATGGGGTGCTACGCCAGATGACCTGGCCTCCACAGTCACCAGACCTGAACCCAATCGAGATGGTTTGGGGTGAGCTGGACCGCAGAGTGAAGGCAAAAGGGCCATCAAGTGCTAAGCATCTCTGAGAACTCCTTCAAGATTGTTGGAAGACCATTTCCGGTGACTACATCTTGAAGCTCATCAAGAGAATGCCAAGAGTGTGCAAAGCAGTCATCAAAGCAAAAGGTGGCTACTTTGAAGAACCTAGAATATAAGACATGTTTTCAGTTGTTTCACACTTTTTTGTTAAGTATATAATTCCACATGTGTTAATTCATAGTTTTGATGCCTTCAGTGTAAATGTACAATTTTCATAGTCATGAAAATACAGAAAAATCTTTCAATGAGAACGTGTGTCCAAACTTTTGGTCTGTACTGTATATATTTATATATATGGATATACTGTATATATATATATATATATATATATATATATATATATATATATATATATACACGCAGTCATGGGTGAAAGTGTTGGCACCCTTTAAATAGTTCCAGAAAATAAAGTATTTCTCCCAGAAAATTATTGCAATTACACGTTTTGCTATACACATGTATATTTCCTTTGTGTGTGTTAGAACAACACAAAAAAGCAGAGAAAAAACAGGCAAATTGTACATCATTTCACACAAAACCCCCAAAATAGGCCAGACAATATTGTTGGCACCCTCAACTTAATATTTGGTTGCACACTCTTTGGAATAAATAATTGCAATCCATCGCATCCAATAACCATCAAAAAGCTTCTTACATCTCTCAACTGTAATTTTGGATCACTCTTCATTTACAAACTGCTTCAGGTCTCTCATATTTGAAGGGTGCCTTCTCCCAACAGCAATTTTAAGTTCTCGCCACAGGTGTTCAACAGAATTTAGATCCAGACTCATTGCTGGTCACTTCAGAACTATCCAGCTCTTTGTTTACATCCATTTCTGGGTGCTTCATGAAGTATGTTTGGGTTCATTGTTCTGCTGGAAGACCCATGACCAAGGACGCAAACCCACCTTCCTGACACTGGGCACTACATTGCGACCCAAAATCCTTTGGTAATCTTCAGATTTCATGATGCCTTGCACACAGTCAAGGCACCCAGTGCCAGAGGCAGCAAATCAACCCCAAAGCATCATTGAACCTCCACCATATTTGACTGTAAGTACTTTCTTATTTTTTTTGTAGACTTCATTCCATTTTTGGTAAACAGTAGAATGATGCCAAAAAGCTCTGTCTTGGTCTCGTCTATCCACAGGATACTTTCCCAGAAGGATTTTGGCTTATGTACATTTTGGCAAATTGCAGTCTAGCTTTTTATGTTTGTGCGTCAGCAGTGGGATCCTCCTGGGTCTCCTGCCATAGTGTTTCACTTCATTCAAATTTCAATGGATAGTTCGTGCTGATACTGATGCACCCTGAGCCTGCAGGACAGCTTGAATCTATTTGAAACTTGATTGGGGCTGCTTATCCACCATCCGGACTATCCTGCGTTGCAACCTTTCATCAATTTTTCTTTGCTGTCCACGTCCAGGGAGATTAGCTACAGTGCCATGGATTGTAAACTTCTTGATTATGTTGTGCATCATGGACAAAGGAACATCAAGATCTCTGGAGATGGACATGTAAGATTGAGATTGTTGATATTGTTCAACAATTTTGTATCTCACGTCCTCAGACAGTTCTCTCCTCCTTTTTCTGTTCTCCATGCTTAGTGTGGCACACAATGCAAAGACTGAGTCAACTTCTCCCCTATTTATCTGGTCTCAGGTGTGATTTCCATATTGCCCACACCTGTTACTTGCCACAGGTGAGTTTGAACTAGAAGCACATGCTTGAAACAAAGTTGTTTACTTACAATTTTGGAAAGGTGACAACAATTTTGTCCGGCCCATTTTTGGGGTTTTGTGTAAAATTATGTCCAATTTATCTTTTTGTCTCAGTTTTGTTTGTTGTTCCAATACACACAAAGGAAATAAACATTTGTATAATAAAACATGTGTAATAGCAATAATTTTCTGGGCAAAATAATTCATTTTCTGGAACAATTTTGAGGGCGCCAACACTTTCGGCCATGACTGTATAATGTAAACGATGCCATCCTTTTTCACTCTCATGGTATAAATCTCTCCTGCTTAATGCTGGCTTTTGCTTTTTTTCTCTATGATTTCCAGTGGTATGCATAATGAGCACACTGAGCATGCATGTTTCCCTCAGAAAAGTGTTAGCACATGTTCTGTGGATCATATGAAAATGCTTGAATCTCCCTAATGATCCAACAAAACTGATTTATCATTGTGGCATAAAGACAGGGTGCATTGCTCTTACAGAACTTAAGACACTAGAAGATACATTGGTATTTAATGGTTTATATAAGACACTGAATACAAGAAAAACTGCTCTGAGTCAAGTCATCTCAAGACGACTTGGAGGTCAAAGAAGGGAAAATACATACAGATGATGTAGTCATGGAAAAAAACATGGTGAGGAAAAAAAGTACAAGCAGCGAATAAAATAGTACAGTATAAGGCTATGTGCCCACCTAGCAGATTTGATGCAGAGCGTTTTGCCTCTCTCTGGCATAAAAAAACGCATGCAGATTTACATGCATTTTTTCTGCCAGGTAGAAGCGTTTTTTCAGCGTTTTTACATGCGTTTTCGCATGCGTTTTTTCAAGCAGTTTTCCAAGCGATTTTGAGCATCACTTGGAAAAGTGCTTGACAAGTTAGTCACACAATATAAATCCATGCAACTGGCATGGATTTATAATGTGTGAACAACTGATGCTTTAAATGCTGCATCTATAGTAAAAAAAAGAGAATTAAAACGTTCAAAATAAAAAAAACCCTGTATACTCACCTCTCCGGTCTCCTCCAGTCTGCTCCCAGCGGCGTCCTCTCTCCTTGGCATCCCGCGGTGTACTGTCAGGACCTGCGGTGACGTCATTTAGTCAGCTGATAGTCACGCGACCGTCACCTGACCACCGACGTCGCGTGACCATCAGGTGACTAAATGACGTCACCGCAGGTCCTGACAGTACACCGCGGGACACCAAGGAGAGAGGACGTGGCCGGGAGCAGACCGGGGGCAGCCGGAGAAGTAAATATACAGGTTTTGCTTATTTTTAACTTTTTTATTTCTTTTGTTCACCGCGTGGTAGCCGGGATGAAGAGGAGTTGCAGTCTCCTCTTCATCCTGGGTACCACATGCACCGCGATTACGCTGCAAATTCATGGCCATTGAATTTAATTGAAACGCAGCAAATCCACATATACCTGCGTGTTTGCTGCGTTTCAATGTTCCTCAATGGCCGTGAATTTGCAGCGTAATCGCGGTAGAAATGGTCATGCTGCGTTTTGCAACGCAATGCGAATTCGGCGCGCAAATTAGAGCATCATGTGCACAGCACATCCGAATTCACATTGCTTTGCATGGCAGGCTGTTTTACAAGCGTTTTCGCAGCCGTAAAAACGCCGCAAAAAAGCTACAAAAACGCTACGTCGGCACTTAACCTATAAGTCTGGAACAGGAAAGCTCAGCAGATGAGATTTATGCCATATAAGACTGTCCAGAATAGATTTGTTTCAATGGTTGTTTGCATGTAAGGGGATATATGCTGATGCCATACATGAATATCACGTCCATAACAATGGTTGACTTACTGCTTGGAAATCAATGCAAAGTACTCTAAAAAAATAGTATTTGCCTAAACAATGTCACACGGTAATTCACGAACATGACACTGCGGTGAATAGGCTGCCATCAATCACCTATCAGCCTTGCTCTCTGGAAGTGCAACAGCCAGGACTAGCTGTGAACAGACAGCTCAATGATGCCGCATGTTAACATGTTATACTTTAGAACACATGATACCCTGGTATTTTAACTCTTGCATTCCAACAAGACCTGCAACCATTATTTTATATCCCTATATAATGGGTGCCTTGGATGCGTTCACGCATCATTTTGCATTTTCCACATTTTATGCCACTTTGTTAAGGACTAGAAGTCAACAGCCAGATATATTTCGCTTGTGCGGAGTTTTAGCAGAGTTTTGAGATTTGCAAGATTTTTTTTAGCGTGAAAGGAACAGTTTTTTCTCAAATATTTAAGGCTTATCAAGATTATTTAAAAATGCTGCAAATTGAATGTATTTTAAAATGACTCAAAGATTCCAGCCTAAAACCACAGAAAAATATGATGGTACCAATCACCCACAGTTTTTTACTTTAAATTGGTTACTGCTGCATTTCTATAAACTTAGAACTCTCATACACATTAGAGATTAAATTAGATTAGTACCTTCCCTTGAAAAAGCAACGCGCGGTCAACGCGAAACGTTGTAGGCTGGAAATTCAGTCAATTTCTATCACAGACAACTGAATTCAAACAACTTTATTCTAATGTGTATTGGGACCTTTAGTTTTTTTACCCAAATATTTGTAAGCCAAAACCAGAAGTGGGTAAAAAATGCAGAAGTGGTGACAAATCCCGAGATTAAAAACTCACCAAATACTCAACGTGTGCACGTGGCTTTAGGCTTATCTTACAGCCAATGCAATGATTTAGATTTACAAAATTGCAAAGTACTTTATTTACACATAATAATGATAATGTTTAAAGCCCATAAAATCACTCCAAAGTGCCGACCACTAGGTGTTTCCCTTCTCTGTAACTTGTTGTTCACTGCCTGTTGTCAAGTACAATCCATTTCTAGCAGAAGATAAGCTGAGACACAATCCAGGAAGTGGAGTCTAGTCTTTAGCTCTGATTTTGCGCTCCTGCCTGTCAAACTGAATTACTGCTAAAGATTTGAGAAGAATCAAATGTGAAGTGACCAGCAAGCCATTATCCTCCAGTGCTATCATATTCCAGAACTGAAACCTCCCTGGAGTGCCCAAAAGTATAAGGTGTTCAGTGCTCAGAGACATATCCAAGACATGGAAGCCTGGAACCTGACCCCCCCTGAACAAGACACAGAAGTAGAAATGTCAAGACTGGGCCAAGAAATACCTGAAGACAGATTTTTCAAAGGATTTATGGACTGATAAGATGAGAGTGACTCTTAACGGACCAGATAGATGGGTCTGTGTCTGGATCAGTAATGAGCACAGACCTCCACTTCGACTGGAGGTGTGATACTGCTATGGGCTGGTATTATTAAAGATGAGCCAGTGGACCTTTTTGGGTTAAAAATGGACTTAATCAACTCCCAAACCTACTCCCAGTTGTTAGAAGACACTTTCTTCAAGAAGTATTAAAGTATTAAAGTGCACCTGTCAGCAGGATTGTGCTCAGTAAACTACATACACTGTCAGGTAGATGAAATTACACGTATTAAAATGATACCTTGGTTGAAGAAATCCATCCTGTGGTTCTTGTGTAATCTTTACTTTCAGTTTGGAGATAATTATATGCTCGTGTTTCGGGCGGCCTGTGGGGGATGCTCTATCTGGTGCTCTGGTTACATATTCATCTTGTATGCTCTTTAAGCTCACTGATCGTTCACTGATCTGCCTCCTATTTTACATAATGCATGCAGTAGTCCGGGGCTAGGTAAAAAAGGAGGCAGGTCAGTTAATGATCAGTGACCTGTCATAAGAGCATACAGATGAATATGTAAGCTGAGCACCAGATAGAGCCCACCCCACAGGCCGCACGGGCATATCATTATCTCCAAACTGAAAGTAAAGATTACACAAGAACCACAGAATGGATTTCATCAACCAAGGTATCATATTAATCAGTGTAATGTCACCCACCTGACAGTGTATGTAGTTTACTGCACACAATCCTGTTGACAGGTGCGCTTTAAAGGAAAAAAGATTGTTTCTTTCAAGATAATCATTACTTTTGTGCTGGACAATGCTCCATTTCATGCATCAAAATAATCCACTGCTTGGCTGCCAGTAAAGACTTTAAAGATTAAAGAATAATGACATGGTACTTTCCTCACCTGACCTAAACCCTATTGAGAACTTGTGGGTCCTTCTTAAATGGGAGCTTTACAGTGAAGGAAAACAGTTACCTCTCTGAACAGTGTCTGGTAGGCTTGGGTTGGTGCTGCCCAAAATGTTGACTATCAACAGATTAAGAAACTGACAGACGCTATGGATGGAAGACTTATAACGTTTATTGAAAAAAAGGGGCGCTATATTGGTCACTGATTTTTTTTTTAAATGTCAGAATTATATTTTTGTACATTTTGAGTTATTTGGTTATTATTCTCACTTTAAAAGATGAAAATAAACAATTAAAATGGGAAAATGTAATGTTAGTCATTTAGTTGCATAATAATTCTGCACACAGAGATATTCTCATAAGAAAGACAAAACCTCACTTTTACTTTCTTAAATATTTATGTTTCAGGTTTATTAACCTTTGGATGGACCGACAACACTGTAGTTCAATAATAAAATGAATTATCAAAAATATAAAATGGCTAAGATATGTGCACACAATGTATGCTCTCCCTTGTGCCACAAAAAATATTGTGACCTTTCAAGGCATGGTTAAAACCTCTGAAAGTATCCTGTGATATCTGGCACCAAGAGATTAGCAGCAGATCCTGTAAGTCTTGTAAGGTTTAAGGTGCGGCTTTTATTGGTCGGATTTGTTATTTCAGTATATCCCACAGATGCTTGACTGGATTGAGATCTGGAGGATTTGGAGGCCACGTCAGCACCTTGAATTCTTAGTCATGTTCCTCAAAACATTCCTGAACAATATTGCAGTATGGCATTAGCCTGCTAAAAGAGGCCACTGACATTAGGAAATGGTAGGTGGTAAGCGTCAAAATAAATTCACATGAATTCTGGAGCACAAGTGACGCGCCCACTGGGCCTGTGCTGTGCAGGGGGATACCCGGAGCCGGATCGCTGGGGGTTATAGTCCTCCGTGGCGGTGACCCGGTCCATGCCCAGGGCGGTCAAACCAGTGGCAGTCTATTGGTGTTATAATAAGTGTCCGACTACGCCACCCGTGGATTGCGGTCAGTGGGGACCGCCGCTGCGCTGCCGACCGCTGAGGCTGATGTAGTTTGCGCAGCCGAGTATGGAATAACTCCCCACGGGAGAAGTATTGCCCCAGGGCAGCTAGTGTGGATGATGGGAGAGATGGTGTGAGCGTCCCAGTAGTAATGGTGCTGGTGCGGCGATGAAACACAGAGACGTGTGGTGCAGTTCAGGGTCTTTACTGATGGTATAAAGCAGACCCTCCCGGGAGTACTGGTTAGCAGTAGGGGCCTGGTCAGTCTGTGAGCAAGCAGGATCTCCCCTGGCCAGGTGGAGTTGTAGGCCTCCCCGACTATCTGCACTTTTTCCTGGCTACCTTGCTCTATGCGGGTAGAAGTAGCCCACGTCCCTGAGTATACCGTGTGGTGCTCACCCGTATGGCCGGTGACTTGGGGCCTTCCGTTAGCCTCCGCCTCACGATGGCGGTGCTGGTCCCTTGCTTGTGACCGTGCCTTCGGGTTTCTAAGGCCAGAGGACATGGAATCCCCTGCCGGTTGGATTCTGCTGCTGGACCTGGATGTCCCCACAGCCTCGGACTCCGTGTCCGGGTTAGTGTCTTCAACCAGGGCGAACTCTGTTCAGCTCCAGCCCCTGGTATTCAGCTACTGTTCCTACAGAGCTCCTGGTTCTTACTTTCCCTCTCCAGGCTCTGACTGCTCTGCTTGTTCTGCAGGCTCTGTCTCACCTAATCCCGCCCCAGACCCAGTTTATAAGGGCAGATTCCTCCCCTCCCAGGTCTGGGTGGGCCGTGTTGCATGCTTAGGGCTCCTGACCAGAGAAACCTCCCACTTGCTCTCAGACATAATATCTCTATTACTGTGGTAACCAGACCCCTGGGGTGCCACATTCCCCCCTAGTAAATTTTAGTACTCCGGGACTAAACACATTTTTAAAGAAACATAAATACAGGGTATAACAATAATACAATAACATATTTACAAGAAGCTTTAGTTCTTTAAAGGTCACGGCGTGTCCGCAACCGGGTGTCCATATCACCCAAGGTGAAGCTTTAAGCGAAGTAGGGGACCTGTCCAAAGCAAACCCCCTGCGTTGGCCCTGGGCGTGGCTGCAAGGCTGGAGCTAGCTACTTTGGGCCGCAAGTAGGCCACGCCAGACAGGTTTTCTCTTCCGCGGCCGTCTTCGCAAGAGGCACCAAGGTGCAACTATCTACAAGACTGTTCCGGTTATCCAGTGTCCATAACCTGTTAGTCCAAAGAAATCTGCAGGGTAACTGAGAAACATAATTAATAACAGGCAACAAACATAAACCATAAACAGTTAAACAGATAAATTCACAGTGCATTAGTTTAGATTTTCTAGCGAGCGGGCATCTGACCTCTAGTGACTCTAGTGGACCTACGGAGCTCAATAACTGGTCCTGCACTACAGGGTGTAGGAGGTGTTATGGGTAAGCTGGGCAGCTGTCTGCATACTCTTTGGCTCACTAGGGGCACGGCAGGCTCACTACTAGCAGAGGGTTGATTCTCCTGCGCTGCTGGTGCGGATTCTTCTGCCTCCTGGGCCGGCTGCTCTTCCAGCTCTACCTGGTCTTCTGTAGGCACTTGAGGGGCTGGCTGGAGAAAGGTGAGGACGGGCACCACGATAGCATTGTTTACTTGTGTCCAGGACAGGGGAAAGTCTCCGAGTATGGTGCTGATCATTTCCTCCTTTTCCCCTACGGGTTGAGGGTCTTCCTGATCTTCATCCGTGCTTTGCAACTTCTCGGGGCACTTTTTCAGGTGGTCTCTGGAGACAGTGGCTGTGGTCTCTCCTCCATCCTTGCTGATGACGTACACCTTTGGATTATTGTGGCTTGAGGGCAGTACGGTGTACGGGTCCTTTTCCCACTGGTCGTCCAACTTATGGAGCCGCCTTTTTCTTTTCAAGACCAGCTCTCCAGGTACCAGGGGAACAGCGGGTTGGTTATAAGTCCTCTCCTGCCTTTCTCTTGATTGACAGAGACTTCGCTCGACGCTCTCCTGTACTTTCCGGTACTGCTGCTGCCGTTCTGTATCCCAGTCTGTCTCTGGCGAGGTGTCCTCGGGTATCAGGACTCCCATATCCAGGTCAACAGGCAGCTTACCAGGTCTTGCTCGCATTAGGTAAGCCGGGGTACAGTTGGTGGAACATACCGGGATGTGGTTATACAGGTCCACCAGATCGGGCAGTTTCTCAGGCCACAGACTGCGTTCTTCCAGGGGCAATGTTTTTAGCAGATCTATCACCACCTGGTTCATCTTCTCGCAGAGTCCATTGGTTTGGGGGTGATAGGGCGTTGTTCTTATCTTCTTGCAGCCATACAGGTTGCAGAATTCCTGGAAGACCTCCGCTTCGAAGGCTGGTCCTTGGTCCGTCAGCACTTGGTCCGGGTACCCGTGTGGGCGGCAGAAGTGCAGCTGGAAGGCTCTTGCTGCTGTCTGAGCCGTTAAGTCTTTGACGGGGACCACCACTAGGAATCGGGAGTAGTGATCCATGATGGTTAGGGCGTAGACATACCCGCTTCTGCTTGGAGTCAGTTTAACATGGTCCAGAGCGACCAGTTCCAGCGGCTGCCTGGTGATGATGGGTTGCAGGGGAGTCCTCTGGCTGGCACGGTCCCTTCTTCTTAGATTGCACGGGCCACAGTCTCTACACCACCTCTCAATGGCTCCTCTCATGCCTATCCAGTAGAACCGTTCACGCAACAGGAACTCCAGCTTCTTCCATCCGAAGTGCCCTGCCCCATTGTGGTAGGCCTCCAGCACCATAGCTGCGTCCCACCACCTGCCAGATCAGCTCATGTGTCCGGGAATTGACCATTCTGCGGCACAACTTCTCCTTGCAGAGAAACAGTCTGCTCTTCTCCGTCCACAGTTGTTTGGTCTCTTCCGGAGCGTCTGGGTCCAGGCGGGCGTCAGCCTGGGTCAGCATCTCTTTCACCAGACGGACTGCGGGGTCACTGTCTTGCGTCTCCGCCCAGTTGTAGTGGGGTAAGGGGTTGAAAGTAGCGGATCGCTGGCCCCTCATACGGTGGCAATACTGGGTAATCCCATGACGGTGAAACGCAGGGAGTTCGATCTCTTCCAATTTTTCTGGATCCTCCCCTTCGTCCGGTAGGTTTGGCATCCTGGACAGGGCGTCCGCGTTGGTATTGCAGCGTCCTGCCCGGTATTTGATCGTGAACTCAAAATTGGACAGGCGGGCCATCCATCTCTGCTCCAGGGCACCGAGTCTTGCAGTGTCCAGGTGTGTCAACGGGTTGTTGTCCGTGTACACGGTGAACCTGGAAGAGGCAAGGTAATGCTTAAAACGTTCGGTTACTGCCCACCGCACTGCCAGGAACTCTATCTTGAACGAGCTGTAATTCTCAGGGTTTCTTTCCGTGGGTCGCAGTTTTCGGCTGGCGTAAGCAATTACCCGTTCTCTCCCCTGCTGGATCTGGGACAGTACGGCTCCTAGCCCGATGTTGCTTGCGTCCGTGTAGAGGATAAAGGGCTGGCTGTAATCAGGGTACGCCAGGATTTCATCCCCCGTGAGGGGAATCTTCAGCTGGCAGAAGGACTCCTCTTCCAGCTTTTCCCATTTGAAGGGTGGCTTCTGGTTTTTGGCCTTCCTGGACTGGCCTATCAGGAGGTCCTGCATAGGAGCTGCCTTCTTGGTAAAACCGGGAATGAATCTTCGGTAGTAGCCTACCAACCCGAGGAACTGCCGCACTTCCTTTATGCTGGATGGTCTTGGCCAGTCCTTAATCACGGTGATCTTGTCAGGGTCGGGGGCTACTCCGTCAGCACTCACCACGTGTCCCAGGTACTGTACCTTTGGCTTCAGTAGATGACACTTCGAGGGTTTTACCTTTAGGCCATAGTTTGCCAGGGCTTCAAACACTTCTGCCAGGTGTTCCAGATGGTCCTCATAGGTCTTGGAATAGACGATGACGTCGTCCAGGTATAATAGGACCGTCTCGAAGTTCCGGTGTCCCAGACAGCATTCCATCAACCGTTGGAAGGTTCCTGGTGCGTTGCAGAGCCCGAACGGCATACAGTTAAATTCGCTGAGTCCCATCGGGGTGGTGAATGCGGTCTTCTCCCGGTCCGCCTCTGCTACAGGAACCTGCCAGTACCCGCTAGTGAGATCCAAAGTAGAGAAGAAGTTAGCAGATTTTAATGCAGCTAAGGACTCTTCTATCCTTGGTAACGGGTACGCATCTTTGTGTGTGATACGGTTGACCTTCCTGTAGTCTACACACATTCTCATGGTGTTGTCTTTCTTTTTCACTAAGACTAGTGGAGCTGCCCAGGGGCTACAGCTGTCCCTAATTACCCCAGCCTCCTTCATGTCTTTTAGCATCCCCTTGGCGTGTTGATAGTGTGCAGGGGGTACGGGTCGGTATCTCTCCTTTATAGGAGGGTGGTCTCCCGTGGGGATGTGATGTTCTACCCCCTTTACTCGCCCGAAGTCTAGCGGGTGTTTACTAAACACTCTCTCGTACTCTTGAACCACCCGATAGACTCCCTGTTTTTGGTGTGAGGGAGTGGAGTCAGTACCCAAATGCAGTTGCTGAAACCAGTCCTCCATTGGTTTCTTAGAGCCGTTACCTTCCTCTGGTTGAGATGGAGGCAAGGGTTCCACGGCCTGTACAGAGTTCTGGTTGATGGTGAACAATTTGGCTAGCGTGGCATACCGGGGCAGGTATACTTCTCTCTCCCCGATATTTATGATGCGGACGGGCACCCTCCCATGGCGTACATCGACCACCCCCCGTGCTGTCAAAATGGTGGGCCTACTGTCTGAGTAGACGGGTTCTACCATTGCTTGGTAGTCTCTACCTCTTAGACCAATAGCTGCCCGGCACCAAATCATCATCTCACTTTTTGGGGGCATGGCAATAGGGAACGGGTCACACATTCTCACGCTACCTATCTCACCACCAGATAGTTCCACCTGTTGCCGTTTCATCAGTGCCCGGATCTCTTTTTGGAGGACACGCTGCTGGCTGGAACTGGCGTTCTTGGCAACCTGTTGCAAAATAAGAATCACCTCTGCAAGACAGTTTTCAATTACGTTAGTACCTAGGGTTATTTTTGGGTGACTCTCGCGACGGTCAATGTCCACAATGATAAGTCCTTGTGCCGGCAGTTCAACTTTACCGACCTTGATGGTCACCTCCTTAAATCCTATCTGTGGCACGGGCTGACCATTGCTGGCGATAATGCTCAGGTCGTCATCTGGGTAGTGGGTTATGTCCGAGTCATTCCAGTACCGCTTAAAGAGCACGTACGGGATGGTGGTGACCTGTGACCCGGTGTCCAGTAGGGCACTCATAGGAATGCCATCCAGTACCACAGGCAAGACCGGACGTCCCCCTACGTATTTGTCACGCCAGTTTGATGGGCCTGATGATCTTAAGCCTGGGGGTTGGCCCTCTACCCCAGGTTGTGCCCGTTTAAATGACAGTACCTTGCCATATGTCCGGGTTGATTGCAGCGGCGGCAGATGGGTCGTCCGTCCTCGTTGTATCTGTCGCTGGGTCTTCCTCTGGCCAGTGGGGTCCTCTTCAGTCGGCGCCACGGGACGTCCTCCGGTCCGGATGCCAGCTGGATCTTTCCTGGAGAAGAGACCTGTAAAGACTGCACAGTTCTGGTTAGCGCGGCAAAACTCTTAGTTAGCTCTTGGACCTGATGGTGCAGGTCTGTTGCCGGGTTATTGTTTAAAGCCTGCGCATCAGCTCCCACAGGCCCTGCAGACAAGGGCGCCGCGTCCTGGTGATAAGTGATAGCAGGGCGCCTGTGGGTCACAGCGCCACCTGGTGCCGGTTCTCGGAGCACCCGGATGGCTCTGTCCTTGAACTGTGCAAAGTCCAGGTCAGGGTCCTGTAAGGCCATTGCCCGCAACTGGGTTCGGTGGGCATTGCACAGTAGACCCTCAATAAATTGTTCGGTCAGCAGCTTGTCTTCATTTCCCACGCTGTCAGGGTCTGCCTGCTTAATGGCTCTCAGGGCCTCTTGTAAGCTTAGAGCATAGTCTCTTATACTTTCATGTGCCCGTTGTTTGCACCCGTAAAATCTTAGTTTTATCTCGGCTGAGGTTCGGGTATCAAATGTGTCTTTCAGCTGGGCTAGTATCTCTCTGACAGTCCTCTTCTTCCCAGGTGACCAGGACTTTACCTCCCTTTGGGCTGCCCCGATTAGCTGGGCCACCAGGATGCTCACTTTTTTCTCTTCCGTGAGGGGGTATACCTGGAAGAGGCTATCAAGTCTTTCCCTAAAGTCACTCAGGGTATGTGACTCCCCTGAGTACTGGGGTAGCCAGGTTGCCCCCGGGATATAGGGCATGGTGAAGGGCATGACCGCAGCAGCGGTTGCGCTGGCGGCCGGTGTGGCGGTGGAGCTCCCCTCGGTGTCCGACATCCTTCTTCCCCCCTAGTGGACCGTGGCCTACCTTGCAATGCTCTTCTTCCGTAGGCCGCGGCTCCGCAGTCGATCGTCGGGGTTGAGGACCTGGCGTCGCGCTCCGATGACGTCAGCGTCGCTCTTCCTCCCTTCCAGGACCTTGCGCAGCGTCAGTGCGTGGGGCGGAGCTTCGGATCTCGCGCGCTTTTGGCGTCCACACCCCTCTTCTTCCCGCGCGGCGTCCCGAAGATGGCGTCCGATGGCGGGAAGCGGCTGCGGATGGCGGGAAGACGGCAGAAGACGGCGGGAAACGGTCCAAGATGGCGTCTGATGGCAGGAATTGGCTGCGGATGGCGGGAAACGACTCCGGACGGCGGGAAACTTCACCACAGGTAAGTTCAAAAGTCTTTTTCAGGCACGCAGTACCCGGTGGTTGCGGGCACGAAATCCTGCCGACTACGCCAAAGTTGACGCGCCCCCTGGGCCTGTGCTGTGCAGGGGGATACCCGGAGCCGGATCGCTGGGGGTTGTAGTCCTCCGTGGCGGTGACCCGGTCCATGCCCAGGGCGGTCAAACCAGTGGCAGTCTATTGGTGTTATAATAAGTGTCCGACTACGCCACCCGTGGATTGCGGTCAGTGGGGACCGCCGCTGCGCTGCCGACCGCTGAGGCTGATGTAGTTTGCGCAGCCGAGTATGGAATAACTCCCCACGGGAGAAGTATTGCCTCAGGGCAGCTAGTGTGGATGATGGGAGTGATGGTGTGAGCGTCCCACTAGTAATGGTGCTGGTGCGGCGATGAAACACAGAGACGTGTGGTGCAGTTCAGGGTCTTTGCTGATGGTATAAAGCAGACCCTACCGGGAGTACTGGTTAGCAGTAGGGGCCTGGTCAGTCTGTGAGCAAGCAGGATCTCCCCTGGCCAGGTGAAGTTGTAGGCCTCCCCGACTATCTTCACTCTTTCCTGGCTACCTTGCTCTATGCGGGTAGAAGTAGCCCACGTCCCTGAGTATAGTGTGTGGTGCTCACCCGTATGGCCGGTGACTTGGGGCCTTCCGTTAGCCTCCGCTTCACGATGGCGGTGCTGGTCCCTTGCTTGTGACCGTGCCTTCGGGTTTCTAAGGCCAGAGGACATGGAATCCCCTGCCGGTTGGATTCTGCTGCTGGACCTGGATGTCCCCACAGCCTCGGACTCCGTGTCCGGGTTAGTGTCTTCAACCAGGGCGAACTCTGCTCAGCTCCAACCCCTGGTATTCAGCTACTGTTCCTACAGAGCTCCTGGTTCTTACTTTCCCTCTCCAGGCTCTGACTGCTCTGCTTGTTCTGCAGGCTCTGTCTCACCTAATCCCGCCCCAGACCCAGTTTATAAGGGCAGATTCTTCCCCTCCCAGGTCTGGGTGGGACGTGTTGCATGCTTAGGGCTCCTGACCAGAGAAACCTCCCACTTGCTCTCAGACATAATATCTCGATTACTGGGGTGCCACACAAGGAACCATCTACAGTGTATTATTCAACAGGCATGCAACATTTCAGACACAAAAGTATTTGTCCTAAGTGGATGAAACGTTGCATGCCTTGTGAAAAAAACATCTTGGATGAAGTTGGGGTGCTGCATTTTTTTCTTTTATTGACCTTTCAATCATAGCCAGTAGATATCTTTGGAAATTCAAATTCACTGGCTTCGTCAAATTTTCCCCAAAAATTTGATTTGTGGAAAACATGTAGGGGAGAGGAGAGAGAGAGAGAGAGCCATGGCACCATTTCCCAGAAGTGTGCAAATTTTTATGTTTTTGTGAACTGCAAATCGAATCTCAAAGTGTTCGAACTCACGTGAAACTGCAAATTTCAGGACATTTGAATCAAACTGGAACCTCCACAAATTGATCTGCTCATCTCTATTGAGAACCTTTCTTTCTGTCTATCTCTTTTCCTTAACCCTGATGTAGGTGGGGTAACTGAAAGATGCAACAAATTCATGAGGAGATGCATGCCTATTAATAAATTTGGAGCATCTTACTGTAGATAAATTCCAAAAGGGGTATAATTTCCAAAATGGGGTCAGTTGAGGAGGGAATCTGCTCTTCTTGCACTTAGGGGCTCTGTATATGGAGTCCGCAAACTATTCTAGGAAAATCTGTTCTCCAGGAGGCAAATAGCGCTCTGTCCCTCCCGAGTCTCGCCATGTGACTAAGCAGTACGGTACAGCCACATATGGGGTACTTCTACATTCAGCAGAAATTGTGGGACAAATTTTGGTGTCATTTTTACCCATTTCCCAGTGTGAAAATGTAAAATCTGGTGCTAAAACTAAATTTTGGTGGTAAAAATGTAATTATTATTTTTTCACTGCCCAATGGTATAAAATCCTGTGACACACCCATGGTGTCAATATGATCCCTGCATCCTTAGATGAATTCATTGAGAGGTGTTGTGTATAAAACTTATGGGGGTTTCTGCTGTTCCGGCACCTCAGGGGCTCTGCCAATGTAACATGGCATCCTCAATCCATTCCAGCAAAATCTAAACTCCAATATGGCGCTTCTTCTCTTCTGAGCTTTGCACTTTGCCTCAAAAGTAGTTCTCGACCACATATAGGGTATTGGTGTACTCAGGAGAAATTGCACAAAAACTTTTGGGTCAATTTTCTCTTGCTGTCCTTTATGAAAATGAAGAAATTTGGGGCTAAAGACATTTTTGTGGGAAAAATATATATTTTTCATTTTCACAGATCAACGTTGTAAAATTCTGTGAAGCACCTGGGGGTTCAAGGTGCTCACCACATGTCTAGATAAATTCCTTGAAGGGTTTAGTTTCCAAAATGGCATCACTTGCAGGGGGTTTCCACTGTTTAGGTCCATAAAGGGCTGTCCAAACATGACATGCCGTCCGCTAATGATTCCAGCCAATTTTGAGTTCAAAAAGTCAAACAGTGTCTTTCACTTCCGAGCCCTGCTGTGAGTCCAAACAGTAGTATACCCACACTTATGGGGTATCTGTGTAATCAATTTTTTTGGTCCATTTTCTCCTGTTACTCTTGTGAAAATAAAAAATTTGGGGCTAAAATAAATTTTTTGTGGAAAAAATTTATTTTTTATTTTCATGGCTCAGCATTAAAAACTTCTGTGAAGCACATGGGGGTTCATGGTACTCACCACACATCTAGATAAGCTCCTTGAGTGGTCTAATTTCCAAAATGGTGTCACTTGTGGGTGTTTCCACAGTTTAGGCACATCAGGGGCTCTCCAAATGCGACATGGCGTCTGCTATTAATTCCAGACAATTTTGAGTTAAAAAAGTCAAGCGGTGCTCCTTCCTTTCTGAGCCCTGCTGTGCGCCCAAACAGTAGTTTTCCCACACATTTGGGGTATCGGCAGGTTCAGGAGAAATTGCACAACAAATTTTATGGTCTATTTTTTCCTGTTACCCTTGTGAAATAAAAAAAATGGGTCTAAAGTAAAATTTTGGTGAATAAAGCTAAATGTTAATTTTTCCCTATCACATTTAATTAATTCCTGTGAAGCACCTGAAGGGTTAATAAACTTCTTGAATGTGGTTTTGAGGACTTTGAGGGTTGCAGTTGTTAGAATGGTGTCACTTTTGGGTATTTTCTGTCATATAGACACTTCAAAGTCACTTCAAATGTGATGTAGTCCCTAAAAAAATTGTTTTGCAAAATTTTGTTGGAAAAATAAGAAATCACTGGTCAACTTTTAACTCTTCTAACTGCCTAACAAAAAAATTATGTTTCAAAAATTGTGCTGATGTAAAGTAGACATGTGGAAAATGTAATTTATTAACTATTTGTGTGACATAACTCTCTAGTTTAAGGGCATAAAAATTCGAAGTTTGAAAACGGCAAAATTTTCCACATTTTTGCCAAATATCTGATTTTTTCACTATGACGCAAGCCATTCGAATAAATTTTACCACTACCTTGTAGTACAATATGTCACGAAAAAACAATATCAGAATCAGTGGGATCCGTTGAAGCATTGCAGGGTTATTACCACATAAAATGACAGTGGTCAGAATTTTAAAATTTGGCCTGGTCATGAAGGTCAAAATAGGCTCGGGGGTGAAGTGGTTAAAGAGGTTGGCCCCTTTCACAACACTGTTCTGCTCCAGCTGTAGTTTGTGAAAACATAACAAACCGTGTTGTACTCATGTTCCCCGGATCCTTTGTTGAGTCTTTGCCACTGTTCCTGGTGGCTGACAATGGCTGCGCTGACATCATTTAGACAGGGAGGCAGCCAATCAGTGAGCTCAGCGGCTCTGAAGGGGGTGTTCTGCTTCACGGGCAGAGCTGCTGAGCTCACTGATGGGCTGCCTCACTGTTGAAGGGATGTCAGCGCTGCAGCCAATGCCAGACACCAGGAGCAACAATGGAGACTTATCAGTGGACCTAGAGGAGGCGAGTACAATGTAGTTTGTAGTTATTTTTCAACAGCCTGCAGCAGGGACAGAACATTATCTGAAAGGAATAACTGTTTTTTAAGTAATTTTTTTTAACATAAACTTTTTAGTGCCCTTTTTAACAACACATTTTAAAAAGTCCATTGAGGTCTATGGAGAAAACATTAAAAAATGCACTAACCCCATAAAACAAACCACAATGTACAGTACAGACCAAACGTTTGGACACACCTTCTCGGTTAAAGATTTTTCTGTATTTTCATGACTTTGAAAATTGTACATTCACACTGAAGGCATCAAAACTATGAATTAACACATGTGGAATTATATACTTAACAAAAAAGTGTGAAACATCTGAAAATATGTCTTATATTCTAGGTTCTTCAAAGTAGCCACCTTTTGCTTTGATGACTTCTTTGCACACGCTTGGCATTCTCTTGATGAGCTTCAAGAGAAGGTGTGTCCAAACTTTTGGTCTGTACTGTATATAGAAATACTTGTAGGTTACTATGGATAATAGCAGACACCTGGCCACAGCAATTCTTGGTTAGGGCTCATGCAGACATCCGTGGATCTTGATGCGATAAGGGACTGGCCGCGGATCATGCTCCGGTTGATTGACCCACGGGCAGTCTGTGCATTGTGGTCTATGATCGGAACGAGATCCACAGACGTCTGCATGAGCCGTTGAGAAAACTCTTACAACAATGCACCTAAGCCCAGTGTGTGAATCTGGCCTAATAAAGCTACAGTATATCTCAGTTATTTAAGCACTCCTTCTATATTCTCTGAGCATACCTTTGAAAGCGGCAAATTCTCTGTGTAAATCTCTGTCTTCTGAAGCGGATATCCATAATCATGCATTATAAAGTAAGTGTATTTCTGCTTCGGTAAATAGGACAGAGCTATAAATTGTGCTTTTTATTTTTAACTTTCAGCTTGATTTGAGACTATGCATTTTTTATTGCCAGACCCAGGTAAAAGGAATTAGGAGAAACCTCTTTCAATATAATTGAAGTATACAAGACAATAGTTTCCATTTGAAATACCTTTCTATCTTTCAGTATATACATTGGTCATTGCAATCTAATAGAAAATCCATTATGTAGCTGAGAACCACATGAAGACGTACTGCCTCCTAAAATAGAAATCTTCCACTAATTAAAGGCATTGTCCATCTGTTTTTTCTAAAACAGGCCCCAACATGGTGCAAAAAAAAAACCATACTCACCTTATGATTCCCCGCCGCTCTTCTCCAGGTGGTGTTGGGTCCTTAACGTTGGTCAGCCAAGGCGACACAATGCAGTTACAGTTCTCCATAGACCTTTATGAGCCCCAACTGCCATCTCTTATCTCAGTAATGGGAAGATCTAAATTCACTGAATACAGATTTTACCCGTAAAATGAGATTTTGTAGTGATTCCAGGTGGAAAAAATAACGGATTTCTCTAATAAGATACATTACAAAGTTTCTTATTTTCACCTGTACTACTGAGCTGTGGAAGAACAAAAATTAAAAAGTTTATTCTCTAAGTGCACAATAGGCCGATTTAATTATTTTTATATTTTCTGAAGACAGACTTAGGTCCATACAAAAGGGCCCTTGAGAAAAAATGAGTTGTGATGAATGTCCATTCACCATATGGTCCTATGATACTAACAATAAGACATGGGCAAAGCCAGATGTCTCAGAAAGGTGCAGATGCATTTTCTCACCGCGCTGACTATTGAAAGGCAGTAACATCTACTTCCTGACAGGCACTTCCCAGTGCTTCAGAAAGTCGCCTTCAGTCATTCTAGGCCGAGCGATGACAGCTTTCTGTTTACAGTCTCTTGCTGCCAGTGCGGGAATGACAACAAGGTGACTGGTCCGGGCTTCACAATCACAACTGCTGCAGGGAAAATAGGATGTAGCTCATCAGCCGAGACAGTTACCTCAAGTGTGAACTTTCTAGGGTGAAGTCTCGGGGCTCACCTATGGGATACTGCTGGGCCATTCATAGATAACATGATTGATCACACCGCATGATGAGGGTAGGGGTCCGCACAAAAGAGCACAAAAAAGGGACTCCAGACCAATTGTAATGCTAGAGAGCGTTTTCCCTAAAATAAAAACTTTCCATTAAGAGTCCTGAATTTCAGTTGTTTCAAAAAGCATATTTTCATCTACAAACATTTTGTGGCATTTTTTTTATTTAGTGTCATTGTGTTTTAGGGATATTTTTAAAGAATCACCCCCATCTATATATATATTTTTATTAAATATGTGTATATGCATGTAATGTAGTGTGAGTGTATTAATATACCGCTGTTCTCTCCAGGGTCCAGCCCCGGTCTTCTCCTCTTCTCAGTGACGTCACCACTCTTCAGACTCTCCACGGTCACACTGCGTTCTGTGTGACCCAGAAGTGACTTTTACCATGTAAGTTTATGGAGCGTCAGAACAAAGCACCATAGGCTTATATTATAAAAGAGACTTCCTGCTCACGCATATAGCATAGAGTGAGGCGTATAGTCACAATTGCGGTGACATCACTGAGAAGAGGAGAAGAACGGCGCTGGATCCTGGAGAGAGCAGCGGTAGGTAGGTGAGTATATTAATACACTCACACTACATTATATGCGTATATACACACATTTAATAAAAAAATACTGATGGGAAAAGCTTCTATAAGTTCTACAGAGAAGTCTATAAAAAATGCCCCCCCAAAATACACAAAGATCAAGTTGGTTGTGACATTTTAATCAGCATCAAAAAGCCACAAAACATATTGTATTTGATGCAATTCATATTGCGTTACAGACTTCAAAGTAACATCCAGCCACAGAGATCCCCCCTACCAAAAAAAAATAAATAGAAGTGCCATGGAAAACTTATCATTCTGAAAAATACCGTGTAAAACCATTATGGAAGTCTTATAAATCCTTGAGATTCCTATCAACTTTTTAAAAACTTATTCAAATTTCTTCTTCAAGAAAAGATGAATGACAAAGAACATGGCCATTCCCCAGCTCTAAAATAGGATCTGTAGAGGTGTCCTGAAAAGCTGGGTGAGCGGTGCGGACACTGTGGAAGTGACCAGAGCAGATTAGGATTTATTGTTTAGGAGGAAATACCTTTTTTTCTTAAGTGAAATTTCTTTAATTTGATATTAAATAATCCAGAATGTCTATAACAATCTGACACTCATTTCCTGCTTGATGAACTGTAGAATTTCACAAAATGATGTGGTAATGTCTACTTTGACACTGTTTCCTGAAGGTTATTTTCATTAGGAGACTAGTTTTATATTATTTATATTCAATATTCAATTATTTTTCAAAAATCCAGAATATTTGATAATCTGCATCTAGTCAGCTGCCATTGATACCAGATTAAAGGAATATTACTTAAAGGGGCTGTCCACTACTGAACAACTTGCTCTAAATAGCTCTACTGCTCATGATACAATAAAATATTGCATACTTACCTGGCGTCATCCTCTGATAACGACACTGTGTCCCCAATGGTCATGTGACATTATTATGTCACATGACTGCTGTAGCCAATCAGTGCTTTCTGATTGGCTGCAGCCTTCAGTACTCCGTCAATGTCACGTGACTGCCAGATTACAAAGCACTGCAATCTGAGGAACAGTGTTGGTCTGGGAGGTATGCATGCAGTGTGTTATATTTTATGTTAGGCAATGTCGCTATTTAAAGGGAAGCGATCATCAGAAAATGACCTATTGTGTAAATCATGTTTTTGTGTTAAATGTATGTTGTTTCAGGAAATTATACATACATAGCCACAATGGTCAGACCCTGACCCTATTTTTTATATTGAAGCATCTAATGAGACTGTGCAAAGGGTATTGTGAAGCAAGGTCAATGTGAAAATCGCAAGTTTTATAAAATAAAAAGTTTTTTTTACATATATTTTAAAAAATACACGTAAAAAGGACATCTTCTGAGGAAAGTACTTTTTTTGTCAGTATTTGTGTGTGGAACCTGTGGGATCATCATATTGTGTGTCCGGTTGTGGGGACATCATAATGTGTGGGGGGCAGAGGTGGCCATCATATTTGAGGAGCTTTGTAGGCATCATACTGTGTGGGGGATCATACTGTTTTGGTAGCTGTGGGGGCATCATACACTGGGTGGGACTGTGGGGGATCATACTGTTTGGGTAGCTGTGGGGGCATCATACACGGTGTGGGACTGTGAGGGATCATACTGTTTGGGTAGCTGGGGGGGCATCAAACACTGTGTGGGACTGTGTGGGGGGATCATACTGTTTGGGTAGCTGTGCGGGTATCATACTCTGTGTGGGACTGTGGGGGTTCATACTGATTGGGTGGCTGTGGGGCATCATACACTGGGTGGGACTGCGGGGGATCATACTGTTTGGGTAGCTGTGGGGGTATCATACACTGTGTGGTACTGTGGGGGATCATACTGATTGGGTGGCTGTGGGGCATCATACACTGTGTGGGACTGTCGGGGATCATACTGTTTGGGTAGCTGTGGGGGTATCATACACTGTGTGGTACTGTGGGGGATCATACTGATTGGGTGGCTGTGGGGCATCATACACTGTGTGGGACTGTCGGGGATCATACTGTTTGGGTAGCTGTGGGGGATCATACATACTGTGTGGGGGATCATACTGTTTTGGTAGCTGTGGGGGCATCATACACTGGGTGGGACTGTGAGGGATCATACTGTTTGGGTGGCTGTGGGGGCATCATACATTGTGTGGGACTGTGGGGGATCATACTGTTTGGGTAGCTGTGGGGGCATCATACACTGTGTGGGACTGTGGGGGATCATACTGATTGGGTGGCTGTGGGGCATGATACACTGTGTGGAACTGTGGGGGATTATACTGATTGGGTGGCTGTGTGGCATGATACACTGTGTGGGACTGTGGGGGATCATACTGTTTAGGTAGTTGTGGGGGCATTATACACTGTGTGGGACTGTGGGTGATCATACTGTTTGGGTAGCTATGGGGGCATCATACACTGTGTGGGACTCTGGGGGATCATACTGATTGGGTGGCTGTGGAGCATCATACACTGGATGGGACTGCGGGGGATCATACTGGTTGTGTAGCTGTGGGGACATCAAACACTGTGTGGGACGTGAGGGATCATACTGTTTGGGTGGCTGTGGGGCATCATACATTGTGTGGGACTGTGGGGGATCATACTGTTTGGGTGGCTGTGGGAGCATCATGCATTGTGTGGGACTGTGGGGGATCATACTGTTTGGGTGGCTGTGGGGACATCATACACTGTGTGGGACTGTGGGGGATCATACTGTTTGGGTGGCTGTGGGGGTATCATACATTGTGTGGGACTGTGGGGGATCATACTGTTTGGGTGGCTCTGGGGGCATTATGCTATATGGGGGACATCAGACAGTGAGGAATTACACCGTTGGTAGGCTGTGGTGGCAAAAGACACAGTTGGGGACTGTTGCAGGTCGCACTGTTTATGGGGCGGTGGTGGTTTCATACTGTGTGAGGGAAGCTGGTGATCTAGGTACAAGGCCTAAATAACAGGAGCAGTATGAATTGTAAACTTAAAAAAGCAGTGAATTTTATGGTTTCCATTAGTTAATTCTGACAGGAATACATATTGCAATAAGCCCTTTTAGTCACATGTATTAGCAGTAGCAGTGAGTCAATATAATTCTGCTCAATACTAAGTGATAAAATTAATAATAAAATGAAATAATAATTATAATCAGAATTAATTCCACCCTATTTATTTGGCCTTCAGCAACAGTCAACTGTCTCTCATGGGGCCCCTTGGAAAAATTAAAAGCCCACCCCTGGTTTGGCAAAGCTTGTGAACTAAATGCTCACAGAAGATACAGTTGCATCCACCTCCTGATAAACAGACAGTTTTTCACTTTATATGTACTGATTTTACTTGTGAGCGGGAAATACTTAAATAAGAAAATACTAATTTCTGTAGGCATAATGTGTGTTTGCTCTTTTTTAATAGTATTTTAGGTCATGGTGGATATAGTATTTTTTTTACTGCTTTTTTCACTCTTAGTTCTTAATAATAATGAAAAAAAACAAACACATGTGAATGAGCCCTTAAGTCTGTTTGGGTTTTTAGCCATTCTTTGTAAATAATTCACGTTTAACAAACACATACTAAAAATATAAGGGGATCGAAATATCAATTAATTTAGAGTTGTAAAACGTGATTAGATAATAAATAGTGATGAGCAAGCGACACATGCAGCCGCGGCAGCTGAAACTGAAATGCCGAGCACGCCGAAACTACTCGGAGAGTACTCGAGCGTGCTCGTTTAAAGGGTTAAACGAGTACGCTCACGCATCAATAATAATAAACTGTAAAAAAATGGAAATCCTATCTAAATATAGAATAGACTTAAATATAATCCTTTAAAGGTATGGGGAATACTCATTGGTCCAACCGCTGGGAGCAATTCCAAAACCTAGACAAAGGCGGACAAGTTTGACCTCTGCTGTATTCATTCTTTATAGGGCTGTAGAAGAAAGCCGAGTACAGCACTCAACAATTTCCGGCAGTCCCACAGACAATGAGAGGAGCTGAGCTTGAACATTCGCACATCTGCTCTATTCAAGAAGCCTGTTCCCAGGTTCCAGAGCCCCATTCCTGGGTTTGACCTTGTCCCTCTCTGTAAATTATGGTGGCACAGATAGGTATAGTACTACGCCTCAATCTCTTTGTGTAAATTATAGAAGCACAGTTAGTACTGTCTCCCTCTAGGTCCTTGTAAATGGGAGAGGTGCAGATGTTACTGATTGTCTTTCTTTCACTGTACATTAGGAGTCAGAAGATTACATGCACTTAGATTGAAGTAATTAAAACTCATATTTATTCCCTTCACAGTTTCCAAGTCAACAAACTCGAGTTTTAGCAAGTTGCCTCAGGTGTATATTTTGTACGTGATACATATGAGTAACTTTTCCAACAAATGTTTCCAAGCAGAAAATTGAAGTTATAATTCACTATATCAAAATTCAAGTGGGTCAGAATATTTCAGACATCAAGATGACTGTGCACTTGAATAGCTTGGAAAATTCCAGAAAATTATGTCATTGCTGTAGAAGCTTCCGAAACGCTAATTGATATTTTTTGAGTTAATTGGAAGTGTACATTTGCTAGTATTTTACCTTCTAGTCTGTCTTCATGGCCTACAGTCTCTTTGCATGACATCATGGGAAAATAAAAATAAATCAGCCAAGACATCAGAACAAGAATTGTGGACCACTCACCAGTCTGGTCCATCCTTGGGAGGAATTTCCAAACACCTGAAAGTACCGTAACATTCCGGAAGGTGACACGTCCTGTCTCTTTGCTGATGACACAAAGCTAAGAGAGATAGCTAATACTAGAGAAGAGAGAGGATTCAAAAAGATCTAAACAAACTGGACCTGTGAGCAGCAACTAACAGAGTGGTTTTTAACAGGGAGAAATGCAAAGTACTACATCTGGGCAAGAAAAATGAAAAAAGCATATACAGAATGGGAGGAATAGAGCTAAGCAACAACACGAGTGAAAAAGACTTGGGCATACTAATGGATCACAGACTCCACATGAGTCAACAGTGTGATGCAGCAGCAAAAAAGGCAAACATAATTCTGGGTTGCATTAACAGAAGCATACAGTCTAGATCATGTGAAGTAATTATCCCCCTCTATTCCTCCTTGGTCAGACCTCATCTGGAATACTGTGTTCAGTTCTGGACACCACATTTTAAAAAAGACATGAAGAAACTGGGGCGTTCAGAGAAGAGCTACCATGGTGGCGACCAGTATGCAAACAATGTCCTATGAGGAACGGTTAGAGGATTTGGGAATGTTTAGCTTGCAAAAAAGGCTAAGAGGAGACCTAATAGATGTCTACAAATATCTGAAGGGCTGTCACACTGTAGAGGGATCAGCCTTATTCTCATTTGCACATGGAAACACGAGAAGCAATGGGATGAAACTGAATGGGAGAAGGTACAGATTAGATATTAGAAAACACTTTTTTGACAGTGAGAGTGATCAATGAGTGGAACAGGTGGCCATGAGAGGTGGTGAGTTCTCCTTCAACGGAAGTCTTCAAACAGAGGCTGGACAGATATCTGTCTGAGATGCTTTAGTGAATCCTGCTTTGAGCAGGGGGTTGGACACGATGACCCTAGAGGTCCCTTCCAACTCTAACATTCTATGATTCTATTATTCTTGGAGATTAATGAGTTTTAGGTTGAAAAGTACAAATCAATCTAATAACAACATCAAATCACATTTTGAACATGCTGGAGGAAACAGATACAAAAGTATCCATATCGACAGTAAAATGTGTCCTACATCGACAAGACCTAAAAGGCTGCTCAGCAAGGAAGAAGCCACTACTTCACAATTGACATAAAAAGCTAGGTTATAGTCCACAACTACGCATGGAAACAAAGATCATACTCCATGCCGATATGTCCTCTGGTCTGATGAAACAAAAAATGAGCTTTTTGACTACATTATGTATAGGAGAAAAAGGGAGGCTTACAAGACAAAGAACACCACCTAAGTGGTGGCAGCATCAAGTTGTTGGGATGCAGGAGGGACTGGTGCACTTCACAAAATAGATGACATGAGGAAGGAAAACTATGTGGTATTGGCCATGATGGTAATGTTTTAACACAAATGGGTCTTGCGAATGGATTTGAACCCAAGCATACTTCCAAAGTTCCGGTAAAATGGCTTAGAAACAACACCATCACAAAACCCTGACCTCAAACCCATAGAAAATATATAGTCTCCTTGTGTGTCCCAGTTATGATGCAGGCACAGACAGTACTGACTCCTAGTCTCTCCCTGTAAATTATGAAGGCACAAATAGTTATAATGCTATGCCCTTTGTTTTTTCCTGTAAATGATGTCACATTTTGTACTGGCTTCCTGACAACCACCTTCTTCAAAAAACAATCATTATTTAATTACTTTGTTTTAGGACTCATGTACACAGCAAATTTGTGTGGACGGACCCTGTAGGCACCTGGAGCCTTTGTATTGCAGGCCTGTATGCATTCTGTGTGCCACAATACACACAGGAACTCTGAAGTCACGAGAAAGAACCTCTGTGTACCTATATATAAGCTTAGTGGTTCAAGTGAGCAATGTCGGTCTGGAGTGCCAAGGGCCCACCATTAATATAGACTCTGGAAGCCTAGTGTTCAACTATATGCAAATATTACATTACCACAAAATTATATCATAATAAACTGACTAGTTTGGTAAATGAGTGATGAGATTCTGCCTTTGTGTATACATAGAGAATCAAGTATATTGTGCCAAGCACTGCTCTTATAGGAGGGTAGGGGGGAACTCCTGCACTGTGGCCCACCAGGGGATTCTCCTGTTCTCCTGTGGGCCAGTCCGAGCCTGAATGTGGGTACAGTTCAGTATTTTCCCACATTAGCCTCTTATCAGGAAGTGCTCATGAGTCTTAAATAAGAAAAGCCTTGTAGTTGGTGATCTTTGCTCTTTCCTGAGCTTCAGCTTTGGTGAAATGTATCGCATTTTGGCCAAAATACCTTAAGCTACTATGGGCTTACTGAGCTGAGCTTTGATCAGCATAGCACCCTCTCACGCTCTGAGTTCAGCAGAAAAGCTAAAGATCTGGATATTGTGGCAATAACACAGACAATAATATGTGGTCATGTTATACCAATCTCGCAAACTACTAGAATGTTGGAACCAAATTTTTCCATGGTGAAGAAGTTCATATAAACCTATATAAACGGTTGTTTCCTTATTCTAATTGTGAATTTCTTTGATTTCATGGTTATATTTAATGTGTTCTGTTTTGAATAAATCCCATTTTAAAGTCCATGTTACAATATATTTATGTATATTGCCCCCACCCGGGACACACAACATTTCCACATCATAGTCGCACACAAGTGAAATATAGCTAGATACTATTTAGCTATCAGTGGTCACAATGCACAATTTCCAGCTCTTGCAATTCATAAATTTGATGAATAGACGT
Organism: Phyllobates terribilis; assembly: GCF_046119375.1. Lineage (NCBI taxonomy): Eukaryota > Metazoa > Chordata > Amphibia > Anura > Dendrobatidae > Phyllobates > Phyllobates terribilis. Next base: position 151,109,023 of record NW_027362762.1, read on the forward strand.
CAAATATATTTAAATCTATTAATGCCATTTCGCAGATATTAAGGCTATACTTTTCACCTTAATAATTTGTGTTACAGAAACTGCATCTTTAATAGTGTCTTGAGGATACGACATTTACATAAGGAGTATAGGTATTGATTTGAATAGAATTTGCACCTCATTACAAATCAAGTCTTGAAGTCCTCAGTTAGAGCAGAGCCATTTTATTATAACTTGATACATCCAGCTGTAAAAAAAATATTACCTTTTTATTACGGGTGCAAAAATGAAATTTTAATGAGATATGTAAAATTTTATATTTTTGCCCTTAAAAATGAACCTAAAGGATAATTTTTAAAAAGATATAAGGATCTCCTACAATTAATTTATGTATGTACTGAACAAAACAATATATTCAATCATTGGCATAAATTATTGGATCCAAGAGGGTACATAGAGGTGAAGGGGTCCAATAGCATAGGCTAAAATGAAGCCCAAGTCTGAGGTTTGGTTATAAAATTGCATCTCTATCTATCCGGCGTAGAGGAACTAGTTATGTTTCTTTTTTAGGATTCTTTGGTTAACAAGATTTTCTCACTAAGACAAATCATATTAATATTCCAAAATGGGGCATAGGGACATCGTAGCGGTTGAACCAGAGATGAGAGCTATTTATCAAGACTCTCATTCTTGTGGATCCATTTATTAATCTAAATGGCTACCATGTAATACCACGTCTCTCCTGACACTGAATGAAAATGTCTGACCTGCCATAGCATGTAATTGCCAGGGGTTTCTGAATCTGGACCCGATGCTAAGACTGATTGCTAAGTCTTCGTTACTAAAATGATTGCCTTACATTGTAGGGACTGAGAGTAGGCTCAAAATATAGAATGCAGCCAATCTCTCCAAGGAGTCCATTGTAGCCTCATGAGCTGAAGCTATGAAATGCGTGCGCTTGGCTGAGTACTGTTTCACAATCTGATGATCTAGTACCTGAAAATGCCCAATATAGTCATCACTAAGGATGGCCATAGACTCAAGATTTTCTTAAAGCACCACTCCTGGGATTTGTTAGGTAATACAGTGGCATGTAAAAGTTTGGCCACCCCTGGTCAAAATTACTGCTATTGGGACCAGTAAAGCAAGTTGAAGATGAAATGATCTCTAAAAGGCCTAAAGTTAAAGATGACACATTTCCTTTTTATTGTAGGCAAAAAATATATATACAGTATATTCATTGTCGTTTTTTACATTTTAAAAATTGCAAAAAGGAAAATGGGCCAATGCAAAAGTTTGGGCACCCTTGGAGATTTTTGTGCTCAGATAACTTTGACCAAGGTTTCAGACCATAATTAGCCTGTTAGGGTTATGGCTTGTTCACTATCATCGTTAGGAAAGGCCAGGTGTTGCAAATTTCCCAGCTTTATAACAACCCAGCCTCCTCAAACCTTGTGCCAAAAACAGCAGCCATGGATTCTTCTAAGCAGCTGCCTAGCACTCTGAAAATGAAAATGGTGGAGGCCCACAAAGCAGGAGAAGGCTGTAAGAAGATAGCAAAGCGTTTTCAAGTTGCCCTTTCCTCAGTTCAAAATGTAACTAAGAAATGGCAGTTACCAGAAACAGTGGAGGTCAAGATAAGGTCTGGAAGACCAAACACAATTTCAGTGACAGTTGCTTGTAGGTTTGCTAGAGAGGCAAATCAGAACCCCTGCTTTACTGCAAAAGACCTTTAGAAAGATTTAGCAGTCTTTGGAGTTGTGATACATTGTTCTACTGTTCAGAGGCACCTGCACAAATATGGCTTTCATGGAACAGTTATTAGAAGAAAACCTCTCCTGCATCCTCACCATAAAATTCAGCTTCAGAAGTATGCAAAAAAACATCTAAACAAGCCTGATGCATTTTGGAAACAAGTCCTATGGACTGATGAGGTTAAAATAGAACTCTTTGGCCAGGTATGTGTGGAAAAAAGGGCACAGAATTTCAGGAAAAGAACATCTCGCCAACCATTAAGCATGGGGGTGGATCAATCATGCTTTGGGGTTGTGTTGCAGCCAATGGCACGTGGAAAATTTCATGGGTAGAGGGAAGAATGGATTCAATGAAGATTCAACAAATTCTTGATGCAAACATAACACCCTCTGTAAAAAAGCTAAAGTTGAAAAGAGGATGGCTTCTACAAATGGATAATGATCCTAAACACAAGTCAAAATCCACAATAGACAACCTCAAAAGGTGCAAGCTGAAGGTTTTACAGTGGTCCTCACAGGCCCCTGATCTGAACATCATTGAAAATCTGTGGCTAGACCTCAAAATAGCAGTGCATGCAAGATGACCCAGGAATCTGACAACTGGAAGAATTTTCCAAGGAAGAATGGATGAAAATTCCTCAAACAAGAATTGAAAGACTCTTGTTTGGCTACTAAAAGCGTTTACAAGCTGTGATTTTTTCAAAAGGGGGTGTACTAGGTATTAACCATGCAGGGTGCCCAAACCTTTGCAACGACTCATTTTCCTTTTTGTAATTTTTAAAATGTAAAACATGAAAATATATATATATTTTTCTTAAAATACAAAGTAAATGTGTCATCTTTAATTTTAGGCCTTTTAGAGATAATTTAATCTTCAACTTGCTTAATTGTTTACAATAACAGTAATTTTGACCAGGGGTGCCCAAACTTTTACATGCCACTTGTAAGATGGCCACCGGACATGTCCTTGAGGGGAGATATGTATCGCTGAGGTTGGCAACTTCAATGATGTAAAACCAGAAAAGCATACTCCAGCACAAGTAGCGCTGAGAGGGTTAATTAGGTGTATCAGGGCTGTTTTTTTCAAGCAGTCATAAGAGATGGGGGGGATTGGCTGCTCACATATCCCCACCCCCAGGGCGTGTGTATAAAATGGAGACCAAGTGTCTCATTCAGTGTCTGTGGCTGGAGGTGTGGAGACCTCCAGAGTGTTTTTGCCAAAAGGACACTGTCCGTGACCGTGAGTGGGTGAACCCGCCATTTTGTATGGACTGTTTATTTTCTGTTTTTGTTACACTGTGCTTTCTTTTGTTTACTTCTGAAAGTGCAGTTAATGCAGCATAATAAACCTGCCTTGGATATTTTAAAGAGACAGTGTCCCGTGCCTACCTCTAACGCGGCTGAAGTGAGTAGAAAACCCTACAATTGGTGGAGAATGCAGGCACGAATCCCAAGGGGCATTGTGATTGCTACAAGAAACCGTTTATGTCCTGGGTGAAGGCCGCCAGCCAGCCAGGGACTTCCGGCAGCATGGAGGAGCTGATCAAGCAACTGGTGCAGGCTATCCTCCAGCAGCACCAACAGCAGCAGCAGCAGTGGCAACAACAGCAGCAGGCGCAGCAGCAGCAGTGGCAACAGCAGCAGCAGATGCAACAAATACAGCACAAGCAGCAGATGGCCGAGGCGATCCGTGGCAGGGCAACCGCCCTACCCCCTACTCCAGGTGATGACTCTCATGTGAGGAACATGGTAAGGAGAGCATTGCAAAAGATGACCCCGGGTGATGACGTCAAGGCTTTCCTGACGGTCTTTGAGAGGGTGGCAGAGCGGGAGAAATTGCCTCCGGAGCAGCGGGGGGAGGTTTTGGCACCATATTTAACAGGGGAGCTGCAGAAGGCCTATTATGACCTGGCCTTGCAGAACGCAAAAGAGTACGCTAAATAAAAAACGGAGATCTTGGCAGTGACTCTGACTGTCAGGGTGCAACGGGTACACCACTGGGCCTATTGCAGTGACAAACCTCCCCGGTCCCAAATGTTCGACCTCCTACACCTGGTCCAAAAGTGGTTGCAACCTGAATCTTCCTCCCCAGCACAGATGGTGGAAAGGGTTGCTATAGACAGGTTCATACACTCTCTTCTGAGGTCGGTGTAATCCTGGGTTGCCCAAGGAGATTTTCATAATGCCGATGACTTGGTGGGGTTGGTGGAAAGGTACCAGACGGTTGAGAGTTCCTTGGGGAAACAAAGGGTCGTAGACTCGTAGCCTCTCCATACTGGGGTTCCCAAAAGGGGGCGGACACCCAAAGATGGGAGCTAGAGCCACACCTGGGGGGCATCCTAGAGCTCAGGAGGGGTCTGTGTTGCTGCCCAAGGTCCCGCCCCATAACATAGTGTGTTGGAGATGTCATACCCCAGGTCACATAGCCGCCCGTTGCCCCATGACCAACGAGACAATGGACTGCAGCGCAGGACGGCGCTGCTCGTACTTTGCATATCCTGGCTGCAGTGCTGTCCCTCAACCATACGAGGGACCGCAGGCATGCCTCGTGTCAGTGAATGGAGTGCAAGTGACAGCTCTGCTAGACTCAGGGAGTCTGGAAACCCTAGTGTGTGCCACAGTTCCTCATCATCTGGTTCTGGGGAAAAAGGTTGGCATCCGTTGTATCCATGGGGGGGCCCGAGTGGTCATAGACACAAACTGTGGCGCTGAGTCCCATGAGGTGGGTATAGTCAAGGACCTGTTGCACCCTGTTATAATAGGGCGGGACTTTGCCTTGCTTTGGGACTTGTGGGAGAAAGGGAGGAAGCCAGGTTGTCCGGACAACAACCAGGTCACTCCTGAAGAAACCTCATCACAGCCCGCTGCCAAAGGGTTTCCTTTCTGTGTGCTGGTTGGGGATGAAGATGAGGCATCATCCCTGGAGGTCAACCTCCCTGAACTGGAGGTGTCCAGAGGAAACTTTGGAACCGCCCAGCTCAGGGACTTAACCCTAAAAGGGACGTTTGACAATGTGTCTATTCTTAATGGAGTTGCTCAAGAGCCTGGGGCTGATACCTGATATCTGCATTTTGCCGTAAATGGGGAGTTGTTATATCGGGTCACCAAGCTCAGAGGGGAGGTTCTCGAGCAGTTACTAGTGCCAGGGCTGTATAGACGCAAGGTGTTAGATATGGCCCATGCACATGTCTTAGGTGGTCATCTGGGGGTAGAAAAAACCCAAGAAAGGAACCTTCAGAGGTTCTACTGGCCTGGATGTCACTGAGAGATAGTGAATTATTGTAGGTCGTGTCCCACCTGTCAACTGACCTCCCCGGTGGCTCACTTCCGTAGCCCTTTAGTGCCTCTGCCTATTATTGAGGTCCCGTTCGATCGGATCGCCATGGATTTAGTGGGACCCCTGGTCAAGTCCGCCAGAGGACATCAGTACATCCTGGTGGTACTGGACTATTCTACACGGTATCCAGAGGCCGTACCACTCTGAAACTCCTCCTCCAAATGTATAGCCCGGGAGTTGGTCCATATCTTTTCCAGGAAGGGGGTTGCCTAAAGAGATCCTAACGGACCAAGGTACTCCCTTTATGTCAAAGGTAATGAAGGAGTTGCGCAAGATCATGCAGATCACACAACTCAGGACCTCAGTCTACCACCCACAGACAGATGGCTTGGTGAAGAGATTTAATAAAACCTTGAAGGCCATGTTGAAGAAGGTTGTAGAGAAAGATGGCCGAGACTAGGACTGTCTACGGCCATATCTACTATTTTCCATCAGAGAAGTCCCACAGTCCTCTACTGGATTCTCCCCTTTTGAGCTGTTGTATGGCCGACACCCCCGTAGACTCTTGGATGGGGCAAAGGAGTCCTGGGAGGCGGAGTCTACACCCTACAGGAGTGTAATCGAACATGTGGCACAGATGCAAAAGAGGATTGCAGAAGTAATGCCCATTGTGAAAGAACACCTCCTCAAAGCGCAGGAGGCACAGTCGAGGGTGTACAATAGGTCGGCAAGGGTGAGACACTTCAACCCTGGAGATCGGGTACTGGTGCTGGTGCTTACAGCAGAAAGCAAATTCCTGGCCAAGTGGCAGGGTCCCTATGAAGTAGTGGAAAAGCTTGGTGATGTTAATTATAAAATTCACCAACCAGGGAGGAGAAAGCCCTACCAGGTGTACCACGTCAACCTGATCAAGCCGTGGTGAGATAGGGAGCCTGTGGAAGCTCTGTGTTTGGTGGTGAAGTCAGAAGCCGATGTGGAAGAGGTCAAGGTAGCAGAGTCGCTGTCACGTGCCCAAAAGCAACAATGCCGAGAATTGCTGCAGAAGAACAGAGACCTGTTCTCCGAACTACCAGGTTGTACCCAGATCATAGAGCATGAGGTCCTTACAGAGCCTCATGTCCGGGTAAACCTGAAGCCGTATCGGATTCCCAAAGCCCGCCGAGAGGTAATCTCAAAAGAAATAAAACGAATGCTAAGTCTGGGAGTCATTGAAGAATCCAAAAGTGGCTGGTCCAGTCCCATAGTCCTAGTGCCGAAACCAGATGGAGAATGGCGGTTTTGCAACGACTATAGGAGACTGAATGAGGTCTCTAAGTTTGATTCATACCCAATGTCCAGGGTAGATGAACTAATTGAAAGGCTGGGGCCGGCCAGGTACATTACCACCCTTGACCTCACAAAAGGGTATTGGCAAATTCCTATGGCCCAAGAGGCCAAGGAGAAGACAGCCTTTTCAACTCAAGATGGGTGTTTCCAGTACACCAAAATGCTGTTTGGTTTGCAGGGAGCTCCAGCTACCTTCCAGAGAGCCATGGACCAGATCCTAGCTCCCCACAAGAAGTACTCAGCGGCCTACCTGGATGATATCGTGATCTACAGCCAGGATTGGGGAAGCCATCTGAGCAAAGTCCAGACAATATTTGATGCCCTGCGGAAGGAGGGGTTTTCAATTAACCCAAAGAAATGTGCCATGGGCATGGAGGAAGCCAAGTATTTGGGCTATGTCATAGGCAGAGGCGTGATAAAGTCCCAAATAAATAAAATTGAAGCGATCCAGGGTTGGCCACAACCTCTCTAAAAAGAAACAGAGCCTTCCTGGGCATTGTCGGCTACTACTGCCGGTTCATCCATAACTTCACCACGATAGCCGCCCCTTTGATAGACCTCCTTAAAGGTACAAAGCCGGCTATGGCTAAGTGGTCTCCAGAAGCTGAGACGGCTTTCCAGGAACTAAAGCAGGCTCTGTGTAAACAGCCAGTACTGGTGGCGCCGGATTTCTCAAAGGAGTTTGTGGTCCAGACGTTGGACTGGGGGCTGTCCTACCACAAGAGGTGAACAGGGAGGAGCACCCCATAATGTATTTAAGCCGGAAGATGACATCTTGTGAGAAGAATTACTCCCTAATGGAGAAGGAATGTTTGGCCATCAAGTGGGCGTTGGACACCCTGAAATACTACCTCTTAGGCAGGAAGTTCAGGCTGGTGTCAGACCATGCCCCACTAAGGTGGATGAGAGAGAAGAAGGGGAACAATACCCGAGTGACCAGGTGGTTACTAGCCCTCCAGGAATTTAGCTTCCATGTAGAGCATAGGCCTGGGAAACTTCATGGCAATGCTGACGCATTGTCGATGTTAAAACCCTCCTGTTAGTTTTTGCTATCTTGTTTTTTGCGGTCACGTGACCAGCTGCCTATATATTCCAGCTCCGCCCTTCCGGCTTTGCTGGACTTCAGTGTTTTCTAGACTGTCTTTCTAGCCAGGTGCTTCGGTGCCTATCTCTGTCAGTTTGCTTGGTCCTCAGGGATCTCTAGTACCTTTTGTCTGTTTGTCTTTTTGCTCTGCAACAACTTCTGTTAGGAGGTGTCCCATTTTTGTCCCAGTCCTTAGTTGTTTTAGGGACCCCTCCCTTTATTCTATAGGTCTTCGTTCAGACTAGCCGAGGACAAAGGCGGGTCTGTTCAGAAGGAACAGGCAGCCCGCTACATCGTAGGGATTCAGCTTAGTCTTACTGTAGGGACAGCTTTCCCTATCTTTCCTTAGTTTATGTTGCAGATCATAACAGTCGAGAGTCCACTGTTTGTTAGCAGAAGGTGCCAAGCCCCCCGGCTTTGGGCAGAGGAGGGGGGGGGTATGTAAGATGGCCACCGGACATGTCCTTGAGGGGAGACATGTATCGCTGAGGTTGGCAACTTCAGTTATGTAAAACCAGAAAAGCTTGCTCCATCACAAGTAGTGCTGAGTTGGTTACTTAGGTGTATCAGGGCAGGTTTTTTCGAGCAGTCATAAGAGATGGGGGGGATTGGCTGCTCACATATCCCCACCCCCAGGGCGTGTGTATAAAATGGAGACCAAGTGTCTCATTCAGTGTCTGTGGCTGGAGGTGTGGAGACATCCAGAGTGTTTTTGCCAAAAGGACACTGACCGTGACCATGAGCGGGTGAACCCACCATATTGTATGGACTGTTTATTTTCTGTTTTTGTTACACTGTGCCGGACAAGGCTGTCTTTTGTTTACTTCTGAAAGTGAGGTTTATGCAGCATAATAAACCTGCCTTGGACACTTTAAAGAGACAGTGTCCCGTGCCTGCCTCTAACGCAGCTGAAGTGAGTAGAAAACCCTACACACTGTATATGTGTGAGTGTCAAGAAGGTAAAAGTATACTCACCGGTTGCAGTTTTCTCCTGGTTTCAACAGAGTGACTGCATTTATGACTGGTGGTTGCTGTTTAGAACGGAGGTTACTGTTCAGATTTTCTCAATGCAAGTCTATGAGGCGCTCTAGCCTCAATCTGAGTCTTACAGACACATTGAAAGAGCAACCGCCGCTCCACACAGTGATCTGGCAGGTCACAGATACAGTCACGTGGAACAGCAATGGACCATATCACTGCTGAAACCAGGAAAAGATGGCAACCGTTGAGTATGCTGCTACTTTCATGACCCTTATACACATGATACCTACAGTGCTGTGCAAATTAATTAGGACAAAGCATTTTTTAAGTAAAATCATAAGTTGGTTACCAGTCAGTGATTGACAGATGTTTTGGGGCTGATGGTACAGGGACCTTATTTCCTGTTGATGGTATGATGAATTCATCCAAATACATAGTCGTTTTAAAACGTTTTATTGTGCCATTCAGCGTAAATTTGAAGGGACATTCCAACAAGATTTGGCTCCATGCCACAATTCCAAGTGTGTGAAGAAATTCCTGGAAGAAAATAAAGTAAAAGTGCTGGACTGACCTGGCAATTCACCAGACTTAAATCCTATAGAAAATTTGTTGAGCATTGTGAAGAGACGTCTTGGTAAAATGGACTGTACAACCAAAGAACGAATGATAAACAGTGCCATACAAGTGTGGTTCCATGATGAAGAATTGAAGAATTTATGCAAAAACTTGGTAGAATAAATGCCAAAACGCATTGAAAATCTCATATCTGCTAAAGGAGGACATATTTCTTACTAAAATTAGTATGCAACAGTGCATTATAACATTTTATTATTAAATATTCAAAAATATGTGTTTTTTTTGCTTTGTCCCAATTAATTTGCACAGCACTGTAACATAGGGGGCAAATAAACAAATCACTGGAGTGTTTCTTTAAAGCAAAATGTTTTATGTTATGGGGTACATGGAGTAATATTACATAGGGTCCTCCTTTTGTGCCTCTATGCCACAGATCCACAGTTTAGAGTCGGAGTGATGGCGTCATGATGACCACAAATGACCTGACCACCGAGACCACTGTTCTGCTACAAGATCAGGTGATTGGTGATCAGGGTGTCATCCATTCCATTATGTTGTTGACTTTGGGAGAGATAATGCTGAAGCCCGGGGCAAATTCCAGTGATTAGTATGGCTTGTTTCTTTTTTGTTATAAGCATCCCTACAAATTTGCAACTTAAAAAAATGAGCAGAAAACTGCAGTAATGTCTGAATTGTGGGGTTCAACTTCTGGGTTTCCTAATTGTTGGGGTACAATTACTTGGACCACAACCAATACCCATAGGAACCAATAACTGGAACTAATCAAATATAGATTATTTTATCCTAATAGGATGAAGAACCATTCCTGTTTTCAAGTAGCAAGATCTGGCAGTTGCATCGTGATTGCTATCTATGATGATATTAATAATGAAACTGATTTCTAAATACAATATGCAGTATATTATTCAGCTCCTATTTTACTGATGATAAAATATTAATAGCCACATACATCTGCTGACACAATCAATTATATTCATAGTCAAAAATTATTAACTCATCATGATCTTTATCCCAGCACTTGTTGATCTGCAGTAGTAATATATTGTGCATTGACAGTAATATAATAGCCTATTTTCGAGGTTCTCCTCATTATTGGCATAGGAAAATGAAATATTGTTTATTGTAAATACTGAAATGTCTTATGGAATATTGCTCAGGGCTCTGTATATATAAGGAACCTCTCCTCCATCTACTATGATGTATGATTGATTGCACTTTAGGCTGTGAACACACAGAAGGTGAAGAGTTGAAGACCATTTTATGTATTGCCATGTACTGGTGTTACTCTCATGACCAATCTGTATAAAAATCATGTAAAGGAAGAGCGACAACAGTGACTACAAACGTCATAGTGTATTGTAGGGGCTATTAAACAAGGCCCATCATAAGGTCCTACCACTATGTGAATTACTGATCTAAATGACTCAAGTGCTTATTTCTTGTGTAGCTGCTGAGGCTTTACATAGTATTAGTGATGAGCGAGTATGTTCGGATAACCCTTTCGGCGAGTATGCTCGGTCGAGTACCAAGTATCTTCAGCGTACTCGGTGATATGTTTGAATCACTCCCGTGTGCATGATTTGTGACTGTTTGACAGCTTTAATACATGTGAGGAATACTTAAGAAACAAGCATTCCTCACATGTATTAAAGCTGTGAAACAGTCGCAAATCATGCACACGGGAGTGATTCGAACATATCACAGAGCAGCTGTAAATACTCGGTGCTCGCCGAGCATACTCGCCGAAAGGGTTAACCGAACATACTCGCTCGTCACTACATAGTATCTGTAGAAATCAATGGGGCTCCTGTGAAAAAGAGTCAACTTGCTTGGTCACCCATGGGGGTGGCTGCTCTTGTGTGAGTTCTGGTTTGGCTGGATGAGAGGCGTCAGACCGGTATCTAAGGGGTAACATTTCTTCTTGCAGAGAGCGACATGTTAAGCTTGACTTGCTTAACATGTCGCTCTCCGCAAGGAGAAATGTTACCTCGCAAAAAACAGCAATGAATATTCCAAGATGAAAAATAAAGGTGACTTAAACCCCCCCCCCCCTCAAATGATGAATCAGGCACATGGTGCTTAAATTCCTCAACATTTCCAAGATCTTTGTTCTAAGCAAATGGAAGTATGGACTTGATAAACCCTTTAAAGCAGTTCTTCAGTTTTAGAAAAACTATTATGGAATCAGACTTTTGAAACAAAATTGTTTTCTTAAATAATTTTATTAAGAAGTTTTGCTGTTATCCACAACAGGACCAAGGCCAAATCTGTGCTTTGAAGTGCACGTCAATAGACAGTGTGCAGCTCTGCTTCCTCAGATACCATATTTTCTGAGCAAGAAAGTACCATAGGATACATTAGCATGGCTTTACATATGTGAAAAACCGGTACTGGTGTCATCAGTGTTTTGGATCAGTGCGTCATCAGTATTTAGTCAGCGTGTCATCAATATTTGGTCAGTGTGTCCGTTTTTACAATCAGTGTGTCATCAGTATTTTTCATAAATGGATAAAGAAAGAAAGAAATGACAAAGCTTCTCCTATACTTTGCAGGTACAGTCATGGCCAAAAGTTTTGAGAATAACAACAAAATAATATTTTCACATGATCTGCTGGCCTCTGGTTTTTATTAGTGTTTGTCTGATGTTTATATCACATACAGAAATATAATTGCAATCATATTATGAGTACCAATAGGTTATATTGACAGTTAGAATGAGTTAATGCAGCAAGTCAATATTTGCAGTGTTGCCCCTTCTTCTTCAAGACCTCTGTAATTCTCCCTGGCATGCTCTCAATCAACTTTTGGACCAAATCCTGACTGATAGCAGTCCATTCTTGCATAATCAATGCTTGCATTTTGCCAGAATTTGTTGGTTTTTGTTTGTCCACCCGTCTCTTGATGATTGACCACAAGTTCTCAATGGGATTAAGATCTGGGGAGTTTCCAGGCCATGGACCCAAAATCTCTATGTTTTGTTCCATGAGCCATTTTGTTATCACCTTTGCTTTATGGCAAGGTGCTCCATCATGCTGGAAAAGGCATTTTTGGGTGCCAAACTGCTCTTGGACGGTTGGGAGAAGTTGCTCTTGGAGGACATTCTGGTACCATTCGTTATTCATGGCTGTGCTTTTAGGCAAGACTGTGAGTGAGCCGATTCCCTTGGCTGAGAAGCAACCCCACAATGAATGGTTTCAGGATGCTTTACAGTTGGCATGAGACAAGACTGGTGGTAGCGCTCACCTCTTCTTCTCCGAATAAGCTGTTTTCCAGATATCCCAAACAATCGAAAAGGGGATTCATCAGAGAAAATTACTTTGCCCCAGTCCTCAGCAGTCCACTCCCTGTACCTTTTGCAGAATATCAGTCGGTCCCTGATGTTTTTTCTGGAGAGAAGTGGCTTCTTTGCTGCCCTCCTTGAAACCAACCCTTGCTCAAAGAGTCTCCGCCTCACAGTGCGTGCAGAAGCACTCACACCAGCCTGCTGCCATTCCTGAGCAAGCTCGGCACTGCTGGTAGTCCAATCCCACAGCTAAAACAGTTTTAAGATACGGTCCTGGCGCTTGCTGGTCTTTCTTGGGCGCCCTGGAGCCTTTTTGACAACAATGGAAGCTCTCTCCTTGAAGTTCTTGATGATGCGATAGATTGTTGACTGAGGTGCAATCTTTGTAGCTGCGATACGCTTCCCTGTTAGGCCATTTTTGTGCAGTGCAATGATGGCTGCACGTGTTTCTTTAGAGATAACCATGGTTAACTGAAGAGAAACAATGATACCAAGAACCAGCCTCCTTTTAAAGTGTCCAGTGATGTCATTCTTACTTAATCATGACTGATTGATCGCCAGCCCTGTCCTCATCAACACCCACACCTGTGTTAATGGATCAATCACTAAAACGATGTTAGCTGCTCCTTTTAAGGCAGGACTGCAATGATGTTGAAACGTCTTTTGGGGGTTAAAGTTCATTTTCTGGGCAAATATTGACTTTGCAAGTACAGTAATTTCTGTTAAGCTGATCACTCTTTGACATTCAGGAGTATATGCAAATTGCCATTACAAAAAATGAAGCAGTAAACTTTGGAAAAATTACTATTTGTCTCATTCTCAATACTTTTGGCCATGACTGTATGTACTATGTCCACCTCTGTGATGCTGGTCAGTCATCAAGCAGGAGGCATCTTAGAGGTGAAATATACAAAATACATTCCCCGAGAAGGTGAGACCAAGAATTCTCAGCATGAGTGATCCTCACTGCCGATATGTCCTGGTTCACACAGTGTGCAGATAGGAAAAGAGCAGCAGGAGCTGTAGACTGTGATGGTAGATAGTGATTGGCAGTCCGCCTCTTTTTGGTGATCTGGATCATTTGACTCAACTCACCAAAAAGAGGCGGCTCTTTTGGATCCTAAACAGATCCCTATTAAATATGTGTTCATCACATTGAGAACATATTCAACAGATAATCAGGGTAGCCGGAACCATGTCCACCTACGGTGGAAACCATGATCAACTACAACCAACCACTTAAATAATTGGGTGTGCAGGGTTTCTGCCGGGGATGGGAAGGGTTTTGGCTTCTGTGACTTTTTATGTAAAATATCGGATTTGTTTGGGATCCAAAGGTGTCGGCTCTTTTTGGTAAGTAGAGGAAAATGATCCAGCTCACCAAAAAGAGCCAGACTGCCCATCACTAGCTCCCATGATGATGTGCAGCTCCTACTGCTCTCCTGTCTCCACATTGTATGAACCAGGACGCATCGGCAGTAAGGATTACTCATGTAGAGAATCCTTGGTCTAGGGGTGTATTCTGTATGTTCCACCTCTGTGACACCCCCTGCTCATGACTAGCCATCATCACAGAGTTGGAAATAGTACAGGGCCCCTGAGAAGAATAATAATAATTGTAATAATAATAATTTTTTATTTATATAGCGCCAACATATTCCGCAGCACTTTACAATTAAGCGGGGACATGTGTGGCACCCCAGGGGTCTGGTTTTCCACAGTAATGTAATGTTATGTCTGAGAGCAGGTGGGAGGTCCTTTGGTCAGGGATCCTGTGCATGCCACACCTCCTGCCCAGTCTTGGGAGGGGAAGAACTTCCCCTGTATAAACCCTGGGCTGAGGCAGGGTTAGTCAGTCAAGGAGAGTAGAGACAAGAAACAGCAGAAGCAATACTACTACGAGTCAGGGGCTGGCAGCTGCAGAGCTCGCCCTGACTGAGAAGCTTTCTTACCGGACCCGGCGTCCGAGGCTGTGGGGACTAACTCTTACCCAGCAGCAGAAGCCGACCGGCAGGGGATTTCAGGTCCTCAGGCCCAGAAACCCGAAGGCACGGTCACACGCGTGGGACCAGCACCGCCATCGTGGAGCGGAAGCCATTAGAAGGCCCCGAGTCACCGGCCATACGGGTGAGCACCACACGGTACACTCAGGGACGTGGGCTACTTATATCCGCTTCTAGCAAGGTAGCCAGAAGAGTACAGTCAGTTTGGGAGGCCTACAACTCCGCCTGGCCAGGGGAGATCCCATCTGCTCAAGGACTGACCAGGCCCCGTTCACTAGCAAGTACTCCGGGAGGGTCTATCGTTGTTACCAGTAAAGACCCTGAATTACACCGCACCGTCTCTGAGTGGTTCCTGCTACCCCCATCATCCACATCTGCTGCCCTGAGGCCATACCCCTCCCGTTGGGGGTTATACCATCTACGCTGCACCATCCATCCACTGGCCTCAGCGGACTGTCCTGCAGCGGCAGCTCCATAGCTGCATTCAACGGGTGGCGTAGTCGTCCTGCATCTACCGCTGTTACATCGCCGCTCAGTTTGACTCCCTGGGCACGGACCGGGTCACCGCCACGAGACTACAACCCTCAAGAGATCCGGCTCCGGGTAAGCTCCCGCGTGCGCAACGCAGCGCGACACAGGCCCAGGGGCGCGTCAACTTTGGCGTAGTCGGCAGGATTTCGTGCCCGCAACCACCGGGTACTGCGTGCCTGAAAAAGAGACTTTTCAAACTTACCTGTGGTGAAGATTCCCGCCATCCGGCGCCATCTTCAGCCTTCTTCCCGCCATCGGTGAAGTTTCCCGCCATCCGGCGCCATCTTCTGCCTTCTTCCCGCCATCCGTGGAGTTTTCCCGCCATTGGACGCCATCTTGAGGACGCCGCGCGGGAAGAAGAGGGGCGTGGACTCCGAAAGCGCGCGAGAACTGAAGCCCCGCCCCACGTCCGGACGTTGCGTAAGGTCCTGGAAGGAGCCCAGCAGACGCCGACGTCACAGGAGCGCGACGGAAGGTCCTCAACCCTGACGATCCACTGCGGAGCCGCGGCCTACGGAACAGGATCATCGCAAGGTAGGCCACGGTCCACTAGGGGGGAGGAAGATGTCGGATAGGGAGGAGAGCTTCACTGCCTCAACCCCCGCCAGCGCTACCGCTGCTGCAGTTATGCCCTTCACCATGCCCTATATCCCGGGAGCAGCTTGGCTACCCCAGTACTCAGGGGAGTCACATACCCTGCATGACTTTAGAGAAAAGCTGGATAGCCTCTTCCAGGTGTACCCCCTCACAGAAGAGCAAAAAGTGAGCATCCTGGTGGCCCAACTAACCGGGGCAGCCAAAAGGGAAGTAAAATCCTGGCCACCTGGGAGGAAGACTGTCGCAGGGATACTAACCCGGCTGAAGGACACCTTTGATACCCGCACCTCAGCCGAGATTAAGCTTAGATTCTACGGGTGCAAGCAGCGAGCGCATGAGAGTATAAGGGACTATGCACTAAACCTACAAGAGGCCCTGAGGGCCATTAAGCAGACCGACCCTGATGGAGTGGGAAACGAGGACAGGCTGTTGACCGAACAGTTTATAGAGGGACTGTATTGTAATACCCACCGAACCCAGTTGCGGGCAATGGCCTTACAGGATCCCCATCTGGGCTTTGCACAGTTCAAGGACAGAGCCATCCGGGTGCTCCGAGAACCGGCACCGGGTGGCGTTGTGACCCACAAGCGCCCTGCTATCACTTACCACCAGGAGGCGGCGCCCTTGTCGGCAGGGCCTGTGGGAGCTGATGCGCAGGCTTTGGACAATGACCCGGCTCCAGACCTACACCATCAGGTCCAAGAGCTAGCTAAGAGCGTTGCTGCGCTAACCCGAACTGTGCAGTCTTTACAGGCTTCCACCCCAGGGAAGATCCAGCTGGCATCCGGACCGGAGGACATCCCGTGGCGTCGACCAAGGAGGACCCCACCGGCCAGAGGAAGACCCAGTGACCGATACAGCGAGGACGGACGACCCATCTGCCGCCGCTGCAATCAACCTGGACATATGGCAAGGTACTGTTCTTTAAACGGGCACAACCTGGGGTAGAGGGCCAACCCCCAGGAAAAAGATCACCAGGCCCATCGAACTGGCGCGACAGATATGTGGGAGGACGTCCAGTCTTGCCTGTGGTACTGGATGGCATTCCCATGAGTGCCCTACTGGACACCGGGTCACAGCTCACCACCATCCCGTACGTGCTCTTTAAGCAGTACTGGAATGACTCGGATATTACCCGCTACCCTGACGACGACTTGAGTATCATCGCCAGCAATGGCCAGCCCGTGCCACAGATCGGATTTAAAGAGGTGACCATCAAAATCGGTAGAGTCGAACTGGCAGCACAGGGACTGATCATTGTAAATATTGACAAACATGAGAGTCACCCAAAAATAACTCTAGGAACTAATGTAATTGAAAATTGTCTTGCAGAGGTGATTTTCCTTTTACAGCAGGTTGCCAAGAACGCCAGCTCCGGCGAGCAGCGGGTGCTCCAGAAAGAGATCCGGGCACTGATGCGACGGCAACAGGTGGAACTCTCCGGCGGTGAGATTGGTAGCGTAAGAATGTGTGACCCTTTTCCTATTGCCATGTCCCCAAAAAGTGAAATGATGATTTGGTGCCGGGCAGCTATTGGTCTGAGAGGTAGAGATTACCAGGCAATGGTAGAACCAGTTTACTCGGACAGTAGGCCCACCATTTTGACAGCACGGGGGGTGGTTGATGTACGCCATGGGAGGGTGCCCGTTCGCATAATAAATATCGGGGAGAGGGAAGTGTACCTGCCCCGGTATGCCACGCTAGCCAAATTATATACCATTAACCAAAATTCTATACAATCTGTGGAACCCTTGCCTCCATCTCACCCGGAGGAAGGTAACGGCTCTAAGAAAAACATGGAGGACTGGTGTCAGCAACTACATCTGGGTACTGACTCCACTCCCGCACACCAGAAACAAGGAGTCTATCGGGTGGTTCAGGAGTACGAGAGAGTGTTCAGTAAACACCCGTTAGACTTCGGGCGAGTCAAGGGGGTAGAACACCACATCCCCACGGGAGACCATCCTCCTATAAAAGAGAGGTATCGAACCGTACCCCCTGCCCACTACCAACACGCCAAGGGGATGCTTAGAGACATGAAGGAGGCTGGGGTGATCAGGGATAGCTGTAGCCCCTGGGCAGCTCCACTAGTCTTAGTCCGAAAGAAAGACAACACCATGAGGATGTGTGTAGATTACCGGAAAATCAATCGTATCACACACAAGGATGCGTACCCCTTACCAAGGATAGAGGAGTCATTGGCTGCTTTAAGATCTGCTAACTTCTTCTCTACCTTGGATCTCACTAGCGGGTACTGGCAGGTTCCTGTAGCAGAGACGGACCGGGAGAAGACCGCATTCACCACCCCGATGGGACTTAGCGAGTTCACCTGCATGCCGTTCGGACTCTGCAACGCACCGGGAACCTTCCAACGACTAATGGAGTGTTGTCTGGGCCACAGAAACTTCGAGACGGTCCTGTTGTACCTGGACGATGTCATCGTATATTCCAAGACGTATGAGGACCACCTGAAACACCTGGCGGAAGTGTTCGAAGCTCTGGCAAGTTACGGCCTAAAAGTGAAACCCTCCAAGTGTCACCTCCTGAAACCAAAGGTGCAGTACCTGGGACACGTGGTGAGCGCTGACGGAGTGGCTCCCGACCCTGATAAGATCACCGCAATTAAGGAATGGCCAAGCCCCTCCAGCGTAAAAGAAGTGCGGCAGTTCCTCGGGTTGGTAGGCTACTACCGAAGGTTTATTCCCGGTTTCACCAAAAAGGCAGCACCTATGCAGGACCTCCTGATAGGCCAGTCCCGGAAGGCCAAGAACCAGAAGCCGTCCTTCAAATGGGAGGAGCTGGAAGAAGAGTCCTTCCGCCAGCTGAAGATGGCCCTCACGGGGGACGAAATCCTGGCGTACCCGGATTATAGCCAGCCCTTTATCCTCTACACCGACGCCAGTAACATCGGGCTAGGAGCCGTACTGTCCCAGATCCAGCAGGGGAAGGAACGAGTAATCGCCTACGCCAGCCGAAAACTGCGACCCACCGAAAGGAACCCCGAGAATTACAGCTCATTTAAGTTAGAGTTCCTGGCCGTAGTATGGGCAGTCACCGAGCGCTTTAAGCATTACCTCGCTTCTTCTCGGTTCACCGTGTACACGGATAACAACCCGTTGACACACCTGGACACGGCAAGACTCGGTGCCCTGGAGCAGAGGTGGATGGCCCGTCTGTCCAACTACGAGTTCACAATCAAATACCGGGCAGGACGCTCCAATACCAACGCGGACGCCCTGTCCAGGATGCCCAACCTGCCGGACGGAGGAGAAGATCCGGAGGGACTGGAAGAAGTTGAACTCCCTGCATTCCACCGTCATGGGACTATCCAGTATTCCCACCGGGTAAGGAGTAAGCAGGCTGCTACGTTGAACCCCTTACCCCACTACAACTGGGCGGAAACGCAAGACAGCGACCCTGCCGTCCGACTGGTGAAGGAGATGCTGACTCGGCCGGAGGCTCGCCTTGAACCAGACGCTCCGGAGGAAGCCAAACAACTATGGGCAGAGAAGAGTCGACTGTTCCTTTACAAGGGAAGTTGTGCCGCAGAATGGTTAACTCCCGGACGCATGAATTACTCTGGCAAGTAGTGGTGCCACGAAGAGACGCAGCCATGGTGATGGAGGCATACCACGACGGAGCTGGACACTTCGGGTGGAAGAAGCTGGAGTTCCTGCTGCGCGAGCGGTTCCACTGGGTAGGCATGAGGGGAACCATCGAGAAGTGGTGCAGAGACTGTGGCCCGTGCAACCTGAGAAGGAAGGACCGTGCCAGCCAGAAGACTCCCCTGCAGTCCATCGTCACCCGGCAACCGTTGGAACTGGTAGCCTTGGATCATGTAAAACTGACCCCAAGCATAAGTGGCTACGTCTACGCGTTAACCATCGTGGATCATTACTCCCGGTTTCTGGTTGTCGTCCCCGTCAAGGACTTAACGGCTCAAACAGCAGCTAGAGCCTTCCAGCAGCACTTTTGCCGTCCACACGGGTACCCGGACCAAGTGCTGACGGACCAGGGACCTGCCTTTGAATCGGAGGTCTTCCAGGAATTCTGCAATCTGTATGGCTGCCGGAAGATAAGGACGACACCCTACCATCCGCAAACTAATGGACTTTGTGAGAAAATGAACCAGGTGGTAATGGATCTTCTAAAAACGTTGCCCCTGGAAGAACGCAGTCTGTGGCCTGAGAAGTTGCCCGATCTGGTGGACCTATACAACCACATCCCGGTAGGTTCCACCAACTGTACCCCGGCTTACCTAATGAGGGCAAGACCTGGTAAGTTACCTGCTGACCTGGAAATGGGAGTCCTGACACCCGAGGACACTTCACCAGAAACAGACTGGGACACAGAGAGGCAGCAGCAGTACCGGAGAGTACAGGAGAGCGTGGAGCGAAGTCTCTGTCAGGCTAGGGAAAGACAAGAGAAAACTTACAACCAGTATGCTCCCGCTGTTCCCCTGGTACCCGGAGAGCAGGTCTTGAAGAGGAAGAGACGGCTCCACAAGTTGGATGACCAGTGGGAGAAGGACCCGTACACCGTACTGCCCTCAAGCCACGAGAACCCGCAGGTTTGTACCATCAGTAAAGACGGAGGGGAAACCACAGCCATTGTATCCCGGGACCACCTGAAGAAGTGTCCCGAACAACTGAGGAACCCTGAAGAGGAACAAGAAGACCATCGACCCGTAGAGGAAAGGGAAGATATGGTTAGTACTGTGCTCGGGGACTTCCCTCGGTCTTGGACTCAAGTCAATGGTGCAGTTGTGGTACCCGTACTCACCTTCCTCCAACCAGCATCCCAAGCACCTACGGAGCAACAGGTAGAGCTGGAAGAACAGCCGGTCCAGGAGGCAGAAGACTCCACACAAGCAGAACAGTAGGATCAACCCTCTGCTTATAGTGAGCCTGCCGTACCCCTAGTGAGACAAAGAGCCGGTAGACAGCTGCCCAGTTTACCCTTGACAGCTCCTACACCCTGTAGTTCAGGGCCAGTTACCCGCACGCTGGAGGATTTGAAGTGTATAAATTGTTTTATTTATGTTTATCTGTGTATTGGTGCTTGTGTATAATTTTGTGTTTCCAGTTATTTTTACGAATCCTTGGTGGATTTACCGGGAATCCTTGTACATAGTTGGAGCGTAACCCAGGATGGACTAGAGACTGTTAAGGACTCGGGGTAGGACAGACCCCTACCTGGTTACGTCTCCCTGTTTTGGTGAAATGGACACCTTGCTTTCTTCAAAGACTACACCCGGTTACGGACATGCCGTGACCACCTTTATGTGTTTCTTCTTATTGTACTATTATTGTTGTTATATCTTGTTATGTTTTTTCTAAAATATGTTTAGTCCCGGAGTACTAAATTTCACTAGGGGGGAATGTGGCACCCCAGGGGTCTGGTTTTCCACAGTAATGTAATGTTATGTCTGAGAGCAGGTGGGAGGTCCTTTGGTCAGGGATCCTGTGCATGCCACACCTCCTGCCCAGTCTTGGGAGGGGAAGAACTTCCCCTGTATAAACCCTGGGCTGAGGCAGGGTTAGTCAGTCAAGGAGAGTAGAGACAAGAAACAGCAGAAGCAATACTACTACGAGTCAGGGGCTGGCAGCTGCAGAGCTCGCCCTGACTGAGAAGCTTTCTTACCGGACCCGGCGTCCGAGGCTGTGGGGACTAACTCTTACCCAGCAGCAGAAGCCGACCGGCAGGGGATTTCAGGTCCTCAGGCCCAGAAACCCGAAGGCACGGTCACACGCGTGGGACCAGCACCGCCATCGTGGAGCGGAAGTCATTAGAAGGCCCCGAGTCACCGGCCATACGGGTGAGCACCACACGGTACACTCAGGGACGTGGGCTACTTATATCCGCTTCTAGCAAGGTAGCCAGAAGAGTACAGTCAGTTTGGGAGGCCTACAACTCCGCCTGGCCAGGGGAGATCCCATCTGCTCAAGGACTGACCAGGCCCCTTCACTAGCAAGTACTCCGGGAGGGTCTATCGTTGTTACCAGTAAAGACCCTGAATTACACCGCACCGTCTCTGAGTGGTTCCTGCTACCCCCATCATCCACATCTGCTGCCCTGAGGCCATACCCCTCCCGTTGGGGGTTATACCATCTACGCTGCACCATCCATCCACCGGCCTCAGCGGACTGTCCTGCAGCGGCAGCTCCATAGCTGCATTCAACGGGTGGCGTAGTCGTCCTGCATCTACCGCTGTTACATCGCCGCTCAGTTTGACTCCCTGGGCACGGACCGGGTCACCGCCACGAGACTACAACCCTCAAGAGATCCGGCTCCGGGTAAGCTCCCGCGTGCGCAACGCTGCGCGACACAGGCCCAGGGGCGCGTCACATGTACAAACAATAAATTCAATACAAGGTGAGACACTTTAACAGTAACATCAGGAGTGAGGTCCCTGCTCGCAAGCTTACATTCTACACAGAAATGGGGGGACACAATAGGTGGAAAGTGCTTGTTATATCAGGTCAGGCAATTATAATAAGTCGGGATTGTTATATAAAGCTGTATGATCTGGTCATCAGCCGGTATGTTTAAGTGCACTACTCAATTACCGGGTGCAGTTATGTGCATGGAGGGTATAGAGAAGGAGAAGGGTAGAGAAATTAATATAATGCACAGTTCTGAACAATTTTTTCATGAGAAACTGGAGATAGGGTTTAAAGAACTATTACCCCAGATGAGTAATAAAATTGGAACCTGATAGTGTATTTTTTTATTTCATGGGAATAAACAATATGGCAGGCATTCTTGTTGGCTTATGTGAATGGTCAAAAAATAATCAGATTTTTTTCATTATATTAATCATCATAACTTGTCAATAGATGGACATGATGGGGATTTTGTTCCCTTTTGCTCTATGACAGACTAATTATAATTCTCTTTGGACGCTATCAAGACTCCAGTGTTATAATAGATAGAAGGATATAAATTATGTAGATGTCCAATATTTTTAATCTGGCATAGGTTCGAAATGGGTTCTAATAAAAGTGTTTTTAAAATTTTGGAATCAGTAAAGCAAATTTCTTGAACCTCACTATCACTAAATTTTTTTTAATGTATTTCATTGTTTTCTGCCTTCTTTATTGCTGCTGTGTTAGGACGTTAGCAGACTGTGTGACCGAAGGGGTTTGGGTGTCTTCTGAACCCTCCAAGCTGTACTCATTTGGTCCTGTCCTCTCAGCGTAGGTAACTTCCACCATAGTATGACTCCTTTTTTTCTGCCTGTGTAGACAGCTCTCATTACAATAGTCAGTCCTACCTATATTGATCTAGTGACCCCATCGTGCTGCCCCCCAAAAAACAGATGACCACAGTACATTAGGAACATAGAAGAAAGTTTTATTCCCCACAGGCGGCTGAACCGGCCTCCTTCATTTAATGATGTACCGTAGATGAAGGGGCATCACTGCCTGTTGGGGAAATAAATAAGCTCTCATCTATGTGTCCAGAACGTCTGGTTTTGCAATAAGGGGACTGAAAGGGACAAAATCTACCCAAATTTTTAATGACAGTAAATTAATAAAATGTTTTCTTCTTTCATTATTAACCTAGCACACAAGGTCCATGTACTTTGTCCAACAGCTTGTTTTTCTCAGACTTCGCTATAAAGAGTGAAACGTTGTTTGAGTCAACCACCCAAGGGTACAATGACGTGTGCTTAGAAGGCTGGTTTTCTCACCCATCGGGTGGAACTATGTTCACACACGTTGGGTTTTTCAGCGTTTTTTCCTGCAGATTTTAATGCAAATTTTCAGCTGCGTTTTGCAGTACCAGTAAAGTCTATGAGAAACTAGAATTCTCTGTTCACACATCATGTTTTTTTTTTGTTGTTGTGTATTTTGTGCCTTGGTTGGGTTTTTGGAAAATAGGGCATGTCACTTCTTTCAGCGTTTTTTGAGCGTTTTTTCACCCATAGGAAGTAATAGGTGGTGAAAAAAGCGCAAAAAAAATGCATCAAAAACGCATCAAAATTTGCATCAGCGTTTTTTCAGCATTTTTGATTGCAAAATAGAATGGCGTTCTTTTTTTTCACAGAACTTTATGTACATGCATAAATAAAGACAGAAGGACAGTGAAAAACACGCTGAAAAACGCACACAAAAACGCACCAAAACCTGCGTTTTTGACACAGCTGATTTCCTGCCTGAGATTAGGTTTTGCTGCAGATTTGTGATGCTGAAAAACCCAACATGTGTGAACATAGCCTAAATCTGTCACTGGAAATATGGTCTGGATTTGAAGGTGGCCTCAATAAGGTACTCTTGAGAGAAGTTTCTCTGTATTTGCATGCTTGACCCAGTAGAGAAGAAGACTAAGCTGCTGCCAATCATTTATTCCAGCTGCTTATCTACTACTAGGAGCACTGATCGGTCATGTTGGATTTCAACCTCTGGGTTAGTAGAGGGTCAGGAGACCCCAAACATATAAGATCCTTGACCGATCCTGACGAAGTTGGTGGATTCAATCAACTTTTATCACAAATACCAAATACAAAATACTACAAAATAATACAAAAACCAAACATGTTATGTCTCCAAAGTTCAATGAATTTCAGAGCTGGCTCTTTCGGTCTTCTGAGAAGTGTTCAGATTTGTGGTCACATCGCTTTCCGAAATATAGATAAATAGGAGAAAGGAAATTATGAGGTTTAGATTCTCTATTATGAAATCAGCTTGCAGATATATCCTGTAATCCTCAAAGAGCAAAATTGTGAACACATTCTGGAAGGGTATGACGAGAAATACATATGATATATTCAGTGTTTAGAGTTGGTTCAGTAAAACTTCTGTGAAGGTAAAATATATTTCTGTCTACATCCTCCTCCTAATTCTTTGTTGCTGTATAATTAAGCAGATTCATCATTCAGAGCTCTAGGAAAACTGGATGACAACACAAGTGGGAGCTGTTATGGCGCTCATATTGATTGTTAACAAGCTTTTACAGAAACAATATATATATCTATATCTCTAAGGTGCTCAACTGTATTTAAAGAATTTATCTAAAGAATGTAAATTTGTACCAATTTGATTGCGCAGATGTCATATCAATCCGTGAGTGCAGAATGCTATTATTATCTCAATTGTAAAATAAACCGCTTTATCCTTCCTGATAACGCGGCTTGTAAAGCGATGTATAAACGGAGAGATAACTGATATCACTTTGATGTTGTGTTTGACTGATGGTGACAGCGCCATACATCTGATGAGAGAAGAGAACAGTAGTACTCACACTTACCGCACTGTCACACTTACCGCACTGTCACACATACCGCACTGTCACACTTACCGCACTGTCACACATACCGCACTGTCACACTTACCGCACTGTCACACATACCGCACTGTCACACATACCGCACTGTCACACATACCGCACTGTCACACTTACCGCACTGTCACACATACCGCACTGTCACACTTACCGCACTGTCACACTTACCGCACTGTCACACTTACCGCACTGTCACACATACCGCACTGTCACACTTACCGCACTGTCACACTTACCGCACTGTCACACATACCGCACTGTCACACATACCGCACTGTCACACATACCGCACTGTCACACTTACCGCACTGTCACACTTACCGCACTGTCACACATACCGCACTGTCACACTTACCGCACTGTCACACATACCGCACTGTCACATTTACCGCACTGTCACACTTACCGCACTGTCACACATACCGCACTGTCACACTTACCGCACTGTCACACTTACCGCACTGTCACACTTACCGCACTGTCACACATACCGCACTGTCACACATACCGCACTGTCACACTTACCGCACTGTCACACTTACCGCACTGTCACACATACCGCACTGTCACATTTACCGCACTGTCACACTTACCGCACTGTCACACATACCGCACTGTCACACATACCGCACTGTCACACTTACCGCACTGTCACACATACCGCACTGTCACATTTACCGCACTGTCACACTTACCGCACTGTCACATTTACCGCACTGTCACACTTACCGCACTGTCACACATACCGCACTGTCACATTTACCGCACTGTCACACTTACCGCACTGTCACACTTACTGCACTGTCACACATACCGCACTGTCACACTTACCGCACTGTCACACTTACCGCACTGTCACATTTACCGCACTGTCACACTTACCGCACTGTCACACATACCGCACTGTCACACTTAACGCACTGTCACACATACCGCACTGTCACATTTACCGCACTGTCACACTTACCGCACTGTCACACTTACCGCACTGTCACACATACCGCACTGTCACACATACCGCACTGTCACACTTACCGCACTGTCACACATACCGCACTGTCACACTTACCGCACTGTCACACTTACCGCACTGTCACACATACCGCACTGTCACACAAACCGCACTGTCACACTTACCGCACTGTCACACATACCGCACTGTCACACTTACCGCACTGTCACACTTACCGCACTGTCACACATACCGCACTGTCACACTTACCGCATTGTCACACTTACCGCACTGTCACACTTACCGCACTGTCACACTTACTGCACTGTCACACATACCGCACTGTCACACTTACCGCACTGTCACACATACCGCACTGTCACACTTACCGCACTGTCACATTTACCGCACTGTCACACTTACCGCACTGTCACACTTACTGCACTGTCACACATACCGCACTGTCACACTTACCGCACTGTCACACTTACTGCACTGTCACACATACCGCACTGTCACATTTACCGCACTGTCACACTTACCGCACTGTCACACTTACCGCACTGTCACACATACCGCACTGTCACACTTACCGCACTGTCACACTTACTGCACTGTCACACATACCGCACTGTCACACTTACCGCACTGTCACACTTACCGCACTGTCACACTTACTGCACTGTCACACATACCGCACTGTCACATTTACCGCACTGTCACACTTACCGCACTGTCACACTTACCGCACTGTCACACATACCGCACTGTCACACTTACCGCACTGTCACACTTACTGCACTGTCACACATACCGCACTGTCACACATACCGCACTGTCACACATACCGCACTGTCACACTTACCGCACTGTCACACTTACCGCTTGACTAGGATGTTTTTTGTAAATTGTTGGAAAGTTTGAGAGAATTTATAACATGAAACCTGTTGTCAGAAATGTCCATGGTAAGACTTGCATTTTAATGGCCTTTTGTGCATTTTATAAGCCCATGCTATGTTGATATTCTAGCATTAACTCTTTAGAATTGAAACATAGACTAATTAATAGCAACGTTTTTGCCATATTGGCTTTATACAGATTGTATGAGACACTTTCACCCCAGGCACTTGTGCTTTTTGAGCTCCAAAACGCTGCACATATTTCAACATAATTGATACCATCTTGTAATACCTGTTTATTTAAAGAGATAGTTCATGTAAAGATCATGAGAAAATCAACTAGTAGATGTTGTTAGAGGTGATGTCAGCTATGGAAAATCCCAGTTTATTAGAAAATGTTTTTGACTATAATTTGATCACAAAGCCCCCCAGTGTAATATAGGTAAGGAAACCAGACAATAAATAATACATTTCCGTGCAGCGACACCATTGGTAAAACTATGATTTTTTTTGTAGTGGCCTCCGACTTGATCTCGAGCCATGGAGACTTGATGGATGAATGATCTGTATGAAGATCAATTTTGTGAAAACCTATATAGGTCCACTAGGGTCTCCTCCACTGTTATTTTGATAGTATCAAGCCATCGGGTTGTTGGTCTTCCTTTTCTCCTAGTCCCTTCTATACTTCCGACGATGATGTCCTTCTCCAGTGATTGCTCTCTTCATATGTCCAAAGTAGACAAGTCGTAGTTTGATGATCCTTGCTTCGAGTGACATGTCAGGCTTGTTCAAACATTGATTTGTTTGTTCTTCTTTCTATTCCATTGCATTTTCATCCATGCTATTGATAACATCATTAGGCAGTGCTTATTTAAACCAATAGCAGACAGGTTCTCCAGAGCGAGAGCTTCTCTCCGCTCAGGTTAAGGGATGAAGATCTTGAACAGGGTACCTCCTCTTTTAACCCCTTACCAATTTATATGATGTACCAGTATGCCGAGCCTGCGTCTTTCCCTGCACATGACGCCTGATATAATCAGCCATCATGTGCCCCTAACAGCCGCGGTTGGAGTGGAGCTACGCCCACAGCTGTTAACCTGTTGAATCCCGCTAGCAATCTCTGACAGCTGCATTTAACATGCTTTGGCAGGGGGGCGCAGCATTCCACTTGTCCATCACATGCATGGCGTGATCGTGGATTGCCGATGGGTTATCATGATAACCGGGGGTCTGCTGATGACCCTCTGTGCCTGTGATTACGATCCTCCTGTGAAAGCCAACACGTGGCTGGCATTCATACTAGATCGTGATTTTAGCTATGCATATCAGTGTTAATGCACTGCTATGTAGAGCACAAGTGATCAGACAATCACATCTTCAAGTCCCCTAAGGGGAATATTGAATGCAGTAACAAGTAAAAAAAAAAGTTTTTAAAAATATGAAAAAAATTAAAAAAACATAAAAGCTCCAATCACCTCCTTTTTGCCCCATTAAAAATAATAATATAAAAATACACATTTTTGGCATTGCTGCGTTCGTTACAGACTGATCTATCAAAATATAAAATAAATTAATCCGATAGGTAAAAGATGTAATGAGAAAAAAATTGGAAACTCCAGAATTACGTTTTTTTGTTTTTTTTTAATAAAATGTAATAAGAGGCAATCAAAACATTGTACCTCCGCCAAAATGGTATCAGTAAAAATGTCTACTCAGGGTGCAAAAACTAAACCCTCACAACAGCCCCATATGAAAAAAATGCTAAATGTTATGGGTCTTGGAAAATTGCGACACAACACAAGAAAGGGTTTTTTTATACGAATTTACAATTTTTTTGCCACCACTTAAATAAAAAACTATGCATGTTTGGTATCTGTGTACTCGTACTGATCTGGAGAATGATTTTGTCAGGTCAGTTTATGTATAGTGAACAACTTTGATTGCAATTTCAATGCACTTTGAATTTTGTTCCCATTTTCCAGTGCATCACATGATAAAATCAATGGTGTCATTCAAAAGTACAAAAAAATAGGATCTCATATGGCTTTATTAACGGAAAAATAAAAAAGTTATGGCCCTTGGAAGAAGGAGAGGAGAAAACAAAAATGAAAAATGGTCATGGCGTGAAGGGGTTAAACAGAACTTTTCGCTGGATTTTTACATTTAAACTGAGTACCTCTTCCTCTTGGCGCTCCCTTCTGACTCTGGAACAATTTTCTTGTTTTTTCCGGGCCACTCTTGTTCAAAGTTATGCCTCTAAGTAATAAAATGTGCACAATATGCAAATCTTCCATTCAACCAACTGGGTGTATACCACAGAACTTCTCTGTAGATGTTTTCTTTTTCTCTTCTATGACACTGGCCAATCAAAACACGGTCGTGTCATAGAGGGCAAAATGCAAATGCTCACAGAGAAGGTCACAGCTACAACATATCTTAGAGTGTTCTGCTGGACAAGATTTGTCTCATGTGACCACACTGACAAATTGAACATGGGAACATTTGCTTGATCTATTTTTTTTTAGTCCTGTGTAAAAGTTGATAGCCTTATCCAAGATAGTGCATGACTAAATCTGACCATACACATTAGATTAATGTTGACCGAACCCACTGATTTTTTTGCCAGGATCTGCCAACCATCTAACATGTACAAGGGCAAGTTAATCCATTAATTATAAGATAAGATAAGCAGACTCCAACTTTGTAGCAATGGCCATACATAAAAGCTACTTTATTGTTTAAATTTTTCCAGGAATGTTTAAAAACGCCCTTTTATACTCTTAACATACTGTATTGCAATTATCATAATATATAGCACCGTGTACTTATAATTGCCCATTTTGCCTTTCTACCCAGTTAATTATTCTCTTTTCTTTGTTCTATGTAGAAACGTCCCCCTCTTCAGCTTCTGACCCAGCAGCTCCTCTCCTCCCCCTGGCATAGACTTTTGCAGTGACTCATGACTTGTGCAGAGAAAATTGACCTCCTGTTTCTATATAGAGCTTAGAAGGATTCAGCTAGTCAGTTTTTAATCAGATGGTGTTATAGAAGTAATGGAAAATAGAACAATTAGATGGGCAGAAAGGCAAAATGAGCAATTGTAAGCGCACAGTGCTATATAATATGATGATAACAATATATTAAGAGGATAAAAACTTTGATGGGAGCGCTTCTTTAACTATTTAATGTGTGTGGAGGCCTAACGACTCTTCTCCAATGGCAGGTGTCAAGGAAGATAAAGATTGGAAATTAAGTTTTAGATGTGGGAGTGTGCATGTGCATGGCGGAAAGGGATAGTAGTTGGATGAATGAGAGTTCAGTAGACAGTAGAGATTAGATATTTTGAAATTAAAATTTATTGACTTTGACAAATTTTCCCCAAAAATTCAATTTTCGATGAATAAATTCAAACAAATCTCAACACTGAAAAGTTTGTAATTGTTCGGGAAATACACATGGGGGGAGGAGGAGAGAGAGGACGCCGCTGACTATGAGAGCTTACACTCCACAGGAGAAAGAGAATGCTAACCATAATAGATTACACTCTACAGTGTAGAGAGAGAAAGGACCCTGTTGACAATAAGAACTTATACTCTAAGGGAGAGAGATAGAACCCTGCTGACCATAAGAGCTTACGCTCTACATGAGAGAGAAAGAGAGGACCCCGCTGATCATAAGAGCTTACACTCTACAGGGGTGTCTTGCCCATTGACTCTGGAGATGGAAAACGACTTTGCCATACAAACTGTGCTCCATTGGGAACCGGTGATCTGTGGTGGCCCAGGTACTGACCACCACTCTACAAGGTATGATAATTCCATAAGATGTCATAACTGCAGAGCATTATGGGGAGGCACATGTGGCTATGCAAAAAGACATTAGCCCACCCTCTGATGGTTCAGCATTGTGGGAAATGGTGCCGGGAAAGTTTTTTTTTTTTTTTTTTACGAACTGTGAATCAAATCTCAAAGTGTTCCAATTTGTATATGGGGTAGTGGGATGCAGAACAAATAGCTGTCAACCAAACGGGACCCTTGGAAGGGTCTAAAGGGGGCACTTTTAGGGAATCATCTTTGCTAGTAAATAGTTTAGTTTGGTCAATTTGCAGCTAAAACCAATATGAAGCATTAATATAAATGATTGTAATGCATCTGAATACTATGAATGTGACAAGAATGTATACTTGAAGCTCATGTGGCTATCTTGATTGTGTGAATATAGGTTAAAACATACATGAAAAGAAATAAGAATAAGGAGGATAAGAGATAAGTTTAACTTTGCATTAATAGTATAATGGAAAAAAATATTTCTCACTTCAAAGAAGCTTATCTGCCTATCTATGAACTGGTGATAAGCCCGAGTTATAAGGAACCCCTTTGTAGTTCCTATTGAAATTGAATGGGTGTGCAGTGCACATGGAGAACAAATAGCTGGACCTTCAATAGAATGTGCAAACTCATAGAAAAGCTAAGCAAATAGGAAACAAAAGAATAAAAATTCTATGGGGCATTAATTTGGAGAATTTATTTATACTTTGCTCACACTGCAGATAGTGAATAGCGAACGTGCAGTAATATATTTGAGGTCCAAAAAGCAGACACTACAACAGAACCTAAAGGTGCCCAATTGTAATTAAAGAAGTACTCTCATACTTTTTTTTCACATGTAAAAATATTTGTAGTGTAGCGTGGGCGTGTTAATATACTCACCTAACGCCAACTTCTCCGGTAACCAGCACCATTCCACTACACTTCCGAGTCACGTGATGGCGATTCAGACTGTGCGGATCACTCTGCGCTCTATGAGTGAGCCGGAAGTCACTTTTACAATGTAAGGCTCCATAAGCTTACATTATAAAAGCCACATTGAGGGCAGTGTGAGCCAGAAAGTCTGAATTGCCGTCACTTGACTCCGATGAGGAGTGGAACAGTCTTGGATACAGGAGAAAATGGCGATTAGTGAGTACATTAAGCCCTTAATGACCAGGCCAAATTTTTTAAATCTGACCACTGTCATTTTATGAGGTAATAACTCTGGAACGCTTCAATAGATCCTAGTGATTCTGAGGTTGTTTTTTTGTGACATATTGTACTTCATGAAAGGGATAAAATTTGTTCAATATCACTTGCGTTTATTTGTGAAAATATTGGAAATTTGTCGAAAATTTCAAAAATTTAGCAATTTTCAAACTTTTAATTCTTATGCCCTTAAACCAGAGAGTTATGTCACACAAAATAGTTAATAAATAACATTTCCTACATGTCTACTTTACACCTGCATCATTTTTGAAACATATTTTTTTTTTGTTAGGAAGTTATAAGGGTTAAAAGTTGATCAGCAATTTCTCATTTTCCAACAAAATTTATAAAACCATTTTTTTAGGGACCACATCACATTTGAAGTCACTTTGAGGGGCCTTTATGACAGAAAATACCCAAAAGTGACACCATTCTAAAAACTGCACCCCCAAATTCCTCAAAACCACATTTAAGAAGTTTATTAACCATTCAGGTGCTTCATAGCAACTAAAGCAATGTGGAAGGAAAAAATGAACATTTTACTCTTTTTCACAAAAATGTTATTTTAGCCCCAAATTTGTTATTTTTACAAGGGTAACAGGGAAAAATGGATCCCAATTGTGCAATTTCTCCTGGATACGCAGATACTCCATATGTGGGGGAAAACTACTGTTTGGGCACATGGCAGGGCTTGATAGGGAAGGAGCACCGTTTGACTTTTTGAATGCAAAAATGGCTGGAATAGATAGCGGACACCATGTTGTGTTTCGAGAGCCCCTGATGAGTGTAAACAGTGGAAACCCCCCACAAGTGACCTCATTTTGGAAACAACCCCCCATTAGGATTTCATCCAGGGGTGTAGTGAGCATTTTGAACTCACAGGTACTACACAGAATTTGATAACATTAGGTCATCATACTAAAAATTTTCATTTTTTTTTCACAAAAATGTTGTTTTAGCCCCAAATTTGTATTTTCACAGTGGATAATAGGAGAAAACAGACCCCATAATTTGATATGCAATTTCTCCTGAATGCAATGATACCCCATATATGATCAAAAATTTCTGCTTGAGCACACAGCTAGGAAAGGAAAGAGCACTATTTGTCTGGAATAGATTGTGAATACCATATCGCAATTGGAGAGTCCCTGACATGCGAAAACAGCAGAAACTCCCCACAAGTGACCCCATTTTGGAAACTAGATTCCTCAAGAAATTCCATCTAGGGGAGTAGTGAGCATTTTTAACCTACAGGTGATTCACGAAACTTTTAGATGTGAGAACAAAAAATTATTTTTTTTCCACTAAAATACTGTTTAGCACCAAATTTATAATTTATATAAGGGGTAATAGAAGAAATTGGACCCTACAATTTGTTATGCAATTCTCCCGAATGTGGCAGTACCCCATATGTGGTTGTATACTACTGTATGAGCAAATGGCAGGGAACGGATGGGAAGGAATGCTAGGAGAGTTTTTGAACCAAACGGTACCTCACAGAATTTTTTAACATTGAGACGTGGAAATATGACATTTTAGTGGTAAAAATTTAATTTTTGTGTTTGCTGCAAATTTGTCAGGTACACAAGGGTTAACAGGTGAAACTGGACCCCATAATTTATTGTGGAATTTCTCCCGAAAGCGGTGATGCCCCATATGTCGTCAGAAATTACTGTTAGGCCACATGTCAGGGCTGAGAAGGACGGAGCGCTGTTTGGTTTTTGTAGCACAGATTTTTCTAGAATAATTTGTGGGTGACATTTGTGGAGCCCCGAAGGTGCCAGAACAGCATAAAAACCCCAAAAGTGACCCCATTGTATAACTTGCACCTCTCAATGAATCCATCTACGGCTGCGGTAACATCCATACCAGGCTTTTTTCTGGAGAAGTGCAAATCTGCCAATTTAGTGCCCATACATTGTGCCCCCATAAAGTGTAGAGCCCTCATATATTCTAGCGCCCCCATACATTGTGCCCAGCTGGCGAGGTTGTGCTTCTGACGACACGCACCCTGTAAACTATTAAGTGCATTCTCCATGCTACAATAATGCCAAACATGTGGCTACTTACTGTGGTTTAGGCACAGTGGGGCTCAGAAGTAATGGGGCATTTGGTTTTGAGAGCACAGAATTCATTGGATTTTATTTGTGGGGGTGGGAGCCATGTCAACCTATAGTTCCAGTGACAGATGACAGACCTGAGTGGGGGCTGGATTTGTGCGGAATAATTTAGGGGTTTTTTGGTAACATTTTGGGGCACAAAACATTTTTTGATCGCTTTCAGTGTAAGGCTGGAATCACATTCTTGTGTTCTACGCTGAGCACTTAGGTCAGGGTTTTCGTGTAAATCTTATAAAAATGCCATTCAGACAAACCCCCCAATCCCAAAACCACCCACCATAATGAGACAGATGGAGGCACTTTGGAGTCCATTTGGTGTCCGCCCGGTGGTGTCCATATTTTTAGGAGTGCACAAATCTGTGGTTGCCCACACTTGTGCTCTTAAAAGATGCCTAAAATGATGTGACTGACACCGCCGGAACAC
This sequence comes from Phyllobates terribilis, assembly GCF_046119375.1. Lineage (NCBI taxonomy): Eukaryota > Metazoa > Chordata > Amphibia > Anura > Dendrobatidae > Phyllobates > Phyllobates terribilis. The sequence continues at coordinate 151,143,136 of NW_027362762.1, forward strand.
AGACCAGTCCACAGTGACTCCATCGGCCTCATAAGTGAGTGGTTTCATTGGAGATTTTGTCTGAATCGCAGTTTTGGGGAATTTACACGGAAACCCCGACGTAAGCGCTCAGTGGAGAGCGCAGGATAAATGTAAGCAGAGTCTTGTTCCGATTTTTGGGAGGTAGAATGAACAAATAGACAGCAGTACCAGAATAGTTCTTATTTTTAGTTTATTAATTTATTCTTCGGGTTTGTGCGATTACAACGATACCAGATTTATATATATTTTTTTATGTTTTGCTGCAATCACACAGTAAAAATGCTTTTTTATAAAAAGTAGTTTTTTCATCACCAAGAGAGCTGTAACTTTTTTTTTTTTTGGTGAACAGTGCTGTATAATGACTTATTTTTTGCGGGACGAGTTGCAGATTTTTTTGGTACCATTTTGGTGCACATAATATTTTTTGATCGCTTTTTATTCAGATTTTTCAATGAACAAAAAATAGAAATTCAGTTATTGTTTTTATTTTTTATTTTTTGCGCCGTTCACCGTGTGGTAAAAGTGATAAGACCGAATTGTTCATTGGGTCGGTACGATTATAGCGATACCAGATTTATATTGTTTTTTGTTTTTGGATTTGCTATTTTTACACACTAAAAACAATATTTTACAATAATGAATTTGTTTTTGCACCTCCATATTCTGAGAGCTGTAAATTTTTTTAATTTTTTTTGCCAAATGAGCCAAATTAGGAATTGTCTTTTGCGGGACGATTTGGTGTTTTCATTTATGTATTTTTTTTTTACATACGACTTTTGATCACTTTTTATTCACTTTTTTGTCAGTTTGATGAAATAGTGATATTTGTGGCGTGTATTTTATTATTTTTTCTATCGCGTTCGCCATACGAAATAAATAACATTCCAGTTTTATAGGTTTATAGAGCGGGTTGTTCCGGACGCGACAATACCAATTACATGTACTTTTTTTTTGTTTATTTTTGTTTTAGCAGAAATGCTGCATTTTGTGTGTCAAAATGGATTTTAGTGATTTGTGTGCGCTTTTTGTATTTTTTTTTTACTTTTTTACATTTTTTTTTCACTTTTTTTTACTTTTTCACTTAGCCCCACTGTGGGACATGTATAATTTTTATTTTGATCACTTATCTCATATCTTATCTTTGATCACTTATCTCAGTGCATGAGAGCAGTCAGTGAGTCACTGACTCAGCCTTTGAGACCCAGCTGGATCTCACAGGCCACCATACCCTGAGGTCATCACATGACCTCAGGGTACCATGATAACCATCGGCACCCGTGATTGTCATCCGGGTCTGATGGATACTAAGGGGGTCTTGTGACCCCCTTGCAACAACTTAAATACTGCTGTCGCGATTGACAGCGGTATTTAAGGGGTTAATCGGCCCCGATCGGCATCAAAACCGGCCACGGCCGATACTGCAGGATGTCAGCTGTCACATACAGCTGATACCTGGGGGAATTTCAGCCGCGGGGCGGTGCTAGACTCTTATTCCTCAGCGCAGTTAAAAAGCGACGCTGAGGAATAAGGCCCCATAACGACCACCGCTAAAAGTCATCTCGGTGGTCGTTCAGGGGTTAAAACACTAACACTATAGTACACTAATATTCACACACCCGTGAATATATTAACACACATTATACACATGAGACTTCAAGTCAGCTTCTTATGTGTATGGGGCCTCCCAACTCTACCCCAACAGATGATTTCAGGAGAGAGACATAAACAAGAAGTCGAATTTACAATAATCAATTCATTTGTTCTCGAGGAGATAAGACTCTGCCATAGGCCTCTGACAGTGGCCCTCTCAGAGAATACATGAGCGTCAAGTATTTGTCCATAGGGGGGACTTAGGAGCGATAGCTGTTGGCCAAGGTTGTTTGGCCAACAACTATATAATATATGTACTGTAGGAGGCTTAAAAAATCACTCGCATGAACATTGTTTTTGTAGCGCCGGCACCTCTGCCTCCTGTCGGGCAGAGACGCTGTTCCCCTCACCGCCGCGGTCACGGTCCGGCATCCTCCAGCCCCCCGATGCTGTTGCGTGCACCGCGCCAGCTTCCCGAGCACTGTGCTTAGGGCGTGCGCACGCTCCCTCCCTCTTAAAGGGGCCGCGTGCGCAGTCCTAAAGAGTCACCGGCCAATGGCCGGAGGACCACTCCTATTTAAAGCACCTCCTCCAAAATGGAGGTGCCTGTGCAAGGTTGTTGTTTGTGTGCTAACACTCTCCTCAGCCCTCAGGTTCCAGTGCCCGCCAGTCTGTCTATCAGCCGTGCCCGCCAGTCTGTCTATCAGCCGTGTCCGCCTGCCTGTCCATCAGCCATGCCCACCAGCCTATCTATCAGCCGTGCCCGCCAGCCTGTCTACCTGCCGTGCCCGCCGGCCTGCCTACCCGGATCACCTGTCAGGTTACCTGCCGTGCTCGCCTGCTTGCCTACCTGGATCACCCATCAAGCTACCTGCCGTGCTCATCCGCTGTACCTGTCAGCTTCAGCCATCTGACCCATGGAAGTCGCTTGCTCTCACACAAGGTCGGTCCCAGAGTGGCACCTGGTTCACCTGCCTGGTCCCTCCTTTGTTCACTGAGTCGACTAAGCCGTCGTGTGACCAGGGTCGGTCCGAGTTGGCACTTAGTTATGCCCCTCTGGTCCCTCCTTGCATCTCAGCACAGAGGTTCCACCACCCGGATCCGTAACAGTTTGCACAGGCACCAGAACCCGGTGGCTTCCAAGCTCCTTCGCTCTCAGACCTGTACCAAGAGGTCTCTCGCCAGAGATCCCAAAGGATACTATCCTGTCCTATCTGTGGACAGTGAACTCCCGCTTGGACGCACTGTCCACCCCGACTGTGTCCACCTCTAACCGAGCGGCACCCGCTCTGGTGGCACCTCAACCCAGTGGCGCTGTGGCACCCGGCTTTGGATCCCGGCTTTCTGCGCCTCCACGTTTTGATGGTGACCCTGTCCTATGTTGGGGCTTCATAAAACAGTGCACGCTGCACTTTGAACTCCTGGCACACCAGTTCACCTCCGACCAGGCCAATGTGGCATTCATCATGTCTCACCTCACCGGAGAGGCGTTGGCGTGGCTTAACCCTCTGTGGGAGAGAGGGGATCCTCTGGTGTTCGATCTCCAGGCTTTCCTCGCGGCTTTCCGGAAGGTGTACGATGAGCCCGGATGAAAATCTTCTACTGCCTCCTCACTTCTCCGACTCCACCAAGGGAGTCTCTCTGTGGACCAATATGCCGTGCGTTTCCGAACCTTCGCATCTGAACTTGCCTGGAACAATGAGGCCCTGGTGTCCACCTTTTAGGAGGGCCTTTCCGGACAGATCAAGGATGAGCTAGCCGTGACATACCTCCCTCCCTGGACGACCTGGTGTCATTAGCTACCCGGATTGACATCCGTTTTCCGGAACGCGCTAAGGAGATGACCCTGCGCTTCACTCCCGTCTTCCAAAGTCCAGTCCCGCAACCTGCACTCCCCCGGGTGTCTTCTCCAGAGCCTATGCAAATGGACCAAGTTAAGATGGTCAAGTCTCGCCAGGAGACCCGTCGTGCCAAGGGGCGTTGCTTCTATTGTGGCAATATAGAGCATCAGATCCGCTCTTGCCCGGTGAAACCGGGAAACTCCAGTGCCTAAGACCACTCGGAGAGGTCGCCCTAGGCAAGAGCTCTTCCTCTCCGCCCTTGACTCTGTCCATTTCCGTTACCAGTGTTGAGACTTGCTTCTTCGAGACTGCTCATCTGGATTCCGGAGCCGCTGGGAATCTCATCCAACAGGCCGTTGTGGAGCGTTTTCAGATTCCTACCATACGTCTGGCTGATCCCTTAGCGGTTTCCTCTGTGGATGGAAAGCTTCTCCCTGAAACCATCTTGTTGGTCACTGAGCCGGTAACCCTTCAGGTGGGAATGCTGCACTCGGAAAAGATCTCCTTTTATGTACTGTCTGGTCTCTCTCATCCCCTCTTGCTTGGCCTGCCTTGGTTGCAGAGACACTACCACCTCATAGGCCGTATGATTGCCCCATCGACCTAATACCTGGTGCTTCAGCTCCTCGCGGGCGAATCTACCCCTTGTCTCTGGCCGAGACCCGTGCCATGTCTGAATATATTGAAGAAAATCTTGCTAGGGGATTTATCCAGAAATCCACCTCTCCGGCTGGAGCAGGATTCTTCTTCGTCAAAAAGAAAGATGGCTCTCTTCATCCTTGTATCGACTATAGGGGCCTAAATCTGATTACCATCAAGAATAAGTACCCCCTGCCTCTCATTTCGGAGCTGTTTGACCACCTAAAAGGTGCAAAGATCTTCACTAAGCTTGACCTGCGTGGGGCATACAATCTGGTCCGGATTCGCCAGGGAGACAAGTGAAAGACGGCATTCAACACTCGGGATGGTCACTACGAGTACCGAGTGATGCCCTTCGGTCTCTGTAATGCTCCAGCCGTCTTCCAGGAGTTAGTAAACGATATCTTCCGAGATCTCCTGCATTCCTGCGTGGTGGTTGTAACGGGTCTGGGAGGTGGAACCTCTGAGCAACTATACAAGGGGGCGGTCTTTGTAAGGAAGTGGGTGGCTCCCAGGGAAGACGGGCAGGTAGTCACGGCAAGTGACAGGGACAGTCTCTGGGTAGAAGGGCAGGTAGTCACGGCAAGTGACAGGGACAGTCTCTGGGTAGAAGGGCAGGTAGTCACGGCAAGTGACAGGGACAGTCTCTGTGTAGAAGGACAGCAGGCAGGTGGCTGGTGAGCGCTCCCAGGTGAGCGGGCAAGAGTCTCTGGACAGGCAGGTGGTCACGGCAAGTGACGGCAGAGCCTCCAGGTAGACTAGCAGACAGGTAGCAGGTGAGCGCTCCCAGGTGAGTGGGAAAGAGTCTCTGGACAGGCAGGTGGTCACAGCAAGTGACGGCAGAGCCTCCAGGTAGGCTAGCAGGCAGGTAGCAGGTGAGCGCTCCCAGGTGAGCGGGATAGAGTCTCTGGACAGGCAGGTGGTCACGGCAAGTGACGGAAGAGCCTCCAGGTAGGCTAGCAGGCAGGTAGCAGGTGAGCGCTCCCAGGTGAGCGGGCAGGCTGGTCCATAGACAGACTGACAGGTGTCGGAAGGCAGACCGTCGGACCGCAGGCTTGCAAGCAGGTAAGCGGATATCAGGCAGGTATCAAGCAGGAATCTGGCAGGTGACTGGCAGGTAACAGGCAGGAATCAGGCAGGTAACTGGCAGGTAACAAGCAGGAATCTGGCAGGTGACTGGCAGGTAACTGGTAACGGGACCTGAGGGCTGAAGCAGAGTGAAGACTTTGCAACAACATTGCTCGGGCACCTCCATTTTGGAGGAGGTGCCTTATATATGGTGAAGTCCTCCGGCCATTGGCCGGGGACTCCTTAGGACGGCGCGCGCGGCCCCTTTATGAGAGGGGGAGCGCGCGCGCGCGCGCCCTAAGCACCGTGGCCGGGAAGCAGTGCGCGCTGCCAGCAGAGCGGGAGGAAGACACCGGGCACGGAGCGGAGAAGTGAGGGGAACAGCGTCCCTGCCTAGCAGGAGGCAGGGATGCTGACGCTACAGTACCCCCCCCCCCTTTAGGCCCCCCCTTTTTTAGGCCAGAGAGAAATTTATCAAGGATGAGAGGGGCATGGATGTTCTCCCGGGGCTCCCATGTTCTCTCCTCAGGACCAAACCCCTTCCAATCTACCAGAAAAAAGGTTTTTCCTCTAACCCTTTTGGTGGCCAGAATGTTCTCTACCTCAAACTCGTTCTCAGCGGAAACCGGAGCAGGGGGCGTACCTGTAGACTTGGAAAAAGAGTTAAGTACCACGGGTTTGAGGAGAGATACATGGAAGGAGTTAGGGATCCGTAAGTTGGCCGGGAGTTTCAATTTATAGGCCACCGGATTGATTTGTTTGATAACTTCCAGTGGGCCGATGAACCGAGGTCCTAACTTGTAGGAGGGAATCTTGAGCCGGACATACTTGGACGAGAGCCAGACTTTATCTCCAGGACGGAATTGTGGAGGATCCAGGCGTTTTTTGTCAGCGTGTTTTTTCATCCGCTCGGACGACAGAAGGAGTGCGGATCGGGTACTCTCCCAAATGGAGGAGAATTCGCTAATGAGAGATTCCTCAGCCTGATTGTCCACCGAGGTGGAGATGGGAAATGGGATCCGAGGATGCTGACCGAAGACTACAAAAAACGGGGATTTGGAGGAAGATTCGCTCTCGTGATTATTGTAAGAGAATTCGGCCCATGGTAGGAGATCCACCCAGTCCGAATGGTGGGCATTAACGAAGTGCCGGAGGTAACTGGTCAGGATCTGATTGATCCGCTCCACTTGACCATTGGACTGTGGGTGGTAAGCGGAGGAGAAGTCCAGGGTGACGTCAAGCAGCTTACATGTGGCTCTCCAGAAGCGTGAGGTGAACTGAACCCCACGATCCGACACGATGTGGAGGGGCAGGCCATGGAGACGGAAGATGTGGCGGATAAAGTCTTTAGCCAGTTCGGGTGCAGACGGGAGACCCGGCAGGGGAATGAAGTGCGCCATCTTGGAAAAGCGGTCAGCGACCACCCAAATGACCGTACAACCGACAGAGACAGGGAGATCCGTTATAAAGTCCATAGCTATATGCTGCCACGGGGCAGCAGGTACTGGAAGAGGAAGGAGGCGACTGGCTGGCAGGTGTCTCGGAACTTTGTTGCGGGCGCAGGACACACAGGCTGAAACAAAGTCTATTACATCCTTGTGCAGGGTAGGCCACCAGTAATGCCGGGTAATAAGCTGGAGGGTCTTTTTCTGACCGGCGTGGCCAGCTAGCTTAGACGAGTGACCCCAGAGTAGGACCTTCTTCCGATCAGGTACTGTTACGAACGTCTTACCGGGAGGGAGACGATTTAGATTCACGGGAGCCACCTGCATTACTCTGGCGGGATCAATGATGTGCTTCGGTTCCTCCTCTAGATCAGACACCAGGAAGGATCGGGACAAGGCGTCAGCTTTGATGTTTTTGTCTGCCGGGCGAAAATGAAGAACGAAATCAAAGCGGGCAAAAAACAAGGACCACCGGGCTTGGCGCCGGTTAAGTCTCTGGGCGCTCTGGAGGTAAGCCAAGTTCTTGTGGTCCGTGTAAATAATTACCGGGTGAAGAGCCCCCTCGAGCAGGTAACGCCACTCCTCCAGTGCCAGCTTAATGGCCAATAACTCTCGATCTCCTATAGAATAATTGCGCTCAGAAGAGGAGAAGAGTTTGGAGAAGAAGCCGCAAGTTACCATTCTTCCGGAAGGCGACTTTTGGGTAAGTACCGCTCCGGCTCCAGAGGAGGAGGCGTCAACTTCCAGGAAGAATTGTTTGTTGCCGTCCGGACGATGCAGCACCGGGGCGGAAGAGAAAGCCTGTTTTAAGGAAAGAAAGGCTTCCTCTGCTTCGGGCGGCCATTCTCTGGGATTAGTGCCCCTACGGGTGAGCGCAGAGATTGGGGCAGTCCGGGAAGAGAAGTGCGGTATGAAGAGGCGGTAATAGCTGGCGAAACCCAGGAACCGCTGAATAGCTTTCAACCCCTCTGGTCGGGGCCACTTCTGGATGGCAGACAGTTTCTCAGGATGCATTCGTAGGCCGGTCTGAGAGATTATGTAGCCCAGAAACGGAAGCGAGGTCTGCTCAAAGAGGCACTTCTCATATTTAGCGTAGAGGTGGTTCTGCCTGAGCCTGAGCAGAACCTGACGAACATCCCTCCGGTGTGTGGGGAGATCCGGAGAGAAGACCAAGATGTCGTCCAGGTACACCACTACGCAGGAGTAGAGAAGGTCCCGGAAGATGTCATTGACCAACTCTTGAAAGACGGCGGGAGCGTTACAGAGACTGAAGGGCATTACCAGGTATTCATAGTGGCCGTCCCGGGTGTTGAATGCCGTCTTCCATTCATCCCCCTGACGGATACGGACCAGGTTATACGCCGCACAGAGGTCCAGCTTGGTGAAGATTCTAGCCCCCTTCAGACGGTCAAATAATTCCGGAATGAGCGGAAGGGGGTATTTATTCTTCACCGTGATCTGGTTAAGGCCTCTATAGTCTATACAGGGACGGAGTGAGCCGTCCTTCTTTTTGACGAAGAAGAAGCCTGCTCCCGCCGAGGAAGTAGATTTCCGGATGAATCCCCGGGCCAGATTCTCCTCAATATATTCTGACATGGATCGGGTCTCAGCAGCGGACAAAGGGTAAATGTACCCACGGGGGGGAGTAGCGCCGGGCATCAGGTCGATTGCGCAGTCGTATGGTCTATGAGGGGGTAATGTCTCTGCCTCCTTTTTATTAAAGACGTCCACATACGACCAATAAGGAGCCGGAAGACCAGGTAGATTGGCTGGAGTAGGAGAAGGACGGACAGGATGGACGGGAACTAAACAAGTCTTATGGCAGTCCTGTCCCCAGCGAAGGACTTCTCCGCTCTGCCAATCAAGCACGGGTGCATGTCTCTGAAGCCAAGGTAGGCCTAGTAAGAGGGCGTGAGAGAGTCCAGGCAGAACATGAAAGAAGATGCTCTCAGAGTGCAGCATTCCCACCTGCAGGGTTATGGATTCGGTGATGAGTTGGATGGGATGTGGTAAGAGGCCCCCATCCACGGCAGCGACAGATAAGGGTACAGCTAGAGGTTTGGTGGGAATGCGGTATTTCTCTACCAGAGACTGAGAAATGAGATTTCCGGCAGCTCCAGAGTCAAGTTGGGCTAGTTCAAAATAACGGTTCTCCCCGCAGATGATAGAGACCGACAGCAACAGAGATGGAGAGGGTTTACTCTTGTCTAGGACGACCTCTCTGAGCGATCCTAGACACAGGCGTTTCCCGACCTCTCCGGGCAGGAACGGATCCGGTGCTCCTTACTGCCACAGTAGAAGCAGCTCCCCTCGGCTCGGCGTAACTCTTGACGGGTTTTGACCATCTTGGTCTGGTCGACCTGCATAGGCTCAGGTGAGTGCGCCTGGGTAGTAACGGGAGAAGTGACAGGTTTCTGGAAGGTAGGGGCTAGACGTGGAAACCTCCTCTCACGGGTGACCTCTTTGGCGCGCTCCTGGAACCGGATGTCAATCCGGGTGGCAAGTGTTATTAAGTCGTCGAGAGTGGTAGGAATGTCCCGACCGGCGAGTTCATCTTTAATACGGCCGTACAGACCCTCCCAAAAGACAGACACCAGGGCGTCGTTATCCCAGGCCAGCTCCGAAGCAAGGGTACGGAACCGTATGGCGTATTGGCCCACGGAGAGATTTCCTTGACGGAGGCGTAGCAGAGATGATGCGGATGAGGTCTTCCGTCCTGGTTCGTCGAAGACTTTCCGGAAGGCCGTGAGAAAGGCTGGCAGGTTGGAAACCAGGGGGTCTCCTCTCTCCCATAGAGGATTTAGCCAAGCCAGTGCCTCTCCCGTGAGATGGGACATGATGAAGGCTACTCTGGCTCGGTCGCTGGAAAACTGGTGTGTCAACAGTTCGAAGTGCAGAGTGCACTGGTTAATGAAGCCCTGTGCCTGGCTGGGATCTCCGCCAAAACGAGGAGGGGCGGAGAGGCGGGGACCGGGAAGAGATGCCATGGTGTTGATGGGCTGCGGCGGTGCCGGGGTAGTAAGTGTGCGAGTGGAGACAGCTCCCGAAGAGGTAGTCAATGTGTCCAGGCGGGAGTTAACACCACGCAGGTGACTCAGGATGGACTCCTGTTGGGACCTCTGATGACATAGGTCCGAGAGCGAGGGAGCTTGGGTGCCACCGGGTTCCATGGCCCGAGCAAACTGTAACGGGTCTGGGAGGTGGAACCTCTGAGCAACTATACAAGGGGGCGGTCCTTGTAAGGAAGCGGGTGGCTCCCAGGGAAGACGGGCAAGTAGTCACGGCAAGTGACAGGGACAGTCTCTGGGTAGAAGGGCAGGTAGTCACGGCAAGTGACAGGGACAGTCTCTGGGTAGAAGGGCAGGTAGTCACGGCAAGTGACAGGGGCAGTCTCTGGGTAGAAGGACAGCAGGCAGGTGGCTGGTGAGCGCTCCCAGGTGAGCGGGCAAGAGTCTCTGGACAGGCAGGTGGTCACGGCAAGTGACGGCAGAGCCTCCAGGTAGACTACCAGACAGGTAGCAGGTGGACGCTCCCAGGTGAGCGGGCAAGAGTCTCTGGACAGGCAGGTGGTCACGGCAAGTGACGGCAGAGCCTCCAGGTAGGCTAGCAGGCAGGTAGCAGGTGAGCGCTCCCAGGTGAGCAGGCAAGAGTCTCTGGACAGGCAGGTGGTCACGGCAAGTGACGGCAGAGCCTCCAGGTAGGCTAGCAGGCAGGTAGCAGGTGAGCGCTCCCAGGTGAGCGGGCAAGAGTCTCTGGACAGGCAGGTGGTCACGGCAAGTGACGGAAGAGCCTCCAGGTAGGCTAGCAGGCAGGTAGCAGGTGAGCGCTCCCAGGTGAGCGGGCAGGCTGGTCCATAGACAGACTGACAGGTGTCGGAAGGCAGACCGTCGGACCGCAGGCTTGCAAGCAGGTAAGCGGATATCAGGCAGGTATCAAGCAGGAATCTGGCAGGTGACTGGCAGGTAACAGGCAGGAATCTGGAAGGTGACTGGCAGGTAACAAGCAGGAATCTGGCAGGTGACTGGCAGGTAACTGGTAACGGGACCTGAGGGCTGAAGCAGAGTGAAGGCTTTGCAACAACATTGCTCGGGCACCTCCATTTTGGAGGAGGTGCCTTATATATGGTGAAGTCCTCCGGCCATTGGCCGGGGACTCCTTAGGACGGCGCGCGCGGCCCCTTTAAGAGAGGGGGAGCGCGCGCGCGCCCTAAGCACCGTGGCCGGGAAGCAGCGCGCGCTGCCAGCAGAGCGGGAGGAAGACGCCGGGCACGGAGCGGAGAGGTGAGGGGAACAGCATCCCTGCCTAGCAGGAGGCAGGGACGCCGACGCTACAGTGGTGTACCTGGACGATATCTTGGTGTTCTCCCCTGATCTGCCCTCTCACCGGAGGGTTGTTCGTCAGGTCCTGCTGAGGCTCCGGAAGAATCGCCTGTATGCTGAGTTTGATAAATGCCTCTTTGAGCAGACCTCCCTGCCATTTCTGGGGTTTATCATCTCTGAGACCGGACTGCGGATGGATCCCGAGAAGGTGTATGCTGTCTTAAAGTGGCCACGACCGGAGGGGTTGAAGGCTATTCTGGGATTCGCTATTACCGCCTCTTCATTCCTCATTTCTCCTCTCGGACAGCTCCCATCTCTGCTCTTACCCGTAAGGGAGCAAATGCCGGGGAGTGGTCTTCTGAGGCAGAGAATGCCTTTATCTCTCTTAAACAAGCCTTGTCCTCCACTCCTGTGCTACACCGTCCGGATTGCAATAAACAGTTCTTCCTGGAGGTTGATGCCTCTTCCTTCGGAGCCGGAGCAGTGCTTACCCAGAAATCCTCGTCCGGGCGAATTGTGACCTGCGGTTTCTTTTCCCAACTCTTCTCTCCGTCCGAGCGCAATTACTCTATAGGAGATCAAGAACTGCTGCCCATCAAATTAGCACTGGAGGGATGGCGCTACTTGCTTGAGGGGGCTCTGCACCCCGTGGTCATCTACACTGACCATAAAAACCTCACTTATTTGCTGACCGCCCAAAGACTAAACCCCCGTCAGGCCAGATGGTCTTTGTTCTTTGCTCGATTCTGCTTCACTCTCCATTACCGCCCGGCAGACAAGAACATTAAAGCCGACGCTCTATCCCGCTCTTTTCTGTCTTCCGGCCTAGAGGAGGAGCCTCTACACATCATTGACCCCTCCAGAATTATGACTGTTGCTCTTTTTGACCTGTCTCATCTACCTCCTGGTAAGACTTTTGTAGCGGCTCAGGATCAGAAGAGGGTCTTATTCTGGGGCCATTCGTCCAAACTGGCTGGCCATGCCGGCCAAAGGAAGACGCTTCTGCTCATTGCCCGGCATTATTGGTGGCCCAACCTGCGCAAGGATGTTGCGAATTTTGTCGCGGGTTGTTCTTCTTGTGCTCGTAACAAGATACCTAGGCACCTTCCAGCCGGTCATCTCCTTCCTCTTCCCGTGCCTTTCGCTCCGTGGCAACATATTGCAATGGATTTCATCACGGATCCTCCTGTATCGATCGGTTGTACTGTCATTTGGGTGGTCGCTGACCACTTCTCCAAGATGGCTCACTTCATCCCTCTGCCTGGTCTTCCGTCTGCACTTGTGCTGGCTAAGGACTTCATCCGTCACATCTTCCATCTCCACGACTTACCCCTCCACATCGTCTCGGACCGAGGAGTTCAGTTCACTTCTCGCTTTTGGAGAGCCACGTGCAAGCTGCTGGATGTCTCTTTGGATTTTTCTTCGGCCTATCATCCTTAGTCCAATGGTCCAGTTGAACGTATTAATCAGATCCTTACCAGTTTTCTTCAGCACTTTTTCAACACTCACCATAGCGATTGGGTTGAGCTCCTGCCCTGGGCCGAGTTTTCCTATAACAACCATGTGAGTGAGTCTTCTGCTAAGTCTCCGTTTTTTATGGTCTACGGTCGACACCCCCGGATTCCGTTTCCCGTCTCCTCTTCAGTGGACAATCCTGCTGCGGAGTCTCTCGTCAGTGAATTTTCTGTGATTTGGGAAGACACTAGATCTGCACTTCTTCAGTCCTCCGAGCGGATGAAGAAGCATGCTGATAAGAGACGTCTGGATCTGTCTCAATTCTGTCCGGGAGACAAGGTCTGGCTTTCCTCCAAATACTGTATGTCCGTCTCAAGATACCATCATACAAGTTGGGTTCGTGGTTCATCGGTCCGTTCGAGATACTGAACCAAATAAATCCAGTGGCTTACAAGCTGAAACTCCCGGCCTCCTTACGGATCCCCAACTCCTTTTACGTGTCTCTCCTCAAACCGGTTGTCCTTAATTCTTTCTCTGACGATCCAGGTACCACTTCAGCTCCAGTCTCCGCTGAGGACGTCTTTGAGGTAGAAAACATTTTGGCCATCAAGAGGGTAAGAGGAAAGACTTTCTTTCTTGTGGATTGGAAGCGGTTTGATCCTGAGGAGAGGTCTTGGGAGCCCAGGGAGAACATTCATGCCCCTCGTCTTCTAGAAAATATTCTTGTGGGCCTAAAGAAGAGGGGGCGTAAAGGGGGGGGTACTGTAGTGCCGGCCTCTCTGCCTCCTGCCGGGCAGAGACGCCGTTCCCCTCACCACCGCAGTCCCGGTCCGGCGTCCTCCAGCTTCCCTGCTGCTGTTGCAGCTTCCCGAGCACTGTGCTTAGGGCACGCGCCGTTCTAAAGAGTCCCCGGCCAATGGCCGGAGGACCACTCCTATTTAAAACACCTCCTCCAAAATGGAGGTGCCTGTGCAAGGTTGTTGTTTGTGTGCTAACACTCTCCTCAGCCCTCAGGCTCCAGTGCCCGCCAGTCTGTCTATCAGCCGTGCCCGCCAGCCTGTCTACCTGCCGTGCCCACCGGCCTGCCTACCCGGATCACCCGTCAAGCTACCTGTCAGCTTCAGCCATTTGACCCGTGGGAGTCGCCTGCTCTCACACAAGGTCGGTCCCAGAGTGGCACCTGGTTCACCTGCTCGGTCCCTCCTTGGTTCACGGAGTCAACTAAGCCGCCGTGTGACCAGGGTCAGTCCGAGTTGGCACTTAATTACGCCCCTCTGGTCCCTCCTTGCATCTCAGCACAGAGGTTCCACCCGGATCCATAACAGTTTTTCTTTAAATCTGCGTATATGTGTATATAGTGCACTGTCAGTGTATTAATATACTCACCTACAGCCATCTTCTCCACTATCAGCCGCCGTTCCGCTCTTCTTCTGAGTGACATCACCGCTCTACAGACTCTCCACGTCACACTGCACTTTGTCAGACGCAGCAGTGGCTTTTACAATGTAATCCTATGGAGTGTCAGAACAAGGCTCCATAGACTTACATTGTAAAAAAGACACATATAGAGCATAGTGAGATCCAGATAATCTGAGGATTGGTGACGTCAGAATGACGCTGGATTTCGGAAAATTCAGCGGTATGTGAGTATATTATCATGCTCACACTACATTACATGCATATACACACAGATTTAGAGAAAAAAAAGTTCATGGGAGAGCAGTACAAGTTTATACTATATTAAATTAAATTATATTATATTTGTATTATGTATCATTTCATCTTACAGCAACTTTTCTTTCCTTCAATTTGCCATGGGAAAGATTTCTCCTAAAATGTAATGAACTAGATATACGCAGTTTTAAATGTTTGTATTTTTTTTATATAGTCTTGACCGAAAGTGATGGCACCCTTGAAATTGTTCCAGAAAATGAAGTATTTCTCCCAGAAAATTATTGCAATGACACATGTTTTGTTATACACGTGTTTATTTTCTTTGTGTGTATTGGAACACACAAAAAACAGAGAAAAAAGGCAAATTGGACATCATTTCACACAAAACCCCCAAAATGGGCCGGACAATATTGCTGGCACCCTCAATTTAATATTTAGTTGCACACCCTTTGGAATAAATAACTGCAATCAATCGCTTCTTATAACTATCAACAAACTTCTTACACCTCCCAACTGGAATTTTGGACCACTCTTCTTTTACAAACTGCTCCAGGTCTCTCATATTTGAAGGATGCCTTCTACATATAGCAATTTTAAGATCTCTCCACAGTTGTTCAATGGGATTTAGAACCGGACTCAATGCTGGCCTCTTCAGAACTCTCCAGTGCAATGTTTCCATCCATTTCTGGGTGCTTCTTGAAGTATGTTTGGGGTCATTGTCCTGCTGGAAGACCTATGACCTAGGATGCAAACCCAGCTGTCTGACACCGGCCACTACATTGCGACCCAAAATCCTTTTGTAATCTTAAGATTTTATAATGCCTTGTAATCAATCAAGGCACCCAGTGCCTGAGGCAGCAAAACATCCCCAAAGCATCTTTGAACCGCCACCATATTTGACTGTAGGTACTGTGTTCTTTTCATTCCGTTTTGGGTAAACAGTAGAATGTTGTGCTTTTCCAAAAAGCTCTCTTTTGGTCTCATCTGTCCACAAGACTCTTTCCCGGAAAGGATTTGGGCTTACTCAAGTACAATTTGGTAAACTGCAGTCTAGCTTTTTTATATCTCTGTGTCAGCAGTGGGGTTCTCCCTGATCTCCTGCTATAGCATTTAATTTCATTCAAATGGCGACGGATAGTTTGCGCTGAGCCTGCAGGACAGCTTGAATCTCTTTGGAACTTCATTGGGGCTGCTTATCCACCATCCAGACTATCCTGCGTTGCAACCTTTCATAAAAATCTTTCTGCTGTCCACGTGCTGGAAGGTTAGCTACAATGCCATGGGTTGTAAACTTGTTGATTATGTTGCGCACCATGGACAAAGGAACATTAAGATCTCTGGAGATAGACTTGTAGTCTTGAGATTGTTGATATTTTTCATCAATTTTGGTTCTCAAGTCCTCAGACAGTTCTCTTCTCCTCTTTGTGTTCTCCATGCTTAGTGTGGCACACACAAACACACAATGTAAAGATTGAGTCAACTTCTCTTTTTTTAGGTGTGATTTTCATATTGACCACACGTGTTACTTGCCACAGGTGGGTTTGAAGGAGCATCACATGCTTGAAACAAAGTTGTTTACCAATTTTGGAAAGGTGCCAACAATTTTGGGAAGCCCATTTTTGGGGGTTTCGTGTCCAACTTGCCTTTTTTTCTTCTTTTTTTTTTTCGGTGTTCCAATATACACAAAGGAAATAAACATGTGTATAACAAAACGTGTAATTGCAATAATTTTTTCTGGAATAATTTCAAGGGTGCCAACGCTTTCAGCCATGACTATGAGTATATTTACTCACTTTGTCATATAGACTTTTTATAACTGTCCATAAATATTCCTTAACTGTCATATATTCCCAATTCCCACCCATTTTAAATGATTGGTTGAAATCCTATCTTTCAGGGACCCAATGAATATTGGTGCTCCTAAGAAATCATTTCATAGGAAATCAGCAATATTTATTTATAAGGGTATGTGCACACAATCCAGAGCCACTGCGGATTTGATGCTGCGGAATTATGGACTCATGCAGCGTCAAACCCGCAGCGGCCAGATGTTACAGCATAGTGGATGGGATTTCTAGAAATCCCATATCCGCTATGCGTCTCCGTACACCTGCGGATCACCTGTGAAAACCAGTCCGCAGCATGTCAATTTCTCTTGCGGGTCCGCATGTTGACTTTCCCCATAGACTATCCTCTATGAGGAAAGTCTGCAGGTGAAAAAAAAATAAAAATGACGCCACTCATTAGCATATTGAGCGGAAGCCGCCACTGGCTATTCCGCAGGGTCGGGGCCGCTGCCAGCTCCGGTCCGTGTGCACATACCCTTATGCTTCCATAGCGCCATCAAATTCCACAACCCACAACACTGTACTCTGCCCTCTCAATCTAAATTCCATATCAGCATGTCTTCTGTGGGAGGAAACCAGAGGACAGACATGGAGAATATGGCAATATTATAGTATTGGAATGAATAGAATAAGAGATCAAATCAAATGATTACAAGTTTAAATCTCCAATGGGAACTAACAAATAAAGTAAAAATATTTTTTTTTATTGATATATAAAAAAAAAATAAAGTTTGAATAACTCTCTTCCCGTCTTCTTTTTCCCAGTTCAAAATGAAATAAAAAAAGCATACATATTATATATCATTAATGTTCATAAAAGTCTGATTAACCAAAATACAAGTGCTTTTCACTAAATTAGAGTATCATCAAAAAGTTAATTTATTCCTGTTCTTCAATACAAAAAGTGAAACTCATATATTATATAGAGTCATTACAAACAGAGTGATCTATTTCAAGTGTTTATTTCTGTTAATGTTGATGATTATGGCTTACAGCCACTGAAAATACAAAAGTCATTATCTCAGTAAATTGTAATAATTAACAAAAACACCTGCAAAGGCTTCCAAAGCATTTAAAAAGGTCCCTTAGTCTGTTTCAGTAGGCTCCACAATCATGGGGAAGACTTCTGACTTGACCGATGTCCAGAAGGCATTCATTGACACACTCCACAAGGAGGGTAAGCCACAAAAGGTCATTGCTAAAGAAGATGGCTGCTCACTGAGTGCTGTATCCAAGCATATTAATGGAGAGTTGAGTGGAAGGGAAAAGTGTGGTAGAAAAAGGTGCACAAGCAACCGGGATAACCGCAGCCTTGAAAGGATTGTTAAGAAAAGGCCATTCAAAAATTTGGGGTAGATTCACAAGGAGTGGACTGCTGCTGGAGTCATTGCTTCAAGAGCCACCACATACAGACGTATCCAGGACATGGGCTACAAGTGTCGCATTCCTTGCGTCAAGCCACTCATGACCAATAGACAATGCCAGAAGTGTCTTACCTGGGCCAAGGAGAAAAAGACCTAGACTGTTGCTCAGTGGTCCAAGGTGTTGTTTTCAGATGAAAGTAAATTTTGCATTTCATTTGGAAATCAAGTCTCGGAGTTTGGAGGAAGAGTGGAGAGGCCACAATCCAAGGTGCTTGAGGTCTAGTGTGAAGTTTCTGTTACACGCACGCCGCTAGGGTCAGATAGGGTGAGATGGGTTTCATGAATTCTTTGGAATCCTGGGGGAACCGTTACTCAGGGCGACCACAGGCTGCAGCTTCTCTCAGGCACACGATAGATTCAATTGCTGACCAGTAGAGATGAGCGTTGTTCTACTCGAACTGTTCGCCAATCTCAAATTCGAGCTGTTTTGGGCGGTGTTCGAGCCGTTCGGCGAACACGAACAATTTGAGAAAAATTCGGCTGTTCGAGGTTATGTTCGATAACTGTTCGTGCACCAAAATCATAACTGGATTTTTTCTCAGTAATGATGAAAATTAATGTTAATACGCAGTTTGAGTGTACAGCGGGGTGGGGGGAGGGGCAGGGGATGGATCTCTGCAGGAACAATGAAGATCTCCATTTTTTTTTTTCTCTTTCCTGCATTTACAGTGGGGAGGTGCAATCTGTCAGCCTATCAGCAGCGCACACACGGAGCGAAGTGCTTTTTTTCACACAAGCAAGGGCATATGTGATTGGCAGTGTATGTCACATGTCCTTGCCCTATAAGACCAAGCCATTTTCCCCGTCACCACCATTTTCTCACTGCTGCAGCTGCGTGTTAGACGGCACCGCTGTTGCTGTGTGCGCTATACCTTGTTAATTTCAAGCAAATTTTCGCACAAATCTACAGATAGCTTGGGAGTAGGGAATAGTTGTGATTGCAGTCCTTTTAAGGACTAGGTTACAGCATTTCCTATGACTTTTATCAGGCAGGTCTGTGCTCTTAAATAGATAGATTGTGGGAGTAAAGACTAATTGTAATTGGAGTCCTTTTCAGGACTAGGTTACATCAGTTCCTATCAGTTTTTGCCAGGCAGGTCTGTGCCAGTGCTGTGCAAGTTTTTTTCACAGCATTTGGCTGAATCTAGCAAAGCTAATCCTTTTTGGCCTATTGCAGAGTGTGTTAGTCAGTGGAGTAGCCTATCTGTGTTGCAAGATATACCACCTGTGTATAGAATACCAATTTTTTTACTGCACCTAGTGAAGTAAAATCTTTTGGGCATAGCATCATTCTATTAGTCCATCTATACTGACCTCCATCAGGTTGCAAATTGAATATAATTTTTTTCTGCATCTAGCTCTGAAAAAATATTGGGCTTCTAGCTGTGTGTGGGACTTGTTGTATTAGTCCATCTATACTGACCTCAATCAGGTTGCAAACTGCATATATTTTTTTCTTCATCTACCTCTGAAAAAATATTGGGCTTCTAGCTGTGTGTGGGACTTGTTCTATTAATCCATCTATACAGACCTCCATCAGGTTGCAAACTGAATATATTTTTTTCTGCATCTACCTCTGAAAAAATATTGGGCTTCTAGCTGTGTGTGGGACTTGTTGTATTAGTCCATCTATACTGACCTCCATCAGGTTGCAAACTGAATATATTTTTTTCTGCATCTACCTCTGAAAAAATATTGGGCTTCTAGCTGTGTGTGGGACTTGTTGTATTAGTCCATCTATAGAGACCTCCATCAGGTTGCAAACTGAATATATTTTTTTCTGCATCTACCTCTGAAAAAAATATTGGGCTTCTAGCTGTGTGTGGGACTTGTTGTATTAGTCCATCTATACTGACCTCCATCAGGTTGCAAACTGAATATATTTTTTTCTGCATCTACCTCTGAAAAAATATTGGGCTTCTAGCTGTGTGTGGGACTTGTTCTATTAATCCATCTATACAGACCTCCATCAGGTTGCAAACTGAATATATTTTTTTCTGCATCTACCTCTGAAAAAATATTGGGCTTCTAGCTGTGTGTGGGACTTGTTGTATTAGTCCATCTATACTGACCTCCATCAGGTTGCAAACTGAATATATTTTTTTCTGCATCTACCTCTGAAAAAATATTGGGCTTCTAGCTGTGTGTGGGACTTGTTCTATTAATCCATCTATACAGACCTCCATCAGGTTGCAAACTGAATATATTTTTTTCTGCATCTACCTCTGAAAAAATATTGGGCTTCTAGCTGTGTGTGGGACTTGTTGTATTAGTCCATCTATACTGACCTCCATCAGGTTGCAAACTGAATATATTTTTTTCTGCATCTACCTCTGAAAAAATATTGGGCTTCTAGCTGTGTGTGGGACTTGTTCTATTAATCCATCTATACAGACCTCCATCAGGTTGCAAACTGAATATATTTTTTCTGCATCTACCTCTGAAAAAATATTGGGCTTCTAGCTGTGTGTGGGACTTGTTGTATTAGTCCATCTATACTGACCTCCATCAGGTTGCAAACTGAATATATTTTTTTCTGCATCTACCTCTGAAAAAATATTGGGCTTCTAGCTGTGTGTGGGACTTGTTCTATTAATCCATCTATACAGACCTCCATCAGGTTGCAAACTGAATATATTTTTTTCTGCATCTACCTCTGAAAAAAATATTGGGCTTCTAGCTGTGTGTGGGACTTGTTGTATTAGTCCATCTATACTGACCTCCATCAGGTTGCAAACTGAATATATTTTTTTCTGCATCTACCTCTGAAAAAATATTGGGCTTCTAGCTGTGTGTGGGACTTGTTCTATTAATCCATCTATACAGACCTCCATCAGGTTGCAAACTGGATATATTTTTTTCTGCATCTACCTCTGAAAAAATATTGGGCTTCTAGCTGTGTGTGGGACTTGTTGTATTAGTCCATCTATACTGACCTCCATCAGGTTGCAAACTGAATATATTTTTTTCTGCATCTACCTCTGAAAAAATATTGGGCTTCTAGCTGTGTGTGGGACTTGTTCTATTAATCCATCTATACAGACCTCCATCAGGTTGCAAACTGAATATATTTTTTTCTGCATCTACCTCTGAAAAAATATTGGGCTTCTAGCTGTGTGTGGGACTTGTTGTATTAGTCCATCTATACTGACCTCCATCAGGTTGCAAACTGAATATATTTTTTTCTGCATCTACCTCTGAAAAAATATTGGGCTTCTAGCTGTGTGTGGTACTTGTTCTATTAATCCATCTATACAGACCTCCATCAGGTTGCAAACTGAATATATTTTTTTCTGCATCTAGCTCTGAAAAAATATTTGGCCTTCTAGCAGTGTGTGGGACTTTCTCTATTAGTCCATCTATACTGACCTCCATCAGGTTGCAAATTAAATATATTTTTTTTCTGCATCTAACCCAGCCAATAGTTTTGGCCTAATACCACAGTTTGGCCACTCAGCTCTGCTCGGTTCCCAGCCATTGTTTTTTTGTGCAAACAAAAAATTTGTCTTGGGCCCTATATTATTTAATATATTTATTAATGATCTAGTGGAAGGGTTGCATAGTAAAATAGCAATATTTGCAGATGATACTAAACTTTGTAAAGTAGTTAATACAGATGAGGATAGGGCACAGCTACAGGAGGATTTAGATAAATTGGGGAGTTGGGCCAAAAAATGGCAAATGGGGTTCAATGCCGATAAATGTAAGGTCATGCACATGGGAAAGAAAAACAGCAGTCACCCATACATATTAAATGGGAAACCGTTGGGGAAATCTGACATGGAGAAGGACCTGGGCGTCTTGGTTAATAGCAAATTAAATTGGAGTGCCCAGTGTCAGGCAGCAGCTGCGAAGGCAAATAGAGTCATGGCATGCATCAGAAGAGGAATAGGGGCATATGATGAGAACATTGTTCTTCCTCTGTATAAAGCGCTGGTAAGGCCGCACTTAGAATATTGTGCACAGTTCTGGGCTCCTGTGCTCAGGAAAGACATATTGGAGCTAGAGAGGGTACAAAGGAGGGCGACTAAGGTAATAAAGGGAATGGAGGGACTAGAATACCCAGAGAGGTTGTCAAAATTAGACCTATTTACATTGGAAAAGAGAAGGCTTAGGGGAGACCTCATAAACATGTATAAATACATCAGGGGGCAGTACAGAGATCTCTCCCATGACCTGTTTATACCAAGGATGGTGACAAAGACGAGGGGGCACACTATGCGTCTGGAGGAAAGGAGGTTCCTGCACCATCATAGAAGGGGATTCTTTACGGTCAGAGCCGTGAGACTCTGGAACTCTCTGGGAGAGGAAGTGGTGATGTCCAACTCACTTAAAGAGTTCAAGAGAGGCCTGGACGCCTTTCTTGAGAACAATAAAATTACATCTTATGCTTAGTTAATTAATCCAGGGATTTAATCTGACTGCCAGATTGGTGTCGGGAAGTGAATTTTTCCTCAATGATGTAAATTGGCCTATGCCGCATGTTTTTTTGTTGCCTTTCCCTGGATCAATGCTGCGGAATAGCTGCAGTGCACAAGAAATAGGCTGAACTGGATGGACGCTTGTCTTTTTTCGGCCTTATAAACTATGTAACTACTATGTAACTATGTAACTCCAGAGTTGTTAATTAGTTAACCACCAAAATGAGTGGAAAAAGGCCTGCTGCTGGTGGAAAGGGGAATAGGCGTGTTGGGAAGGGGAAAAAAGGTTGTGTCCATGGGGTAGGTGTTAAAGCAACAGTAACATCTGCAGAAGAAAGACCATCTTCCAGCCAAACTAAAATGTCTACTTCTTTTAGCGGACAATGTGATAAGATCCCTTTCTTACGGCCACGCCAATCGCTACAAATTCCAGATGAGGCACAAAAACAGCAGGTGCTTCAACGGATATCAAGTGCTCCTTTAAGTGGGCTCTCCTCCACATCAACTTCAACATCACAAATACTCCAGTCCTCAAAGGTGTCACCCCAATCGCACTTGCTTCCTCACAGCTCCCAAATCTCCAGCTGCCCGTCTGAGTATGAGGTAGAACAGATGGTTGAGTCTGCAGAGCTGTTTACTCATACTATAGCCTGGGAATCAGAGGTCGACTCCAGCGCTTCTGTGAATCCAGACGAGGAAATGATCTGCACTGATGCCCAGAATCTTTATGAGTCGGATCCAGGACCAGACGCAGAAGGTTCTGACCATAATGTAGACCCTCATTCCCAAACTGTAACTCCTGTTGGTGGAGACAATGAGGAAGACGATGATAAGACTCAAATACCTGATTGGAGCGACAACTTTAGTTTTTTGTCAGGGCAGGAACAGGTTGGCTCTGAGGACGACGGGTGTGATAACGCACAGGGTGATGATGATGAGGTTGGAGATCCCACTTACTGTCAACCCACAGTCAGCCAAGAGATGAGGTCAGCAGAGGAGGTGGAGGAAGATGCTAGTGACGACGAGGTCAGGTTGCGCCTTCCTGGACAGAGACGTAGTACTGGAAGCACGTCAACAACTGCATCCTCAAACACAACTCTGCCTCTCACCACAAGTCGTGGTGGCTCTTCAGGTCGCATGGGTGCTAAGCCTTGCATAGCCTGGGCATTTTTTCAGATCGATAAAGATGACCCAACTCGTGTTATCTGTAACATTTGTCAGCAAAAGCTAAGTAGAGGCCAAAAAATACATAGTTTGAGTACTTCATGCATGAACCGGCACATGGACATGAAGCATAAGTTGCAGTGGGAAGCTCAGTGTGCTACAATGCGGCCTAGCCGGCCGGGCCAACCACCGTCTGCCATATCTTCTGCATCCGCGGCCTCTTCATCCTCTGTGACTGGGGGGACAGCAGTCACACCTGTTTTGGGGCGCAGACCTGCCACCTCTTTACCCGCAACAGCCAGCGTGATTGGCAGGTCATCATTTTCTTTGGAGGTGGTAACACCAGCTGGTGTTGAGCGCTGTCCGACATCGATAGCACCACCTTTGGATCAAGGCAACCTAACATGTCCGCCTGCATCTTCCTCACAGACCGGCAGTTTGCCGGGGACACCCTTATCAACCCCGTCTAAGCACAATAGCCAGCCCTCGGTCCCTCAGATGTGGACAAGTAAAAGACCATTTCCTCCTAGCCATGAGAAAGCTAAGAGGTTGAATTTCACCATCTGCAAGTTCTTGGCTACAGAAATGCTGCCTTTCCGCCTGGTGGACACAGAGGATTTTCGAGACCTTATGTCCGTCGCAGTGCCCCAGTACCAGATGCCCAGTCGGCACTACTTCTCAAAGAAAGGTGTGCCTGCGCTCCACCAGCATGTCGCGCACAACATCACCGCTTCTTTGAGAAACTCTGTGTGTGACAGGGTGCATTTCACCACAGACACTTGGACGAGTAGGCATGGACAGGGGCGTTACATGTCGCTGACTGGGCACTGGGTAACTATGGTGACAGCAGGACAAGGGGCTGCTGTCCAAGTCTTGCCGTCCCCACGAGTTGTGCGTCAATCCTCTTTATGTCAAAGTTCCTCCACTGCTTCTGCCTCCTCAACCTCCTCTCGGTCTTCCACCTGCACCCAAAGCCTGTCTGGTCATGCCACAAGCTTTCTAACTGCGCAGAAGGGATCCTGCACACCTCCTTACTATGCTGGCAGTAGGGCTCAACGTCATCAGGCGGTTTTTACATTGAAATGTCTGGGAAATGTGAGTCACACAGCTGAGGAGTTGTGGTCAGCTCTGGAGAACCAATTTCATGAATGGTTGTCTCCACTGGACCTGAAACCAGGGAAGGCCGTGTGCGACAATGCTGCAAACCTGGGTGCGGCCCTTCGCCGGGGCAATGTCACACACGTGCCTTGTATGGCTCACGTGTTGAACCTGGTTGTCCAGCAATTTTTAGCCCACTATCCCAGACTAGATGGCCTTCTGCAGAGGGCATGGTCGCTGTGTGCTCACTTTCGCCGTTCGCATCCCGCAGCTCAGCGACTTACATCTCTACAGAAGTCGTTGGGCCTGCCACTTCACCGGCTAAAATGCGATGTGCCTACCCGGTGGAATTCAACTCTGCACATGTTGCAGCGACTGTGGCAGCACCGACAAGCCCTGGTGCAATACGTTCTGACGTATAGCCTGGGCCAACGAGATCCAGTAGTGGGGCAAATCACGCTGGAGGAGTGGTCTCAGATCAGGGACCTATGCACCCTTCTGCACAGTTTTGAAATGGCGACGAAGATGTTTAGTGCTGACGATGCCATTATCAGCATGACTATTCCGGTGATTTACATGCTGGAGCACATGTTAAACAGAATTCGGAGTCAGGTGGTGGCACAAGAGGAGGTGGAGGAAGTAGAGGAGGAGGAGTTGTATGCGGAAGGGCTAACATCTGCAAGGTCCAGACGGTCGGCAGCACCAAGGCGGCAGGCATGTGAGGGTGGGGGAGATGGTTTTACCAGGGCGCATGGTAGCAGCCAAACTAGTGAGGAAGGTGCAGGAGCCCAGGAAGAAGTGGAGGACGAACTGATGGAAGACTCATCAGATGAGGGAGACCTTGATCACATTTCTGTTGTGCGAGGTTGGGGGGAGAGGACAGAGGAAGGAAGCATGATTATTACCTCGCCACCAACACAACAGGGACTTGGTGCTCCTGGATGCGCAACACACATGAGTGCCTTCTTGCTGCACTACCTGCAACATGACCCTCGAATTGTGAGAATTAGAAATAATCCTGACTACTGGGTTGCCACACTGTTAGATCCCCGGTACAAAAGTAAATTTGCAGAAATTATTCCTGCCATAGAAAGGGATGCACGCATGCAGGAGTATCAGCAGAGACTGTTGCAGAATCTTACATGTGCTTTTCCACAAAATACCAGTGGTGCACGTAGTGAATCTCACAGTTCCAACTTGCCAACCATGGGACCGTCAAGTGTTCAGCACTCAAACCGTAACAGAACCACAGTATCTGCTGGTAACATCAATTTTGCGGAATCATTTCACCACTTTTTTAGCCCATCCTTTGCAAGGCCACAGGAGACAAGAAGTCTGACACATAGTCAACGCCTAGAGACGATGGTACAGGAGTATCTCCAAGTAAACATTGAAGCCACGACTGTGTCACTGGACCCTTGCTCTTTTTGGGCTTCCAATCTGGATAAATGGCCGGAGCTAGCCACTTACGCCTTGGAGATCTTGTCATGCCCCGCAGCCAGCGTTCTGTCTGAACGTGTGTTCAGCGCTGCTGGTGGTGTGCTGACAGATAAGCGCACGCGGCTCTCCACTGATAATGTAGACAGACTCACGTTCATAAAGATGAACAAATCATGGATCCGAAACGACTTTTCTACCCCTGTGTCATCCTGGGGAGAGTAAAAGCTTGATGATTGGTTAAAATCATCCTACCAACCGTTTTAAGCTTTCAAATTACTAATCATGTTTATCTGTATCTTGGCTGGAAAATAATTTGGGCTTTGTAGCAGTGTGCAGCACTGATTCTATTAGGCCATCTATAATAAGCTCCACCAGATTTAAAATTACTAATCATGTTTATCTGTATCTTGACTGGAAAATAATTTGGGCTTTGTAGCAGTGTGCAGCACTGATCCTATTAGGCCATCTATACTAAAGCTTCACCAGATTTAAAATTAATAATAATTTTTAGCTGCATCTAGCCCGGAAAATAATTTTGGGGCTCCGAGATGCGCAAGACACATAAGTGCCTTCTTGCTGCACTACCTGCAGCATGACCCTCATATTGTCAGAATTCGAAGTAATCATGACTACTGGGTTGCCACACTCTTAGATCCCCACTCTTAGATCCCCCAAACTTTTCGATCAACCTTTTCATTTTAATAAAGACCAAAAAAATGGTCATTTTTGAAATTATAAGCATTAGCAGGTTGTTAGAAACTGAAATCAAACAGTTTTCAACTCAAAACTTTATTCTAGGTGATGTTATATTTTCACATAGGACCCCTTGTTCGAAAGGAGCTTCTGAACTCTCTCGTCCATTGAATTTGTCAGGTTTTGGATGGTTTCTGCTTCAATTGTTTTGCATGAGGACAGAATACCCTCCCAGAGCTGTTGCTTAGATGTGAACTGCCTCCCGCCATCATAGACACTCCTTTTAATGATGCTCCAAAGGTTCTGAATGGGGTAGAGGTCAGGGGAGCATGGGGGTCACACCATAAGTTTGTCCCCTTTTATGCCCATATCAGCCAGAGATGCAGATGTTTTATGTGCAGCATGAGATGGTGCAGAAAAATGATCTTGCTGTGAAATACACGGTTCTTCTTCTTGAACCATGGCAGGAAGTGCTGTTTGAGAAAATCCACATACATTATGGAGTTCATCTTTAGCGCCTTCAGGGATCCTAAAGGGGCCGACAATCTCTCTCCCCATGATTCCAGCCCAAAACATTACTCCACCTCCTCCTTGTTGGCGCTGTAGCCGTGTTTACGTGGGGTGTCCATCAACCAGCCATCCTCCACTCCATCCATCTGGACCATCGAGCGCTGCACGGCACTCATCCGTGAACAAAACAGTTTTGAAATCAGTCTTCATGTAATGTTTGGCCCACTGGAGCCGTTTCTGCTTGTGTGAAGTGGATAGAGGAGGTCGACAGGATGGCGTATGCACAGCTGCAAACCTCTGAAGGACCCTGCATCTTGTTGTTCGGGGGACGTTGGAGGCACAAGCAGCTTCAAAAACTTGTCTGCTGCTATGACAAGGCTTTTTTGCCGCTGCTCTTTCAACCTGACGTAATTGCCTGTAGGAAAGAGTCCTCAATTTGCCCTTATCAGCACGCACACGTGTGTACTGTGAATCAGCTACATACTTCTTGATTGCCAAGACACTTCATCCTGATCATCGCACAATGTTGATTGTAGTCATGCCTTGACCTAAACACTCCACAATTTGTTGCTTCTCAGCAGCCGACACATCCTTTTTCTTTCCCATTTTGGCAGAAAATGTAGGCTGCTTAATAATGTGAGAGAGCCTTCTTAAGTAGTCTTGCCTTTCATTGGACACACCTGCCAAACTAATTAGCACAGGTGTCTGCAATTGCTTACAGTGATATAAAGAGCCCTGACACACATCACCATCAATGAGTTTAACTGACAAACAAACAAATTCTTCCCTTATCACTCCTAAACACGTTTTGCATAATAATTTGGAACGCAGTGTACATGTGCTTTTCCACAAAACACCAGTGGTTCACGTAGTGAATCTTACAGTTCTAACTTGCCAACCGTGGTCTGTATGGAATTGTTCAATAAAGGGCCCAAAATTAAGATAACATAGATGGGAGAGGTCTCTATGAATAGGAATTCCTAAGTATTTGATACCCTGTGAGGGCCAGGCAAAGGGAAAGTTGGACTGGATGGAATCCTATATGGATTTGGGGAGGGAGACATCGAGGGCCTCAGACTTCGCTGCATTGATTTTAAAATTTTACCATGTAACAAAGTGATCTATTTCAGCCATAACAGCAGGGATGGATATATGTGATTGAGTGATATATACTAGGACATCATCAGCAAATAGAGAGCACTTGTACTCGGTGCCTCCCACCTCAATCCACCTAATATTGGGGTTATGGCGAATTGATGAGAGCAGGTGCTCCGTCACTAGGATGTATAAGAGAGGGGACAGAGGACATCCCTGCCTTGTCCCATTGGTGATTGTGAAAGGTGATGAAAATGTTCTGACGCACCCCCTGGGCCTTGGGACACCCGGAGCCGGACCCTTTTTGGTGGATGCTGGTGGTTGTAGTCTCCGTGGCGACCCGGTTCCGTGGCTCAGGGCGGTCAAACCAGTGGCGAACTATTTATGTGATTTTGATGTTTAAATGTCCGACTACGCCACCCGTGGATTGCGGTCAGAGTGAACCGCCGCTCCAGGGTAGACCGCTGAGGCTGGTGTTGTGGGTGCAGCAGAGCGTAGCATAACTCCCCACGGGAGGAGTATAGCCTCAGGGCAGTGTATGCGGAGGATGGGGGTGATGGTGCAGGGTAGCAGCAGTAATGACACGGAGTCAGTGATGCAGTCCAGGGCCTTTACTCACAGTTCTTATTATCCAGACCACGTCTGCAGGTAACGGCTGCCCACGTCGTACTGTGCTCACCAGGTGAGGGGCTCAGACAACTCCCAGATAACTTTGGAGTGCTTCACAGGACCCCCTTTGTGTGTCCTTTGTCTGGCCTTTCTTACCAACCCTTCTGTCCGGCTGCCTCGGGCCTCCTCTTGGTAAACTTGGCGCCAGTTTCCCTGACCCTGTGTGGTGCCTTCCTAGCGGGTGTAGCGAGGGGCTGCGCCACATAAAATTTCACAGCCTCCTGTTTCTAGCTGAGGGTCGTTTCCTGCCTCCACTAGTTTCAGGGAACGGTCTCCCCCTTTGGCCTGACCCCTCCACGCAGGTGGATTCGGGCGTGCGGTGGCGACTCGCCCGTCCGCACCCCTGAGATCCCTTCGTTCCTCGTTCCTGGAGCCTTCTCCGCTCCTCTTCCTTCCTTCTCCCTCTTCCAGGCCTGGGCCTCTGTTACTAGGCCCGCCTCCGGAGCAGAGCTCATGCAGAGCCCCTGCTCCCTGCCACTTCTGCTCAGACTTCTCTGCACTGAACTAAGATGGTGCCCACCTTTTATACTCCCTTCTCAATGCACCCAGGAACTGCTTCCTCCCTGCTCCTGCACTACAGGGTTCCCCTTCCTCAGTGTTCCCTCCCCCCACTCCAGCCAGGGACAGGGACTGTCGTGCCCATCTCAGGGGCATATTGGTCGCCCTGCCCCACGGCAATGTGGTGTAATGCATGCAGGTGTCGGGTCCTGATCCACACTACATCCTTACCTGAGAGTGAGATATCACACCTCTGGGTGAGGTGCAATACCTCTGTAGCAACCGAGCCCTCAGGGTGCTACAGTTCCATTTATCTTCAGCCTAGGTGACGTATTGCGATACAGGGCCGTGATTTTGGCTATAAAAGGGTCCCCTAGACCCCTACCCCAAGCTTTTTAAGAGAATCATATATGTCGTGCCAGGAGACTCTATGGAATGCTTTCTCAGCATCCAACGAGAGTATCTAATTACAAATTTTTAACTGCATCTAGCCCAGGAAATACTTTGTGCCTAGTAGCAGTGTCTGCTAGTCAGCGGATTATCCCGGCTGTTAAGCAAGCTACACCACCTGTAGTTTGGACACTTAATTTTTTCAAAGGAAATGCTTCGGGACCACGGGATACTCAGTGAAGAGCATCAGGAGGCACCCCAAGGCATAGGGGCTCGGACTGGCAGTAGGATGCCTTGCGGTGGACAGCCGAGCTCGATCCTTATAAAAGCTTTTTAACTGCAGCAGCTTTAGTGGACGCTACTGGAGCTGGAATTACGTGGCTGCTGGCATGAGACTTGCCCTCCAATAGATCCTTGTAAATGGATTTAAAGTGTATTTATTCAAATTAGAGAGACAATTTAAATTAAAAAGCTTAGAGCTGCCTCCACCACAGGGGGGCTCGCTCGACCCACCAGCGGACAGGCACCAGTATTGGGAGAGGGGGGCTGGCCGTCAGGGTTCACCGCGGCTCTGGCACAAACCCGGCGACACGGAGGTGGCACGGGCAGGAGCGGACTGAACGTGTCGGCTTCTCACTTTTTGGATTTTAGAAGGGCATGACATGCCTATATCTGTGTCTCCCCCTCCTTTTACTCCTCCACCTCTTTTCTTTTCACATGACTATATGTACTTGTCACTTTTCCATGTGTTAGTTGTGTCTTCTGAGCAGTTTGTCAGCTTTTGGACACCTTTGAAGGTGTTTTCTATGTGTTTCTATGTGTTTTTGTTTGCCTGCCATTGGTTTTAATGGTGTTCGAAGGTGTTCGACGAACAGTTCGACGAACAGTTCGGCGAACACACGGGTGTTCGACGAACCGAACCGAACTCGAACACTACGGGGGTGGCTCAACACTACTGACCAGACACATCTGACAAGAGTCTTTTTCAACAGTTTAACAGTGGAATTTTATCTGAAGCACGGCCAGTGCAATTCTGGGATATTACAGCAACAATCTTCATTACCGTACAGTCTGAGTTTCTTGAGCAACCGGCTCCAGTAACAATACAGTAGTTTCTTCACAAGGCACAGTATTACAGTCTCTTCAGTAGCATAATTCAGCATAGATTAGATCTCTTAGCCGCACACTTCTATGCATACACAAACACAGGCTTTTCCTTCAAAAGGACACAATAGTACACAGCATTCTTTATCCTGCATGGAGATGGAGGGGGGAGGGCTTGAGGGAGATAATCCCTGTGACACAATTCTTTCCAGTCCTCATCTTCTTGCCCAATAATAATCTACGCTGTTCAGGGAGTCTATCTGACCTGTGTTTAGTTTCTCTCCTGATCTGAATCCTGTTCAGTAGCCTTCTGTCAGATCCAGCTAACACACCACCTTTCTCTTCAACTTCAGCCAGACTACAATAACAGGTTCCCCACAAACCCCCTGGGGCTCTGCTAAAACACTCTCTGTCTCTGGTGACTGTGTTAACCCCTCTAGTTGCTGGATGCTTCTGAAGCACAATACTTCCTGTCTCCTGTGCCTATGCTATTTGCTGGATGCTTTTGAAGCAACAGCACTACTTCTGCATGTGACATTTCCACAATCAGTGATGGCTTGGGGAGCCATGTCATCTGCTGGTGTAGGTCCACTGTGTTTTATCAAGACCAAAGTCAGCGCAGCCGTCTACCAGGAAATTTTAGAGCACTTCATGCTTCCCTCTGCTGACAAGCTTTTTGGAAATGGAAATTTCATTCTCCAGCAGGACTTGGCAACTGTCCACACTGCCAAAAGTACCAATACTTGGTTTGAAAATAACAGTATCACTGTGCTTGATTGGACAGCAAATTCGCCTGACCTTAACCCCGTAGAGAATCTATGGGGTATTGTCAAGAGGAAGATGAGAGACACCAGACCCAACAATGCAGACGAGCTGAAGGCTGCTATCAAAGCAACCTGGGCTTCCATACCACCTCAGCAGTGCCACAGGTTTATCGCCTCCATGCCACGCCGCACTGATGCAGTAATTGATACAAAAGGAGCCCTGACCAAGTATTGAGGGCATTTACTGAACATACATTTCAGTAGGCCAACATTTCGGATTTTAAAAACCTTTTTCAAGCTGTTATAAAGTATTCTAATTTACTGAGATAATGACTTTTGTGTTTTCATTGGCTGTAAGCCATAATCATCAACATTAACAGAAATAAACACTTGAAATAGATCACTCTGTTTGTAATGACTCTATATAATATAGGAGTTTCACTTTTTGTATTGAAGAACTGAAATTAACTTTTTGATGATATTCTAATTTAGTGAGAAGCACTTGTATATTTGAATATTGATTATTTAAATAAAACAATAAATGCTAAGAATAAAAGAAAAATGACAGAAATGTTATTTTTGGTCACAGCGCTTCACTTCCAGAATGCAATAAAAAGTGATCGTAACATTGTATGTACCCCAAAACGGTAATAATAAAATTGTCAGCCCAGCACTCACCCAAACACCCAAATCCTTTGATAGAAGAAAAAAAGTTACATGTGACAGAAAATAGTGACACAAACCAAATTTATTTTTGCAAAGTTTTAAACTTTTACAACTGTAAAAATATAAAAATAACCCTTTAAATTTAGTATAGACATAATTGTAGTGACCTGAAGGATCATCTAGCTATGTAATTCTTGCCACATAAATCAAATAAAACAAAGGACAATGTCGGAATTGTGTTTTTTCACCATTTTGTCCCATTTGGAATAGTTTTGCCCTTTTCAGTACATCATATAATATATTTAATAATGTCTTTCAAATCTACAACTTTTGCTGCAAAACAAGCCCTACTATGGCTTTGACAATGGGAAAATTAAAAAGGTCTGGCTCTTGGAAGAAGGGGAAGAAGAAGCTAAAGAAAAAAAAAAGAAAATCAACGGTCAGAAAAATGATGTCTTACTCCAGAAAAATCAATCCAAAGTGGTGTTTCCCTTCGGTCCACTGCCTGTTGCCAAATGTAATCCTCCTCTAGCTGCAGACACACTGAGACTGCCCTCCTGTCAGTCAAACTGCATACAGGCATGACAAAGAGACAGAGCTGGCAAATCATTGGACAATAGCAGTAGCAATGCATGCTAGGAAGCAAGGGAAAGGATGTTCCTGAAACAATGGTGCTGGCAGAATGCAGATAAGGAGCAACTACCTACTCAAGAAAAGTGGATGGCAAGTCACAGAACAGGAGAGGCATATTAAACAGGGAGGTGCACCAAAAGTAGTTCAATAATTTGGAGTATTGAGGCAGCAAGACAAAGCTTTTCTACAAGTTTAAAAAAAAAAAAAAAAAAAAATATGTGTATGGCGATCTCAAAAAAGCGCTTGGAACACAATCTCCACTTATCTATCCCATGTCATACCAGACCCCATTACATAAAAGGATCTTGAAAATCCAACCACACTTTAGCTGTAATCCAATAAGATGACTGACAAGTTTTACTATCATCCATCTTATAATGTATTATTTATTCTCCATTATTTATATATCACCAACATGTTTGCAGCGCTGTACACAGACTTCAATGACTCACATCAATCTTCATCTCTAATGTGACAAGGGGTAAAGAAAGAATGAGGAATGTGGAAAAAGGTCATTTACTGGTGTACAATGCTTACAAATTATTTCTCTTGTACTTCTGGATTGTGGCATTTTTGCTTGTTAGAAACAGGTACAAATTACAGGACATTTTACTGCAAGTAGAATTATTGGCAGCCGTCAGCCATGGCTTGCTTACCAGGTCCCTTTCTTATTAAATATATATTTTCTGACATTCATTTCAAGTAATATCCACCTTGTTTTAGTTAAGGATAATAATTTATAATTTATAGCTAGAAAAAATGTCATTATGTATAAATATTTCTTTGTACTTTAAGGTTTCTTTAAAGACATTTAGGAAGAATCTAGGCAATGTTTTACAGAGCAGCAAGAAGTAATACCTTGACATCTTCTGTTTCTTTCTCTCCCTCCTCCTCCATCTAAAGCGAGCCCATTAAAGTGGATTTCATTGCATTCTAATGCTGCTATTACTGCAATAAAACCATCAATCTCTAACCTAGAAGAACAGCCCAAGCAGCTTTTTAAGACTCTCACAGCTGCCTAATCTTTACAGATCAAATTAAAAAGAGAAGCTTTATCAGAGCTCGGCCATAACATCATAACACAGTTATTTTGAGTGAAATCAGATTCTGAGTATTGAGCCTGAGTAGTTAAGTCGTAGGAAGCACTGGAAGAATGCAGAGGACAAGGCCAAAATGAAAAGTGTGAGATTGCTTAAACTAGTGTTCCCCTGCACTACACTCATCCTAAGGGCTCGTGCCGTCATATTGATGGATAGCACTCGTCCCTATGTTATTAAGTGAGGTAGTGCAAATATCCAATTTTTCCCCCAGACTGACTGGTCCGAGCAAAAAAATTGCAGCATGCACGATCTGCCGCCAATAATCGGTTTCCACTCGCCCATCCATGTCTTTGGGTCTGTGGAAAACATCCACGTCCTCCGAATGCGGTCCGATTTTCATATACAGACTGAATGGAGAAGATGGAGAATTTTTCTTTCTATTCTCCACATCGGAGAAAATCAGATCACTGTCTGATCAAACTCTGATCCAAGTCTGGTCAGAGTGTGATTAGCATCCAATAATGGAGAACACACTGTCGTGTGACCCTGGTCTAAAGGGATCATGCAGACGTCCGTGGAACTCGATTTGAGCATGAACCGCAAAGCATGGACTGTCCGCCGATATGACTATGAGGCTGTCAAATTCAGATAGGGAGACCCGGGGACAGACCATGCATTGCGATACATGCTTGGACCAGGTTCCATGTACATCTGCCTGAGCCCTTACATATTTTTCTTAACTATAACCTGACTTTCATATTTAAATTGTATCTTTTATTTTTAAATATTATTCAATAATAGTTATCTCCCCTATTCTTTAATTATCAGCTCAAAAGTAAAATTTGCATAGTTTATCATACTAACAATGCAGCCAGGTGTGTACACAAAGGTGAGGGGGGCATAGCAAAGACTAAAGCCCCCGTCACACTAAATGAGATCACTGCTGAGTCACAAATTTTGTGACACAACAGCGACCTCAGCAGCGATCTCACTAAGTTTGACACGCAGCAGCGACCAGGTCCCTGCTGTGAGGTCGCTGGTCGTGTTGGAATGGCCTGGACCATTTTTTGATCGTTGAGGTCCCGCTGGGTAGCATGCATCGGTGTGTTTAACACCTTACCAACGACCTCGTTGGCGACTCAGAACTGAGAAGTCGTCCCTCATCGAGGTCTGAATCGTAAGAGCAGCTGCTATGTGACAGGGTCCCAACGACCGTCGACATCGTTATGCAGGTCGCTACGGGTCGCCATATCGTTGCTGCGTCGTTGGGAAGATCTGACTGTTTGACATCTCACCAGCGACCACATAGCGATGCAGCAACGATCCCTACCAGGTCGTATCGTTGTCGGGATCGCTGTAGCGTCGCTAAGTGTGACGGTACCTAAGATGGGGCCCCTAATAGTGCTCGTCAGCACTGCAATTGGGTGAATGCTTTATATTTTAGGCACCTGTGAGAAGAAGATTCCTGTGCAAGGTCCCACCACCATTTACAGAGAATGTGTAATCATAAAAAGACCTATTGCTTAAATCAGGTTTTTCTGTTGCATATATTTTTTTATATCACAATGTGTATTATAATAATAATAATAATAATAATAATAATCGGGTGCTATTTTAAACTTCTATTTCCTGTCCTTTCAGGAACAGTTGTCAGCAGGCTCATTATCAGTAGAGGCAGGATTACAATGACAGGTGGCATTATTATTATTTATAATTATAGCGCCATTTATTCCATGGCGCTTTATATGTGAAAGGGGTATACATAGCACAAACAATTACAATAATTTGAACAATACAAGTCAGCGAC
Source organism: Phyllobates terribilis (assembly GCF_046119375.1). Classification (NCBI taxonomy): domain Eukaryota; kingdom Metazoa; phylum Chordata; class Amphibia; order Anura; family Dendrobatidae; genus Phyllobates; species Phyllobates terribilis. The sequence continues at coordinate 151,178,451 of NW_027362762.1, forward strand.
CAGGGGAGGAGTGACCAGGGGAGGAGTCCTGAGGAGATAATTTGCATATTCCCACTGCATTTTGGGGTAAGTGAAGAGTCTCCGCGAGCTCAAAGAACACTGGATTTTGGCTGTTGGAGCTGAAAAGAGGACATCGGTAAACCAGGGGAGGAGTCCTGAGGAGATAATTTGCATATTCCCACTGCATTTTGGGGTAAGTGAAGAGTCTCCGCGAGCTCAAAGAACACTGGATTTTGGCTGTTGGAGCTGAAAAGAGGACATCGGTAAACCAGGGGAGGAGTCCTGAGGAGATAATTTGCATATTCCCACTGCATTTTGGGGTAAGTGAAGAGTCTCCGCAAGCTCAAAGAACACTGGATTTTGGCTGTTGGAGCTGAAAAGAGGACATCGGTAGACCAGGGGAGGAGTCCTGAGGAGATAATTTGCATATTCCCACTGCATTTTGGGGTAAGTGAAGAGTCTCCGCGAGCTCAAAGAACACTGGATTTTGGCTGTTGGAGCTGAAAAGAGGACATCGGTAGACCAGGGGAGGAGTCCTGAGGAGATAATTTGCATATTCCCACTGCATTTTGGGGTAAGTGAAGAGTCTCCGCAAGCTCAAAGAACACTGGATTTTGGCTGTTGGAGCTCAAAAGAGGACATTGGTAGACCAGGGGAGGAGTCCTGAGGAGATAATTTGCATATTCCCACTGCATTTTGGGGTAAGTGAAGAGTCTCCGCGAGCTCAAAGAACACTGGATTTTGGCTGTTGGAGCTGAAAAGAGGACATCGGTAGACCAGGGGAGGAGTCCTGAGGAGATAATTTGCATATTCCCACTGCATTTTGGGGTAAGTGAAGAGTCTCCGCGAGCTCAAAGAACACTGGATTTTGGCTGTTGGAGCTGAAAAGAGGACATCGGTAAACCATTTTGAAGCTTTTTTTTAAGCTTTTTTCACTGTTTTCAGAACATTAACAATAAGAACATGGAAGAGTCCAGGAGCCATTTGGTGAGCTGCATATCCTGCTACATGTTCACAGACTTGCCAGTGGAAAAGCCAAACTTCACATGCCAGAAATGCAAGCTTGTGTCCCTGTTGGAGGAAAAGTTGCGAAATCTAGAAGAGAGGTTAACTACCTTGAAAATCATTAAGGAAGGTGAAGAGTTCTTAGACAGAGCAGAATTATCTCTTCATGATTCAGAAAGAGAAGAAATTCGAACTGCACCTGACGAAACAGAGGAATGGAAGCATGTGACCCAGAGAAGCCAGAAGATCGAGAGGCAGTCAGCACCCATACTGCTCAGGAACCAGTACCAGGCTCTCACGCAGGAGAACCATGAAGAAATACAGCAAAATAAGACTTTGCCAGCAATGAATAACCTTGTAAGCCCTCAGAATCCTCCTGGATGGAGAAAGAAGAATGTTGTGAAGGAAAAACGGAGAGTGGTGGTCATGGGGGATTCCCTGTTAAGAGGAACAGAGGCCGCTATCTGCAGACCAGACATAACCTCCAGAGAAATGTGCTGTCTTCCAGGAGCAAAAATTAAAGATGTGTCTGACAGGATATCAAGACTCTTCAGACCTACAGATCACTACCCATTCCTGCTAATACATGTGGGGACAAATGACACTGCAAGAAAGGACCTGGAAACCATCTGCAGTGACTTTGAAGACTTAGGCAAGAAAGTGAAAGAATTGGGAGCGCAGGTGGTCTTCTCATCCATCCTCCCAGTGGATGGCCATGGAACAATGAGGTGGAATAAGATTCTACAGGTGAACAACTGGCTACGTCGATGGTGCCGTCAACAAGGATTTGGATTTCTGGATCACGGAATGAATTACCTATACGATGGACTACTTGCTAGAGATGGGGTGCACCTTACGAAGACTGGAAAACATGTATTTGGAAGTCGCCTTGCTACACTCATCAGAAGAGCTTTAAACTAGAACAATATGGGAAGGGAAGCAAAAGGCCAGAAAAAGCCATACAGCTGACAAATACTATTGAGATCTCTGCTACTGGAAGTGGAAAGGAAGAACAAAGACAAAACAATTTAAATAATAAAAATATGGGAGGAAGAGAAACCAATCACAAACTAAAATGTTTTTATTCAAATGCACAAAGCATGGGCAACAAACAAGGAGAATTGGAACTACTAATGCAGGAAAAGGAATATGATGTCATTGGAATCACTGAAACTTGGTGGGACCATACACATGATTGGAATAAAAGGCTAAAAGGATACAACTTATTTGCAAGAAACAGACTTGATAAACGAGGAGGAGGTGTTGCATTGTATGTTAGAAAAGCGTATATCTGCACAGAGATTGAAGCTTCAGAGACTGGGAGTTCTGTGGAAACTGTTTGGGTAAGAATACAAGGAGAGAACAACGGAAAGGACACCATTGTAGGCATTTACTACAGGCCACCTGGGCAAGCTGAAGATATGGATGAACTCTTTATGTATCAAATGACCAAGTTCTCCAAAAAATATGACGTAGTGGTCATGGGAGATTTCAACTATCCAGACATTTGTTGGGAATCTCTCTCAAGTAAAACTAACAGGTCAAGCAAATTCTTATCCTCTCTTGCTGACAACTTTATCTTCCAAAAGGTAGGGGAGAAAACAAGGGGATCTGCTACTTTGGATCTAATCCTTATAAACAGGGAGGAAATGGTTGAGGAGGTAAAGGTGGCTGGGACCCTAGGAGGCAGCGATCATGCTATTATAGAATTTTGGATAACTAGAGGAGGAAGACATGTGAAGACTCAAACTTCAAGGTTAGATTTTAGAAAGGCAGATTTTAAGAGACTCAGAAAGAGAATAGGAGGGATCCAATGGCTGGATGTCCTTAAGGACAAAAATGTCCAGGAAGGATGGGAAATTTTTAAAAATGAGATTCTCAAAGCACAATCGTTAACAATCCCGAAAAGTAGGAAGAATGGGAAGCATTTAAGGAAACCAGGATGGATGAACACAGAACTTAAACACATGCTAAAAAGAAAGAAAGAAATGTTTATTAAATGGAAAGAGGGAGGCATATCTAAAGAAGATTATAATGCAGTCTACAGATCCTGTAGGGCACGTATCAGGTTAGCTAAAGCTGACAATGAATTAAGGCTTGCAAGAGATGTCAAAAGCAATAAAAAAGGATTTTGGGGGTATGTCAAAAGTAAAAGAAAAGTCAAAGATGCTATAGGATTTTTACAGGATGAAAATGGAGAAATGGTAAGAGAGGATGTTGAGAAGGCCGAACTTTTTAATTCCTATTTTGCATCTGTTTTCTCTCAGAAAGAAAATGTAACATCAACTGATCTTCACTGTCCTTTTAAAGGAATAGAGGAATCCAAGTTATCTGTAAACAGAAAGATTGTGAGGGAATATTTAGCTAACATAAATGAGTTCAAGTCTCCAGGTCCAGATGAATTACACCCCAGAGTACTGAAGGAGATCGTAGAAGAAATTTTAGAACCACTCTCCATAATCTTTGAAAATTCTTGGAGAACAGGAGAAGTCCCAGAAGACTGGAGAAGAGCAAATGTTGTTCCTATCTTCAAAAAGGGGAAGAAGGTGGACCCAGGAAACTATAGGCCGGTGAGTCTGACTTCTATACCAGGAAAGATCTTTGAACAAATTATTAAACAACATGTATGTAAGTACATGGATAAGAATGAAGTGATTAACCAGAGTCAGCATGGGTTTGTAACTAACAAGTAGTGTTGAGTCACCCCCGTAGTGTTCGAGTTCGGTTCGGTTCGTCGAACACCCGTGTGTTCGCCGAACTGTTCGTCGAACTGTTCGTCGAACACCTTCGAACACCGTTAAAACCAATGGCAGGCAAACAAAAACACATAGAAACACATAGAAAACACCTTCAAAGGTGTCCAAAAGCTGACAAACTGCTCAGAAGACACAACTAACACATGGAAAAGTGACAAGTACATATAGTCATGCGAAAATAAAAGAGGTGGAGGAGTAAAAGGAGGGGGAGACACAGATATAGGCATGTCATGCCCTTCTAAAATCCAAAAAGTGAGAAGCCGACACGGCCAGTCCGCTCCTGCCTGTGCCACCTCCGTGTCGCCGGGTTTGTGCCAGAGCCGCGGTGAACCCTGATGGCCAGCCCCCCTCTCCCAATACTGGTGCCTGTCCGCTGGTGGGTCGAGCGAGCCCCCCTGTGGTGGAGGCAGCTCTAAGCTTTTTAATTTAAATTGTCTCTCTAATTTGAATGAATACACTTTAAATCCATTTACAAGGATCTATTGGAGGGCAAGTCTCATGCCAGCAGCCGCGTAATTCCAGCTCCAGTAGCGTCCACTAAAGCTGCTGCAGTTAAAAAGCTTTTATAAGGATCGAGCTCGGCTGTCCACCGCAAGGCATCCTACTGCCAGTCCCAGCCCCTATGCCTTGGGGTGCCTCCTGATGCTCTTCACTGAGTATCCCATGGTCCCGAAGCATTTCCTTTGAAAAAATTAAGTGTCTAAACTACAGGTGGTGTAGCTTGCTTAACAGCCGGGATAATCCGCTGACTAGCAGACACTGCTACTAGGCACAAAGTATTTCCTGGGCTAGATGCAGTTAAAAATTTGTAATTAGATACTCTCGTTGGATGCTGAGAAAGCATTCCATAGAGTCTCCTGGCACGCCATATATGATTCTCTTAAAAAGCTTGGGGTAGGGGTCTAGGGGACCCTTTTATAGCCAAAATCATGGCCCTGTATCGCAATACGTCACCTAGGCTGAAGATAAATGGAACTGTAGCACCCTGAGGGCTCGGTTGCTACAGACGTATTGCACCTCACCCAGAGGTGTGATATCTCACTCTCAGGTAAGGATGGAGTGTGGATCAGGACCCGACACCTGCATGCATTACACCACATTGCCGTGGGGCAGGGCGACCAATATGCCCCTGAGATGGGCACGACAGTCCCTGTCCCTGGCTGGAGTGGGGGGAGGGAACACTGAGGAAGGGGAACCCTGTAGTGCAGGAGCAGGGAGGAAGCAGTTCCTGGGTGCATTGAGAAGGGAGTATAAAAGGTGGGCACCATCTTAGTTCAGTGCAGAGAAGTCTGAGCAGAAGTGGCAGGGAGCAGGGGCTCTGCATGAGCTCTGCTCCGGAGGCGGGCCTAGTAACAGAGGCCCAGGCCTGGAAGAGGGAGAAGGAAGGAAGAGGAGCGGAGAAGGCTCCAGGAACGAGGAATGAAGGGATCCCAGGGGTGCGGACGGGCGAGTCGCCACCGCACGCCCGAATCCACCTGCGTGGAGGGGTCAGGCCAAAGGGGGAGACCGGTCCCCGAACTAGTGGAGGCAGGAAACGACCCTCAGCTAGAAACCGGAGGCTCTGACATTTTATGTGGCGCAGCCCCTCGCTACACCCGCTAGGAAGGCACCACATAGGGTCAGGGAAACTGGCGCCAAGTTTACCAAGAGGAGGCCCGAGGCAGCCGGACAGAAGTGTTGGTAAGAAAGGCCAGACAAAGGACACACAAAGGGGGTCCTGTGAAGTGCTCCAAAGTTATCTGGGAGTTGTCTGAGCCCCTCACCTGGTGAGCACAGTACGACGTGGGCAGCCGTTACCTGCAGATGTGGTCTGGATAATAAGAACTGTGAGTAAAGGCCCTGGACTGCATCACTGACTCCGTGTCGTTACTGCTGCTGCCCTGCACCATCACCCCCATCCTCCGCATACACTGCCCTGAGGCTATACTCCTCCCGTGGGGAGTTATGCTACGCTCTGCTGCACCCACAACACCAGCCTCAGCGGTCTGCCCTGTAGCGGCGGTTCACTCTGACCGCAATCCACGGGTGGCGTAGTCGGACATTTAAACATCAAAACCACATAAATAGTTCTGCCACTGGTTTGACCACCCTGAGCCACGGAACCGGGTCGCCGCCACGAAGACTACAACCACCAGCATCCACCAAAAAGGGTCCGGCTCCGGGTGTCCCAAGGCCCAGGGGGTGCGTCAGAACATTTTCATCACCTTTCACAATCACCAATGGGACAAGGCAGGGATGTCCTCTGTCCCCTCTCTTATACATCCTAGTGACGGAGCACCTGCTCTCATCAATTCACCATAACCCCAATATTAGGTGGATTGAGGTGGGAGGCACCGAGTACAAGTGCTCTCTATTTGCTGATGATGTCCTAGTATATATCACTCAATCACATATATCCATCCATGCTGTTATGGCTGAAATAGATCACTTTGTTACATGGTAAAATTTTAAAATCAATGCAGCGAAGTCTGAGGCCCTCGATGTCTCCCTCCCCAAATCCATATAGGATTCCATCCAGTCCAACTTTCCCTTTGCCTGGCCCTCACAGGGTATCAAATACTTAGGAATTCCTATTCATAGAGACCTCTCCCATCTATGTTATCTTAATTTTGGGCCCTTTATTGAACAATTCCATACAGACCACGGTTGGTAAGTTAGAACTGTAAGATTCACTACGTGAACCGCTGGTGTTTTGTGGAAAAGCACATGTACACCGCGTTGCAAATTATTATGCAAAAAGTGTTTAGGAGTGATAAGGGAAGAATTTGTTTGTTTGTCAGTTAAACTCATTGATGGTGATGTGTGTCAGGGCTCTTTATATCACTGTAAGCAATTGCAGACACCTGTGCTAATTAGTTTGGCAGGTGTGTCCAATGAAAGGCAAGACTACTTAAGAAGGCTCTCTCACATTATTAAGCAGCCTACATTTTCTGCCAAAATGGGAAAGAAAAAGGATGTGTCGGCTGCTGAGAAGCAACAAATTGTGGAGTGTTTAGGTCAAGGCATGACTACAATCAACATTGTGCGATGATCAGGATGAAGTGTCTTGGCAATCAAGAAGTATGTAGCTGATTCACAGTACACACGTGTGCGTGCTGATAAGGGCAAATTGAGGACTCTTTCCTACAGGCAATTACGTCAGGTTGAAAGAGCAGCGGCAAAAAAGCCTTGTCATAGCAGCAGACAAGTTTTTGAAGCTGCTTGTGCCTCCAACGTCCCCCGAACAACAAGATGCAGGGTCCTTCAGAGGTTTGCAGCTGTGCATACGCCATCCTGTCGACCTCCTCTATCCACTTCACACAAGCAGAAACGGCTCCAGTGGGCCAAACATTACATGAAGACTGATTTCAAAACTGTTTTGTTCACGGATGAGTGCCGTGCAGCGCTCGATGGTCCAGATGGATGGAGTGGAGGATGGCTGGTTGATGGACACCCCACGCAAACACGGCTACAGCGCCAACAAGGAGGAGGTGGAGTAATGTTTTGGGCTGGAATCATGGGGAGAGAGATTGTCGGCCCCTTTAGGATCCCTGAAGGCGCTAAAGATGAACTCCATAATGTATGTGGATTTTCTCAAACAGCACTTCCTGCCATGGTTCAAGAAGAAGAACCGTGTATTTCACAGCAAGATCATTTTTCTGCATGATAATGCACCATCTCATGCTGCACATAAAACATCTGCATCTCTGGCTGATATGGGCATAAAAGGGGACAAACTTATGGTGTGACCCCCATGCTCCCCTGACCTCTACCCCATTCAGAACCTTTGGAGCATCATTAAAAGGAGTGTCTATGATGGCGGGAGGCAGTTCACATCTAAGCAACAGCTCTGGGAGGGTATTCTGTCCTCATGCAAAACAATTGAAGCAGAAACCATCCAAAACCTGACAAATTCAATGGACGAGAGAGTTCAGAAGCTCCTTTCGAACAAGGGGTCCTATGTGAAAATGTAACATCACCTAGAATAAAGTTTTGAGTTGAAAACTGTTTGATTTCAGTTTCTAACAACCTGCTAATGCTTATAATTTCAAAAATGAACATTTTTTTGGTCTTTATTAAAATGAAAAGGTTGATCGAAAAGTTTGGGGGCTCTAAGAGTGTGGCAACCCAGTAGTCATGATTACTTCAAATTCTGACAATATGAGGGTCATGCTGCAGGTAGTGCAGCAAGAAGGCACTTATGTGTCTTGCGCATCTCGGAGCCCCAAAATTATTTTCCGGGCTAGATGCAGCTAAAAATTATTTTTAATTTTAAATCTGGTGGAGCTTATTATAGATGGCCTAATAGGATCAGTGCTGCACACTGCTACAAAGCCCAAATTATTTTCCAGTCAAGATACAGATAAACATGATTAGTAATTTGAAAGCTTAAAACGTTTGGTAGGGTGATTTTAACCAATCATCAAGCTTTTACTCTCCCCAGGATGACACAGGGGTAGAAAAGTCGTTTCGGATCCATGATTTGTTCATCTTTATGAACGTGAGTCTGTCTACATTATCAGTGGAGAGCCGCGTGCGCTTATCTGTCAGCACACCACCAGCAGCGCTGAACACACGTTCAGACAGAACGCTGGCTGCGGGGCATGACAAGATCTCCAAGGCGTAAGTGGCTAGCTCCGGCCATTTATCCAGATTGGAAGCCCAAAAAGAGCAAGGGTCCAGTGACACAGTCGTGGCTTCAATGTTTACTTGGAGATACTCCTGTACCATCGTCTCTAGGCGTTGACTATGTGTCAGACTTCTTGTCTCCTGTGGCCTTGCAAAGGATGGGCTAAAAAAGTGGTGAAATGATTCCGCAAAATTGATGTTACCAGCAGATACTGTGGTTCTGTTACGGTTTGAGTGCTGAACACTTGACGGTCCCACGGTTGGCAAGTTGGAACTGTGAGATTCACTACGTGCACCACTGGTATTTTGTGGAAAAGCACATGTAAGATTCTGCAACAGTCTCTGCTGATACTCCTGCATGCGTGCATCCCTTTCTATGGCAGGAATAATTTCTGCAAATTTACTTTTGTACCGGGGATCTAACAGTGTGGCAACCCAGTAGTCAGGATTATTTATAATTCTCACAATTCGAGGGTCATGTTGCAGGTAGTGCAGCAAGAAGGCACTCATGTGTGTTGCGCATCCAGGAGCACCAAGTCCCTGTTGTGTTGGTGGCGAGGTAACAATCATGCTTCCTTCCTCTGTCCTCTCCCCCCAACCTTGCACAACAGAAATGTGATCAAGGTCTCCCTCATCTGATGAGTCTTCCATCAGTTCGTCCTCCACTTTTTCTTGGGCTCCTGCACCTTCCTCACTAGTTTGGCTGCTACCATGCGCCCTGGTAAAACCATCTCCCCCACCCTCACATGCCTGCCGCCTTGGTGCTGCCGACCGTCTGGACCTTGCAGATGTTAGCCCTTCCGCATACAACTCCTCCTCCTCTACTTCCTCCACCTCCTCTTGTGCCACCACCTGACTCCGAATTCTGTTTAACATGTGCTCCAGCATGTAAATCACCGGAATAGTCATGCTGATAATGGCATCGTCAGCACTAAACATCTTCGTCGCCATTTCAAAACTGTGCAGAAGGGTGCATAGGTCCCTGATCTGAGACCACTCCTCCAGCGTGATTTGCCCCACCTCTGAATCTCGTTGGCCCAGGCTATACGTCAGAACGTATTGCACCAGGGCTTGTCGGTGCTGCCACAGTCGCTGCAACATGTGCAGAGTTGAATTCCACCGGGTAGGCACATCGCATTTTAGCCGGTGAAGTGGCAGGCCCAACGACTTCTGTAGAGATGTAAGTCGCTGAGCTGCGGGATGCGAACGGCGGAAGTGAGCACACAGCGACCGAGCCCTCTGCAGAAGGCCATCTAGTCTGGGATAGTGGGCTAAAAATTGCTGGACAACCAGGTTCAACACGTGAGCCATACAAGGCACGTGTGTGACATTGCCCCGGCGAAGGGCCGCACCCAGGTTTGCAGCATTGTCGCACACGGCCTTCCCTGGTTTCAGGTCCAGTGGAGACAACCATTCATGAAATTGGTTCTCCAGAGCTGACCACAACTCCTCAGCTGTGTGACTCACATTTCCCAGACATTTCAATGTAAAAACCGCCTGATGACGTTGAGCCCTACTGCCAGCATAGTAAGGAGGTGTGCAGGATCCCTTCTGCGCAGTTAGAAAGCTTGTGGCATGACCAGACAGGCTTTGGGTGCAGGTGGAAGACCGAGAGGAGGTTGAGGAGGCAGAAGCAGTGGAGGAACTTTGACATAAAGAGGATTGACGCACAACTCGTGGGGACGGCAAGACTTGGACAGCAGCCACTTGTCCTGCTGTCACCATAGTTACCCAGTGCCCAGTCAGCGACATGTAACGCCCCTGTCCATGCCTACTCGTCCAAGTGTCTGTGGTGAAATGCACCCTGTCACACACAGAGTTTCTCAAAGAAGCGGTGATGTTGTGTGCGACATGCTGGTGGAGCGCAGGCACACCTTTCTTTGAGAAGTAGTGCCGACTGGGCATCTGGTACTGGGGCACTGCGACGGACATAAGGTCTCGAAAATCCTCTGTGTCCACCAGGCGGAAAGGCAGCATTTCTGTAGCCAAGAGCTTGCAGATGGTGAAATTCAACCTCTTAGCTTTCTCATGGCTAGGAGGAAATGGTCTTTTACTTGTCCACATCTGAGGGACCGAGGGCTGGCTATTGTGCTTAGACGGGGTTGATAAGGGTGTCCCCGGCAAACTGCCGGTCTGTGAGGAAGATGCAGGCGGACATGTTAGGTTGCCTTCATCCAAAGGTGGTGCTATCGATGTCGGACAGCGCTCAACACCAGCTGGTGTTACCACCTCCAAAGAAAATGATGACCTGCCAATCACGCTGGCTGTTGCGGGTAAAGAGGTGGCAGGTCTGCGCCCCAAAACAGGTGTGACTGCTGTTTCCCCAGTCACAGAGGATGAAGAGGCCGCGGATGCACAAGATATGGCAGACGGTGGTTGGCCCGGCCGGCTAGGCCGCATTGTAGCACACTGAGCTTCCCACTGCAACTTATGCTTCATGTCCATGTGCCGGTTCATGCATGAAGTACTCAAACTATGTATTTTTTGGCCTCTACTTAGCTTTTGCTGACAAATGTTACAGATAACACGAGTTGGGTCATCTTTATCGATCTGAAAAAATGCCCAGGCTATGCAAGGCTTAGCACCCATGCGACCTGAAGAGCCACCACGACTTGTGGTGAGCGGCAGAGTTGTGTTTGAGGATGCAGTTGTTGACGTGCTTCCAGTACTACGTCTCTGTCCAGGAAGGCGCAACCTGACCTCGTCGTCACTAGCATCTTCCTCCACCTCCTCTGCTGACCTCATCTCTTGGCTGACTGTGGGTTGACAGTAAGTGGGATCTCCGACCTCATCATCATCACCCTGTGCGTTATCACACCCGTCGTCCTCAGAGCCAACCTGTTCCTGCCCTGACAAAAAACTAAAGTTGTCGCTCCAATCAGGTATTTGAGTCTTATCATCGTCTTCCTCATTGTCTCCACCAACAGGAGTTACAGTTTGGGAATGAGGGTCTACATTATGGTCAGAACCTTCTGCGTCTGGTCCTGGATCCGACTCATAAAGATTCTGGGCATCAGTGCAGATCATTTCCTCGTCTGGATTCACAGAAGCGCTGGAGTCGACCTCTGATTCCCAGGCTATAGTATGAGTAAACAGCTCTGCAGACTCAACCATCTGTTCTACCTCATACTCAGACGGGCAGCTGGAGATTTGGGAGCTGTGAGGAAGCAAGTGCGATTGGGGTGACACCTTTGAGGACTGGAGTATTTGTGATGTTGAAGTTGATGTGGAGGAGAGCCCACTTAAAGGAGCACTTGATATCCGTTGAAGCACCTGCTGTTTTTGTGCCTCATCTGGAATTTGTAGCGATTGGCGTGGCCGTAAGAAAGGGATCTTATCACATTGTCCGCTAAAAGAAGTAGACATTTTAGTTTGGCTGGAAGATGGTCTTTCTTCTGCAGATGTTACTGTTGCTTTAACACCTACCCCACGGACACAACCTTTTTTCCCCTTCCCAACACGCCTATTCCCCTTTCCACCAGCAGCAGGCCTTTTTCCACTCATTTTGGTGGTTAACTAATTCACAACTCTGGAGTTGTTTGCACAAAAAAACAATGGATGGTAACCGAGCAGAGCTGAGTGGCCAAACTGTGGTATTAGGCCAAAACTATTGGCTGGGTTAGATGCAGAAAAAAATTATTTTGAATTTGCAACCTGATGGAGGTCAGTATAGATGGACTAATACAACAAGTCCCACACACAGCTAGAAGCCCAAATATTTTTTCAGAGGTACTGTAGATGCAGATAAAAATTAGTTTTAATTTGCAACCTGATGGAGGTCAGTATAGATGGACTAATAGAGAAAGTCCGACACACTACTAGAAGGCCAAATATTTTTTCAGAGCTAGATGCAGAAAAAAATATATTCAGTTTGCAACCTGATGGAGGTCAGTATAGATGGATTAATAGAACAAGACCCACACACAGCTAGAAGCCCAATATTTTTTCAGAGGTAGATGCAGAAAAAAATATATTCAGTTTGCAACCTGATGGAGGTCAGTATAGATGGACTAATAGAGAAAGTCCGACACACTACTAGAAGGCCAAATATTTTTTCAGAGGTAGATGCAGAAAAAAATATATTCAGTTTGCAACCTGATGGAGGTCAGTATAGATGGATTAATAGAACAAGACCCACACACAGCTAGAAGCCCAATATTTTTTCAGAGGTAGATGCAGAAAAAACTATATTCAGTTTGCAACCTGATGGAGGTCAGTATAGATGGACTAATAGAACAAGTCCCACACACTGCTAGAAGCCCAAATATTTTTTCAGAGGTACTGTAGATGCAGATAAAAATTAGTTTTAATTTGCAACCTGATGGAGGTCAGTATAGATGGACTAATAGAGAAAGTCCGACACACTACTAGAAGGCCAAATATTTTTTCAGAGCTAGATGCAGAAAAAAATTATATTCAGTTTGCAACCTGATGGAGGTCAGTATAGATGGACTAATAGAGAAAGTCCGACACACTACTAGAAGGCCAAATATTTTTTCAGAGGTAGATGCAGAAAAAAATATATTCAGTTTGCAACCTGATGGAGGTCAGTATAGATGGACTAATACAACAAGTCCCGCACAGAGCTAGAAGCCCAAATATTTTTTCAGAGGTACTGTAGATGCAGAAAAAAATTATTTTTAATTTGCAACCTGATGGAGGTCAGTATAGATGGACTAATAGAGAAAGTCCGACACACTACTAGAAGGCCAAATATTTTTTCAGAGCTAGATGCAGAAAAAAATTATATTCAGTTTGCAACCTGATGGAGGTCAGTATAGATGGATTAATAGAACAAGACCCACACACAGCTAGAAGCCCAATATTTTTTCAGAGGTAGATGCAGAAAAAAATATATTCAGTTTGCAACCTGATGGAGGTCAGTATAGATGGACTAATAGAACAAGTCCCACACACTGCTAGAAGCCCAAATATTTTTTCAGAGGTACTGTAGATGCAGATAAAAATTAGTTTTAATTTGCAACCTGATGGAGGTCAGTATAGATGGACTAATAGAATGATGCTATGCCCAAAAGATTTTACTTCACTAGGTGCAGTAAAAAAATTGGTATTCTATACACAGGTGGTATATCTTGCAACACAGATAGGCTACTCCACTGACTAACACACTCTGCAATAGGCCAAAAAGGATTAGCTTTGCTAGATTCAGCCAAATGCTGTGAAAAAAACTTGCACAGCACTGGCACAGACCTGCCTGGCAAAAACTGATAGGAACTCATGTAACCTAGTCCTGAAAAGGACTCCAATTACAATTAGTCTTTACTCCCACAACCTATCTATTTAAGAGCACAGACCTCCCTGATAAAAGTCGTAGGAAATGCTGTAACCTAGTCCTTAAAAGGACTGCAATCACAACTATTCCCTACTCCCAAGCTATCTGTATATTTGTGCGAAAATTGGCTTGAAATTAACAAGGTATAGCGCACACAGCAACAGCGGTGCCGTCTAACACGCAGCTGCAGCAGTGAGAAAATGGTGGCGACGGGGAAAATGGCTTGGTCTTATAGGGCAAGGACATGTGACATACACTGCCAATCACATATGCCCTTGCTTGTGTGAAAAAAAGCACTTCGCTCCGTGTGTGCGCTGCTGATAGGCTGACAGATTGCACCTCCCCACTGTAAATGTGGGAAAGAGAAAAAAAAATGGAGATCTTCATTGTTCCTGCAGAGATCCATCCCCTGCCCCTCCCCCCACCCCGCTGTACACTCAAACTGCGTATTAACATTAATTTTCATCATTACTGAGAAAAAATCCAGTTATGATTTTGGTGCACGAACAGTTATCGAACATAACCTCGAACAGCCGAATTTTTCTCAAATTGTTCGTGTTCGCCGAACGGCTCGAACACCGCCCAAAACAGCTCGAATTTGAGATTGGCGAACAGTTAGAGTAGAACAACGCTCATCTCTATTGTTCAACATCTTTATCAATGATTTAGACGAAGGAATTGAGGGTAAACTGATTAAATTTGCTGATGACACAAAGCTAGGAGGGACAGCTAATACTAGAGAAGAGAGAGAGAGGATTCAAAAAGACCTAAATAAACTGGAGCAGTGGGCAGCAACCAACAGAATGTTTTTTAACAGGGAAAAATGCAAAGTACTACATCTGGGCAATAAAAATGAAAAAAGCATATACAGAATGGGAGGAATAGAGCTAAGCAACAGCACATGTGAAAAAGACTTAGGTATACTAATAGATCATAGACTGAACATGAGTCAACAGTGTGATGCAGCAGCAAAAAAGGCAAATACAATTCTGGGATGTATTAACAGAAGCATACAGTCTAGATCACGTGAAGTCATTATCGGTCTTTACTCCTCTTTGGTCAGACCTCATCTGGAATACTGTGTACAGTTTTGGGCACCACATTTTAAAAAAGACATAGACAAACTGGAGCAAGTTCAGAGAAGAGCCACCAGAATGGTGACTGGTCTGCAAACCATGTCCTATGAGGAACGGTTGCAGGATTTGGGAATGTTTAGCTTGCAAAAAAGAAGACTGAGAGGAGACTTAATAGCTGTCTACAAATATGTTAAGGGCTGTCACATTGTAGAAGGATCATCTTTATTCCCATTTGCACAAGGAAAGACTAGAAGCAATGGGATGAAACTAAATGGGAGGAGACACAGATTAAATATTAGAAAAAACTTTTTGACAGTTAGGGTGATTAATGAGTGGAACAGGCTGCCACGAGAGGTGGTGAGTTCCCCTTCAATGGACGTCTTCAAACAGAGGCTGGACAGACATCTGTCTGAGATGATCTAGTGAATCCTGCTTTGAGCAGGGGGTTGGACCAGATGACCCAGGAGGTCCCTTCCAATTCTACCATTCTATGATTCTATGATTCTATGACTGGTACAGGAGGAGAGAGGACCTTGCCCACGAGGGCTCACAATCTACAAGGGATGGGTGGAGATACAGTAGGTGAGGGCAGCGGTATGGTGGAGCGAGGGTTACTGCAGGTTGTAGGTTTGTCGGAAGAGGTGGGTCTTCAGGTTCATTTTTAAGGTTTCCACTGTATGCGAGAGTCTTATATTTTGGGGTAGTTGATCCTACTCCCCCTTCCTTCAAAACGATCTTTACACACGCTCATTGGATGCCTCAATATAAATATCTTTGTCAGTCTATTGCTGCTAATGTATATGTAGATTTTCTGAAATAACCAGAAATATTAGCTTAGATAAGCCCCCTGGCCATTTTGAAAACGGCAAGATTTTTTTTTAATACAGATTGTGATATGAAGAATAAAAATTTGTCAAAATTGTCCAGTTTTCATATTCCCAATCTCTTGTTCTGGAGGACCTGTGCTGTCCCACTTTACACATCTCATTAGTCTGAATGGGCACTATGTAGTTCTTAATTTATCCTCTGGCAGCGCTGAAGGAAAGTTAAAAACTTAAAATCCCCCCCCCCAAAGATTACAGCTGATCACCGGAGCTTTGAGAAGGAATTTGTGTTCAACATATTGTTAAGGAATGTCTCTAAATTCCGGCCCGTGGGCCAAATCTGGCCCGCAGGGTGGCTATATTTGGCCCGCAACACAAGAACCGCCACCCCCATTATTCTGTATGGAGGACTATGTGGGGCCCATTATTCTGTATTGAGCACTATGTGTGGCCCATTATTCTGTATAGAGGACTATGTGGGGCCGAGTATTCTGCATGGAGGACTATGTGGGGCCCATTATTCTGCATGGAGCACTATGTGGGGCCATTATTCTGTATGGAGGACTATGTGGGGCCATTATTCTGTATAGAGCACTATGTGGTGCCCAGAATACTGTATGGAGGACTATGTGGGGCTTATTATTCTGTGGGGCTTATTATTCTGTATGGAGCACTATGTGGGGTCCATTATTCTGTATGGGGCACTGTTTGGAGGACTATGTGAGGCCCATTATTCTGTATGGAGGTCTATGTGGGGCCCATTACTCTGTACTGAGGACTATGTGGAACCCATTATTCTGTATGGAGGACTGTGTGTGGCCCATTATTCTGTAAGGAGGACTATGTGAGGTCCGTTATTCTGTATGGAGAAATATGTGGGACCCATTATACTATATGGAGGACTATGTGAGGCCAATTATTCTGTATGGAGGACTATGTGGGGCTCATTACTCTGTAGTGAGGACTGTGTGGAGCCCATTATACTGTATGTAGGACTATGGGGGCCCTTTATTCTGTATGGAGGACTGTGTGTGGCCCATTATTCTGTAAGGAGGACTATGTGAGGTCCATTATTCTGTTTGGAGGACTATGTGGGACCCATTATACTGTACGGAGGACTATGTGAGGTTCATTATTCTGTAGTGAGGACTATGTGGGACCCATTACTCTGTAGTGAGGACTATGTGGGGCCCATTATTCTGTATGGAGGACTGTGTGTGGCCCATTATTCTGTAAGGAGGACTATGTGAGGTCCATTATTCTGTAAGGAGGACTATATCAGGTCTATTATTCTGTATGGAGGACTATGTGGGACCCATTATACTGTATGGAGGACTATGTGAGGTCCATTATTCTGTAGTGAGGACTATGTGGGGCCCATTACTTTTTATGGAGGACTGTGTGTGGCCCATTATACTGTATGGAGGACTATGTGGGGCCAATTACTCTGTAATGAGGACTATATGGGGTCCATTAACTGTGGTCTTTATCACAATATCCAGCCCGACAACAAGATCTCCGGATCTGAACTAACTGCCTTAGGCTATGTTCACATGTGCCGTAGTGATCAGTTAGAAAGGATCCAGCAGCAATCTGTTGGCAAAAAAAGTTGTGCAGACACAACTTTTTAGTCCGTTTTTAAATTACTGATCTCTGCTGGATCTGTTTTTTAACATTGAAGTCTATGGAAAGCTGATTTGTTAATCAGCCATCCATTTTTCTTTCATTTGTAACAAATCTGTTTTTTGCTTACTGGATCCAGTAATGGATCAGTTTTTTGCCTACTGGATGCAGTATTGGATCCGTTTTTTGCTTAGTGGTTCCAGTAAGCAAAATGAAATAAAAAAGATGGCTAATTAACGGATCTGTTTTCCATAGACTTCAATGTCAAAAAAATTGATCCGGCAGAGATCAGTTATTTAACAACGGACTAAAAAGTTTTGGCTGCACAACTTTTTTGCCAACTGACTTCTGCTGGATCTATTCTAACTGATCACTACTGGACATGTGAACACAGCCTTACAGCCTTACATGTACAGTATGCCTGTGAGGCAATTAGCTCAAGTCAGGAGATCCTGGGGATGGAGGACAGGCCAGGTATTGTGAAATTGAGATAGTTTGTGTTTCATTGATATGTAAAACAGGCCTAACAATTAGAAAGTGTCCAAATTTGACAGACACTTTAACTCCTTTCTGACATCCACTTGTGTTTACAGTCAGTATGTCCCAGCATTGCTTAGCTATAACATCAGTGATAAGTGTGAGCTCTGATTGCTGCTGTTTCACCAATTAAATTAGATCCTGAGGGGGTGGGGTTGGGGGAAAGCGAGTCAGTTCGAGTGCCTATGGCCGTCCCCTTGAATATAAAAATATAAAAATCATCTTGAAAAAAGCAAAAAAGCAAAGCCCTTATATGGGTATGTCAATGGAAAATAAAAAAGCTATGACTCTTGGAAGAAGTGGAGAAAATACGAAAGTACCAAATGAAAATTGGCCACGGTGGTAAGGACTTTGGTAGGCATGCATCCAACCTGGTATGAGGTCTCTTGTTCCAAAAATAACACATTTTGGAACGGACTGCAAAAAATATTGAGGCACATGCCAACCTTGTTCTGGCTGATGAGGCCCACAGGAAAAATCACATCACCTTGGCTACAGGTTGTCAATAAGCTGTGCAGCACTTACTTTTCCAAAGGACAAGGGTTCTGTGTAGACCACTGCATGGAGAAATTATACATTGGGAGTTCCTCTCAAACAAACTATGACAGGTAATATTTGTAGACCAAAAAAGACCCTGTCATCAAAACTACACAAGGGAGACCTGCAGTCACTTAGCTAAAAAAAAAACCATTAAGGTAATCCCTTCTACCCACAAACTAGCCCTTCTTTGTAATTTTGATCTGAGTTCCTAATCCTCAATAGCAGTGTAAAGCTTGTGATGTTTGGAGATAGAGGTATCCAGCTGCTCTGTGGAGATGACAAATGGCCAGAAACAAGGGATCAAATGGAAATTACAAAGGTTTGTTTCTGTGCTAGAAAATATGTGATCTCTCAAATTGCCTAATCAGAACCTTAACTGTTATGGTGCTCCAGGATTAGATCTTTGTGGAATCACGTATAAAGTCTGATCAGAAGAGTAAAGGATGGAAGCTTTTAAATAGAATATCTTTCAATTTTTATCCTTGCATTAATAATTATTAATTATATAATCATTCAGCATGATTAAAAGAATATTTTATTGATTATTAAAAAACGTAATTAAAATATCTTGCTCTCAACCACGCTACCCAGCAGGACATCTCCAGGCACAACCAGCACACAGTGCTGCACCACTACTATCTAGTACAACCTGTCTCACATACGCCAGTGTTCATTTTTGCAGGTAACCCTTTTCTTTCACTCATATTGTATGCCTACCCCTGCATCACTCTAACCCTTTGATATTACCTTTTAGCCGGCATCATCCAAATCCTCCATCAAAGCCTAACGAAATGGCACTCTCTCTAGCTATCATCCTACTCAATACTATCAGGTAACTATCTACTTATTACAAACACAGTATATACCCTACTTTTTCCTTTATTACCTCCCCATCTTTACCGCAGGTGACCAATATCATAGCTGACTATCTTACCAGCAACAGAACAATCCCTCCCCTCCAGTGCTCTTCATCATCCCTCCTCACACCAACAGGTATCTAGAATAACCCCATATACCAGGTATCCTATCATCAAATACAATACTCTTATCCTCTTTTTTCCTCTTTACTAGGGGACTTCTCGTAATCAAATTGGATCCAGATCCACATACAGCCTCAGACCCTTCATCTATCTTTTTAGCCTCAACCTAGTTCTTACCTTATTTTAATTAAGTTTTTTAATAATGAATAAAATATTTGTTTAATCATACTGTATCTCACTTTATTTTATCCACTTTAAACTTCTCCCTCTTTTGGCCAACCAGACCAGCGCAAATCTACCTTATCTTATTTTACCCAATTTTACATTGACAATCCTGTGGTGGTTGTTGGATTCTCAGCAGGTCAATAAAGGCGCACCGTACCCGGTGGCAACGGGCATAACACTCCGTCGTTGCAGCGGGCACGTGATCCTGTTCGTGACGCCAGGAAAGGATGACGCGCCCAGGGGATGGGGACGACTCGGTACCCGGGCCTTTGCCTGGTTTGGGGATGTCGCGGTGGTCGGCTCCCGGGCCCGTACCCTGGGGTCACTCTTGAAAAAGATGATTGGAACTTGGATAGAAATAAAAATAAAGTAAATAGTTTGTGACGCCACCTGTGGTACCTGGTAAGGTTTACCAGCACTGCTGCAGACCTCCGGGGGGTGATGGGATGGCAGATGAGGTGTTTCTGCTCCCCACAGGCGTAGCGGGTCCCCGGGGCAGTGTAGGTGCAGATGGTGGTGATGCTGGGGCTTGTACTGCGGAGGGAGAGATGGCGCAGCTGAAATAATTGACGGAGGCAGCGCAGTGCAGTTTTTACTCACAGTTCTTATGTAAGTTCCACAGGTACACTGTACGGATGTCAGCCTCCCACGTCGCGCTGCGTTCACCAGACTGGGGGTTCAGCTCTTCCTCAGATTGATCAGGAGAGCTTGACGGAACCCCGCTTTCCTTATGTTCCTAACTAGACCGACTTCTCACGCTGGGTCTTCTCCCTCCTGCCCTGCGCTTCCCCACACACAGTCCCGATCGGGTGCTTTGAAGTCCCTTTTGGCAACCTGGAGTTCCCGGACCTACTTGACCCTCACGGGTACTACGATGAGGCTGTGGCAACTGCACCATAAGGCTATGTGCCCACGATGCAGAAATGAAGCAGAAAATTTCTGCAGCATTTCTGCATCTCCCTGGCAGAAAAAACGCATGCAGATTGTGCATGCGTTTTTCCTGCAGAATACATGCGGAATACATGCGGATTCACATGCGTACCCACATGCGTTAACGCATGTGTTTCTGCATGCGGACTGACAAGCACTTTCCAAGCGATAGCATCACTTAGAAAGTGCTTGACAACTAGGTCACACTATATAAATCCATGCAAAAGGCATGGATTTATATAGTGTGACCAGTAAAATAAAAAAATAAAGCTATACTTACCCCCGATCCCCCGCTGCGTGTGCTGTCGCGCTCGTCCTGGCTTCTTCCGGGTTGCCGGCATCTCGCGAGACAGCCTGCGGTCACATGACCGCGACGTCATCTCAGGTCCTGGAAGGTAAGCGCTGCAGGGGCCGCCGGACAGGTGAATATAAACTTTATTTATTATTTTATTCTTTTTTTTACAGGTACAATGGTACCCAGGTCTGGATGAGAGTCTTCTCTCCTCCAGAACTGGGTACCATCCGCACATAGAGACGCATATAATCCGCTTGTACAAATGTACAGACACGGATTCTATGCGTCTCAATGCAAGTCAAAGGCGGCGCTTCCGCAAAATTAATGAACATGCTGTGGATTTATTTGCGCTGCAGAAACGCTGCGGAAAAATCCGCAGCATGTGCATTAACATTGCGGAATGCCATTGGGGACCATGGGGTGCGGATTACCATGCGTTTTTGATGCGTTTCCGCTGCGGAAATTCCGCAGCATAAATGCATGAAAAACACATCGTGTGCACGCAGCCTAAAAGTCAGAAGCCTCCGGTTTTTCCAGCCGAGACCTGGCGTAACACGGCTGGTCCAGGGGCCGGTCCCCTTCTTGCGGCCTGATCCCTCTGACACCTGGCAGATTCGGGGCGTACGGGTGCCGTCCTGCACTCACCGCACCCCCTGGGATCCCTTCTATAGAATGGAGCCTTTCTCCTCTGCTCCCCTTCTGGGCCTCTATCACTAGGCCCCACTTGTGGAGCAGAGCTCCTAACGAGACTCTGCTCCCTGACTGACTGTCCTCACTGTCTAACCTACTGACCTGCCACCCTAAGATGGCTTCCCTTTATATACCTCCTATGATGGTGCTCCCCTACCCTACTTCCTCCACCCACACCCACTACTGGTTCCCCCTACCTTTGGTTCCCCCCACTCCAGCCAGGGACAGGGCTCAGCAGGAACACAGTGCATCTTGCCCTTCCAGCCGGCACGGAGCAGAGTAGTGTTGAATGCAGGTGTTTGGGTTCCGGGCAGCACTCCCTCCTTACCTGAGAGAAGGAGATACCACACCTCTGGGTGAGGTGCAGTACCTCTGTGGCAACTGAACCCTCAAGGGCGCCACAGTCTGACCTACCAATCTACGAGCTCCACTATATACTACTGTTTATATAATCAATAATCATTCATTAAAAAAAAAAAAAATTACTGTTTTAACATTTATTTATTATTTCTGCAGCCACAGAGGGCTGCCATTTTTTATTGACTGTGAAAAAGTAATCTCTTCTAATGCGCTTTGCAGACTGCATTCCAGACATCTGAATGAGGCATTACACTGACTGAGCGGAGCCATGTATACGTGTGATACAGTCCATGCAGGCCCGGCAAATGCCAGGGCCCTGAGCAGTCGGGGGGGGCCACTCGCCATCGGGCACCCCGCTGCGCTATGGGACTTGTGAGCAGAGGAGAGCGGTGCCAGCCACACCCCACCCCGCTTGCTCAGGGCCCGGGCACAATACTTACCTCTCCCCGTGCCTCCGCAGCAGCTCCGGTCTCTTCCGCGGCTGCTGCACAGTGACGTCTCAGGTCAGAGGGCCCGGTGACGTCTTTCCACCGCTCTCTCTCCTGAGCAGTCACAGCGCAGAGCGAGAAGACGGCGGCAACGCTGAGGAGTCCAGTGCAGCGTCAGCAGGTGAGAAGTGAGGTGAGTATTTGATTTTTATTTTTTTTTATGTATGGAGGCATGGGGCATTATATGGGGCCCCAGGAGGCATGGGGCATCTGCATGGGGCATTATATGGGGTCCCAGGAGGCATGGGGCACCTGCATGGGGCATTATATGGGGGCCCAGGAGGCATGGGGCACTTGCATGGGGCATTATGTGGGTGCCCAGGAGGCATGGGGCATCATATGGGGTCCCAGGAGGCATGGGGCACCTGCATGGGGCATCATATGGGGGCCCAGGAGGCATGGGGCATTATATGGGGGCACAGCCTGCATGGGGCATTATGGGGCCAGTATTCTGTATGGAGCATTATATGGGGGCCATTATTATATATGGAGCGTTATATGGGGGCCAGTATACAGTCCATATAGACATGTGTCTAATACTATCATGTGTATTAGAATCCACTGAGCTGTGTATCTAATCCGATCATGTGTGATACAGTCCACATAGCCATATGTTTAATACTATAATGTGTGATACAGTCAGTGTATCTAATCCTATCATGTGTGATATAGTCTGCTGAGCCATGTACCTAATCCTATAATGTGGGATACAGTCCGTCAATCTAATCCTATCACGTGTGATCAGTGAGCAGGTGAGCAGCACAGCACATACTAACAAAGTCGGAACTGCCAGCCGTCCTCGGTGACACTGTCGACATGTAAGTATCTCTTTGCAGTCACCAACAAAATGTCTCTGTACTGTGATCCTAAACTTTATTCTCCCTTATCCTTGTGCAAATGCCCAAAAGGGGAGGGGAGGAGTGATGTCACACACATGTGAGCAGGTTCCGCCCACTTTTACTACAGTCACAATGTGAGATAGCAGTACACTAGATTTTCATGGCAAATGCCAGTAGCAGCTCCCCCTAGTGCTCAAAAGTTGAAAATATCAAAACTTTTGAAATTATTATTCCTATTTTATACCATTAAATATATATTTATGTATATATAGTTTTTTTTAAATAAAACATTAATGCTTTCCATTTTTTTAATTGATGAAAAAACATTTTTTTGATGACACATTCCCTTTAAGTAGAGGTTCCAAATGTTTACTGCACATTAAAGAAGAGTTATCGAAATCAGTGCAAAAAAGGGGAATCTGATGCCTATATCAATGAATCAGATCTAATTTTCAGAGACAAAATACAAAAAAATTCTAATTGGTCAGCTTTTCCACTTTGTACCATTAGATAAATAGCCGCCATTGAGCTCTAGTTTTCCATTGTAGGGTAAATTCACATGTGGCAAATTTGTTGTAAAGATTTTCCCAACTGTTCCATTCATCTGTGTAAAGTTTGCAGAAATCCACAAGATTTCAGAAAACTTATTCACTTTGGCACTATAATGTAAAACCAAAGAAATGAGCCAGAACATAAGTTGGTATATGGGCACTGTGTAGGAGCACGTTCACACTGTGGCCATTTCACCATTTCACAGACAAAAGCCAAGAAAAAAACAAAATGAGCATATAACCTGCATTAAGTAAATAAGTAGCTAGTAATAATACATGTAAATAACATAGGGTACTTAGTTAACACTATTTTGATCAAAAAAGTGTAAAAGCCATCCCACCGCCCTTATCTATATTGAGGTCAGCTGACACAAGGTGAGGTTTTAATACTAAAGATAGGATTGGGCCATCCAGATGGGTTCACCTCATCGTGGTGGGATGGATTTTTATGCTTTATTGATCAAAATAGCATTAACCAAGTATCCTATATAATTTACATGTACTACTACGAATTACTCAAATTACTTATTTCGGCTGCGTGTCCACTATGCGTTTTTCAAGCGTTTTTGCCGCAGAATTTCCGCAGCGAAAACGCTTAAAAAACGCTTGTTAATACGTGCCCCATGGTCCCCAATGATAATCTGCATGTGCTGTGCACATGCTGCGGAAATTTCCGCTGCGGATTATCATTGCGGAAAAATATGCAGCATGTCCATTATTTTTGAGGACATGCGGCATAATTGCCGCCATTGACTAGCATTTAATCACTTAATCACTTATATTTTTTTATTTTAAATTCTTTTTTTTAACAGGTACTATGGTACCCGGGTCTGGAGGAGAGTCTCCTCTTCTCCAGCCCCGGGTACCATCCGCACATTGAATCGCTTAATATCTGCATGTGCACATGCAAGTGATTCAATGCAGTTCTTTTTAACATATTTATTAATGACCTTGTAGGGGGCATACAGAGTAATATTTCAATACTTGCAGATGACACTAAACTCTGCAGGGTAATCAATACAGAGGAGGACAATTTTATATTACAGGAGGATCTATGTAAACTAGAAGCTTGGGCTGGTAAATGGCAAATGAGCTTTAATGGGGATAAATGTAAGGTAATGCACTTGGGAAGAGGAAATAAAATGTATAATTATATGCTTAATTGTAAAACACTGGGCAAAACTGTCACTGAAAGAGACCTGGGTGTATTGGTGGACGACAAGCTCACGTTTAGTGGCCAGTGTCAGGCAGCTGCTGCAAAGGCAAATAAAATAATGGGATGCATTAAAAGAGGCATAGATGCTCATGAGGAGAACATAATTTTACCTCTATACAAGTCATTAGTGCGACCACACTTAGAATACTGTGTACAGTTCTGGTCTCCGGTGTATAAGAAAGACATAGCTGAACTAGAGAGGGTGCAGAGAAGAGCGACCAAGGTTATTAGAGGACTGGGGGGTCTGCAGTACCAAGACAGGTTATTACACTTGGGGTTATTTACTGTGGAAAAACGAAGGCTTAGGGGTGATCTTATTACTATGTACAAGTATATGAGGGGACAGTACAAAGACCTGTCTACTGATATTTTCACTCTGAGGCCTGAGACGGGGACAAGGGGGCATCTTCTACGTCTGGAGGAAAGAAGGTTTAATCATAATCACAGACGGGGATTCTTTACTGTAAGAGCAGTGAGACTATGGAACTCTTTGCCTCATGATGTTGTAATGAGTGATTCACTATTAAAATTTAAGAAGGGCATGGATGCCTTTCTTGAAAAGTATAATATTACAGGTTATATATACTAGATTCCTTGATAGGGCGTTGATCCAGGGAACTAGTCTGATTGTCGTATGGAGTCGGGAAGGAATTTTTTTTCTCCAATGTGGAGCTTAGTGTTTGCCTCGTGTTTTTTTTTTTCCTGTGGATCAACATGTTAGGCTATGGGTTGAACTAGATGGACTTAGTCTTCCTTCAACCTTAAAAACTATGTTACTATGTTACTCTGTTACTCATGTGGCCCCTCACCTGACATCCTGTGGTTCCCTCCCATTGGCTCCGATGTTCTTCTCTATAGTCATCCAGTGCTGGCACCTTCTGCACGACAGTGGGACAAGTACCGTAAATGGCGACAGCATTTTTTGGTTTTGTCATTTCAATCAAACAACACAGGCCCCGACCACCGACCTCAGCGCTGACGATCTGGCCAATTATTTCAAAGAAAAAATTGACGATATCCGACAGGAAATTTTCTCCCAATCCCCAAATGTTATGCATGCTCTCCCCCGCCACATTGTATCTTGCTCACTTTCTGACTTCGAACCAGTCACGGAAGATAAAGTGATCAGGCTCCTTGCATCTTCTCGCCCTACCACCTGCACCAGTGACCCTATTCCCTCACATCTCCTTCAGTCCCTTGCTCCAGCTGTCAGCACTCACCTAACTAAAATTTTTAACCTTTCCCTCTCATCTGGTATCTTTCCCTCTTCTTTTAAACACGCCAGCATACATCCATTACTTAAAAAAACATCCCTTGACCAGAACTGCACGGCCAACTACAGACCTGTTTCCAATCTTCCCTTTATCTCTAAACTCCTGGAACTCCTGGTCCACTCCCGTCTCATCCGCTATCTCTCAGACAACTCTCTTCTTGACCCTTTACAATCTGGTTTCCGCTCTTTACATTCTACTGAAACTGCCCTCACTAAAGTCTCTAATGATTTACTAACAGCTAAATCTAATGGTCACTACTCCCTGCTGATTCTCCTGGATCTCTCTGCAGCATTCGACACTGTGGATCACCAGCTCCTCCTCACTATGCTCCGCACTATTGGCCTCAAGGACACTGTTCTCTCCTGGTTCTCCTCCTATCTCTCTGACCGCTCCTTCTCTGTGTCTTTTGCCGGCTCCTCCTCCTCCCTACTTCCCCTTACTGTCAGGGTTCCTCAAGGATCAGTCCTAGGCCCCCTTCTTTTCTCCTTATACACCGCTCCTATTGGACAAATAATCAGCAGATTCGGTTTTCAGTACCATCTCTATGCTGATGACACCCAATTATACACCTCTGCTCCGGACATCACCCCTGCATTACTACAAAAGACCAGTGATTGCCTTTCTGCTGTTTCTAACATTATGTCCTCCCTCTACCTAAAACTGAATCTGTCAAAAGCTGAACTACTCGCTTTTCCTCCCTCCACTAACCTACCTGTGCCCAATAGTGCCATTTCCGTTTGTGGCTCAACCATTACTCCCCAGCAACAAGCCCGCTGTCTTGGAGTCATTTTTGATTCACATCTTTCTTTCACTCCTCACATCAAATCACTCACTCGTTCATGTCATCTACACCTCAAAAACATCTCAAGAATCAGGACTTTTCTCACCTTTGACTCGGCAAAAACTCTTACTGTAGCTCTTATTCATTCTCGTCTTGACTATTGCAACGCTCTACTAATCGGTCTCCCTCTTACTAAACTCTCCCCTCTCCAATCAGTCCTTAAGGCAGCAGCCAGGATCATATTCCTCGCCAACCGCTACACCGATGCCTCTTCCCTGTGCCAGTCATTGCATTGGTTGCCCATCCAATATAGAGTTCAATTTAAACTTATCACGCTTACCCACAAAGCGCTCCATGCTTCAGTACCCCCCTACATCTCCTCTCTTGTCTCAGTCTACCACCCTACACGTGCCCTCCGTTCTGAAAATGACTTAAAACTAAAATCCTCCATAATCCAAACTTCCCACTCCCGTCTCCAAGATTTCTCGCGTGCTGCGCCAATTCTTTGGAATGCACTACCCAGGACAGTTCGATTAATTCCCAATACCGACAGTTTCAAGCGAACCCTAAAAACACATTTCTTTAGACTGGCGTATTGCCTAAACACACTCTGTCCGTCCCAGTTTTCCCCCATATTAAAATCTTCTTCAACTTCAGGTTCATACCAACCATGCACTTAATAGCCTCTGTCAGGACGGTACACATACTGGCAGGACACCAGTCCATGTATTATTATTTATCCTATTCAGTATATCAAGGCTGCATTATACAATATATGTACTTTTTACCTATTGTGTCTCCCCCATTTCCTCATAGACTGTAAGCTTGCGAGCAGGGCCCTCACTCCTTTCGATATGAGATATGCTTATTCTGTAATGTCTGTATATGTCCCCCCTAAAATTTGTAAAGTGCTGCGGAATATGTTGGCGCTATAAAAATAAAAACTATTATTATTAACCTTCCCGGCCCTAATAAAAATCAAGAAAAATTGAGACTGGCCACCATTTTACAGGATAAGAATAAATAGAACAAAAAAATGTGTGTATTCAGTTTGCTACAAATCGATTTGCTCATCTCCAGTTATGACCTAAATTCATTCATACTGTACATTATTCGGTCGTATAATATTCAAATAATACTAAAAAGTAAAAATAAAAAAAAAAACACCATAGCAGTCATGTAACATATCATTTAGCGACCAGATTCTCTAAGGACATGTAGTAACCAGAATTCCTGCAATGCAGTGCTGATTCTCCCGATGACGGGGAGGTTATGGTTGCTGCCTCGTGTAGGAATGAAGTGGCACAACAGCGATAATGGCTTTCAGAAGCAGTTTCCTGGTGACTGATGCTTTCAGAAATCTGACAAATGCAAGTATTTAAAATAGTTTTGGTAAAATTTAGTTTACACAAGGGATTCTGAAGGAAGGAGATGTTGTTTATCTTGATGTCTCAACACCAGTGATAACATAATTCGATTATTCAGGCCACCTCATTATGTTATTATTGATAAAGGGCAAGCAGAGGGCGTAGGGGAAACCGTCAGATTAACAGAATGCGGAAAACACGAGATTTACTGCACCGCTCATAGCTCCATACACCCGGTGAAGAAACACTTTATATATATCATTCCTAATGAAACAGATTTTCTGAATTGTTTCAAGTATTTTTTTATCTTCAGCAATAAATGTTGACATAACTCGATGTCAGAGAGAGTGTGACTTCTGGAAAGCTGAAATGTGAATGTCAGTTCTCGCCAGATGTCAGGCTTTGAGGCTTCTAGAAATAGAAGAAATCTGTTCTACTCCTTATGGAGTATGGGTGCTATGAAAATCCACGTCAGCATCCATGAGTAAATATAACATTAGGACTAGATCCTGGATGGCCTGATGCCACTAGACAGCACTAGAATAAATACTTCCCAGTTGCGTCGCTACAACTCAGGGTTGACAAATGTCACGGTGCTGTCCTCTCTACAAATTTCTACCTGTTTCCTGGGAACCATCCTAACAGGAACTAAATCATAACTCAACAATGAAGGGTCAACATTCCTCCAATGTGACCCTACCCCCATTTACCAAGCCCATCCCTGATGCTCTCACCTCTAGCTGATATGACATAAATACCTTTGACTCTGCAAAAACTCTTACTGTAGCTCTTAGTCATTCTCGTCTAGGCTATTGCAATTCTCTACTAATCAGTCTCCCTCTTACTAAAGTCTCCCCTCTCCAATCCATCCTGAATGCAGCAACCAGGATCACATTCCTTTCCAACCGCTACACCGATGCCTCTTCCCTGTGGCAGTCATTGCAATGGTTGCCCATCGGATACAGAGTTCAATATAAATGTATCACTCTCGCTCACGAGGCGCTCCATGGCTCAGCACCAGCCTACATCTCTTCCGTCGTTTCAGTTGACCACCCTAACCGTGCTCTCCATTCTGCTAATGACTTAAAACTTAAATACTCAAAAATCTGAACCTCCCACTCCTGTTTCCAGGACTTCTCGCATGTTGCGCCAATACATTGGAATGCACTACCCAGGACAATTCAACAATTTTTAAGCGTGGCCTAAAAACGCATTTCTTTAGACTGGCCTATCATCTCACCTCACTTATCTAACTATGCCCGTTTGGCCCATACAAAATTTTCTTCAAAATCATGACCCCGTAGCATCTGTTCACACACCCTCCATGCACTTAATAGCCCTCTATGTCTTTACTGTACACATACTGTCTGGCGATCAGTTTATGCAGCATTATGTGCATACCCTAGTTAGTATATTAAGGCTTTATTGTACAATATAAGCACATTTTACCATTTACCTTTTGTGTCCCCCCTGTTTATGTGGCACCCTGCTACTACAGGTACCACAGGACCCAAAAGGGTGCATGGATGGACTTCTCCACAAGAGGCCCTCACTACAAACAGACACCTCCACCCTTCCATCTCAGACCACCAGAGGGAGCCCTGTTAGGGATATATATATGGAGGGTGGAGTCAGGCAGTTGAGTTCAGTCGGAGAGTGTGCTGGCACTTAGACCAGTGAAGAAGCAGCACGTGAGCTGCTGTGTTTTGAGGGCCCCGAGTGTGGCTGGAGGCAAAGAGGAGAGGAGAAAGGAGTTAAGGGGGCAGAGGAGCATCACAGGCTCACCCCAGAATACAAACCGGACACCGGGTCCGCGCCTACAGGGTCCTCTACACCCAGTAGGGATTACCGGCATACCAGGAGGATTACAGATCCCTGGTCGACCTGAAGCTAAACCCTTTACAGGACTAGGAACCACGAAGGCCCCAGCGTTCAGGGATAGTGGTTGCCGGAGAAAAGGTCCTACTACCAAGCGACAGGTGAGAGAACAACACAACACAGAAGCTAGGCCCAGTTGCAGGCTGGCCAGGAGCTTAGAGAGAGGGAGAAACGGACCAGGAGGCCTTATACCCGCTCACTGGGGAGAGTCCTGAAGTGCACCCTTCCTACCCAGTACCCTGGACCGTACCTGACATCTGCACCAGTAAAGGTACTAAAGTGAATCTCCTGTCTCTGTCAGTTACTCCTGCTGCGCCATCTCTTCTGCACTACAACGCCCAGCATCACCATCTGCACCTACACTGCCCTGGGGCTGTGCGCTGCCTGTGGAGAGCCGCACCAACCCAGCTGCCCTAACACCTGCCCCGGAGGTCTGCAGCAGCGCTGGTACCCGTTACCAAAAACCACAGGTGGCGTCACGAGATAAAAACTGTTACCGACCAAAAACCCCTTTTTCAAGAGAGACCCCAGAGTACGGGCCCGGGAGCCGACTGCGGTGACATCCTAAACAAGGTAAAAGGCCCGGGTACGGAGTCCCCTATTTCCCTCTGGGCGAGACATTTCCTCATAGACTGTAAGCTTGTGAGCAGGGTCCTCACTCCTCTTGGTATTTGAATTATACTTATCCTGTAATGTCTTTAGTGGGTGCAAGGGTACAAGTCCCCTCTAAAATTGTAAAGTGCTGCGGAATATGTTTGGAGCTATAAAAATAAAAATTATTATTATTTTTATAAATATAGAATCATCAAAGACCACCGCACCACTGCCAGAATTTTCATGTTAGCAGAAGAAACAAGAAAGGGTATAACATAACGGCTACTCCTCTTCTTTTTAAGGTACCTCAGATACCCTCACCCCCATCCACAACTTCCTAACCCAATCCTAAACAGAATCCCATCCTATGTGACCTAAACTCCAGCCCCATGGCCTCTAACTTTCTTTTGTGGACTTGCAAAATTAGCTATTAACCCTTTCCTAGCCAAATTAGCTATTAACCCTTGCCTAGCCCCCTCCTTCCAAACCCCTGTCATGTTCGGGCCTACACTTTAGTTAAGCCTTTTGTGGCCCTAGGTTTATATGGATACATGCTTGAGGCTGTAGGTTATTTTTGGGGCTCTTGCAGTGGGTTGCTGCATTATAACATTTAACTTGTTTGGGTTGTTTAGCTTAGGTTGGAAAATTCATGATAGATTAAAATCTGACTTCACAATGCTCAGACTATTCTTGAAGCTCCTTTTTAAGTAGTCTATGTTCACATCTACATCATGGCTGGTCCATTACAAGACAAACGCAACATATATTCCTTAACAAGCTCTTCTTTCAACAGTGCAGGAAACCAAAAACTTGACCTTGATGCAATTCAATCTTCATAGCTGTAACACATTTTACTGAAATCATTGTCAAGCTAGCTTTCTAATTAGAGCTTGGTTGACATGCATTATACCAGTTGTGTATGCCTTATGGGGCGCTCGTTCTCAATTATCCGCTGGTGTAAACATGCCTATAATCAATCAAGGAACCGGCAAAATGCTTGGTCCTTGGGTGATAAGATCAGATGTCAGAAATGGTTGAGATCGGCATCACATCAACCCATGTAAATAGGTAACATGCTGCCGACTACACAATACTGTATGGGGACACAACAATCATTCTATGTCAGCTTGTGTAAATATGGTGGTAAATGAATGCTAAAGGGCTTATTATATAGTGGATTGGCGCTCCTTAATCGTGCACTGATGGACAGAAATCAGCATGTCTAAATGCCCCAGACACAACTGATAATATTTTTGTACCTAGGTCTGGTATTTTTAGGCCTCATTCAGATGTCAGTCATTTTTCAGGTATGCAAAAAAAAGTTCAGATTTTCATCAGTGTTTGGTCTGTGTGTCAGTCTTTACCATCAGTGTTTCATCAGGAATTGTTCTTGTGTTCAAAAAAGAAATAAAAAATATTACAAAGCTCCTCCTGTTCACTACAATGTTAAAAACTGACAGAACTCGGATGGCACATGGATGGCAATGTGTGATGTCAGTGATCGCGGACCCATAGACTTGTGTGGGTAATTGAGATCCATAAATTGGGATTAAAAATGGACATATCTCTGTGATTGCTCTGGGGACAGAAAGAGTGCAAGCAAACACAGATATATGAACAGCACCATTGACTATGAGGGATATGTTTTATATCCATGAAAAACACGGATTGAATGTGTATGTTAAAAACAGATGCCTGAATGATTCATCTGAAAGAACGATACTGACTGGCCAAAGTAGGTGTCCAGCAGCTCAAGTGAAGCATCAAATTCCAAAATTCTTCCCATAGGAATCATCGTATCAGTTCCTGGTTCAGTATGAAATAAAAATAATTAGACAATAGGTAATTTAGTCTCCAGTTGTAAAATTATGGCAGATAAGAAAAAAAATTGCCTTACTGCAATTGGCTCAGTCTAAGGCCACAGCCCCACTATCAGTATTCGGTCAGTATTTTTTCTCAGGAGTGGGAGACAAAACCAGGAGTGGGTGATAAATGCAGAATTGGTGACTTGTTTCTATTCTACCTTTCCTCTGATTGTTCCTCACCTGGTTTTGGCTCCCACTCCTGAGAAAAAATACTGACCGAATACTGACCGAATACTGATAGTGGGGCCGTGGCCTAAGACTCGTTCACAAATTCAGTATTTGTGAATGTGTTTAAACAAGTACGTGAAAAAATGGTAGCGGTGTCATCGGTGTGTCACCCGTGTGGCTGATATTAGCGTTAGTGTGTTGTCTGCATGTCATCCATGTCTCTGATATTACCGTCAGTGGGTCATCAGTGTTTTTCTGTTAGGGATAAAAAATAAATATAAACATGGATCTAAATACATGGACATCACACGGATGCCAGGCAGGGTTTATGCAAATCCCTCAAAAATTGGATGTTCCCAGGTTGATCAAGGCAACTTCCAGGTGAGATTAGGAGGTGGGATCTAAACATCTCTATGTTCACAAATCTAATGTTGGTAAGTATGAACATTTCTCTTTTTTGGATCCAGTCTGGTCTTTTCCAAGGCTTTAGATACTGTGGTTTTCTTAACCCTCCGTCAGGGGCAACTGATCTGACAGGCGCAGCTCACTTAGTTTCATTTCTCTATTTTCAGTGGTTTGTCTGGGAAACACCCTCCTCCCAGTACCTTCCTAACTTTAAAGGCTGTGTGATTATGTGTATTCTCATTTATTATATTCCTATTAAGGTAACTGATCACTTTTAGAGCATTGAAATTTTAAAAAAAGGAAAATATAGCCAATTTTCTAGCCTGTGCCTGACAGGCGCAATGCCCCTAAACTCGCTATGAAACATATTGCCCCTGACGGAGGGTTAAAGAAGATAAGGGTAGAAAAACATAATAACTCATGGAACAGAGCATACTGACTATCTATAGAATCTGAGCTTTCTAAAGCTTGGTAACCACCATGTTTCTGGTCATTCTGGTACATGGCTTAGCCAGTGCATGTGAACACAGCTTAAGGCCTTATTCAGACTTCCGTGAACCATGTATGTGTTCTATCTGTGTTTTTTTACGGATAGAACATCTGCCCATTAAAGTCTATGGTGCTATTCACAATTTTTTGCAGAATGTGAGTCTATAATGGAGGCATGTTCCTTTTTTATCTGAGTCACAGATCAAAATGACCCTTACATGTTTATAGGTCCATGAGAATTATAGACACCACACTAAAGCCATCCGTGTGCTGTCCATTTTTAACTTTGCAATGGGTAGAAGTTTTGCAATTTTTTTTTTTTGCATATGAGAAAATCACTGTTGACACACTGATGATAAATACTGGAACACTGACCAAACACTCATGAAAATTGGATCCGAAACACTGATGAAATTTCGTACCTTTTCTTGCCTACGAGAAAAATCACTGATGTCTGAATGAGGCCTAATGATGCATGGATGGGTTAAGTTGACCATAGTTTGAGTCACAGTCTACTATCTGTCAGCAGTTTGTCAGCAGCAGGCGCTGGTCATAGGTGGGTGTATTGGTGCTGAAAGAGAAGTTGCCTTTTCAAGAGAGAAGCGGGTCAGTGAGGTCCTAAGGAAGGAATGTGAAGCTATTTTAAGCATATGATATTTTGTGTGTGAAGGGCTTGTGTACATATGCATGACAGTCTATGTCTGTGTGTTCAGGTGTGATTACATAGCATACATGTGTGATGCCCTACTATGTGGGAATAACTAGAATAAAGCAAGTTGTGCAATTCTGGGGGTAGAATTGCCAAATATATTACCTATACAGCTGCACAGGAGCCCGATAGGAAAAGGGCTCAGCCACTACCACCTAAAAGGAAAATAATAAGTCCCTACTGTCTATTAGATGAGAAGGGACTGACCTAACACACTTTATGGCTCCAATTACTGACGTTCTCCTAGAGAAACATTGATGTTCTATGATGAGCTAATGGTCAGGGCAAGGATTGGTCAGGACTCTTAAAAGGATTTCGTAAGGACAGTCTGGAATTTTTGAGAATATCAAACTTCTATTTATAAAGCCATATGCAAATTCAATGTGACTTAAAGGATCCATAAAGTGTTTGTCCAGTATATGTTTACCAAAAAGCAAAGAATGTGATAAAACAATAAAATAGCCAATTAAAACCTTTTAAACATTTTAAAAGAAATGTGTCCTCAGAAAAGGACCTAATGTTTAAATTATTTTTTATTTAAAATTTATAAACTGTATACATTTATTTAAAAATAAATAAAAATTTGCAAACATTTTTCGAAAATACATTTAACATAAAAAACTGATATGAGGACAGAATATACAGTCATGGCCGAAAGTGTTGGCACTCTTGAAATTATTCCAGAAAATGAAGTATTTCTTCCAGAAAATAATTGCAATTACACATGTTTTGTTATACACATGTTTATTTCCTTTGTGTGTATTGGAACAACACAGAAAAACTGAGAAAAAAAGGCAAATTGGACATAATTTCACAAAACCCCCAAAAATGGGCTGGATAAAATTGTTGGCTCCCTCAACTTAATATTTGGTTGCACACTCTTTGGAATAAATAACTGCAATCAATCCCTTCCTATAACCATCAACAAGATTCTTACACCTCTCAACTGGAATTTTAGACCACTCTTCTTTTGCAAATTGCTCCAGGTCTCTCTCTCATATTTGAAGGGTTCCTTCTCCCAACCCCAATTTTAAGATCTCTCCACAGGTGTTCAATAGGATTTAGATCCAGACTTATTGCTGGCCTCTTCAGAACTCTCCAGCTCTTTGTTTCTATCCATTTCTGGGTGCTTCTTGAAGTATGTTTGGGGTCATTGTCCTGCTGGAAGAGCCATGACCTAGGACACAAACCCACCTTTCTGACGCTGGGCACTACATTGCACCCCAAAATCTTTTGGTAATCTTCAGATTTCATGATGCCTTGCACACAGTCAAGGAACCCAGTGCCAGAGGCAGAAAAACAACCCAAAACATCTTTAAACCTCCACCATATTTGACTGTAGGTACGGTGTTCTTTTCTTTGCAGGCCCCATTCTGTTTTCGGTAAATAGTAGAATGATATGGTTTACCAAAAAGCTCTATCTTTGTATCATCTGTCCACAAGATGCTTTCCCAGAAGGATATTGGCTTACTCTCCCTTATGCTTCACAAATATTTGCTAATATGTGTTGATATATCACATAAAATCCCAATAAAATACTTTAGGTTTGTGGGTGTAATGTACAAAACTGTGGAAAAGTTCATGGGGTATGAATACTTTTTCAAGGCACTGTGTATATATAGAATGCAAATGGCATGGGATTAGCTGCCCAGGAGGAAACCGAGTCTTGCGGCTTAAAGAGACAGGGGCCTAAAGAATTGGTTATATTGTTTTATCACATTTCCTGCCATTTTAGTAGAAATTATTCAATGACAGTCACATAGTGAGCCATTATTGTTAGAAAAACTTTAGGCTGGAGCTTTGTGAATAGGATGCATGGGCACCCACTATTGCACCATTTTCAAAGATATTTAGAATTTTAAAAAGTAACACTATATTATAGAACTGTTATTTAACCAGTTCTCTATTATATACTAGTATATTCCAAAGATCACCTAATTTTGTCATCTCGGGTTCACTATTGCTATTTGGGCCTCATTTAGATGTATGCGAAACACGGTCCGAGTATAGATTGTAGTGCATGGACTGGCCTCCGGACCTGAACTTGACAGTGTCATAGGCATATAGTCAGTGCAGAGCATCGTGGTCCATACTCAGACGATGTTTCATGGACATCTGAATCAGACCTATGGCTGTTTTAAGCATACGCGTTTCACGGCCTGAGAATGGACTGAGATCCTCCGACTGGCAACGGGTCTACTTATCGGAATTCATTAGACTGATATATGCCTATGACGCTGTTGAGCTCTGATCAGGATACCTGAGGTCAGTGCGGGATTTGTGGTCTGAATACAGATCATGATATACAGCAGTCTGAAGCCGGCTTTGCTTTAAGTTATGACTTTCTCCCCAAAAAAATTATATCGAAAGTGACTTCTGCTTGAGTGAATGATCCTAACTTTGTAAGTGTTTCATCCTGGCCTGATATTGTTCTAATCTGCAGTTCTAGATCCTTTCCCCTTTGTGCATCAGCTGGGATATTGTTAATCATTACAATTAGTCCTCACACGTAGCGCTTTGGATGTATATAAACCGTACGATGACTATTTATAAGACTCTGTTATCTGGTTGCAGTTAAAGTAGAATGACACATTAATAATAAATGTATCAAAAGTAATATAGAGGAGATATATTACTCTCATTAAGAAAACACATTTATTCTTTCATCTGCTATTAATTAACATTTTATGGTGCCTATACTGATTTTCCACTGTACTCTATCAACATAGAAAATATTTACTCTTGTACCACTGAAGAGATTATTGCAAATCGCAAATGTAAACTGTGAAATTCTTTTCTGCAGAGCAGACCTCGTTGTTGTGATATAGAAGACATTATTTTCTCGTAATTTGCTGCTATTATGGATGCATCTTCTGAATCTGAAAGTCTGGTGGAGATGAAGCTTCTAGGTTGTATCCTTCTAATCCCTTACACATTAAGACTAAAGTGCTGGTGCATTGTGGCTGCGGCGGTGGTTGGCGCACGGCTCCGCTCCCGTTCAGGCAGGAAATGTTAGGACCCACTACGAGGTTTGCCGTGAAGTGGCAGTGGGCTTCATACAGTCTGATCAGAATGTTAAACTAAGAATCTCATGTTCAGTGTTATATATTTTTGCCGAGAGGCATTAGATCAATGTATGTTTTTGGAGGTGCTGTCCATTCTTTTTTTTTCAGCCTAAAGTTGGACTAACCCGCCAATATCACTACGATAGGCCAACAGTCTAAAGCTGGCCATGCACATTAGATGGATGTTCAGTTAACAGCCAACTCTCCGGTACACAGGAACGCTGAGAAAGCCACCGACTGACACATTGGCCAGGAGCTTTTCTCCGGGAGAACAATGCGACTGGCAGTCCGAAATCGTACATGCGAGATCGACATCTCCCCCAACCATCAGTTGACAATGGTTCGGCCAATCAATCAGCCGGCAGATATCTTGGCCTTCTCTCCCATACACAGGAGTGCTCGCTCTGCCAAGTGCTCATGTGTAGAGTGAACCCAAACTGTAAAGTTCGAGAACATGTTGCTAAACTCCAAACATGGACTTCTCCTGGAAGTCTGAAGAGAGAGAGAGGGAACGTTAGACTAAAGTTCAGTCGAACCCGAACATCCACTGATCTGCTCATCTCTACTCTTGTGTTCTCTAAGAGAAAACCACAGCCAGCGATCTCTGGTGGTGGCTTAACTGTAGAGAAGTTAAGGATCAGCAGTCTGACATCTAATGTGTATGGGGGCCTTAATGTTTTTGGGGGCTTCATAGCTCTACCCAACAGATGAAGTTGCGGGTGATATGGGTCGGACAGTCTGAATATTGTTATTCTGCAGATAAGACACTGCTAGAGATGATTGGCAGCAGCTTTCTCCTCTCCTCTTTGAGAACACATGAACATTTTTTTTTACAAAGGAGCCATAACAATAATGCAGGACATATTTTTTAATGGATACCACTGTATCCTAGTGGCCACCACTGACTTAACTGGTTCTGTCCATGAGTTTTAATAATTAAGTTGCAAACAGCGCTATTCTACTGACCTAAAAATATTAGACTCCGGTAACATAAGTGTGCACGTAGTCTAATGTGGTCGCCAGTATCAAAATCACTAGCATTCAGCTCGCTTTTAAAGGACCCACAGTTTAGAAAGGAGATCTGACAAAAAACTGCAATTACGTTTATTTTATATTTTGCAATTATTTTTTGCAGTTCTGTTTATTTTAGTCCTTTTCTATGTTTCGCGCTCCTGCACACTGCTCTGGATGACATGCGTTATGCTTGCTGTCCATAGAGCACGGAAATGACATGTCTGCATCTATAAACATATCATTGAGGAAGCTGTTAACACTGATTTATGTCACAACAGCAATATCTACACAACCCCATTAATCACAATGGCCGCAGCATTTTTATTTACATTGTACTTTAATAACATTTTTTACAAGATTCAATATTCAGTGATATATGGGTTAACAAGGGTCATGGAAATGGGAAACACTTGTTACTCCATTTAACCCTCTTCAGATAACAGCAGGTCTCCTTTTTAGAGAGTTTAACACTGTTTATCTTACTTAAGTGGGAGCATTAACTTGTAGTCAATGATGAGTATTTTACTCTGTTTATAGGGTATAAAAGCCATTCATTGTGCAAAAATAACAAAAAGGTATTTGACTGGTTTTGACTAGTAACAATGCAGATTACAATTCACTGACTTTTCTCCTTTGTAGTATAACATACATGTAATGCTGGAGGTGCGAAATAAAACATTCTGAAAACTTTTTGTGCATATAGTTCATTTATTTTTTACTAATGTATTTTAATAAAGGTGCTATTTTATCAGGAGCCACAGTGCTCACGCCTTCGTAGGACATCGTAGAGGGGGTACACTACTCTGGACACATAGTATCAGTCACAGGAGTAGCTCGGTATCAGCACGGGATGGGGGGAACAAAAGATTTCTTAGCAGACCCTCAACATGGGCAATGCAACTTCACAACTGCAGAGGCGCCTTCTAACTACAGGTTTATTTTATGGATCAGCGCGATTATGGTGATGCCCAATTACAAAAAATCCTACAGCTGCTAAAAGACTGAGTATTCAAATTTAGGCTAAGGCTACATGGCGACTATGGCCATGAAAGTCATTGCACATGTATGAAATGTCGTTGAATGTGTCGTAGATAACAGAGTGCAGTGCTCGGTGACGTCCAGTGGCATCATAGAGAATTGATGGAGCAGAAATGTGCATGCTGGACCTCCACTCTGCACAGCTCAGTTCTCAGGATTGGTGGGGGTCCCGGTTGTCAAATCCCTTGCAATCAGGAAGATATCCTCTAACTTGTGGATAGGATAATATTTCCAATCTTGGCACAAACCCTTTAACCCCATCCTAACATCCACCGTACATGTATAACGCAAGTTTGGAGCTGGTATATTGGGCTGGTGTATGGATCAGGATTGGAGGTTGAACAGCAGATAATGGCAGCATATCGCAGCCAGGATTTGCCTCTAATATTCCGTTAATCTGTGAGAGCGGCGTTTATCGCACTCCAGCACAGGGGTGCACCATTCAATGCACCCATTCCTCCCCCTGTGACGCCATCTTGTGGTACCAAATGGTTGCTGAGGCAGCTGGTGCTCTGCTGAAGACCCCTGTGTCTGCCATCATGGTGCTCCATTGAAACCAAACCTGTGGCTGGGCTTTAGCCCCTTACCGACATCCAGCATACATGTACGGCGCAATTCGGTAGCATGTGTATGGAGCAGGCTCATGGGGTGTGTTACAGCCAGGACCTGCCTCTAACAATCGCGGGTAGCCTGTGAAATGTTGCTGTCAAACTCTGACAGTGACATTTAATACGAGCCGGAATGGCAACGCATAATTTAATGTGCTCTTCTGCGCACCTGTGACATGTTCACGGGTCGCCAATTGGTTGCTATAACAGCTGGGGGCCTGTTGAAGACCTCCATGCATGTCACTATGGAGCTCCCTTGAAACCCAGCCTGTGGCCGGGCATCAAAGGAGGCTGTGATTTTCACTATATGCAGCAATGCTGTGGCATTGATTGTGCTGTATATAGCACAAGCGATCAAAAAAAAGAAAGGTTCAAAGCACCTCCTTTCCCCCTATTAAAAATAAAGGTAATAAAAAATACACATATGTGGCATCACTGCATTCAGAAAAGTCTGATCTATCAAAATATAAAAACTATTATTCCAATCGGTAAACACTATAATCGGAAAAAATTCAAGAACCCCCTAAAATTACATTTTTTTGGTCACTGCAATACCACATAAAATGCTCTACCAAACGATCAAAATGTGACATCTATCCCAAAATGGTATCTATCTATATAAACATCGTCTCGACCCGCAAAAAGCCATCGTAGAGCTCCATTGACCAAAAAATGAAAACATTATGGGTCCGGAAAATGGTGACACAGTCCAAAAATTTTTTTTTCTCACCACTAAAATAATAATAAAAAAAAACTTGACATGGTATTGGTATCCCCGTAATCATACGGATGATCAGAATCACACTGCAAGGCCATTGGTACCACAAATGTTGTAAAAACAGATACCTAAAAACAATGTCAGAATTGCGTTTTTTCTCAATTTAACCACACTTTGAATTTTTTGCCCGTTTTCCAGAACATTATGTGGTAAAATTATTGGTGTCATTCAAAAGTACCATTCGGCCCGCACAAAACAAATAATCATATGTATATACAGTTGTGAAATGTCCTATAAATGTCTGTTCTGTTCCTGATCTAAGGATCTCAGCTTTTAGTTGAGATGAATCTGTGCTGCACTGTATGTACATGCTCAGCAGCGAGGCAGTGCTGCTGTGGAGTCGGAGTCGTGGTGTCGGAGTCGGGAGTCGGAGTCAGGGAAATTGAGGAATCGGAGGTTTGGCTTACCGACTCCACAGCCCTGCTTGCCAGTAACGCATCCAAATTATATAATTCATTTCTGCTTCTCTTCTTCTTTCAGTGCAAACAGCTATTAATTCTTCCAGCTAGGACTCGTTTCTGCAGAAAGTTACACATGTAAGGTGCGCAGGGTGGTAGTTATGGGCGAAGGGCTGTGTTTCCATACCCTAGCACCCTACAAATAAACGGTGTCCCAGTTCCCATGTGCTATGTGTGTGGTGCAGAACACTCACGTTTGAGCCGCAGGCCTCTGCTGTATCTTGGCTCCTGGATCAAGAAACATCCGCACACAAATGGGGACACTCACTTCATAACCAACAGTTCAACTTTACTTAGCATCTTGAGTTCAATTGATGTTACAGCACAGTACGATTCCACATTCTCCGTTTGTTCAGCCTGAGCTGTCCCTTCACCTGCTGGCTCCCTTGGTCCCTGGAATACTCCGTCCGGCTTCCCAGTTACCATGAGTCCGGTCCCGTCTCCCTCACGCATTTCTCCATTCTGTTTCCCCATGTAGGAAGAGAATAAAGCACACTTCTCAATGCCTTGTTCAGGCCGTAGGCCCCAGAACTTTGCCAACGTTCTCATACTGCCAAACAGTTTGTGCTTCTCTTGCCCTCCAGCCCTCTGGCCTTGAACTCTTACTAAAGTTATCTCTAATCTCCAACTCTATATCTCTATCTCACTAAACCCAGGAAGTGCTCCTCTTCTTAACTAACCCTGCCAACTCCCATGTTGGGGCTGTTCCCGAACAACAGTCTGTTATTGGGGAAATTTCACCTTTCACCTGCTTAACTTTAGTCATTATCTTCTAACAGTATGCACTCAACTTCCTATATCTAATATGCCCACAACTGCATATTTCCCATTCCTAATCTAAACTAAGAGCTCTATCCTATGTCCCTTATGTCCTAAATTGTATACCTAATATATCAATACATTGTACATTTATTTATTTTACTCACTTATGTAGCGCCATTAATTCCACAGCACTTTAGAACATACAAACTCCTTGCAGATGTTGTCCTTGGTGGGATTTGAACCCAGGACAACAGTGCTGCAAGGCTGCAGTGCTAACCACTGAGCCACTGTGCTGCCCTGCATCACAACACATTAGGAGAATCACATCACTTAGTATTTATAAGACTCTATGGAGTTTCACATATCATAATAATCACAAAAATGCAATAAAATCACACACTTTATACAAACACTGTCTCAAGAGGGAGAGGCATATGACAGCCACGGTCACACCCTTACACTCACATACACCTA
Source organism: Phyllobates terribilis (assembly GCF_046119375.1). Lineage (NCBI taxonomy): Eukaryota > Metazoa > Chordata > Amphibia > Anura > Dendrobatidae > Phyllobates > Phyllobates terribilis. The sequence goes on from NW_027362762.1 coordinate 151,221,014, forward strand.
CAGTCCTGCTCATATTGATTGGCACCCCTTAATTTTTTTCATAGACTACAATATCTTCAGCAATAAATGGAAATCTACCAAAGTTATATCCTCTGGATTTTTTAATTAGTGGTCCAAAGTAATACAACAATAAAACATTGTTTTTCAACTTCCATGTTGCAATTTCAAAGAAGAAACACAATAAACAGCATGTGCAGCAATAAAGGCACCCCTAATTAATACTTAGTTGCACTCCTTTTGGCATTGCTGACAGCCTCCAAACATTTCTTGTAGGCATTGATAAGCTTTTTGCACTTCTCAGCTGGAATTTTCTCCCACTCTTCCTTTGCAGTTTGTTCAAGCTCTTGAATGTTTGCAGGGTTCTTTTTCCCAATGGCAGATTTCAGCTCACCCTTAAGATTTTCAATGGGATTGAGGTCTGGACTCATTGCTGGCCATTTTAAAACAGTAAATTTTTTCTTTTTCAACCATTTCTGAATACTTTTGGATGTGTGCTTTGGGTTATTGTCTTGCTGGAGGATCCATGATCTTCGACTCAAACTAAGTTTTCTTACACTGGGTAGGGCATTTCGCTCTAAAATCTCTTGATAATTTTCTTATTTCATGATTCATGTAATACAGTCAAGGCCTCAAGTACCAGATGCAGTAAAGCAACTCCACAGCATTATGAATCCTCCACCATGCTTAACTGTTGGTAAGGTGTTCTTTTCTTTATAAGCTTCATTGCGCCATCTGTTGCTTTGCATTGCCAAAAAGCTTTATTTTTGTTTCAACTGTCCACAGAACATTTTCCCAGAAGGATTGTGGTTTGTCAAGGTACTCTTTGGCAAAGATCAGTTGTTCCTTTTTATGTCTTTTTTTCAGCAATGGTTTCTTCCTTGGCCTTCGCCCACAAAGCTCTGCTTGGTTTAGTGTGCGGCTTATGGTACTTGTTGAATCCATGACCCCAGACTGTTCCAGGTTGGCCTTCAGGTCTTTGGATGTTTGATGTGGTGTTTTTGCCACCATTCGCACCAGTCATCGAAGACAACTCTTGTCAATTTTCCTCTTTCCCCCACATCCAGGGCGCTTCTTGACGGTTCCATGCTTGGCAAACGTCTTAATAACATTGCGCACTGTTGAAACTGGGATACCAAGGTCTTTGGAGATGGCCTTATATCCATTGAAAGTCTTGTGTTTGCTAATAATAGCAGTTCTGATGTCCTCAGACAGCTCCTTTGTCTTCACCATTGTGACAAAGGATCAGGGCCTACCATGTGGCTATTTAAAACAGTGAAGTCATCATTCATTGGCTAATTCATGTCACATGGGCACCGACAATCACAGGAGAATCTCTTTTCTGATTTACCACAGGCGAGTCAAAATGCGTTACCATACTAAATTAATGTAAAGGGTGCCTACACCAGTGTCACAGCAAGCTTAAGGTTTTTCTATTTTTCCCTCCCATTGTTTTTTGTTCTATATTATTGTTTATAATTTGCTCTTTTGTACTTAACACGAGGGCTCTATAAAAAAAACTGTTTCAGTGATTCATTTTTTCTCAGGAGATATTCCACATTATGTACTTAAACTTCATGGGTGGCAATAATGATGAGCAGGACTGTATGCATCTATAACTGATAATTTCTACATCATATTCCCTACTTCTACATTGTGCCAAATGAAGACGAAAAATACAATAGTTCTGTCCTAATATCCTGCACCGTAACAGTATCTCACTTTAGTTCCCCACATAGAAACAGAATCCTCAAAAAATATATTACAATAGTGATGATGAGATAATGTATGGAGGGTCAAACCAACGTGCCAAACTTAATTCTGATTATTATTGTTTTATATAAATTTTTATCTCTTAATGTTGAGCAGAATTAAGTTTGTTGACTAGGTATTACTACTAATGCATGTGATGATAGGTGTCATAGAGAAAAATCCATTAAAGTCCATTAAAATCCATAAAGACGTCTCCTGAGAGGGGACATATCACCCTCACATTGAACATAAGGGATTAATGTTCAAGTATTGAAGTAGGGATCTCCTGCAGTGACCAGGTAATTACAGTAGAGATCTACGCTGAGGACCAGCCACCAAGACTGGGCTTCCTTTACTCTGAGGCAGTGAAGTACATTTCCAAGGAAAGATTTTTCTCTGCTCCAAGCACTGATCGCAGACATTTTGGAGCCAGTGGTCAGTGATGAATATTGGGGTTTGCATCAATCCGATATTTATGGGAGATATATTTTCAGCGTCATTTCGAAGAGACTCACATCACCGTAAGGACATTCTAATCTCTCCAACTTAATATCGGTCCGATGGATGATGATATCTATGCCATGTTTCATCTCTTTAGAAAGGTGAAAACGTGATAGGAAACATGGCGACAATATCTACCGACTGGGACCTCAAGGGGCGTAGATATCCTAATAGTTAGGGATTTCATAAAATTCTAACAGACCTAGCACATCCCACAACCAGCCCCCATATAAGCTGCCCCCATATAAGCTCACCAAAGGAAGGTATGTGGGCATAACCTTGATCTAATAAAAAACAGAAATTGTGATTTTGGATTTTGTCAGTCCAAGTAGGTACAGCTTGCTGTGGGTTCTGTCCATTTTCCTAAGGAGTACCTCCCTCTGCTAAGCTCTGAGCCATTTCCGTGACACAGGTTTAGTACTTTTCTTTTATTAGCCCTTTTATGTGATTGTATATAGCGTATTGTTTTGTTCCCATTTTGTATCATCTTTGCATATTTTTTATAAACATTGCCTACCTTTTCAGATTGAATATATAAAATTTAATACCTCTGTTTCTCTTGCTGTATAAACCGCACCTCTGAAGCCATATGCTACTTGTAACGGGTGTCCAATTGGTCAGTATAAACGATTGGTGGTGGTAGCTAGTAGTTCTTTTTATTATTATGAAGTTGGCAGTGACTGTACTGGGGTATATATAAAAATATAATATCTATATTCCATGCATTGGAATTGGAGGTGTATATACCATACGCTCACTGTGAGTTCCCCAATAATTGGCCTAGTAGTGGAACAGCCGCGTGCTCATCCATCACTCGTCAGTCAATTGCGTAATTGTCCTGACAATTTGAGGCAGCAGAGTTTCATCTTCCTGACAAACTGGTGGCAGTGGTGGGATCTGCGTGATCCCTCCAGTGTCATCCTTGACAATAGGGCTTGTTGTAACTTGTATTCTTATCTATAACAGCCAATCAAAACCATCTAATTTACAGCTTTTTAAAAAGTTTATACAAAGCATTAAATCATACTGCTCCTGATATTCAGCCCTTTTATTTTGATCATCAGCTCCCAAAATAATATGATGCCCCATAGTCCCCACATACAGTACGATGTCCCCACATAGCATAGTGTAACCACACAGCCCATCAAACAGTATGATGTTGCCTCAAACATTATGATGTCCCCACACAGCCCCCTAGAAAGAAATGTCCCCATACAGCCCCCTTGCACAGTAATTTGTCCCCAAATAACTTCCTTCCACAGTATTCTGTCCCCGCACAGCTGCCTTACACAGTATTATGTCCACAACATGCCCCCCCCACAGAATGATGCTCAGTGGTTAGCACTGTTGCTTTGCAGCACTTTCTTCCTGGATTAAAATCCTACCAAGGACAACATCTGTAAGAGCTTACACATTGCATTTTTGTCCATGTTTGTTGGTCCAGTCAGGGCTTGTGTCTGAACCGCCCTCCTCCCCCTACAAAATGGGATTTGGGCATATTTGCAGACGGAGCAATAGACTATAATGGTGGCAACAGAGTCAAATGTGCTCTGACGTGCATAATTTTCGGGCGTATACATCTACTGGAGGCAGACAAAAATGGTGAGTATAATTAAAACATCACATTTACTAGTATTTTTTTTTAAAAAAAAGAAAAAATTAAAACCATGGTGAAAAAAAAGAGTTGGGGGAATAGTGAGACCTAGTGTCTACACATTTCGAGCTAATCGCTCTTAGTCCTGAGCGGTTAGCTCGAAATGCGTAGCCCCAGTGTCTCCCAATTCTCCCACCCCTTTTTTTTACCATGGTTTTAATTTTTTCCCTGGTTTTGATGATACCAATTAAATGTGATGTTTTAATTATACTCACAATTTTACTGTAAATGCTGGAAACCTCAACTTTTTTTTGTTGACCTCATCGCCCAGAAGCTGGTCTGGAGCCTCCATGCACCGAACCCTTACCACATTTCCTTACCACCAGCATTTCCCATAGCTGGTGAGCTGATGTCAGTGCTTTTTCCTCTCTTTCAGTTGTAAGATTTATCAAATTCAGGAAGAGGTGCATGCATCCTACTCCAGTGTCCCAGACTTAATGCATCGGAGCCTTACTGTAGACACGTTAACAAATGGAACCAATGTCCCTTCTTTTTGAGAAGCAGTTAATAGCAGAGCCCAAGGACCCTACTGATACTATCATGTCTCTTAGATATTATTTAAGAGGTCCAGAGTAGTGTTGATGCAAATGAATTCTCAGGACCCAGTCCGGTGGCCTGGTCTGTTATCTGCGGCTGTCGGACAGGAGAAATTAAAACCACCGAATACCTTCCATCATCTGCGGCATTTCTTTTGATTAACGAGCCTGGCATGACATCACATTTGCATTATGCTGTAACTATGATGTCGCGGCAGACTGACTAATCAAAAGAAAAGCTGCAGATGCTGGGAGGTAGGAGGTGGTTCTCAGGGCTCCAATCTGACGGTCACAGATTACCCACCCGGCCAATGGACTGGGTCCTGAGAATCGATTCACACCATCTTTAGTCCAGAGCTTCTATTCTCATTAAAAGTGTTATTCTTCATCTGAAAATTTCAGTGGCTATAAATATATACAAAGCAGCTCCGTTATTGATCAAAAGCACATGTTGTCAATGCATGGGGGACTATAGTCAAGTCTAATAAATATGTATATACACATGATTGGAATTACCATGTGTGTAGTTATCCAAAAACTATTTTGCTGCACTTAATGTATTTCCCAATACAGCTTGTCACATGAGTCCAAATACTGCCTGGAAACTGCATAAATGTACCGGCGTCTCAAGAGAGCTTCACCTTCATGCACAATGGTCCTTGAGGACTAAAACGATTGAATAAGTTAAAGTGATTTTCTACAGTACACTCTTAACCCTAATAGAAGGACAGAAGATTAGAGATAAACTGGTGTCAAATCTTTCTCTTTATGTAGAGATAGAGAAGGGGCCCAGTATAGCACTCCTCCTTTCCCCATCACTACCGCCCCCTCTTTATCACTTAGATGGACAGATTATAATTGGTGCATGGAAAGCAATCCATCTCCAGGAGCTGGCTCGCTGAGCCGAGTGTAACTATTAGTGTCACATTATGACACTGGGACATCAGGATCTATGGCACTTTAAAAGCTCTCCAGTTATGAACAATTGGTGAGAGAGAAAACAATGACAAATTGATTAACCCTCCAGCCCCAAGAGCCACTTCTGAGGCAGCTATTGCATATGATCTGCAGATACAACCCCGGACTTTCCGTAAGATTTCATAGTGTTCCACAGCTATGAGGATGAAAGCCAGGTATTGCGGACACGTGCTCACCACTACAGTTGTGGGCAGATTTAACCCAACAAATAATGAGCCTCTATTATTTATGTGCATAAATGACAGCTTGTAATGTTACAGTAAATCTCCGCAACGATGGCATTTTGATTACGAGTATGAGACCTGAAAGACCTGTGGATCTGTGAATCATAGTAAAGTCTTGCCTTTATGTATCTAGCTGAGGAAAAATGGCAAAAACTATTTCACGTTGTTTAATACATCTGCCTTTAATTTTACTTTGTCCAATGTCAATAGCTTTATTCCATATAATATAGCTGTCAACAAGTAAAATCTCGATGATAGATAGCCCCTTGGTAAAGTTTAGAAGCATGAGCTGCCATCATAGATGCCGTAGAAGCCTAGCATAGCCTTGTTGATACCTGGACACAATGGAGTTTCCGCTGGTCAGCAAAAACAGATGGTCTTCACATATAGATGTCTTGTAGGTGGTACTAAACCTCTTATTTGTATGGACCTCGAATATCTCCTTTAAAACAAACCTACACTTCACAAAAAAAACTTCGCAATAAATGTATAATGCATTGTCAAAATAACTGACGTCCTCCTTTTTACTTTTTTTCCCTTTGATTCCCAATCTTCTCTTCACGGACATCATATGGCTGCCAGCTTCCTCTAGGTACAGTGATCTCTGGAAGTCTCAAACACTCTCCCAGCTCTGGGCAGGTCCATCTAAAAGCAAGGTGGACTGTTTAAGAGTAGCAAAGAACAGTGGACATCGTATAACCTGAGACACACCTCAGACTCTTATATGGACCCTTCACGAGGGAATGCCAAACTGTTCCTACTTCTGGGATTATGGTGTGGGGTGGCATAATGTGCCTTCCTACCAGGTAGACTAACAGCTCAGAGTTAAATCAGTGGCATGGCCATTTCTCAAAAAGCGTCCAAGGTGCCGTTTTTCAAAACGACAATGCAAAACTGCATGTTGCTTATGATACTGTGAGCAGCCTATATGACCTAAACGTGCTACCATGGCCAGCATCATCTCCGGACTTGTCTTACATCAAGCACATCTAGGAAGTCATTGGTCGGCATATGCAAAGGGAGCTACCAGCAGTGGATCTTGATAATTTGTGTGCCCAAGTACATTCAGCGCAGCAAAACATTCCTCAGATAGCCATTGATAGCAACCAAGCAGTGTAAGTGTGGGGATTTCTGCGTCTGGTGCTCATACTCGATACTGAATAAATCAAAATGTTTTGAAAATTGAGTTTCCATGTTTTTATCACTAGCATATCATTAACATGTCCATCCATCCTGAGATTTCCATAATTTTATTTCCATGTTGAGGAGAATATATATATGTGCAATATGTTACACACACGCCGCTAGGTTCAGATAGGGGCGAGACAGGTTACATGAATTCTTTGGAATCCTGGGGTAACCGTTACTCAGGGCGACCATAGACGATGTGCTGCAGCTTCTCTCAGGCACACAGGGGTATTGACCCATCAGGCACAGACACGTAGGTTGTTTCACTTGCTGACCAGACACACTTGACAAGAGTCCTCATAAAGGGTAGAACAATAGCATTTAATAAGAAGCCACACAGCCAGTGCAAGTTAAGTCTTATGAGCAACAGGCTCCAGTGACAAACAGTACAGTTTCCTTAGCAGCACAGCAGTTCACAGTCTTCTCCGTAGTACAGGACAGCACAGTTCTAATGCAAAGGCACATTAATGAACACAGCATTCTTTACAGCACAGTGAGATGGAGGGGGGGGGTTTGCTGAGGGAGATGATCCCTGTGACACCATTTCTTCCAGTCCTTATCTTTATGCCTGACAATACTCTGCACTGTTAGTTCAGGAACTCAACCTGACCTGTGCTTAGCTTCACTCCTGACTTGAATCCTTTTCACTTACAGGGGCGCTTCTGTGAGATACAGAACACACACACCACCTTTCTCTTCGGCTCCAGCCAGACAGTAAACAACTTCCCCACAATCCACCTGGGGCTCTGCTAAAACACTCCCCTTCTCCTGTTACTGTGTTAACCCCTCTAGTTGCTGGATGCTTTTAAAGCACCAGCACTACTTCTGCATGTCACACTCTGCAAAAGCACTACTTCTGCATGTCACAAATATCCAAGAAGAAAGAAAACAGCACTCACCAGTGGATGCCGGTGTAAAATCCTTTAATCCGGATTCAACATACAGAGGGTGGACAGCGGCTGGCTTGAGGTGTTCACCCCTCACCCCTGCACTCCCTGGCCAGCCGCTGTCCACCCTCTTTATGTTGAATCCAGATTAAAGGATTTTACGCTGGCAAAATCCCGGCATCCCTTGGTGAGTGCTGTTATCTTTCTTCTTGGATATTGCACAGTTTTTACTTCATACAGCACCAGCTCAAGTGTTTTGCCAGGGGCTAAATTACTCCAATGCATGGGACCATTGACTGAGATAGTTCTGTATAAAGATTGGTGCCTGTCAGCTTCTCTTTGATGTGCATATATATATATATATATATATATATATATATATATACAGTACAGACCAAAAGTTTGGACACACCTTCTCATTTAAAGATTTTTCTGTATTTTCATGACTATGAAAATTTTACATTCACACTGAAGGCATTAAAACTATGAATTAATACATGTGGAATTATATACTTAACAAAAAAGTGTGAAACAACTGAAAATATGTCTTATATTCTATGTTCTTCAAAGTAGCCACCTTTTGCTTTGATGACTGCTTTGCACACTCTTGGCATTCTCTTGATGAGCTTCAAGAGGTAGTCACCGGAAATGGTTTTCACTTCACAGGTGTGCCCTGTCAGGTTTAATAAGTGGGATTTCTTGCCTTATAAATGGGGTTGGGACCATCAGTTGTGTTGTGCAGAAGTCTGGTGGATACACAGCTGATAGTCCTACTGAATAGACTGTTAGAATTTGTATTATGGCAAGAAAAAAGCAGCTAAGTAAAGAAAAACGAGTGGCCATCATTACTTTAAGAAATTAAGGTCAGTCAGTCCGAAAAATTGTGCAAACTTTGAAAGTGTCCCCAAGTGCAGTTGCAAAAACCTGTACACCGATGAAGGTCTAATATGACCGAAACGTCTGTTAATTTTTTGCACTTTATTAAAAATATTAAAAAGATTTCATGAGTCTCCTGAGTGCCAGGTCATTTCTCTAATGACTGCCTTCTGGACATCTGTCAAGTCAGCAGTCTTCCCCATGATTGTGGAGCCTACTGAAACAGACTAAGGGACCTTTTTAAATGCTTAGGAATCCTTTGTAGGTGTTTTTTGTTAATTATTCCAATTTACTGAGATAATGACTTTGTTATTTTCATAAGCTGTAAGTCATAATCATCAACATTAACAGAAATAAACACTTGAAATAGATCACTCTGGTTGTAATGGCTCTATATATATGAGGTTCACTTTTTGTATTGAAGAGCTGAAATAAATTAACTTTTTGATGATATTCTAATTTAGTGAGATGCACCTGTATGTCTGTCTATCTATCTATCTATACATATATATATATATATATATAGATATATACACACACAGTATATATATATATATATATATGTGTATTGCCAATTTTTTTAAAATACATGTAACACAAAAATATGATTGAACAGACCATTTTCTGATGCCACATTCCCTGTAAAAGGAGTCTGTCAACAGATTTTTGCTATATCATCTGACAGCAGCATGATGTAGGGTCAGAGACCCTCAATCCAGTGATATAACACTTAGCTAACTGGTGCAGCACTTGTGACAGAGTCACAGTTTTCTAAGCTGCAGATCTAGCAGAGCTTGGAATACTGAGCCTTGTATAACTCCTTCCACACCACTGATTATCAGCTTTCTTTGTATATTGTATATTGACAGAAAGCTGCTAATTAGTGGTGGTGCTGTGGTTGGACCAGGAGTCATGAGGAACCTTGTCCTGTAGTGATAATATCCAGCTGATAAAACACTTATTGTATTGGAACAGTAAAACACAGCCGAGTAAGTGACATATTGCTAGAATCAAGGTTTCTGCCCTGCTCTATCCTAATTGATTTATTGTTTTAGTAGACCTTTTGCCATTTATATGTATATTATTCATTTGATAATTGTTTAATAAACTCGATTATTATATATACTCTTGTTTATCCCTCTTTCTGCCTTTCTATTATGGTATTACCTTAATTACAGCACTATTATCTTGATTAGATAGGCACACTTCATGACTTTGACTGGTGGACATAGCTTCGCCCTGTTGCACTCCTGCTCTTCCCCAGCTCTGCCAATTTTGGCAAAGCTGCCTGAAACTGACGACTTTTCAAAGTGATTTGCTACAGTTTTCTGGCATAAACCCTTTGATGAATCGGGCCCTATGTGTCCAGTGTATTCACGAATTACTCATATGGGAATCTATCAACAGGTTTTTGCTATGTAATCTGAGGACAGCATAATGTAGCAGATGAGACACAGATTTCAGGGATGTGTCACTTATTAGGCTGCATGCTGTTGTTTCCATACATTGAATGTTTTATCACCAGGAGATTATCGTTCCCTGGACCACAGTGCACGTGAGTTGTGGTCCGACCATGCTCCTCCTCTGATAAGCAGCTCACTGTCAATAGACAATGTACATAGACAGCTGTGGTGTAGGCAGGGTTAGCTTTCAGAGCTCTGCTACATGCTACATCTAAAAACTCTGATTGTGTCACAACTGCAGCACCCAGTAATCTAAGTGATACATCGCTGGAATCAGGGTCTCTTTTCCTACATTATGCTGCTCTCAGATGAGATAGCAAAAACCTGGTGACAGATTCCCTTTAAAAGCCAATTAGCACAATATCTCTTGTGCCGTTCTGACTAGTAGGAGACCGGACCTTTCCTCTTACTTTTCTTTTCTTACTTAGGACTGCATAGTCTGATGACAGGGTTATAGGAAGTTTCGTCCCTAGCAGTTCACCCCCAGCAATTTGCCCCCAGGTACATTTCGCCCCCGCACATTTCGCCCCTATCATTTCACCCCCAGGAATATTCGGCCCCGCACATTTTGCCCCCGCACGTTTCGCCCCCGGACCGGGGCGAACTGGGGGCGATATGTGCGGGGGCAAAACATCCTGGGGGCCAAATGCTGGGGACGAAATGTGCGGGTGCGAAATGTACCCGGGGGCGAATTGCTGGGGGCGAACTGCTGGGGGGCGAAACATCCAATTCCCGATGACAGATCCAACTTTCCACAGTTGAGGCTTTAGTGCTGTTTTAATATTAAGCCTTTTAAAATATGGTATTAAAAATCCAGTTTTAGAGACAGAAATTCAAAGTTCTTTAATAACCTCTATATAAAATCGATTTAGTCTCCCTCAGTCGCCTCATTATAGCACATGCCCTTTTAGAGCATTGTAACATAAGTGAGTTTTTTTTCTTACTTTAAAAGTATCATATTATTCCATTTCTTGCAGACAATAAACTTTAATGGAGCTTGTGCTTCAGAGATGCCGTAATGGCCTGCAGAAAAAAATACAATTCTTATCAGATTATGATTTTTATTTTTGTATTTCATATATGAATGTTTTGTTTTTTTATGGTTTATAATAAAGGGGGAAAAAACAACGTTTAATCAAATTGTATTGAGCACATCACATAAAGATTACGGGGGAGAACATCACTTAGACGGACTGTTATCTAAGATATGTCTGTGTCCACCACTGATAATAGACGATACAAATCATGTAGTCTTTGGATTATTACTGGCACCCCCTGCACCTCCAGCATCATAAGAAAGGAGAGTAACAATAATGCAGCAGTCTCACCCGAGCCATGGAGCCTAAGGGGGAAGCCCAAAGGATTCCTTTGGCTCAGGTGCGAAGACTAAGGCTGAGTTCACACGATGCGTATTTAATGCGTTTCCGCGACGTTTTTGCAGTTGCGTAAACGCCGCGGAAACGCATTAAAAACGCATGGTAGAAGGGCAGCAAAGTTCCCCAAATGAAATCCGCATGTGCTGTGCCCATGATGCGGATTTTTCCGCAGCGTAAACGCTGCGCTCAAAAATAAGCAGCATGTCAATCAATTTTGCGTAAACGCGGCGTTTTCGCCGCCATTGACTTGCATTAGAACGCGCCAATTCCGCAAGACTGCATTTGTACTTGCGCTATTGGCGCGTTCTAATGTGCGGATGGCACCCGGGTGTGGAGGAGAGGAGACTCTCCTCCACACCCAGGTACCATTAAAAAAGCTGTAAAAAAAGGATAAAATAAAAAATAAATGTATACTTACCTTCTGTCGGCCTGCGCAGCGCTCCTGCTTGGTTCCCGGCACTTTGCAGTGAGTTGTAGGACCTGCGCTGACGTCAGAGTCATGTGACGGGTCACGTGATGCTGACGTCGGCAGGTCTTTCAATTCAAAGTTGCCGGCAGCCGGGAGAACGGATTGAGCAGAACAGCGCGGGCCATCGGAGGTAAGTATATACACTCTCTCGGGTCACACTATATAAATCCATGCTGTTTGCATGGATTTATATAGTGTGACCTAGTTGTCAAGCACTTTCCAGGTGATGCTAAAATCGCCTGGAAAGCGCTTGTCAATCCACATGCGGAAACACATGTGGAAACGCATGTGAATCCGCATGTATTCCGCAGGAAAAACGCATGCACAATCTGCATGCGTTTTTTCTGCCAGGGAGATGCAGAAATGATGCAGAAATTTTCTGCTTCATTTCTGCATCGTGTGCACATACCCTAATACTGTTAAATGTCATAATAGTTGGGGGCCCTGTTGGAAATTTTGCCACAAGTTTCAAGTTGCATCACTGATCATATAAGGCCAATCTGCATCCTATAAAAATAATAAAATGAAGTGTAAGTTAATAATGGGATTTTGCGTGACATCAAAGAACAGAGCCTATCAATAAATTCTTCAGGACTGCTCTAATGTATTCATTCCTGCCATATTTTTTTCATTCTTTAGTTTTTTTTATCTAAATATTTTTAACTGAAATTATTATAATCCCTATACCCTTTCAGCTGTGGCCAAAAGCTCATCTGGCCCACAGCTATTTCTCCCCTCGTTTCCATACATATGAATGCTAAGTTTGGATACTAAGCCTCAGCAGCGACTTCTCTCTTCGAAAGAACAAAAGAGCAGGAATATAAAAAACTCAAATCAGTGGCTTCATCTAACATAAGCCTAATGTATATGGCCATAAAAAATGCTCAAATAAATTACTTTTAAAGAACAATTTTCTTCAATAAATCAATAGTACACATGAAAATAAGAAATTTTGTAATATATAATTTTAGAGAAATCTGCTTATTTCGCTTCCTGGAATGATCGTTCATTCTCAAAATTCACAATTTACAGGTAAAATCTGTCTTCAGTGAATAAAGACTTTCCCATGACAAAGGGTATTGGCAAGTCATGCGTGATGTTACCGTTATCTTACCCCCCCTTTAAAATAAAAAGACTACACACCAGGACGGATTCAATTGGCCACAGCAGCCTTTATTAAAACAAACAAGAATAACAAATCAACCATAATGAAAATGGAGGATGGTGCTTGAAGCCCCTGACCAGTGAGGAGCAGTATATATGCACATCTGCTGAGGCTGAATTTCGCCTCTAGCCGTTTCAGCACCAGCTCAAAGGCACCTGTTAACCAACCTGGTTTTAACATAGTCCACTACCCGCAGGTCTTTTCCAGCACTTAACTCAAGAATTCCACTACCCACCACCACATGATAAAGTCCACTTGGGGAAACCTGAAGCTTGTGGGCTCCCTCTCCCACCGATCTGGCATTAACCACATCCACTAACTTCGAGGACCTCCAACCCTTGCCACACTTCTATGACAGAAACATTGAAAAAATCACCAAATGACAATACATACAATATTACCCCCCGTTTCCAGATCAGAATCTCATATCAAAAAGTGCCCAATAACAAAAGTGAGGGTGGGTGGGAGATTACTTCACTCTGGGCTGTGCCTAAAAGTGTCGGCCCTCACTCTAACGGTTGTCACCTTATAAACTCCCCCCTACTGCACCTAAATCCAACCCCCTTTGATGTCACCACTTAACCTTACCCTTTTCTTAACCTTTCCTGTACCTAATGCCCCTATTCACTTAATTTCCTGCCCCAAACCCTGTTATGTCAGTCTCCCTTTTATGTCAGGGCCCAGTACGGCCTCACTTGACAAGGGGTATTGGCGAGTCATGCATGATGTTATCTCTATCTTACCCCCCTCTAAAACAAATAGACTAGACACTGAGATGGATTAAATTGGCCACAGAAGCCATTATTAAAACAAATGACATGAATAACAAATCAACCATAATGAAAATTGAGGATGGTCCTTGAAGCCCTTGACCAGTGACAGGCAGTATATATAAACATCTGCTCGGGCTGAAGTTTACCTCTAACCATTTCAGCACCTGCTCAGAGGTACCTGTTAACCAGCCTGACTTCTAATATAGTCCACTACCCGCCAGTCCTTTCCAGCCCTTAACTCGGGAGTTCCACTACCCACTACAACTTAATGAAGTCCATTTGGGGAGTTCAGAACCTTATGGGCTCCTACCCCACCGATCCATTATTGACCACATCCACTAATTTCGAGAACCCCCCTTACCACCAACATAAATGTTTTGCACCCCTCAAACATTTATGTCCCTCCACAACCTCAACCCAAGCTCAATATCTTCTTGTATGACCAGACACCACATATCTAGTTCCACTGCATTCAGTTGCACCCCATCTCGCCTCCAAAATTTTCCCTCGCCGGATTCCAAATCCATGTGACACACTGGCAGCGCCCCATTTCTTGCCATAAAATGACCCACATCTCTATTAACTTTTATTCTGGCCTTTTTCACTTGTTCACTCAAAGGGAACAAACTAACTGAGCCAGAACAGATAATGGAAAGATGGAAAGCAAACAAAGAGCACCTCTACAAGAACGAGTCAGTGATACGGGAAGAAACTGAGACTGGAAATGATAGCGAACCAAACATCTTGAAAGACAAAGTCGTTGCTTCGATAGAGCTTCTGTCAAGAATCAAAGCGTCTGGATGTGACAATATTCCAATAGAACTAATAAAGTCTTCTGAAGCAACAGTTGATGTCATTACATGCCTGTGTCAACAGATATGGACAAATAGTAAATGGCCGAAGGACTGGACAAGATCTGTGTTTATTCCTATTCAGAAGAAGGGAGATGCTACCGACTGTGGAAACTATCGGACTATTGCTCTCTCACCTCATGCCAGCAAAATAATACTGAAGATCGTCCAAAGACTGCAACAGCCTTACTTTGACAAAGAGCTGCCAGAGGAACAAGCTGGATTCAGAAAATGCAGAGGTGTAATTGCTAACATTAGATAGATAATGGAAAAGGCCAAAGAATACAACAAGGAGATCTATTTTTGCTTCATTGACTACAGCAAAGCCTCCGACTGTGTTGATCTCCAGAAACATTGGAATACCATGAAGGATATGGGTATGCGGACCATTTGATCAATGTCATTATGAACCTTTACATAGACCAAGAACAACAGTTCGAACAGAACACAGCAATACGGCATGGTTCAAAGTAGAGCGAGAAGTCAGACAAGGCTGCATCCTGTCACCATTTCTCTTCAACGTATATGCAGAAGCTATTTTCAGGAAGGCTGGACTTGCCAAAAAAGAAGGAATCAAAATTGCTAGACGAATTATCAACAATCTTGAATACGCAGACGATACAACATTGATAGCAACAAGCGTAGATGGAATGAAGGACTCATTATGGTGTGTTAAGATAAAAAGCTTGAGCATGGGACTCCTACTCAACACAAGGAAAATAAAGATATTGACTACTGCCAGGTATGACTGGGACACATTTGAGATATGCGGCGATGAACGGGAAGTTGTAAAAGACTTCAACCATCTCAGATCAATGATCACTCAAGATGCATCGACGACACCAGAAGTTAATAGGAAAATAGCTATGGGCAAATCAACAATAAAGTCACTGTACAAGGTCTTCAAATTGAGGAACATTTCACTGGCAACGAAGACACGGCTTGAACATAGTCTGCTTTTTTTCTGTAGTAACATATGGATGTGAAACCTTGACGATAAAGAAACAAGACACAAGAAAAATCAACGCATTTGAAATGTGGTGCTTGAGAAGGATGCTATCAGTTCCATGGATGGCAAGAAGAACAAACAAAACAATTTTGGTACAAATCAAGCCAGACATGTCACTTGAATCAAGGATCAATAAGCAGAGACTTGCCTACTTTGACACATAATAAGAAGATAGCAATCACTGGAGAAGGACATCATGGTCGGAAAAATAGAAGGAACAAGGCAAAGAGGAAGACCAGCAACTAGATGGCTTGACACAATCATGATAACGGAGAAAACTCTGGTGGACCTATCGAGACTTGCACAAGATCGATCTTCCTACAGAGCGTTCATCCTTCAAGTCACTATGGCTCGAGATCAAGGCGAAGGCCGTTAATAAATGAATAAATAAATGTTCACTCTCTCTACAGATCTTGACCCTCTTCAAACCTTTAGCAGAATAACGTCCACACCGTGGTTACTCTAGGAAACAATGCACATAATCTTAAGAGATCAAATGTCCCTTTTCAATTCTCAAAATGGCCTCCTCCCAAATGCTCCCAATATGAAGCACTAATATATCAAGAGCTCAATCCAGCTTCACAAAACCAATGGAATTCTGGAAGAAACTGGCTCCATACCATGTCCCAATTACCAGTACACGTGAAATTCCTAGTTTCCGCCCCATAGGCCAAACCACTGCTCGCAATGTCACCCAGAAAACAAACAAATGGCCCATAATCCATACTAGCTGAGGCCCAGCACCTGTTGAAATAGAACAACATAACTTAATCTCTTTTCTCCCACTTCTTTTTGTTTTTTTAACAAAATCAAAAACTTATATTTAGGTAAGTCAAAAATAGGACCTAAATCTTGCCAATTCTCACCTTCCAATCCACTTCACCACCTCATCGCTTAGCCCCCTCTTTGCAGCTGCTGTCTTTCTTAGGAGAATATCTACGTATGTGTGCAGAATTATTATGCAACTAAATGAAAAACATACATTTTCCCATCTCAATTGTTTCTTTTTATCCGTGAAAGTGAAAATAATAACCAAACAACTGAAAATGTATAAAAATGTATTTCTGGCTTTTCAAAGACAATATTGCCCCTTCTATTCAATAACAGCCATAAGCCCCCCAACCATGGAGTTCTTAATCTGTTGGCAATCAACTTTTTGGGCTGCACCAACCACAGCCTCAGATTCAGAGAGGTGACTGCTTTCCTTCATGGTAAATCTCTTATTTAAGAAGGGCCCACAAGTGGACAATAGGGTTTAGGTCAGGTGATGAAGAGGCCATGTAATTATTCTTTCATCTTTAAGGCCTTTACTGGCAGCCGAGCAGTGGAGACTTTGATGTTGCGTTGGAGCATTGTCCTGCATAAACATCATGATTTTCTTGAGATATGCAGACTTTTTCCTGTACCACTGCTGGAAGAAAGTGTCTTCTAAAAACTGGCAGTAGATCTGGGAGTTGATTTTGAGTCCATGTTCAACACCAAAAGGTCCAACTAACTCATCTTTAATAATACCAGCCCATAGCCATACTCAGCTTCACCTTGCTGGCATTTGAGTCGAAGTGGAGGTTGTGCCCATTACTGATCCAGCTACAGACCCATTTATCTGGTCCGTCAAGAGTCACTGTCATTTCATCAGTCCTTAAAGAGAACCTGTCACATGAAAAAAATGCTATTAACCTGCAGATTAGGGAGTAACAGCTTTCTGGACTTGCCCGACACCGACACTTAGATTCCCAACTGCCAGGAGGAAATAAACTTTATTCCTCCTGGTAGTGTTCGGTTTTCAGTCATGGGGTGGCGCCGGCACTGGTTCAGTCACCGCTCTGTGTATAGAGCGCAGTGGCTGTAACCACGCTCCAGCACTGACTGACAGCAGCTCAGAATTAGGGCTAGCTGTCAGTCAGAGTCAAAGGTATGGTTACTGCCTCCAGTCTCTATACAAAGAGCGGTGACTGAACATGCACTTGCGCCACCCCCGTGACTGAACCCGAACGCTATCAGAAGGAATAAAGTTCATTTCCTCACAGCAGCAGTCTAAGTGCAGGCGCCGGGCAGGTTCAGAATGCTATTAACCCCTTAACTGCAGGTTAATAGTGGCTTTTTCATGTGACAGGTTCCCTTTAAAACCTTTGAAAAATCTGTCTTCAGATATTTCTTGGCCCAGTCTTTACGTTTCACCTTCTGTGCCTTGTTCAGTGGTGGTTGGTTTCAGCCTCCCTTACCTCGGCCATGTCTATGAGCACTGAACACCTTGTACTCCTTGTATTTCTAACCCTCAAGGGAGGTTGCAGTTCTGGAATATGGCAGCACTGGAGGATAATGGCTTCCTGGTCACTTCACGTTTGAATATTGTCAAATCTTTGGTACTTAATGTGCTTCTTTTTTTCTCAACATGTTTTTTGTGACCCTTTTGACTATTTACAACAAAACGTTTAATAATTCTGTGATCACGCCCCAATATCTTAGCAATTTCAAGAGTGCTGCATCCCTCTGTAAGACTTAACAATTTTTTACTTTTCCGAATCAGATAAATCTCCTTTTTGGTCCATTTTGCCTTAGGAAAACCAAGCTGTCTAATAATTCTGCACACCTTAATAAAGAGTGTTGTATCCTTCGGCCGCACCTGACCTCATTACACAAATACGTCACCTGATCTGCTTCATCCAATAGGCATTCAAGATTATACAGTTTGGAGTTGGAAAATTTACATAAAAATTATGATATAGTCAAAGTACATACTGCCTAAAAATTCTGTACACAGTGTGTATGTAAAACTAGTCAGTATTTTTATCAGAGAAATATATCCATTCAGACAAAGCTTCAGCGTAGTGTAACAGAAATGAGATCCAACCGTCAGCCACAAATCGTTATCCTCTTAGCAGTAGTAATTCTTCATAGATAGGCATTTTAGGCGGCATTATGAGCTTGCCAAACAGCGGTTAACAATAAAAACAAGATTGCATGATGTGGGCTGCAGTATGCTCTGTCGTTTCTTCTTGGCCAGCTTAAGAGAATGCAGTTAATTTGTAGGTTTTTCTTTGGGTCAGCAGTAACCACCATTCAAAGTCAATTTTGCTTAGAACTGGCTAGGTAGGATTTTTTTTCTATGTAGGATCTTGCCAGACAAATTGGTGGCCTGAGGCTTAATGTACTGCATTTCTAAATACACCCCTTCCTTTCCTGCCTGTCACACACGTTCTCAAACTTCAAACCCTTGCAAACCACAAAGGTGATGATAAAGCAACATTAAAAGAATATGCATTATTAATCCCATGGTGGCAGAGGTCAGAAAGCAATGTAGTTCTGGTGCATTAAAGGGTATTAGTAACATTAGTAACACTTATGATTAGTATAAATGCAATATGGTATTTACATATTTATACAAGCACAATAAATATATATATATATCATATACATATCTTATGTAAATACATGTATATGGTGTAAATGCATATATATACAGTACAGACCAAAAGTTTGGACACACCTTCTCATGTAAAGATTTTTCTGTATTTTCATGACTATGAAAATTGTACATTCACACTGAAGGCATCAAAACTATGAATTAACACATGTGGAATTATATACTTAACAAAAAAGTGTGAAACAACTGAAAATATGTCTTATATTCTAGGTTCTTCAAAGTAGCCACCTTTTGCTTTGATGACTGCTTTGCCCACTCTTGGCATTCTCTTGATGAGCTTCAAGAGGTAGTCACCGGAAAAGGTCTTCCAACAATCTTGAAGGAGTTCCCAGCACTTGTTGGTCCTTTAGCCTTCACTCTGCGGTCCAGTTCACACCAAACCATCGGAAATGGTTTTCACTTCACAGGTGTGCCCTGTCAGGTTTAATAAATGGGATTTTTTGCCTTATAAATGGGGTTGTGACCATCAGTTGTGTTGTGCAGAAGTCAGGTGGATACACAGCTGATAGTCCTACTGAACAGACTGTTAGAATTTTCATTATGGCAAGAAAAAAGCAGCTAAGTAAAGAAAAACGAGTGGCCATCATTACTTTAAGAAATGAAGGTCAGTCAGTCTGAAAAATTGGGAAAACTTTGAAAAACCATCAAGCGCTACAAAGAAACTGGCTCACATGAGGACCGCCCCAGGAAAGGAAGACCAAGAGTCACCTCTGCTTCTGAGGATAAGTTTATCCGAGTCACCAGCCTCAGAAATCACAGGTTAACAGCAGCTCAGATTAGAAACCAGGTCAATGCCACACAGAGTTCTAGCAGCAGACATATCTCTTCAACAACTGTTAAGAGGAGACTTTGTGCAGCAGGCCTTCATGGTAAAATAGCTGCTAGGAAACCACTGCTAAGGACAGGCAACAAGCAGAAGAGATTTGTTTGAGCTAAAGAACACAAGGAATGGACATTAGACCAGTGGAAATCTGTGCTTTGGTCTGATGAGTCCAAATTTGAGATCTTTGGTTCCAACCACCGTGTCTTTGTGGGACGCAGAAAAGGTGAACGGATGGACTCTACATGCCTGGTTCCCACCGTGAAGCATGGAGGAGGAGGTGTGATGGTGTGGGGGTGCTTTGCTGGTGACACTGTTGGGGATTTATTCAAAATTGAAGGCATACTGAACCAGCATGGCTACCACAGCATCTTGCAGCGACATGCTATTCCATCCGGTTTGTATTTAGTTGGACCATCATTTATTTTTCAACAGGACAATGACCCCAAACACACCTCCAGGCTGTGTAAGGGTTATTTGATTAAGGAGGAGAGTGATGGGGTGCTACGCCAGATGACCTGGCCTCCACAGTCACCAGACCTGAACCCAATCGAGATGGTTTGGGGTGAACTGGACCGCAGAGTGAAGGCTAAAGGGCCAACAAATGCTGGGAACTCCTTCAAGATTGTTGGAAGACCATTTCCGGTGACTACCTCTTGAAGCTCATCAAGAGAATGCCAAGAGTGTGCAAAGCAGTCATCAAAGCAAAAGGTGGCTACTTTGAAGAACCTAGAATATAAGACATATTTTCAGTTGTTTCACACTTTTTTGTTAAGTATATAATTCCACATGTGTTAATTCATAGTTTTGATGCCTTCAGTGTGAATGTACAATTTTCATAGTCATGAAAATACAGAAAAATCTTTACATGAGAAGGTGTGTCCAAACTTTTGGTCTGTACTGTATATATATGCATAATTCCACATGTGTTAATTGTAGCGTCGGCGTCCCTGCCTCCTGCTAGGCAGGGACGCTGTTCCCCTCACCTCTCTGCTCCGTGCCCGGCGGCTTCCTCCCGCTCTGCTTGCAGCGCCCGCTCTCCCCCGGTCACCGTGCTTAGGGCGCGCGCGCTCCCCCTCTCTTAAAGGGGCCGCGCGCGTCGCCCTAAGGAGTCCCCGGCCAATGGCCGGAGGATCCCTCCATATATAAGGCACCTCCTCCAAAATGGAGGTGCCCGACAATGTTGTTGCACTGTTCACTACTCTGCTTCAGCCCTCAGGTCCCGTTGCTAGTTACCTGCCAGTTACCTGCCAGTCTCCTGCCAGTTTGCTGCCTGATTCCTGCCTGTCATCCGCTTTCCTGCTTGCTAGCCTGAGGTCCGACGGTCTGCCTTCCGACACCTGTCAGTCTGTCTATGGACCAGCTTGCCCGCTCACCTGGGAGCGCTCACCTGCTACCTGCCTGATAGCCTACCTGGAGGCTCCGCCGTCACGTGCTGTGACCACCTGCCAGTCCAGAGACTCTTGCCCGCTCACCTGGGAGCGCTCACCTGCTACCTGCTTGATAGCCTACCTGGAGGCTCCGCCGTCACGTGCTGTGACCACCTGCCAGTCCAGAGACTTTTGCCCGCTCACCTGGGAGCGCTCATCTGCTACCTGCCTGTTAGCCTACCTAGAGGCTCCGCCGTCACGTGCTGTGACCACCTGCCAGTCCAGAGACTCTTGCCCGCTCACCTGGGAGCGCTCATCTGCTACCTGCCTGTTAGCCTACCTAGAGGCTCCGCCGTCACGTGCTGTGACCACCTGCCAGTCCAGAGACTCTTGCCCGCTCACCTGGGAGCGCTCATCTGCTACCTGCCTGTTAGCCTACCTGGAGGCTCCGCCGTCACATGCTGTGACCACCTGCTTATCCTGAGACTCTCGCCTGCTCACCTGGGAGCACTCATCTGCCATCTGCCTGCTAGCCTACCTGGAGGCTCAGCCGTCACAGGTCGTACCTGCCCGTTTACCCAGAGACTGCCCCGGTCACTTGCCGTGACCTCCTGCCCGTTTACCCAGAGACTGCCCCGGTCACTTGCCGTGACCTCTTGCCCATTTACCCAGAGACTGCCCCGGTCACTTGCCATGACCTCCTGCCCGTTTACCCAGAGACTGTCCCGGTCACTTGCTGTGACCTCCTGCCCGTTTACCCAGAGACTGTCCCGGTCACTTGCTGTGACCTCCTGCCCGTTTACCCAGAGACTGTCCCGGTCACCTGCTGTGACCGCCTGCCTGTCTTCCCTGGTCGTCCTTGCAAGGACTGCCCCCTTGTATAAGTTGCTCAGAGGTTCCGCCTCCCAGACCCGTTACAGTTTGCTCGGGCAATGGAACCCGGTGGCACCCAAGCTCCCTCGCTCTCGGACCTTTGTCATGAACTGTCCCGACAGAGGTCCCAACAGGAGTCCATCCTGGGTCACCTGCGGAAAGTCAATACTCGCCTGGACACTTTGACTGCCCCACCAGCAACCACCAATACCATAGTATCCTGCTCTGGAATCCGGCTTTCTGCACCTCCTCGCTTCGGAGGCGACTCCGCTCAAGCTTGGGGCTTCATTAACCAGTGCACCCTGCACTTTGAACACCAGTCCCACCAGTTTAATTCCGACCGGGCCAAAGTAGCCTTCATCATGTCCCATCTCACGGGAGAGGCACTGGCTTGGCTAAATCCTCTATGGGAGAGAGGAGACCCTCTGGTGTCCGACCTGCCAGCCTTTCTCACGGCTTTCCGGAAGGTCTTCGACGAACCCGGACGGAGGACCTCATCCGCCTCATCTCTGCTACGCCTCCGTCAAGGGAGTCTCACCGTGGGCCAATATGCCATACGGTTCCGTACCCTTGCTTCGGAGCTGGCCTGGGATAACGACGCCCTGGTGTCCGTCTTCTGGGAGGGTCTGTCCGGCCGTATTAAAGATGAACTCGCTGGTCGGGACATTCCTACCACTCTCGACGACTTGATTACACTTGCCACCCGGATTGACATCCGGTTCCAGGAGCGCGCTAGGGAGGTCACCCGTGAGAGTAGGATTCTACGTCTAGTCCCTACCTCTCAGAGACCCGTCACTCTCCAGGCACACTCACCTGAGCCTATACAGGTCGACCAGACCAAGATGGTCAAGACCCGTCAAGACTTACGTCGTGCCGAGGGGAGCTGTTTCTACTGTGGCAGTAAGGAGCACCGGATCCGTTCCTGTCCTGAGAGGTCGGGAAACGCCTGTGTCTAGGATCACTCGGAGAGGTCGCCCTAGACAAAAGTAAACCCTCTCCATCCCTGATGCTGTCTGTTTCTATCTTCTGCGGAGAGAACCGCTATTTTGAACTGGCTCAACTTGACTCTGGAGCTGCTGGAAATCTCATCTCTCAATCCCTGGTAGAAAAATACCACATTCCCACCAAACCTCTGGCCGTACCTTTATCTGTCGCCGCCGTGGATGGGGGCCTCTTACCACATCCCATCCAACTCATCACCGAATCTCTGACTCTACAGGTGGGAATGCTGCATTCTGAGAGCATCTCCTTTCATGTTCTGCCTGGACTCTCTCACGCACTATTGCTTGGCCTGCCTTGGCTCCAGAAACATGCACCCGTGCTTGATTGGCAGACCGGAGAGGTCCTTCGCTGGGGACAGGACTGCCATAAGACTTGTCTAGTTCCCGTTCGTCCTGCCCGTCCTTCTCCTACCCCAGCCAATCTGCCCGGTCTTCCGGTTCCCTATTGGTCTTATGCGGATGTCTTCAATAAAAAAGAGGCAGAGACTTTACATCCTCATAGACCATACGACTGCCCAATCGACCTGATGCCCGGCTCTACTCCTCCCCGTGGGCGAATCTACCCTTTGTCCGCTGCTGAAACCCGGTCCATGTCTGAATATATTGAGGAGAACCTGGCCCGGGGATTTATCTGGAAATCTACCTCCCCGGCGGGAGCAGGCTTCTTCTTTGTCAAAAAGAAGGACGGCTCACTCCGTCCATGTATAGACTATAGAGGCCTAAACCAGATTACTGTGAAGAATAAATACCCCCTTCCGCTTATTCCTGAATTATTTGACCGTCTGAGGGGGGCTAGAATCTTCACCAAACTGGATCTCCGTGGGGCGTATAACCTGGTCCGTATCCGTCAGGGGGATGAGTGGAAGACGGCATTCAATACCCAGGACGGCCACTATGAGTACCTTGTGATGCCCTTCGGTCTCTGTAACGCTCCTGCCGTCTTTCAAGAGTTGGTCAATGACATTTTCCGTGATCTTCTCTACTCCTCCGTGGTGGTGTACCTGGACGATATCTTGGTCTTCTCTCCGGATCTTCCTACTCACCGGAGGGACGTTCGTCAGGTCCTGCTCAGGCTCAGGCAGAACCACCTCTACGCTAAATATGAGAAGTGCATCTTTGAGCAGACCTCTCTTCCATTTCTGGGCTACATAATCTCTCAGACAGGTCTACAAATGGATCCTGAGAAACTGTCTGCCATCCAGAAGTGGCCCCGACCAGAGGGGTTGAAGGCTATTCAGCGGTTCCTGGGCTTCGCCAACTATTACCGCCTGTTCATACCGCACTTCTCTTCCCGGACCGCCCCTATCTCTGCTCTCACCCGTAAAGGTACGAACCCCAGAGAATGGCCGCCCGAAGCAGAGGAGGCATTTCTTTCCTTAAAACAGGCCTTCCTCTCCGCCTCGGTGCTGCATCGTCCGGACGGCAACAAACAATTCTTCCTAGAAGTTGACGCTTCCTCCTCCGGAGCTGGGGCGGTACTTACCCAAAAATCTTCTTCCGGAAGAAAGGTAACCTACGGCTTTTTCTCCAAACTTTTCTCCTCTTCTGAGCGCAATTATTCTATAGGAGACCGAGAATTGTTGGCCATTAAGATGGCACTGGAGGAGTGGCGTTACCTGCTCGAGGGGGCTCTCCACCCGGTAATAATTTACACTGACCACAAGAACTTGGCATATCTCCAGAGCACCCAGAGACTTAACCCGTGCCAAGCCCGGTGGTCTTTGTTTTTTGCCCACTTTGATTTCATTCTTCATTTTCGTCTGGCTGACAAGAACATCAAAGCTGACGCCCTGTCCCGATCCTTTCTGGTGTCTGATCTTGAGGAGGAGCCTAAACACATCATCGATCCCGCCAGAGTAATGCAGGTAGCCCCCGTGGGCCTAAATCGTCTCCCTCCCGGTAAGACGTTCGTAACGGAGTCCGATCGGGAGAAGATTCTACACTGGGGTCACTTGTCTAAGCTAGCTGGGCACGCCGGTCAGAAAAAGACCCTCCAGCTTATTACCCGGCACTACTGGTGGCCTACCCTGCACAAGGATGTAATTGACTTTGTTTCTGCCTGTGTTTCCTGCGCCCGCAACAAAGTTCCGAGACACCTGCCTACCGACCGCCTTCTTCCTCTGCCTGTGCCTGCTGCCCCGTGGCAACATATAGCTATGGACTTCATAACAGATCTCCCCGTCTCTGCCGGTTGTACGGTCATTTGGGTGGTCGCTGACCGCTTTTCTAAAATGGCTCATTTTATTCCCCTGCCAGGCCTCCCGTCTGCTCCCGAGCTAGCTAAAGACTTTATCCGCCACATCTTCCGTCTCCATGGTCTGCCTCTCCACATCGTGTCGGATCGTGGGGTTCAGTTCACCTCACGCTTCTGGAGAGCCACATGTAAACTGCTCGACGTCACCCTGGACTTCTCCTCCGCTTACCACCCACAGTCCAATGGTCAAGTGGAGCGGATCAATCAGAATTTGACCAGTTACCTCCGGCACTTCGTTAATGCCCACCATTCAGACTGGGTGGATCTCCTACCATGGGCCGAGTTCTCTTACAACAATCACGAGAGCGAATCTTCTTCTAAATCCCCGTTTTTTGTAGTCTTCGGTCAGCATCCTCGGATCCCTTTTCCTGTCTCCACCTCTGTGGACAACCCGGCTGCGGAATCTCTCGTTAGCAAATTTTCCTCCATTTGGGAGAGTACCCGATCCGCACTCCTTCAGTAGTCCGAGCGGATGAAGAGACATGCCGACAAGAAACGCCTGGATTCCCCACAATTTTGTCCCGGAGATAAAGTCTGGCTCTCATCCAAATTTGTCCGGCTCAAGATTCCTTCCTATAAGTTAGGGCCTCGGTTCATCGGCCCACTGGAGGTTATCAAACAGATCAACCCGGTGGCCTATAAATTGAAACTCCCGGCCAACTTACGGATCCCTAACTCCTTCCATGTATCTCTTCTCAAACCCGTGGTACTTAACTCCTTTTCCAAGTCTACAGGTACGCCTCCTGCTCCGGTTTCTGCTGAAGACGAGTTTGAGGTAGAGAACATTCTGGCCACCATAAGGGTTAGAGGAAAGACCTTTTTTCTAGTGGATTGGAAGGGGTTTGGTCCTGAGGAGAGAACATGGGAGCCCCGGGAGAACATCCATGCCCCTCTCATCCTTGCTAAATTTTTGTCTGGCCTAAAAAAGGGGGGGCCTAAAGGGGGGGGTACTGTAGCGTCGGCGTCCCTGCCTCCTGCTAGGCAGGGACGCTGTTCCCCTCACCTCTCTGCTCCGTGCCCGGCGGCTTCCTCCCGCTCTGCTTGCAGCGCCCGCTCTACCCCGGTCACTGCGCTTAGGGCGCGCGCGCGCGCGCTCCCCCTCTCTTAAAGGGGCCGCGCGCGTCGCCCTAAGGAGTCCCCGGCCAATGGCCGGAGGATCCCTCCATATATAAGGCACCTCCTCCAAAATGGAGGTGCCCGAGCAATGTTGTTGCACTGTTCACTACTCTGCTTCAGCCCTCAGGTCCCGTTGCTAGTTACCTGCCAGTTACCTGCCAGTTTGCTGCCTGATTCCTGCCTGTCATCCGCTTTCCTGCTTGCTAGCCTGAGGTCCGACGGTCTGCCTTCCGACACCTGTCAGTCTGTCTATGGACCAGCTTGCCCGCTCACCTGGGAGCGCTCACCTGCTACCTGCCTGATAGCCTACCTGGAGGCTCCGCCGTCACGTGCTGTGACCACCTGCCAGTCCAGAGACTCTTGCCCGCTCACCTGGGAGCGCTCACCTGCTACCTGCCTGATAGCCTACCTGGAGGCTCCGCCGTCACGTGCTGTGACCACCTGCCTGTCCAGAGACTTTTGCCCGCTCACCTGGGAGCGCTCATCTGCTACCTGCCTGTTAGCCTACCTAGAGGCTCCGCCGTCACGTGCTGTGACCACCTGCCAGTCCAGAGACTCTTGCCCGCTCACCTGGGAGCGCTCATCTGCTACCTGCCTGTTAGCCTACCTAGAGGCTCCGCCGTCACGTGCTGTGACCACCTGCCAGTCCAGAGACTCTTGCCCGCTCACCTGGGAGCGCTCATCTGCTACCTGCCTGTTAGCCTACCTAGA
This sequence comes from Phyllobates terribilis, assembly GCF_046119375.1. Lineage (NCBI taxonomy): Eukaryota > Metazoa > Chordata > Amphibia > Anura > Dendrobatidae > Phyllobates > Phyllobates terribilis. The sequence goes on from NW_027362762.1 coordinate 151,248,282, forward strand.
GGCTCCGCCGTCACGTGCTGTGACCACCTGCCAGTCCAGAGACTCTTGCCCGCTCACCTGGGAGCGCTCATCTGCTACCTGCCTGTTAGCCTACCTGGAGGCTCCGCCGTCACATGCTGTGACCACCTGCTTATCCTGAGACTCTCGCCTGCTCACCTGGGAGCACTCATCTGCCATCTGCCTGCTAGCCTACCTGGAGGCTCAGCCGTCACAGGTCGTACCTGCCCGTTTACCCAGAGACTGCCCCGGTCACTTGCCGTGACCTCCTGCCCGTTTACCCAGAGACTGCCCTGGTCACTTGCCGTGACCTCTTTCCCGTTTACCCAGAGACTGCCCCGGTCACTTGCCGTGACCTCCTGCCCGACTGTCCCAGTCACTTGCTGTGACCTCCTGCCCGTTTACCCAGAGACTGTCCCGGTCACTTGCTGTGACCTCCTGCCCGTTTACCCAGAGACTGTCCCGGTCACCTGCTGTGACCACCTGCCTGTCTTCCCTGGTCGCCACCCGCTTCCTTGCAAGGACTGCCCCCTTGTATAAGTTGCTCAGAGGTTCTGCCTCCCAGACCCGTTACATTAATTAATAGTTTTGTTGCCTTCAGTGTGAATGTACAATTCATGAAAATACAGAAAAATCTTTAAATGAGAAGGTGTGTCCAAACTTTTGGTCTGTACTGTATATACATATATATATATATATACATATATATATATATATTTATACTGTATATCGAACCCCAATTCAAGAGAAGTTGGGACGCTGTGTAAAATGTAAAGAAAACAACAAAGCAATGATTTAGAAATCACTTACAGTGCCTACAAGTAGTATTCAACCCCCTGCAGATTTAGCTGGTTGACACATGCGGAATTAACTTGGCATTGTGACATTTGTACTGTAGATCAGCCTGGAAGTGGGAAATGCACTGCAGCAAATTTTTTTTTTTTTTTTTTTTTTAAAACGTAAAAAGTTAATTCAGAGTGTCATTTATTATTCAACCCCTCAAACCACAAGAATTCTGTTTGGTCCCCCTAAAGTATTAAGAAGTAGTTCAGGCACCAAGAATAATGAGCTTCACATGTGTGGATTAAAGATCTCTTTTGCCAGCCTTTTCTGACTATTTAAGACCCTCCCCAAACTTGTGAACAGCACTCAGACATGGTCAACATGGGAAAGACAAAGGAGCATTCCAAGGCCATCAGAGACAAGATCGTGGAGGGTCACAAGGCTGGCAAGGGGTACAAAACCCTTTACAAGGAGTTGGGCCTACCTGTCTCCACTGTTGGGAGCATCATCCGTAAGTGGAAGGCTTATGGAACTACTGTTAGCCTTCCACGGCCAGGACAGCCTTTGAAAGTGTCCTCCCGTGCCGAGGCCAGGCTTGTCCGAAGAGTCAAGGCTAACCCAAGGACAACAAGGAAGGAGCTCCGGGAAGATCTCATGGCAGTGGGGACATTGGTATCAGTCAATACCATAAGTAAAGTACTCCACCACAATGGTCTCCGTTCCAGACGAGCCCGTAAGGTACCTTTACTTTCAAAGCGTCATGTCAAGGCTCGTCTACAGTTTGCTCATGATTACTTGGAGGACTCTGAGACAGACTGGTTCAAGGTTCTATGGTCTGATGAGACCAAGATCGAGATCTTTGGTGCCAACCACACACGTGACGTTTGGAGACTGGATGGCACTGCATACGACCCCAAGAATACCATCCCTACAGTCAAGCATGGTGGTGGCAGCATCATGCTGTGGGGCTGTTTCTCTGCCAAGGGGCCTGGCCATCTGGTCCGCATCCATGGGAAGATGGATAGCACAGCCTACCTGGAGATTTTGGCCAAGAAGCTCCGCTCCTCCATCAAGGATCTTAAGATGGGTCGTAATTTCATCTTCCAACAAGACAACGACCCAAAGCACACAGCCAAGAAAACCAAGGCCTGGTTCAATAGGGAAAAAGTCAAGGTGTTGGAGTGGCCTAGTCAGTCTCCTGACCTTAACCCAATTGAAAATTTGTGGAAGGAGCTCAAGAATAAAGTCCACATGAGACACCCAAAGAACCTAGATAACTTGGAGAAGATCTGCATGGAGGAGTGGGCCAAGATAACTCCACAGACCTGTGCCGGCCTGATCAGGTCTTATAAAAGATGATTATTAGCTGTAATTGCAAACAAGGGTTATTCCACAAAATATTAAACATAGGGGTTGAATAATAATTGACCCACACTTTTATGTTTAAAATTTAATAAAATTCAACTGAGCAACATAACTTTTTGGTTTGTAAGATTTATGCTTCTGTTCATAAAACCTGCTCTCGTTTGCAGTTTGAAGGCTCTAACTTATTTGCATCTTATCAAACCAGCTAAATCTGCAGGGGGTTGAATACTACTTGTAGGCACTGTATCTCTATATTTTACTCACAACAGACCATAGGACACGGATCAGAAGTTGAACATTAGACATTTTTCTAAATCATTTGAAAAAAAATAACTCAATTAGAAATTGATGGCAGCAACACATCTCAAAAAAGTTGGGACAGGGCCATGTCTACCATTGTGTTTTATTCCCTCTTTTTTTTTACACTAGTCTGTAAACGTCTGAGTAGTGAGGAGACCAATTGCTGGAGCTTGGGGAGAGGAATGTTGCCCCATTCTTGTCTGATGTAGGATTCTATCTGCCCCAAAGCCTTGGGTCTTCTTTGCTGGATTTTTCATTTTATCTCTGCTTGCTGTCTGTCATCTACTGCTACTTCCCCTGAAACAACCTAAATGGTACAATATCTCTGTTTTATGGATCTTTGCTATATGTCACCTTTCACATTCCATTCAATACTCACTGATACGTGTCTGTCCCCCCCTCATTGCCGACACTATCTGATAGTGGAAGGTGTGGGTAGCTGGGCATGGTGTTAGTTCTGTCTTTGATCAACTGACCGACTTGTGGTGTGCTGATCAGCTGCTAACTTATCCACAAGCAGCTCCCACAATGCCCCTCACCTGATGACTTAGTCTCTCCTATAAATTTAGAAGCTGTTTAAGAGGTGCACGTGTGTGGGGTGCATGCACGTGTCTTCTTGCGCTAAGTGTCATCGGCGCCAAGTATGGGCAGTTATTTCATTTGATAGTTAGTCATTGCAGGAGTCATGTAACTACACTTTATACCCTCTATAACTACGCACAGAAAAGATAGTATACATTCACACTAAGCAATGTTTCTATATGTTTTCATTCTCTCCCCTATAGTCCTTTACTTTCTACTAACCCCCCTAATACCTTCACCTCATAATGAACTGTTCATCTCACCTCCTACTCTGAATTGTTCTTTAATATTCAATCCTCTGTCTCCAAACAGAGACAGCCACCTCATGCCCTCTCCTGCTCCCACCTACTCAAGCTTTCTCTTCTCCTCCTCACTGCTGGCGATATCTCTCTAAATCCTGGCCCTCCTCACCACATCCCCATAGTCACTTCTACCTCTTATCCACGACCTACCACAAATTTCCGTAACCTCTCTAACCTTATACCCATCCGCCCAGCCTCCGCTTCCCCAATCCCACTAACAGGAGCTCTCTTGAACGCTCTCTCTTTCTGCAACAAACTTTCCTACATCCATGATCATTTCATTACTAACAACCTCTCCTTCCTCGGCATCAGAGAAATCTGGCTCACCCCCTCTGACACAGCTTCTCCAGCTGCACTTTTCTATGGTGTATTCCATCTTTCCCAGACACCCCACTCCAGTGGCAAGAATGGTGGAGGAGTTGGTATCCTCCTGTCAGATAACTGCTCCTTCTCCCCAATTCCACTGCCGCCCTCTGTGACTTTCCCCTCTTTCGAGGCACACTGTGTAAGCATCTACTGCCCCTCCAACCTCCAACTGGCTTTCATTTACCGGCCCCCAGGGCCAGCCACCACTTTCCTCGACCACTTCACCACCTAGCTGCTTCACTTACTTTCCGCTGACATCCCCATTATCATCATGAGCGATGTTATGGGTCCGGGTGGTGGAATCTCTGTGCTGTGATGCAAGGAGGGACCAGAGGGGCATGACTAAGTGACTACTCGGACCGACCCTGGCTACACGGTGGCTTAATCTACTCTGTGAACCAAGGAGGGACCGGGAAGATGGACCAGGTGCCACTCCGGGACCGCCCTCGTGTGACAGGGATGGGACTGAAGGCCGAAGTCAACAGGGACGACAGATGAGCATGGCTGATAGGCAGGCAGGCAATTCAGGTAGGCAAGCAGGCTTGGCTGGCAGACGGGCACGGCTGGTAGACTGGCTGGCGGGCACGGCTGATAGACAGGCTGGCAGGCACTGTTGAGACCTGAGGGCTGCAGAGCGTGTAAGCACACAAACAACAACTTTGCACAGGCACCTCCATTTTGGAGGAGGTGCCTTAAATAGGGGCAGGCCTCTGACCATTGGCCGGGGACTTTTTAGGACGGCGCGTGCGGACCCTTTAAGAGAGAGGGAGCGTGTGCGCGCGCCCTAAGTACAGTGCCCAAGGATCTGCACGTAGTGCGCGCACCCCGGACACACGCTGCAGGACAGCCAGAGGGAGGAGCGGGGAACGCCGCACCGGGACCACGGCGGTGAGTGGATCGGCGTCTTTGCTGGGCAGGAGGCAGAGACGCCGACGTTACAGGCGACTTCAACATCCTCAATGACACTTCCCACTCATCTGTCTCTAAGCTTCTATGACTCACTTCCTCCTTCAGCCTTGCTCAATGGTCTTCCGCAGCCACTCACAAAGACGGCCACACATTGGACCTCATCTTCACCCGCCTCAGTTCCCTATCTAACCTCTCCAACTCACCTCTCCCTCTATCTGACCACAACCTACTCACATTCTCTTCCCTCTCCTCCCCAGGTGCAGAATCCCCACTCCACAAACTTGCATACCCTCGCAGAAATCTCAAACACCTCGACCTACACTCACTTTCTGAATTCCTTCTCGCTCTTACAGATAAAAGCTCCTGACATGATACAGATGTTGCTGCCACTTTATATAACACCACAACAGCTGCAGCCCTCAATTTGGTCGCCCCCTCACACATACCAAAACTAGCACAATCAACAGGCAACCTTGGCACACCAGCCTGACTAAAGAATTGAGATGGACCTCCAGGGTTGCTGAGCGGAGATGGAAAAAGTCCCACTCCAATGAGCACTTCATCACATTCAAACAGTCCCTCACTACTTTTCAAGTCCACACTCAATGCAGCAAAACAAACCTACTTCTCATCTCTCATATCCTCCCTGTCACAACCCTAAACAGCTACTCAACACTTTCAATTCTCTCCTCTGTTCCCCAGCGCCTCCTCCCTCTCCTCTCATCTCAGACGAGGACTTTGCCTCATTCTTCAAGCAGAAGATTGATACCATCAGACAAAGCTTTTGCCTAAAGTCCCCACAGCCCCTTCTCATATCTACACAATCCTCCTCCTTCAAAACCAGCTTCTCCGTCATTACGGAAGATCAACTTTCCTCCTTACACTGCAAGTCATACCTCACCACCTGTGAACTTGACCCTATCCCGTCCCACCTCATCCCTAACCTTACTACAGTCTTCATCCCAACTCTAACCCTCCTCTTCAATCCGTCACTAACAACTGGTGTCTTCCCCTCATGCTTCAAATATGCCTCGATCACACTCATCCTCAAAAAACCCTCCCTTGATCCATCCTCTCTGAATAGCTATCGCCCCATATCACTTCTCCCCTATGCCTCAAAACTACTTGAACAACACGTCCATTTTGAACTGTCCTCCCACCTCTCCTCCTGCTCTCTCTTTGACCACTCACAATTTGGCTTCCGACCGCACCATTCTACTGAAACTGCCCTGACTAAAGTCAGCAACGACCTACTAACCGCCAAATCCAAGTTACACTATTCTGTCCTTCTCCTCCTGGACCTGTCATCTGCCTTTGACACAGTGGACCATTCCCTCTTACTACAGACTCTCTCATCTCTTGGCATCAAAGACTTGGCCCTATCTTGGATCTCTTCATACTTAACAGACAGGACCTTCAGTGTTTCTCACTCACACACCACCTCCTCATCTCGCCCCCTATCTGTCGGTGTCCCCCAAAGTTCAATCCTAGGACCTCTGCTCTTCTCAATCTACACCCTCAGCCTGGGACAGCTCATAGAGTCCCACTGCTTTTAGTATCATTTCTATGCTGACGACACACAGATTTACCTCTCTGGACCTGATATCACCTCCTTACTAACTAGAATCCCACAATGTCTGTTCGCTATCTCGTCCTTCTTCTCTGCTAGTTTTCTAAAACTTAACATGGATAAAACAGAATTCATCATCTTTACCCCATTTCACTCAGCCCCCCCATCTGACCTATTCATCAAAATCAATGTCAGTCCACTTTCCCCAGTCCCACAAGTTTGCTGCCTCGGGGTAACCCTGGACTCTAACCTCTCCTTCAAACCACATATCCAAGCCCTTTCCACTTCCTGCCGACTCCAACTCAAAAACATCTCCCGGATCCGCACATTCCTCAACCACGAATCTGCAAAAACACTAGTGCATGGCCTCAACATCTCCCGCCTCGACTACTGTAACCTCCTGCTCTGTGGCTTCCCCACTAAAACTCTCGCACCCCTCCAATCTATCCTAAACTCTGCTGCCCGACTAATCCTCCTGTCCCCTTGCTATTCTCCGGCCTCTCCTCTCTGTCAAACGCTTCACTGGCTCCCCATTGCCCAGAGACTTCAGTTCAAAACCTTAACCACAGCATACAAAGCCATCCACAACCTGTTTCCTCCATACATCTGTGACCTAGCCTCCCGGTACATACCTACACGCAGCCTACGATCCTCACAAGATCTCCTTCTCTATTCCCCTCTTATCTCCTCTTCCCACAATCGCATACAAGATTTCTCCCGTTCATCCCGCCTACTCTGGAACTCCCTACCCCAAATCATCAGACTCTCGCCTACTGTGGAAACCTTCAAAAGGAACGTGAAGACCTACCTCTTCTGACAAGCCTACAACCTGCAGTAACCATTGGTCCACCACACCGCTGCACGACCAGCTCTACCCTCACCTACTGTATCCTCACCCACCCATTGCTTGTAGACTGTGAGCCCTTGCGAGCAGGGTCCTCTTTCCTCCTGTACCAGTTTGCCGTTGCGTTCTTGTTCAAGATTTTTGTAATTGTTTTTGCTATGTATACCCCCTTTTTCACATGTAAAGCGCCATGTAATAAATGGTGATATAATAATAAATAATAATAATAATGCTCCAAATGTTTCTATTTCCGTTAAGGGCAATGGCCATATTTATATTGGAATCGGTGGTGTACATATCATACGTTCATTGTAAATTCCCAAATAACCGACCTAGTAGTGGAAGCAGCCGCAGGCTGGTTCATCACTCGTCAGTCAATTGCGTTATTATCCTGACAATTGGAGGCAGCGGAGTTGCATCCTGCTGACATACTGGTGGTAGTGGTGGGATCTGCATGATCTCCCGATGTTACCCTTGACAATCAGTCTTCGTTTTAAACAAATACATTTAATTTCTCATATTTCCAGCACCATCCCCATCTATACCCAGTCTACACAAATTTTCCATCTTTCTGATACCCCAATGCTGAGTCTTCTGCTGCTATATTTGTCCCTGTTACTGTACCTGTTGTGTGGCAGGATAACAATGTTCTCTTACTTCCCCACATAGTATAGCCCACCAGTGTGCCCCTTGCATAGTAAAATGCCCCCTTTGTGTCCTCTAGATGATAAAATCCCCCCCAAAAAAGTATTAAAGCCCGCTGTGCCCTACCCTAAAGAGTACTAGTGTTCACATTTTGCCCCTAGAAAGAAATAATGCCTCCTATGTGCTCTTATGACAGTTATAATACACTGAGTGCCTCTTAAGTTCACAGTTAACATGTATTATTCTCCCCTGAGAGCCCTTAAAAAGTAATTATGTCCACTAATGCCCAAACAGCCCCTTATACACAACATGATGGCCCCATAGCTCCTAGTATATGTTACACGCACGCCGATATGTTCATGAATTCATTGGAATCCTGGGGGAATCATTACTCAGGGTGACCATAGGCTGCAGCTTCTCTCTGGCACACGATACATTCAGTTGCTGACCAGACACATCAGACAAGAGTCTTTTTCAACAGTTTAACAGTGGAATCTAATCTGAAGCACGGCCAGCACAAGTCAGGGATATTACATCAACCATCTTCATTACAGTACAGTCTCATAAAGCAGGCACAGTAACGTCAGTCTCTTCAGTAGCATAATTCAGCACAGATTAGATCTCTTGGCAGCACACTTCTATGAATAAACAGTAGGCTTTTCGTTCACAAGGACTCATTAGTACACAGCATTCTTTATCCTGCATGGAGAAGGAGGGGGTGGAGGGTTTGATGAGGGAGATGATCCCTATGACATGATTCCTTCCAGTTCTTATCTTTCTGCCCGATAATACTGTGCACTGTTAGTTCTGGGAGTTTATCTGTCCTGTGTTTAGTTTCTCTCCTGATCTGAATCCTGTTCAGTTGCCTTCTGTCAGATACAGATAACACACTACCTTTCTCTTCGGCTTCAGCCAGACTACAATAACAAGTTTCCCACAATCCCTCTGGGGCTCTGCTAAAACACTCCCTGTCTCCTGTGACTGTGCTAACCCCTCTAGTTGCTGGATGCTTTTGAAGCAACAGCACTACTTCTGCATGTCACATATACTGTATAATGACCCCCACAGCTAACCCACTGTATATACAATATGATATCTCACATAGCTCCCTATATACAGTATGATTCCCCAACAGCTCCCCTATATACAGTATTGTTTCTCCCACAGCTCCCTTTATACAATATGATGTTCCCTACAGCTCCCTATACACAATATGATGTCTTCACACCTCCCTATATATAGTATGATGTCTCCCACAGTTTCCTATTGTAACATACCTGGTGGCGTCCTTGCATAGTGGTCCATCTCCCACTGTGCAAGAGAGCGCACTTGATTTCCAGTCCAGACTATCACTTTGGCTTCTTTCCATACTGTCTGCTTTGCTTTGCTCTTGCTGCCTAGGGCGACGCCCGCTGAACCTCCTGTTTCTTGTAGCTGCTGCAGACACACCCCTGATGCTTCATCAGCCTATTGCTGTCTGTCACCTGGTATTTAACCCAGATCCTCCCTAGAATCCTTGCCTGAGCATCTTGTTCTGTCAGTTGGCGTCTAGTCACTGATGTGCCAGGTCCTGTCTATGTTTCCTGCCTTGCGGTATCAGTTCCTGTGTCTGAACTGTGTCCTGTCTGTGTACTCTAGCCAGCTGCCTTTCCTGGAGGCTGTAATTCCAGGCCCGTGTGAACACGCTCTTAGCCTGTTCCTTCCGCCCTCTAGGGGCCGCATACCTAGATCTGTTGTCTGTGTCCTTTCCCAGTGTCTGTTCCTGCCCTAACCATCTTCCAGCCTGTTTCCCGTTTCTCTCTACGCCCATATCTTCCCTTTTTCTGCAGAGTCTGAACTCGTACCTAACTCCTGCTCATTGTCACTGTACTTCCGTTTGTGAGTTTGTGGTCCACTCGCTGCTTCACTGCAAGTACCCTGTTGGTATCTGGTTCTTCCTTTCCCTTCCTGTCTGTTCCATGTGAACAGAGCCCTGTCCCCTCTGCTCTGCCTTGCTCGCCGCTCCGGCGGTTCTTGTCTGCTCTGCCTTGCTCACCGCTCCGGCGGTTATTGCCTGCTCTGCCTTTGCTCACCGCTCCAGACGGTCTCGCTCTGCTCTGTCTTTGCTCACCGCTCCGGCAGTCTCGCTCTGCTCTGACCCTTTGCTCACTGCTCCGGCAGTCTCGCTCTGCTCTGACCCTTTGCTCGCTGCTCCGGCAGTCTCGCTCTGCTCTGACCCTTTGCTCGCTGCTCGGGCAGTCTCGCTCTGCTCTGACCCTTTGCTCACTGCTCCGGCAGTCTCGCTCTGCTCTGACCCTTTGCTCGCTGCTCCGGCAGTCTCGCTCTGCTCTGACCCTTTGCTCGCTGCTCTGGCAGTCTCGCTCTGCTCTGACCCTTTGCTCGCTGCTCCGGCAGTCTCGCTCTGCTCTGACCCTTTGCTCACTTCTCCAGGCGGCCTCATCTTGCTCTGCTCTTGCTCGCCGCTCCGGGCGGCCTCAATCTGCTGTGTTTGTCTACCGCATCTGCTATTCTGTTCCTGAGTCCCAGTCTGTACTGGGTCCTATCCACTCTGTGCTCCAACCTGTCGTACCTGCCAGTACCTCCCTGCCTGCATACCAGTCATGCTTACCAACATCCACCTTCCTGCATACCGGCCGTACCTGCCAGTACCTCCCTGTTTGCATATCAGTCGTGCTTGCCAGCATCCACCAGTCTGCATACCTGCCGTGTCTGCCTGTACTCACCAGTCTGTGTGCCAGCCTAACCTGCCTGTTCCTGTATTCCCCGGTGTGGGTCAACAGCCGTGTCCGGGGTCTGACCTGGAGTAGCACCTGGTCCCTCTGCTCAGTCCCTCCTTGGTGCACTGGCGTCGTATGCCGTCGTGCGACCTTGGTCGGATCGGGTGGATACTTAGTTACGCCCCTCCAGGCATTCACTCTCCGGTACGGTCCAGTGGAATCACTACATATACACGCACACGCCAGTCAGTCCGGGCGTGTGCATTACACCTATATACAGGATGATGTCCACCGCAGCTCCCTATATACAACATGATGTTCCCCACACCTCTCTATACACAGTATGATGTCCCCCACACCTCCCTATATATAGTATGATGTCCCCCAGTTTCCTATATACAGTATGTGTCCCCCATAGCTCCTATATACAGTATAATGTTCCTCACAGTTTCCTATATACAGTATGATTCCTCAACAGCTTATATATACAGTATGATACCCCACAGCTTCCTATATACAGTATGATGTCCCACAGCTCCCTATATACAGTATAATGTCCCCCACAGTTTCCTATATACAGTATGATTCCTTAACAGCTTATATATACAGTATGATAACCAACAGCTTCCTATATACAGTATGATGTCCCAGCAGCACCCAATATACAGTATGATGTCCAGATGGGATAATTTGTTGTTCTTAAACCTTTGTATAATGCACAGAATTGATATTGTCTTTCAAGATGTGTAAGTTGCCCGTGCCACAGGCACTAATGCAAACTCTTACCATCAGAGATGCTGTCACGGGTGTGTCAGGTGTGATAGACAGTCGCTCTGGAGCCGGCTGCAGAAGGTCACTGCGCTTGGCAGTGCAAATGCCTTCTTGATCCTCTCACCTCTTTGGTATCCTTCCTTCTTCCTTTAGGACCCAGCAGCTACCTCCACCTTCTGCTGCTGATTGACACACCCTTGCTTGGTAGTTAAAAACTCTCAGTTTCTCCAGAGAGGCAGCGGTGATAGTTCTATGTACCTCTGTGTTTGCTTGGAGCACTAGCAGTTGGCTAGTTTCTTCTCTGGTGCCCTTGGAGGACAGTTAGCGTTATCTCTCTGGTGTCTGCTCAAGCTAAGTGTATCCCCTTTGTTTGTCTGCCTTGTTGTCTTCAGTTTGTAGTAGGGCTTGACTAGTGTTCACTCTGTCCCCTACCTATCTAGGGCCAAGCTCTAGGGACATTCAGGGCTTAGGTTCCTGATAAGCGATAGGTGTGGAACCTATATACGGATGGTAGGGTAGATCTGCCTAGGGGTCTCCACTCCCCCTTTCCCTAGTGTTTTGGCTTCTTTCCCCTCTCCCCTAGATAGATAAATCTGACAAATCTTAAGCTACAAAGTCTAAGTTTAAAAGTGAACCTGACATTGGGCATCATACATCAGGCTCCAGCTGTATGATTTCAGCCATGCACGTTTTACTCTGAAATGCTGCAGCTTTTTTGAGTAAAATACTTTGAAAGTCAGATGGGGACCAAGCCACATGGGTGACTAGTCGAAAAGTTGAGACCAGGGTGGCTTCCCTTGGGTGACAGGTCTTTCCCTGCATGCATGTATAGGGAGACACCTGTCACTCATTGGTACCGAGAGGGGAGAAGCCACCGGAAAACAGTCTTTGTTTCATGTCAACCGTGCAGTTTGGTCTCCAGCTTTTAAATTATGTTTTTCTTAAACATACAGGACAGAAATCATACAGCCAGTGCCTGATACATGCTGCCCGTAGTTCATGCTTTATGTATCAGCTGTCAAGTTCCCTTTAAGTTAAACTTTCTAATAAACAATATCCGTCTTTCCAGGGATATCACACTTGTATTTTTATCCTGTGTTTTCCTTTTCCTTGGTGCTAGCAGTAACAATATTATCTCACTGCACATCTCTTCAGAGACAGCTACAAAATATTATCCTATTTTGTCTGTCTCTCTATTCTCTACTTTTCATAATATCACCAAATTATGTCAATGTCATATGTGTGGTGTCTGAAATCCAGTAAGTGTCGGAAGGTCTTTGTTCATACGAACACTTTATTTCTACATTAGGATGGTGGGAAAGATTTGACTTAAGTGTCATCTTTTTTACCGAAACACCTAATTATCTTGAAATATTTTAATGTAATGATGTAACTAGAAAATCTTATGTATACATTATATCTAGTGGCTTCCATGTGCAGGAAACTGGATTGATACTGGGCATGCTTTACCTTAGATATCTTTAAGTATCTATCTATCTATCTATCAATCTATCATTTCTCTTTATTTGTGTTGTTTTATTTAAAGAAGCACTCCAGACATTTTTTGCTTACTTACCAGCAATATTCTTGTGTGATCTCAGGCTGACCACCAAACATCGTGGTCTGACCAGTTGACAAATACGAAAAATAAGCCTTTCGGCAGTTGAGGTACAAAAATACCTATTTAAAATTACCCTCCAACCCTGTATCCTCGTTCTCGGATCAGTTACAACTGATTCAAATTAAGGCTTATTAGAAAGAAATCATTAATAAGAAGGTTATGGAGGGACTAACGGTTAAGTTCCCTAAGGTTCCCACCCTATATCTCCCCCCAAAGTCCACAGGGATCCCGTCATCCCACTTGGACGCCCATTAGTGTCTGGTTTGGAATGGTTATGTCATCCTGTTAGTAAATTCATAGATTTCTATTTAAAACCATCCATTAGTTGAGACACTTCCGTCATATGTTAAGGACACGACAGATGTCTTGACCAGGGTTGACGGGATCTTTGTGGAACCAGATGTGTAACTTGTAATGGATATTCAGTCTCTCTATACATGTATCAGACATGATGACAGGTTGGAGGAGGTCCGCTTGTTCCTGAGGAACAGCAACCGGGACAGCAAAACTTGAGAACTGACTTGCTCCATTTTGTCCTCAAGCTCAATTTTTTTGTTTTCAAAAATTCTTTTTATTTGCAGATACAATGGCACTGCAATGGGCGCAGCCTGTGCGCCTTCATACACCAACCTCTTTCTGGGCTACTGGGAGAGGACTCTTTTTGGCGGCGAGGGCGCACAGGCTATGGAGCCCATCCAGTGCTGGTATAGGTATATAGATGATTTATTGATTTTTTGGAAGGGGACGGTAGAGTAGCTTGAACAATTCATGAGTCAATTAAACACCAATTCTTTCAATCATCAGATTGACGTATAGGTATGACAGGAGAAAGTTGGACTTCCTTGACATCAGTTTAAAAGTTGATAGTAACACATGTATTGACACGGATTTCTTTAGGAAGTACACTTCTTTCAGTGCCTTAATACACGGCTTCATCAACACATAGTATGGCTACCATTCGTGTTGTCCGGGTTGGTCAGTTCCTCAGGATGAAGTGGATCTGATCATCCGAGGAGAGGTTTGAGATGCAGGCGAGGGACTTGAGATCCAGATTTGAGGATAGGGGTTATAGTCAGAGGTGCATTAAGTCGGGTTATAGCAGAGTGAAGCATACATCACGTAATTCGCTCCTTTATGCACCTCTCAAATATAAGACACCTATAACCATGAATAGCAGAACATGAGAGCAATATTGAAAAGACACTGGCCTATTCTTAAGACAGAGTCATTGTTACAGTCCTGTTTGTCTGCCACTCCTTTCATTACATCCAGACGTTCTAGAAACTTGAAAGATATTCTAGTTAAAAGCCACTATACACGTCCGGTGGCAAATTTGTTTGGGAGTAGGGGTTCAAATATGTTTTTTTTCCCATGCGGCTGCTGTCTTGCCTGCAGCAATGTCCTTCACAGCTCCACATTCGATTCTTCTGATGGACTTAGACAATTTTCGATTAAACATCACATAATGTGTACTAGCACCAATGTGGTATGTTTTGCCATATGTGGCTGTCCAAAAATATACGTTGGACTTACTTCTCGAGAACTGCGGATTCGTGTGCGGGAGCACGTGAGGGACATTGCTGCGGCCAAGACAGCGACTGACATTACTGATTTGAAACCAATTTCCCGTCACCTTAGAATGCATCATGACTGTGACCCCAAGTCCTTCAAAGTATGGGGGATAGATGTCATTCACACTGGTATATACGGGAAGGAGATATAGGGAAACATTTAGCACAATGTGAGGCGAGATGGATAGTCACCTTGGGCACGTTATCCCTCTCTGGTCTCAATGAAACACTTAGCTTTTCATCCTTTTTATAATAGGCATTTGCCACCACTTCCAAATGCATGTTCGTTTTTTGTGTTTTTATTAATTTTATTTTATGTATGATGTAATGCTTCTTGTTCATCTGCAGTTCCATTTCTGACATGATAAATCCGTAACTTCCCATCTTTGGGATTGCGACTGGCTACCATGCATTCATAATAAATGAAGATTGGGAGAGTTTGCTGCAACAATGTATGACAACAGCGGCTTATGGCGATTTATCTAGAGAAATTGGTCATGAATCGGTATCTATTATGTACCACACTATAATAATATATAGGTCTAATTGTACCATTTGACGATTTTTTCTTTCTTTGTACCTTTTCCCCTTTTTTTCTTAATTTATGACCTTATTAAGGTTACCAAGTATGGTGGCATATGGCCTTACACGTTCTCTGCTCTGTGTGCCCACTCATACTCCGGCATCTTTATACCGATCTGCGTATGTCCGGGAGCCAAGGCAACTGCCCTCGCTCCTTAATTTGGCGTGGCTGGTTTGATGGCCAGGAGTGGGTGCAGCGTGCTCAAGGTGATTTGCACATGCGCCAAGAGCTCAATCCCATTGGCGGGCCAGTGGCCATGTGACACGGTCACATGTTCAAATGGTCCTGTAGTGAACACTATTTTTCACTTCCCCTTGAGAAAGCGAGGTATCAACAAGCAAAACGCGTGTTGGGGATTACCTTTGACGGTATGGGTAAGGATTGTCCTTTGTATTGTTGACATTATTGAAGCATGGTGGGGATTAGTTATAGAAGAGGTTTAATGGCCAGAATGTTAGACATGGATATGTTACTCTAACTTTCCCTCTGACTCATCTTACCTTGAATGTCTATCTGCACAGATGTTAACCCTTTAGCGCTAGTTACCACTTGTTTGTTTTTTCCTTTTAACCCCTGAGGGGGATTTTTAACGTGATTTTTGTATGAATGAAAATGATCTTTTTAGGCTCAAAACGCTCCCGTTTTCTCTTTCATTGATTCAGGCTCTTTGAGGAGTGACTTCTAATTTTGTTAGATGCATTTAAAGTCTATGATAACTTGATATATATTCATTTAAAATGCTCCTGGGTTTTGTTTCATGAAACAAGTACATGTGGTGATAGGTATTAACTGGACGTCAGCCTCTCTCTGTAAATTCTAACATATCATAATGACCTATGAAATAAATCCCTTCCAGCAGTTCTCAGATACCATCCTTCCCCACCAAGCTCCATCCTACTCATTTTTCTGATTGTCCTTTACAGGTGAAGCTATCACTTCTCCTTTTCATAATATAAAAAGCAGTAATATAATATGTGAGCCCCTACAATTGTACAGAGTTGTAAATGTCTCCCGATTCACACGGACTGTTTTTACTACATGTGAGTGCTTTGTGCAGAATCTCGAGTTTATTTTATGAAGTGCAACTTCAGCCTATATAACCCGCCTTCTGCTTGTAAAAGCTGACAGGGAGAAGTCTATTAGCTGTAGGAGGCAGGTGAGACATACTAAGGCTGCATTACATGTACTGAGAAAGAGAACAATAGATCTATTCCCCTTAACTGTCACTACTGCTATTAACTAGAGAAGTCATGGGCAAACTGTGGCCCATGGGCCACATCTGGCCCTCTGGCTGTTTCTGTCCGACTTGCCAACAGGCACAGCCAGAGTGCAGCAAAGGGATGTATTTTTCTCAGAATCGTCATATTGAATGTAGCCCAGTCCCCGTGGGCGCCATCTTCTCATTGGTGGATGTGGAGCTGCGGAGCTCCTTGTTTGCAGAGCTGCTCAATCTTCTGCAGGAGCATTCAGAAGAAGGAAAGATGGGACTACTACACCCATCTGCTGCACATAATGGGCAAGTAGCTTCTAAGTGGAGCCTGATAGTGTATTAAATAACACCTGGGAGCTGGCATTGTGTCCACTGCTGATTAGGTCACAGCACCACCACTCCCTCCTTTCATACTTAACCCCCTGTCAGATAAATGCTCAGACTCCAGTTTACACTCAGTATAGCAGCTAATTATCAGCAGCCACATCTCCCTGAGTCTTCTCCTGGCAGCTCAGTCTGATAGGAGATAAAAGACTTGTATTCCTAGTGAATAATGACTCCAACAGTGAAGGACCCCCTCGCCTGCAGTACATGCAGCCTTGAGATGGGATATTTTATCTGCTCCCCATACTTCTCTTCTACTGCTCCACTATGCACTCTGCTGCTTCCTCACCTTTGTGTGGGGATTAACCCTTACCTCACCCTTTGCACCAAGCTTGTGTGTTATTGTGCGGTGTTGTATGTCCTGTGCAGGGGAGGTAATGGATAAGCCCCCCCCGCCAGTACTCCTTTCCTGTGATCTTATCACATCCACTCCATAGACTGCAATAAAGATTCCCCCCACACCTGCCTTTCACCGCCTGCCCCACATGTGATCTGGTTCTATGCATATGGAACAGGGGATCATTCTTACAACAGTGATTACTTCATTTTTATAGTCTATACAGTACCAGTCAACAGTTTAGACACACCAGTTTATGGAATGGTTTTCCGTGTTCTTATTGGAATGTGCACATTGTAGATTCAGGCTGAAGACACTTAAATCACAATGGTAAACATATAGAAACAAGTAAAGAAACACATGTGAAATAAACCAGACTATGTCTTAAACCTAAGTACCCTGCTTTTACTCCGATGACAGTTTAACATACTGTTGGCATTCTGTGAATCAGCTGCATCATACAGATCTAAGGGGTAACGTTTCTACTTGTGGAGAGTGACACACCGGCTCTGGCATGCCAATGTAAGGAGACTTATTCGCCGTGCAATGCACCTGTTGGAAATTTAATATGCAAATTGCCTCTTCAGAGACAAAAAAGGACTTGAATTCTATAGCGCCACCTATTGGAAGCAGCAATCCTACAAGTCACAATCAACTCTTTAATGAGTCGTGCAATATGACTTAGCATAAAAGCCAAATCAGAATCTCAATTTGCAGACACAGTGTTTCAGGCAGTAGGCCCTCGTCATTGCAAAGTATGAGAACTGATCTTGACATGCTAGAGCTGGTTTGTTACTCTCCACAAGGAGAAACGTTACCCCTTAGACCTCAGTCCAGAGCCTCTCACCTAGCCAAATCAGTTCTCATACTTTGCACTGACGAGGGCCAACAGCCCGAAACACTGTGTCTGCAAATTAAGATTCTGATTTGGCTTTTATCCTAAGTCATATTGCACGACTCCTTAAAGGGTTGATTGTGACTTGTAGGATTGCTGCTTCCAATAGTTGGTGCTATGCAGTTCAAGTCCTCTTTTTTCTCTGAAGAGGCAATTTGCATATCTGCATCACATAGTCACCTGGAATGGCTTCCAACAGTCTTGAAGGAGTTTTGAGGGATCCTGAGCACTTGTTGGCTGCTTTACCTTCATTCTGCAGTCCAACTCATCTCAAACCATCTCAATTGGGTTAATGTTGAATGATTGTGAAGGCAATGACATCTGAGGCAGCACTATATCCCTCTGCTTCGTGGTCAGATAGTCCTTACATAACATGGAGGTGTATTTTGTGTCAAAGTCCTGTTGCAACACCAATGATGGTCCCACTGAAAGCAGAGCTGATGGGATGGCATGTTGATGCAGAACACTGTGGTAGCCATGCTGGGAAAGTGTGACTTGAATTTGAAAAAAAAATCACCAAAAATATAACCAGCTAAATGCCATCACACTCCCTCCTCTATGCTTCATGGTGGGTACCACACGTTTAGAAATCATCCGCTCATCTTTTCTGGATCTTTCAAAGACATTACTCAGTTTGACCAACTGGTGCTGGCCTCTAGCAGACATTTCATTTCATATATATTCAGCTCTGGGTCACGCGTGCAATAGATTTTAAGTGCAATAATTACAAGTGCAGTTAGACAATGGCAGTTGGACAGGGCAGGAGACAGGTAAGGTGCATAAAATATTCATACAAACATGCTTCTCGGTCACTAATACTGCATTTTGCATTAGTCTTATCAATCTGCTTTTTATTTGTTTTTACTTCTGCTTTCTCACAACTCACCCGCCCTTCAACACATTCTGTGCACTCTCTCTATATCAGCCCCTCCCTTCTCCCCTCTCCCATGTATAACTCTGAGGCTCTACTGACATTCCTCACCCACTGCAAACCATCCTCTACCTCCATACAGCACTCAAAACGTTCATACAAATCATTAGACCACCTGCTCTTTCTCTTCTTTCTCCTTTTACTAGTCGCAGGCGACATCTCCCCCAACCCTGGGCCTCCCTCCACTAGCATACACCACTCTCCTCCAGCTGCATATAGAAACCCTGCTAATCTTATTAACGTTCAGTGCATGCCCTCTCCTATCGATTTCCATTGCGCTCTCTGGAACGCACGGTCTGTGTGTAACAAACTAACTTACATCCATGATTTTTTCCTCTCTAATTCTCTTAACCTTCTGGCTATCACAGAAACCTGGATTCAGCAGCCAGACACCACCACTGCTGCTGCTCTCTCGTTTGGTGGGCTGAAATTTTCACATACCGCCAGACCTGGCAACAGACAGGGTGGAGGTGTTGGTCTGCTCCTTTCCTCACAATGTGCTTTCCAGGTCATCTCCCCGGTTCCCTCACTTATGTTTCCTTCCTTTGAAGTCCACACCATCAGACTCTTAAACCCTTCTCCCTGCGAGTGGCAGTCGTGTATCGCCCTCCAGGCTCCCCCCGCCAGTTCTTGGATCACTTTGCCACCTGGCTTCCTCACTTTCTATCCTGTGACATCCCCACCCTCATCATGGGCGACTTTAACATCCCCATCGATGATCCCCTCTCCCAATCTGCCTCTCATCTACTTTCTCTAACCTCTTCATTCCGTCTCTCACAGTTTACTAATTCTCCTACCCATGAAGACGGGAACACTCTGGACCTGTTTTTTTCCAGTCTCTGCTTGCTGGATGACTTTACCAACTCCCCTCTCCTGCTCTCGGACCACAACCTTCTTTCCTTCTCTGTTAAGAATTGTCTCCTCACCCGGGACACCCCCACTTACCACACTTATAGGAATACACGTACCATTAATACCCAGCAGCTTATGGACAATCTCCACACATCTTTAGCCCCCATCTCCTCCTTCTCCTGTCCAGACTTAGCATTGTCACACTACAATAATACACTGAAGAGCGCCCTAGATGAAGCCGCAACTTCTACATGCAGAAAGACCCGACACTGACAACGGTTGCCCTGGCACACAATGCAAACACGTTTTCTTCAACGTTGCTCAAGGTGTGCTGAGCGTCAGTGGAGAAAATCTCTTTTAGCAGAGGACTTCATCCACTATAAATTCATTCTCAAAACCTATAACTCTGCCCTTCATCTGGCCAAACAATCCTACTTCACCACCCTCATCACTTCAATGTCCAACAATCCAAAACGACTTTTCGAAACCTTAAACTCCCTCCTGAAACCTAAAGCACAGGCCCCCACCACCAACCTCAGCGGGGAGGATCTGGCCACTTATTTCTTGGAAAAAATCAACCACATCCATCAGGACATCTCAGCCCAATCTCCTCAGTGCCTGGATCCCCTTCCCTACCGCACTTCAAGCTCACTAGCCATCTTTGAGCCGGTCACAGAAGAAGAAGTTACCCAGCTCCTCGCTTCTTCTCGGCCTACAACCTGCAACAGTGACCCCATTCCTTCAAATCTCCTGCAGTCCCTCTCACCGGTGGTCACCACTCACCTGACTAAAATATTTAACCTCTCTCTTTCGTCAGGTATCTTTCCCTCCTCATTTAAACACGCCATCATAACCCCTTTACTTAAAAAGCCATCCCTGGACCAGAACTGCACTGCTAACTACAGACCTGTCTCTAATCTTCCTTTCATCTCTAAACTCCTGGAACGCTTGGTCCACTCCCGTCTAATCCGCTATCTCTCAGATAACTCTCTCCTCGACCCTCTACAATCTGGTTTCCGCTCCTTACACTCCACTGAAACTTCCCTCACTAAAGTCTCTAACGATCTACTAACAGCCAAATCCAAAGGTCACTGCTCCCTGCTGATTCTCCTGGATCTCTCTGCAGCATTTGACACTGTGAATCACCAGCTCCTCCTCACTATGCTCCGCTCTATAGGCCTCAAGGAAACCGTTCTCTCCTGAAGCTCATCAAGAGAATGCCAAGAGTGTGCAAAGCAGTCATCAAAGCAAAAGAAGGCTACTTTGAAGAACCTAGAATATAAGACATATTTTCAGTTGTTTCACACTTTTTTGTTAAGTATATAATTCCACATGTGTTAATTCATAGTTTTGATGCCTTCAGTGTAAATATCCAATTTTCATAGTCATGAAAATACAGAAAAAAATTTAAATGAGAAGGTGTGTCCAAACTTTTGGTCTGTACTGTATGTGTCCAAACTTTTGACTGGTACTATATATATTCAAGGATAGGTCATGAATATACCAGTCCTGGACAATCCCTTTATGCAAAAAATTAAGGAACAGTTTACTAAGCTACAAGATCGTTGTAGTTCTGAAAAGATAACATGATTTAAAATGGGTTATGACTAGAGATATTCATATCTCATTCAGCAAGTGAATCAATTTAGAATTAATATCAGTCATAACAACTATAAAACAATTTAAAAACAATAAAACTGGATTTAGTACGGCCAAGCAAAACACATAGACATTTAAGGTTTGATTGTTCCAGTTCCCTTGGATCCAGAGCTTCTACCCAGAGAAGATTACCTATGTCATTGCATATTAATGGGACAGAAAAGGCTTAAAAAGCACATTTTAATATTAAATATTCATGTCAAGGTTAAATGCAGAACAAGACAGGTTGGGCTTATCCGTACATCAAGTCTATATGACCTATCAGGGTTCTAATATCAGATAACTTCATCACTAAATCTCAGATAGATTAAATGATGCCTAAAATATGTCCAGAGACTTAGAGCCACTGAGTAAATCTAGACTTAATTGCTTTATTACCCCTAGGGGCCATCAAGAAATTCGGAGCATTATTTTTCAATTTCAGCAAGGAGCTCTTCTGAATTCTTACTCTCATATAGAAACTGATCATATATATCTACAGTTAGGGCTTAGGGCTCCTTCTGATGTATACTGGCCAAATATATAACAAATAGACACCCGTCTGCCATACATTTAACTATAAGAGACTATGCCTGTGTATATTTTGGGGAGATGGTTTTTGGCATATACATTACATCAAAAATACATCACAAAAATGGTGTGAGTATAGCCTTAGCTCAATATAACAACTTTAGATAAATTTGTAGATCCTGCAATAAATTCTTAAACTGGTAATGATATAGTCTTATTTGTATAGGGACCTCCTTACTCTTCCTCAACAGCAGGAATTGGTTAAAAAAAATAGATTAGAAACATTAGCTATACACAAGGCCAATCCTTGGCTCCTTGGGAGATGACCTGCTGTTTCTACCTCATCCCATGTTATAATTACCAAGTTTCATCTATTTCATGCATATAGACCAGTTTTAACCCCTATCTTAACAAAAGTGGTAAGAAGTCCCTAAGTAAGTGGACACATGACAACATATCCCACCGATTTCACAAGATTGAGATGTCAAGCAATCTCTTTGGTTTAAGGACTCTTGGCCAGCAGAACATGTAAGTTAATGTGAGAACCTGTCATCTGACAACTGAATACAAAAAAAGCATGTTTCCTAAGGCTACGTTCATACTTTGTTGCTGCAGAGTGATCGGGGGTTCCACCTTGAAACCCCCTAAAAATGATATCCAGATGAACCCCCAACATGTCCATGGACTAAAATAACACAAACAGAGTTCAGATTAACTCAATTTGTATTCTTTTTTCTGAAAGTGTCAGTCTGTTTAGATGGGCACAGAAATGTAGTCTGCTATGTTCAAGTGCTCATCTGAATAGACAGACACTTTCATGAAGGAAACAAAGTTGGAATTAATTTAAACCATCGGGGGTTTGTCTGAAATCTGAGATTCCGGTGGGAACCAGCCAACGTACTATAGAAAACGCAGTGGGAACGGGGCCTAAGTGAGAACTCGAGACCTGGACACCACCAGACCTCTGAAGGTGTCCTGTGGTATCTCACATAAGACATTAGAGGTAGATCCTTTAAGTCCTGTCAATTTTGAGGTGAGGCCTTAATGGATCACATGTTTTTCAGCACATTACACAGATGCTAGATTAGATTAAAATCTGGGGATATTCGAGGCCAAGTCATCACCTTTGTCATGATTTTAAAACCATTTGTGAACAGCTTTCGTAGTATAGCAGGGTGCTTTACCCCATTAAAAGAAGCCAGAAATATTAGGAAATATGGTTGCCATGAAGGGTTGTACTTGGTCTACAACAATATTTAGGATGGTGGTATGTAGCAAAATTACAGTTACGTAGATACCAGGACCTGAGATTTTCCAGCAGAAAATTGCATAGAGCTTCTCGCTGCTTCCGCGAGGTTGTCATCTAGATAGCAACTCTTCCCCCAAAAAGTAATGCACAGACCCGACAGTCCACATTATGTAGAAGAAAATTGATTCTTCAGACCAGGCCTCTTTTTCCATAACTCCATAATCCAGGGCTGGCACTCATGTGCCCATTGTAGGCATTTTCTGTGGTGGACGAGAGTCAGCATGGGCACTTTGACTGGTCTGAAGCTACACATCTCACACTTTGATGCACCTTCCATTATAGCTGGCATTAGTTTTTGCACAATATGTGCTACAGTAGCTCTTCTGTGTGATGGAAATAGCTATTCTAGCCTTCAGTAAGCCCGGTTGTCCATAGCCCTGTCACCAGGTGACCGTTTCTCCTTCTTTGGACACTTTTAGTAGGTACTAACCACTGCATAATGGAAACACCCCACAAGATTGGATATCAAAGTCACTCAGAACCAAATCAAAGTTTACAAGAACATACTAATAAATCCCACCCACGCAATGAAATATTTAATGTTATTCACTTTCCGTATCAGTGGTTACAATGCTATATATTTGCCCATTTTTTGCAATGTAGTTGGCCAAAGCTGAACCTGTATTCATTTATTTCGAAAGGTTTGTAAATTTGCATCATATCTGAGACGCATCTACCTAACATTGCTGGGTTATCTACCTGGAAGTTTTACACTCCTTACATTGCATAGTTTAGAGATGTCGTGTTACTAAATTTCAATCTACAAGCTAAATCTTCTTTAAACAAATAGAACAAGAAGGTAAAACATTTTCTAGCTTTGGTCAGATCTACGAATGACGACTTGGGATCTCGGTGCCTTATTGCCAGCATAAATTTAAGCCCACTCCCTTTGAATTATAATCATAATTTTTCCCAGGCCTCCACCCCCACACCTTTGTAGGTCTGTGCCGGAGTTAGGAGTACAGGACACATGGAGCCAATGTGCAACATCATTAGCAATTTAAATATTTGGAATTCTCTTTTGAATCCTATCTCTGCCGCCCCCACCCCAGCCAACACACAGCCGCAGCAATTAATCATCACACAGCCTACCGCCTCCCTCTCCAAGAGCACTGTGTTTGCACAAGTATTGTGTGCCCAAGACAAAGAGGCCAGGAGTCCCCAGGTCATGCATGTACACACACATGCACATATGTGCACAGAAATGCGTGCAAGGAATCCTGAAATATGCCTTGCACAGGTATGCACACACTGATCCACAATCTCTACTGAAGTGCCAGTGCTTTCTCCGACCTCAGCGTACCTTAATTAAATCCCTGGTTCTGGATTTCTAGATTTATTCAGTCTTTGTTGGTTTTACGAGACTGATTTGGAAGGTGATACATACAAATAAGAAGCTCCATCCTGCAGTGACTGCGCTCTGGTATCCTGCAATTCACGTAAAAGAATCTTTCCTCTGATCTGCTTACCAGGCAGAACTCAGCGAGCTTATGTCAAGAAGAAGCCTGGGTTGGCGTAGCAGCCTTATCAAGCTCTTTTAATGCCCTTTGCCATCAAGGGGAATGAAAACTTTAGTCGCCGGTTTATGGAGAAATTACGAAGAGACTTCTGTGTGATTAGAAGATGACAATAGAAGAAGTCAGTATTTTTATTCAGTTTTAAAAGATTATTCTTATCTTCATAGAAGGGTAAAATTGCAAAGTGTTTTTAAAAACAAGAAAGTTTGCAATTTACTTGCTTTTACAATTCCCCTTTGTTCTCAAAGTATTTTGTTATTTACAGTTAGTTCATAGCTGGCCATGGCTACAGTCTAATATTCGTGGCCGATCATGCACAGTCCTTGCAAGCTGTTTTCTATTGTGCTTGTAAGCGCTGCACTGAAGCTATTCGGGATCACTGCAACATGCGGTTTGCACCCAATTCCGGCAAGCTTCAGAGCAACTGCACTTCTGATGCTGCAGAGACAAAGCTTCCTCATAATACAGCATCGAGAGCGCATTGTTTGGTCCTGAGGCGTGACAATGCTGCTGATCCAAATTGCCCAGAGCACAATCCCCCCAGCAATTGGAAAGTCTGGGGGATAGAGAGCAGTGCACTCCTGAACTGAGAAGATGAGAAGAAGCCTTTACAAGTAGAATGAGGTACTTTCAATGCAGTTTATGGTCAACGCCATTGGTGTAAAGTAGAGCGGCACAGTCAAAGTGGCTTTTTCTTAACAGATAAATCTGTGACATTTTATTTGAGAATTTTTGAGGGGTTTTCCCACGAACAAAAGTATATTTTAATCAATAGATCTTGGAATAATAATAATTTCCACAATTGGATGTGTTTAAATAAAATGTTCCTGTGCTGAGATAATCTTATAAATGAGCCCCTGCTGTGTACTGTGTAATGTCTGTGTCTGACCGTACAGGAACATACTGTTTAAAAAGAGGCAGTGAAATGTTTTACCTCACAAAAAGAATCAGTTGTGATCCCGTGCTGTAATGTCTGTATACTCTTTTCCTCCCCCCCCCTGCCCAGGAGCTGTAGTATGATCAGACTATGTTCCTGAAGGTCAGACACAGCCATTACACAGTACACAGCAGGGGCACATTTATAAGATTATCTCAGCATAGGAACATTTTATTTAAACACATCAAATTGTGGAACTTATTATTATTCCAAGATCTATTGATTAAAATGAACTTTTGTTTGTGGGACAATACCTTTAAGTTTACCTCCTCTGGCCATGTATTAATAGAGTGTACATGATTTACAAGAAGAAAGAACAAAAAAAGGATTGGGGGAACCACTGACTTACTTGTACACCCAACCATATTGTAATTAAGTAGGTCTATGGGCCGTTGAAGGCACAAAATTCAAGAGTTTGAGAAATTTGGGCTAAAGCAAATGACTCGTCCAGGGGGATATGGGGGAAACTCGGTACCCGGGCCTTGACCTTCTATGGGATGTCACGGCAGTCGGCTCCCGGGCCTGTACCCTGAGGTCACTCTTTAAAAAGGGGTTTGTTAACAGTTTTGTCTCGTGACGCCACCTGTGGTTCCCGGTAATTGGTACCGGCGCTGCTGCAGACCTCCGGGGGTGATGGGATGGCAGCTGAGATGTTTCTGCTCCCCACAGGCGGAGCGGGCCCTCGGGACAGGGTTGATGGAAGGGATGCAGGTGAGAGGTGGCCCGGTCGGTTCAGGGGGAATGACGGACACGCACACAGGGGATTCGCTTCAGTACCTTTACTGGTGTAACGGCAGGTATGGTCCAGGGTACCTAGTAGGAAGGGTGCAATTCTGGACTCTCCCCAGTGAGCGGGTAGTAGGCCTCCTGGTCCGTTTCTTCCTCTCTCTAAAGCTTCTGGCCAGTCTGGAACTAGGCCTAGCTTCTATGCTGTTTCACTCTCTCACCTGTCTGCTTGGTAATAGAACTTTTCTCCGGCTACCACTATCCCTGGACGCTGGGGCCTTCGTGGTTCCTAGTTCTGTAAAATGATGATAGCTTCAGGGTGACCAGGGGTCTGGAATCCTCCTGGTATGCCAGTTGTCCCTACTGGGTGTAGAGGACCCTGTAGGCGCGGACCTGGTGTCTGGCTTGTGTCCTGGGGTGAGCTTTAGATGCTCCTCTGCCCCCTCAACTCCTTTCTCCTTGCCTCCGGCCACACTCGAAGCCCTCAACACACAGCAGCTCACGTGCTGCTTCTTCACTGATCTAAAGTGTCAGCACACTCTCCCCCTACCTAACTCCACCCTCCAGTATATATATCCCTAACAGGGCTCCCTCTGGTGGTATGAGGTGGAAGGGTGGAGGTGTCTGTTATGTAATAAGGGCCTCTTGTGGAGAAGTCCGTCCATACACCCTTTTGGGTCATGTGGTACCTGTGGTAGCAGGGTGCCACACAAATACAGCACATATTACAAAAGCTGAATTGTACATGAAATTTAATAAGACAGAGTAACACTTTCCCATTTTAAATTACAATTTTTTTTTTTTAAAAAAGCAGTATGGTTAACTAGTCTGTGGATAAAAGGGGCTCCGGCTCAGACTGGATCTATGGATGGAGGGGGGCAGGAACTCTGTTTTCTTAACACCAAGAACACATTACACTACAGTCAGCTAGCCACCTGACTTTTCCCTGACAAATGATGTCAGTGCAGAGAAGGATCCAACCTGTTAGATTTCCATCAGCCAATCCTTTTGTTCTTTGAGAGATAAGCCGCTACCATAGAAGACTGGCAGCGACTCTCTCATAGAGAACACAAGAGCACTTGGCTAAGTTGAGTGTTCATATGTATGGGGAAGTCTGGAGAGATAGCTGATGGATCCCTGATGTGCAGAGTCAGACTGGGGTGCCAAGGACCACCCGTAACATATACTTCAGGGCCCCACTTTTCAGCTACATGTAAATGTGACATTATCCTCAATCACAAATTTATGTAACAATGAACGGGGCAGATTGTTAAATGAATAAGATGCTGCCTTTGTCTGTATATAGTGATTCAAGCATATAGTGCCAAGTACTGCTCATATAAGAGGGTGATGGCCCACCGGAGGATTCTCCTGTTCTCCTGTGGGCCAGTCCGAGCCTGCTGACGTGTATGGGAGCCTTATAGCTTTCTTATTCAACAGTAGACACAACCGAGGGCTGAAATAGGTTGTTAGCTAATTTATTAAGAGAGTGACTACCTTATTGCTCTCTATAAATTTCCTTACCGGTAAGCCATGCAAACCATTAGTTTCGTCCCTTGCATCCAGTCCAGTAGGCAATAGCATTGCTATTTCTGATGGGAGAAGGCCCCATTGCCTATTGAACACAAGGGCAGCCACAATTGTGGCACATATAGTCTGTCGGCCCTTCTACAAATAGCAGATAGTAGCGAAAGTGGCATAGCTGGGTACAAAGTGATACTGACCGATACAACTGACATGGAGCAAGACATTCAGGTTTTCCACTTACAGTTTGGATACCGTTCTGACATTGCTTATATCGTCATGGGGTTATATTGCTTTCATGGGGTCCTATAAATTGAGGATGAGATTGTATTTCACATGTAGTAAAGAAAAGCAATGACTGTTGCATCCTTCTGTGTTTTTAATTAAACAAAGTGCAGGTAGAGAATGGGGGTTATTATTGCCTCATTATATTATCTTGCATAAACATGCCTTGGCAGCATCTCAGGGGCCATTCCTGGAACATGCCGGTTAATTAAAGAAACATTAATATTTATCAGCAGTACTCTGTAACACATTACAGGCATCTCCCAGGACTTTGGGGTTAAATACTTTTACGTAAAGCAGGTCAGTCTGGTACAGACAGAAAGTTACATTACCGGCACTTACACAGCGCTATGGTGAAATGTGAATCCTTAATATCAATATTATAAAAGTATAAATCAATATAAATTAGACATGATTGCAATAGTCAGAAATTCTTCATCAATAACATTGGGGGAGCATATAGTTTCTGTTTATATATTGTAAGGCGCTGGTCACACAGTCAGGATTTGCTGCAGATTTCAAACCACAAATTTGCAGCAATTTGCAGAATAATACAATGGAGTATTCAAAATGTCATTTACACGTTGTGGAAGCAAATCGGCATGTAACATGTTGAAATCTGCAGCTTGATTCTTCTTGTGCGGATTTTCACCATGGATTTCACCATATACAATGCTTTGTAGTGAAACAGGGTGAAATCCGATGTCTGATCTGAGTAAAAATGCGCAAAATTACCAACACGAGCCGATCTGTAGATTCTTTGCACAAATGTCATGGGCTTGTAACTGGATCTGCAGCTGTAATCTTCTTCAGGGATCAGTATATACAGTGGTGGCCAAAAGTATTGGCACCCCAGCAATTCTGTCAGATAATACTCAGTTTCTTCCTGAAAATGATTGCAATCACAAATTCTTTGGTATTATTATCTTCATTTAATTTGCTTGCAAGGAAAAAACACAAAAGAGAATGAAGCAAAAATCAAATCATTGATCATTTCACACAAAACTCCAAAAATGGGCCAGACAAAAGTATTGGCACCCTCAGCCTAATACTTGGTTGCACAACCTTTAGCCAAAATAACTGCGAACAACCGCTTCCGGTAACCATCAATGAGTTTCTTACAATGCTCTGCTGGAATTGTAGACCATTCTTCTTTGGCAAACTGCTCCAGGTCCCTGATATTTGAAGGGTGCCTTCTCCAAACTGCCATTTTGAGATCTCTCCACAGGTGTTCTATGGGATTCAGGTCTGGACTCATTGCTGGCCACCTTAGAAGTCTCCAGTGCTTTCTCTCAAACCATTTTATAGTGCTTTTGGAAGTGTGTTTTGGGTCATTGTCCTGCTGGAAGACCCATGACCTCTGAGGGAGACCCAGCTTTCTCACACTGGGCCCTACATTATGCTGCAAAATTTGATGGTAGTCTTCAGACTTCATAATGCCATGCACACGGTCAACCAGTCCAGTGCCAGAGGCAGCAAAGCAACCCCAAAACATCAGGGAACCTCCGCCATGTTTTACTGTAGGGACCGTGTTCTTTTCTTTGAATGCCTCTTTTTTTTTTCCTGTACACTCTATGCTGATGCTTTTTCCCAAAAAGCTCTACTTTTGTCTCATCTGACCAGAGAACATTCTTCCAAAACGTTTTAGGCTTTCTCAGGTAAGTTTTGGCAAACTCCAGCCTGGCTTTTTTATGTCTCGGGGTAAGAAGTGGGGTCTTCCTGGGTATCCTACCATACAGTCCCTTTTCATTCAGACGCCGACGGATAGTACGGGTTGACACTGTTGTACCCTCGGACTGCAGGGCAGCTTGAACTTGTTTGGATTTTAGTCGAGGTTCTTTGTGCGGATGGTAGATAATCTTGCGTTGAAATCTCTCGTCAATTTTTCTTTTCCGTCCACATCTAGGGAGGTTAGCCACAGTGCCATGGGCTTTAAACTTGTTGATGACACTGCGCATGGAAGACACAGGAACATTCAGGTCTTTGGAGATGGACTTGTAGCCTTGAGATTGCTCATGCTTCCTCACAATTTGGTTTCTCAAGTCCTCAGACAGTTCTTTGGTCTTCTTTCTTTTCTCCATGCTCAATGTGGTACACACAAGGACACAGGACAGAGGTTGAGTCAACTTTAATCCATGTTAACTGGCTGCAAGTGTGATTTAGTTATTGCCAACACCTGTTAGGTGCCACAGGTAAGTTACAGGTGCTGTTAATTACACGAATTAGAGAAGCATCACAGTGCCAATACTTTTGTCCACCCCCTTTTTTAGGTTTGGTGTGGAATTATATCCAATTTGGCTTTAGGACAATTCTTTTTGTGTTTTTTCATTGAAGACAAATTAAATGAAAATAATAATACCAAAGAATTTGTGATTGCAATCATTTTCAGGAAGAAACTGAGTATTATCTGACAGAATTGCAGGGGTGCCAATACTTTTGGCCACCACTGTAAGGGAATGAAAACATAAAGTGGAGGGAACACCTATATGAGTGTCAGCAATGTCATAATCAGCTAACTGCATCAGCCATGGTTCCTGAGTCACCCCACTTCCATACCAAACCATATATACTGCTTTTTGCTTGAAAGGGGAGGTCTAAAAAAAAAAAATGGAAAACCTGTCCCATGATTCTGATTCTGTGAGTACCTAGGCCTTTACCATTACAATTCTCTGCTCAATTGAATGGCACACTACTGCGCTCCACAACAATACCACGGGACTGGAGGAGAAGGACATAATGGGCCTCATTAATTTCGATGAACGTGGAATGACCACACAAGGGAAATAGGTTTTTTTTGTGGCCCATCTTCTATTTATCTATCTGTCCATCTGTTTAATAGAGGAGAACATGTACAGAATTATGTCATTATTATGAGATGATGACCATGGTCACAGCCTCTTGTTTTCTGTGGAACCTGGATTGTGTGGCCTTGCCAAGTCCACTGACTTCGACCATGGTAGGAGGTCCCACCAGAGTGTGCATTGACCTATACACACATCTCTTACCTTCTCAGTGCTTGTGTGTATCACAGAGGGGCCAGCATGGTGTTTCTGAAGCTGTAACTCACTAGCAAGCATGGCAAACTCAGCATTATTTGCAATAGCCCGGAGGGGGCAGATAGACATTTTCCCTATGCAAAAAATTCTTATGGGCGCAATATTTTTAAAAAAGTACTAATTCTACCTAAAAGAACTATTTTTTTTCCGTTTGAAATAAGGTGACTTTAAGAAGTGGCGTCGGTAGCACTAAAGATCCGGGGCCCCTAACTTCTAACCAGCTGACCCGGTGCCCCAGATCTCTGCGCGAGCGGTACATTGAACGGTATAAGCACCAAACTAATGCTGATATAGCTAGATACCGTGGCTTATGGCCTATATGACGCCAGTTTCGTGGTGCAGACGACACAACGATGTTACTGCATTGTACCTACTGTGCCGGCCCACTCTGCGTGTGCAGGAGATGAGGACTTAGATGCAGGAGGAAATAATTAGTGATGAGCGAGTATGTTTGGTTAACCCTTTTGGCGAGTATGCTCGGGCGAGTACCGAGTATCTTCAACGTACTCGGTGATATGTTTGAATCACTCCCGTGTGCATGATTTGCGACTGTTTGACAGCTTTAATAAAAAGGGTTAACCAAACATACTCGCTCATCACAAGAAATAATATAAATGGCTGAGAAAGATAAACTATCAGTACATACACTGGACACCCCAAGCATTGGATCACCACTGAACACCAGGCATTGACTGGGGGCCTAACATTGCTGGACACTGACACTAACAAGAGATACGGTATGAATCGTTTTGTAGCAATTGGACACTCCCTAATTTTGATCTTTGCCAATAAGTGTCGAGCAACAAAACTGTTTATCTTTTCACTTGAGTATATATATTATATATGAGCATTTTGTGAATTTATACGACAATTTTGACTTAAAGCCATGTAAACCTGTGTTCATCACTCTCCTACAAACCAGCGATCCATACTGACGAGCGCGACACTATCACAGAGCTGATTCTAAATTATAGCAAAACATGTTACGACTGTGCGCTATGTGTAATTATATCATCATATAGAGGGAGAACATATGTTGCAGTTGCTCCTGTGGGACCCGAGGGAGTCGTATACTTTATGGTAGAACACTCTGTGAAACTTACCATATATTGTGCATATGCTCAATGCGTGAAATAGCGCTTGTCATCCATTGTCCCTGCACCTAAATCCCGACAGGCGCCCACACCATGAACATGTCTTCACTTTATGTTCGCTGTGAAGACAACTAATTTATAGGCGAAACCAATATCCATCTTACAAATAGTGACTGGCCTGACCCGTGCCCATCTACAGATGGAAAGTGTTTAAAGCCATTGCCTTGCCTGCTCTTCAATATAGGGTCAATTTGCTCCTATAAAAACATTTCCTGATAATCGCACCTTCTAGGAACTTTAACATGTATATTTTGATGGCATCAATCCTTGTTATTGAAAACACATGCCCCTTGCTTTTCCAGAAGCCTACAAGGCATTTACAGGACCTGCGACAGCAAAGAGGTTAACGATAGCATCACTTCACAGCCCAAGCATGCCCCAGTACTGAGCGGCTTCCTGTAATGCGCTCCCACCCCGTTCCCAGAGCTATTCTTAGGATACAAATTTGTGCATGTGTATGCATTTTAAACTCCAATTACACCTCCCATCTGCACGCAGCGGCAGACATGGAGAGGGCTGGTGAATTACCAGGCACCTCTTAATATTAATCAACCCCTCCCTCTACCACATCCTTCCCTCTCAGCCTCACGTCATCCTCTATTTTCCCCCTTCTGCCTCTTCTTTTCCTTCCATTGCAGGATGGAGCAGATGGAAAATAGGACAATAGGGTCCATATTCCCAGCAGGAGGTTGGCGTGAAGCTCACACCTAATATATTCCTCCTGATCTTTCTCCCATCTTTGCATAAAATCAATGCCAGGGCACAAGGCTTAAATATTTTATAAGACTATGTGGCCTGAGTGCAACAATGAAAGTACACCAAGTCCTTGTCCTCGGTAAAAGTCCAAAAAAACCACTTCACTTCCAAATTGGAATTCTATAGCCACCACTGGAGCAATAAAAAATGTATCAAGACTATCCAGGATTTAATCATAATTGCGTGCTGCTTCATGTTGGATTGATAACCAATTATACAGTCAATTTTGCTATATTTTTCTATGCTCTATGCAATTATCCAGGGCTATGATTTAAATATTCATTGAAAAAATACTCATTAAACATGACGGGGATTTCATTGCGCGGAAGATGACTGCGTCTGGGATGCTACAGACTTTAGCGGATGCACCAGCGTAGCCGAAAAATGACCCTGGTAAATATTTGAAAATGTTGGCAACTGTTGAAAAGTTCCCAAGATCCCTCTCACTCCTGCACTGATGAGTATCTTTGTGATTTACCCTACGTATTTAGTAATATAAAAGGCTTTCTTTCCATTTCCAGATGTGCCGCAGTCATGCTAAGCTAGACATGCATGCAGACATCCCCACAATGGTTATCACGGCGCACATGTCGGAGCTTGCGGTTTCCTCACTCGAAAGGAAAAAAAAAAAAAGAAAGAATGAACAATGTGTTTTATTTCTTGTAGAATGTTCATTCGCGAAGACAGATGGAGCAGATCTGCAACAGATTATAGAGCAAGAATTTGAGGCATAAGCCTTTATAGTTAACACCAACTTGCTAAGTACTTTGCTGACTTCCCCAGTTTGGCACAGCTTCAATAGCCCACTTCATTTATCATGCCTGGGATCAAATGCTCAGCACCATTTTACCTGTTGATGGCATTCACAGGGTATTAATTATAAACCACTTCCGACATAGGTACACCTCTGCTTTACAATCCGGGATCCATATATAATGGATTTAGTGTAGGGGCTTTTTTAAAAAATACATTTTGCACAAAAAAATTTATTTTACGTGGCTACAAGAAACACGTTTCTTTGTTGGTGATTGGAAAGTGCACTGCCAAGATGTCTTGCAAAGGCATTTTTGTCTGATGAGTGCTATTGCCCTTTTAAAGACAAGCAAATGATTGTTCCATTGACCTCATCACTGCTAGACAGCAGTTTGCCGAGTATGCAACATTTGCCCTTGTAACTGCCTGCAATAGGAGGTTGCAGAGCAATCCCTGAATCCCCTGCGCTCCCTGTCTACTGCAATTATTCTATAGATAAATATTAATCTTCATCTTAGCCTGACTTAGTGAAAGACGTCAATTAGGTGAACTCTTAGCATGGAAGAATAATGGCAGAGACTGAGTTCTGTCCCAAGGAACATGCAATCTAATTTATTGAAGGAATTTAAACATGAAATTAGACTGCAGTAAAAAATAAAGCAAAGTAACATGTACCATGCACATTCCCTGTGTTATGTCATTACTGTGACCTTCTTACATTTTTATAATACTTGTGTAAAGTGGTAAGCAAAACTTTACATATTCATGTTGTATAGTAGTATGAGGGTCAGGCTTGATTTTGAGCTACGTTTTCTATATTATTATATTATATATGTACTCCATAGGTTAAGCTTTGGCTTCTTTACATAGCACTAGTGATGAGCGATCATGCTCGCTACTGCTCGGTGCTTGCCCGAGCATCTCACTACTCGAGATGCTTGGTGTAGCACCCTGAGGACTCGGCTGCTACAGGGGTATTACACCTCAAGCCAGAGGTGTGGTATTCCACTCCCGGGTAAGGATGGAGTGTGGAACTGAGCTAGTAGGCTGCATGCACTACATACATCCCATTTCCGGGGGACAGATCAACGGTACTCCCACCAGTATACGTGCAGGTACGACAGCGTCTGTCCCTGGCTGGAGTGGGAGGGGGGGTGGAACATCCCAGTAGTGTAGGGGCAGATAGGGGGAGTAGTCTGGGTAAAGATAGGAGCTCATTGGGTGCTGGTCACCTGAGCTCACACATAGAGGGAGTATATAAGGTGGGCACCATCTTAGAACAGGGTCAGTCAGTGAGAGTTTAACCTGAGGAGCAGAACAGAGGAGTTCAGTCAGGAGGGCTGACAGGGAGCTGTGGCTCCGGCTGGGCCCAGCTCCAGAACAGAGCCTGCTGAGAGAGAGAGAGGAGTAAGAAGGACCCAGAGAGGAAACAAGAAGGAACCCCAAGATCCCAGAATAAGGACAGAAGGGTGAGGGGTTGGCGAACAAGGGTACCGGAACCCAAGCTGGCGGAGGCCAAAGCAAACCTTAGCCAGGAACCGGAGGTCGTGGGCAGGATCTGCCACGACCCTCACCAAATCCACTAGAAAGGCACACCGAGCATAGGGTCAGGGAGCCCAGAGGAGGCTTGACCAACAAGAGACCCAAGGGAGCCGGACATAAGTGGATCCCTGGTGGGAACGGCCAGTAGAAAGGTAAAGTCAGAAAGGAGCTCAGGACCACGCTCCAGAATTGCCTGGGGGTTGGCCGAGTCCAGGACCTGGTGGACGCAGCACGGCTCGGGTGGTCACTCAATGCCAGAGTGACCAAAAGAACATCAGTAAGTAAAAACCCTGAACTGCACCTCCCGTCTCAGAGTCTCCTTTCTACACCACAACAACCACCATCCTCCACGTCTGACCCCCTGAGGCTATACCCCTCCCGTTGGGGGTTATACTACCACAGCTGCACACACACCACCAGCCTCAGCGGACCATCCTGCAGCGGCGGCCTTTTGACCGCAAATCAACGGGTGGCGAAGTCGACACTAAGAACATCTGCAAGGACTGCCGCACACTGAGTTTGACACCCTGGGCACGGACCGGGTCACAGCCACTCGGAGACTACAACCCCCATCTGATCCGGCTCCGGGTATCCCTAACAACATGGCCCAGGGGGCGCGTCAACTTTGGCGTAGTCGGCAGAATCACGTGCCCGCAACAACCGGGTACTGCGTGCCTGAAGAAAAATTCGCATTTACCTCAAAACGAAGTCTCCCGCCAATTCCAGAGGGTCCCCGCCATCGGACGCCATCTCGGATCAGTTCCCGCCATTTGCCCGTCATCTGCAGTCTTTTCCCGCCATCTGCAGTGTTTCCCGCCACTGGGAAGCGGTTCCCGCCATCTGAGAAGATTTCCCGCCTTGGCAGAGCGGATGCCATTATGGGCGTGCCAGAGGATGGCAAGAGGCCACCTCCCATCGTGGGCCAGGATCGGAAATGGCGCCAAAAGTGGAAACCGCCCCCACCAGCAGAGACTGTGATGATTGATATGTCCATCAGCGTGAAGGAACTGCCCCTGGAACTGGCAATCACAAAGTTGCCCCAGGACCACCCCCAATGTGGGCGGAGACGGAACAAAAGAGCGAAGATGGGAGCAGCCTGGAGGAGTCTGGAGAGAGCGCACCCGGAGATGAGGAGTCTGGAGAGGAGTCCAGAGAGAACGCACCCGGAGATGGAGGGAGAGTCAGGCAGCACCGACCCTGTGGTCAGGAGCCTGTTGCAAGCCGCCACTCCGGAGGGCCTGCTGGAGATCCTGGCACAGCTTCCCTGAGACCGAGAGCGTGCACAGACCGCGCTGGAGGGCCTCGCACGAAGGATGGCCCGGGTGCAGCAGGAAACGCTGGCGGAGTGGACCCGAGAGATGGCCCTGCAGGCTGGAGCCTGCCAGCGAAGAATGCCACCCGCAGCGAGGAGCAAGTCCACCTCTGAGGACGGCGAAGGAGGGACGACGGCCGGAGACGACGCCGCGGAGGGAGCCGAAGAGATGAAGGCAGGTAATGGGGACGACAATATCCCGTGCCCAGAAGCCGTAAACCTGCCCCAGCTCCCCGTCGCAGAGCCCAAAGCCCCACTCACCGTTCCCGTAGCCGCTGCGTCATCGCTCCAAGCTAGGCCTCAAGCGGCCGGAGCCGCGGCCACGCCCCCTGTGACATCACGCGCCTCGATCCAGAGCACGGCGAAGCAGGAGACGCCACCGGCCTGGTCGCAAGGCCTGGTGAACCCGGGCGCCGCCACCAAAACAGCGCCCTCAACGTCCACAGCGCCACACTTGGGTGAAGATCTATTTGCCCAGCACACATGCCCGGATGGGCAGCCCTTTATATGGCCACCGGAGTATTACCAACTTGAGCTCCAAAAGGAAAGGCCCCTGTGCGAGCCCCTGATTCCGGCTCCGAAGCCCGTCAAGAGGACACCGCTCTCGTTGGAGGAGACACAGTTTGAGTGGGACCCCACTGGAGGAGATCTCATGGGGTTCACCCAAGAAACTCGGGCGGCCGCAGCTGAGCGTGCGGAGTGCTGCCGGCAGCAGTTAGAGGTCTTCGACCGGGAACGGAGAGAGAGGCGGGTCCGTGAGCAGCGGCTGCAGATACAGAGCGCAGAGCAGAAGAGCCGGACCAGGAGGAACCCCCGTGCAGCCCACGGTCCCCGTGCCACCGGGACTGTAATAAAATTCCAGTTGGAGCACGGGTGGGGTTTCATCCGGGACCACAAGACCCCCGGCGACGTCTTTGTCACCCGCAGAGACGTTGAAAGTCATCTGCCGGAGGGACACAGAGGTCGTGACCTATACCTGGGTGATGAGGTCACCTTCACCCGGCATCAGTGCGCCAAGGGCCCGTATGCCCTGCACGTGCATAGACTTACTGAGAAGGAGCTACGGGGTGAGGAGGATCAAGAGGACCCGGACGGGTCTAAAGATTACCCTCAGCCAAGAGCACACCGCCACTGATGAACTGTAAATAGAACATGTAAATAATTACCCGTGTGGGTACAGAGACTGTTGCTACAAAAGTGTAGTCCCCGTTGGGACCAGTGAACTGTTACAGTGTGTCCCATCTCCCCACAGGCTGAGGACTGTGAACAGCCATTCCTTTTCCCCACTGGCCGAGGACTGAGAGCGGCCATATTCCCCTTGTATATAGTTGCGCTTCTTAAAGTGCCCCCTACCGGTTTTATAGGAAACTGTTGTTATTACTACAAGAGACTGTTGCACTTTACCCGGTCACAAGTTGCACCGTGGCCGGAAGAACAAGAATGTTTTATATGAAAAGTTTTATGATATATATATAATGTTTTATATGTTTATGATGTTTTGAAAAAAAAAAATTTTGTATGTTTTTGGATATTTTATTCTTTTACAGCCCGTGGACGTCATGTGATTTACCAGGGGGGAATGTAGCACCGTGAGGACTCGGCTGCTACAGGGGTATTACACCTCAAGCCAGAGGTGTGGTATTCCACTCCCGGGTAAGGATGGAGTGTGGAACTGAGCTAGTAGGCTGCATGCACTACATACATCCCATTTCCGGGGGACAGATCAACGGTACTCCCACCAGTATATGTGCAGGTACGACAGCGTCTGTCCCTGGCTGGAGTGGGAGGGGGGTGGAACATCCCAGTAGTGTAGGGGCAGATAGGGGGAGTAGTCTGGGTAAAGATAGGAGCTCATTGGGTGCTGGTCACCTGAGCTCACACATAGAGGGAGTATATAAGGTGAGCACCATCTTAGAACAGGGTCAGTCAGTGAGAGTTTAACCTGAGGAGCAGAGCAGAGGAGTTCAGTCAGGAGGGCTGACAGGGAGCTGTGGCTCCGGCTGGGCCCAGCTCCAGAACAGAGCCTGCTGAGAGAGAGAGAGGAGTAAGAAGGACCCAGAGAGGAAACAAGAAGGAACCCCAAGATCCCAGAATAAGGACAGAAGGGTGAGGGGTTGGCGAACAAGGGTACCGGAACCCAAGCTGGCGGAGGCCAAAGCAAACCTTAGCCAGGAACCGGAGGTCGTGGGCAGGATCTGCCACGACCCTCACCAAATCCACTAGAAAGGCACACCGAGCATAGGGTCAGGGAGCCCAGAGGAGGCTTGACCAACAAGAGACCCAAGGGAGCCGGACATAAGTGGATCCCTGGTGGGAACGGCCAGTAGAAAGGGAAAGTCAGAAAGGAGCTCAGGACCACGCTCCAGAATTGCCTGGGGGTTGGCCGAGTCCAGGACCTGGTGGACGCAGCACGGCTCGGGTGGTCACTCAAGGCCAGAGTGACCAAAAGAACATCAGTAAGTAAAAACCCTGAACTGCACCTCCCGTCTCAGAGTCTCCTTTCTACACCACAACAACCACCATCCTCCACGTCTGACCCCCTGAGGCTATACCCCTCCCGTTGGGGGTTATACTACCACAGCTGCACACACACCACCAGCCTCAGCGGACCATCCTGCAGCGGCGGCCTTTTGACCGCAAATCAGCGGGTGGCGTAGTCGACACTAAGAACATCTGCAAGGACTGCCGCACACTGAGTTTGACACCCTGGGCACGGACCGGGTCACAGCCACTCGGAGACTACAACCCCCATCTGATCCGGCTCCGGGTATCCCTAACAACATGGCCCAGGGGGCGCGTCACTTGGCGCTCGCCGAGTATTTCCGGGGTTGCTCGGCGGGAGCTCGGGTCCTCTCCCTGCATGTTTGGCGCTCTTTAGAGCGCCAATCAACATGCAGGGATTGCCTGCCACTCACTGTAATGCCGTAGCCATGTTGGTTGTGGCATTACAGTGATTGGCAGGCCGCACAGCGTCATCAGGTCTATATCAGACCTGGCCCGTCATGTTCGTCACAGTCACTCCGGAATCAGACAGTGTAGGGAGAGGTGCTGCTGCGTCAGGGAGAGATTTGCTTGTGTATTAGGTAGTGTAGGGAGAAAAACTGTACATTACACATATCCATCTTAACAAACAGTCCTTTTGAGGACTAATTAATCCATCTGCAGAGATATCAGGCAGGCAGTGTATATAGGCAGGCAGGGTATATAGCAGACTGCAGTGCATATAGCACAAGAGGCTCCATTCCAATTCTGCCTTCTGCTGCTGTTAGATATTTCTATACAAAGGCCCAGGTCTCAGGGGCCAGGAATACTTTTCTTTGGATCTTAATTCTCATTATTTGCTTAAAAAGCAATCCAGAGAACACTGTTTTTCTGCGCCATTTGCTTGTTGGCACTGCAGAATACAGCCAGGTCCTTTCCATATTACAACGCTAGAAATCCAGCTATTTGAAACTGTGGTTTCTCCGTCAAACGGATCACATATACGTTGTCAGAAAATACTGCCATTTCTGGCCTCCATTAAAAATTTCCTTTAGTGTGCCAGTGAAGCAATTCACAGCAGTTTGCTGTTCAAACGACTTACCTACAGACCAGATATTTAAAACTCTGCCTTCTCCGTCACATGGATCACATTTACGTTGTCAGAAAATACTGCCATTTCTGGCATCCATTAAATATTTCCTTTAGTGTGTCAGTGAAGCAATTCACCGCAGTTTGCTGTTCAAACTACTTACCTATAGGCCAGGTATTTAAAACTCTGTTTTCTCCGTCATACAGATCACATATAAGTTCGCTCCAAACTTAGTCATTTGTAGTGAGCGTGGAAGATACTGTCCTCCATTTAAAATGGACAAGGCACGTGGCAAGGGACGGGGAACTGGACGTGATGGTAATGGTGCATGCAGAGGCTGAGGACAAGGCCGTGGGCAAGCTGAAATTGTGCCACATCAAACACCCACATCTTCTCGCTTGACCTTCCTGTCCCAATTTCTGGGGGACCGCAGCACACCACTATTGAACCTAGAGCAGTGTCAAAAGGTTGTTGGTTGGATAGCGGATAATGCTTCCAGTCACTTAGCCACCACCACCACCACCACCCTGTCTTCCACATGGTCAAGTCTCAGTAGCCGTGAGTCTGGACCGCATATTCCTCACCCTGATCATCCTTCCTCCCACCATGCCGAGTGCCCAGAGACAACTGATCCCACACTTGGACACTCTGAAGAGCTGTTCACTTTTCCATTTATAGATTCGGGCCTCTCGCCCAGTCCACTTGAAGCGGGGCAAAAGGAGATCGAGTGTAGCGATGCCCAAATATTTGATTAGCCACGGTCACACGAAGGCGATGGTAGGAAAGTGTCACAAGAGGTGGACGATGATGAAACACAATTGCCAGAAAGTCAGGAGGAGGACCAGGGTGCGGAAGTGGAAGACGAGGTGGTGGATGATATAGTAACTGACCCAACCTGGCAGGAGGACATGCAGAGCGAGGACAGCAGCACACAGGGGGAGGGAGGCAGAGCACCCCAACAGGCAGGAAGAAGCAGTGTGGTGGCCGCAGACAGAAGGCAAGCAACTGTTCCCCGTAACACCAACACGAAGGAATTTGCCAGTACAACTGTTAGGTCTTCCCGAGTCTGGTTATTTTTTAAAGACTCTGCCGATAACCCCAAAAAGGCCATTTGCACCACCTGCCAGGCCAGCATCAGCAGGAGTGGCAAAACGACCAGCCTGACCACCACCAGCATGATCAGGCACATGGCAGCAAAGCACCCGACTTTGTGGGCCGAACCCCAGGGTCCAGGAACAGCGTCTGCAGGTGGCACCATTGCTTCTTCCACTGTTGTGCATGCAAGCCAGTCCCCTGTCCATGGTGCATGCAAAGATGCCTCCTGCCCTGCACCTGTCGTTGCGCACTCTCAAGTAGCAGCATCAGGAAGCACGTCCATGTCCTTGTCCCAGCGCAGCGTTCAGTTGTCCATACCCCAGTCCTTGGAACGCAAGCGCAAATACGCAGCCAACGCCCCACAGGCCACACTACTAAATTCTCACATTTCACGACTGCTTGCGCTCGAAATGTTGCCTTTTAGGCTCGTGGAGACGGAAGGATTCCGCAACCTGATGACGGCGGCCGTCCCTCGGTACTTGGTCCCCAGCCGCCACTATTTCTCCAGGTGTGCCATCCCCGCATTACACAAGCACGTGTCCCAAAACATTAGCCGTGCCCTCGACAACGCTGTTACGAGGAAAGTCCACCTAACCACGGACACGTGGACAAGTGCTTGTGAGCAGGGACGGTACATCTCACTGACGGCACACTGGGTTAACATAGTGGAAGCCGGGCCCCAGTCGGACCTTGGGACGGAACACGTCCTCCCAACGCCAAGGATTGCAGGCCCTAGGTCAATCAGGGTTGCCCCCACGATCTACAGCTCCTGCAACTCATCCTCCTCAGCCTCCCTCTCCTCTTCAACATCCATCTGTTAAATAACCACATCAGTCACAAGCTGGAAGCACTGCAGCACTGCCTCGGCCAAGCGGCAACAGGCTGTGCTGAAGCTAATATGCTTAGGTGACAAACGGCACAATGCTGAAGAGTTGAGAACAGCTCTGAAAGAGCAGGCAGATCTGTGGCTCACACCGCTGAACCTACAGCCAGGCATAGTCGTGTGTGACAATGGCCGGAACCTGGTGGCGGCTCTGAGGCGAGGCGAGCTCACACACGCACCATGCCTGGCTCATGTGCTTAACCTCGTGGTTCAGCGGTTTCTCAAATCCTACCGGGAGCTGCCGGATCTGCTTGTTAAAGTACGCCGCCTGTGTGCCCATTTTAGAAAGTCAGCTACAGCTTCTGCCGCCCTTGCCGTGTTTCAGCAGCGTATGCAGCTTCCGGCTCACAGACTGGTGTGTGATGTCCCCACGTGTTGGAACTCTACACTGCAGATGTTGGGAAGGATTTGTGAGCAGAAGAGGGCAGTTGTTGAGTACCAGCATCAACAAGGCCGTCGGTATTCAGTTCAGACTCCACACATAAGACCTCAGGAGTGGACATGGATGTCAGACATATGTACCATCCTCCAAAAGTTTGAGGACTCCACCAAGATGGTGAGCGGCGATGATGCCATAATTAGCGTCACCATCCCGCTTCTCTGTCTTCTGAAACGCTCTCTGCTCACAATCAAAGAGGATGCACTGCAGGCAGAGCACGATGAGATGCAGCAAGGAACCATACAGGGTGATTACACAGCCAAGCCTCATCTCATCCCAACGTGGATTGGGTGACAATGAGTAAGAGGAGGAGGAGGAAGG
This sequence comes from Phyllobates terribilis, assembly GCF_046119375.1. Lineage (NCBI taxonomy): Eukaryota > Metazoa > Chordata > Amphibia > Anura > Dendrobatidae > Phyllobates > Phyllobates terribilis. The sequence continues at coordinate 151,291,166 of NW_027362762.1, forward strand.
ATAGGGGCTACTTTAATGCACTATAGACGGTACTACCTGCACAGCTGTCATACCGTCTGTTCAGCGTGGATGGCCAGAGGACAGAGAGGAGGTGGAGGAGGAGAGCATGGTCAGTCATCCTCTTGGTGAGGACACCGAAGTCTTGCCTGTTAGTAGTCTGGCACGCATGGCTGAGTTTATGTTACGCTGCCTTTCCCATGATCCTCGCGTTCTCAAAATTTTGGGTGACAGTCATTACTGGTAGGTGACACTTCTAGACCCACGCTACAAGGAGAACTTTATATCTCTTATTCCTGAGGCGGACAGGTCTACAAAAATGGGGCTGTACCAGAAGGCCCTTGTTGCGGAACTATTAAAAAAATTCCGTGAAAACGATGGCGGCAGAGGGCACACTTCGTTGGACAACCAAGGAGTACAGGCGAGAGAGACACAACTCCAATCCAGCAGAGGCAGGGGAACACTGTCAAAGTTGTGGGAGAGTTTACTTAGACCCTCCCATCGCACAGGCCCTGAGGCACGGGGTACTCTCACAAGGAGTGCAAAGTTTTGGAAGATGCTGAGGGAGTACCTTGCCGACTGTACCAACGTCCTCCGTGATTCCTCTGTGCCTTATAAGTATTAGGTATCCAAGCTGGATATGTGGAATGAGCTGGCTCTCTATGCCTTGGAGGTCCTGGCCTGCCCTGCCGCCAGCGTTTTATCAGAGCGGGTTTTTAATGCCGCTGGTGGAATTATAACTGATAATCGCATCCGCCTGTCAGCTGAAAATGCTGATAGGCTGACTCTTATAAAAATGAACAAGGGCTGGATTGGGCCAGACTTCTCAACACCACCGAATGATAGCAGCGTAACATAAACTCAAATCCAGTGTCTTTTCTTGGGAGGTGTATTCCCATGCACCTTTTCACACCCAGACATGGGTATATGCTTCCTGATTTTGGCTATTTGCTCTTGTCCTCCTCCATCTCCTCATCCTCCACCACCATATCACCAGGGTGACCGTGGTCCGTGATGCAACACCCACATAAAATTTTTTAAAGGGTGTTTATGATGCCCGTAAAAAAAAAAAATTATACAGTATGTTCATGTATACCCCCCAGGGGTAAATGTTTGTCAGCCTATACACTTAGTGCATGGGCATTACAAGTATAGGAGGCCCGCTCCTTTCTAATGGGAACATTTTTTTATGAGGCCCTCCTCCACGTCTCTTCCAAGGGGCATTGAAGTGCCTCCAAATTTTTGGCAGCCCTTGCATTCACTGCATAGGCCAACACTATGGGAGACTCTCTCCTTTCTAATGGGAATTTGCCGTTACTGTGGCCCTGCTTTATGTGTCTTTAAATTCTTAGTGGGGTTATTCCTAAAATTGGTCAGCCTTTGGACTCACTGCATACCCTATAACTGTATAGCAGACTCTCTCCTTTCTAATGGGAATTTGTCGTTACTGTGGCCCTGCTCTATGTGTCTTTAAATTCTTAATGTGGTTTTTCCCAAATTTTGGCAGCCCTTGCAGTCACAGCATGGGCCTTACCACTATAGGAGACCCGCTCCTTTATAATGGGAACTTTTTTTTACTGAGACCCTCCTCTATGTCTCTTCAAAGGGGTATTGGGTTGCGTCCAAATTTTTGGCAGCCCTTGCAGTCACTGGATACTCAATAACAGTATAGGAGACACACTTGTTAATAATGGGAACAACAAAGCATAGCCAGCTGATGGCTCTCTAACAATAGCGAGGGCCGACTGCTTGCCTTTTAAGAATAGTAAGGGCCGTCTGATGGCCCTATAAAAATAGGCTTTATGACTTTCAGAGTCCCTCCTTCATATATAAAACAGGATGTGTCTGATGATGTGTCGCACACCACATTGCCAGATAAGGTTGTAAAATGTTAAAATGACATTTCCCGGTGAATGCATTTGTCTTAAAAAATAACGTAAAAAAAACAAAACAATAGGATCTTTCTTTAGTATAAAAAACAGCATCACCAATTTAACCTCAATGTAATCACATTGTTTAGCTCCTGCACCTCCTCCTCCATCTCCGAAATAACCACATCAGTCACAAGCTGACAGCACTGCAGCACTGCCTTGGCCAAGCGGCAACAGACTGTGCTGAATATAACATGCTTAATGCTTAATTGACAAACCGCCCAGCGCTACAGAGTTGTTGAAAGCTGTAACACAGCAGCCTGATCTGTGGCTCTCGCCGCTGAACATACAGCCAGGCATGGTCGTGTGTGACAATGGGCGGAACCTGGTGACCGAGAAATGACAGCCGGGGTAGATACGGTTTCTCTCTATGCCAGTCCTTTCACCGAGCTAAATACAACTCTCATCAAAAAAGCTGTGGACTGGCTCCATACCGTTCCTGGCCACATTCACCTGTCCACGTGTTTGTGGGTAGGCGGTCCTTCCTAGTAAGTGCACTGGGGAGGGCACGGGTAATGTTGTGGGACCCGTGCTTGTGGAAGGCGGAGACGATACCGATAAAAATAATGGCGGCTGGGGACCGAGTATGGACACCCGGCCGCCGCCGGCATGAGGTTGTGAAAAGCTTCCGCCTCCACGAGCCTAAAAGGCCACATTTCAAGTGAAAGCAGCTTTAGAGGACTTCCTGGGAGAAATGACAGCTGGGTAGATATGGTTTCCCAAGTCCTTTCACCAAGCTAAAGAATAAGGCTGTGGTGAAATACAACTCAGCAAAAAAAGCTGTGGACTGGCTCCGTACCGTCCCTGGCCACATTCACCTGTCCACGTGTTTGTAGTTAGGCGGTCCTTCCCAGTAAGTGCACTGGGGAGGACACGGGTAATGTTGTGGGACCCGTGCTTGTGGAAGGCGGAGACGACACCGGGAGAAACAGTGGCGGTTGGGGACCGACTATGGACACCCGGCCGCCGCCGGCATGAGGTTGTGAAAAGCTTCCGCCTCCATAAGCCTAAAAGGCCATATTTCAAGTGCAAGCAGCTGCCAAGAAATCTGGCAGTTTAGTGTTGCGGCCTGTGGGTGGGTGGCTGCATACTTGAGCTTGCATTCCAAGTAACAGAAAACTAAGCAGATGGTGGCCTCAATCGTCATCATAGCCTCACCTCGGCACTATGAACTCTCCTGAAGGAGAAGCCAGGGCCCACCGGAAGAGTCTCCGGTTCTCTGGTGGGCCCGTCCAACCATGCCGAGAAGCAGCCCTGGCTAAGAAAAGTGTGGGGGAAGGTTCCCAGACACTCTATGGCTGCTTTTTTAATGTGGATCGGACATGCTTATGCATGTTATTTCTTAAACCGCATTGCAGATAAGGCCATTGTCCAACTCTGCATTCATGAAATTAAATGCGCAAAGAAAGATGTTTGTGTGTCAAAGCACCACCGACAAGTGCGAGTTGATGTTGGACGGGCTGCCATTGCTTCTGCAACAAGCTGCATTAGAGGACTTCCTGGGAGAAATGACACCCAGGGTAGATACGGTTTCCCTCTATGCCAGTCCTTTCACTGAGCTAAATACAACTCTCTGCAAAAAAAGCTGTGGACTGGCTCCGTACCGTCCCTGGCCACATTCACCTGTCCACGTGTTTGTGGGTAGGCGGTCCTTCCCAGTAAGTGCACTGGGGAGAGCACGGGTAATATTGTGGGATCCGTGCTTGTGGCAGGCGGAGACGATACCGGGAGAAATAGTGGCTGCTGGGGACCAAGTATGGACACCCGGCCGCCGCCGGCATGAGGCTGTGAAAGGCTTCCACCTCCACGAGCCTAGAAGGCTATATTTCAAGTGCAAGCAGCTGCCCAGAAATCTGGCAGTTTAGTGTTGCGGCTGTGGGTGGGTGGCTGGCTGCATACTTGTGTTTGCATTCCAAGGAATGGGGAAGGGACAACTGAACGCTGCACTGGGACAAGGACGTGGACGGTGATTGTTGCAAGTCTGCAACCACAGGTGCATGGCGGGAGGCATCTTCGCATGCGCCAAGGATCACTTATGATGGGCACACTTTTAGGCAGTGACCTGGGAGTCAGAAATACTTCCAAAGGTCTTCCCCATGCTGTTGCCATGTCTTTTCAGCACTGTATGCATGTGTCTGATGATGTGTCACACACCACATGGCCAGATAAGGTTGTAAAATGTTAAAATGACATTTCCCAGTGAATGCATTTGTCACGGTTGAAAGCAATGCAAAAGTGAAAAAACGCATCAAAAAAGCTACGTGTGAACATAGTCCAAGGTGTGGAGGAGTATTTTTGGTTTTGGTTATTTATTTTGCCTTATATACAAATCATTACCCAGGAAAGGATGTTCCTTAATATATTTCCCAGGAAAATCCATTTTGGTTTTGTTTTTGTATGTTTTATTGTGAGTCTGTAAAAGTGGCGTAATACTCTGACCATGTTGCTGACAGCAGTGATCTGGGAGTCAGAAATGCTTCCAGGGGTCTTCCCCATGCTGTTCCCATGTCATTTGAGCACTGTTCCCATTGATTTGGGCAATTTTTAGGCCCTCTAAAGACTGCCGGGGGGAGCCGCCTGAAAAATGCTCGAGTTTCCCATAGACTTACATTGGGCTCGTTGCTCGGGTCGAGCACCCGAGTAGTCCAATTTGCTTGACCCGAGCAACGAGTACCCGAGCATTTTAGTGCTCGCTCATCACTACACAGCATTTTAGTTATGAGAATGACCTGCAAAAGTATGGGACACGCAGAGAAAATGTTCTTGCAGCCGGGGTTATAGAGCAACTTTGGATGTGACACCTAAAGCATGACCAAAGATTGTGCTTTGCCACTGCTCCAGGATCTCAGTCCAAAATGCAAGTAGTTGGGCAGCACAGTTGTTCAGTGGTTAGCGCTGTTGCTTTGAGGCTTGGGTCCTCGGTTCAAGTCCAACCAAGGACAACATCTGCAAGAGGTTTGTATGTTCTCCCTGTGTTTGTGTGGATCTCGTGAAACAGGCTTCCACGAGAGGTGGTGAGGTCTCCTTCAATGGAAGTCTTCATATAGAGGCTGTACAGACATCTGTCTGAGATGGTTTAGTGAATCCAGCATTGAGCAGGGGGTTGGATACGATGACCCCGGAGGTCCTTTCCAACTCTACCATTCTATGATTCTGTGATTCTATGATTCATCTGGTTTCCTTCCACACTCCAATGACATACTGATAGGGAATCTAGGTTGTGAGCCCAAAGGGGGAGAGTGATAATGATGTCTGTAAAGCACTGTAGAGTTAATATATAAATGATTAAAATAAATAATCATAATAGAGATGTCGCCATGATGCTTTTGCCATAGCTTCATATACAGTACAGACCAAAAGTTTGGACACACCTTCTCATTCAAAGATTTTTCTGTATTTTCATGACTATGAAAATTGTACATTCACACTGAAGGCATCAAATCTATGAATTAACACATGTGGAATTATATACTTAACAAAAAAGTGTGAAACAACTGAAAATATGTCTTATATTCTAGGTTCTTCAAAGTAGCCACCTTTTACTTTGATGACTGCTTTACACACTCTTGGCATTCTCTTGATGAGCTTCAAGAGGTAGTCACCGGAAATGGTTTTCACTTCACAGGTGTGCCCTGTCAGGTTTAATAAGTGGGATTTCTTGCCTTATAAATGGGGTTGGGACCATCAGTTGTGTTGTGCAGAAGTCTGGTGGATACACAGCTGATAGTCCTACTGAATAGACTGTTAGAATTTGTATTATGGCAATAAAAAAGCAGCTAAGTAAAGAAAAACGAGTGGCCATCATTACTTTAAGAAATGAAGGTCAGTCAGTGCGAAAAATTGGGAAAACTTTGAAAGTGTCCCCAAGTGCAGTTGCAAAAACCATCAAGCGCTACAAAGAAACTGGCTCACATGAGGACCGCCCCAGAAAAGGAAGACCAGGAGTCACCTCTGCTTCTGAGGATAAGTTTATCCGAGTCACCAGCCTCAGAAATCGCAGGTTAACAGCAGCTGAGATTAGAGACCAGGTCAATGCCACACAGAGTTCTAGCAGCAGACACATCTCTTCAACACCTGTTAAGAGGAGACTTTGTGCAGCAGGCCTTCATGGTAAAATAGCTGCTAGGAAACCACTGCTAAGGACAGGCAACAAGCAAAAGAGACTTGTTTGGGCTAAAGAACACAAGGAATGGACATTAGACCAGTGGAAATCTGTGCTTTGGTCTGATGAGTCCAAATTTGAGATCTTTGGTTGCAACCACCGTGTCCTTGGGCGACGCAGAAAAGGTGAACGGATGGACTCTACATGCCTGGTTCCCACCGTGAAGCATGGAGGAGGAGGTGTGATGGTGCTTTGCTGGTGACCACAGCATCTTGCAGCGGCATGCTATTCCATCCGGTTTGCGTTTAGTTGGACCATCATTTATTTTTCAACAGGACAATGACCCCAAACACACCTCCAGGCTGTGTAAGAGCTATTTGACCAAGAAGGAGAGTGATGGGGCGCTACGCCAGATGACCTGGCCTCCATAGTCACCAGACCTGAACCCAATCGAGATGGTTTGGGGTGAGCTGGACCGCAGAGTAAAAGCAAAAGGGCCGACAAGTTCTAAGCATCTCTGGGAACTCCTTCAAGATTGTTGGAAGACCATTTCCGGTGACTACCTCTTGAAGCTCATCAAGAGAATGCCAAGAGTGTGCAAAGCAGTCATCAAAGGAAAAGTTGAAGAACCTAGAATATAAGACATATTTTCAGTTGTTTCACACTTTTTTGTTAAGTATATAATTCCACATGTGTTAATTCATAGTTTTGATGCCTTCAGTGTGAATGTACAATTTTCCTAGTCATGAAAATACAGAAAAATCTTTAAATGAGAAGGTGTGTCCAAACTTTTGGTCTGTACTGTATACCAGAATGTATTATCTAGGGGGAATCCAAGTATTCAGTAGAAGAGTGGAAGACTTGAATAGCTGCAGCTGTAAAGAGACCTTACTAGTTTATAAAGACCTGTGATTTCAGCAGCATTGGTTCTGATTTAAGCAATACGTCTTTGGTTAAATGTGTAGTAGTATAGGTGGAAATTTGACTGTCCATTGCTTTTTACTCCCTTCTTCAGAATGAAAAATACATATGTAGCTAAAATAATGTTAATATTTTCCTGAAAAGGGAATAAGAAGTTCTCAATGTGCCCATAGCTTACTAGATCATGAAGTCCTGTGATCTCAGCAGCCTCAGCTCTGATTAAAGGGACAATGCTCTATAGTTTGGAAGAGGGGAAAGATGACATGTGTAATTCCAGCAATCAGACTAGTAGGCAGAGTGACTGGGTACCGGCCGCAGCTATGCTGTATCTATAATGGCAATCAGTGATAGTAACTTCCTAATGTCTCTGTTACTGTAAAAGTCAGAAGGCCGGTAAAACCTAGGATTTACCGGTCAATCTGGACATTTACCGAGGCCGTCGGTAAAAGCTCAAAATGAAAAGTAAAATTGGACTTTTACCGGTGAAGTCTTGGTAAATGTTAACATTTACTGTCGAGCGTGGTAAAAGTCAGAAATATCAGGTGTGAAGATGGAACATCTGACTTTAACCAAGCGCAGTTGGTAAATGTAGCTGAGAAGGGTGTAAGCGCAGTTGGTAAATGTGCACATTTACCACGGCTTCTTGGTAAATGTAGCTGAGATGGGTGTAATAAAATGCTGGTAGTTACTTTTACCAACACATGCTGGTAAATGTAAAGATTTACCAATTCGCCCAGGTAAAAGTCCAAAATCGTTCGTTTATATGGAATACATCTGACTTTTACCAACGCTGTTGAGAAATGTTAAGATTTACCAAGACTTCACTGGTAAAAGTCCAATTTTACTTTTCATTTTGAGCTTTTACCGACGGCCTCGGTAAATGTCCAGATTGACCGGTAAATCCTAGGTTTTGCCGGCCTTCTGACTTTTACAGTAACATCTCCACTACAAAAGACTAAGCTTTGAAGGAAAAAGCTTTGTCTAATTACTTGTTTTGAGTTTATGATGCTTTAAGCAACAAGTTGGTGCGCATCCTCATTGCACTGACCTGTCTGGGTCCCAGCTTACCTTTTACACAAATGACTAGGCGCATTTTGGTTACACCACCATTACACCTTGAGCTCAAGAGTTTATAAGCAAGCCTGAATATATGGAAAATCCTACATAATAAACCACTGAAACAGAAATCATTTACAGGGACAATTTTACAAAATGAAAAAAAAAGTAATAAAACTTTACATATTTAACCTAGCATTAATGATTAAAGAACACTACACATAACAAATGCGCAATAAAAAAAAACTTAAATCACAAATAAAGCTAATAAAGCCATTTCCTTCATCTTCATCTCTACTGTCATATATCTGGCTTTTAGATAACTTGCTGCAGCAGAAGCCTCCCTCATTATTTCAGGAAGATGTAAAAAAATCCTGCAGACTGACAGTCTTCTTGTTACTTTTATCATTCATTTACTGTATATGTTTAGTCTTCCTGTAAAACCTAATTATACCACAAAAGCTGGTTCTCTAAACATGAGAGTGAATAGGGGAACAAAGCCCTAGATAAACTGTACTAAGACTGAAATCACACATACAGGATTTTGTTGTGTTTTTTTTTTACAAAGCCAAGAGTGAATCCAAAAAAAGGAAATGCAAAAAGAAAGTATTAAAGTTTTCCACCCCAAGGCAATCTTTCAGCAAGCAGTGCAGCTTGTCGAATGCTAATAGTGTATAATACACACACTGTTAGGCCTCGCTCCCACTTGCGTATAAAATCGGCAAGTGCAATGTGATAAAAAAAAAATTGCATAGCACTTGCACCAATGTTAATCAATAAGGCAATATTCTGCAGGCTGCGATGGCTGCGCATATCAGACGAGACTCGCCAATCTCGTCTAGGAGGACGAGAAAATTTTTTTACGGCACACGGACCATGTGTATGGCGTCCGATTTTATGCACACATCTCAAATGAACCATGAAATTTCATCAGTCACATACAGTGAATTCACAGCCAGAACCCTCAGAATAGATAGATACATGGATAGAATAGATAGATATCCTGTAGATATATAATTTCACAAGTATCTGTATATAATAAACTTTCACCCTTTAGTGCCTTTCATGTGGCACTAAAGGGTGTTTAGCTGTGTTTAACCTAATAAACAAATAAAAAAAATGATGTGGGCCGCCCCCCCTATTTTTGATAACCAGCAAAGGCAAAGCAGAAAGCTGCGGGCTGATATTATTAGGTTGGGAAGGTCCCTGGTTATTGGGCCTCTCCCAGCCTAAAAATACCAGCCCGCAGCTGCCCCAGAAGTGGCACATCACATGAGATGCGAAAATTCTGGCGCTTTGCCCAGCTCTTCCCGATTGACCTGGTGCGGTGGCAATTGGGGTAATGGTAGTTGGGGTTGATATAAGCGATTTGTCAAAAATCACAGCTGGCATCACATCAAGCTCTGAGGTTAGTAATGGAGAAGTGTCTGTCAGACAACCCCATTACTAAGCCAGTAATCAAAAAATAAAAACACACAAGCAAAAAAATACTTTATTTGAAAAAAATCTTCTCGACATTTTCCCTGGTTCCCCAATGTATTAAAAAAAAGCCATGCAGGTCCGCCATAGTCCAGGGAATCCGCTATAGTCCACAAATGGAATTCTGGAAAACATAAAAAGAGAGAAATAAACAAGACACTGTCCCTCATTCACCAATTTATTAAGAAACAAAAAGTTTTGATACAGGACCAATATAGTCCTTGGTATTCCCCCGAATCCAACATCCAAAGGCCATGGAGCCTTGTTCAGAGAACGAAGCCCCATAGGCTGTAGCAGCAGCCACTCCGGGTCCCACTTGCGCTCCGCGAGACCCTGTGGCTCTGAACAGCGGTGACTTCAGTAACTATACCACTCATCAGAGTCGCTGGGTCACGCTGCGCTCTATGAGACTTGGCGACTCTGATGAGCGGTATAGTTACTGACGTCACGGCTGTTCAGAGCTGCCGAGTCTCACAGTGCACAGCAGGAAACTGTGCCGCTGCTGCTACAGTCTATGGAGCTTCATTCTCGGAATGAGGCTCAATAGCATTTCGATGTCAGATTCGGGGATCATCGTGGGAATGCCAAGGACGTCAGACCTGCATGGGAACTAGTGATGAGCGAGAACTAAAATGCTCGGGTACGCGTTGCTCGGGTCGAGCAAATTGGAATGCTCGAATGCTCGGTCCGAGCAACGATCCCAATGTAAGTCTATGGGAAACTCGAGCATTTTTCCGGCGCCCCCCCCCCCGGTGGTCTGCAGAGGGCCTAAAAATTGCCCAAATCGATGGGAACAGTGGTCAAATGACATGGGAACAGCATGGGGAAGGCCCCTGGAAGCATCTCTGACTCCCAGGTCACTGCTGTTATCAATGTTGTCAGAGTATTATGCCACTTTTACGGACTCACAATAAAACATACAAAAATGAAACCAAAATGGATTTTCCTGGGAAAAATGTTAAGGAACATCCTTTCCAGGTTAATGACTTGTATATAAGGCAAAATAAATAACCAAAAACAAAAATGCTCCTCCACACCTTGGGCTATGTTCACACGTAGCATTTTTGATGCGTTTTTGCACTTTTGCATTGCTTTCAACGGTGAAAAATACATTCACCGGTAAATGTCATTTTAACATTTTACAACCTTATCTGGCCATGTGGTGTGTGAGACATCATCAGACACATCCTGTTTAATTTATGAAGGAGGGACTCTGAAAGTCACAAAGCCTATTTTTATAGGGCCATCATGCAGCCCTTACTATTCTTAAAGGGCCAGCATTCGAACCTCACTTTTGTTAGAGGGCCATCAGCCAGCTATGCTTTGTTGTTCTCATTATTAAAGAGTGGGTCTCCTATACTGTTATTGCGTATGCAGTGACTGCAAGGGCTGCCAAAAATTTGGATGCACCCCAATACCCCTTTGAAGAGACATAGAGGAGGGCCTCAGTAAAAAAAAAATGTTCCCATTATAAAGGACTGGGTCTCCTATAGTGGTAATGGCCATGCTGTGACTGCAAGAGCTGCCAAAATTTGGGAAAAACCCCAATAACAATTTAAAGACACATAGAGGTGGGCCACAGTAACGACATGTTCCCATTAGAAAGAAGCGGTTCTGCTATCCAGTTATAGGGTATGCAGTGAGTACAAGGGCTGCCAAAATTTAGGAAAGACCCCAATAACAATTTAAAGATACATAGAGGTGAGCCTCAGTAATGACATGTTCTTAGAAAGAAGCGGTTCTGCTATCCAGTTATAGGATATGCAGTGAGTACAACTGCTGCCAAAAATTTGGAGGAATTCCAATGCCCTTTGCAAGAGATGTAAAGGACGGAGGGCGTCCTGAAAACAATGTTCCCATTATTAGGAAATGGGTCTCCCATACTGTTTGCCTATGAAGTGAATGCAACGGCTGCCAAAAATTTGGAGGAACTCCAATGCCCCTTGCAAGAGACGTAGATATGGTGATATGGTGGTGATAGGGTGGTGGAGGATGAGGAGAAGAAGGAGGACAAGAGCAAATAGACAAAATCAGGAAGCCTATACCCATATGTGGGTGTGAACACAGAGGTGCATGGGAATAGAGTTAGACCTCCCAAAAAAAAGACACTGTATTTGAGTTTATGTTACGCTGCTATCATTCGGTGGTGTTGAGAAGTCTGGCCCAATCCAGCCCTTGTTCATTTTTATAAGAGTCAACCTGTCAGCATTTTCAGTTGACAGGCGGATGCGCCTATCAGTTATAATTCCACCAGCGGCACTAAAAACCCACTCTGACAAAACACTAGCGGCAGGGCAGGCCAGGACCTCCAAGGAGTAGAGAGCCAGTTCATGCCACATGTCCAGCTTGGATACTCAATAATTCTAAATCACAGAGGATTCACAGAGGATGTTGGTACGGTCGGCAAGATACTCCCTCAGCATCTTCCGAAACTTTTCCCTCCTTGTGAGAGTACCCCACGCCTCACGGCCTGTGCGATGGGAGGGTCTGAGAAAACCGTCCCAGAACTTTGACAGTGTTCCACTGTCTCTGCTGGATTGGATTTGTGTCTCTCTCGCCTGTACTCCTTGGTTGTCCAATGAACTGTGACTTCTGCCATCAGCGTTTTCAGATGGGAATTTTTTTAACAATTCAGCAACAAGGGCCTTCTGGTACTGCCCCATTTTATTTGGCCTGTCTGGCACGGGAATAAGAGACAGAAAGTTCTCCTTGTAGCATGGGTCTAGAAGTGTCACCAACCAGTAATGACTGTCACTCAAAATTTGGACATCGCGAGGGTCACAGGAAAGGCAGCGTAACATAAACTCAGCCATGTGGGCCAGACTGCTAACAGGCAGGACTTCGGTGTCCTCACCAAGAGGACGACTGACCATGCTCTGACCATGCTCTCCTCCTCCTCCTCCCAGTCCTCAGGCCATCCACGCTGAACAGACGGTATGACAGTTATGCAGGTAGTACTGTCTATAGCTCAGAAAACTAGCTCCTGTTCTTCCTCCTCCTCCTCCTCGTTGTCACCCAATCCACGTTGGGATGAGATGAGGCTGGGGTGTGTGGAATCACCCGTGTTCCATTACATCCTGCTCCGCCTGCAATGCATCCTCTTTAATTGTGAGCAGAGAGCATTTCAGAAGACAGAGAAGCACTATCTTGGTGGAATCCTCAAAATTTTGGAGGATGGTACAGATGTCTGATATCCATGTCCACTCCTGAGGTCTTATGTGTGGAGTCTGGCCTGAATACCGACAGCCTTGTTGATGCTGGTAGTCAACACAACTGCCCTCTTCTGCTCACAAATTCTTTCCAACATCTGCAATGTAGAGTTCCAACACGTGGGGACATCGCACACCAGTCGGTGAGCTGGAAGCTGCAAACACTGCTGAAGCACGGCAAATGCGGCAGAAGCTGTAGCTGACTTTCTAAAATGGGCACACATGCAGCGTACTTTGACAAGCAGATCCGGCAGATCTGGGTAGGTTTTGAGAAACCGCTGAACCACGAGGTTAAGCTCATGGGCCAGGCATGGTACGTGTGTGAGCTTGCCTCGTTTCAGACCCGCCACCAGGTTTTGGCCATTGTTACACACGACCATGCCTGGCTATAGGGTCAGCGGTGTCAGCCACAGATCTGCCTACTCTTTCAGAGCTGTCTACAACTCTTCAGCATTGTGCGGTTTGTCACCTAAGCATATTAGCTTCAGCAAAGCCTGTTGCCACTTGATCGAGGCAGTGCTGCAGTGCTTCCAGCTGTCAACTGATGTGGTCATTTCGGAGATGAAGTTTGAAGAGGAGGAGGGGGAGGATTAGGTGCAGGAGCTGTAGAATGTGGGGGCAACCCTGATTAACCCTAGGCCCACAATCCTCGGTGCCAGGGAGGATGTGTTCCGTCCCCAGATCCGACTGGGTCCCGGCTTCCACTATATTAACCCAGTGCGCCATCAGCGAGATGTACCGTCCCTGCCCACAAGCACTTGTCCACGTGTCTATGGTTAGGTGGACTTTCCCAGTAACTGCGTTGTTGAGGGCACGGCTTATGTTGTGGGACACATGCTCGTGTAATGCGGGGACGGCACACCGTTAGAAATAGTGGTGGCTCAGGACTGAGTACCAAGGGATGGCCGCTGCCATCAGGTTGCGGAAAGATTCCGTCTCCACGAGCCTAAAAGGCAACATTTTGAGCACAAACAATCACGAAATGTGGGAATTTAATAGTGTGGCCTGTGGGGTGTTGGCAGCATATTTGCGTTTGCATTCCAAGGACTGGGGTAGGGACAACTGAACGCTGTGCTGGGACAAGGACGTGTTTGCTGATGATGCTAGTTGAGAGTGTGCAACGACAGGTGCAGAGCGGGATTAGCGTGCACGCACAACAGCGGAACAAGCAGTGGTGTCACCCGTAGACACCGTTTCTGGACCCTGGGGTTCGGCCCACAAAGTCGGGTGCTTTGCTGCCATGTGCCTGATCATGCTGGTGTTGGTCAGGCTGGTAGTTTTGCTAACCCTGCTGATGCTGGCCTGACAGGTGGTGCAAACGGCCTTTCTGGGGTTACCTGCGGAGTCTTTAAAAAACAACCAGACTCGGGAAGACCTAACAGTTGTACTGGCAACTTCCGTCGTGTTACGGGGAACGCTTTCCCGTCTTGTGTCTGCGGCCACCACACTGCTTCTTCCTGCCAGTTGTGGTGCTACGCTTCCCTTCACCTGCATGCTGCTGTCCTCACTCTGCATGTCCACCTGCCAGGTTGGGTCAGTTACTATATCATCCATCACCTCGTCTTCCACTTCCGCACCCTGGTCCTACTCCTGACTTTCTGGCAATTGTGTCTCATTATCATCCACCTCTTGCGACAGTAATTTCACTTTCCCACCGTTGCCTTCGTGTGACCGTGGCTGCTCAAATATTTGGGCATCGCTACACGCGTTCTCCTCTTCATCCGCTTGAAGCTGGCCAGGCGAGAAGCCCAAATCTATAAATGGAAAAGTGAACAGCTCTTCTGAGTGTCCAAGTGTGGGATCAGTTGTCTCTGGGCACTCGGCATGGTGGGAGGAAGGAGGATCAAGGTTAGGAATATGCGGTCCAGACTCACTGCTACTGAGACTTGACCGTGTCGAAGACAGGGTGGTGGTGGTGGCAAAGTGCCTGGAGCATTATCTGCTATCCAACCAACAACCTTTTGACACTGCTCTGTGTTCAATAGTGGTGTGCTGCGGTCCCCTAGTAATTGGGACAGGAAGGTCGAGAGACAAGATGTGGGTGCTTGTTGTGGCACAATTCCAGCTTGCCCATGACCACGGCCTTGCCACGCACCTTGCCCATTTTAAATGGAGGACAATATTTTCCACATTCACTACAAATGGCTGGATTTGAACCGCAGTTATATGTGATACGTCTGACGGAGAACCACGGTTTTAAATAGCGGGCTTGTAATTTACTAATACTATTCTTCACAGCAACCTCGTGTAAATAGCTTCGCTGACACACTGCAACAAAATGTAAATGGAAGTCAGAAATGGCTGAATTTGGAACACAGTTTTATGTGATACGTCTGACGGAGAACCACGGTTTTAAAAAATGGGCCTGTAGTTTACTAATACTATTCTTCACAGCGACCTTGAGTGAATAGCTTCACTGACACACTGCAACAAAATGGAAATGAAGGCCAATATTTTCCACGTTCAGTTCAAATTTCTGGATTTTTATCGCTGTAATATGGAAAAGATCTGCTTGTATTCTGCAGTGCTAACAAGCAAATGGAGCAGAAAAATGGTGTACTCTGGTTTGCTTTTTAAGCAAATAACCAGGATTAAGATAAAAAAAAAAATTAGCCCTGGCCCCTGATATCTGGGGCCATGTGTACAAATATCTGTCACAGAAGCAGCAGACAAAACGTGCAATGGACCCTCTTGTGCTGTATGCACTGCAGTCTGCCACATACCCTACCTCCCTGCCTAATATGCAGGGCGGGGACCCGAGCTCCTGCCCGAGCAACCTGGTAATACTCGCTGAGCTTGTCGAGCACTGTGATGCTTGGGTGAGTACCGAGTAGTGGCGAGCACGTTCGCTCATCACTAGTATGAACTTTTTGTTTTCTAATAAATTGGTGAACGATGGACACTGTCTTGTCTTTATCCCTCTCTTTTTATGTTTCTCAGGTTTCCATTTGTGGACTACGGCGGATTCGGTGGACTACAGCGGATTCCTTGTACTACAGTGGGCATGCATGCCTTTTTTTAATAAATTGGGGAACCAGGGAAAGTGTCGGGAAGTGTTTTTTCAAATAAAGTATTTTTTTCTGTGTGTGTTTTTATTTTTTGATTACTGGGTTAGTAATGGGGATGTCTGAGAGACACCTCTGCATTACTAACACCAGGGCTGGATGCCAGCTGTGATTTTTGACAAAGCACAGCTGACATCAACCCCAACTACCATTACCCCGATTGCCACTTCACCAGGGCAATCAGGAAGAGCCGTGTAAAGCGCCATCTATTATGATGTGCCACTTCTGTAGTGACTGCGGGCTGGGATTTTTAGGCTGGGTAGGTCCTAATAACCAGGGACCTTCCCAGCCTGATAATATCAGGTCCCAGCTGTCTGCTTTACCTTTGCTGGTTATCTAAAATAGGGGGGACCCCATGTCATTTTTTTAAATGATTTATTAATTAGGTTAGACAAAGCTAAACACCATTTAGTTCCACATGAAAGGCACTAAAGGGTGAAAGTTCATTATATGTAGGGAGCTTGTGAAATTATATATCCACAGGACATCTATTATATATTTAATATCTTTATATCGTAAATCTATATATATATACATATATCTTTATATAAGATTGCTTTACTAGGTTTGTAAACTAGCTTTAAGTTACATAGAGTATTACAGTATGTAAAAGATGATGTTAAAACGGATTGCATACGCATGTCATAGGGATGTCATATGGATGGTAGGTGAGGAAAAAAAATCATACTTGCATTGCACCCGCATGACATATGGAGTAGCATACAAAGGACACTCGCATGACACTCGCCCAACTTTTCAGGATGAACAGTGAAGCGATTTTTTTATATGCAGATGTGAGTGAGGCCTTAGGTTTCGGCTCTACTAGCCAGCTCAAACTGTCATAACGTGACTACTGGTGTGCGATTTGTATACTTGCAATCACATGCCGACTAGCTTCTCATCTGCTGCTCTTAATGGTTATCCACATATTTGCCATCGCATACTTGTGGTCACATGACAACCACTTGAACCAGTAAGCAAAGCCGAATCCTGACAGTGTGTACATGACACACTGTTGGTATTTGGCCAGTTGCACTGATTGTTGAAAGTTGGCCTTGGGGTGGAAAATGCATTTAATACTTTGTAGCATTACCTCTGTTTGGTGGACCATAAAAAAATAAGGCAGTGACATTTTTCATTCATCATTAAATTGGATCTATTACCAAGCTGTACAGACATTAGTTCCTTACATGATGCAGATGTTGCTGCCACTTTATACAACACCACAACAGCTGCAGCTCTTGATTCGGTCGCCCCCCCTCACACATACCAAAGCTCGCACAATCAACAGACAACCCTGGCACACCAGCCTAACTAAAGAACTGCGATGGGCCTCCAGGGTTGCTGAGTGTAGATGGAAACGGTCCCACTCCAATGAGCACTTCATCGCATTCAAACAGTCCCTCACTACCTTCAAGTCCACACATACATACTTCTCATCTCTCATATCCTCCCTGTCTCACAACCCCAAACAACTATTCAACACCTTCAATTCTCTCCTCCGTCCTCCAGTGCCTCCTTCCTCTCCTCTTATTTCAGCCGAAGACTTTGCCTCATTCTTCAAACAGAAGATTGACACCATCAGACAAAGCTTTTGCCTAAAGCCCCCACAGCCCCTCCCCACACCTACTCAACCCTCCTCCTCCAAAACCACATTCTCCACCATTATGGAAGATCAACTTTCCTCTTTACTCTCCAAATCACACCTCACCACCTGTAAACTTGACCCAATCCCGTCCCACCTCATCCCAAACCTTACCACTATCTTCATCCCAGCCCTAGCCCACCTCTTCAACTTGTCACTAACAACTGGTGTCTTCCCCTCATGCTTCAAACATGCCTCAATCACACCCATCCTCAAAAAGCCCTCCCTTGACCCATCCTCTCTGTCTAGCTATCGCCCCATATCACTTCTCCCCTATGCCTCAAAACTACTGGAACAACATGTCCATTCTGATCTGTCCTCCCACCTCTCCTCCTGCTCCCTCTTCGACCGCCTACAATCTGGTTTCCGACCGCACCATTCTACTGAGACTGCACTGACCAAAGTTACCAACGACCTACTAACCGCCAAATCTAAGCGACACTATTCTGTCCTCCTCCTCCTAGACCTGTCATCTGCCTTCGACACAGTGGACCATTCCCTCTTACTACAGATTCTCTCATCTCTCGGCATCACAGACTTGGCCCTATCCTGGATCTCCTCATACCTAACAGACAGGATATTGAGTGTCTCCCACTCACACACCACCTCCTCATCTCACCCCCTATCTGTCGGTGTCCCCCAAGGTTCAGTTCTAGGACCCCTGCTCTTCTCCATCTACACCTTAGGCCTGGGACAGCTCATAGAGTCTCATGGCTTTCATTATCACCACTATGCTGACGACACACAGATCTACCTCTCCTGACCTGATATCACCTCCTTACTAACCAAAATCCCACAATGTCTGTCTGCTATTTCATCCTTCTTCTCTGCTAGATTTCTAAAACTTAACATGGACAAAACAGAATTCATCATCTTTCCGCCATCTCATTCAACCCCCCCAACTGACCTATCCATCATAGTCAATGGCTGCCCACTCTCCCCAGTCCATCAAGATCGCTGCCTTGCGGTAACCCTAGACTCTGAACTCTCCTTCAAACCACATATTCAAGCCCTTTCCACTTCCTGCCGACTCCAACTCAAAAATATCTCCCGGATCCGCACTTTCCTCAAGCATGAATCTGCAAAAACATTAATGCACGCCCTCATCATCTCCCGCCTTGACTACTGCAACCTCCTGCTCTGTGGCCTCCCTTCCAACACTCTCGCACCCCTCCAATCCATCCTAAACTCTGCTGCCCGACTAATCCACCTGTCCCCCCGCTATTCCCCGGCCTCTCCTCTCTGTCAATCTCTTCACTGGCTCCCCATTGCTCAGAGACTCCAGTTCAAAACCCTAACCATGGCATACAAAGCCATTCACAACCTGTCTCCTCCATACATCTGTGACCTAGTCTCCCGCTACATACCCGCACGCAACCTCCGATCCTCACAAGATCTCCTTCTCTACTCCCCTCTAATCTCCTCCTCCCACAATCGCATACAAGATTTCTCCCGTGCTTCCCCTCTACTCTGGAACTCTCTACCCCAACACATCAGACTCTCGTCGACCGTGGAAACCTTCAAAAAGAGCCTGAAGACCCACCTCTTCTGACAAGCCTACAACCTGCAGTAACCACCACTCCACAAATAATGCTGCACGACCAGCTCTACCCTCACCTACTGTATCCTCACCCATCCCTTGTAGACTGTGAGCCCTCGCAGGCAGGGTCCTCGCTCCTCCTGTACCAGTCGCTGTCACATTGTGCTCAAGATTATTGTAATTGTTCTTGTATGTATACCCCTTCTTCACATGTACAGTGCCATGGAATAAATGGCGCTATAATAATAAATAATAATAATAATAAGCTGTACAATATAATCTAAATAAATAAATATCTTAGACCTGATGTAGCTGGTGTACCTACTTTGAAAGTCTTGTAGAGAAAAAAAAGGGGGGACAAGCGCACAAAGGGTGATATTGAAAGGTACAGATGAGAAGAGAGTTATGGAGTTGTGACAACTCCAATAATTGCCCATGAATATTACAGCTGCTGCCGTCCCATCGGCAAAAGAAAGGTAAGACCCTCTTTTGCATATCGATTAGTAAAAAATGGAGGTTGATGTTTCAAAGTAGACAAAGCTGCAGTAGAGAGGATACAGTTCCAGAATGGAATATTAATTTCATAATTTTATTTTTACTAGTTTCGTGCCTTAATGACCCAGCTGTTCTTGAAAAAAGGGCTCGGTGCGATACGCGTCAAAAAAAAAATAAATGAAAAGACTATTCCATTCTAGAACTGCAGCGTTGTCTACTTTGAAACATCAATCTCCATTTTTTTTACTTTGATAATCGGTCAGAATTGCAGAATATTGCGTGGTGTAGACGTTTTTTACATGATATTAAAATAAGCTGGGCTAAAATTCTCATTTTAATGAATGTGAAATTTTTCAAAAAGGATTATACTGACGCTCTGTCAAATAATTAGTAGTTTAATTACTTATTTATGCGGTTTATAAAGTGAAAGTTAATGACAAACCCAATTTAATGGGGTTTTTTTTGCATAGAAATAATATTTGCAACCACATATAAATATTTTTGGCAAGTAAATTATCATAAAATTTAAAATCATCCTTTAAAAGATGAACTCAGAATTAATTGGACAATTTCTATGCAATAATTAATTAAAGGCCTGGAAACATGAAAATCACATTGGGTGTGGGGGATATACGGAGGATAGTGGATAGTCCAAGTGTAAGCTGCAGAATTCAATGGGACTGGTTTGGTGCCATAATTCAGTAATTTAGTGATTGAAGTTAGTGGCTTGTTTGGTTAACCCAGCATTAAATATTATTGAAGGGGAATATTATAGTAATCTGTCTATGAGGGCAGAGAACTTACAACTTCCAGATGTTTAACTGCTTAGCACATCCTAAAAAAGATATAATGTGTCATTATCCGGCTTCTGAATAGTCATTGCATTGCTGCCCAAGAAACGCGTCCAAATGTGTCTTTGTTACATTTTTTGCATTGATTATTGTTTTTCCAGCTACTTGCCAACGATAATTGTAATAATTTATTCTATGAAAAATGGCCTAAGTGCTCCCAGTATGAAAGAATACATTGTGGATATAAAAGATGAAACGGAGTCACAGGAGTAAAGATATCCGAAATAATTTGTGATGTTTCAAACAACTGTATGTGGAAGTAATTTAACAGGCGCTTAAAAGACAAAGCCTGGCACTGTTCTGATGTATAGTGCGGAATGTAAAACAGGGAACGTTTACTCCGAGGGACTGTAAAATTGAGAGACGATACTGTACGTTGCATATATTTAAAGACTACAGGAATGTTTTAGCAGCAATTAGGAGAATGGTTGGAGAGGGGCAGTAAAAGTTTTCTGCAAATAATTACATGTCTGCACCTTACGCTACATGCTGTGGCACGCTTACAGGAGGGGCAGAGGTGGCTTTTGTACCCACAGCCATGAAAGAGGTGGCACCTCTGTTTTACACCTCATTCAGACTTTTTTCTATACAAGAAGAACAGATTGATTTTTTTCAGCATTTTGGATTAGATTTTCATCCGTTTTGTTGAAAGTTTGGTCCATTTCGACCACCAGTGTGGCATCTGTTAGCTTCTCCTACCCGTTAAACAGTGAAACCGGCCAGCACATGGATATCATCTGTATGCTGTCTGGTTTTTTTAGATGGTTCCATTCATTTGAAGGAGTTAGTTGTTCTGTGACTCAGATCCAAAAGGGACTTTTCTGCAATTTTTTTTTTTTTTTTGAGGACACCCGGTCCAGAAAAAACACAGACATGTGAATAGCTCCAAAGACTATATATATAATTTGCACATGTTCTATCAGAGAACAACACTTATAGAACACATAGAGGGAAAAATGGATGTCTCAATGAGGCCTCCAACAGGAAACTGTAGAACAGTAAAGTGATGAAGGCAAACCTACAACAACAATGGACATTTGTAATGAGCTTTTCTCACAATGGACCGAAAGCACATTTGGAGAGTAAAGTAGTCTATTTGGTTTAATGTCTGATGCTGAGGGCAAGTTTATTTGTCTTTAGACGCCAAACTGAACAGGTGCTTCTTGAGTCATGATTCAAATATGTCCAAGGATGATATCGTTCTGATTGATCCAGGTAATGAGTTCCAGAGAGAGGGGGCTGTGTAACAAAAGGATCTGCCTCGAAATGTTGTAAGCTGGATCCGGTGTATGGACAGTCTATTAGTACTTGCTGATCTGAGTCGTCAGCAAGGATAGGGCTTCAGTAGATCCCTCAAACAGCTGGGGCCTAAGTTGCTCACGGCTTTCAAGGTCATAAGGCAAATTTCAAAAGTTGTTCTCCATTTTTCTGGCAGCCAGTGCAATGTACAGAGGATTGGTGTTATTGGAGAATGTCCAGATTGATTGGTCAACAACCTAGCTGCTGTGTTTAGGACTAAAGGTGGTGTATTGCTTTATCTGGGAGGCCTATGTATAGGGCATTACAGTACTCCAGCCAGTAATCCAACCAGGAAGTTATGGCACCATGCACCAGTGTTGACAGGTCTTCAGCTGGAATGAGATGTTTAATTTTGACAGTGTTCCTCAGATGGAAAAATAAAGAATTAATGACGACTGATATTTGTCTCCATAAATAATTTCACCCAAATTGCATACCTAGACTGAGTTTTGAAGGATAGTGATTCCAAGAGATAGAGGTGTTTGGATTGAAGGTTGCCATTTTACTTGTTAGGCAATGACCTCAGACCAAAAGAACCTCCGTTTTATCAGGGTTCAGGTTCAGTCGAGCTACCGCTCTGCCTATTATACATGGTACTTTGGAATTCAGCTACACCTGTTGGGAGCTGCGGACACTAACAGTGAAGGGACCTTCTCTAGGTCGTGTGTTTGGGCCTCCGTATGATGCCCAACCTGCAAATACAAAGATATGCACACATTAATACATTACACATGGTTTTACATATTAAGCATACTTATACACTGTGTGCAGAATTATTAGTGAGTATTTTGACCATATCCGAGTTTTTATGTAGATTTTCCAACTCCAAGCTGTGTAAACCTGAAGGCTTATTGGACGAAGCAGATCAGGTGATGTGTATTTGTGTAATGAGGGAGGATGTCTCCTAAGGATATCACCACCCACCATCAAGGTGGGCAGCATTATTAGGCAGCTTGTTTTCCTCAGGTTAATGGCCAAAAAAAAAAGAAATTTAACTGACTGAATAGTAAAAAATTGTTAAAAATCGAACAGTAGGCAGAGGGATGCAGCACACTGGCAGACACAGACAGAACAAAAGCCCATGTGCAAGAACAATATATGGGCCCCGTGAAATCCATCATAATGCACGATTACACCTGCTTTTGAGGTCAAAATGGGCCGCGCAGATTGCACCAGTGAAATGTCCGCTCCTAATGCAGCGCTCTTGAATTTACTAAGATATTGAGGCGTGATTACAGAAACATCAGAAGTTTTGTTGAAAATAGTCAAAAATGTTGCAAAAAAATGTGTTGAGAAAAAAGGACACACATTAACTACTAAAGATTTGAGAAGAAACAAAATGTGAGCGACGAGGAAGCCATTATCCCCCAGTGCTGACATATTCCAGAACCTCCCTGGATGTGCAGAAGCATACCTCCCAACTTTTGAAGAACAGAAAGAGGGACAAATTTTGGCCACGCCCCTGGTTACACCCCAATCCACGCCCATTTACCATTAATTTCTCCCCCGACAGGAGGAGTTGTGAAAGGGGCGCTGGTAATGGCGTAGACCCAAATCCAGGACTGTCCATTGTATCCGGGACGGTTGGGACTAGAGATGAGCGGATGGATTCCCAGGTCTCTGGTCCAGTGTCCAGGTCAGTGGTACCTGGCGGTTGGACAGGAGGCCATGAATCTCTAAACATCCCGGCATCCCTGGCGGCTTTTGATCACCCACGGCAGCGCGACGTCATCTGTGCGTCCCTCTTCTCTCTAATAGGAACTTGAGGATTATTTTTTGTTCCCTCATTCAAGGTCGGAGCCGCAAGAACTTTCTCATCTTTCTGCAGCTTCCTTATATGACATCTGGCTTTTTTGTGTCTGTAAGGTCATGTTCATATGTTGCAGAATAATTGTGTGTTTTGTTTTCTGCAGATGTTCGCACCAAACTACACAATAACAATCTTCTTCCCCTTATTTGATGCATTTCTGGTGCAGATATGAAGCCGCATCTTTAATGTGTTTTTTTATAGTACAGAAAATCTTTGATTCTTAAGTTAAAAAAGTAACTAATTTTTTTTTTAGGCTATGTGCCCACGATCAGGAATAGCAGTGTTTTGGATGCAGCATATTTTTGCTGCGTCCAAAATGCTGCATTCTAATAAACACATGTGTTTTAGTTACTATGCAGATTTACCGCATCTAATGACAGTCTACTTGCAGCAGAAATGACTCGCCCCCTGGGCCGTGGGGCACTATGGGAGTAGTAGTGGCAACCCGGTTCCGTGGCTCAGGGTGCTCAGGCCAGTAGTAGTCCGCTATGTGCTGTTGATTATGTCCGACTACGCCACCCGTGGATTTGCGGTCATTAGGAACCGCCGCTGCAAGGCAGACCGCTGGGGCTGATGATGTATGCAGCTGGGATGGTGTGACTCCCCACGGGAAGAGTGCGGCCCCAGGGCAGTGTAGTGGATGGTGGGAGTGATGGTGGTGAGAGTCCCAGTGCTGATAGTGCTGGAGGAGCAAGGAGCACACAGACGACAGGTTGCAGTCCAGGGTCTTTACTAGAACAGGTAAACTGACCCACAAACAGTCCCGGCTAGGAGGGGACCTGGATGTCTGAGAGCAATTGGGAAATTGGCCCTGGTCAGGGTGAGGGTGTAGGCCTACCGTGCTTTCTGTGCTCCTTCTGGCTATCTCCTCCTGATAGGGTAACAGCCCACGGTCCGAGCTCACCGTGTATTCTCGCCTGTATGGCCTGCAACGTGGGTTCCTTTCTGCTCCCGGCCTGGTACGGCTTTGCTGGTCCCTTCTGTTGTGGCAGAGCCTCCAGGCTTCTTAGGCCAAGGAATATACAGTCCCCTGCGGACTGGTTATCTGCTGTAGGATGTGGAATCCTCCCAGCCTCAAACACCAAAGTCTGGTAAATTAAGTCCTTTATCTGCCTAGACAGGCTCTCTTCGCCTCTTGTCTCTGGCTTGTGGCTCTCCTCCTGCCACACTTCCTCTTAGGTGCAATACAACTTTCTGTCCCTGCTCTGCTCTGGGACAAGTCTCAGTCCTGAGACAGGTCGTCCAGTTCTCCCTAACCCTGCCCTCAGCTCCAGCTTTTATAGGGGCAGCCTGCTCCCCCTACTGGCCTGAGACAGGAGGTATTGCATGCTAATGTTCCCCTGACTAGAGAACCTCCCCCTTGCTCTCAGACACAGCTTTATTATACTTGTGGCATCCAGGCCAGGGTGACACAGAAACGCTACAGAAAGTAACTCATCTGCACCACCAGTGGGTTTACGCAGCGTTAAATAGAAACACAGTGGGCATGAGATTTCTATAAATCACATCGACCATGCTTGTAATGTAGAATGCAGCATTTTGGACTCAGCACTGTGCTGCATCCAAAACACTGCTATTCCTGATTGTGGGCACACAGCCTTAGACCACGGCCCCACTATCAGTATTCAGTCAGTATTTTTTCTCAGGAGTGGGAGCCAAAATCAGGTGAGTAACAATCAGAGAAAAGGTATAATAGAAACAAGTCACCAATTCTGCATTTATCGCCCACTCCTGGTTTTGGCTCCCACTCCTGAGAAAAAATACTGACCGAATAATGACCAAATACTGATAGTGGGGCCGTGGCCTTAGGCTCCACATAGAAGACAAGAGAGAATAAAAAGCACAAAAACCGCACAGTTCAGCAGCGTCCTTTTCATGAAATCACATCCACTTTGCTTGGACATTTAAACACAGCAGAATTTTTGTGCAAAAAACGCAGCAGAACATACGCCGCATTTACGCTACATGTGAACATGGTCTAAATTTTGAAGCAAAGTGGATGTGATTGCATGAAATCTCCGCCCTCCGCGTCTGTCTGGAGACTCTGCTGAACTCTGCCGTTTTGGTGCATTTTGTCTCTATTGGCTTCTTCTGGAAAAAAAAAACGGCTGAAAAAAAACAACAACACTGTTGCATTTTTAAGTGCAGAATCAAAGAAGTGAATAATTTCAAGTAAATATGAGCCACAAATTAGATCAACATTGGACATATGTATAAAAAATAAACTATTAGGCCACGTGCACACGTTCAGTATTTGGTCAGTATTTTACATCAGTATTTGTAAGCCAAAACTAGGAGTGGAACAATCAGAGGAAAAGTATAATAGAAACACGTCACCACTTCAGTATTTATCACCCACTCCTGGTTTTGGATTACAAATACTGATGTAAAATACTGACCAAATACTGACCGTATCCTTAATGGGTTCTTATGCTGCCACGTCCACACTGCACTTACACTCTGATTTGCATGTGGCTTCTTCCCTGGCACATCACATCTCCACAAAAATAGTATCATTTTTATTGGGGGACAAGAGACTAAACAGCCATATGTAAAAGCACACAGCCATGCTCCCTTTACAGGGGTTGTGTTACAGGAGACATTTCTGGCACATCTATATGCCATGAATGTCTGATGAGCGCGGGTCCCAGAAGACCTGAATCTGCATCCAAAACAGGGGTCCCCTTCTTCCATTTGGCCGGCACTGGCCACCAGCGGGTGGAGCGGTGGTGGGACATGCTCCATCTCCCTCCAATCACAGCGATAGGAGTTCCGGCTGAATTCAGAACGGCCATGGCTATGAAAGTAGAGAGTCAGCACAAGCACCACCACCATTCCTCTTGCTAGGGGTAGGGTCACACCAGCGTACTTTCTCTCATCCAAGAGGATCGCTCCAATTACGCAAATCACACTCTGATTAGTGAGAACATAGTGGGATTCGATTCTCTTGGATGAGGAGAAGATGGAGAAAAAAAATGTCTCCATTCTGTGAGGCTGCGAAAATCGAACTGCACTCGGATGTCATCTGAGTGCAGTTGAATGTTTCCCATGCATTCATTGAATTGCATGGCCAAGTGCGATCCGAATATCAGATGAAACTCGGGCATGCAGGTATTTTTTTTTTGCTTACCTCGGACAAATACTGTCTGAGGGAAAGAATCTGACATTGGTCTGAGTATGATCCGATACTTTGCCAGATTGTACTTGGGCAAAAAATACGGTTGTCTGAATGTTCCCTGTATTTGCCAGCCAGAACTAAACATCCCTGTTCTGGAAATAGGTGCTGACGGACCAGTGTCTATCAGACATTTATGGCATAGTCTATAGACATGGAAGGTCTCGCCCTCTGCACCACCTTGGCTATTACACCAGGGGTCCTATACAGGGTGTCCTCCCTACAGCATCCATATGCTATAATAGGAACAGGGGGTCGGAGTTGTTTGAATGGAACAACTTTTTTATTCCTAATTTCAAGATGGAATAATGAACGTCATTGGGTTGTTTCATCAATTAGTCGGTAACAAAGTGATTCATGATCCCCACAGAAGACGCAGCATGTGCCACATGTTCGCCGCGCCCAATGGTGCCCACCGACAAACATAAAACCAAAAAAAGGTACAAATAGGACAGAGACATAATAAAGCACATAATACATAGCCTAGTAACATGGAGCACGTGCTAATCACACCTGGAGAGAGGAGACCATGCTATTATCCAGTGAAATCTGGGAGGGCAGACCTGAGGCATTTTGCTTAGTGCAGAACAAAACAAAAAAATGAGGCATTCTGTGATTTGTAGTTCTCCAAATCACTTTCACCATGTCCGAGATGGAATTAAGAGATCAGCCTCTGCATGTAATGCTAGATGAAGCACATCCAGACCTATTACCACACACAATAAAGGCAGCTGTGTCCTTGATGAGGGAAGAGCAGCTTAGTACATGGCAGTGATAGAAGCTGCAGAGCTCAGGAATGAGAAAACCACAGCGAAGAGACTCAGTCCTAATCTTACCTCTGAAGGTGATGGTCACTATGGGATCTGGCTTTCCAAGCTCGGTTTTAGGGATATTGGAAGCAGATTCCACAAAGACCTTCAGCATGGCTGCAGAGCTGTGACTGTGTATGGAGGAAAGTTGTGAGGAACTTTATTTGCAGAGGACTCCCAGCTGAGACTGCTCACCTACAGGCAGCAGCATAGAAAAGGGAAATGGCTGCTACACAAAAGGGAAGGTTACATTAAGGAAAAAAAATTTAGGTGGATCTCATCATCTCACCAATAATTGCATAGAGGAGGCTGCAAAAATACCTGTAAAATGTTCTTTGTACAGCTGAGTGCTGCTGCAGAGTGCAGGTCCCAGCCTGTCAGCTGCTGTGCTAGTAGTTGTGTCTGCTCCTCAGGGTCTCCATGTGTGTGCAGCAGATACAGCAGTGAAGTAGCAGACACAAACAGGGACTGAGAGAAAGCAGCCAAAACAGAGCACACAGTACTGCTGCTGCTGGGGGTGAGAGAAAGCAGCCAAAACAGAGCACACAGTACTGCTGCTGCTGGGGGTGAGAGAAAGCAGCCAAAACAGAGCACACAGTACTGCTGCTGCTGGGGGTGAGAGAAAGCAGCCAAAACAGAGCACACAGTACTGCTGCTGCTGGGGGTGAGAGAAAGCAGCCAAAACAGAGCACACAGTACTGCTGCTGCTGGGGGTGAGAGAAAGCAGCCAAAACAGAGCACACAGTACTGCTGCTGCTGGGGGTGAGAGAAAGCAGCCAAAACAGAGCACACAGTACTGCTGCTGCTGGGGGTGATTGTGCTGTGGCTGCTGAAATTACCTCAGTCCAGGAGCACAGAAGGGATGACATGGAGCACGCTCTTTGCACTAGGAGAAGAGGGGGAGACAGAGGAGGCTGTCAGCTGCTTCTCACTGTAGTGCGGGAGACACGCTCCCGGCTGGGACTGCGGGGCAGAGTCTCAAAATCGGGACTGTCCCGCTGTATTCGGGACGGTTGGGAGCTATGCAGAAGTCTAAGGTGACAGTGCATAGAGATATGGCCAAGGTAAGGAAGGCTGAAACCCAACCACCACTGAACAGGACAGGAAAGGTGAAATATCAAGACTGGCCAAAGAAATATCTAAAGATAATACCTGTACATTTCTTAAACCGGAGATTTACAGTGAGCGAAAACAGTACATGTCTCTGAACAGTGTCTGGGAGGCAACTGAAGAAGTTAAGAAATTGAGAGACTCCATGGATTGAAGGTTTCTGAGCATTATTGAAAAGAAGGGGGCTATAATGGTCATTGATATATATGTACAGTGGGAAAAATAAGTGTTTGATACACTGCCGATTTTGCTAGTTTTCCCACCTACAAAGAATGGAATGGACTGTTATTTTTATCGTAGGTACACTTCACCTGTAAGAGACAGAATGTAAAAATAAAATACAGAAAATAACATTGAATGATTTTTACACAATTACATTTTATTTTATTTTATTGCATGAAATAAGTATTTGATCACCTACCAACCAGCAAGAATTCTGGCTCTCACAGACCTGTTAGTTTTTCTTTAATAAGCCCTCCTACTCTGCACTCATTACTTGTATTAATTGCACCTGTTTGAACACGTTACCTGTATAAAAGACACCTGTCCACACACTCAATTACACTCCAACTTCTCCACCATGGCCAAGGCCAAAGAGCTGTCTAAGGACACCAGGGACAAAATTGAAGACGCGCAAAAGGCTGGGATGGGCTACAGAACAATAGGCAAGCAGCTTGGTGAGAAGGCAACAACTGTTGGCACAATTATTAGAAAATGGAAGAAACACAAGATCACTGTCAATCTTCCTCAGTCTAGGGCTCTATGCAAGATCTCACCTCATGGGGTAAGGATGCTTCTGAGAAAGGTCAGGAATCAGACCAGAACTACATGGGAGGACCTAGTCAATGACCTGAGGAGAGCTGGGATCACAGTCTCAAACATTACCATTAGTAACACACTACGCCATCATGGATTAAAATCCCGCAGGGCACATAAGGTCCCCCTGCTCAGGGGCGTACATAGAAGTCATGGGGCCCCATAGCAGAAGCTCTAATTGCCCCCCCCCCCCTTACAAAAAAATAAATATTTGTCTGTGTCACAGAAGAGCAGATCTCATAACTTTCCAGCCTTTACATAGTAATTTACCTCCTTCTGAAGTTGTAGATTCCTCCTTCATTCCCCCATAAAGTATGATGCCAACAAAAGTGCCCCCCAAACAGTATGTTACCCCTATGGTGCATTCCTCCACATGCACTGTATAATGACCCTATTGTACCCCACTTCAACTCCCACGGCAAAGTATGGTGACCCTAACACAGTATAATCCCCCAACTGTGAACCCCACAGAGCCCTCCATACACTCTCATGGCCCCCACACAGCCCTCCAAACAGTATAATGACCCCACACAAACCTTCACACTGTATAATTGCTTTCATACAGTATAATGGCCCCCCACATAGCCCTCAAAATGTTATAATGGCCCCACATAGCCTTCCATATAGTATAATGCACCACCAATAATCTTCCATATAGTATAATGCGCCCCCATAATCCTCCATATAG
The DNA here is from genome assembly GCF_046119375.1 of Phyllobates terribilis. NCBI lineage: Eukaryota > Metazoa > Chordata > Amphibia > Anura > Dendrobatidae > Phyllobates > Phyllobates terribilis. The sequence goes on from NW_027362762.1 coordinate 151,321,164, forward strand.
TATAATGCTCCCCCCATAAACCTCCATATAGTATAATGCGCCCCCCATAATCCTCCATATAGTATAATGAACTTCCCATGGTCCTCCAAAGAATATAATGCACTCCCCATTGTCCTCCATACAGTATATTACACACCCCATAGGGTAAAATGCAGCCCCCATATAGTATAATGCACGCCACAGTCCTGCAGTATTATGGGCACCACGTACTCACTGATTTTAAAATACCGTATATTTTAAATAAGCCGACCCGAATATATGCCGAGGCCCCTAATTTTATCACATAAAAATGGGAAAACCTATTGACTTGAGTATAAGCCTAGGGTGGGAAATGCAGCAGCTACTGGTAAATTTCCACATCCTCGTATGTGTGGCCCCCTCAATCCCACAATCTCTGGTATGTGTGGCCCCCACAATCCCTGGTATGTGTAGCCTCCTCAATCCCCCAATCCCTGGTATGTGTGGCCTCCTCAATCCCCCAATCCCTGGTATGTGTGGCCCCCTCAATCCCACAATCCCTGGTATGTGTGGCCCCCTCAATCCCACAATCCCTGGTATGTGTGGCCCCCTCAATCCCACAATCCATGGTATGTGAGGCCCCCTCAATCCCACAATCCATGGTATGTGAGGCCCCCTCAATCCCACAATCCCTGGTATGTGAGGCCCCCTCAATCCCACAATCCCTGGTATGTGTGGCCCCCTCAATCCCACAATCCCTGGTATGTGTGGCCCCCTCAATCCCACAATCCCTGGTATGTGTGGCCCCCTCAATCCCACAATCCCTGGTATGTGTGGCCCCCTCAATCCCACAATCCCTGGTATGTGTGGCCCCCTCAATCCCACAATCCCTGGTATGTGTGGCCTCCTCAATCCCCCAATCCTGGTATTTGTGGCCTCCTCAATCCCCCAATCCTGGTATGTGTGGCCTCCTCAATCCCCCAATCCTGGTATGTGTGGCCTCCTCAATCCCCCAATCCTGGTATGTGTGGCCTCCTCAATCCCCCAATCCTGGTATGTGTGGCCGCCTCAATCCCCCAATCTTGGTATGTGTGGCCTCCTCAATCCCCCAATCCTGGTATGTGTGGCCTCCTCAATCCCCCATTCCCGGTATGTGTGGCCTCCTCAATCCCCCATTCCCGGTATGTGTGGCCTCCTCAATCCCCCATTCCCGGTATGTGTGGCCTCCTCAATCCCCCATTCCCGGTATGTGTGGCCTCCTCAATCCCCCATTCCTGGTATGTGTGGCCTCCTCAATCCAAGTATCTTGGTACGTGTGGCCTCCTCATCCCCCCAATCACTGCACACATAAAACAATAAACACTTATACTCACCTTCCTTCCTCACCTCTGTTCCAGTGCTGAGTCCTGTCTGCAGCAGCTCATGTCGGCATCTGAGCAGCGCGCGCTCTCAGAAGCCGAGGTGAGCTGCTGCCGGCACATTCACTCCTCTCCACGCCGGGACTATGGCCGTGGAGAAGCGTGAATATGCTTTCTCTTTAGCAGCTGGCACTGACAGCAGGAGCCGGGGCTCAGCGCTCCTCCGTGCCCGCTACTAAAGAGAATGAATATTCCGTCTTCTCCACTCCCATGGGAATGGAGAAGAGGGAATATTCATGTCCCTTTAGCAGCGGGCACACGTGATAGCTGCAGCAGCGGCTACAGCATGTGCCCCGCGCCTCCACTGTCGCAACCTGCTCCTCTGCCGCCGCAACCTCCTACTGACCTATCCTCCTCGTTCCCACGCTGCTTGGGGCCCTCACGGGCCCCCTCCGGCCACGGGCCCCATAGCAGTGGCGTGGTCTGCCGCCATTGGCGGTACGCCACTGCCCCTGCTCATGCCAGCACATGTCCAGGCCCGTTTGAAGTTCACCAATGACGACCTGGATGATCCAGAGGAGGCAAGGGAGAAGGTCAAGTGGTCAGAATATTCCAAAATAGAACTTTTTGGTATCAACTCCACTCGCTGTGTTTGGAGGAAGGAGAAGGATGAGTACAACCCCAAGAACACCGTCCCAACCGTGCAGAATGGTGGGGGAAATATCATACCTTGGGGGTGCTTTTCTGCAAAGCGGACAGGACGACCGCACCGTATTAAAGAGAGGATGGATGGGGTCATATATCGTGAGATTTTGGCCAACAACCTCCTTCCCTCAGTAAGAGCATTGAAGATGGGTCGTGGCTGAGTCTTCCAGCATGACAATGACCCCAAACACACAACCAGAGCAACTAAGGAGTGGCTCTATAAGAAGCATTTCAAGGTCCTGGAGTGGCTTAGCCAGTCTCCAGACCTGAGCCCAATTGAAAATCTTTGGAGGGAGCTGAAACTCAATGTTGCCCAGTGACAGCCCCGGAACCTGAAAGATCTGTATGGAGGAGTGGGCCAAAATCCCTGCTTTAGTGTGCGCAAATTTGGTCAAGAACTACAGGAAACGTCTGACCTCTGTCATTGCAAACAGAGGTTTCTGTGCCAAATATTAAGTTCTCTTTTTCTATTGTATCAAATACTTAATTAATTTGCATTTTATTGCATGAAATATGTAAAAATCATACAATGTGATTTTCTGCTTTTTATTTTTAGATTCTGTCTCTCGCAGTTGAAGTGTGTGTGTATATAATGTGTATATAATGTGTATATAATGTGTATATAATGTACGCACAGTGGTGTGAAAAAGTGTTTACCCCCTTCCTGATTTCTTATTCTTTTTCATGTTTGTCGCACTTAAATGTTTCAGATCACAAATCAGATTTAAATATGAGACAATCATAACACAAGTAAACAAAAATTCCATTTTCAAATGAAGGTGTTTATTATTAAGGGGAAAAGAAATCCAATCCTACAGGGCCCTGTGTAACAAAGTGATTGCCCCCTGAACCTGTATATCAGGATGGGGCCCAGTATAGAGGATATATCATATATACCAAGATGGGGCTAGGCAGGATAAGGGACATATATGCCAGGATGGGTGATATACTGTATATACCAGGATATACATACCAGGATGGAGGCATGGAAGGGAAATATATATACCAGGATATAGGACATATTTATATAAGACATACTGATAGGGAATCTAGATTGTGAGCCCCAATGGGGACAGCGACGATAATGTATGTAAAGCGCTGCGGAATATGTTAGCGCTATATAAAAATAAAGATTATTATTATTATATACCAGGATGGGGACAGAATGAGGGACATATATACCAGGAGGAGGACATATATATGTATACCAGGATGGAGTGGGCCTCCAGGTATTACAGAACCGCCTCCTATTCAAATCAATAACAGACGGATGTGCAGTACCCGGCTGTGGCCACTATCAAAAGACGGAGCAGCTCCACAATTGAGGATTTCCGTCCGCCACAGCCAACACTGAGATCAGCTGATCGTCAGGGGTGCCGGGTGTCGGACCTCGACCGATCATACATTGATAACCTATCGTAAGGATAAGTCATCAATGATAAAGTAGTGGACAACCTCTTAAATGCTGGCTCCAATAGTTTGTCGGGTAATTGATAGATGTGACACCCCAGGGGTCTGGTTGCCACAGTGATAGAGATGTTATGTCTGAGAGCAGGTGGGAGGTCCTTTGGTCAGGGATCCTGTGCATGCCACACCTCCTGCCCAGTCTTGGGAGGGGAAGAACTTCCCCTATATAAACCCGGGGCTGAAGCAGGGTTAGGAGTCAAGGAGAGTAGAGACAGAGAAGCAGCATAGGAAGAAACAGCAGAAGCTCAGTGGGAGCAATACTACTACAAGTCAGGGGCTGGCAGCTGCAGAGCTCGCCCTGACTGAGAAGATTTCTTACCGGACCCGGCGTCCGAGGCTGTGGGGACTAACTCTTACCCAGCAGCAGAAGCCGACCGGCAGGGGATTTCAGGTCCTCAGGCCCAGAAACCCGAAGGCACGGTCACACGCGTGGGACCAGCACCGCCATCGTGGAGCGGAAGCCATTAGAAGGCCCCGAGTCACCGGCCACACGGGTGAGCACCACACGGTACACTCAGGGACGTGGGCTACTTATATCCGCTTCTAGCAAGGTAGCCAGAAGAGTACAGTCAGTTTGGGAGGCCTACAACTCCGCCTGGCCAGGGGAGATCCCATCTGCTCAAGGACTGACCAGGCCCCGTTCACTAGCAAGTACTCCGGGAGGGTCTATCGTTGTTACCAGTAAAGACCCTCAATTACACCACACCGTCTCTGAGTGGTTCCTGCTACCCCCATCATCCACATCTGCTGCCCTGAGGCCATACCCCTCCCGTTGGGGGTTATACCATCTACGCTGCACCATCCATCCACCGGCCTCAGCGGACTGTCCTGCAGCGGCAGCTCCATAGCTGCATTCAACGGGTGGCGTAGTCGTCCTGCATCTACCGCTGTTACATCGCCGCCAAAGTTTGACTCCCTGGGCACGGACCGGGTCACCGCCACGAGACTACAACCCTCAAGAGATCCGGCTCCGGGTAAGCTCCCGCGTGCGCAACGCAGCGCGACACAGGCCCAGGGGCGCGTCAACTTTGGCGTAGTCGGCAGGATTTCGTGCCCGCAACCACCGGGTACTGCGTGCCTGAAAAAGAGACTTTTCAAACTTACCTGTGGTGAAGATTCCCGCCATCCGGCGCCATCTTCAGCCTTCTTCCCGCCATCGGTGAAGTTTCCCGCCATCCGGCGCCATCTTCTGCCTTCTTCCCGCCATCCGTGGAGTTTTCCCGCCATTGGACGCCATCTTGAGGACGCCGCGCGGGAAGAAGAGGGGCGTGGACTCCGAAAGCGCGCGAGAACTGAAGCCCCGCCTCACGTCCGGACGTTGCGTAAGGTCCTGGAAGGAGCCCAGCAGACGCTGACGTCACAGGAGCGCGACGGAAGGTCCTCAACCCTGACGATCCACTGCGGAGCCGCGGCCTACGGAAGAGGATCATCGCAAGGTAGGCCACGGTCCACTAGGGGGGAGGAAGATGTCGGATACGGAGGAGAGCTTCACTGCCTCAACCCCCGCCAGCGCTACCGCTGCTGCAGTTATGCCCTTCACCATGCCCTATATCCCGGGAGCAGCTTGGCTACCCCAGTACTCAGGGGAGTCACATACCCTGCATGACTTTAGAGAAAAGCTGGATAGCCTCTTCCAGGTGTACCCCCTCACAGAAGAGCAAAAAGTGAGCATCCTGGTGGCCCAACTAACCGGGGCAGCCAAAAGGGAAGTAAAGTCCTGGCCACCTGGGAGGAAGACTGTCGCAGGGATACTAACCCGGCTGAAGGACACCTTTGATACCCGCACCTCAGCCGAGATTAAGCTTAGATTCTACGGGTGCAAGCAGCGAGCGCATGAGAGTATAAGGGACTATGCACTAAACCTACAAGAGGCCCTGAGGGCCATTAAGCAGACCGACCCTGATGGAGTGGGAAACGAGGACAGGCTGTTGACCGAACAGTTTATAGAGGGACTGTATTGTAATACCCACCGAACCCAGTTGCGGGCAATGGCCTTACAGGATCCCCATCTGGGCTTTGCACAGTTCAAGGACAGAGCCATCCGGGTGCTCCGAGAACCGGCACCGGGTGGCGTTGTGACCCACAGGCGCCCTGCTATCACTTACCACCAGGAGGCGGCGCCCTTGTCGGCAGGGCCTGTGGGAGCTGATGCGCAGGCTTTGGACAATGACCCTGCTCCAGACCTACACCATCAGGTCCAAGAGCTAGCTAAGAGCGTTGCTGCGCTAACCCGAACTGTGCAGTCTTTACAGGCTTCCACCCCAGGGAAGATCCAGCTGGCATCCGGACCGGAGGACATCCCGTGGCGTCGACCAAGGAGGACCCCACCGGCCAGAGGAAGACCCAGTGACCGATACAGCGAGGACGGACGACCCATCTGCCGCCGCTGCAATCAACCCGGACATATGGCAAGGTACTGTTCTTTAAACGGGCACAACCTGGGGTAGAGGGCCAACCCCCAGGAAAAAGATCACCAGGCCCATCGAACTGGCGCGACAGATATGTGGGAGGACGTCCAGTCTTGCCTGTGGTACTGGATGGCATTCCCATGAGTGCCCTACTGGACACCGGGTCACAGGTCACCACCATCCCGTACGTGCTCTTTAAGCAGTACTGGAATGACTCGGATATTACCCGCTACCCTGACGACGACTTGAGTATCATCGCCAGCAATGGCCAGCCCGTGCCACAGATCGGATTTAAAGAGGTGACCATCAAAATCGGTAGAGTCGAACTGGCAGCACAGTGACTGATCATTGTAGATATTGACAAACATGAGAGTCACCCAAAAATAACTCTAGGAACTAATGTAATTGAAAATTGTCTTGCAGAGGTGATTTTCCTTTTACAGCAGGTTGCCAAGAACGCCAGCTCCGGCGAGCAGCGGGTGCTCCAGAAAGAGATCCGGGCACTGATGCGACGGCAACAGGTGGAACTCTCCGGCGGTGAGATTGGTAGCGTAAGAATGTGTGACCCTTTTCCTATTGCCATGCCCCCAAAAAGTGAAATGATGATTTGGTGCCGGGCAGCTATTGGTCTGAGAGGTAGGGATTACCAGGCAATGGTAGAACCAGTTTACTCGGACAGTAGGCCCACCATTTTGACAGCACGGGGGGTGGTTGATGTACGCCATGGGAGGGTGCCCGTTGCATAATAAATATCGGGGAGAGGGAAGTGTACCTGCCCCGGTATGCCACGCTAGCTAAATTATATACCATTAACCAAAATTCTATACAATCTGTGGAACCCTTGCCTCCATCTCACCCGGAGGAAGGTAACGGCTCTAAGAAAAACATGGAGGACTGGTGTCAGCAACTACAACTGGGTACTGACTCCACTCCCGCACACCAGAAACAAGGAGTCTATCGGGTGGTTCAGGAGTACGAGAGAGTGTTCAGTAAACACCCGTTAGACTTCGGGCGAGTCAAGGGGGTAGAACACCACATCCCCACGGGAGACCATCCTCCTATAAAAGAGAGGTATCGACCCGTACCCCCTGCCCACTACCAACACGCCAAGGGGATGCTTAGAGACATGAAGGAGGCTGGGGTGATCAGGGATAGCTGTAGCCCCTGGGCAGCTCCACTAGTCTTAGTCAGAAAAAAAGACCATGAGGATGTGTGTAGATTACCGGAAAATCAACCGTATCACACACAAGGATGCGTACCCCTTGCCAAGGATAGAGGAGTCATTGGCTGCTTTAAGATCTGCTAACTTCTTCTCTACCTTGGATCTCACTAGCGGGTACTGGCAGGTTCCTGTAGCAGAGGCGGACCGGGAGAAGACCGCATTCACCACCCCGATGGGACTTAGCGAGTTCACCTGCATGCCGTTCGGACTCTGCAACGCACCAGGAACCTTCCAACGACTAATGGAGTGTTGTCTGGGCCACAGAAACTTCGAGACGGTCCTGTTGTACCTGGACGATGTCATCGTATATTCCAAGACGTATGAGGACCACCTGAAACACCTGGCAGAAGTGTTCGAGGCTCTGGCGAGTTACGGCCTAAAGGTGAAACCCTCCAAGTGTCACCTCCTGAAACCAAAGGTGCAGTACCTGGGACACGTGGTGAGCGCTGACGGAGTGGCTCCCGACCCTGATAAGATCACCGCAATTAAGGAATGGCCAAGCCCCTCCAGCGTAAAAGAAGTGCGGCAGTTCCTCGGGTTGGTAGGCTACTACCGAAGGTTTATTCCCGGTTTCACCAAAAAGGCAGCACCTATGCAGGACCTCCTGATAGGCCAGTCCCGGAAGGCCAAGAACCAGAAGCCGCCCTTCAAATGGGAGGAGCTGGAAGAAGAGTCCTTCCGCCAGCTGAAGATGGCCCTCACGGGGGACGAAATCCTGGCGTACCCGGATTATAGCCAGCCCTTTATCCTCTACACCGACGCCAGTAACATCGGGCTAGGAGCCGTACTGTCCCAGATCCAGCAGGGGAAGGAACGAGTAATCGCCTACGCCAGCCGAAAACTGCGACCCACCGAAAGGAACCCCGAGAATTACAGCTCATTTAAGCTAGAGTTCCTGGCCGTAGTATGGGCAGTCACCGAGCGCTTTAAGCATTACCTCGCTTCTTCCCGGTTCACCGTGTACACGGATAACAACCCGTTGACACACCTGGACACGGCAAGACTCGGTGCCCTGGAGCAGAGGTGGATGGCCCGTCTGTCCAACTACGAGTTCACAATCAAATACCGGGCCGGACGCTCCAATACCAACGCGGATGCCCTGTCCAGGATGCCCAACCTGCCGGACGAAGGAGAAGATCCGGAGGGACTGGAAGAAGTTGAACTCCCTGCGTTCCACCGTCATGGGACTATCCAGTATTCCCACCGGGTAAGGAGTAAGCAGGCTGTTACGTTGAACCCCTTACCTCACTACAACTGGGCGGAAACGCAAGACAGCGACCCTGCTGTCCGACTGGTGAAGGAGATGCTGACTCGCCCGGAGGCTTGCCTTGAACCAGACGCTCCGGAGGAAGCCAAACAACTATGGGCAGAGAAGAGTCGACTGTTCCTTTACAAGGGGAAGTTGTGCCGCAGAATGGTTAACTCCCGGATGCATGAACTACTCTGGCAAGTAGTGGTGCCACGGAGGGACGCAGCCATGGTGATGGAGGCATACCACGACGGAGCTGGACACTTCGGGTGGAAGAAGCTGGAGTTCCTGCTGCGCGAGCAATTCCACTGGGTAGGCATGAGGGGAACCATTGAGAAGTGGTGCAGAGACTGTGGCCCGTGCAACCTGAGAAGGAAGGACCGCGCCAGCCAGAAGACTCCCCTGCAGTCCATCGTCACCCGGCAACCGTTGGAACTGGTAGCCTTGGATCATGTAAAACTGACCCCAAGCAGAAGTGGCTACGTCTACGCGTTAACCATCGTGGATCATTACTCCCGGTTTCTGGTTGTCGTCCCCGTCAAGGACTTAACGGCTCAAACAGCAGCTAGAGCCTTCCAGCAGCACTTTTGCCGTCCACACGGGTACCCGGACCAAGTGCTGACGGACCAGGGACCTGCCTTTGAAGCGGAGGTCTTCCAGGAATTCTGCAATCTGTATGGCTGCCGGAAGATAAGGACGACACCCTACCATCCGCAAACTAATGGACTTTGTGAGAAAATGAACCAGGTGGTAATGGATCTTCTAAAAACGTTGCCCCTGGAAGAACGCAATCTGTGGCCTGAGAAGTTGCCCGATCTGGTGGACCTATACAACCACATCCCGGTAGGTTCCACCAACTGTACCCCGGCTTACCTAATGAGGGCAAGACCTGGTAAGTTACCTGTTGACCTGGAAATGGGAGTCCTGACACCCGAGGACACTTCACCAGAAACAGACTGGGACACAGAGAGGCAGCAGCAGTACCAGAGAGTACAGGAGAGCGTGGAGCGAAGTCTCTGTCAGGCTAGGGAAAGACAAGAGAAAACTTACAACCAGTATGCTCCCGCTGTTCCCCTGGTACCCGGAGAGCAGGTCTTGAAGAGGAAGAGACGGCTCCACAAGTTGGACGACCAGTGGGAGAAGGACCCGTACACCGTACTGCCCTCAAGCCACGAGAACCCGAAGGTTTGTACCATCAGTAAAGACGGAGGGGAAACCACAGCCATTGTATCCCGGGACCACCTGAAGAAGTGTCCCGAACAACTGAGGAACCCTGAAGAGGAACAAGAAGACCATCGACCCGTAGAGGAAAGGGAAGATATGGTTAGTACTGTGCTCGGGGACTTCCCTCGGTCTTAGACTCAAGTCAATGGTGCAGTTGTGGTACCCGTACTCACCTTCCTCCAACCAGCATCCCAAGCACCTACGGAGCAACAGGTAGAGCTGGAAGAACAGCCAGTCCAGGAGGCAGAAGACTCCACACAAGCAGAACAGGAGGATCAACCCTCTGCTTATAGTGAGCCTGCCGTACCCCTAGTGAGACAAAGAGCCGGTAGACAGCTGCCCAGTTTACCCTTGACAGCTCCTACACCCTGTAGTTCAGGGCCAGACAGTCAGCTCCGTAGGTCCACTAGGGCCACTAGAGGCCAGTTACCCGCACGCTGGAGGATTTGAAGTGTATAAATTGTTTTATTTATGTTTACCTGTGTATTGTTGCTTGTGTATAATTTTGTGTTTCCAGTTACTTTTAGGAATCCTTGGTGGATTACCGGGAATCCTTGTACATAGTTGGAGCGTAACCCAGGATGGACTAGAGACTGTTAAGGACTCGGGGTAGGACAGACCCCTACCTGGTTACGTCTCCCTGTTTTGGTGAAATGGACACCTTGCTTTTCTTCAAAGACTGCACCCGGTTACGGACATGCCGTAACCATCTTTATATGATTTTCTTATTGTATTATTATTGTTTTTATCTTGTTATGTTTTTCTAAAATATGTTTAGTCCCGGAGTACTAAATTTCACTAGGGGGGAATGTGACACCCCAGGGGTCTGGTTGCCACAGTGATAGAGATGTTATGTCTGAGAGCAGGTGGGAGGTCCTTTGGTCAGGGATCCTGTGCATGCCACACCTCCTGCCCAGTCTTGGGAGGCGAAAAACTTCCCCTATATAAACCCGGGGCTGAAGCAGGGTTAGGAGTCAAGGAGAGTAGAGACAGAGAAGCAGCATAGGAAGAAACAGCAGAAGCTCAGTGGGAGCAATACTACTACAAGTCAGGGGCTGGCAGCTGCAGAGCTCGCCCTGACTGAGAAAATTTCTTACCGGACCCGGCGTCCGAGGCTGTGGGGACTAACTCTTACCCAGCAGCAGAAGCCGACCGGCAGGGGATTTCAGGTCTTCAGGCCCAGAAACCCGAAGGCACGGTCACACGCGTGGGACCAGCACCGCCATCGTGGAGCGGAAGCCATTAGAAGGCCACGAGTCACCGGCCATACGGGTGAGCACCACACGGTACACTCAGGGACGTGGGCTACTTATATCCGCTTCTAGCAAGGTAGCCAGAAGAGTACAGTCAGTTTGGGAGGCCTACAACTCCGCCTGGCCAGGGGAGATCCCATCTGCTCAAGGACTGACCAGGCCCCGTTCACTAGCAAGTACTCCGGGAGGGTCTATCGTTGTTACCAGTAAAGACCCTGAATTACACCGCACCGTCTCCGAGTGGTTCCTGCTACCCCCATCATCCACATCTGCTGCCCTGAGGCCATACCCCTCCCGTTGGGGGTTATACCATCTACGCTGCACCATCCATCCACCGGCCTCAGCGGACTGTCCTGCAGCGGCAGCTCCATAGCTGCATTCAACGGGTGGCGTAGTCGTCCTGCATCTACCGCTGTTACATCGCCGCCAAAGTTTGACTCCCTGGGCACGGACCGGGTCACCGTCACGAGACTACAACCCTCAAGAGATCCGGCTCCGGGTAAGCTCCCGCGTGCGCAACGCAGCGCGACACAGGCCCAGGGGCGCGTCATAGAGACAGCGCATCACAAGACACAAAAACAACCTTAACATGTTACCCAACATTTTATTGACCATTTTTCTCCCTAATTACACTGCTCTGATGATCACAGCTCCTATATAACCATTAGTTAGTCCCATTTATTCTTAGTTTCAGAATCAAAAAGTCTCTCGAGCATTGAGCACCAAGAGAATAAATATGTTTCAGGCCACGCATCTCCTAATATTGACACTTTACTGCCAGAGCTGCCTCCCAGGCCTGGAAAGTTGTTGCTTTGCACATAACATGAATGCTTTGTACACAGTTCTTTGTCATTTAATATCCCATCGAGGGAGACAGGAGCTGGATGACATTTTGATCTCGGAGAGAAAGCTGGCATTTTAAAATGCTGAAACCTAATTTGCACTTTATTCCCTTGCTTTATTCTGATACAGCAAGTCTTAGCTTCTTGGCTATTATTCTGAGCTCCATACCAGACTAAAGCTTTATGCGAAAACGTAGTTAAAATTACTAGATTCCAGAACTGGCACATTAAGGCTATGTGCCCACGTTCAGGATTTGATTGCAGAAATTTCTGCATCTCTTGACAGCAAAAACGCTTCGGCAAAAACGTGCGTTTTGCCGCGTTTTTGTACAGCAATGAATGCTTTTTGGAGCTAAATAAAGATATTTGAAAAAAGAAATGTAGGACATCGCTTTAACCCTTGGAATACCGTCAGACCTGGGGTGAGTATATTGGTTAATTTAAATGATTAAATAATGCGTCTGTTGTATTTCAAATAAAGTGTTTTACTCTCAGTGTGTGTTTATTTAACTCTTTAGTAATAAGGGTGTCTGATTGACAACTCTTCATCACTAAACAAAGGGCTAGGTGTCATTCATGTCATTTCTGGGGCAGCTGAGAGCTGCTATTTTTAGCCTAGGAAGATGCCATTAGGCAAACATGTTCCCTGGCTATTAATAACAGCTCAAAGCTGTTTGTTTAGGTGCTATGTCCCTACGATCAGCAACCATCAGCGCTTTGGACGCAGCTTATTTTAGCTGTGTCAAAAATGCTGTGTTCTAATGCCGCACTTTTGTTGTCAAGACATGCACATGTACAGTACAGAAATTTACATGCTGTAGGTAAGTTTGAGTACGTGCCCATGTTTATGCAGCGTCAAACCCGCAGCGGCCAGATGTTACAGCATAGTGGATAATATTTCTAGAAATCCAATATCCACTATGCGTGCATCTGAGGCTGTGGATCACCCATGGCCACGACATGCAGCGCGTTTTTCAGGACCGCAGCATGTCAAATCCACTTGCGCAGTCGCTAGTCTCCACAACAGAAATTTAACCACTAGAATGTATTGAATGTGGTACATCTACATGGTTCAGTAAACACATGTGGATTTACCTACGTTCAATAGAATGCAGTGTTTTGGACACAGCAAAAATATGCTACGTCCAAAAAGAGCTGCTACGTCCGGATCATGGGCTCATAGCCTAAAATGAAAAAAAAAGTAGTGTGAGCTCCCGCGTCATTTTCATAATCACCAGAGGGAAAGCAGACCACTGGGGGTTGATATTACTAGCCAGGGAAGGGGCTATTAGCCAAAATGTTCCCTGACTGTTAATAACAGCCCACAGCTGTTTGCTTAGCCTTTACTGACTAGATTACAGGGGGACCGCAAAAAAAAATTGACATAGGGTCACCCTATAAAATCTAACCAGCAAAGGCCAAACAGACAGCTGCAGGCTGATATTGATAGCCAGGGAAGGTGCCATGGATACTAGCCCCCTCCGAGGCTAATAATATCAGCTCTCATTTATCAAATCTGGTGCTTAGTCTCTGCTCTTCCCACTTGCCCTGGTGCGATGGCAAGTGGAGTAATAGGGTTGGGGCTCATGTCAGCCTTGTATTGGCAGCTGACATGAAGCCCAGGTTAGTAATGGAGGGCATCTATAAGACACCCCCATTACTAACTCCGTAGTTAGGTTTTTTAAATAAAGACACTGTAGCGTCGGCGTCCCTGCCTCCTGCTAGGCAGGGACGCCGTTTCCCTCACCTCTCCGCTCGGTGCCCGGCGGCTTCCTCCCGCTCTGCTGGCAGCGCGCACTGCTTCCCGGCCTCTGTGCTTAGGGCGCGCGCGCGCTCCCCCTCTCTTAAAGGGGCCGCGCGCGCCGTCCTAAGGAGTCCCCGGCCAATGGCCGGAGGACCTCACCATATATAAGGCACCTCCTCCAAAATGGAGGTGCCCGAGCAATGTTGTGCAAAGCCTTTCAACTCTGCTTCAGCCCTCAGGTCCCGTTACCAAATACCTGCCAGATCTCTGCTTGATTCCTACCTGATTCCTGTCTATCTGCTTGCATTCCTGCGGTCCGACAGTCTGCCTACCAACACCTGTCAGTCTGTCTATGGATCTGCCTGCCCGCTCACCTGGGAGCTCTCACCTGCTACCTGCCTGCTAGCCTACCTGGAGGCTCAGCCGTTACTTGCCGTGACCACCTGCCTGTCCAGAGACTCTTGCCCGCTCACCTGGGAGCGTTCACCTGTTACCTGCCTGCTAGCCTACCTGGAGGCTCTGCTGTCACTTGCCGTGACCACCTGCCTGTCCAGAGACTCTGGCCCGCTCACCTGGGAGCGCTCACCTGCTACCTGCCTGCTAGCCTACCTGGAGGCTCTGCTGTCACTTGCCGTGACCACCTGCCTGTCTAGAGACTGTTATCCTGTTGTCACTTGCCATGACCACCTGCCTGTCTAGAGACTCTTACCCTGCTGTCACTTGCCGTGACCATCCGCCTGTCAAGAGACTGTCCCCGTCACTTGCCGTGACCTCCTGCCCTTCTACCCAGAGACTGTCCCTGTCACTTGCTGTGACTACGTGCCCGCCTTCCCTGGGAGCCAGCCACTTCCTTACAAGGACTTCCCCTTTGTATAGTTGCTCAGAGGTTCCACCTCCCAGACCCGTTACAGACACGGCCAGAATAAAGTCTTTCATTTAAATAAAATTCCACACTGTTTTAATCATTGTTTTAAAAATAAAAAACACTGTATATTCACCTAATGCCTATTTTCCGAAGCCCTCGTCTCCTGTAGGAAGCCAAAAATAAAAAACAACAATATCCCTCACCTGTCCGCCGTCATGACGTAATCCACAGTGTCCCACGACGACCCGGGTCACTTCTACAGCAGTCACATCAGCAATCACTGATGTCACTGTTGTAGAAGACAGCACTCAATACACTGACAGGAGTGTAATCACTCTTGTCACTGTATAACGCTGTGCTGCAGGATTGAGGTCACTTGAGTTCAAACAGCTTAAGATCAGCTGAGAGCTCCGGTGACCTCACTTACTGCATCAGTGTTGCATGGGAAAATTCTCACGCTGAACCGATACCATAAGTGAGGGCACCAGAGCTCTCAGCTGATCTTCAGCTGATGAACTCCGGTGAACTCAGTCCCAGCAGTGAAGCGATGTACACTGCCGGGAGCGATCTCGCTCCCGTCAGTGTATTGCTGGCTGCCGGGTGATCGGATTGCCATGGGACATCGGGGTAACGGCTGACAGGTGAGAATAAGGTGCTTTTATTTTATTTTAACTTTTTTTTTTTACACAGGCTCAGGCTGAGGAGACTACTTCTCCCCTCAGCCGCGCCTGCTATTGTCGGCGGGAGCGGCCGTGAGATGATGGACGGAGTAGTCTCCTGCGGGCAATTCTTTGTGTGTTTTTTCCGCGTTTTTGAATCATTGACTTGAATTGAATCAGTCAAATACGCAGCAAACATCTGCAGCAAATACTCAAATAATTTTATACCTGCGTTTTTGCTGCAGATTTGACTGACTCTATTAAAGTCAATGGGTGAAAAACACTGCATAAACGCACAATGAATTGACATGCTGCAGATTTAAATGCAATGACAGGAAAATTCCTGATCACAGTGTGCACATAGCCTAAAGGGGATTTACAGTTTCCGTAAACTATTGTCCCCAGGAGATGTTGAGTGTTAAAAAACAAACTGTTCTTTACTTACCCTCTCTAGGTCCATTGCTGAATCTCTGATGCTGCCCCAGACTCTGTTGTTTGTCTGTAGTGCTAATGTTACTTTGACAGCGCTGCAAACAAACACTGAGCCCCTTGCCGCTGAGCCCAGTGATGGTTGTGTCACTGCTGTTGTGATGTCAGCGCTGCAGACAAACAGCGGCAATAACACAGCACCAAACCCCAGGGAAGGTAAATAAAGATCAGTTTGTTTTTGTTTTTTACACTGAAATTTGCCTGGAGACAATAGTTTACTGAAACTGGAAAACCCCTTTAAGCTGGAGATACATTTTAAATAATGTCAGCATCAGTGCCGGCTCTACTTTCTCCGGATTTAACAATACATCTCTTCATACCCAATTCATCTTTCTTCCCGAATAAGTACCTATAACAGATTATCACCACATGCATTTGACTCGCCCCCTGGGCCGTGGGGCACTCGGAACTGGACTTCAGGGCAATGCTGGGAGTAGTAGTGGCGACCCGGTTCCGTGGCTCAGGGTGGTCAGACCAGTGGTAGTCTGCTATGTGCTGTAGGTAATGTCCGACTATGCCACCCGTGGATTGCGGTCAGGGCTAAACGCCGCTGCAGTGCAGACCGCTGGGGCTGATATAAATGTGCAGCACTGAATAGTTAAACTCCCCACGGGAGGAGTATGGCCCCAGGGCAGTATATATAATGGATGATGGAGGGGACGATTCCGACCGCGATAGCCAGGAAACGGAGGCCTCTTAAACAGTTCAGGGTCTTTATTAGGACAGGTAAAATGACCCAGAAACAGGCCCGACTAGGAGGGGGCCTGGATGTCTGAGAACAAGTGGGAAGCTGGCCCTGGTCAGGGTGAGGGTGTAGGCCTACCGTGCTCTCTGTGCTCCTTCTGGCTATTTCCCTCCTTGTAGTGTAACAGCCCACGTTCCCGAGCTCACCGTGTCCTCTCGCCCGTATGGCTTGCAACTTGGGTCCCTTTCTACTCCCGGCCTGGTACGGCTTTGCTGGTCCCTTCTGCTGTGGTGGAGCCTCCGGGCTTCTTAGGCCAAGGAACATACAGTCCCCTGCGGACTGGTTATCTGCTGTAGGACCTGGAATCCTCCCAGCCTCAGACACCAAAGTCTGGTAGATTAGTTGCTTTATCGACCAGGACAGGCTCACTTCGCCTTTTGTCCCTGGCTCGTGGCTCTCCTACTGCCACACGTCCTCTTAGGCTGCAACACAACTGTCTGTCCCTGCTCTGGGACACCTCTCAATCCAGAGACAGGTTGTCCAGTTCCCTCTAACCCTGCCCCCAGCTCCAGCTTTTATAGGGGCAGCCTGCTCCCCCTACTGGTCTGGGACAGGAGGTGCTGCATGCTAATGGTCCTTGACTAGAGGACCTCCCCCTTGCTCTCAGACACAGCTTTATTATATTTGTGGCATCCAGGCCAGGGTGACACATTCCCCCCTAGTAAAATTTAGTACTCCGGGACTAAACAATAAAAAAAGATAATATGCATGACCATAAAACATTAGTAGACAAACGACGCACAGGTTGAGTTCTTAAGGTCACAGTGTGGTCTGTGACCGGGTGTCCATATCACCAACACAACGGGGAGCCTTAACCAGATGGGGGTCTGTCCTAGCCCCAAGTCCTTTACAGTCTTAGTTCATTCCTTGGTCAGGCTCCGAACGCAGTCCATACAAAGTCCCGGTTATTAAAAGTTCATAACCTTTGAGTCCGTACGATAACTGTAAGAAACTGAAATACACAATTACTAATCATGCATGTAACTTTGCAAACATTTCAACATTTGGCAACAGGGTTTACAGTTTTAGTGCACCCTATATTCTCCAGCGAGCGGGTATCTGCCCCTTTGTGCTCCTGGTTGACCTGCGTAACCCACTGTCTGGTGGTGGACCGACCTGGCTTTCCCCACTAGCATTACGGGTAGAGCTACCAGCTTGGTGTACAGGTAGGGCAGGCAGCTGTCTACGGGTCCTTTGGCTCACTGCAGGCATGGCAGGCTCACTGTCAGCAGAGGGTTGACTCTCCTGGGCTTCTGGTACCGGCTCTTCTGCCTCTGGGACTGCTTGCTCTTCTTCACCTTCTGGCTCTGGTGTAGGTTGTTGCTGAGCCGGTTGCAGGAAATGCAGGACGGGTACCACTATGGCATTATTTATTCGACTCCAGGACTGAGGGAACTCTCCGAGAACGGTGTTGATCATTTCTTCCTTGTCCTCTGCGGGTTCAAGGTCACTTTGATCCTCTTCTGCACTACGGAGTTGCTCGGGGCACCTTTTTAGGTGGTCTCTGGGGACGGTACTAGTGGTTTCTCCTCCATCCTTGGTGATCACGCACACCTTCGAGTTGTCGTGATCAGTATGGTGTAGGGTTCCCTTTCCCACTGGTCGTCCAACTTATGTAGCCTTCTCTTTCGCTTCAGGACCTGCTCACCAGGTTTTAGGGGACCAGCAGGGGCGTGTTGGTTGAAGAGTCTTTCTTGCCTTTCTCTCACCTGGGCCGGGCTCTTCTCCACACTCTCCTGTACCTTCTTGTACTGCAGTCGCCTTTCCGTATCCCAGTCCGCATCCGGGGAGGTGTCCTCAGGTGTTAGGACTCTCATCTCCAGGTCTATGGGCAGCTTACCTGGTCTGGCTCGCATCAGGTAAGCCGGGGTGCAGTTTGTAGCATTCACCGGGATATGGTTGTATAAGTCTATCAGGTCCGGCAGTTTTTCTGGCCACAGGCTGCGTTCCTCCAGGGGCAACGTCTTCAGGAGATCAATGACTATATTGTTCATTTTCTCACACATCCTGTTGGTTTATGGGTGGTAAGGCGTTGTCCGAATCTTCTTACAGCCATAGAGGTTGCAGAACTCTTGGAAGATTTTGGCCTCGAACGCTGGACCCTGGTCTGTCAGAACTTGTTCCGGATACCCGTGTGGACGGCAGAAGTATTGCTGGAAGGCTCTGGCCGCCGTTTGGGCTGTCAAGTCTTTTACCGGGACCACCACTAGAAAATGGGAATAGTGGTCCACGATTGTCAGGGCGTAGATGTATCCTGACAGTCTTGGAGCCAATTTGACGTTGTCCAGAGCTACCAGCTCAAGAGGCTGCTGGGTGACGATGGGCTTCAAGGGTGTCTTCTGGCTGGTGCGGTCTTTTCTCCTTAAGTTACAAGGGCCACAGTCCCTGCACCACTTCTCTACAGCCCCTCTCATGCCGACCCAAAAGAACCGTCCTCTTAGCAGGAACTCCAGTTTCATCCAACCGAAGTGTCCCGCTCTGTCATGGTAAGCCCCCAGGACCATAGCTGCATCCCGCCTTGGGACCACGACTTGCCAGGTCAGCTCGTGTGTCCGGTTGACAAGTCTTCTGCACAGCTTGCCTTCATAGAGGAACAGCTTGCTCTTCTCTTTCCATAGCTGCTTGGCTTCCTCTGGAGCATCCGGATCTAAGCGGGCGTCTTCCTGGGTCAGCAGATCTTTCACCAGGCGGATTGCAGGGTCACTATCTTGGGCCTCGGCCCAGCTGTGGTGAGGTAGGGGATTGATCATAACGGTTGTTAAATCTTCCTCCTTCACGCGGTGGGAGTATTGAGCGGCTCCGTACCGGTGAAACACGGGGAGTTCTACCTCCTCCAGCTCTTCTGGGTCTTCGTCACCTTCAGGTAAGTGAGGCATTCTCGATAGGGCATTGGTTTTGCCTGCCCGGTACTTGATCACGAAGTCATAACTGGAGAGACGGGCCATCCACCGCTGTTCCAGGGCACCAAGTCTTGCACTGTCTAGGTGTGTTAACGGGTTGTTGTCTGTGTACACAGTGAACTTTGCGGAGGCCAGGTGATGCTTGAAGCGTTCCGTTACGGCCCACACCACCGCCCAGAATTCTAGCTTGAAGGAGCTGTAATTCTCCGGGTTCCTCTCGGTGGGCCTCAGCTTCTGGCTGGCGTATGCGATCACCCTTTCTCTGCCCTGTTGGTTTTGTGACAGTACGGCTCCCAGTCCCACATTACTGGTGTCTGTGTGGAGAATAAAAGGCTGGCCATAATCAGGGTAGGCCAGGATCTCATCCCCTGTGAGGGCCATCTTCAACTGGCGGAAGGACTCCTCTTCCAGTGTATCCCACTTGAAGGGTGGCTTTTGGCTTCTGGACTTAGACTGTCCTATCAGGAGGTCCTGCATAGGAGCTGCCATCTTAGTGAACCCGGGGATGAACCTTTGGTAGTAGCCTACCAACCTGAGGAATTGCCTCACTTCCTTGATGTTCGAAGGGCTTGCCCAGCTCTTGATTGCCGTGACCTTGTCAGGGTCGGGGGCTACTCCTTCCGCACTTACCACGTGCCCTAGGTACTGGACCTTCGGTTTCAACAGGTGACACTTTGATGGTTTCACCTTCAGGCCATAGCCTGCCAGGGCTTTGAACTCCTCGGCTAGGTGCTTTAGATGGTCCTCGTAAGTCTTCGAATAGACGATCACGTCGTCCAGGTAAAGGAGGACCGTCTCGAAGTTTCGGTGCCCTAGACAGCATTCCATCAGCCTCTGGAAGGTCCCTGGTGCGTTGCAGAGCCCGAAGGGCATACAGTTGAACTCGCTCAGTCCCATCGGGGTGGTGAAGGCGGTCTTCTCCTTGTCAGCCTCTGCCACAGGAACCTGCCAGTACCCGCTAGTAAGGTCCAAAGTAGAAAAGAAGTTAGCTGATTTTAGTGCGGCTAAAGACTCCTCTATTCTAGGCAGCGGATATGCGTCTTTGTGGGTGATACGGTTGATTTGTCTATCGTCCACGCACATTCTCATGGTGCCGTCTTTCTTTTTTACCAGAACCAAGGGGGCTGCCCAGGGGCTACAGCTATCTCTAATGACCAAAGCTTCTTTCATTTCCCACAGCATACCCTTGGCGTTCTGATAATGTGCAGGGGGTACAGGCCTGTGTCTCTCTTTTATTGGTGGGTGGCTCCCCGTGGGGATATGGTGTTCTATCCCTTTTACTCTGCCGAAGTCTAGCGGGTGCTTACTAAAAATTCTCTCGTACTCCTGGACCACCCGATAGACTCCTTGTTTTTGGTGCAGGGGAGTGGAGTCAGCACCCACATGGAGTTTCTGGCACCAGTCCTCCTTTTGTTTCTGGGAGCTATTACCCTCCGCCTGTGGAGATGGAGGCAAAGGCTCCACGGCCCTGATAGCTTTGTGTTCGACAGCAAACAGTTTGGCAAGTGTAGCGTACCTGGGTAAGTGTACCTCCCTCTCCCCAATGTTGAGAATGCGAACGAGCACCCTCCCATGACGGACATCAACCACCCCCCGGGCTGTCAAAATGGTGGGCCTGCTGTCTGAGTACACGGGTTCTACCATGGCTTGGTAGTCTCTACCTCTCAACCCGATTGCAGTCCGACACCAGATCATCATTTCACTTTTGGGAGGCATGGAAATGGGGAATGGGCCACTCAGTCTTACGCTACCGATCTCACCACCAGACAGTTCTACCTGCTGCCGTCTCATCAGGGCTTTTATCTCCTTGGTGAGGACTCTCTGTTGGCTGGAACTAGCATTCACCGCCACCTGTTGTAGAATTACAATTATATATATTCTAATCCTACAGAGCAGTGCCCTTCTCTTCCTAAGAAAATTGTGATCAATTCATAAATATAGCACTAAGAGGAGATGACTGGAGCGCTGTTGCTTGGATTGAGATATTCTCCCCTGCCTCTGTACAAACGTCATCCAATGGAACATACCATGATGAATACTGAAACCATGAGAAGAGGACTGTGATATGGAACTACAATAAATAGCTCATCAACCATAAAGGATCCACAGTGCCTCAGTGGTTAAAGGGATTGTCTGAAACAGAGACATTGATCAGCATCAGATCAGTGGGGTCTGACTCTTCATCCCCCACCGATCAGATGATACCTGGCAGTAGGGCCATCTGAAGTATGAGGCCAGGATACCATAGTGCCGCACACTGGGGGCTGAGGAGCACTATCTGAGAATGACTACTTCCCAGTCTACAGAACTGTGGTGTCCTGTGTACCTCCAGCTGTTACTAATTTGTGGGAGTGTTGGGTATCAGACCCCAACTGATCCAATATTGAGGATCTATCCTAAAGATTGTTCATCGTTATCTCAGTCCTGAAAAAACTTTTTAGACAGATCTTACAATTGTTTGAGTTCTATAAAGTTTGGGAAAGTAAAGTCATATTTCTCAGAAATTAAAGGGAATCTGACAACAGGTTTTTGCTATCTAATCTGAAGGCAGCATGAGGTAGGGGCTGAGACAATGATTTCAGGGATGTGTCACGTATTAGCGGTGTGTTGCGCACTACAGTGCTTTGCTTTCGCCTCCGCAGGGCAGAAAGAAATGCGCCAATGTAGCACCCTGAGGATTCGGCTGCTACAGGAGTATTGCACCTCAACCCAGAGGTGTGATATTCCACTCCCGGGCAAGGATGGAGAGTGGAACTGAGCTCGGTAGGCTGCATGCACTACACACATCCCATTTCCGGGGAACAGACCAACGGTACTCCCACTTAGAAATGTGCAGGTACGACCGAGTCTGTTCCTGGCTGGAGTGGGAGGGGGGTGGTACATCCCATGTAGTGTAGGGGCAGATAGGGGGAGCAGCCTGGGTAAAGATAGGAGCTCATTGGGTGCTGGTCACCTGAGCTCACACATAGAGGGTGTATATAAGGTGGGCACCAACTAAGATCAGGGTCAGATGCAGAGAACAAGTCAGATGCAGAGAGTCAGTCTGCTGCAGAGAACAAGTCAGGAGCAGAGGAGAGAAGAAAGACAAAGACCCAGAGTGAGAGAGGAGAAAAGAGAGAGACCCAGAGCACAGAAGAGAAGGACTCTGAGATCCCAACTAAAAGCACCGGGTGAAGAGTCGGCATCAGGGTACCGGAACCCAAGCTGGTGGGGGTAAAAACATTCCCCAGCCAGAGACCGGAGACCGTGGGCAGCGTTTGCCACGGTCACCCATCACATCCACCCCGAAGGCACACCACATGAAGGGTCAGGGAACCCAGGGCCAAGGGTGTCCCAACAGAAGGCCCGAGGGAGCTGGACCTAGGTGGATCACTGGTGGGGACGGCCAGAGAACGGGACAGAAAGAGAGCTCAGGGCCACGCTCCGGACTTGTTTGGGGGTTGGCTGGATCCAGGACCTGGTGGACGCAGCACGGCTCGGGTGGTCACTCGCAGCTGGAGTGACCAGTACAACATCTGCAGTAAGTAAACACCCTTAACTGCACAACCCGACTCTGTCTTCACTGCCGTCTGCACTACACCACCACAACCCCCATCCTCTGCACCTGTCCCCTCTGAGGCTATACCCCTCCCGTTGGGGGTTATCTCACCAAGCTGCGCACCCACCATCAGCCTCAGCGGACCCTGCTGCAGCGGCGGCCACAGTGACCGCATCACAACGGGTGGCGTAGTCGACACAAAAGAACTCTTAATAACATCTGTAGGACTGCCACATCACACTGAGCTTGACGCCCTGGGCACGGGCCGGGTCACAGCCGCTCGGAGACTACAACCCCCCCCCCATCTGATCCGGTGCCGGGTATTCCCCTCAAAAAGGAATATGTCCCAGGGGGCGCGTCAACTTTGGCGTAGTCGGCAGGATTACGTGCCCGCAACACCCGGGTACTGCGTGCCTGAAGAAAAGTGCAAGTTTACCTCAGAAAGAAGTCTCCCGCCGGTTCCGGAGGGTCCACGCCATCGGACCCCATCACAGGTCGTTTCCCGCCGATTGTCCGCCATTTCCAGCTTGTTCCCGCCATCTGCAGAGTTTCCCGCCACTGGGCGACGCTTCCCGCCAAATCCGCAGATTTCCCGCCTTGGAAGAGCAGCGGACGCCATTATGGGCGTGCCAAAGGAGGGCAGGAGGCCACCTCCCATCGTGGGCCAGGACAGAAAATGGCGCCAAAAGTGGAAACCGCCCCCACCAACAGAGACTGTGATGCTAGAGGTGTCTGTCAGCGTGAAAGAACTGCCCCTGGAGCTGACAGTCACCGAGTTGCCCCGGGACCGCCCTCTAAGTGGGAGGAGACGAAAGAAAAGAACGAAGATGGGTGCCGCCTGGAGCAGTCTGGAGCGAGCGCACCCGGAGGCAAGAGGTCTAACGAAGAGTAGCAGAGAAGCTCACCCGGAGATGTCCAGAGAGCAGAGCAGCACCGGCCCGCTGGCCAGGAGCCTGCTGGAAGAAGAGCAGAGCAGCACCGACCCGTTGGTCAGGAGCCTGCTGGACACCACGACCCCACTAGGCCTAGTGGAGGTCCTGGCACAGCTCCCCCGAGACCGGGAGTGTGCACAGACTGCCCTGGAGGGCCTCGCACGGAGGATGGCCCGGGTACAGCGCGAGATATTGGCGGAGTGGAGCCGGGAGATGGCCCAGCAAACCAAGACCCGGAGCACGCCAGCCGAGATGAGGAAGCAGACCGCCTCTGAGGATGGCGCGGGAGGACCCAAGGCCGGAGACGGCGCCGAGAAGGGAGCCGAACGCATGGAGGCAGGTAAAGGGGACGCCTATACCCCAAGCCGGGAAATCGCCCACCTGCCCCCGCTCCCCGTCGCAGAGCCCGAAAGTCCCCCTGCTGTGCCCGTAGCCGCCATGTCACCGCTATGGACTAGGCCCCGACCGGAAGCCGCCGCAGCGACCCCTGTGACGTCACGCGCCTCGACCCGGAGCGTGACAAAGCAGGAAATACCACCAGCCTGGTCACAAGGCCTAGTACCCCCGGGCGCCGCATCACCAACAGCGCCCCCTACCTCCGCGGAGCCTCCAGCCTGGCCGCAAGGCCAGGTAGCCCAGGGCGCCGCCATCCTAACGGTGCCCTTCACCTTCCAGGTGCCCCAGGCCTGGCCGCAAGGCCTGGGCAACCCGGGCGCCACCACCACCGCGCCCGCGCCCGTAAAACCAAGGGTGCCACACCTGGGGGAGGACTTGTTCAGCCAGCTCACATGGCCGGACGGGCGGCCCTTCATCTGGCCCGAAGAATTCCATGAGCTGGAACGGCAGCAGAGACTAGGGCCCTTGTGTGAGCCCCTGATTCCGGCTCCGACGCCCGTGGCACGGATCTCGCCCCCGCTTGAAGAGGCCCAATTTGAGTGGGACCCCACCGGAGAAGACCTAATGGGGTTCACTCAGGAAACCAGGGCAGCTGCAGCGGAGCGCGCTGAGTGTTGCCGACAGCAGCTCGAAGAGTTCGCGAGGGAGCGGAGAGAGAGGCGGGTCCGGGAACAACAGGCCCAAATAAGGAGCGCCGAGCAAAAGAGCCGGACCAGGAGGGACCCCCGTGCAGCGCACAGTCCCCGTACCACCGGGACTGTAATAAAGTTCAACCAGCAGCATGGGTGGGGCTTCATTAGAGACAACAACACCCCCGGCGACGTCTTTGTCACGCGCAGAGACGTGGAGTCCCATCTGCCGGAGGGGCACAGAGGTCGTGACCTCTACATTGGAGACGAGGTCACCTTCACCCGGCACAAGTGTGCCAAAGGACCTTACGCCCTCCACGTACACCGCCTAACGGAGGAGGAGTTGCAGTGCGGGGAGGAGGAGCAAGAGGACCCGGACGGGTCTGAAGTTACAACCAGTTATAAGCAAAGAGCAGGAGGAAGACGCCGTTGAGTGCGGCAGAGAAGTGATGTAAATAGTTACCCGACCGGGTACCAAAGAAACTGTTGATACATATATATAGTCCCCGTTGGGACCAGCTGAGTGAACTGTTTACCCGTTAACCCCTTAATCCCGCAGGCTGAGGACTGTGAGCAGCCATTCCCTTCCCTTTACCTGGCCGAGGACTGAGAGCGGCCAACTTCCCCTGTATATAGTTGCGCTTCTTAAAGCGCCCCCTACCGGTTTTATAGGAAAACCAGTTTTCCAGTTTTTCTAAGAGACTGTCGCACTTTTCCCGGACACACGTTGCACAGTGTCCGGAGGAGGAACCTGAAACAAGAAACGACTACGAGAATGTTTATATGAAAAGTTTTATATATATAATGTTTTATATGTTTTATTATGTTTATATGAAAAAAAAAAAAAAATTTTTTGTATGTTTTGGTGTTTTTGTCTTTACAGCCCGAGGACGTGCTGTGATTTACCAGGGGGGAATGTAGCACCCTGAGGATTCGGCTGCTACAGGAGTATTGCACCTCAACCCAGAGGTGTGATATTCCACTCCCGGGCAAGGATGGAGAGTGGAACTGAGCTCGGTAGGCTGCATGCACTACACACATCCCATTTCCGGGGAACAGACCAACGGTACTCCCACTTAGAAATGTGCAGGTACGACCGAGTCTGTTCCTGGCTCGAGTGGGAGGGGGGTGGTACATCCCATGTAGTGTAGGGGCAGATAGGGGGAGCAGCCTGGGTAAAGATAGGAGCTCATTGGGTGCTGGTCACCTGAGCTCACACATAGAGGGTGTATATAAGGTGGGCACCAACTAAGATCAGGGTCAGATGCAGAGAACAAGTCAGATGCAGAGAGTCAGTCTGCTGCAGAGAACAAGTCAGGAGCAGAGGAGAGAAGAAAGACAAAGACCCAGAGTGAGAGAGGAGAAAAGAGAGAGACCCAGAGCACAGAAGAGAAGGACTCTGAGATCCCAACTAAAAGCACCGGGTGAAGAGTCGGCATCAGGGTACCGGAACCCAAGCTGGTGGGGGTAAAAACATTCCCCAGCCAGAGACCGGAGACCGTGGGCAGCGTTTGCCACGGTCACCCATCACATCCACCCCGAAGGCACACCACATGAAGGGTCAGGGAACCCAGGGCCAAGGGTGTCCCAACAGAAGGCCCGAGGGAGCTGGACCTAGGTGGATCACTGGTGGGGACGGCCAGAGAACGGGACAGAAAGAGAGCTCAGGGCCACGCTCCGGACTTGTTTGGGGGTTGGCTGGATCCAGGACCTGGTGGACGCAGCACGGCTCGGGTGGTCACTCGCAGCTGGAGTGACCAGTACAACATCTGCAGTAAGTAAACACCCTTAACTGCACAACCCGACTCTGTCTTCACTGCCGTCTGCACTACACCACCACAACCCCCATCCTCTGCACCTGTCCCCTCTGAGGCTATACCCCTCCCGTTGGGGGTTATCTCACCAAGCTGCGCACCCACCATCAGCCTCAGCGGACCCTGCTGCAGCGGCGGCCACAGTGACCGCATCACAACGGGTGGCATAGTCGACACAAAAGAACTCTTAATAACATCTGTAGGACTGCCACATCACACTGAGCTTGACGCCCTGGGCACGGGCCGGGTCACAGCCGCTCGGAGACTACAACCCCCCCCCCATCTGATCCGGTGCCGGGTATTCCCCTCAAAAAGGAATATGTCCCAGGGGGCGCGTCACCTGCATCGGAGCATGATGGGATACACTGAATGGGTGACGTAGGACACGTCATCCACATGAAGCAGGGAAGGAGGACGGAGATCATAAGAAGAGATGAGGCGCCTGGTCAAGACCAGAGACGCCCATCACACCGGACCGCAGTGTATGTTGGTATAATAAAGCTCTTTTTTGTGCCTTGCAAAGCAGATTAGGGACTTACATACAAATGCTGTAAGAAAGGACTTATATATGCCTGCTGTACTTTATATGGTGAAAACCTGGTGACAGGTTCCATTTAACATGCATATTCAAAGCCATAAAAAAATTGAAAAAAATCCATAATTTCTGTTTTTATGTGATCTTAAAATAGTAATAAATGTTTTTCATGATGTACCCCAAAATGGTATCAAAACATCAACTAGGCATACAAAAAGAAGTTCTTACACAGCTCTGTTAATAAAAATAAATACACTGCTCAAAAAAATAAAGGGAACCCTCAAATAACACATCCTAGATCTGAATGAATGAAATATTCTCATTGAATACTTTGTTCTGTATAAAATTGAATGTGCTGACAACAAAATCACACAAAAATCATCAATGTAAATCAAATTTATTAACCAATGGAGGCCTGGATTTGGAGTCACCCCCAAAATTAAAGTGGAAAAACACACTACAGACTGATCCAACTTTGATGTAATGTCCTTAAAACAAGTCAAAATGAGGCTCAGTGTTGTGTGTGGCCTCCACGTGCCTGTATGACCTCCCTACAACACCTGGGCATGCTCCTGATGAGATTGTGGATGGTCTCCTGTGGGATCTCCTCCCAGACCTGGACTAAAGACAGTCTGTGGTGCAACGTGATGTTGGTGGATGGAGCGAGACATGATGTCCCAGATGTGCTCAATCGGATTCAGGTCTGGGGAACGGGCGGGCCAGTCCATAGCTTCAATGCCTTCATCTTGCAGGAACTGCTGACACACTCCAGCCACATGAGGTCTGGCATTGTCTGGCATTAGGAGGAACCCAGGGCCAACCGCACCAGCATATGGTCTCACAAGGGGTCTGAGGGTCTCATCTCGATACCTAATGGCAGTCAGGCTACCTCTGGCAAGTACATGGAGGGCTGTGCGGCCCTCCAAAGAAATGCCACCCCACACAATTACTGACCCACTGCCAAACCAGTCATGCTGAAGGATGTTGCAGGCAGCAGTTCGCTCTCCACGGCGTTTTCAGACTCTGTCACGTCTGTCACATGTGCTCAGTGTGAACCTGCTTTCATCTGTGAAGAGCACAGGGTGCCAGTGGCGACTTTGCCAATCCTGGTGTTCTGTGGCAAATGCCAAGCGTCCTGCACGGTGTTGGGCTGTGAGCACAAACCCCATCTGTGGACGTCGGGCCCTCATACCACCGTCATGGAGGTGGTTTCTAACCGTTTGTGCAGACACATACACATTTGTGGCCTGCTGGAGGTCATTTTGCAGGGCTCTGGCAGTGCTCCTCCAGTTCCTCCTTGCACAAAGGCGGAGGTAGCGGTCCTGCTGCTGGGTTGTTGCCCTCCTACGGCCCCTTCCCCGTCTCCTGGTGTACTGGCCTGTCTCCTGGTAGCGCCTCCAGCCTCTGGACACTACGCTGACAGACACAGCAAACCTTCTTGCCACAGCTCACATTGATGTGCCATCCTGGATGAGCTGCACTACCTGAGCAACTTCTGTGGGTTGTAGAGTCCGTCTCATGCTACCACGAGTGTGAAAGCACAACCAACATTCAAAAGTGACCAAAACATCAGCCAGAAAGCATAGGCACTGAGATGTAGTCTGTGGTCCCCACCTGCAGAACCACTCCTTTATTGAGGGTGTCTTGATAATTGCCAATAATTTCCATCTATTGTCTATTCCATTTGCACAACAGAATGTGAAATTGATTGTCAATCAGTGTTGCTTCCTAAGTGGACAGTTTGATTTCACAGACGTTTGATTTACTTGGAGTTATATTCTGTTGTTTAAGTGTTTCCTTTATTTTTTTGAGCAGTGTATAATAATAATAATAATATACACTGTACAGACCAAAAGTTTGGACACACCTTCTCATTTTAAGATTTTTCTGTATTTTCATGACTATGAAAATTGTACATTCACACTGAAGGCATCAAAACTATGAATTAACACATGTGGAATTATATACTTAACAAAATAGTGTGAAACAACTGAAAATATGTCTTATATTCTAGGTTCTTCAAAGTAGCCACCTTTTGCTTTGATGACTTCTTTTGAAGAACCTAGAATATAAGACATATTTTCAGTTGTTTCACACTATTTTGTTAAGTATATAATTCCACATGTGTTAATTCATAGTTTTCATGCCTTCAGTGTGAATGTACAATTTTCATAGTCATGAAAATACAGAAAAATCTTAAAATGAGAAGGTGTGTCCAAACTTTTGGTCTGTACTGTATATATATATATATGTATCTATATATAATACATTCAAAATTAAAACATAATACTTACCCAAAGAATAATGTTATCTTGTCACTTATCCTGCACAGTGAACACTGTAAAAGAAACTAAGAAACAAAATGCACAAAAAATACTGAATTGTAGATTTTTTATTATATTCCACCAAAAAAATTACAAAAGCTTATCAATAAATTATATCTACCCAAAATAATATATATTTTTTAATTTACTTTATATAGCGCCAACATAAACTGCAGCACTTTACAATTCTGAGAGCGAACATGTACAGACAATGTCAGACTAGTAAGCACCTGTTCACACCTATTTCTTATAGTGGAAGTGCCGTCAGTTTTTTCTGTTTCTATGTTTAAGCTTTGACTGAGCTCTATGCCGCAGGTGGTTTTAATTGCAGCAGGATCTTACTTTCCCACACATAATCAAACGGATGTCCCTTAGAGAGGTATTCACATTGATAGGGTCCTGATACTTTGAGAAACGCCTTACCGTGGCTACCAGGTACATATGAATTGGCCAATTTATGCGCTAAGATTTCTCATTTATTTCTATTTTCTACAGCAGTAATGCTATTCAAATTTCATATATTTCATGTTTGCATACTTAGCGTTACAGTGTGCTGCTTTGTTTGTTAGTATTTTATGGAGGTAGCAGCTCCTAGTAAGCACATGTTCACACTTATTTCTTGTATTGGAAGTGCCATCAGTTTTTTCTGTTTCTAGGCATTACAGAGTAATACATAAATCACCAATTCAAATGAAAAGAGTGAGGGCCCTGCTCACAAGCTTACAATCTATAAGTGAATAGGGGGGACACAAAAAGTAAAATGTACTAATATAGTATGGCCAAGCCATCTTTGTAATAGATAAGGGTATTGATATAAAGCTGCATGAAATGGTCACCAGCCGATATCTGGTACTGAACGCATGGAGTGTGCGGGAAACTGATGAGAGAAAAAAACAACAAGATTCTGAGGAAAATGTAGGAAAGAAGAATGGAGAAAAGTTACATTAGTGAGGTGATTATATAGGCCTGCCTAAAAAGCTGTTTTTAGGTCATTCTTAAAACTGTGGGCACTGGAAATTAAGGCCCCCATACATACTAGACTAAAGTTGGCTGAACCCTCAAATACTGTGGGATCCGCCCACAGTCTAATATATATATGGAGGCTTTCCGACTCTCCCATGACAGATGATCTCAAGGGATAGAAGGATCCGCCCTGTTGTATTTCAATGGCTGATGCTTTTGTTCTTCCTTAAATTAAGCCACAGGCAAAGGAGTCTGGCAGCGGCTCTCACAAAGAGTACACAGAAGCTCTCAGCCAAGCCAGGTATTTCTGTGTATGGGGGAGTCGGAAGAGATACTGTAAGTGTCGGATGAATGATTATTCAAACAACAGCTTTCAACTATCTATAGGGGGCTTTATCCTAACTGTCTTGCTTAGTGAATGGGTATGAGTGATAAGTTTATATTGCACTCTGTAGCGGATGGGTAACCAGTGCAATGGCTGGCACAGGGTGGAGGCATCTGAGTTGCAGCTGCACAAAAGTATGAACCTGGCTGCTATATTCAGAATAGATTTGGGAGAGCAGATTTTAATGAGAATAAGAGTGATTACTTGTGAGTTCCAGTGAGTTGAGTGACTGTTTTCCACTAGTCAAGACAAGAATTAATCAGAAGAGTAAGAGTTTTTGAAGTTTTCATGGAAAGAAAATGGAGGATTCTAGAGGTTTTAAGGTGCCATGAGCCTATGAGTGGTAAAAAGTGAAGAAAAGATCTGTGCCAGATATATCCCCAACACCATGGGCATGCTGTCATGGCACCTTTGAAAAATACAAGCATCACAGTAAACTCATACTCAAATAAATATGTAGTTCGCTATATCCAAAAATCACCATTTTCAGACCCACATCCAGAAAACAACAATTTCACGTTCACAAGCTCAAAGAAAATAATATTGGGTGACGGCATCCAGGTAGTCAAAAAATTCCTTCTCTTTATTCACTCATTCCACAGATACCAAATGCAAAACCGCACTGAGGTATTTACTTATCTTCTGTCTCTTCCAAGGTTCAGGCTGCTGAGATGATCACCATACTTTACACTGCATCTTTTTCTAATCATCTAATGTGTATAGTGGCTTCCCATCTCCACCTAGCAGAAGATGTCAGGGTCTTACAATTTATGACTTGCAGTGCCAGATACTTTAAGTCTAATGACGTCAGTAATGTCCAAGGATGGATGGAACGCTGTTTTTATTCAATGAACTGATATAAAAATCTAAATGTCGAATATTTCTAGATTGTTCACCATTGTCTTGTACTACAGATATCAAGAGATTGGTTTCAGCCAAAGAAATATTTGCATTGAATTTCTATGGTATTCGTTTTTTTGTGCAGATTTCTTCTATGTACGCCAGCTTCCTTCCACAGTCCCAAAATATACTTGAAGGTTAATTGGCTTTCAATGTAATTGACCTTTGATTCTGTATGTGCATCTGTTGTGGAGAAAATAGCACATAAGCTCCAGTGAGGCAGAGACAGATGTAAGTGAAATCACTCTCTGCGCAGTGTTATATGTCAGTTCTATGGACAGGATAATAATGAAAAAATAATCCCCCTATAATATAAAGGATGTCAAGCGTAGCTGTTCAGCTAAGATCTCATATGTCTAACAATGTCAAATATTCCATTGCAAAATTGGGAAGTATACCAATAGCAGTGAGCAGGAAGACTTATGCCTCCTAAAGGGGTTTTGTGGGATTTCACATTCATGGTTTATCCACAAAATGTGATAACTGTAGTTTCCATCCCATAGACCCCCTCTGCTTGGCGGAATGAGCGTGCTACGGAACTTTCATTTTCAGGGAAAAGTGACTAAGCTGCAGTTCCAGACAGAGCCACATGTGTGGGATCATACAGCAAGGAAGCTCTGGAACGCCAAAGACTGCTATTCCCCCGCCTTTCTGCTAATTAGCGGAGCCATGATTTAATGAGAACCTTTACAGAAATAGGACCTGTCGCCAATCTTGACATGTCAGTTTTAGTTAAAAAAAAAAACAATTCTGGATGATCTTTCTTGCAACTCTACATTTTTCTATTATTTTGCTATTCCACCTGGAAATATACTGTATGAATGCATTACCAACTGGGTAATATCAGCTGGGGGTGTGTCCATGCCCAATCTGACATTGTCCAATCATTCCCATCAGTGTGAGACTATGTAGAGACACACTCCTTTGTCAAAAGAAACTATACAGAGACACACCCCTTTGTCAAAAGAAAGGACAACACCCAATTGTCAATACATTCATAAATATTCAGGAGAAATACAGAAAAGAAATGCTCCAGACTTGCTAGTTTACTAAGCATTAAAACTTGTCATGAGTGGTGATAACTTTTAAGGTCACTGTCATAGACAAAAATGAAAATCCATAAAGACATCCCCAGAAAGGGGACATAATACCCTCACATTGAACATATGGGATTCATTATAATTGGAGAAGTGAGAAAGAACTGACACTTCAACTTTCATTGAAGTAGGACCTCACATTGAACATATGGGATTAATTATAACTTGGGAAGTGGGAAACAAATTTTAACTAGGGAAGTGAGAAAGAGATAACTATTTGACCTTGATTAAGTAGGCATCCCCTGAAGTGACCAGGTAATTACAATGGGAGATTTGCTCTGAGAGCCAGACACTAAGCTTGGGATTAATTTATTCAGAGGCGGATAAGTACACCTCCAAGGCATGAGCTTCCTCAGGTCAAAGCGTGTGTTGCAGATTTTTTGGAGCCAGTAATCAGTAATGAATATTGGGATTTGCATCGGTCAGATATTTATGGGAGATATATTTTCGGTGTAGTAGCAAAGGGATGAACATAACACATTCACTCACATCACCCTAAGGCAATTGTAACTCCTTCAACTTAATATCAGATCGGTGGACGATGCTATCCATGCCATGTTTCATCTCTATAGAAAGGTAAAATCGTAATAGGAAACATGATGACAATATCTACTGCCTGTGACCTCTAGGGGCAAAGATATCCTGTAAATTGGGTATCTCAGAATCTGCTAAAAGACCTACCACATCCCCCAACCAACCCCTATATGAGCTCACCAAGGGGAGATTTGTGGGCGTAACCTTGATCTAATAACAATGAGAGTTTGGGTGTCTGTCATTGTTCATTCTGAAAGACATAGTTCGCTGCGAGAATGTTCCATTTTCCTAATCTGAGTGCTTCCCTCCATAAAGATAAGAACCATTCCTGCAACATCAGGTTTAGTAATTCTCTTTCATTATTCCTTTTTACTTCATGTAAATGTATATATCATATTGTTTTGTTCCCATTTTGTATCATCTTTGCATATTTTTATAAACCCTGCCTACCTTTCCGGAATAAATAAATAAAATGTAATAGCCCTGTTCTTTTTGCTCTGCAAACTGCACCCCTAAAGCCATACGCTACCTGTAATGGGTGTACAATCGGCCTGTATAAACAGCTGGTGGTCGCAGCTAGTAGTTCATTTTGTTATTGTGAGTTGGCAGTGATTGTAGCGAGATAAATATATTCCATGAGCTGGAGTCGGAGGTGTATATACCATACGCTCACTGTGAGATCCCTGATAACCGGCCTAGTAGGGAAAGCAACCGCGGCTTCATCAGTCAATTGCATAAATGTCCTGATGATTGGAGTCAGTAGAGTTGCGTCCCCTTGACATACTAGTAACAGCAGTGGGATCTGCGTGATCTCCCCGGTGTCATCCTTGACAGCCTCCGTGCAGTTTACTACATGTTTTGGTATTTCTTTTAATTTTAAGAAAGACTTAGGATAAGATGTAAAAATATTAAATTCTTAAGGATGAGGAAGATTTTTACCTCAAGAACCAAATGAATCTTTTATTTTTTTGTTTCCTCAAATTTCATCAACCATAACTTTTTATTTTTAGGATGGCTGTTTCAGCTATTTGAGGCCTTGTTTTTTGAGAACAAGTGAAGTTTTTTTAAAAAAAAAAAATAATAATAATGATAGAAAAAGCAACTACAGTGGTGGCCAAAAGTATTGGCACCCCTGCAATTCTGTCAGATAATACTCAGTTTCTTCCTGAAAATGATTGCAATCACAAATTCTTTGGTCTTATTATCTTCATTTAATTTGCTTGCAAGGAAAAAACACAAAAGAGAATGAAGCAAAAATCAAATCATTGATCATTTCACACAAAACTCCAAAAATGGGCCAGACAAAAGTATTGGCACTCTCAGCCTAATACTTGGTTGCACAACCTTTAGCCAAAATAACTGCGAACAACCGCTTCCGGTAACCATCAATGAGTTTCTTACAATGCTCTGCTGGAATTGTAGACCATTCTTCTTTGGCAAACTGCTCCAGGTCCCTGATATTTGAAGGGTGCCTTCTCCAAACTGCCATTTTGAGATCTCTCCACAGGTGTTCTATGGGATTCAGGTCTGGACTCATTGCTGGCCACCTTAGAAGTCTCCAGTGCTTTCTCTCAAACCATTTTATAGTGCTTTTGGAAGTGTGTTTTGGGTCATTGTCCTGCTGGAAGACCCATGACCTCTGAGGGAGACCCAGCTTTCTCACACTGGGCCCTACATTATGCTGCAAAATTTGTTGGTAGTCTTCAGACTTCATAATGCCATGCACACGGTCAAGCAGTCCAGTGCCAGAGGCAGCAAAGCAACCCCAAAACATCAGGGAACCTCCGCCATGTTTGACTGTAGGGACCGTGTTCTTTTCTTTGAATGCCTCTTTTTTTTTTTTTTCTGTACACCCTATGTTGATGCTTTTTCCCAAAAAGCTCTACTTTTGTCTCATCTGACCAGAGAACATTCTTCCAAAACGTTTTAGGCTTTCTCAGGTAAGTTTTGGCAAACTCCAGCCTGGCTTTTTTCTGTCTCGGGGTAAGAAGTGGGGTCTTCCTGGGTATCCTACCATACAGTCCCTTTTCATTCAGACGCCGACGGATAGTACGGGTTTACACTGTTGTACCCTCGGACTGCAGGGCAGCTTGAACTTGTTTGGATGTTAGTCGAGGTTCTTTATCCACCATCCGCACAATCTTGCGTTGAAATCTCTCGTCAATTTTTCTTTTCCGTCCACATCTAGGGAGGTTAGCCACAGTGCCATGGGCTTTAAACTTCTTGATGACACTGCGCACGGAAGACACAGGAACATTCAGGTCTTTGGGGATGGACTTGTAGCCTTGAGATTGCTCATGCTTCCTCACAATTTGGTTTCTCAAGTCCTCAGACAGTTCTTTGGTCTTCTTTCTTTTCTCCATGCTCAATGTGGTACACACAAGGACACAGGACAGAGGTTGAGTCAACTTTAATCCATGTTAACTGGCTGCAAGTGTGATTTAGTTATTGCCAACACCTGTTATGTGCCACAGGTAAGTTACAGGTGCTGTTAATTACACGAATTAGAGAAGCATCACATGATTTTTCAAACAGTGCCAATACTTTTGTCCACCCCCTTTTTTAGGTTTGGTGTGGCATTATATCCAATTTGGCTTTAGGACAATCCTTTTTGTGTTTTTTCATTGAAGACAAATTAAATGAAGATAATAATACCAAAGAATTTGTGATTGCAATCATTTTCAGGAAGAAACTGAGTATTATCTGACAGAATTGCAGGGGTGCCAATACTTTTGGCCACCACTGTATATAAAAATCTGTGGATGGTGATTACGGTGGCAGTGTGTGACTGTTGCAAAGGAGGTGCGTATTAAGTGGATGAAGGGGAAATGTGAGGCACATAACCCTATGTGTGAGTTGTGTATTTTTGAGCAGAATATGTACAGTATGTGTCCAATGTGTGAGTGGCATGTAAGGCTTACGTCCATTGTATGTGTCCATGTGTCGTATGAATCCTATGTGAGTGGCATGGACGGCATGTGGCCAGAGAGTGTGTAGAAAGTGAGATGTGTGTAGCATGTGTGATATTTGTGAGAGATGCATGTAAGGCTTGTGTCCGGTGTATGTTCATATGTGTGGCATGTGTCCTGTGTGTGTGCCGTGTGTGTGAAACCTGTATGTGAATAGAATATGGCAGGCATGTTTCCAGCAAGGGTGTAGACCAGGTGTGGCATGTAGTTTGTGTTTCCTGGAGCTTCTATGGTGCTATGTCTGAGTGGCACGTGTGCAGCATCTGTCCTATGTGTACGTGGGCATGAGTCAAGTGGGTGAATGGAGTGTGAAAAGCATGGGTGAATGACATTTAGGTGGCTTATATAACAAAAAAATATAATTTTTCCAGGTTTTGTAGGCACTAGAGGGAAGGGGTGATGCACATTTGTAGCTCAGGGTCCCCTTTACCAGTGTCCATTCCTGGGGTCAATCCAAATACATGCATCAATAATCGACTAGAAGAAAAACCCATAGCCAGTATTTGTTATTTGTTGATGATCGTTGCTGTGGTAACTGACATGCTAATTAAAAATGCTACATTGTAGCAATCATTTTATAGGGGAAAAAAAAGTGTCTATTTCAGATAGGAGAAAGAGAATGACCAATGTCAGTCTGTGATCAAGGTTATATAGGAAATATCTGATCATGATAATAGTCAGGTCTTCATTAACATCGTGGATCCTGCGTGCAAGTAGATTTATTCCAAAATAATTTTGTGTTGAACGTCGGGCTAATAGGCATCGCTGACATCTACACATTGGTTTTATGAAGTTGATGACATTCTGTATAATAATCCCCTACTCAGCACATCATTCATATCATTCATTGTCTTTATTGTTTGCTTAATTTGCTCTCTTCCTGAGCCCTTGAAATGCCAGATAAAATAGAGCAGCATCCACATATTAATCCCATAATTACCCAGCAGCCAATGTGTGTATTACATCCATAGATCACACTGTGTTTACAATACTTGTGGGTTACATAGAGGAGATTGTAAATTGTAAATTGCTACTATTATCTGCTCATTGTGATCCTTCCATCCCCTTGGCTATTGGCCAGCAGCTAGTCACGTGTCCCTCTGCCAGCAGCTCAGGTTTCAGCTGTGTGCTGTGCTGCTGCCTGTGTGCCCTGCTCTCAGGCTGTAGTGTCCAGTGAGACCTGTGCACCACTGCCAGGATGGGCAAGCACATGCACCCCAGCACCCTGCAAAGACAAGGAAGCTTACCAGCCAGGTCCTGCACCCAGGAGACCACAGAGCTCAGCACCATGCACAGCAGAGACAGGGCACCATCAGCTGAGCTGCACACACTCAGCTTGGAGTTGGCATCTACTCAACTTGCATTGGTTTCCTAGTGGCCAGTCCTAAAACTAGACAACACATGCATTGTATCTGAAGAGCCAACAACCTGAAGAAGAAGCCACCTCACCATCCACACCAGGAGCTGTGTCTTGTCCACACTCAAGGAGAAGGTGTCTCTGTCCTTCACTAGAATAATGGGGTGCAATACACCAAGAAAGGTGCTGGGAGAAAACACAATGGACAAATCAGGTAAATGTTTATTATACTCTATTTACTGTTTATTATTTACAGTTTATTATATTTATCAACAATAGAAACTTCATAAACACAATGACATATTGTTCTGCATTGTTTATATGTGAAGCTGTGTGTGATATACAACCAGCTCCACACACACAGCACAGCAATGCTCAGCTTAAAGTTAACCTTGTCACAGATATGATTACAGTGGGAATGGAGCAAATAGGACTGAGTGATCTGATGAGCACTTCCAGCTCCCTTTATGGCAGTAATGATGTTCAGCTTCATGGGTTAGATCCCTTTGTAGACAACAGTTTTAAATTGAAGTCTAGGAAGCATATGGAGATTGCTTTAACTCTCCAAGTGCCAGAACAATATGCAGCTCTTGTGTTCAGTGTTTCAGAACCTCAGTGTAGATCATCAGTGAGAACTCTTATAATGTTTGGGTGGGTGACTGTTATTCCAGAAAAGTTTGTGTGTGTGTTAGTAATCCCCTCCAGCAGGGTGCATTTTGTTAATCCTGTGGAATCCTTTGTAAAGTGAGTCTCTGTAAACTGTGAGCTGTTTGCAAAACCAGGGGATTACAAGGCATCATTAGCCATACTTCACATGTTAATGCTCCTCACTAGACACAAAAGGATTGTCCCTGTGATCATTTGACACTTAAGTTAATTACAGCCTGGTATACAGAAGCTTCAGCCCAGCAGGGTCTCCCATCATCACTATTGTGATGTGTACTGTAACAACATCACCTTTCCTACTAGAATGAATTATGGAAGTCTATCTATCTATCTATCTATCTATCTATAGATAGACTTCCAGTATTTATTCTAGTAGGGCAGGAGGTGTTACAGTGACACATCTATCTATCTATCTATCTATACATAGATGGATATTTTTTTTACTTCTCTCCTTATGTTTTTGCAAGGTGCCAAAACTGCACTAATTAAGACCAACACTATGACCAATTTTATTGTATGTATAGATACACTACATCAAGCATAAGTGACTTTGAATTGAATATTGCGTGTAGGACTACAAGTGACAGCATGGTATGTAAGCTCTCTATCCTTGCAAATAGTTTAGGCCACAGCTGGCTACTTGTTTTTAGACAGGCACAATTACATAATGGTTAGATTCATAACTCTTCACTTTGTAAAACATTTAGAAAGACACAGGAGCATAATAAAAAACAATACATTCATAATCTAAAACAATGAATAATGAAATATGTCACCATAAAAGTGGTAAAAGCAAACCAAAAAACTCATTTTCGAAGTAGCAGTATAATATTTTAGAATATGCAAGGTAAGTAAAAATTAAATAACCAAATAAACATCTGTACAACCAGGGGGCATAACTATAATAGATGCAGGGTTTGCAATCACCCCCGGGGCCCTGGAAACTAGGGGGGCCCCAAAGGTCCCTTTGCCCTATATGAAAAGACTACTATTATTAAAGACTTGTGTTAGTTGAGGGCCCCATTGGAGATTTTGCTTTGAGGCCCACAAGCTTCAAGTTACGCCACTGTGTAAAACAGTTAAAAACTTTTTAAGTTGTCTACAAGATAACGAACACTTCTTAATTATAAAGATTGCTAGGCAGGTGCGTATAGAAGAGTGGTTGGCAGGTTGGTTGTTCACAGGGGGCAAATAGTTATTTAGCTGCCCCATCCCTGTTAGAATGCCACCCATGACACCAGCCATAGCCCATCATTCATTTATACATCCATTCATTTAGGCTATGTGCCCACGTTGCATTTATGAAGCAGAAAATTTCTGCTGCATAAATGCAAGTTCTCTCCCGGAAAAACGCATGCGGAATTCCGCACGCGTTTATCGCGCATTTTTCGCGCGTTTATCATGCGTTTTCCACATGCGGAATTGCCTTGCGTTTTTTATGCATTGGACAAAGGCAATTCCGCTTGCGGAAACGCAAAATTAAATGACATGCTGCGGATTTTTGAACGCGGAAAAACGCTGCGGAAAAATCCGCAGCATGTGCATAGAACTTGCGGAATCCCATTGGGGACCATGGGGTGCGGATATACATGCGTTTTTCAAGCGTTTACGCTGCGGAAATTCCGCAGCATATACGCTTGAAAAATGCTACGTGGGCACACAGCCTTAGGGAGATTGCTTCATGTAGATTTGATAGTTAAAACTTTCATGGCATAAAAGTAAAGTGAGATATAGAATGTTTTCTATTATGAAAGAACAGCACACATGGAGTTATTATCACAGATTTCCATACATGTCCAGTGGTATGGACTGGTTTAGGATTATGAAGGACTCTGTATTGGACATATCCTGATGTGTAAGTATGAGCAACATCGAAGCCGCAGCCATTACTAGATGGACAGAGCATGACAATGGAGAGAACCTGGTATACATTCTCTACCAAAATGGCTCAGCAGCCTCCAGACTATATAAATAGAGGCACATATCAGATGTCTGTGTGTAAGGGACAAGGCATGCAGGAGGTCTGTGACTGCTGAGGATTAACCCCCTGCCATTCTCTAAGTGCTAAGAATTAAGTGATTTTGCTAATTAGTTCTTGGGATTAGAACGTAAATGTAGGAAAAGATAAGGGAAAGATTAGTTCTACAGATGCCCGCAGGCTGTATGTAATCAATAAAACATAAGTACATTATTTCATAAAGTGATTTACAACTACTGTGCTCCTTTCCAACTCTCAGCTGATATCAGCCAGAACATCCTCTTCAGGCTCCTGCAGACTTGCACTGTTTCTCAAGGGAAACCCTGTCAAAGAATTGTATTTGGACACTTTTTCTTGTTGATGGGTGCTCATAATCCGTAAACCACGCTGTAAAATATCCTCATCATTTATTATTATGTT
Organism: Phyllobates terribilis; assembly: GCF_046119375.1. Classification (NCBI taxonomy): domain Eukaryota; kingdom Metazoa; phylum Chordata; class Amphibia; order Anura; family Dendrobatidae; genus Phyllobates; species Phyllobates terribilis. Next base: position 151,361,689 of record NW_027362762.1, read on the forward strand.
CTCTTATACTGTATTACATTTTGGGGTAAGTTTTTATTTGCACATGAAAGTTTGTCAACTACGTAACCATTTGTAAAATCATGACACGTGCGTGAAACAATGGTAAACCCAAGTGGTTTGTTCCTACTGACTCCTGAAGGTTGCAAACAACTTGTAATAAATCATAAAGTTATAAGCAACATTGGAAAAAAAAGAGCAATCATTATAAAATATACTATTAAGGTGAAGTACAAATCAAGTACATTTATTTTCTTTTATTCTAATACATATATACACTGTAGATTGTCTTGATCATAAATAGTTTAAATGATTGGTTTTATAACTTGCTGTGGATATGTCAAGGCAAACTAGTGTGAGAAAATCCTTTAATTTGATTGTAGAGAAGGCACAAAAGTCCCCATGATAATGTCCATATAACCCCAACCAATAACATCACTGTATTTCCTGAGAGAGATTTCAATAACTGATACAGGTTATACGTTTGGAACATGATCACATGATAGGTTAATTCTTAAAGTGTTATAATACTTATTTTCACAAGGCAATAAGCAACTAAAGTTCATTTACGGTCATTACCCCATGTAAACAAGTCCAGCATATGGCAAACAGAAAAACCTCATTATTCCTTGATTGTTTCTTTTATGTGGACACAAAAATCAGGATTTCTCAGCTGCACATTATCCCAAGCAAATAGGACCCTGCCCGCGAGGGCTCACAATCTACAGGGGATGGGTGAGGATACAGTAGGTGAGGGTACAGCTGGTCGTGCAGCGGTATGGTGGAGCGATGGTTACTGCAGGTTATACACTTGTCTTAAGTGGTGGGTCTTCAGGTTCCTTTTTAAGGTTTCCACGGTAGGCGATAGTCTAATATGTTGGGGTAGAGAGTTCCAGAGTAGGGGGGATGCACGGGAGAAATCTTGTATGCGATTGTGGGAATAGGAGATAAGAGGGAGAGTAGAGAAGGACATCTTGTGAGGATCAGAAGTTGCGTGAAGGTTCCTAGCCCTATAGGATTTTAGTTTTCAGGTGGAGCATAGGCCTGGGAGACAACATGGGAATGCTTATGCCCTATCACAGGTCTATTGTATGTTGGCAGTAGGTGCCAAGCCCCTCAGCTATGAGCTGAGGGGGGGTATGTAAGGTTGTAGCCGGACAGGTCGAGGATAGGAGGTATGTGGTATGTGTCCCCGAGGTGCCAAGCTTCGGTGATGTAGGACTGGGAAAAGCAGGCTCCAGCACACATAGTGCTGAAAGGTGTTTAATGGGCCCGGATTATGGGTCCGAGTTTTTACGAGTAGCTGAAAGAGCTGGGGGGGATCAGCTGCTCACTTACCTCCAGTCCAGGTCTTGGAAGGTCTGATTTAAGACAGCTGCGCCTGTCTCAGTCTGTTGGTGTGTTTTGCAAGGTGGGGAAGTCTTGCATGTGCTGCTCAGACCCTGCTGAGGTAAAAAAAAAGCACTTACATTTAAACCGCTAAGGCCGTGCTTGATGGACTTGTTATTTCGAGTTTTGTTCAGTTATACATTTTTGTTTCTGAAAAAGGCTGCTATCATTTGTTACCTTGACCGGTTTATGGACGTTGAATAAACCGCCTGTTTGTTTGAACCAACGAACTGCATCCTTGTGTGAACCTGCACCTACCACAGAGTCCACTTTCCACAATATATTATATATATACAGTACAGACCAAAAGTTTGGACACACCTTCTCATTTAAAGATTTTTCCGTATTTTCATGACTATGAAAATTGTACATTCACACTGAAGGCATCAAAACTATGAATTAACACATGTGGAATTATATACTTAACAAAAAAGTGTGAAACAACTGAAAATATGTCTTATATTCTAGGTTCTTCAAAGTAGCCACCTTTTGCTTTGATGACTGCTTTGCACACTCTTGGCATTCTCTTGATGAGCTTCAAGAGGTAGTCACTGGAAATAGTCTTCCAACAATCTTGAAGGAGTTCCCAGAGATGCTTAGCACTTGTTGACCCTTTTGCCTTCACTCTGCGGTCCAGCTCACCCCAAACCATCTCGATTGAGTTCTGGTCTGGTGACTGTGGAGGCCAGGTCATCTGGCGTAGCACCCCATCACTCTCCTTCTTGGTCAAATAGCCCTTACACAGCCTGGAGGTGTGTTTGGGGTCATTGTCCTGTTGAAAAATAAACGCAAACTGGATGGAATAGCATGCCGCTGCAAGATGCTGTGGTAGCCATGCTGGTTCAGTATGCCTTCAATTTTGAATAAATCCCCAACAGTGTCACCAGCAAAGCACCCCCACACCATTACACCTCCTCCTCCATGCTTCATGGTGGGAACCAGGCATGTAGAGTCCATCCGTTCACCTTTTCTGCGTCGCACAAAGACACGGTGGTTGGAAACAAAGATCTCAAATTTGGACTCATCAGACCAAAGCACAGATTTCCACTGGTCTAATGTCCATTCCTTGTGTTCTTTAGCCCAAACAAGTCTCTTCTGCTTGTTGCCTGTCCTAAGCGGTGGTTTCCTAGCAGCTATTTTACCATGAAGGCCTGCTGCACAAAGTCTCCTCTTAACGAGTGGCCATCATTACTTTAAGAAATGAGTGTCAGTTGGTGCGAAAAATTGGGCAAACTTTGAAATTGTCCCCAAGTGCAGTTGCAAAAACCATAAAGCGCTACAAAGAAACTGGCTCACATGAGGACCGCCCCAGGAAATGAAGACCAAGAGTCACCTCTGCTTCTGAGGATAAGTTTATCCGAGTCACCAGCCTCAGAAATTGCAGGTTAACAGCAGCTCAGATTAGAGACCAGGTCAATGCCACACAGAGTTCTAGCAGCAGACACATCTCTTCAACAACTGTTAAGAGGAGACTTTGTGCAGCAGGCCTTCATGGTAAAATAGCTGCTGGGAAACCACTGCTAAGGACAGGCAACAAGCAGAAGAGACTTGTTTGGGCTAAAGAACACAAGGAATGGACATTAGACCAGTGGAAATCTGTGCTTTGGTCTGATGAGTCCAAATTTGAGATCTTTGGTTCCAACCACCGTGTCTTTGTGCAACGCAGAAAAGGTGAACGGATGGACTCTACATGCCTGGTTCCCACCGTGAAGCATGGAGGAGGAGGTGTGATGGTGTGGGGGTGCTTTGCTGGTGACACTGTTGGGGATTTATTCAAAATTGAAGGCATACTGAACCAGCATGGCTACCACAGCATCTTGCAGCGGCATGCTATTCCATCCGGTTTGCATTTAGTTGGACCATCATTTATTTTTCAACAGGACAATGACCCAAAACACACCTCCAAGCTGTGTAAGGGCTATTTGACCAAGAAGGAGAGTGATGAGGTGCTACGCCAGATGACCTGGCCTCCACAGTCACCAGACCTGAACCCAATCGAGATGGTTTGGGGTGAGCTGGACCGCAGAATGAAGGCAAAAGGGCCAACAAGTGCTAAGCATCTCTGGGAACTCCTTCAAGATTGTTGGAAGACCATTTCCGGTGACTACCTCTTGAAGCTCATCAAGAGAATGCCAAGAGTGTGCAAAGCAGTCATCAAAGCGAAAGGTGGCTACTTTGAAGAACCTAGAATATAAGACATATTTTCAGTTGTTTCACACTTTTTTGTTAAGTATATAATTCCACATGTGTTAATTCATAGTTTTGATGCCTTCAGTGTGAATGTACAATTTTCATAGTCATGAAAATACAGAAAAATCTTTAAATGAGAAGGTGTGTCCAAACTTTTGGTCTGTACTGTGTATATATATATATATATATATATATATATATATATATATATATATATATAAAATCTCATTTTTTATATTTTAAAAATGACAAAAAGGAAAATGGGTCAATGCTAAAGTTTGGGCACCCTTGGAGCTTGGAGATTTGTGTGCTCAGATAACTTTAACCAAGGTTTCAGACCTTAATTAGCCTGTTAGGGTTATGGCTTGTTCACTATCATCATTAGGAAAGGCCAGGTAATGCAAATTTCCCAGCTTTATAACAATCCAGCCTCCTCTAACCTTGTGCCAAAAAACAGCAGCCATGGGTTCTTCTAAGAAGCTGCCTAGCACTTTGAAAATGAGAATGGTGGAGGCCCACAAAGAAGCAGAAGGCTTTAAGAAGATAGCAAAGCGTTTTCAAGTTGCCCTTTCCTCAGTTCGAAATGTAATTAAGAAATGTCAGTTAACAGTAACAGTCAAGGTCAAGATAAGGACTGGAAGACCAAGCAAAATTTCAGTGAGAGCTGCTCATAGGATTGCTAGAGAAGCACATCTGAACCCCCGCTTGACTGCAAAAGACCTTCCAATAGATGTAGCAGACTCTGGAGTTGTGGTACATTCTTCTACTGTTGGGAGACATCTGCACAAATATGGACTTCATGGAAGAGTCATCGGAAGAAAACTTCTCCTGCATCTTCACCATAAAATTCAGAGTCAGAAGTATGCAGAAAAACATCTTAACAAGCTTGATGCATTTTTGAAACAAGTCCTGTGGACTGATGAGGTTTAAATAGAACTCTTTAGCCACAATGATTTAAGGTATGTGTGGAGAAAAAAGGGCACAGAATTTCAGGAAAAGAACATCTCGCCAACCATTAGGCATAGGGGTGTATCAACCATGCTTTGGGGTTGTGTTGCAGCCAATGGCACGGGAAACATTGCATGGGTAGAGGGAAGAATGGGTTTAATGAAATTTCAACAAATTCTTGATTCAAACATAACACCATCTATAAAAAAAGCTGAAGTTGAAAAGAGGATGACTTCTACAATGGATAATAATCCTAAACACACGTCAAAATCCACAATAGACTACCTCAAAAGGTGCAAGCTGAAGGTTTTACAATTGTCCTCACAGTCCCCTGATCTGAACATCATTGAAAATCTGTGGCTAGACCTCAAAATAGCAGTGCATGCAAGACGACCCAGGAATCTCACAGAACTGGAAGAATTTTCCAAGGAAGAAGGAATAAAAATCCCTCAAACAAGAAATGAAAGGGTCTTGTCTGGCTACAAAAAGCATTTACAAGCTGTGATTCTTTCAAAAGGGGGCGCTACTAGGTACTAACCATGCAGGATGCTCAAACTTTTGCATCTGCCTATTTTCCTTTTTGTAATTTTTAACCCCTTCACCCCCGAGCCTGTTTTCACCTTCATGACCAAGCCAAATTTTACAATTCTGACCAGTTTCACTTTTATGAGGTGATAACTTTGGAATGCTTCAACGGATCCCACTGATTTTGAGAATGTTTTTTTGTGACATATTGTACTTCATGATAGTGGTAAAATTTCTTCTATATGACTTGCGTTTATTTGAGTAAAAAAACAGAAATTTGACGAAAATTTTTAAAATTTTGCAATTTTTAAACTTTTAATTTTTATGCCCTTAAACCAGAAAGTTATGTCACACAAAATAGTTAATAAATAACATTTCCCACATGTCTACTTTACATCAGCACAATTTTTGAAACATCATTTTTTTGTTAGGCAGTTATAAGGGTTAAAAGTTGACCAGCGATTTCTAATTTTTCCAACAACATATACAAAACCATATATTTTTAGGGACCACATCACATTTGAAGTGACTTTGAGGGGTTTATATGACAGAAAATACCCAAAAGTGACACCATTCTAAAAACTGCACCCCTCAAGGTGCTCAAAAACACATTCAAGAAGTTTATTAATCCTTCAGGTGCTTCACAGGAATTTTTGAAATGTGGAAGAAAACAATGAACAATTTAACTTTTTTTCACAAAAATTTTAATTCAGACCCAAATTTTTTTATGTTCACAAGGGTAACGTGAAAAAATGGACCTAAGTACACCGATACCCCATATGTGGGGAAAAATACTGTTTGGGAACACAGCAGAGCTCGGAAGGGAAGACGCACCATTTGACTTTTGAATGTAAAACTTGCTAGAATAATTAGCGAATGCCATGTCGCGTTTGGAGAGCCCCTGATGTGCCTAAACAGTGTAAATCCTCCACAAGTGACACCATTATGGAAGCTAGACCCCTCAGTGAACTTATCTAGAAGTGTGGTGAACACATTGAACCCCCAGGTACTTCACAGGTTTATAATGTTGAGCCGTGAAAATAAAAAAATCTAATTTTTCCCACAAAAATGTATTTTAGGCCCATATTTTGCATTTTCACAAGAGTAACAGGAGAAAAATGACTCCAAAATTTGTTGTGCAATTTCTCCTGAGTATGTAGATGTTGGGGAAACTACTGTTTGGACACACCGCAGGACTCAGAGAGACGTTTTGGAACCCAGACTTTGATAGAATGGTCTGCGGGTGTCATGTTGCATTTGGAGATCCCCTGATGTGCCTAAACAGTGGAAACCCCCCACAAGTCACCCCATTTTGGAAACTAGACCCCTCAAGGAATTTATCTAGATGTGTGGTGAGCCCCTTGAACCCACAGGTGCTTCACAGAATTTTACAACGTTGATCTGTGAAAATGAAAAATATATATTTTTCCCCAAAAAATGTTGTTTTGGCCCCAAATGTTTTCATTTTCACAAGGATAGCAGGAAAAAATGGACCCCAAAGTTTTTCTGCAATTTCTCCTGAGTACTCTGATACCCCATATGTGGTCAAAAACTACTTCTGAAGCACAGTGCAAAGCTCAGAAGGGAAGAAGAGCCATATTGGAATTCAGACTTTGCTGGACTGGTTTGAGGGTGTCAATTCAAATTGGCAGAGCCCCTGAGGTGACCGAACAGCAGAACCACCCATAAGTGACCCCATTTTGCAAACTACACCTCTCAATAAATTAATCTAGGGGTGCAGTGATCATATTGACACCACAGGTCAGTCACAGCATTTTATAACATTGGGCAGTGAAGAAAAAATAATTACACTTTTACAACCAAAACTTTGTTTTCGCCCCACATTTCACATTTTCACACTGGGAAATGGGTAAAAATGGCACCAAAATTTGTCCCACAATTTCTGCTGAATGTAGAAATACCCCTTATGTGGATGTACAGTACTGCTTAGCCATACGGTGAGACTCGGGAGGGACTGAGCACTATTTGCCTCCTGCAGCGCCAATTTTCCTAGAATAGTATGCGGACTCCATATACGGATCCCCTAAATGCTAGAAGAGCAGAATCCTCCCTCAAGTGACCCCATACCCCTTTGGGAACTTATCTACAGATGTAGTGACGATTATGACTTCATGGGTGTTTTCCAGAAACACGCATCAGTGGATGTTGCTGAGTTAAAATTACAAACTTCTGTTGTAGTGACCAGTACGGTGTAGTGACCAGAATGTTGTAGTGACCAGTATGTTGTGCCCAAGTAATGCTTCTGGAGACTTGCATCCGTAAATTAGGCTGGTTCTCATCGCTAGAAATGCCAAACATGTGGACGCTAACTGCGGTTTATGCACACTGTGGCTTAGGAGGAAGGAAGACATTTAGATATGGGAGCGCAGAATTTGCTGAATTTGTTTTTGGGGGGCGAGGAGCTATTTTGCTTTTCCAGAGTCTTTATGCTACCAGTAATGTGGAAGCCCTTTATATTTCCGTTAACAGATGACAGACCTGAGTGGTAACGTGCTTTTTTTGTAGATTGAGCTTTTATTGGGAACTTTTTACATAACATTTTGGATCACATTTATCCGGCGCTCTACACTGAGCACTTATATCGGGGTTTCCATCTAAATCTCTGAATGACGTGATTCAAATGAAATCCCCGAGGGATCCATTCACTATAATGAGGTAGCATAGTTACTCTGGACTCCATGTGGCCTTTGTTCAGCGTTGTCCTTCTTTTCAGAAGTGCACAAAACTGTGCAAAACTGTGGTGTACCGTGCTTTTATGCACGCCTAAAAAGACGGACACCACCGGATCACATGTCAGACTGCGTCCACAGTGCCTTCATCTGCCTCATTATAGGGAATCATCCGCCGGGGGTTCCGTCTAAATCACGTTTTTCCGAGATTTACACGGAAAACCTGGTGTAAGCGCTCAGCATAGAGTACAGGATAAATGTGAGCCGAGCTTTACTGTGATATTTGGGAGGCAGAATGAACAAATCAATAGTAGGTGAAGAATTGGTTTTATTTCTTTTTACACCAATCATCGTGCTGTATAAGTGATTAGACAACTTTATTCTTCGGGTCGGTGCGATTACGGTGATACCAGATTTATATCAGTTTTTATGTTTGGCTGCTGTCATACACTAAAAGTGTTATAGGAAGTTTTGCCCCCAGCAGTTCGCCCCCAGCAGTTCGCCCCCAGGTACATTTCGCCCCTATCATTTCGCCCCAGGAAGATTCGCCCCCGCACATTTGGCCCCCGCACGTTTCACCCCCGGACGTTTCGCCATCCGGGGGCAAAATGTGCGGGGGTGAAATGTGCGGGGGCAAAACATCCTGGGGGCCAAATGCTGGAGATGAAATGTGCGGGGGCGAAATGTACCCGGGGGCGAATTGCTGGGGGCGAATTGCTGGGGGCAAACTTCTGGGGGCAGACTGCTCGGGGCGAAACATCCAATTCCCCACTAAAAGATGCTTTTTTTTGCAAAAAATTTTTTTGGCATCGCCGTACTTTGAGAGCTATAATTTTCCTATATTTCAGCCAACAGAGTAATTTGAGGGCTTTTTTTTTGCGAGACAAGTTGACATTTTTATTGGTACCATTTTTGGGCACATAACGTTTTTTGATCGCTTTCTATTTTGATTTTTGGGAGGCAGAATGAACTAAAACCATTCTGTGTGTGGCAGCTTTATTCTTCGGGTCAGTACAATTACAGCGATACCACACTTACCACATTTACTGTATATGGTTTTATTATGTTTTGGCGCTTTTACACAAAAATAATTAGTTTATAGAAAAAAATAATTATTTTTTCATCGCTTTATTCTGAGATCTATAACTTTTTTGTTTTTCCACTTATGGAGCTCTATGGCTGCATGTTTTTTTGCGGGACAATATGACGTTTTCAGCGGTACCATTTTTTTATATTCGTCATTTTCATTGCTTTTTATTCCACTTTTTGTTCAGCGGTATGATGATAAAGCACCGTTTTTTGCTTCGTTTTTTTTTTTTACAGTGTTCACTAAAGAGGTTAACTAATGGAACATTTTTAAGTATGTGGCTAATTATGTTCCTATGAATTAGTCTCTATTGTGTGTGTACCTTAGAAATTAGATTGTGAGCCTCAAAGGCGATACTTTATATATTTACATATTAACCCAAAATGCAAATCCCCACTTTTCAATGTACTTTCATCCCTAAGTCATTTAGCTTTCCAAGTCCTTGAGTACTTGGCATTAAGAAAAGCTTCAATAAAGTCCCAAGCTACGAGCCACAATTGCTTCACACATCTCTTGATCCAAAAGGATTTATTCTGCTACTTCCTCACAAATAATTCTACTAGGAAAATATTACCCTGCTTATATGTCCCAGTAGACCAGTTTCAGTATGGAAATTTAGCCTGCAATTATATTTATCTATATGCTACTTAATTTGAGGATGGTGTTAAATAACACATTCTGGTGCCCTGCTGTGAGCTAGGAAAACATTGCTGTTATAAACAGTTCGACTTACACGTTTCTCTAGACTGTAAATCTTCATTTTTCATCAGACCTTTACTTTAAAATCCCCAGTTACTTTATTAGATTAACACCTCTACTGTCAGGGGTACCAGTGTGTGTTACTATGTGTATCATAAAGGGCTAAAGCTGCCAAATATGCAGATGATTGAATATTGCTTAAATATATCTTATTTGCAAGAAATGTTCTACAATATCCCGTGTAAGTCACACGTCGCCCACTGCTCACTTGCCCAAACTGCTCCTCTCAATATTATTTATTTATTTATTTTACTCACTTATATAGCGCCATAAATTCCACAGCGCTTTACATACATCAGCATCACTGTCCCCATTGGGACTCACAATCTACATTCCCTATCAGTATATTATTCAGAATATAACTGTAACGGGTCTGGGAGGCGGAACCTCTGAGCTACTATACAAGGGGGCGGTCCTTGTAAGGGAGCGGGTGGCGACCAGGGAAGACGGGCTGGAAGTCTCAGCAGGTGAACGGGACAGTCTCTGAGTGAACGGGCTGGAGGTCACGGCAAGTGACCGGGGCAGTCTCTAGGTATAGGGTTGGTACGACCTGTGGCGGCTGAAGATAGATGTGAGCTCCCAGGTGAGCAGGCGAGAGTCTCTGGATGAACGGGTGGTCACAGCATGTGACGGCGGAGCCTCCAGGAAGACCAGCGGACAGGCGACAGATGAGCGCTCCCAGGTGAGCGGGCAGAAGTCTCTGGACAGGCGGGTGGTCACAGCACGTGACGGCAGAGCCTCCGGGTAGGCAAGCAGACTGGTAGCAGATGAGCGCTCCCAGGTGAGCGGGCAGGAGTCACTGGACAGGCAGGTGGTCACAGCACGTGACGGCGGAGCCTCCAGGTAGGCTAGCAGGCAGGTAGCAGATGAGCGCTCCCAGGTGAGCGGGCAAGCTGGTCCATAGACAGACTGACAGGAGTTGGAAGGCAGACCGTCGGACCACAGGCAAGCAGGCAGGTAGCTGATGTGCGCTCCCAGGTGAGCGGGCAGGCTGGTCCTTAGACAGACTGACAGGATTAGTAAGGCAGACCGTCGGACCTCAGACTAGCAGGCAGGTAGCAAGTAAACAGGCAGGAATCTGGCAGGTAACTGGCAGGTAACTGGCAACGGGACCTGAGGGCTGAAGCACAGGTGAGACACAGGTGCAAACAACATTGCTCGGGCACCTCCATTTTGGAGGAGGTGCCTTATATATGGTAAAGTCCTCCGGCCATTGGCCGGGGACTCCTTAGGACGGCGCGCGCGGCCCCTTTAAGAGGGAGGGAGGGCGCGCGCGCGCGCCCTAAGCACAGTGGCCGGGAAGGAGCGCGCGCTGCCAGCAGAGCGGGAGAGGGACGCCGGGCACGGAGCAGAGCGGTGAGGGGAACAGCGTCCCTGCCTAGCAGAGGGCAGGGACGCCGGCACTACAGTACCCCCCCCTTTAGGCCCCCCCTTTTTTAGGCCAGATAGAAATTTAGCTAGGATGAGAGGGGCATGGATGTTCTCCCGGGGCTCCCACGTTCTCTCCTCAGGACCAAACCCCTTCCAGTCTACCAGAAAAAAGGTCTTTCCTCTTACCCTTTTGGTGGCAAGAATGTTCTCTACCTCAAACTCGTCCTCAGCAGAAACCGGAGCAGGAGGCGTACCTGTAGACTTGGAAAAAGAGTTAAGCACCACGGGTTTGAGGAGAGATACATGGAAGGAGTTAGGGATCCGTAAGTTGGCCGGGAGTTTCAATTTATAGGCCACCGGGTTGATCTGACTGATGACCTCCAGAGGACCGATGAACCGAGGACCTAACTTGTAAGAAGGTATCTTAAGTCGAACATATTTAGATGAGAGCCAGACTTTATCTCCTGGACGAAATTGTGGAGGATCCAGGCGTTTTTTGTCAGCGTGTCTTTTCATACGCTCGGATGACAGAAGGAGTGCGGACCGGGTACTCTCCCATATGGAGGAAAATTTGCTAACGAGAGATTCCGCAGCCGGGTTGTCCACAGAGGTGGAGACAGGAAAAGGAATCCGAGGATGCTGACCAAAGACTACAAAAAACGGGGATTTGGAGGAGGATTCGCTCTCGTGATTATTATAAGAGAACTCGGCCCATGGTAGGAGATCCACCCAGTCAGAATGGTGGGCATTAACGAAGTGCCGGAGGTAACTGGTCAGGTTCTGATTGATCCGCTCCACTAGACCATTGGACTGTGGGTGGTAAGCGGAAGAGAAGTCCAGGGTGACGTCTAGTAGTTTACAAGTGGCTCTCCAGAAACGTGAGGTGAACTGTACCCCACGATCCGACACGATGTGGAGGGGCAGGCCATGAAGACGGAAGATGTGGTGGATAAAGTCTTTAGCCAGCTCGGGTGCAGACGGAAGGCCTGGCAGGGGAATAAAGTGAGCCATCTTGGAAAAGCGGTCAGCGACCACCCAAATGACCGTACAACCGGCAGAGACGGGGAGATCAGTAATAAAGTCCATTGCTATATGCTGCCAGGGGGCAGCAGGTACAGGAAGCGGAAGGAGGCGTCCGGCTGGCAGATGTCTCGGGACTTTGTTGCGGGCGCAGGACACACAGGCAGAAACAAAGTCTATTGTGTCCTTGTGCAGGGTAGGCCACCAATAGTGCCGGGCAATAAGCTGGAGGGTCTTTTTCTGACCGGCGTGGCCAGCTAGTTTAGACGAATGGCCCCAGTGTAGGATCTTCTCCCGATCAGGTACTGAAACAAACGTCTTACCGGGAGGGAGACGATTTAGACTCACGGGAGCCACCTGCATTACTCTGGCGGGATCGATGATATGTTTAGGTTCTTCCTCAAGATCGGACACCAGAAAGGATCGGGACAAGGCGTCTGCTTTGACGTTTTTGTCAGCCGGGCGAAAATGAAGAACAAAATCAAAGCGAGCAAAAAACAAGGACCACTGGGCTTGGCGCGGGTTAAGTCTCTGGGCATGCTGGAGGTAAGCCAAGTTCTTGTGGTCAGTGTAAATTATTACCGGATGAAGAGCCCCCTCGAGTAGGTAACGCCACTCCTCCAACGCCAGCTTGATGGCCAATAACTCTCGGTCTCCTATGGAATAGTTGCGCTCAGAAGAGGAGAAGAGTTTGGAGAAGAAGCCACAAGTTACCATTCTCCCGGAAGATGATTTTTGAGTAAGTACCGCTCCGGCTCCAGAGGAGGAGGCGTCAACTTCCAGGAAGAACTGCTTGTTGCCGTCCGGGCGATGCAGCACCGGGGCGGAAGAGAAGGCCTGTTTTAGGGAAAGAAAGGCCTCCTCTGCTTCGGGCGGCCACTCTTTGGGATTAGTACCCTTACGGGTGAGCGCGGAAATTGGGGCAGTCCGGGAAGAGAAGTGCGGGATGAAGAGGCGGTAATAGTTGGCGAAGCCCAGGAACCGTTGAATAGCCTTCAACCCCTCTGGTCGGGGCCATTTCTCGATGGCAGACAGTTTCTCAGGATCCATTTGTAGGCCGGTCTGAGAGATAATGTAGCCCAGAAACGGAAGCGAGGTCTGCTCAAAGAGGCACTTCTCATATTTAGCGTAGAGATGGTTCTGCCTGAGCCTGAGCAGGACCTGACGAACATCCCTCCGGTGAGTTTGGAGATCCGGAGAGAAGACCAAGATGTCGTCCAGGTACACCACTACGCAGGAGTAGAGAAGGTCCCGGAAGATGTCATTGACTAACTCTTGAAAGACGGCAGGAGCGTTACAGAGGCCAAAGGGCATTACCAGATATTCATAGTGGCCGTCCCGGGTGTTGAATGCCGTCTTCCATTCATCCCCCTGACGGATACGAACCAGGTTGTACGCCCCACGGAGGTCCAGTTTGGTGAAGATTCTAGCCCCCCTCAGACGATCAAATAACTCCGGAATGAGCGGAAGGGGGTACTTATTCTTCACCGTGATCTGGTTAAGGCCTCTATAGTCTATACAGGGACGGAGAGAGCCGTCCTTCTTTTTGACGAAAAAGAAGCCTGCTCCCGCCGGGGAGGTAGATTTCCGAATGAATCCCCTGGCCAGATTCTCCTCAATATATTCGGACATCAACCGGGTCTCAGCAGCGGATAATGGATAAATACGCCCACGGGGAGGAGAAGTACCAGGTAACAGGTCGATAGGGCAGTCGTATGGTCTATGAGGGGGTAATGTCTCTGCCTCCTTTTTATTAAAGACATCAGCATAAGACCAATAAGGAATCGGAAGTCCAGGTAGATTAGCTGGGGTAGGAGAAGGACGGACGGGATGAACGGGAACCAGACAGGTCTTATGGCAGCCCTGTCCCCAGCGAAGGACTTCTCCGGTCTGCCAGTCAAGAACGGGTGCATGTTTCTGGAGCCAAGGTAGGCCTAGCAAGAGGGCGTGAGAGAGTCCAGGCAGAACATGGAAGGAGATACTTTCAGAATGCAGCATTCCCACCTGCAGAGTAATGGATTCGGTGATGAGTTGGATGGGGTGTGGTAAGAGCCCGCCATCCACGGCAGCAACAGACAAGGGTACAGCCAGAGGTTTGGTGGGGATGCGGTATTTCTCTACCAGGGACTGTGAAATAAGATTCCCGGCTGCTCCAGAGTCCAGTTGGGCTAGTTCGAAATAACGGTTCTCCCCGTAGACGATTGAAACTGACAACAGCAGGGATGGAGAGGATTTATTCTTGTCTAGGTGGACCTCTCTGAGCGAACCTAGACACAGGCGTTTCCCGACCTCTCCGGGCAGGCACGGATCCGGTGCTCCTTACTGCCACAGTAGAAGCAGGTCCCCTCGGCACGGCGTAAGTCCTGACGGGTCTTGACCATCTTGGTCTGGTCGACCTGCATAGGCTCAGGAGGGTGTACCTGGTTAGAGACAGAAGGAGTGACGGGTTTCTGAAAAGTAGGAGCTAGACGTGGTAACCTCCTCTCACGGCTGACCTCTCTGGCACGCTCCTGGAACCGTAGGTCAATCCGGGTGGCAAGTGTTATTAAGTCATCGAGAGTGGTAGGAATGTCCCGACCGGCAAGTTCATCTTTAATACGGCCGGACAGACCCTCCCAGAAGACGGAAACCAGAGCGTCGTTATCCCAGGCCAGCTCCGAGGCAAGGGTACGGAACCGTATGGCATATTGGCCCACGGTGAGACTCTCCTGACGGAGGCGTAGCAACGATGATGCGGATGAGGTCTTCCGTCCGGGTTCGTCGAAGACTTTCCGGAAAGCCGAGAGAAAGGCAGGCAAGTCGGACACCAGGGGGTCTCCTCTCTCCCGTAGAGGATTTAGCCAGGCCAGGGCCTCCCCGGTGAGATGGGACATGATGAAGGCAATTTTGGCCCGGTCGGAGTTAAACTGGAGGGACAATAGTTCAAAGTGCAGGGTGCACTGGTTTATGAAGCCCCTAGCTTGAGCGGGGTCGCCTCCGAAGCGTGGAGGTGTAGGAAGCCGGGGTCCGGGGCAGGATGCCATGGTATTGGTGGGCAGCGGCGCTGCCGGGCTGCGAGTCATGACACTAGCGGTGGTTGCTGGTGGAGCAGTCAGAGTGTCCAGGAAAGAGTTGACATTCCGCAGATGACTCAGGATGGACTCCTGTTGGGACCTCTGACGGGACAGTTCATGACGTAGGTCCGAAAGCGAGAGAGCTTGGGTGCCACCGGGTTCCATGGCCCGAGCAAACTGTAACGGGTCTGGGAGGCGGAACCTCTGAGCTACTATACAAGGGGGCGGTCCTTGTAAGGGAGCGGGTGGCGACCAGGGAAGACGGGCTGGAAGTCTCAGCAGGTGAACGGGACAGTCTCTGAGTGAACGGGACAGTCTCTGAGTGAACGGGCTGGAGGTCACGGCAAGTGACCGGGGCAGTCTCTAGGTATAGGGTTGGTACGACCTGTGGCGGCTGAAGATAGACGTGAGCTCCCAGGTGAGCAGGCGAGAGTCTCTGGATGAACGGGTGGTCACAGCATGTGACGGCGGAGCCTCCAGGAAGACCAGCGGACAGGCGACAGATGAGCGCTCCCAGGTGAGCGGGCAGAAGTCTCTGGACAGGCGGGTGGTCACAGCACGTGACGGCAGAGCCTCCGGGTAGGCAAGCAGACTGGTAGCAGATGAGCGCTCCCAGGTGAGCGGGCAGGAGTCACTGGACAGGCAGGTGGTCACAGCACGTGACGGCGGAGCCTCCAGGTAGGCTAGCAGGCGGGTAGCAGATGAGCGCTCCCAGGTGAGCGGGCAAGCTGGTCCATAGACAGACTGACAGGAGTTGGAAGGCAGACCGTCGGACCACAGGCAAGCAGGCAGGTAGCTGATGTGCGCTCCCAGGTGAGCGGGCAGGCTGGTCCTTAGACAGACTGACAGGATTAGTAAGGCAGACCATCGGACCTCAGACTAGCAGGCAGGTAGCAAGTAAACAGGCAGGAATCTGGCAGGTAACTGGCAGGTAACTGGCAACGGGACCTGAGGGCTGAAGCACAGGTGAGACACAGGTGCAAACAACATTGCTCGGGCACCTCCATTTTGGAGGAGGTGCCTTATATATGGTAAAGTCCTCCGGCCATTGGCCGGGGACTCCTTAGGACGGCGCGCGCGGCCCCTTTAAGAGGGAGGGAGGGCGCGCGCGCGCGCCCTAAGCACAGTGGCCGGGAAGGAGCGCGTGCTGCCAGCAGAGCGGGAGAGGGACGCCGGGCACGGAGCAGAGCGGTGAGGGGAACAGCGTCCCTGCCTAGCAGAGGGCAGGGACGCCGGCACTACAATAACCTTGTTAAAAAAGGTTCCTCTGTTAATATTCAGATTCAGGCAGTTCTTGTACCCATCTGCTAACGAAATGTAATCCAGACTGTAGTTTCTGATCAACATTTTTTTTCCACAGGAACTAGATATTCAGCCCAGTGGCAAGCCTCAAGGAAATGTCCTGCAGAAACACTTTCCGCTTCATTTTATTCTCAGAGACGGTTGACAGTGATCTTCTTGGCTCCCAAACAGGATATTGGTTTAATACGTTTGCCTATTCGGTTCGTCATCTTTCATGACTTTCCATTTCCGATCAAATCCTTCTAGCTGTATTATCTTTGTCTATATTGTGGTCAAGTGCCTTGGTTGAAGTGACAATGCTAAGCTGTCTCCAATTGTTGGCCATCCTCTCAAATTCTTCAGGATGATAACATTATACCATTCTATAGTAAATTAAGGAATGGGACCTATAAGAAATACAGACTTTATTTAAAGGGATTTGCCACCTCTGGTGAAGTCTTCGGCATAAGAATTCAGATCTGCTACCTGATCCAGCTGATGAGACGTGACTAGTAGTATGCAATTGTAATTTTCTCATTAATGTACACTCTGCACCCCATCTTGACTGAAAAAAACAGAAATGTAGAAATTTTTGCAAGTTTATTAAAAAAGAAAAACTGAAATATCACATGGTCATAAGTATTCAGACCCTTTGCTCAGTATTGAGTAGAAGCACCCTTTTGAGCTAGTACAGCCATGACTCTTCTTGGGAATGATGCAACTAGTTTTTTACACCTGGATTTGGGGATCCTCTGCCAATCTTCCTTGCAGATCCTCTCCAGTTCCCTCAGGTTGGATGGTGAACGTTGGTGGACAGCCATTTTCAGGTCTCTCCAGAGATGCTCAATTGGGTTTAGGTCAGGGCTCTGGCTGGGCCAGTCAAGAATGGTCACAGAGTTGTTCTGAAGCCACTCCTTTGCTATTTTAGCTGTGTGCTTAGGGTCATTGTCTTGTTGGAAGGCGAACCTTCGGCCAAGTCTGAGGTCCAGAGCACTCTGGGAGAGGTTTTCATCCAGGATATCTCTGTACTTGGCCACATTCATGTTTCCTTCAATTGCAACCAGTCGTCCTGTCCCTGCAGCTGAAAAACACCCCCATAGCATGATGCTGCCACCGCCATGTTTCACTGTTGGGATTGTATTGGGCAGGTGATGAGCAGTGCCTGGTTTTCTATCTTCATCTCATCAGACCAGAGAATCTAATTTCTCATAGTCTGGGAGTCCTTCATGCGTTTTTGAGCAAACTCTATGCAAGCTTTCATATGTCTTGCACTGAGAAGCTTCCGTCGGGCCACTCTGCCATAAAGGCCCGACTTGTGGAGGGCTGCAGTGATAGTTGACTTTGTGGAACTTTCTCCCATTTCCCTACTGCATCTCTGGAGCTCAGCCGCAGTGATCTTGGGGTTCTTCTTTACCTCTCTCACCAAGGTTCTTCTCCCACAATTGCTCAGTTTGGCTGGGCGGCCAGGTCTAGGAAGACTTCTGGTAGTCCCAACCTTGTTCCATTTAAGGATTATGGAGGCCACTGTGCTCTTAGGAACCTTGAGTACTGCATAAATTCTTTTGTAACCTTGGCCAGATCTGTGTCTTGACACAATTCTGTCTCTGAGCTCCTTGGGCAGTTCCTTTGAGCTCATGATTCTCATTTGGTCTGACATGCACTGTGAGCTGTGAGGTCTTATATAGACAGGTGTGTACCTTTCCAAATCAAGTCCTATTAGATTAATTAAACACAGCTGGACTCCAATGAAGGAGTAGAACCATCTCAAGGAGGGTCACAAGGAAATGGACAGCATGTGACTTAAATATGAGTCTCTGAGCAAAGGGTCTTAATACTTATGACCATGTGATATTTCAGTTTTTCTTTTTTAATAAATTTGCAAACATTTTTATATTTTTGTTTTTTTTCAGTCAAAATGGGGTGCAGAGTGTACTTTAATGAGAAAAAAATGAACTTTTTAGAATTTACCAAATGGCTGCAATGAAGCAAATAGTGAAAAATTTAAAGGGGTCTGAATACTTTCCCTACCCACTGTGTAATCAGGATGATTTATTATGGTCTTCCAATGTGTCTGTAACAAATATTGTCTGTCTGTGATAATTTAATAAAACTGTCCAGAAGAAATAAAAAGTCAAGTTGGCAACCCTCAAACAAAATAGCACTCTGCAACGCTAAGTATGTGAATATAAAATATATGAAATTTGAATAGCATTACTGCTCTAGAAAATAGAAATAAATGAGAAATCTTCGCTCATAAATTGGCCAATTCATGTGTACCTGGTAGCCACGATAAGGCGTCTCTCATTTTACCATATCAATTTCATATATTTCATGCTCGCGTACTTAGCATTGCAGAGGGCTACTTTGTTTGTTAGCTGTATATGGAGGTAGCTGCTCCTAGTAAGCACCTGTTCACACCTATTTCTTGTTTTGGAAGTGCCAGTCAGTTTTTTCTGTTTATGTTTAGGCTTTGACTGAGCACTCCACCTCTAGGCCATAGGCGGTTTTAATTGCAGCAGGAACTTGCTTTCCCATACACATGCAGACTTTTGTCTCTTAGAGAGGATTTCACACAGGCCGGTTCCTGGTATAATGAGAGACACCTTATCGTGGCTACCAGGTACACATGAATTGGCCAATTTATGTGCTAAGATTTCTAATTTATTTCTATTTTCTGGAGCAGTAATGCAATTCAAATTTCATATATTTCATGTTCGCATACTTAGCGTAACAGTGTGCTGCTTTGTTTGTTAGTTGTAAATGGAGGTAGCTGCTCATAGTAAGCACTTATACACACGTATTTCCTATTTTGGAAGTGCCAGTCAGTTTTTTAAGTTGGCAACCTTGACTTCAGGTGACGCGACGGCCTCTGGAGCCGGCAAGAGGAGTCAAATTCGAACTGCATTATCTTAGGATTCGGCAAGCTGCAGCTCTTGCCAAAGATTTCACCAGGGGTGGACAACCCCTTTATGTTGCTGTATTTAATAATTCTGCATGGTTATAGCAATAGAGTCCGGCAACCAGGTCCTCCTGATTTCCTTGTTGTCATAGTTGAATTGCTGGCTGATTGTATGCCTGCTTTCTTGTAAGATAGCTTGGAGCTAGCAATGTCCGCTTCTTGGCTCACTAGTCATGGTGGATTTGCAGACTAATGTGCAGGGTATTTTCTCATAAGGAGTTGAAATAGCACCTAATACTTCACTTTTATAATGATCTCTAATAAATGCCTTAATATAACATAAACCAACTCATGTCTGCCTATGGTCAGCAAACTTCTCAATGATTTTGATAATACTAAATGGGTTGTCTAGACATAAAAAAACAACAACCCAACAAAGCATTGCCTGTAAGCCAGTAATTTATGTAACTCACGTAAGTTAATTTACTCGAGGTTCCTCAATCTTTTGATCACGGGTCTTGGCAGCTTCACTTCCGATCCTATGCTTGACACATGATGAGAGCAGTGTGGTAAGGCTGCTAGTGACTAGCTGATTGCAAAAGCTCAGGTTTTAAAACCAGCAGTCAGCCGGCCCCCTACAAACACTGCTCCGGTCCTGTGCTGACACAGGAAACATTGAATTGTGTCGAAAACAGTTGGGACGTGAAGCTGACCAGAGTGGCTACCGGAAGATCAGGCACCTGACAAAACAAAACTTTATTAGTCAGTTTCATAATTTACTACTTAAAGAGTAACCATTGTTTAATTTTTTTTCCACATAAATCAATAGCACAAATGACAATAAGAAACTTTGTAATATATCTTATTAGAGAAATCTGCTTCTTTCTCCTCCAGAACTGATCAGTCATTCTCAAAATTCTTCAATCACAGGTAACATCTGTATTCAGTGAAGACAGACTTTCCCATTACTGAGATAGGAGATGGCAGTTGGTGCTCATAAAGTTCTGTGGAGGTGGGAGGAATTAGAGACAGATACCGACATTCTGCTGCCAGTTCTCCTGGATTGACAGTAAGGGTTCGCTCACATGAGCGCATAATATATCTGGTGTTTTATTGGATAGCACTCAGATCAATGTTATACTATGGGGCAGTGCAGATCTGCATTTTTTTTTCTTTCATATTGATTTGTCATGAGAAAAAAAACATAACATTCTGCGCAAATCGGATTGCACACGCACATTCAGGTCTATGAATGCGAGGAAAACATTGGACTGCACTAGGATGTCATCCGAGTGCAGTCCGATTACTGCGGACTCAGACAATGGAGAAATTAAGTTCTCCGTCTTCTCAGCACCTGTGATACGATTATTTAATGCAATGGAATCGGATCACACTGTGCTGACACTCGGATCAAACTCAAAGTGTCATTTATATAAAGGAGCTGTGTAAGAATTAACACTCATGTGAGCGAGCTCTTACTCATTACAGCCCTTACTCATTTGTGTTTTTTGTTGTTGAGAAAATCCCTTTAAGGCTATGTTCACACATCATGCTTTTTCAGCGTTTTTTTTCTGCAGCAAAACTGCATCAAAACTTGATCTCTTGCTTGTTCAGGATTTTTCTTGCGTTTTTGCTTGTTTTTTGGTGCGTTTTTGATGCTTTTTTTCAGCATTTTTTTCACTGTCCTTTTGCCTCTTTTATGCATTTACATAAAGTTCAGTGAAAAACAAAAATCTCCTTCTGGTTTTGGCACAAAAAACACTGCAAAAAACGCTGAAAAACCAGACACAATTTTTCAGCTTTTTTTTTCACCACCCATTACTTCCAATGAGTGAAAAATCGCTGAAGGAAGTGACATGCTCTATTTTGCAAAAAAAACAAACACGCAAAGCACAAAATCCTGAACAAAAAAAAAAACATGATGTGTGCATGAGCTTTCAGGAATCTCATAGACTTTGCTGGTACTGTAAAACGCAGCTGAAAATTTGCATCAAAAAATGCTGAAATAACCATGATATGTGAACATAGCCTAACATGTAACACAGAGGGGGCGTCAGTTCATAACTTATTGAACGCACATGTCTAAATTCTCTTTTTTTTCCCCTCTTCTTTTTTGTGGGATCATTAGGTTTAGGTTCAGCTAGACGCAAAAATGACACCCAGAGCAGTGACGGAGCTGGTGACATAGTTCTGTTACATCGCAGGCTCTGTACTGCAGCCACGTAAAGCCCGGATCAAGATTGAGATCCAGAACACCATGATGACGTATGAGCAGAACAGAAGTGGATGCACAGAAGTGCTGACAGGAGGTGGCTCCCCCAAATCCTATTCCTGTCTCGCCCCTGTCCTGGGAGGACCATCAGTGCAATCGCCCCCCATTTCCATCTGCTTTACTATCACAGCTTGATATCTGTAATACTGGTAGGTGTCACTGTAAAGCACAATGTCGCCATGCAGCGTTACATATCATTTACAGTGCCGATGTGATGTGTTAGTGCTCAGCGTTGTGAGCAGAAGGGATCCATTACCAGCAGTGTACAATCCAAATGGCTTCAAACCAAAGACAGAGCAGTTATGAAGCTGCGATTCTGTACTCTGTGATTCTGCGGATCTTGTGTTACATCTGCGCACACCCATGCTGCACTTAAGCGTCTTCTCTTTGTCATGTCTCAATACAATTGCACCAATATAATTACATGTACAAGAAGTACTCTATCACATTAATGAGGCGTCTATCCCACCTCCTTGTAGGCATTAAAGCCAAATTGTACACTGCTCAAAAAAAATAAAGGGAACACTCAAATAACACATCCTAGATCGGAATGAATGAAATATTCTCATTGAATACTTTGTTCTGTATAAAGTTGAATGTGCTGACAACAAAATCATACAAAAATCATCAATGGAAATCAAATTTATTAACCAATGAAGGCCTGGATTTGGAGTCACCCCCAAAATTAAAGTGGAAAAACACACTACAGGCTGATCTAACTTTGATGTAATGTCCTTAAAACAAGTCAAAATGAGGCTCAGTATTGTGTGTGGCCTCCACGTGCCTGTATGACCTCCCTACAACGCCTGGGCATGCTCCTGATGAGGTTGCGGATGGTCTCCTGTGGGATCTCCTCCCAGACCTGGACTAAAGCATCCGCCAACTCCTGGACAGTCTGTGGTGCAACGTGACATTGGTGGATGGAGCGAGACATGATGTCCCAGATGTGCTCAATTAGATTCAGGTCTGGGGAACGGGTGGGCCAGTCCATAGCTTCAATGCCTTCATCTTGCAGGAACTGCTGACACACTCCAGCCACATGAGGTCTAGCATTTTCCTGCATTAGGAGGAACCCAGGGCTAACCGCACCAGCATATGGTCTCACAAGGGGTCTGAGGATCTCATCTCGGTACCTAATGGCAGCCAGGCTACCTCTGATGAGCACATGGAGGGCTGTGCGGGCCTCCAAAGAAATGCCACCCCACACCATTACTGACCAAACCGGTCATGCTGAAGGATGTTGCAGGCAGCAGATCGCTGTCCACGGTATCTCCAGACTCGTCACGTCTGTCACATGTGCTCAGTGTGAACCTGCTTTCATCTGTGAAGAGCACAGGGCGCCAGTGGCGACTTTGCCAATCCTGGTGTTCTGTGGCATTTCTTTGAATGGACGCACAGCCCTCCATGTGCTCATCAGAGGTAGCCTGACTGCCATTAGGTACCGAGATGAGATCCTCAGACCCCTTGTGAGACCATATGCTGGTGCGGTTGGCCCTGGGTTCCTCCTAATGCAGGACAATGCCAGACCTCATGTGGCTGGAGTGTGTCAGCAGTTCCTGCAAGATGAAGGCATTGAAGCTATAGACCGGCCCGCCCGTTCCCCAGACCTGAATCTGATTGAGCACATCTGGGACATCATGTCTCGCTCCATCCACCAACGTCACGTTGCACCACAGACTGTCCAGTAGTTGGCGGATGCTTTAGTCCTGGTCTGGGAGAAGATCCCACAGGAGACCATCTGCAACCTCATCAGGAGCATGCCCAGGCGTTGTAGGGAGATCATACAGGCACGTGGAGGCCACACACAATACTGAGCCTCATTTTGACTTGTTTTAAGGACATTACATCAAAGTTGGATCAGCCTGTAGTGTGTTTTTCCACTTTAATTTTAGGGGTGACTCCAAATCCAGGCCTCCATTGGTTAATAAATTTGATTTCCATTGATGATTTTTGTGTGATTTTGTTGTCAGCACATTCAACTTTGTACAGAACAAAGTATTCAATGAGAATATTTCATTCATTCAGATCTAGGATGTGTTATTTGAGTGTTCCCTTTATTTTTTTGAGCAGTATATATACCACAGAAAACAGTGAGCATGTAGACGAGCTCCTACATGAATAATGCAAAACATTAAACTCGTATCCTAAAAAAAATCATAATAAAATCTCCTATATGCAGATATATGCCTTCATTATAATAGTGTTGCTAATTCTGCTTAAAGAGACAGGCATTGGTGTGCACATCCAAAAGCGTCATAGAGTTGCTTTTCTGATATATTTAAAGGGGCTGCTACATGATCCAGAGTAGGCGCCTCCTTTTAAATTTACATTATGTGAACAACCATTCTTGAATTTTCCTGATTTATTTATGAACCAATCTCTTAAATATCTGATCACTGGGGAGTCCTAGCAGTGACTATCGCTTCAGTCCCGTAGACAGTGATTTGGGGCAGCAATCATCTATGACTGCGGTTTCATTCAATTGTGACCAAAGGTAGGAAGAATAAGGGCTTCGGACCCCAGTTCTTGTGTTCAGGAGGGCACCCAGCAGAGGGACACCCACAGTGATCAGATATTTATCAGCTATCATTGTGGAAGGTTAGTGGGAAAACATATTTAAGTTTGTGTTTGCCGCATTAAAGATGGTGTGACATATTAGTGCAGCAGCCCAGCGTTAAAAAAACACAAAAACGCGTCGGTACTCCTGATCTGTCATATTTAGGCTAAGGTCACATTGCCGTATTTTCTCTCATCCGAGAAAATCGGTCCGATTATGCTAATTACACTCTGATCAGAGTTTGGCGACAGTGTGATCCAATTTTGTCGGATGTGGATAAGTTGGGAAGAAAAGTCTCCATCTTCTCCATTTTGTCATGAAGGGGATGAACCACACTCAGATGTCATCCAAGTGCTGTCCGATTTTTTTGACGGACCCATTGACTTGCGTGGCAGAGTGAGTTTCGATTTCCAGATGCAAATTGTGCATGCTGTGAAATTTTCCTCCGACAGACTCGGTCCGAGCAAAAAATCAGACATGTGCACGGCCCCATAGAATAACATTGGTCCAGGTGCGATTAAATGGTTTGTCGGATCGCACTCGGACCGAAAATACGGTCATCTGCATGAGCCCTTAGTATGAAACATAATCATTTCAATTTGACAGCTTTGCCATTTTTTTTTATTAGATTTGTGGTGAATTTTAATAACGCCAAAGCTTCCAAGATGCATCTAACTCTCTGAGATATCTTAGGACCGCTTCTAATC
This sequence comes from Phyllobates terribilis, assembly GCF_046119375.1. NCBI lineage: Eukaryota > Metazoa > Chordata > Amphibia > Anura > Dendrobatidae > Phyllobates > Phyllobates terribilis. The sequence goes on from NW_027362762.1 coordinate 151,386,434, forward strand.
CCTTTCAAGCTCTTTAACGCAAACACAGACTTAGCAATGTCAAAGTGACATCCAAAGTTCCTTCAGTGTTTTATGACTTTCTCTCATTGTCTCTATAGCTAAACTGTTAGCTGTGACGTCTTCTCACTATCCAGATTCACCACAAAATGGCTGCTGCATTCCATGCTTCTGCTTTTAGACTGGCTATGTGGCCCCTCCTGATTGGCAGTTCTGCACCATGTTATGTGATAGCTGCAGGGCAAAAAGGAGAAGTCAATGTGGTAACGCCTGAGGTCAGTTCTATGACTGATGCAATCTTCTGCAATATGTACAACGGGGTCAGACATTTTTGCCGATTAGTGTGAAGCGAATCACAAGTTGTTTAAATTCTCTGGGTTCATCAAATTCCTAAAAATTTGACTCCGATTTAATTTGCATCAAATACATTTGTTCATTTCTAATTGTCCTGAATTAGATATTTAGATCTACTTTTTCCATAGAAGACATTGAAGCTGAGCTTTGATACCAGACCCAGACCATGGACAGAAACCCTTTGTCTGATCCCAGAATCCCTTTATATGAACCCAGAATCCCATTAATACGTTTTTGGTGTGATTATCTCCCTGTTTTTAGGTATTTGCAGTCCTTTGGAGCAGTTTGTTATCTTTCATAAATATAAAGGAATTGATTGGACTGGTTGTTTAGCATTTGTTAAAAATTGTATTTTCTTGTGTTTTAGGTAGCGACATGAGCAGTCACAGTTTGCAGCCACTCAAGATGCTTCCCTATCACCTGAAGAACATGTAAGTCTACATTGATCCCTTGTAATGAGTTGCATTGGAATAATACCAATAGCCAAGTGAGTGATGTGTTTCTTGCCTATTTTCTTCCTTTTACAGCTGAGCTTGGCATGGACAGCTGTATGTGCCCAGAATGCTGAGCAGAAGATCAGGTGAAATCTGCTTTCATTGATCTGAATAGTGCAATGACATTGTAGAGAGGGCAGAATGCCCCTGTCCCTTCGCCCTCCGCTACACACCGCCAGGCAGCTGCCGCCTCCTCCAGCACATGGTTTGTATGCTCGGCTTCTCCGCTCGCTGGCGGTTTGATGATGCTATCATTCAGAAAGAGCAATGATGGGACTGCTTGCAATCAATGTTAGAACAGTCCACGATCAATGGGATTATCAAATGAGAGACATTGCTTACAAGTTTTGCAGCAGAGAGCAGCTCGTTATTCTGATGCGTCTTTGCAGCGTATAAGAAAAGAAACAAGGCAAGGACTGGATTAGAAGTGGCCACCGAATACCTGGACGCTGAAGATAATCGTCCTGCTGCTGCTGGCCAGTGGTATCACACATTAAACCAGGGCTGTAATTATAATATTTTATTCTAATAGGAAAATGGAATTTATTGCTGTGATTCTTCTGCAGGTGTATAACTGGTGAGGAAGAAGTCATCAATATATCTGTAACAGGTAATAGTGATAGTGGACGTAGTACAGACTTACAAAAGGGGATTAGTGTCATATTAAGAGGATTATAGGGTCTAAACACCCTTCTCTATAGCATCACCAGTACTGAGAATTCTGGGGGCCTGCTCTATGTGGGATAGATACTGTTACTTACAGCCATGTGCATGGGATTTATGAGATGTTCACAGCCCTAATGACTACTTCTTAAATAGTTTGCCCCATGAACAAAGTATGTTTTAATTAATAGATCTTGGAATAAAAATAATATATACTTTATTTTGCTTCCTCACCTGCCCAGAAGCTGTGGTATGATCAGACCATGTTCCTGCACGGTCAGACACAGCCATTACACAGTACACAGCAGGGACACATTCATAAGATTATCTCAGCACAGGAACATTTTATTTAATCACATCCAATTGTGGAACTTAATATCATTTCAAGATCTATTGATTAAAATGTACTTTGTTCATGGGAAAACCCATTTAATGCTTAAAGTGTTCATCTCATCATGGTTACAGTTGCAAAATGAAGACAAGCAACTTTGCAATTTACTTGTTATTAAAAATCCCCTTCTGATCTCAAGAATGGAGGGATTTTTAATTCTATTGTCTACAACTCGTTGCCTAGGTTACTGGCCCACTCTACAGTATTATCAGTGGTGGCCTTTCTCCTAGGCAAGGAGCGCAGTGCTTACAAGATCTTTCCAATAGAGCATGTAAGATCTGCTATAAAGCTAGTCATCCTTGCAGCATCGAAGAGTGCACATTTCAGGTCAGCAGAGCAGCGAAACTACTGGTTTGAACGGTTAATCATCAGGAGCTCTCCGCCCCATGGGAAGCAGGAGCTGTGGTAGGTCGTGCCTGACACTCTTTTGTCTAACTGTCATGTCACCATTTAAATGTATGTTTTTGTAACTGAATTTTACTTATACAACAATAAAATATGTGTTTTTATACCAGTCTAACTCCGTTTACTCCGAATCTATAAATCCTCATAAACATGTACTGTAGAGGAAGTCATGGAACTGTTGACATTGCATATAGTTGGTGATCTCTGCAAAAATTATTTTGGGTCTACTCACTGTTAAGCTATATGAGTCATTTCTAACTGTATTGACTTATTTCTGAGCACTAGAGATGATCAATTTTTTTAAAATTTGACAGGTTTTGGAGAATATATTTTTCACAAATTTGTTTTACAATGAATTTATTCGCAGATACGCCAATCACTAAGAAAATACATGTATAATACTCTCAGGTCTCCTAGAACTGTATCCAACCTGTTTCAATCACTTTAACATAATCATTGCCTTAGTAGTGATAGAAATGGATGGTGACTGGTAATAACCAACAGCCCATTTAATAACACAGTGAACTGACAGACTTTTCATGTTTTTTAAACAATTATCTCTCTTAGTCATTGTGATCAGGCAGATCGCTCTGTGCAAAACACTGACTCAAACTGACGGTGTCGCTGTTAGAGGTAACATCCTGCTGTGACTGAGAAGAATGATGTGCCACATATTCCATAACGCCCCCTGCCTTCTCCCCACTAATTCACTTGCTGGAGTTAAAGGAGGTAAATTGTGGCCTGTGTTTGGTAATACTATGGACCGTATTGCTGGGGCCAGTGCTGGTGCTTCTGTGCTTCTACTGCCCCCATCAGCTCCCACATTTTTAGCGAGTGTATGGTTTTTTTTTTTACATTTTATACAACACTATAGTTAACTTTTTTAACAATTATTTCATTCCCCATTATTCAACCCTTGGCAATAAGTAATTAAGAAATACTAGGTAGGTACACATACAGAAAGCAAAATATGGCAGCAGACTGCAGTATAGGTGTGGTGTGTACGTTGTCAGGTTGGACTAGTAACACAAGTGCAAACACAGAGATGCACACTTAAAGGTCTACATTTCTTTCTATTTTTTTACAATAAAATTCAATTTCTTTCCCAAAAATAACAGAATATTAAATGTTAGGTAGGTACATGATCAAAAAGTCACTGTATTGGTGTGGCATGCACAGATGTAAAGTTTGGCTAGTAAAACATGTGTGCAAAAAAAAAAAAAAAGCAAAACATGCACAGTTTGTGAGGTAGACAGTCGCAGTTAAATGTCTGGATTTTAAAGAATTTTCTTTTATATTTAAAAAAATAACAATTGTTTTCTTTTTCACAAAAAATGATTGCACAAGAAAAGCTAAAACTCAGAACTGTCACTTGTGACAAGCAAGCACACCATCTAACACATATTTCAGATGTTTTGATAAAAAATATTGTGTTGTCTTATTTCTACTTTCTAGTGCATTAAGTGTGCAGAAAAAATGTGCAATTATAATTGAAATGCTGGAAGACAGAGTTCAGATACACCATATCACTGATCAGTCACACGGAGTCTGGCATTGCTGCTGGCACTCCTCTCTCTGTATCCCTATCAATTAAATCTGTATTATTCACAGACTACTGCATTCATCCTCTTCACTGCTGCAGTTGTACAACACATTACTGTCTGAAGTTTTTGTCCAATAATTTAGAATATTCTCTTCCTATCTCTATTACTGAGCTGTGAGCTCTAATGTACTCTCACTATCCTAAAATCACTCTAAGGCCACGGCCCCTCTATCGGTATTTGGTCAGTATTCAGTCAGTATTTTTTCTCAAGAGTTAGAGCCAAAACCCGGAGTGGGTGATAAATGCAGAATTGGTGACTTATTTCTATTATACCTTTTCTCTGATTGTTCCTCACCTGGTTTTGGTTCCCACTCCTGAGAAAAAATACTGAATGAATACTGACAAAATGCTGATAGTGGGGCCATGGCCTTAAATTGCTGCTGCATTACCTGCCTGGGCTTTTACACAGGCTAGTCCCTCCTTATTGGCTGCCCTATGCCATGTGACATGATAGTTGCAAAGGTATTATGGGGCGCCTTAGGTCATGTGAGCCTTCTGAGACTGGTGCAACTGCATTGTATAAAAAGGCTGTGGGATTTTGGGGCGATTCGCACAAATCAAATTACAAATTTTTGGAATTCGCCATGAGAAGCGAATTTCATAAAATTTGACTCAAATTCAGTTCGCATGGAATCATCTCTAGTGAGCACCCTTCTGAATGTCTGCCAAAAAAATCTATAAAAACATTTTGTAGTAATTATTTTCTAATCAAATGTAAAAATATTAAGTAGATAATAAGAAACAACTCTGTTTTTTGGGATGGGGGCATTGGTTTTCACATGACCACCAGTGAACTGTCACCATGTCTTAAGTTTACCAGAGAGCATCCTTATATTTTTTTCTTTACATTTAAGATTTGGGATTTGTTTGCGTTAAAAAACATTACAATAAATTGTTCCTCTTTATGCAACCCACGTGTCTTCTTTGCATCCTGACTTTCTATGCTAAATACATGGAAGTATTATATATTCCATTCCAATTATGCTCCAGGTCCAGTCCAGAAGACATGTTCTGATTGACCATTGCATTAAAGGAAAACACCTGCCAGCAGATTTTTGCTATGAAATCTGAGGGCAGCATGAGGTTGAGGCTGAGACACTGATTTCAGGGATGTGTCGCTTGTTAGGCTGTGTGCTGTTGTTTCCATACAATGAGTGTTTTATCAGCAGGAGATTATCACTACAGGACAACATCTCACATGCATCCTAGTCCAACCACGCCTCCAGCACTGATTAGCAACTTACTATCAATATACAGTGTACACAGAAAGCTGCTAATTAGGCAATTGGGCAGAGTTAGCTTTCTGAGCTCTGCTTCATCTAACTCTGATTGTATCACAACTGCTGCTTCCAGTAAACTAAGTGACACATCGCTGGAATCAGGGTCTCTTTCTCTACATTATGCTGCTCTCAGATGAGGTAGCAAAAACCTGCTGACAGATTCCCTTTAACTGAATTTTCTTTAGACTACACCACAGGTAACTTGCACTGTTACTTCCATCTGTTGTGTAGTAAACTGGTCCAAGCCCTGATACAGAGATCTAAATATTTTGCAGAGATATAGATGATAAAATGATGGTGTTATATAGCCACCACTTTGGGGTATTTCACTGCAGTGTACACACTGACCTCATAAATGTTACAACACAGGAATGGGGTGTCACAGAGGTTGAGCATGCGCCATCAGCACTGAATGGGGGATCAGAGATGGCAGGGATCAGAGATAGCACTGATCTAAGCTGTTATATGGCACTGACATTCCCAAATGGGATTTTGGGATTTGCTGGATTTCCATGACAGCTAAAGGTTTAATGAAGACCATCGTGCTCTGTCATTGAAGTATACTTAGTATTAAAGGGATTGTGTCTTTTCATAAAACTTTCTTTCATAAGCTGCTGCAGCTGTAAAAACACAAACTGAGTATTACTTACCGTCCGCAACACTGATGTCACGTTGACAGCGCTGCAGCCAATCAGTGAGCTCAGTGGCTAGACAGGCAGAGTCTCTGAGCTCATTGATTTACTGTGTCACTGCCTACGTGATCTTAGCGCTGCAGCCAAACAGCAGAGATTGGTGCATCAACGAGAGTCGGCGCTGGCCGCAAAAAGGGTAAGTAATATTTGTTTTGCTTTTTTTTAAAGCTACAGCAACCTATGAAAGAAAGTTTTCTGAAGTAGACGACCCCTTTAAGTCTTGCAATAAGAATATTCAGAAGCATCGCAGTGTATTGTATCAGCACTCAAGCGATCACATAATTACCAGACGTGACCCAGTGAGACTATAGCAAAAAAATCTTTCTTTATCCCATGTAATAAAAGAAATGTATTATTTCACACATTAAATTCTGTAAAAGAAATCTATATACATATATATATATATATATATATATATACACTACCGTTCAAAAGTTTGGGATCACCCAGACAATTCTGTGTTTTCCATGAAAACTCATACTTTTATTTATAAAATGAGTTGCAAAATGATTAGAAAATATAGTCCAGACATTGACAAGGTTAGAAATAATGATTTTTATGTGAAAGAATAATTTTCTCCTTCAAACTTTGCTTTCGTCAAAGAATGCTCCCTTTGCAGCAATTCCAGCATTGCAGACCTTTGGCATTCTAGCTGTTAATTTGGTGAGGTAATCTTGAGAAATTTCCCCCCATGCTTCCTGAAGCCCCTCCCACAAGTTTGATTGGCTTGATGGGCACTTTTTGGGTACCATACGGTCAAGCTGCTCCCACAACTGCTTAATTGGGCTGAGAACTGGTGACTGCGCTGGCCACTCCATTACAGATAGAATACCAGCTGCCTGCTTCTACCCTAAATAGTTCTTGCATAATTTGGAGGTGTGCTTTGGGTCATTATCCTGCTGTAGGATGAAATTGGCTCCAATCAAGCGCTGTCCACAGGGTATGGCATGGCGTTGCAAAATGGAGTGATAGCCTTCCTTATTCAAAATTCCATTTACCTTGTACAAATCTCCCACTTTACCAGCACCAAAGCAACCCCAGACCATCACATTACCTCCACCATGCTTGACAGATTGCGTCAGGCACTCTTCCAGCATCTTTTCAGTTGTTTTGCGTCTCACAAATGTTCTTCTGTGTGATCCAAATACCTCAAACTTTGATTTGTTTGTCTATGAAACTTTTTTCCAATCTTCCTCTGTCCAATGTCTGTGTTATTTTGCCCATATTAATCTTTTCCTTTTATTAGCCAGTCTCAGATATGGCTTTTTCTTTGCCACTTTGCCCTGAAGTCCAGCATCCCGGAGTCGCCTCTTCACTGTAGATGTTGACACTGGCGTTTTGCGTGTACTATTTAATGAAGCTGCCAGTTGAGGAGCTGTGAGGCGTCAATTTCTCAAACTAGAGACTCTAATGTTCTTGTCTTGTTGCTCAGTTGTGCAGCGGGGCCTCCCACTTCTCTTTCTACTCTGGTTAGAGCCTGTTTGTGCTCTCCTCTGAAGGGAGTAGTACACACCGTTGTAGGAAATCTTCAGTTTCTTGGCAACTTCTCGCATGGAATAGCCTTCATTTCTAAGAACAAGAATAGACTGTCGAGTTTCACATGAAAGTTCTCTTTTTCTGGCCATTTTGAGAGTTTCATAGAACAAACAAATGTAATGCTCCAGATTCTCAACTAGCTCAAAGGAAGGTCAATTTTATAGCTTCTCAAATCAGCCAGACCATTTTCAGCTGGGCTAACATACTTGTGCAAGGGTTTTCTAAACATCCATTAGCCTTCTTACACAGTTGGCAAACACAATGTACCATTAAAACACTGGAGTGGAGGTTGTTGGAAATGAGCCTCTATACAGCTATGTAGATATTGCAATAAAAACAAGACGTTTGCAGCTAGAATAGTCATTTACCACATTAACAATGTATAGAGTGTATTTCTGATTCATTTAATGTTAGCTTCATAGAAAAAAAATGTGCTTTTCTTTAAAAAATAATGAAATTTCTAAATGACCCCAAATTTTTGAACGGTAGTGTGTATATATATATATATATATATATATATATATATATATATATATATATATATACATACATACATACATAAAGAGTCATGGCAAAATGATTGTTTTTTTTTTCTGTTCATCCTACCTCCCCAAAATTATTAAAAAAAAGTGAATGCAAAGTGCAAATGGTACTTTTAAAAACAACAGGCTGTTCTGCAAAAACAAGTCCTCAAGCCGATGTGTTTTTATTGTGCAAAAGTAGCAAACATGAAAACCTATATAAATATTGTATCACAATAATTGTATTGATTTGCATAGTATATACAGTACAGACCAAAAGTTTGGACACACCTTCTCATTTAAAGATTTTTCTGTATTTTCATGACTATGAAAATTGTACATTCACACTGAAGGCATCAAAACTATGAATTAACTCATGTGGAATTATATACTTAACAAAAAAGTGTGAAACAACTGAAAATATGTCTTATATTCTAGGTTCTTCAAAGTAGCCACCTTTTGCTTTGATGACTGCTTTGCACACTCTTGGCGAGCTTCAAGAGGTAGTCACCGGAAATGGTTTTCACTTCACAGGTGTGCCCTGTGAGGTTTAATAAGTGGGATTTCTTGCCTTATAAATGGGGTTGGGACCATCAGTTGTGTTGTGCAGAAGTCAGGTGGATACACAGCTGATAGTCCTACTGAATAGATTGTTAGAATTTGTATTATGGCAAGAAAAAAGCAGCTAAGTAAAGAAAAACGAGTGGCCATCATTACTTTAAGAAATGAAGGTCAGTCAGTCCGGAAAATTGGGCAAACTTTGAAAGTGTCCCCAAGTGCAGTTGCAAAAACCATCAAGCGCTACAAAGAAGCTGGCTCACATGAGGACCGCCCCAGGAAAGGAAGACCAAGAGTCACCTCTGCTTCTGAGGATAAGTTTATCCGAGTCACCAGCCTCAGAAATCGCAGGTTAACAGCAGCTCAGATTAGAGACCAGGTCGATGCCACACAGAGTTCTAGCAGCAGACACATCTCTACAACAACTGTTAAGAGGAGACTTTGTGCAGCAGGCCTTCATGGTAAAATAGCTGCTAGGAAACCACTGCTTAGGACAAGCAACAAGCAGAAGAGACTTGTTTGGGCTAAAGAACACAAGGAATGGACATTAGACCAGTGGAAATCTGTGCTTTGGTCTGATGAGTCCAAGTTTGAGATCTTTGGTTCCAACCACCGTGTCTTTGTGCGACGCAGAAAAGGTGAACGGATGGACTCTACATGCCTGGTTCCCACCGTGAAGCATGGAGGAGGAGGTGTGATGGTGTGGGGGTGCTTTGCTGGTGACACTGTTGGGGATTTATTCAAAATTGAAGGCATACTGAACCAGCATGGCTACCACAGCATCTTGCAGCGGCATGCTATTCCATCCAGTTTGCGCTTATTTTTCAACAGGACAATGACCCCAAACACACCTCCAGGCTGTGTAAGGGCTATTTGACCAAGAAGGAGAGTGATGGGGTGCTACGCCAGATGACCTGGCCTCCACAGTCACCAGACCTGAACCCAATCGAGATGGTTTGGGGTGAGCTGGACCGCAGAGTGAAGGCAAAAGGGCCAACAAGTGCTTAGCATCTCTGGGAACTCCTTCAAGATTGTTGGAAGACCATTTCCAGTGACTACCTCTTGAAGCTCATCAAGAGAATGCCAAGAGTGTGCAAAGCAGTCATCAAAGCAAAAGGTGGCTACTTTGAAGAACCTAGAATATAAGACATATTTTCAGTTGTTTCACACTTTTTTGTTAAGTATATAATTCCACATGTGTTAATTCATAGTTTTGATGCCTTCAGTGTGAATGTACAATTTTCATAGTCATGAAAATACAGAAAAATCTTTAAATGAGAAGGTGTGTCCAAACTTTTGGTCTGTACTGTATAACATGTCGATGTTTGGTTACTACACAATGAATGCAGTACAGAAAAAAAAAAACGGAAACTCGAAATTATTGTGAAATTGCAAATATTTTTTTCCATTCCCATTGTTCCCCCAAAAACAATTCAATAACATTTTTCAATACATTATCTGTACCCCAAAATAGCACCATTAAAGCACCACTCCAGCGTTTTGGGTTTTATTAGTGGCACCACTTCAGCACTGGAAAAAAAATGCTGGAGTGGTGCTTTAAAACCTAACTTGCAAATAAATTAAGGCCTCATACAGCTAAATCTACAAGTGCTTCTCACTAAATTAGAATATCATCAAAAAGTTAATTTATTTCAGTTCTTCAATACAAAAAGTGAAACTCATATTATATAGAGTCATTACAAACAGAGTGATCTATTTCAAGTGTTTATTTCTGTTAATGTTGATGATTATGGCTTACAGCCAATGAAAACACAAAAGCCATTATCTCAGTCAATTAGAGTAATTAACAAGAAACACCTGCAAAGGCTTCCTACACGTTTAAAATGGTCCCTTAGTCTGTTTCAGTAGGTTCCCCAATCATGGGGAAGACTGCTGACTTGACAGATGTCCAGAAGGCAGTCATTGACACAATCCACAAGAGAGTAAGCCACAAAAGGTCATTGCTAAAGAGGCTGACTGCTCACAGAGTGCTGTATCCAAGCATATTAATGGAAAGTTGAGTGGAAGGAAAAAGTGTGGTAGAAAAAGGTGCACAAGCAACCGGGATAACCGCAGCCTTGAAAGCATTGTTAAGAAAAGGCCATTCAAAAATTTAGGGGAGATTCACAAGGAGTGGACTGCTGCTGGAGTCATTGCTTCAAGAGCCACCACACACAGACGTATCCAGGACATGGGCTACAAGTGTCACATTCCTTGTGTCAGGCCACTCACGACCAACAGACAACGCCAGAAGCTTCTTACCTGGGCCAAGGATAAAAAGACCTGGACTGTTGCTCAGTGGTCCAAGGTGTTGTTTTCAGATGAAAGTAAATTTTGCATTTCATTTGGAAATCAAGGTCCCAGAGTCTGGAGGGAGAGTGGAGAGGACACAATCCAAGCTGCTTGCGGTCTAGTGTGAAGTTTCCACAATCGGTGATGGTTTGGGGAGCCATGTCATCTGCTGGTGTAGGTCCACTGTGTTTTATCAAGACCAAAGTCAGTGCAGCCGTCTACCAGGAAATTTTAGAGCACTTCATGCTTCCCTCTGCCGACAAGCTTTTTGGAGATGGAAATTTCATTCTCCAGCAGGACTTGGCACCTGTCCACACTGCCAAAAGTACCAATACCTGGTTTAAAAACAACAGTATCACTGTGCTTGATTGGACAGCAAACTCGCCTGACCTTAACCCCGTAGAGAATCTATGGGGTATTGTCAAGAGGAAGATGAGAGACACCAGACCCAACAATGCAGACGAGCTGAAGGCTGCTATCAAAGCAACCTGGGCTTCCATAACACCTCAGCAGTGCCACAGGCTGATCGCCTCCATGCCACACCGCATTGATGCAGTAATTGATGCAAAAGGAGCCCCGACCAAGTATTGAGGGCATTTACTGAACATACATTTCAGTAGGCCAACATTTCGGATTTAAAAATCATTTTTCAAGCTGTTGTTATAAAGTATTCTAATTTACTGAGATAATGACTTTTGTGTTTTCATTGGCTGTAAGCCATAATCATCAACATTAACAGAAATAAACACTTGAAATAGATCACTCTGTTTGTAATGACTCTATATAATATGAGTTTCACTTTTTGTATTGAAGAACTGAAATAAATTAACTGTTTGATGATATTCTAATTTAGTGAGAAGCACCAGTACTTGGAATGCATTGATGCATCGTGTCACCCCTATGCCAGAATGCAACATCTAAGCAATAGAATTTTTGATGTTTTATGTTTTACCTTATGCAAAAAAAGTGTTTGGGTGTTTTTTGTTTGTTGTTTTGCTCTTCCACGTACAATTCTCAACTCAATAATGAAATGAGGGCGGCTCATACATGTCCAGAGAACATTCAGTGTTACATATAACGACTGAATGTAAGGTGTATGTAGCACCCTGAGGATTCGGCTGCTACAGGGGTATTACACCTCAAGCCAGAGGTGTGGTATTCCACTCCCGGGTAAGGATGGAGTGTGGAACTGAGCTCAGTTAGCTGCATGCACTACACACATCCCATTTCCGGGGAACAGACCGATGGTACTCCCACTAGAGAAATGTGCAGGTACGACAGTGTCTGTTCCTGGCTGGAGTGGGAGGGGGGTGGAACATCCCAGTAGTGTAGGGGCAGATAGGGGGAGCAGTCTGGGTAGTGCTAGGAGCTCATTGGGTGCTGGTCACCTGAGCTCACACATAGAGGGAGTATATAAGGTGGGCACCATCTTAGATCAGGGTCAGTCTTTTGCAGAGTGAGGTCAGTCTGTGAGACGTCAGTCTTTGTAGAGGAAGAGAGCAGAGGAGAAGAGCAGCTCCAAGGCCAAGAGAGAGAGAGAGAGGAGAAAGAAAGACCCAGAGGGGGAGACAGAAGGAACTCCAAGAGCCCAAATTAGACCAGAGGGTGAAGAGTTGGCAACAGGGTACCGGATCCCAAGCTGGCAGAGGCTACAGCACACCTTAGCCAGGAACCGGAGGTCGTGGGCAGGATCGATCTGCCACGATCACCCACTAAATCCACCCGGAAGGCAGACCAGGAATAGGGTCAGGGAACCCAGAGACAAGGGTTTACCACCAAGAGGCCCGAGGGAGCCGGACATAGGTGGATCCCTGGTGGGGAAGGCCAGAGAAGAGGACAGGACAGAAAGGGAGCTCAGGACCACGCTCCAGAATCACCTGGGGGTTGGCCGAGTCCAGGACCTGGTGGACGCAGCACGGCTCGGGTGGTCACTTAAGGCCGGAGTGACCAGAACAACGGCAGTAAGTAAACAAACCCTGAACTGCACAGCCCGACTCTGAGTCTCATTTCCATCCTCGCTGCACCACCACAACCCCCATCCTCTGCAACTGACCCCCTGAGGCTATACCCCTCCCGTTGGGGGTTATACTACCTGAGCTGCACATACATCACCAGCCTCAGCGGACCCTGCTGCAGCGGCGGCCGTATTGACCGCAATTCAACGGGTGGCGTAGTCGACACAAAAGAACATCTAGTAACATCATAAGGACTGCCACACACTGAGCTTGACACCCTGGGCACGGACCGGGTCACAGCCACTCGGAGACTACAACCCCCATCTGATCCGGCTCCGGGTATCCCCAACAACACTGGCCCAGGGGGCGCGTCAACTTTGGCGTAGTCGGCAGGATTACGTGCCCGCAACAACCGGGTACTGCGTGCCTGAAGAAAAGTTCACCGTTACCTTAAAAAGAAGTCTCCCGCCGGTTCCGGAGGGTCCCTGCCAACGGACCCCATCACAGGTCGTTTCCCGCCGGTTGTCCGCCATTTGCAGCTTTTTCCCGCCATCCATGGAGTTTCCCGCCACTGGGAGACGATTCCCGCCATTTCCGAAGATTTCCCGCCTTGGAAGAGCGGACGCCATTATGGGCGTGCCAGAGGGTGGCAAAAGGTCACCTCCCATCGTGGGCCAGGTCGAAGAATGGCGCCAAAAGCGGAAACCGCGCCCACCAACAGAGACTGTGATGCTGGAAGTGTCCATCAGCGTGAGAGAACTGCCTCTGGAACTGAAGTTGCCCCGGGACCACCCTCGATGTGGGCGGAGACAGAAGAAGAGAGCAAAGATGGGTGTCGCCTGGAGCAGTCTGGAGAGAGCGCACCCGGAGACAAGACGTCTGGAAGAGAGTCCAGAGAGAGCCTACCCGGAGATGGAGGGAGAGTCAGGCAGCACCGACCCAGTGGTCAGGAGCCTGCTGCAAGCAACAACCCCACTAGGCCTGCTGGAGATCCTAGCACAGCTCCCCCGAGACCGGGAGTGTGCACAGACTGCGCTGGAGGGCCTCGCACGGAGGATGGCCCGGGTACAGCGAGAGACGTTGGCGGAGTGGAGCCGAGAGATGGCCCAGCGGACCGAAATCCGTCAGCGGAGCACGCCACCCGAGACGAGGAGACAGACCGCCTCTGAGGATGGCGCAGGAGGAATGAAGGCAGGAGACGGCGCCGAGAAGGGAGCTGAACGGACGGAGGCAGGTAAAGGGGACGTCTCTACCCCGAACCGGGAAACCGCGTGCCTGCCCCAGTTCCCCGTCGCAGAGCCCGAAATTCCCCCTGCCGTGCCCGTCGCTGCATCGTCACCGCCGCCGACTAGGCCTCAACCGGAAACCGCGGCCGCGACCCCTGTGACGTCACACGCCTCGACCCTGAGCGCGACCAAACAGGAAATACCATCGGCCTGGTCGCAAGGCCTAGTACCCCCGGGCGCCGCAATACCAACAGCGCCCCCTACCTCCGCGGAGCCACCGGCCTGGTCGCAGGGCCGAATAACCCAGGGCGCCGCCGTTCTTACGGTGCCCTTTGCCTTTAAGGTGCCCCAGGCCTGGTCGCAAGGCCTGGTCAACCCGGGCGCCGCTACCATCAACGCGCCCTCAACATCTCGAGTGCCGCACCTGGGTGAAGATCTATTCGCCCAGCATACGTGCCCGGATGGGCAGCCCTTCATATGGCCCCAGGAGTACATTCAGCTGGAACTCCAGAGAGCAAGGCCCATGTGCGAGCCCCTGATTCCGGCTCCGAAGCCTGTAAAGAGGACCTCGCCCCCGCTGGAGGAGGCACAGTTCGAGTGGGACCCCACCGGAGAAGACCTCATGGTGTTCACTCGGGAGACTCGGGCGGCCGCAGCAGAGCGTGCAGAGTGCTGCCGGCAGCAGCTCGAGGTCTTCGAGAGGGAGCGGAGAGAGAGGCGGGTCCGGGAACAGCAAGCGCAGATAAGGAGCGCGGAGCAGAAGAGCCGGACCAGGAGGAATCCCCGTGCAGCACATGGTCCCCCTTCCATCGGGACTGTGATAAAATTCAACATGCAGCACGGATGGGGCTTCATTAGAGACCATCATACCCCCGGCGACGTCTTTGTGACCCGCAGAGACGTAGAAAGCCATCTGCCGGAGGAACAAGAGTGTTATTTATGATAAGTTTTATATGAAAAGTTTATGCTGATAATATATGATGTTTTATATGTTTATGTTTTATGAAAAAAAAATGTATGTTTGTGGATGTTTATATCTTACAGCCCGAGGACGTGCTGTGATTTACCAGGGGGGAATGTAGCACCCTGAGGATTCGGCTGCTACAGGGGTATTACACCTCAAGCCAGAGGTGTGGTATTCCACTCCCGGGTAAGGATGGAGTGTGGAACTGAGCTCAGTTAGCTGCATGCACTACACACATCCCATTTCCGGGGAACAGACCGATGGTACTCCCACTAGAGAAATGTGCAGGTACGACAGTGTCTGTTCCTGGCTGGAGTGGGAGGGGGGTGGAACATCCCAGTAGTGTAGGGGCAGATAGGGGGAGCAGTCTGGGTAGTGCTAGGAGCTCATTGGGTGCTGGTCACCTGAGCTCACACATAGAGGGAGTATATAAGGTGGGCACCATCTTAGATCAGGGTCAGTCTTTTGCAGAGTGAGGTCAGTCTGTGAGACGTCAGTCTTTGTAGAGGAAGAGAGCAGAGGAGAAGAGCAGCTCCAAGGCCAAGAGAGAGAGAGAGAGGAGAAAGAAAGACCCAGAGGGGGAGACAGAAGGAACTCCAAGAGCCCAAATTAGACCAGAGGGTGAAGAGTTGGCAACAGGGTACCGGATCCCAAGCTGGCAGAGGCTACAGCACACCTTAGCCAGGAACCGGAGGTCGTGGGCAGGATCGATCTGCCACGATCACCCACTAAATCCACCCGGAAGGCAGACCAGGAATAGGGTCAGGGAACCCAGAGACAAGGGTTTACCACCAAGAGGCCCGAGGGAGCCGGACATAGGTGGATCCCTGGTGGGGAAGGCCAGAGAAGAGGACAGGACAGAAAGGGAGCTCAGGACCACGCTCCAGAATCACCTGGGGGTTGGCCGAGTCCAGGACCTGGTGGACGCAGCACGGCTCGGGTGGTCACTTAAGGCCGGAGTGACCAGAACAACGGCAGTAAGTAAACAAACCCTGAACTGCACAGCCCGACTCTGAGTCTCATTTCCATCCTCGCTGCACCACCACAACCCCCATCCTCTGCAACTGACCCCCTGAGGCTATACCCCTCCCGTTGGGGGTTATACTACCTGAGCTGCACATACATCACCAGCCTCAGCGGACCCTGCTGCAGCGGCGGCCGTATTGACCGCAATTCAACGGGTGGCGTAGTCGACACAAAAGAACATCTAGTAACATCATAAGGACTGCCACACACTGAGCTTGACACCCTGGGCACGGACCGGGTCACAGCCACTCGGAGACTACAACCCCCATCTGATCCGGCTCCGGGTATCCCCAACAACACTGGCCCAGGGGGCGCGTCATGTACAGTAACTGAAAAACGCGGCTCACCGCTGGACAGTTTGCACTAGTTTTTTTAAACAATTTTCAAGCACTCTACAAAATATGTGACCATTCACATCAGTGTTTGACACCAGTGTGGTGTGCCATGCGCAATCTACTTATTCTCGACACACAAGATGGACAACGTCATAGGAAGCCAATTCATCCATCAGTATGTTTTTACAGTGTGGGGACAGTTGGAGTATCATTAAGAACAACACAAAAAAGGGTAGAACATTCAAGCACCATGTAGATGTTTCCTTGGTCAGATTCAGACCCTGAGCCACTGTTATCTATTTTTCATACCTGTATAATTGGCTTTTTTTTTTACTGGGTCTTAAAGCAGGTATGTCATTAGATTTCAAAATATAAAACGCATACAATACTAAATAGATCTCATATCCCTGATGAGGCTGGTGTACTTACTTTGATAATTTATATCAGAATAACTGTTTTAAAAGTTTCAATTCAATCTCAATTCAATCAATGTCCATCTATTTTGATTGACAGCTCCTTAGTGCTCCTCCTCCCTGCTGTGGCCAATATCTCACATGCTCAGAACAAGCTGCGGTTGTCAGACAGGCTGGGAGGGTAGAGACTGAATGCTGGAAATTAGCAAACTTGTACCATGTGAATTGAATTGCCTCAAAATTTACAAAAAATGTGGAATCCAAATTTTCTGCAATTCATTTTGTACAAATTTAGTAAAATCGTAGATGTTTGTCATTTTGCTGAATTATAAAAGCCCAGGAAAGGATAAAATATTTGTTATATTTCTATGTATTAATCATACTCGCACATGATTGGTCGCTTCTGTTTTTAAATATTTTCCCATGGTTCACACTACGAATCAGGGCGCTGAAACGCCAGAAACGCGTCAGTGAATTTTCAGACCATGCCATGTGGATTTTAATCTTTTTCTCCATTCCTTATGGAACATCAATAAAGAAGTAACATATTTTTAATGAGATTCGTGGATGTGCCGTTTCCTTCAATCTGCAAAACTATAGGAAGTCGGAAGTCCACAACAGAAGTGGCCCCCACAGATGTGGAAAAGACACATCTAAAAAAAAACAGAGGTGGTAAGCTCATACATGACTTTCTTTTGGATAACTTCAATGAGAATTTATTTCTAATTTCAACAGATTCACTCACCAGTAGAGATGAGCGAATCCGAACTGTAAAGTTGGGGTTGGTACCGGTGTCCAGCGCTGAACTCCGATCACCCATTTTACAGAAGAGAGTGAGAGATTTTCCAGCTCCACAGTTCGAGTACCCATTGATTTCTATGGAGTTCGGACACAGTTCTGGTATCCGAACCAAACTTTGGACTGGACTAAAATGTGGTCGAACCTTAACTTCCATGGGTCCGTTCATCCCTACTCACCACTCTATTGCTAGATTCATGGACCCAGCCCATTTGCACAGCCATTCTGACATGGATTTTAATAGTAATTACACCAGTTTCATCAGCTCTTACAAATGTATTTAATAAGGTATGCAGTGAAATTTGGTGACAGTTTCACCTTTGTGGTTTCCAGGGTTAAATAAAAGCTTCATGTAGAGTAAATACCCCTCGTTGTAGACGTTTGGGAGAGACAACAGCCCTCATCCTGTTTAATAGAACTGGTAAACATTTACAGCGGTAAACCAGATCTATGGCCCATTATCTCAGGCCCATATTGTGCATTTAAAGTAATAAAGGTATACTGCATAAAATATGCCGTGCCGTTATAACTCTCCTCTGATGCCATGCATCCGGTGTAATCGGTGGGTTGTAAATGGCACCTATACAGCGCTGCCTAGAATAATGCGTTATTTGAAAACAAGGGTTTTCATTCATTTTTTTGCTTTCTAAATTGCATTTAAATAGCTCTTTTATTTGCACATAATACCCCGTAGCAGAATCATTTGCCTTGTTTCCTTATTATAATGGGTTGCAGAATACAAGCACTAGCTTAGCGCTTCATAAATAAGGAGTAATGATATTAGCAATGTTTCCTTTCGAATGCCAAGCGAGGGATACCATTACCAAAAATTTGTTTTTTATTATTGCTGTTCGGGATGATGTTAATCAGAATAAAAATTCTAAGTGAATAATTTTCTGTTTGTAAACTGGGCTTACAAGTGTCCTGCTGTCATTTTTATTCTTTCATTTATTCTGTATAAAAAGGACCTCTGTCTGCTCCAACCCCCAAAAAACTATCCTGAACCATCTTTCTTTTCTCTGTGTTGTACTTCCCTCAGTTATTCCTCCTGGAATTATATTACTATTCTCTTTATGAAATTAGTGTGTCTCTATACAGTCTGAAATTTTCAGCACTGACTGGAAATTTTATTGCTGATGTGATGATATGTTAGGTATGGTATTTTACCTTCACGTCTTTTTTATTTTAAACTATTAAGAAGATACCTAATATATTTTGACTTTATTCTTTACTTTATTTTTTTATAATTTGACTTTATTTTTACATTACTTGAGTAATTTCCGCAGCCAATTTTCTTTTTTTCGTTTCTGTTTTTTCTCCCCTTTTTCCAAGAGTGATACGTTTTTTTTTTATTTTTCTGTCTACATAGCCATATCAGGGATTGTTTTTTCCAGGATAAATTGAATGACACCATTAGTTTTATCACGTGATGCACTGGAAAGCGGGAAAAAAATTCCAAGTGCATTGAAATTGCATAAAAAGTGCAATTCCACAGTTGTTGTTTGTTTGTTTTTTACTATATGGTAAAATTGACCTGACAATATGATTCTCCAGGTCAGTACTGTTATGGAAATACCAAACATGTATCGTTTTTTTTTAATTTAAGTGGTTGAAAAAAATTCAGAAATTTGTAAAAAAAAATCGCTTTTGTCGCCATTTCCAAGACACGTAAACATTTTCAATATTCGGGATATAGGGCATAGGGCGGTCTGAAAGCTTATTTTTTGCGCCCTGAGCTGATGTTTTTAATGATACCGTTTTGGGGTGGATACAATGTTTTGATCACCTCTTATTGCAATGTTGCAGCGGCCAAAAACAACATACGGTAATTCTGGTGTATCGTTTTTTTTCTCCTTACACTGTTTACCGATCGGATTAATTTATTTTATATATTTACGATTTTTGCGATACCAAATGTATTTTTTATTTTATTTTAAAAATCCTTTATTTTTAAGGGGGAAAAGGGGGATGATTTGAACTTTTACATTTTTTTTTCATATTTTTTTTTAAATTTTTTTTTCACTTTTTACTTTATTTCTTAGTCGCTTTAGAGGACTTGAATCTGGCAATCATCTGATTGCTAGTACTACACATAGCAGTGTTACTGCACTGCTATGTGTAGCGAAAATTACGATCTCCTCTAAAGTCAGCCACTGGCTACCTTTCACATGAGTACCATCATGACAGACACGGGGGTCTTCAGCAGACCCAAGGCTGCGGTCACGTCACAGGCATGCCAATGAGTGCATAGAATGATGTGTCCCCATGCCGGCGTGCATTAAATGCCGCAGTCCTTGCCGCTGGCTGGTGATAGAGGCAGATGATGGCTGAATAAATCAGCCATCATCTGCTGGGAAAGATGCGAACTTGGCTTGCGAGCCCGCATCAAAGTCAGGGACCTGACATATGACGTAACTGTACGTCATATGTCAGAAAGGGGGTTAATAATATTTATCAACTTCACTCTTTTTTTTTTTTTACTTTTAGTTATTTAATTTACCAATGTATTCCAATCTATTACTGCCCACACATGAACTGAAGAACCTTTCCTTATTTAGTTTTCACAACATCAAAAGGGATATTCAGCCGAGATTTAAGTTTTGTCCGATTCTGGTGACAGATAGACGGTGACAGCTGTCAAGCACAATCACCCAGCTCTATAGGTGGGGTGTAAAAATGCAGAGCTGGGAAGTCAGTGCCGGTTTCCAGACTTTTATGGCTACGTTCACAAGACCATATATTTGATCCAAGTGCTGTCCATGAAAAAAAAAAACTGATAGCACTTGAATCAATGGTATTCAATAGGGCTATTCAGAAAAAAAAAATTGCAGCATACCGTGATTCTGATCTATTCGCATCTACGGGTGCACAAAAAGAAAACGGATCCCATACAGATCAACCGTACAGCATTCTATTTTACAGGTGTATTGTAATTGTTCCAGTGGGTTGTCCAGTTTTGGGATGACGACATCTCTATGTGACTGCGGACTTCTGAATCCTCACAGTGGGCACGTCGCACACTGTCAGGGTTTTCAGGTGATCACAAGTATGCGATTTGCATACAGACCGTGCCGACTTGTCGTAATCGGTGTAGCTCAATTCCCTTGAATTGTGCGAGGCAGCACACGTCTAGTTGGAATGTGTCTGGGAGTATGCAAATCACATATTTGTGGTCATGTTACCACCCGCTCTCACCACTGCCACCGGAGAATCCTGATAGCGTGTAATGTGCGCACTGTGAGGATTCAGAAGTCACACAGACAGAATGCAGACTTTCATCCCAAATCTGGGCAACCCCTTTAACATATAAAACTCTATTTGGTCTTGTATATTTTAATAACGGCTGATGTATAAAAATGGATATCATACGGATGATAACACAGGTTGAAACATCGTCCTTTTTGTGCATGGATATCAGATGATTTTTTTATACGCTTGTATGAACCTAGCCTTAGGATAAGCCCCCATTCACATGTGTGTGTTTCGCGTAGTATAAAACACCTACCTCTTATAGTCTATGGGTGTGTTCACTTGTCCATTTTGTTTTTTTGCGTACTTTGTCCACCTAAAAAAAATGGAGAAATGTCGGTTTTGTTCCGATTTGACTTTATGTCAAGTTAGGTCAGTGAAAAAAAAGGGACAGAACGTGAATGCCATCTGTGTTGCAGTCTTGTGTTTTGGGTGGTTTTTTTTAGCCTGGAAACTTTTTTTTTTCATAGATGAAAAAAGGATGCCGCACTGATGGTAAGAATGGACATACTGCCCAAAAACAGCTGAAAATCAGAAAAAAAAGCACATTTTTTTTTATCATCAGCAGAATAAAATATAGTATGAATGGGGCCATATTTGTGCTTTTTATCACATATTGCAAAGTAAAAATTCTTTTCGTAAACAGTTGTATTGTAAATTACAGTCGACTACACTTTTCTATACAGATGGCACTATACACACATACTGCATATTCCAGCAATACATATGCCAAGGGGAAAAACTTTTTTCATATGTTTTTAACCCCTGTCTCTCCTATATGGATCCTGGGCCTTAAAGGGGTTGTCCACAGTCCACTATTGGGACAAGCCCTCCACAATCTCAATGTTCATTCAGATTGAGAAGGGGTTATCCTAGTAACTATTGATTATTGTCGTAAGGGCACGGCCCCATTATCAGTATTTGGTCAGTGTTTGGTCAGTATTTTTTCTCAGGAGCGGGAGGCAAAACCAGGTGAGGAACGATCACAGAAAAGGTATAATAGAAACAAGTCACCAATTCTGCATTTATCACCCACTCCTGAGAAAAAATACTGACCGAATACTGACCAAATACTGATAGTGGGGCCGTGGCCTAATAATCAGAAATGACTGTAACAAGTCTGCTGCGTGTGAATTTACCCTAATGCTTGAACTACTATTAACCTCATCCCGACTGGACACATTGCTATAAAGCCAATCACTATGATTTTTATTATTAATAATATTAACCTGCAATGCAAAAAAACCCCCACAATATATGAAGACATATCCATCCCTGCTCTTGTTCCACAGATCCGCTCTTGTCACATTAAAGAAAACTGATCAGGTTATCAAACAGTCCCCCTTTTAAGAATAAAACCCTTTTACTTTCTTCTTGACCTTCAGCTGAAGAAATATGTGATATTTTGTGAAAATAATTGCTGCGAATCATCCACATTGCTATATATTGAATCTGGTAAAATATTTTTCTAGTTGCAAAGTCTTGAAATAAACATTACGCTCGCTCTATGGCTGAAGTCCACGATCATCAGGATAATATATCGCAGGTTTGTTGTATGTTTGTATAGGGAACGTGCATTGCAGGTGTAACTGGCACGTGAAAGGTTAATAGATCCAGCCACCAGGCAGTGTTGCCATTGTTCCATTATCCTCTGCTGTTTGCATCTGCCCTCTATCTGCTTTTCCAGCTCACTGTTCTCATTTATTGTCTCTCCCCTCCCCCATCATAGACGGCTCCAGTCTCCATTCCCCTGTGCCAGGAGAGTAGGGATCCCCTCAGCCCCTTCTGTGGGAGCACAAACCCTAGGTGATCCACGGGCCCGGTACTGATTAAGCGTCCGGTTCTGCTGTTTTGATTCCTGGACATGACCCATTTTGGACACTCATTGGTTAACACAGATTCCAGGCAGCCAAAGCCTAAAATGTTCTGCTGACATCTAGTGGACAGGGAAATAAATGCAGGTGAAGAAGCTGGAGACTCCTGGAATGGGCTGGCGGTAGCCGAGGCTGCCTGCTACATGCTCTCATTGGCAAGGTCTACTTCTATTGTTTTCCCACAAAATAGCCATTTATCCGCCGCACCTGTTGCCTCCGTGCAATGAACGCTCCAGATTCCTGAGGCTTTAGGCCGCTCTTAGCCCTCATACGGCTATAGTGATGGAAAAATAAAAAAAAGTTATCGCTCTGGGAAGAAGGAGAGGAAAAAACGAACGTGCAAAAATGGAAAATCGCAAGGTCATGAAGGGGTTAAATGCCACTGTCAATCTGTGCCAGCGGCGTTCACAGTGTGCGGCCTGGGGAGCATGTTCTTCCAAGCATCAATTGGTCGCCCCTGCGACTCAATTGCGGGGGGGTGCTGATGGGTTGCCTTGGCAACCAGGGGTCTGCTGAAGACACTCATACCTGTCATGCCAGTACTCCTATGAAAGCTAGCCCTGTGGCTGTGGTTCGTAGGAGTCCGTGATTTTTGCTATACACAGCAGTACTATGTTATTGCTGTATATAGCACAAGCGATCAGACGATCGCAGGTTCAAGTCCCCTAATGGAATTGGATAAAAATGAAAAACAATGTTTTAAAAATACAGAAAAAATAATATAAAAGTTCAAATTGCCTCCTTTTTCACCCATTAAAAATAAAGAAATATATATATTTTTTTAAAAGTACACATACAGTGGGGAAAATAAGTATTTGATACACTGCTGATTTTGCAAGTTTTCCCACCTACAAAGCATGGAGAGGTCTGTAATTTTCATCTTCCCACTTCTCACACTTCACTTGTGAGAGACAGAATCTAAAAACAATGCAGAAAATCACGTTAAAATACTTATTTTCCCCATTGTACGTGGTGGTATCTCCATGCTCGTAAAAACCAGATCTATCAAAAAATAAAACTAATTAAACTGATTGGTTAACGCCCTAATAATAAGAAAAAAATCAAAACTCCAGAATTGCTGTTTTTAATCCGCGACAACACCTGAAAAAAATAAAATAAGAGGCAATGAAAACATTGTATCTTCTTCAAAATGTTATCAATAAAGACATCAGCTCCGAGAGCTAAAAAATAAGCCATCACACACCCCCAGCAACCGAAAATTTAAAACATTAAAAAAAGTCCCAGAAAATAGCGACAATTGCAAAATATTTTTTTTTACAAATTTCTGAATTTTTTTTTACCACTTAATTAAAAAAGCTATGCATGTTTGGTATCACCATAATCGTACTGACCTGTAGAATCATATTGTCAGGTTTATCAGGTCTTTTTTTTTTTTTTTTTTTTTACCGTATAATGAATACTGTAAAAACAAAAGCAATAAAACAATTCTGGGATTGCACTTTTTTACGTTTTGGCCTCACTTTGAATTTTTTTTTCACGTTTCAGTGCATCACATGATAAAATGTCATTAAAAAAGTTCAACTCATTCCCTCAAAACACAAGCCATCATACAGCTATATCGATGGAAAGAAGGGAAAGAAAAAATGAAAGTGCAAAAACGGAAAATCGCCTTGTTAGAAAGGCAATAAACAGTACAATATGGACAGCAAATGGATGATGTAGCGCCGGCGTCCCTGCCCTCTGCTAGGCAGGGACGCTGTTCCCCTCACCTCCCTGCTCCGTGGCCGGCGTCCTCCTCCCGCTCTGCTGGCAGCGCGCGCTCCTTCCCGGCCACTGTGCTTAGGGCGCGCGCGCGCGCTCTCCCTCCCTCTTAAAGGGGCCGCGCGCGCCGTCCTAAGGAGTCCCCGGCCAATGGCCGGAGGACTTCACCATATATAAGGCACCTCCTCCAAAATGGAGGTGCCCGAGCAATGTTGTTGCACTGTTCTACTCTGCTTCAGCCCTCAGGTCCCGTTGCCAGTTACCTGCCTGATTCCTGCCAGAGTCCTGCCAGTTTGCTGTCTGTTTCCTGCCAGTTATTCCTGCTACCTGCTTGCTAGCCTGAGGTCCGACGGTCTTCCTTACAACTCCTGTCAGTCTGTCTAAGGACCAGCTTGCCCGCTCACCTGGGAGCGCACATCAGCTACCTACCTGCTTGCTAGCCTGAGGTCCGACGGTCTGCCTTTCTACTCCTGTCAGTCTGTCTATGGACCAGCTTGCCTGCTCACCTGGGAGCGCTCCTCCGCTACCTGCCTGCTTGCCTGCCCGGAGGCTCCGCCGTCACGTGCTGTGACCACCAGCTATTCCAGAGACTCTTGCCCGCTCACCTGGGAGCGCTTCTCCGCTACCTGCCTGCTTGCCTGCCCGGAGGCTCCGCCGTCACGTGCTGTGACCACCAGCTATTCCAGAGACTCTTGCCCGCTCACTTGGGAGTGCTTCTCCGCTACCCGCCTGCTTGCCTACCTGGAGGCTTCGCCGTCACGTGCTGTGACCACCTGCTATTCCAGAGACTCTCGCTTGCTCACCTGGGAGCACACATCCTCCATCTGCCTTGCTAGCCTACCTGGAGGTTCAGCCATCACAGGTCGTACCTACCCTTTACCTAGAGACTGCCCCGGTCACTTGCCGTGACCTCCAGCCCGTTCACCCAGAGACTGCCCCGGTCACTTGCCGTGACCTCCAGCCCGTTCACCCAGAGACTGCCCCGGTCACTTGCCGTGACCTCCAGCCCGTTCACCCAGAGACTGCCCCGGTCACTTGCCGTGACCTCCAGCCCGTTCACCCAGAGACTGTCCCGGTCACCTGCTGTGACTGCCTGCCTGGTCGCCACCCGCTCCCTTACAAGGACCGCCCCCTTGTATAGTAGCTCAGAGGTTCCGCCTCCCAGACCCGTTACAGATGACATCTGATTTTTTTCTATGACAATAACTTACATTGGCGAGTTTCAGCACAGATCAAAGTAGGACATGTCTTAGTTTTTCTTTTTGTGCGGACAATAGGTCCGCAAAATAAAAAAAAAACGTGAAAAAGCATGTTGCTTGTAATGGGTCCTCGTTTCGCAAAAATAATGGATAGAACATGCATTAAAAAAACTGATGTGTGAAGCCGGCCTTAATTCTTGTAATATGGTATTGTGCATCTATTCTGTGATGCAGTTGATGAACTGCATTCATTACTAAGCATTGGACAGGTGTTCCAGGACTTTTCAAAATTTGCCAAAATGAAAAGGATAGTTAAAAAATAAAGGAATAGTTGATACTTACACTCCAATCTCCGCCGCTCCATTGCTGCCATTCTGGGGTTCTCCACTGCAATCATATGTGATGATATCCGATACATTCAGTCACCTGACTGATAAGACCACCGATTTCCTACACTGTCTGATAGAAGATGGACGGGATGCCATCACTTCTGGTGGGACGTTGTCCCATTCATCAGTCATTTGTCCTATGGCTAATCAGTGGCAGGTAAACTTTGGGTTTAGATAGGGATAATGAGCAGGGAACGAATCCTGTTTGTCGGGTGCCCGCTTCCAAGCATCTAGTCACTGCTAAAAAAAATTTAGACGCTGACCATTGTTCACACCAGTCTTGAAGAGGAGGTGTAGTGGAATTCGAGGCATCTGATTCACTAAGAGGTGCATGCCTCTCAATGAATCAGGTGCATCTTAAAGTTGGCGTGCTCCTCCATGTGCCTAGCCACAAATCTTACTTTAGTAATGTACACCACAACTCCTCATTAAATAGACAAGCAGGTGTCGCCACGTCCCATCCTACACCCAACCATCTCCAGCTCTGGCCATTTTGGCCGAGCTGGCAGAAACTAGCGTGAAAACGACAAAAGTCAAAAAATGTTTGTGCAACCTCGCGTTGTGCCAAAATTTAGCAACTTTTCAAAGTGTTTTATTCCTGATTTCCAGTCTGTCTGGGAGATGCGATAGCCCAGTAGAGTTGAGCAAAAAGATTTTCAAGACCCTGATCCAATGGCTACATCAATAGTCCATGGCCACTGAAGCCGAGTCCTATGAACCGGCTGCTACCTGCCAGCATCCCTGCCACCTTTTCTGATTAGAAGGTTTGGATCGATGTCATAATTGTGGCATGAAATATACAGGACATCAAACCAGTCCTACTAATCAGAAGATGCCCGTAAATGTTGGCAGGTAGGAGGAGATTTGCAGTGCTCTTGTCCAGGGGCCATGGACTACCAACACATGGATGGACCAGGGTCCTGCAAATCTTTCCTTATGTCTAGTAGCAAGGTAGAGTGCCACAGCTTGTATGGAGAAATAAAATCTTCTCCCTTATTATCATCGGTAAACCCCTAAGTCCACTCAGAAGACAACCCTACTCTCATTAGCACCTCAAGAAGCTGTATAGAGTGGATAAAGCATTCTTTAATTTTATATTGTGGCAAAGGTTGGCTGACTGCTTTGCCTGCTACCATGTCAAGCAATTTGCCATCCAGATGGCTGTTCCTTCTATCTACTGGGAAGCAATGATGAGTTAAAGCACAACTAAACTAAGGTCCATGCCCTCTGGTCCTATACCCACAATCTGGCGTCTTCACCTCTTTTCAGTGTGCTCCAGTCCCGTGGCGCCATTTTTTGACCGCAGCTTCTGACTGGCCGGAAGTCAGAAGTTACATCACAAGCTCTCAATGCAAGTCTATGAGAGACAGAGCGAGGCCAGAGCGAGGCCAGGATGAGGCTCTCATAGACTTGTACTGAGTTGTGACCTCTGGCGCTCTCGAGCAAACACTAGAGCGATCCGGTAAGTCCCAAAAGGCCAGAGACCGACAGTAGTCGCGGTGATAGAAGGGGAAGACGGCAGCAGGTATCAGAGTAGGTGCAGGACCTTACATTAGAAGCACCACTCCAGCGGTAAAATAAAATGAAAAGCTGGAGTGGTGCTTTAAATGGTTATTCCAAGCATAGCCTTTATTAGTGAGATGGGAATAACTCCATTAAGGCACCAACCATAATAGGTGGGACTACAGAAACAATCGAGAGCAGCTAAGTTACACAGTATCCATAACTCCCATTAATATCTATAAGAATTATGGAAACAGCATAGTTTAGCCGATCTCTGCTGTTTCTGTAGTCCCATGTCCTGTAATTAATGCCTGGATAGAAGTTTTTCTATTCAGCCATGAAAATCTGTGATGCAAAAAACCCTATAAACGTATATGCACACAGTGTCTTATAGACGCTGTCATACCCTCAGAGTTTTATCTGCAAAGGCGCTTCAGAAAAATGGAGGTAGTGTTACTCGCACGAGGATCACATCGCAATGCTCGGACTGGCCGCCTGCTCTCCAGACCTGAGGGTGACAGCTGCATAGAAATACACGCTGTCTCACTCAGGTCAGGAGAGCCACTGGCCAGTCCGAGCATTGCGATGTGATCCTTGTGCGAGTAATGCGGCCACCTGATTGCACCCTCTGACTTCTATCCTGACATCTCTTTTGGCGACTTTGCCGCTGGTGATTCTCTCTTATATTGTTTGTATTAATAATGAGCGGCAGAAACCTCTTGAAGAATAGACCGGTCACTTCTTTTAATCATTTAAGCAGTTAAAAGAAGTTCAAAAACACTTAACATATGTACAAGTGGTTTATTCTTTTTGCCCTATTTTTCGTGCTTTTTCAGGCACGTTTCATGCAGAATCCGTCTGAAAAAGATATTGTGTGCACGTACCTTAGTCTGTCTCCAAGTATCAACCCATAGTTTATTGAAAGCAGAAAACTCTGCATAAGGTACTGTAGCATTTCTGTATCCCAAGACTGATGAACAATCAATTCACTTCCACTTTCACCTGACACCCTTCTACTTCTCTGCACAACAATCCATAATCACCTTCTGCTTACTCACACTTTCCAGTGCATTAACCCTCTCAGACAAATTTCACTGCATTACAAAGTGCTAATCCTTTTTCTTTCATCACTCAGATAAGGTTGAATTTTTGTTTCAAGCCTTTGATCTGTTATAAGATCACAAAAAATTATTAAGTCAGGAGTGTGACCGCAGTTCAGTGACTCTATTATGGTCATAAAACTTTGATGTCTAGGGAATAACAATGCAAACTGCGCACATGATTAAAAATATTTCTTGGACCTGATTAAGCTGGTGTACTTACTTTGAAGTTTCAGCTAAGAATTATTTTAGAAAGCTTCCTTGCCTAATATTAACATGACCATTTTATGAGTTTAAATTAGAGCTGTAGCTGAACTCATACAACTCTCATTTTTTTAATTTGAGCATTATACAGGCATTCTAACAAGGATTTTTTTAAATAAGTACAGGCGTAAGAAATCTACACTTCTCAACATTAAATATGCAACATCAAGAGGGAAAAGTCATGGAATTCTGTAAATCAAAGAATGAATAGACATGTTAATGATTTGCAAATTATGAAAAATTAGAAACAACATTTTCAAAATATCTCAATTTATGTAGTATCGAGTATGAGTGCCACTTGCAAAAAAGCCCGCACTGACACGCCTAGGCTGCTATAAATGAGGTTATTAATGATAGTCTGAGGAATGTTTTGCCATGCTCAATGCACTTGGGCATGGAAATCATCAAGATCCGCTGCTGGCATCTACCTTTGACATAACCTATCAATGACTTCCAAGATGTGGGTGAAGGGAGACAAGTCTGAGGACACTGCAGACCATGGAACCAAGTTTAGGTCACACAGGCTGCTTACAGTAGCACAAGCAACATTCGGCCTGGCGTTGTCATGTTAAAAACCGGCTCCTGGGACACTTTAGAGAGGCAACTACTAGGCCTCCAAAGTCACTGTGTGGCGCCCCTGAGGGTTCAGTCGCCACAGAGGTACTGCACCTCACCCAGAGGTGTGGTGTCTCCCTTCTCTCAGGTAAGGAGGGAGTGCTGCACGGAACCCCAAACACCTGCATCCAACACTACACTGCTCCAGGCCAGCTGGAGGGGCAACATGCAGAGCGCAGCTGCTGAGCCCTGACCCTGGCTGGAGCGGGGGGAACCCAGAGGTAGGGGGAACCAGTAGTGGGTGTGGGTGGAGGAAGTAGTTAGAGGGAGCACTTTGGTAGGAGTATAAAATAGGGAAGCCATCTTAGGGTGGTGGTTAGATAGTTCTGGAGAGCAGTTCAGAAGAACAGCTCAGGACAGTTCAGAAGAACAGTCCGGGAGCAGAGCCTCATTAGGAGCTCTGCTCCACAAGTAGGGCCTGGTCTAGAGGCCCCGGAGGGGAGCAGGGAGTAGGCTCCATTCTAAGAAGGGATCCTAGGGGGTACGGCGCGTGCAGGACGGCACCCGTACGCCCCGCATCTGTCAGAAGACAGGGATCGTAGCCTCATTCTAGTCCCCTGAGGGTCAAGCAAGTCTGTGTAACTCCGACGGACAGGAGGGACTTCAGAGTACCCGAACAGGATTCAGAGTGGGCAGCGCAGGGCAGGAGGGAGAAAGACCCAGTGTGAAGACGGTCAAAATAGGAACATGAGAAAGTGGGGTTCTGCTAGGTATTCTCAAGCTGCCTGAGGAAGGATTGAACCCCTGCCCGGTGAACGCAGTGCGACGCGGGAGGCCTTCACCTCTACAGCGCACCTGTGGACTGTCTTAAGAATTGTGAGTAAAACCTCGGATGACTGCACTGTACTGCCTCCGTCCATTCTTTCATCGGCGCCATTGTTCCCCCTGCACTACAATGCCCAGTGCAACCCACGCTCTCTCACTTTACTGCCCTGAGGCCTGCTCCACCTGTGGGGAGTCGTCCCATCACAAGCTGCCCTAACATCTGCCTCAGAGGACTGTTGCAGCACTGGTGATCCTCACCAGGCACCACAGGTGGCGTCACGAACTTTCCCAATCCCCTATAAATCTACCCCAATTTTTACTGACCGCCCTGGGTCACGGACTGGGCCAGCTACCGTGATATCCCCCAAGCAACCAGAGGCCCGGCTACCGAGTACTCCACGGCCCTGGGGGCGCGTCATGTTTTGGCGTCACGAACAGGATACGTGACCAGCCCGTATCGGCGGGTGAAGTGTGCCTGAAGAATTGTGTTATGTTACTGAATGTGGCGCCTGCCCCAGAAGAACGGGCGCCGTTGTGTGCGTGCTAAAGGACAACAATATGGAACCTCCCATCGTGGGCTGGGTCCCGGAATGGCGCCAAAAGCCAACCCTGCCCCTTGCAACAGTGACTGTCCGCATAGATGTGTCCGTCAAGGCAGGGAGGCCGTCACAGGGAGTGACCGACAGGAGATCGCCATGGGGCCGCCCCCGAAAGAAGAGAGGAGGCGGAGAGAAGGAATGGAGACAAGGTGCGGCCTTATTCAGTCTGGCCAAACCGCACCCGGCAGCCAGGATGGAAGGATGCGAGGACCAACCCTCCGCCTCTGGCCTGCTGGAATGTCAAGCGGCTCCCCACACCCTGAAGGGAGAAGCTGGGAAATTGTCCCCGGGGGACGCAGAGTTCATCCAGAACA
Organism: Phyllobates terribilis; assembly: GCF_046119375.1. Lineage (NCBI taxonomy): Eukaryota > Metazoa > Chordata > Amphibia > Anura > Dendrobatidae > Phyllobates > Phyllobates terribilis. Next base: position 151,417,530 of record NW_027362762.1, read on the forward strand.
AAGTCCTGGAGCTGGGCCAACAAGTGGAGCGGGCCCAGCAGGCAGCAGTCGCGAAGTGGAGGAGTGAGCTGCTAGGGAAATTGGCGGCATGGCGGAAGACGGCACTGGATGTCAGCAGCAGCACCCCAGCCCCGGCGGGGATTGCCGAGTACCAGGAGGCCGCATACGACACAGGAGCAGGTAGGAAACCGTCCCCTGTCCCGGGCGCTGTAAGCGCCGACCTGCTCCTGGGCCTCATCCACCAGCACTCCCTGTGTGCTGCCGTACCCTAGCTGGAACAGCTGTGCAGCCCAGAACCTCCACCCCCGGGCACTGAAGCAGCGGGCCTACTACTGGAAGCCCTCCCGCCACCTCCACCTCCAGCACCCGAGTGGGTATATGGCGCGCCGGTCTTTGATTGGTCCGCCCGGTTTGAGGGCCAGCAGCCGTGCCCGCTGCTCCCAATACCAGCACCCTGATGGGGGGGGACCTGATGGGGTTCTCACAAGAGACCGATGTTATGAACTGCTACAAGCACTAAGGAAAGATAGGAAAACTGTCCCTACAATAGTACTAAGCTGATTCCCTACGATGCAGCGGGGGACCTGTTCCTTGTGAACAGACCCGCCTAAGTCCTCGGCTAGGCTGAACGCAGACCTATAGATATAAGGGAGGGGTCCCTACAAGAACTAAGGACTGGGATATAGATGGACACCTCCTAGCAGAAATTGTAGCAGAGCAAAGACAAACAAACAAAAAGTACTAGTGGTCCAAAGACCAAGCAAACTACAGAGTTAGGTACAAGGCACCTGGCTAGCTTAAGAGTAAAAGAAACACTGAAGTCCAGCAAGGCCAGAAGGGCAGAGCTGGATTATATAGACAGAAAGTCATGTGACCAACAAAATAGAAAAAGAACTAACAGGAGGGTTCTAACAGTACCCCCTCTTCTATGAGGATCCTCCGGATCCTCCAGGCCCAGGTCTATCAGGAAACCTCCTGTGAAACGCTCCGACAAGTCTAGGAGCAGAGACATCATCTGCCTTTACCCAGGAGTTATCCTCGGGACCGAAACCTTTCCAAGCGACGAGATACTGCAATCTCCCTATATGCCATCTAGAATTAAGAATGCGAGAAATTTCATATTCACCGTCTTCCACCACCGGAGGAACAGAGACAGTGGCGTCCATATCCGAAACATCAGCTTTTTTCAATAAGGAAACATGAAACACCGGATTAATCTTCCAGGAGGTGGGAACCTCCAACCTAACAGCAGATTGGTTAACTACCTGAAGTACCTTAAACGGCCCTACAAATTTCGGGCCCAATTTCTTAGAAGGAATCCTCAACCGCAGATTCTTAGAGGACAACCAAACCATGTCACCAACCGTAAACAAAACCTCTTGACGTTTCCTGTCAAAGTACCTCTTAGATTTTTTGTTAGCCTCTTGAAGGTTACAACGTACATCAGTCCAAACTCTCTCCAAATCACCGGAAAAATTCTCCTCCTCCGGCACAGCCGATACCAATTTGGACAATGACCCAAACGACGGATGTCTCCCAGTACAACAAAAAAAAGGAGAACACCCAGCAGAAGAGGATGTATGGTTGTTGTAACGGGTCTGGGAGGCGGAACCTCTGAGCTACTATACAAGGGGGCGGTCCTTGTAAGGGAGCAGGTGGCGACCAGGGTGGACGGGCAGGCAGTCACAGCAGGTGACTGGGACAGTCTCTGAATGAACGGACAGGAGGTCACTGCAAGTGACTGGGGCAGTCTCTGGATGAATGGGCAGGAGGTCACGGCAAGTGACCGGGGCAGTCTCTGGATGAACGGGCAGGAGGTCACGGCAAGTGACCGGGGCAGTCTCTGGATGAACGGGCAGGAGGTCACGGCAAGTGACCGGGGCAGTCTCTGGGTAAAGGATTGGTACGACCTGTGGCGGCAGATGATAGACGTGAGCTCCCAGGTGAGCAGGCGAGAGTCTCTGGATAATCGGGTGGTCACAGCATGTGACGGCGGAGCCTCCAGGAAGACCAACAGACAGGTAGCAGATGAGCGCTCCCAGGTGAGCGGGCAGGAGTCTCTGGACAGGCAGGTGGTCACAGCACGTGACGGCAGAGCCTCCTGGTAGGCTAGCAGACAGGCAGCAGATGAGCGCTCCCAGGTGAGCGGGCAAGCTGGTCCTTAGACAGACTGACAGGAGTTGGAAGGCAGACCGTCGGACCTCAGGCTAGCAGGGAGGTAGCAGGATATCTGGCAGGAATTAGACAGCAGACTGGCAGGAATCTGGCAGGTATCTGGCAGGTAACTGGCAACGGGACCTGAGGGCTGAAGCAGAGTAGTGAACAGTGCTACAACATTGCTCGGGCACCTCCATTTTGGAGGAGGTGCCTTTTATATGGGAGGTCCTCCGGCAATTGGCCGGGGACTCCTTAGGACGGCGTGCGCGGTCCCTTTAAGAGAGGGGGAGCGCGCGCGCGCCCTAAGCACACTGCCGGGGAAGGAGCGCGTGCCGGAAGCAGCGGGGAGAGAAGCGCTGGAGGACGCCGCGCCAGGAGCGGGGAGGTGAGAGGGACGGCGTCTCTGCCTAGAACGGGGCAGAGACGCCGATGCTACAGTTGTTAAGAGCAAATTCAGCAAGTGGCAGAAACTCAGACCACCCCTCTTGATTGTCAGCCACAAAACAACGCAAAAACTGTTCAACATCCTGGTTCTTTCTTTCTGTCTGTCCATTAGACTCAGGATGATATCCAGATGAAAATGACAAATGAACTCCCAACCTGTCACAAAAGGCACGCCAAAAATGAGCCACGAACTGAGGTCCCCTATCGGAAACAATGTCGGTAGGAACGCCATGGAGTCTGACAATTTCCTTAACAAAAGCCTTAGCAAGTGTCTTAGCGCAGGGCAGTTTGATGAAAAGAACCAAGTGACACATCTTGCTAAAACGGTCCATGACCACCCAGATGACAGTGAAACCCTCAGAGGCAGGAAGGTCAGTAGTAAAATCCATAGCAAGATGCGTCCAAGGTGCACTAGGAACCTCCAGAGGGCAAAGCAACCCCGCAGCAGGAGCATGTGAAGACTTAGATCGAGCACACACAGTACATTGAGGCACCCACTTAATGACATCCTTCTGCCACCCAGGCCACCAAAAACTGCGACCTACAAGTCTCTTAGTCTCAGAAATTCCTGGATGACCTGCCAACCGAGACTCATGACACTCCACAAACAAATCTCTCCTAAAGTTCCTAGGCACAAACAACCTCCCATGGGGAGTGTTAGACGGGACATCCTCCTGGGCTTTCAGAATCCCATCTTCCAAAACGGAGTCCAATGCTGCTATCACAACACCTTCCTGTAAAATGCTCTCCTCCTCCTCGGTACCAACTATGGGAGAAAAGCTGCGAGATAAAGCATCAGCTTTTACATTCTTGGTACCCGGGATGTAAGTAACAGAAAAATTAAACCGCGAAAAAAAAAGTGCCCACCTAGCCTGACGGGCATTCAAGCGCTTGGCAGCATCAAGATAGATCAGATTCTTATGATCAGTGAAAACCTGAATGGGAAATTTAGCACCTTCCAAGAGATGATGCCAATGTTCAAATGCGAGTTTAATAGACAGCAATTCCCGATTACCAACATCGTAATTAAGTTCGGTCTCAGAAATTTTTTTGGAAAAAAAAGCACAGGGATGCACTCCATCCTTGTTTTCCTGAGACAAAACAGCCCCGACCCCCACCGAAGAAGCATCAACCTCGACCAAAAAAGGCTTGGTCTCATGAGGCTGCATAAGGATGGGGGCAGAACTGAACCTCTCCTTGAGATACACAAAAGCTTCAATGGCCTCCGTAGTCCACTGAACCGTATTCGCACCTTTCCTGGTGAGATCAGTCAGCAGCTTAACAATTATTGAAAAATTTTTAATGAATTTTCTGTAATAATTGGCGAAACCCAAAAATCTCTGTATCGATTTCAAACCAATAGGCCTAGGCCATTCCTCCACCACCTGAACCTTCACCGGGTCCATCTCAAAGCCCTCACCGGAGATAATGTAGCCCAAAAAACTAATTCTCTGCACAGTGAACTCACATTTCTCCAGCTTAGCAAAAAGCGAATTGTCACTTAACAACTGCAATACCTCACGTATGCTCTGCCAATGAGACTCCAGATCCGGCGAATAAATCAAAATGTCATCCAAATACACCACCACATTCTTACCGATCAACGGTCTTAGGATGTCATTAATAAGGTTCTGAAAAAACGCTGGTGCATTGGTAAGACCAAAAAACATAACCAGATTCTAAAAATGACCCACCGGAGTGTTAAAAGCAGTTTTCCATTCATCACCTTCCTTCATTCGTAACAAATTGTATGCCCCCAAGAGATCAATTTTAGAGAACCACTTGGCCCCCACTAACTGGTTGAACAAGTCAGGAATTAATGGCAGTGGGTAGGAATTGCGTACGGTAATTTTATTAATTTCGCGAAAGTCCAGACATGGACGTAAACCGCCGTCCTTTTTTTTTACAAAAAAAAAAATCCAACAGCCACAGGAGACTTAGAAGGTCTAATGTGACCGGCGGCCAAGCTTGTCTGTATGTATTCCTCCAAGGCCTTTCTCTCAGGGATAGTCAGATTAAATAAGCAACTCTTGAAGAGTAGCTCCAGGGACAAACTCAATGGTGCAATCATAGTCCCTATGAGGAGGCAAAACTTGCGACTCCTGCTCAGAAAAAAACTTCCAAAAATCCTGAATAGGTACAGGTAATTACCCTCTTTCCACAGCAGCAATGCGACAGTTACAACATTTATCATGACACTTAGGACTCCAAGACTTAATTTCATGGGTAGACCAGTCCAGTACAGGATTGTGCAATTTTAACCAAGGTAACCCCAAAACCACTGGAGAAGGCAAGTTATTTAATACTGCCAAATCCAAATTCTCTTGGTGAATACCATTAATGGTGAGGGGAAATTCAAAAACCTTGTGAGTAATACATTTCAAAGGAGAGCCATCAACAGCAACCACAGAAATAGGAGATGACAAAAGTTTGGATTCTAATTTAAATTTTTCCAAAAATCCCTTATCAATCACATTGAGTGTAGAACCACAATCCACAAATACCCGAAATTCAATCAATTCCTCCTGAAATGAGGTGCTCCCAGAAAGAAATACTCCCTGTGAGTTTAAACAAGCTATACGGGCGTAACTGACCTTTTTTTTTTCTTTGTTCAAACGAAGCACACAGTTCTTAATAAAGTGGTCAGATTTACCGCAATAAAAACATAATCCCTTAGCAAACCTGCGGTCTTTTTCCTGAGAATGGGGTGACATCGCCCCAATCTCCATCGGTTCTCCACCTTCCGAGCAGACCCTCTGAAAACTAGGAGCTGCCATAGCAGTAGATTTCTCTTCATTAATCCTAGCACGCAGTCTCCTGTCCACACATATAGCTAATTGCATTGCCTCCAGCAAGGTTCCAGGTGTTGGGAAGGCAATCAGCAGATCCTTAACCCTTTCACCTAGACGAGCAAGAAACAGACATTTTAATGCCGAGTCATTCCATTCCACTTCGGCCGACCATCTTCTGAAGTGTGTACAATAATTTTCCACATCACCTGATCCCTGCTTCAAACGTCTTAATTCAGTTTCAGCAGATGAGACTCGATCAGGATCGTCATACAACAACCCTATAGCAGAAAAAAAATCTTCCACTGATCTAAAACACGGATCATTAGGTTGGAGAGAAAAGGCCCATCCCTGTGGTTCTTTGCGCAAAAGTGACATTATAAACCCAATGCGCTGTGATTCATTCCCAGAGGATCTGGGTCTTAAATGAAAATATAATAAACAAGTGTTTTTAAAGGAAAAAAAATCTTGCTGTTTACCATAAAAAAAATCTGGCAGTCCTACCTTCGGTTCCACAAAATGCGCTCCAGGACAGCTACTCACGTGTTGCTGGAGCTCGGCCACCTCCAAAGACAGTCCATGTAGGCGATGAGCCAACTTCTGAACCGACACCATGCTGATATTTGGATTTCTTTCCTAAGAGTGTTTTATTTTTGTTTTGGGCTGGACTTACTGTTATGAACTGCTACAAGCACTAAGGAAAGATAGGAAAACTGTCCCTACAATAGGACTAAGCTGATTCCCTACGATGCAGCGGGGGACCTGTTCCTTGTGAACAGACCCGCCTAAGTCCTCGGCTAGTCTGAAAGCAGACCTATAAATATAAGGGAGGGGTCCCTACAAGAACTAAGGACTGGGATATAGATGGACACCTCCTAGCAGAAATTGTAGCAGAGCAAAGACAAACAAACAAAAAGTACTAGTGGTCCAAAGACCAAGCAAACTACAGAGTTAGGTACAAGGCACCTGGCTAGCTTAAGAGTAAAAGAAACACTGAAGTCCTGCAAGACCAAAAGGGTGGAGCTGGATCATATAGACAGAAAGTCATGTGACCAACAAAATAGAAAAAGAACTAACAGGAGGGTTCTAACAACCGAGGCCGCCGCCTTGCAGAGGAAAGAGTTCTGCAGACGGGAGCTCCGGCAACTGGAGAAGGAGCGACGTGCGCGGCAGGCGTGCTGTGAGCGCCTGGAGGCCCGAGACAAGGCCGCCAAGACGCAGGTCCGCCAGGCGGAGTCAGCCCATCCCAGCCCCTGCGAGGAAGGCCTCGTGGTGAAGTTCAACCTGAAGGCTGGGTGGGGCTTTATCAGTAGTCCCGACTTTGAGAGGGACATATTTGTGAACTGGCGGGATGTGGAGCCCGAGCTGGAGGAAGGCCATCCCGACCTGAACCTGTATCCCGGGGACCACATCACATACACCCGGCACCATGGTGAACGTGGCTGGTACGCCCTGCACGTGTATCGTGTCAGCGAGGACACACCCCTGCAGGAAATCCCTTATGACCCGGCTGGGTCAGGGAAGAACGAAAAGTACCCCAGGCGGAGTCCCCACTACTGAGCCAGCAGGTGAGACTGAACACTAATTGTATATAGTCACCCGTAAGGGTGCAGTGTTGAGAGTTGAAAATAGTATTTTGCCTTATAGTGTGTGTTTACTTAAGTACCCACCAGGGTAAATAGACTTGTAGGCTGGGGACAGTGAACGGCCAAGAACTTGCATTGTAAAATAGTTCAGCACTTCTTAAAGTGCACCCTATTGCTATAGTAATAACCATGATCACAGAACAAAAACCCGTTTGGCGTGGCGGAAGCCGTGGTCCAATTCCAGGATCGCCTATGCCCTGCAGCCACGCCCAGGGCCTACATTGAGGGTTTGCGGACGGGTCCCTCATGCTGCTACTAGTTGCACTTATTGAAAAAGGAAAATGTTATTTAAGAAAGTTTTATAATGTCTCTAAAAAACGTAACCTGTAACGTTTAAGGAAGATGTGCCTCCCATAAAGGGAAGAAATGTTGATTTTTCAATCTTATATGCGGATGCATCTAAAAATTTGCATGTCATTTATACCATGTTTTGCTCTGTTCCAGCCCACAGACATGCTGTGTTTTACCGGGGGGGAATGTGGCGCCCCTGAGGGTTCAGTCGCCACAGAGGTACTGCACCTCATCCAGAGGTGAGGTGTCTCCCTTCTCTCAGGTAAGGAGGGAGTGCTGCACGGAACCCCAAACACCTGCATCCAACACTACACTGCTCCAGGCCAGCTGGAGGGGCAACATGCAGAGCGCAGCTGCTGAGCCCTGACCCTGGCTGGAGCGGGGGGAACCCAGAGGTAGGGGGAACCAGTAGTGCGTGTGGGTGGAGGAAGTAGTGAGAGGGAGCACTTTGGTAGGAGTATAAAATAGGGAAGCCATCTTAGGGTGGTAGTTAGATAGTTCTGGAGAGCAGTTCAGAAGAACAGCTAAGGACAGTTCAGAAGAACAGTCCGGGAGCAGAGCCTCATTAGGAGCTCTGCTCCACAAGTAGGGCCTGGTCTAGAGGCCCCGGAGGGGAGCAGGGAGTAGGCTCTGTTCTAAGAAGGGATCCTAAAGAGGGTACGGCGCGTGCAGGACGGCACCCGTACGCCCCGCATCTGTCAGAAGACAGAGGGATCATAGCCGCATTCTAGTCCCCTGAGGGTCAAGCAAGCCTGTGTAACTCTGACGGACAGGAGGGACTTCAGAGTACCCGAACAGGATTCAGAGTGGGCAGCACAGGGCAGGAGGGAGAAAGACCCAATGTGAAGACGGTCAAAATAGGAACATGAGAAAGTGGGGTTCTGCTAGGTATTCTCAAGCTGCCTGAGGAAGGATTGAACCCCTGCCCGGTGAACGCAGAGCGACGCGGGAGGCCTTCACCTGTACAGCGCACCTGTGGACTGTCTTAAGAATTGTGAGTAAAACCTCGGATGACTGCACTGTACTGCTTCCGTCCATTCTTTCATTGGCGCCATTGTTCCCCCTGCACTACAACGCCCAGTGCAACCCACGCTCTCTCACTTTACTGCCCTGAGGCCTGCTCCACCTGTGGGGAGCCGTCCCATCACAAGCTGCCCTAACATCTGCCTCAGAGGACTGTTGCAGCGCTGGAGATCCTCACCAGGCACCACAGGTGGCGTCACAAACTTTCTCAATCCCCTATAAATCTACCCCCCTTTTTACTGACAGCCCTGGGTCACGGACCGGGCCAGCTACCGTGATATCCCCCAAGCAACCAGAGGCCCGGCTGCCGAGTACCCTACGGCCCTGGGAGCGCATCAACTGCACACCATGCTGTTCACATCGTGACATCACAATGAGGCACAGAGGATTGGAGATGAGAGGTGAGATGAGTATTCATTTTTTTTCTTTACTTCCTAGATTTATTATGTTCTGGGGGTCTGAAGAGACCCCAGTGAATAATAAAGAACATTCAATTTGAATCGAAAATTCAAGTTTTTCTTAGGAAAAAAAACATCTAACACATAATAAATAAAATAATGATATTAAGGAATTATAGTAAAGAAACACACAATCTAGTACAAATTATTAAGATTGGTCAGTTCTGATTTCCTAAGTAGAATATATATTAATTCAGGGTGATATGTTCTCGTTATGGCAAATTAACCTGCCACAGTGAGAATTCATTATAAACCCTATAAAAAGTAAAATGTAAAAATAATTATCATTAATTATGTGTGAGAAAGATGTCAGTGTAAATCAGTTTACTTTGTGCTTATTATCAATACTAGAAACTACAAAGCTGCGGTACCAAAGGTCACAATTATTTTTCAGCTGCCAGAAAGTTTGCAGAAACTGTTTTCTCTCTTTCCAGCAATGAAGTGGAACATCAAAGAGAAGGGCTAAAAGTAACCGGAGGTCAGAGACAGTAAGTTAGGATTCACATGGACTGAAAATATCCACAATTATACTATGTTTGGATGTATCACTATTAGAGATGAGCGGATCGATCTGCAGAGTTTGAGTCGAATTTCCTGAAATTCTTGGTTTCATGTAAATTCAAACATTATGAAATTCATTTCATGGTTCATACACACAAAAAAGAACCGACCCAGCAACATTTCGCAGACTGGCACCATTTTGCATTGCCATGCCAGCTATGACATCTAGTGAATTATCATACCTTGTACAGTGGTGGTCAGTACCTGGGCCATCACAGATCACTGGTTCCCAGTGGAGCACAGTTTGTACAGCGGAGGTTGTGTTCTATCTCCAGAGTCACTGGGTAATTCTCTCTTTCCTATAGATTGTAAGCTCTTATGGTCAGCGAGGTTCTCTTTCTCACTTCTGTAGAGTATAATCTCTGATGGTCAGCAGGGTTCTCTCTCTCCTGTACAGTGTAAGGTCTTATGGTCATCAGGGTTCTTTCTTTCTCCTGTAGTGTGTAAGCTCTTATAGTCAGTGTGGTTCTCTCTCTCTCCTGTAGAGTGTAAGCTCTTATGGTCAGTGTGGTTCTCTCTCTCTCTTGTAGAGTGTAAGCTCTTATGGTCAACGGGGTTCTCTCTCTCCTGTAGAGTGTAAGCTCTTATGGTCAGAGGGATTCTCTATCTCCTGTAGAGTGTAAGCTCTTATGGTCAGAAGGATTCTCTATCTCCTGTAGAGTGTAAGCTGTTATGGTCAGCAGAGTTCTCTCTCTCCTGTAGAGTGTAAGCTCTTATGGTCAGCAGGGTTCTCTCTCTCCTGTAGAGTGTAAGCTCTTATGGTTAGCAGCGTTCTCTCTCTCTTGTAGAGTGTAAGCTCTTATGGTTAGCAGCGTTCTCTCTCTCTTGTAGAGTGTAAGCTCTTATGGTCAGCAGGGTTCTCTCTATCCTGTAGAGTGTAAGCTCTTATGGTTAGCAGCGTTCTCTCTCTCTTGTAGAGTGTAAGCTCTTATGGTTAGCAGCGTTCTCTCTCTCTTGTAGAGTGTAAGCTCTTATGGTCAGCAGGGTTCTCTCTATCCTGTAGAGTGTAAGCTCTTATGGTCAGTGTGGTTCTCTCTCTCCTGTAGAGTGTAAGCTCTTATGGTCAGCGGGGTTCTCTCTCTCCTGTAGAGTGTAAGCTCTTATGGTCAGAGGGATTCTCTATCTCCTGTACAGTGTAAGCTCTTATGGTCAGCGAGGTTCACTCTCTCCTGTAGAGTGTAAGCTCTTAAGGTCATCAGGGTCCTTTCTCACTCTCCTATAAAGTGTAAGGTCCTATGGTCATCAGGGTTCTTTCTCTCCTGTAGAGTGTAAGCTCTTATGGTCAGCAGGGTTCTCTCTCTCCTGTAGAGTGTAAGCTCTTATGGTCAGCAGCGTTCTCTCTCTCCTGTAGAGTGTAAGCTCTTATGGTTAGCAGCGTTCTCTCTCTCTTGTAGAGTGTAAGCTCTTATGGTCAGCTGGGTTCTCTCTATCCTGTAGAGTGTAAGCTCTTATGGTCAGTGTGGTTCTCTCTCTCCTGTAGAGTGTAAGCTCTTATGGTCAGCGGGGTTCTCTCTCTCCTGTAGAGTGTAAGCTCTTATGGTCAGAGGGATTCTCTATCTCCGGTAGAGTGTAAGCTCTTATGGTCAGAGGGATTCTCTATCTCCTGTACAGTGTAAGCTCTTATGGTCAGCGAGGTTCACTCTCTCCTGTAGAGTGTAAGCTCTTATGGTCATCAGGGTCCTTTCTCACTCTCCTATAAAGTGTAAGGTCCTATGGTCATCAGGGTTCTTTCTCTCCTGTAGAGTGTAAGCTCTTATGGAATGGACTCATCAACCCCAACACACTCTCGTGGTGTCGTGCTTAGGGTATGAATGGACTCCTCCAGGGTGTCCCTTCTGCTCCCATCGCCAGAGGCTTCCATGGCTTGGGGACGCAATGAAAATTGTGCCTCAAATAAGTAATCCAGATGGGGGACGTTGGCCAGGGCTCAGCAGCTCAATGTCTTTTTTTAGAGAGCCGGTTTAAGTGCTGGCCAGTAAAGGAACCTGGCATCAGACGTCACTTCCTGCTTCCCGTGTCTTTGGCGTGACCATGCTGTGATCGCTCATCGGAAGTGGTGCACAGGGGGGCCAGCACTTATCAGCAGGAACCCCTGAATGAAACAAGCATGGTGTAGACAGTGCATTTTTTGCATGTACAGTACAGACCAAAAGTTTGGACACACCTTCTCATTTAAAGATTTTTCTGTATTTTCATGACTATGAAAATTGTACATTCACACTGAAGGCATCAAAACTATGAATTAACACATGTGGAATCATATACTTAACAAAAAAGTGTGAAACAACTCAAAATATGTCTTATATTCTAGGTTCTTCAAAGTAGCCACCTTTTGCTTTGATGACTGCTTTGCACACTCTTGGCATTCTCTTGATGAGCTTCAAGAGGTAGTCACCGGAAATGGTTTTCACTTCACAGGCGTGCCCTGTCAGGTTTAATAAGTGAGATTTCTTGCCTTATAAATGGGGTTGGGACCATTAGTTGTGTTGTGCAGAAGTCAGGTGGATACACAGCTGATAGTCCTACTGAATAGACTGTTAGAATTTGTATTATGGCAAGAAAAAAGCAGCTAAGTAAAGAAAAACGAGTGGCCGTCATTACTTTAAGAAATGAAGGTCAGTCAGTCCAAAAAATTAGGCAAACTTTGAATGTGTCCCCAAGTGCAGTTGCAAAAACCATCAAGCGCTACAAAGAAACTGGCTCACATGAGGACCGCCCCAGGAAAGGAAGACCAAGAGTCACCTCTGCTTCTGAGGATAAGTTTATCCGAGTCACCAGCCTCAGAAATTGCAGGTTAACAACAGCTCAGATTAGAGACCAGGTCAATGCCACACAGAGTTCTAGCAGAAGACACATCTCTTCAACATCTGTTAAGAGGAGACTTTGTGCAGCAGGCCTTCATGGTAAAATAGCTGCTAGGAAACCACTGCTAAGGACAGGCAACAAGCAGAAGAGACGTGTTTGGGCTAAAGAACACAAGGAATGGACATTAGACCAGTGGAAATCTGTGCTTTGGACTGATGAGTCCAAATTTGAGATCTTTGGTTCCAACCACCGTGTCTTTGCGCGACGCAGAAAAGGTGAACCGATGGACTCTACATGCCTGGTTCCCACCGTGAAGCATGGAGGAGGAGGTGTGATGGTTTGGGGGTGCTTTGCTGGTGACACTGTTGGGGATTTATTCAAAATTGAAGGCATTCTGAACAAACATGGCTACCACAGCATCTTGCAGCAGCATGCTATTCCATCCGGTTTACGTTTAGTTGGACCATCATTTATTTTTCAACAGGACAATGACCCCAAACACACCTCCAGGCTGTGTAAGGGCTATTTTACCAAGAGGGAGAGTGATGGGGTGCTACGCCAGATGACCTGGCCTCCACTGTCACCAGACCTGAACCCAATTGAGATGGTTTGGGGTGAGCTGGACCGCAGAGTTAAGGCAAAAGGGCCAACAAGTGCTAAGCATCTCTGTAAACTCCTTCAAGATTGTTGGAAGACCATTTCCGGTGAGTACCTCTTGAAGCTCATCAAGAGAATGCCAAGAGTGTGCAAAGCAGTCATCAAAGCAAAAGGTGGCTGCTTTGAAGAACCTAGAGTATAAGACATATTTTCAGTTGTTTCACCCTTTTTTGTTAAGTATATGATTCCACATGTGTTAATTCATAGTTTTGATGCCTTTAGTGTGAATGTACAATTTTCATAGTCATGAAAATACAGAAAAATCTTTAAATGAGAAGGTGTGTCCAAACTTTTGGTCTGTACTGTATATACCAAATTTAATAGGCTAATTTATTCAATGAAGAACATACATGGTAATTACCTTGCTAAACTGTATGCAATTAATAAAAGCACTATAACAACCTTGCTTGTATATAAAAAAAAAATCTCTATTCATTTAACCTCTGCACCCATTCAAAGGGGTATTGATATCTTGTACATTTATGGCACATCCATAGGATATGTCATAAACATATAGAAGATGTGGGTCCCACATCACCAATCAGTGATGATTTGGGGAGCCATGTCACCTGCTGGTGTAGGTCCACTGTGTTTTATCAAGACCAAAGTCAGCACAGCCATCTACCAGGAAATTATAGCACACTTCATGCTTCCCTCTGCCGACAAGCTTTTTGGAGATGGAAATTTCATTGTCCAGCAGGACTTGGCACCTGTCCACACTGCCAAAAGTACCAATACCTGGTTTACAAACAACAGTATCACTGTGCTTGATTGGCCAGCAAATTCGCCTGACCTTAACCCCATAGAGAATCTATGGGGTATTGTCAAGAGGAAGATGAGAGACACCAGACCCAACAATGCAGACGAGCTGAAGGCTGCTATCAGCAACCTGGGCTTCCATTACACCTCAGCAGTGCCACAGGCTGATCGCCTCCATGCCACGCCGCATTGATGCAGTAATTGATGCAAAAGGAGCCCGACCAAGTATTGAGTGCATTTACTGAACATACATTTCAGTAGGCCAACATTTTGGATTTTAAAAACATTTTTCAAGCTGGTGTTATAAAGTATTCTAATTTACTGAGATAATGACTTTTGTGTTTTCATTGGCTGTAAGCCATAATCATCAACATTAACAGAAATAAACACTTGTTTGTAATGATTCTATATAATATTTGAGTTTCACTTTTTGTATTGAAGAACTGAAATAAATTAACTTTTTGATGATATCCTAATTTAGTGAGAAGCACTTGTATATCCTCATCCTGGTATATATGTTCCCTGTTCTAGTCCTCCATATAATATACTGCACAGCTCAGTCATCCATGTAGTATAATATACAGTCAATAATCCTCCATAAAGTATAACACACCCCCGTAGTCATTTATAGTAGTATAATGCACCCCCATTGTCATCCATAGTAGTATAATGCACCCCCATTGTCATCCATAGTAGTATAATGCACCCCCATTGTCATCCATAGTAGTATAATGCATGTATAATTTTTTTTTTTAAATAAATAAACATTCACCACTCCTTCGCTCCCGCGCCATGCGCTTCCTCTTATGAAGCCAGCAGCTGACTCCAGCGTGCGACAGGGGGCGTGTGACATCACTGCTATGCGCCCTGTCAAGTACACATGACATCAGCTGCTGGCCTCTGATTGGCCGGCAGCATGTATTGCGGTGTGCGAACGCACATACAGATGAAGCTTTTGCTGGCGTCAGCAAGCCCCGGCCCTCACCCGCCGGACCCCTGACCATCGGGACCCGGTCGCAGCGGCGTCTGCTGTGACCGCGGTCGTTACGCCACTGGTCCTGGGTTCATGTCCTACAAAGGACAACATATGCAAAAAGTTTGTATGTTCTCTTCTTCCTCCGGGTTCTCTGATTTTCTCCCACACTCTATAGACAAACTGATAGGGAATAAACGAAACGTGCATCAGGGCCCCGGCTATGCACACTGGCAGCGGCACATTGCATGGGTAAGAAACTCCTTCCTTAATCCCTATTCCCTGTATCTTTGCAACCAGCATGGAACAACAATTTTTTGCATTCCTCTGAGATGGGTCTACTCCAGCATACCTTGCATTTACCATAGGTACAACTTTTGTGCTATTTTTGCAATTTTTGCATATATTACCTATTTTAGTCGACTGTTTTTCTCCACAAAGAGGGGTGTGGGATAGGAGTTTCTCCCATGCTTCTTTCACACTGCAGTAGGCATTCTTTTTATTATACTATACTGCCTAGACTAATGCATACATGCACATGTAATGTTCCTACTGAATTTTTGTGATTACCTGCGCTATGGCCTTCATGATTGTGTATTCACTAGCCCGTCCATCCATTTTCTTGTCTGAATCATGCATTACTTTACCTGTTTTTTGACGTATTTGTAAACATTAATAAAGTTTTTGTATTTTATGGTAAACAAGTCATTTGAATTACTTATGTTTATATTTTGGGGGGTTTTCATGCTCCCTATGTCTTTCGTTTATTTATTCTATTGTTTCAGGAGTTCCCCCTAACTGAGACCATGATTCCTTTATTAGTCTGCAATTACAGCTAAGTTTCCAAAACTAATAGGGAATATAGCTTGTGAAGATGATGTCTATAAAGCGCTGTGGAATTAATGTCGCCAAATAAGTGAAATAAATAAAACTATAACTATACAGGTGACTAGTATTATACCTGACTCACTACTGATTACAATGCAACTCAAAAATGTTTCCAATTTTCTATTTTCACAATGTGAATTATTGGGGACTGGGTTGATATTTGACAGCTTGTTTGTGTCCTAGGATTAATGTCATCACAAGTGTCTCGTAGCTGCTTTTCTCCTTTTCTTCATAGAAATAAACCTTGTCCATTTAGTATACCAATACAAGGCTCCCACAAGTTACACGGCAGAGGCGTTACTATAATACAGTGCTGCTCACCATTATTGGCACCCCTTCATTTTTTTCATAGACTGTACAATATCTAGAGAAATAAATGGAAATGTACCAAAGTTATATCCTCAGGATTTTTAAATTAGTGGTCCAAAGTAATACAACAATAAAACATTGAAATTGTAACATGGAAGTTGAAAAATAAAGAAGAAACAGAATATACAGCATGTGCAGCAATAAAGGCACCCATATTTATTACTTGGTTGCACACCCTTTGGCATTGCTGACAGCCTCCAAATGTTTCTTGTAGCCATCTATAAGCTTCTTGCTTCTTCTCAGCTAGAATTTTCTCCCACTCTTCCTTTGCAGTTTGTTCAAGAACTTGAATGTTTGCAGGGTTCTTTTTCCCAATGGCAGATTTCAGCTCACCACAAAGAATTTCAAATAATAATAATCTTTTTATTTATATAGCGCCAATATATTCCACAACGCTTTACAATTCAGACAATTTACAGACATTATGGGCACTGTCCCCACTGGGGCTCACAATCTAGATTCCCTATCAGTATGTCTTTGGAGTGTGGGAGGAAACCGGAGAACCCGGAGGAAACCCACGCAAACACGGGGAGAACATACAAACTCCTTGCAGATGTCGGCCTTGGTGGGATTTGAATCCAGGACTCATTGCTTACCATTTTAAAACAGTCCATTTTTTCTTTTCAACTATTGCTGTGTACTTTTGGATGTGTGCTTTGGATCATTATCTTGCTAGAGGACCCATGATCTTTGACTCAAACCAAGTTTTCTTACACTGGCTAGGACATTTGGCTCTAAAATATCTTGATAATCCTCTGATTTCATGATTCCTGTGATACAGTCAAGGCCTCCCGTACCAGACACAGCAAAGAAACCCCAGATCCTCCACCATGCTTAACTGTTGGTGAGGTGTTCTTTTCCTTATAAGCTTCATTGCACCGTCTGTAAACAAACTGTTGCTTGGCATTGCCAAAAAGCTCTATATTTGTTTCATCTGTCCACAGAAAATTTTCCCAGAAGGATTGTGGTTTGTCAAAGTACTCTTGTTTTTTTATATAAACTATTGTTTGTTACACACATGCCCGGACTGACTGGTGTGAGCGTATTTAGTGATCCCACTGGACCATGAACCGAGGAGTGCCTGGAGGGGCGTGACTAAGTATCAACTCGGTCCGACCAAGGTTGCACGGCGGCTCAGTCGACTCCGTGAACCAGGGAGGAACCGAGCAGAGGGACCAGGTGCTACTCCAGGTCAGACCCCGGTTACAGCTGTTGACCCACACAGGGGAATACAAGAACAGGCAGGTTAGGCTGGAATATAGACAGGTGGGTACTGGCAGGCACGGCTGGTATGCAGACAGGTGGGTACTGGCAGGCACGGCTGGTATGCAGACAGGTGGGTACTGGCAGGTAGGAACGCAGGCAGGATAGGGACCAGTACAGACTGGGATACAGGAACAGAGCCGCAGGTGAGATGACACGTCTGTGAGGCAGGGCGGTGCCTAAAGCCAGATCATTGGTACAATCATCTAGACTGTGGGGACAATGCCTCCGCTTCCCTTCCTTCGGAGACTTCAGCGCACAGCGAGTCAGCGACTAGCAGATCTGGTGAAGAAGAAGAAGAAGACACTGCTGACTGTCCTGAAGATGTGGGGACTGGACACCCCTTGTACCTCAGCAGTCCCTCAGGAAACACCATACAGGATCTCCAGACGTGAGCAGGCACTAGATCTATCGGCTCTGGACGACCTGTGGGTAAACCAGACAGCACCTGGAATGTGAACTTCTTCATGTGTAATGCTCCAATCTGGAGCTTAATTTGTACAGACATATTTTGACTGTTTCTAAGTAGGGCTCGTCCTTCCGCTGACAATGCCCAGACCGGATTCTGGAGTTGTCGGACGGGAATCAGACACCGACTCTTCAAGGCTTTATGCCCGAAACTTCCTGTTAATCCGAGGCGTTCACTTGCCACGGAGACAGTAACGGTCATCTGTGGAGAGGAAACACTAACGCCAAGGGCAGCCTCTCCTACAGACCTAATGTCTTGGGATTCTCCAACCTTCGCTTGACAGAGACCGTCAGGGTGTCCCAAACAACCACAGCGGGACCGCAATCCATTTTTGTCACTGAGTTCCAGCCTCTTGGGTTTAAGGACACTGAATCCCAAGTTAACACTAGATCCCGGACTCAACAAATCACTCCTTCCTGGAAGAAGCGTGGCGAAACGGCGCCGTCGGGGTGCAGCACCTCTTATCGTGGGACTCTTGTTTCACTCACTTCGGCTGTAAGTAGCTTCACCTAATGGCCTGTCTCTTTACTGTTTGGTGGTAATGATTTGTTGAGTCCGGGATCTAGTGTTAACTTGGGATTCAGTGTCCTTAAACCCCTGGTCCTTATTCAGTGGCAGAAATATATAGCCATATAGGCCAGTAGGTCCATATATATGCCTCTTTCTTCATCTAATATTATATATCATGATTAATGGATAGAGTTGTGGACCTTGACTCATTGACGGACATGATCTGTAAGGGATCAATTTAAGATATCATTGCTGCTAGCACGGCCACTTTATGATGTACCTAGTGGGGTACTTATCCCAGGCTACTGACACTGTCACTTTATTGCATTGACACTCTGAGATAGTTTTGCACAGTATACACTAATTAGGAATGAACCATTGATTGGAGGAAGCTCAGTATTAGTATCACTATTTTGACTGATATGATTGCATTTGATACTCCGCCATACAGCCTGTTGTGGTGTGACCCACATGCATAAGTTTAGGTGCTGACATATTAATTTATTTTCCTGCTTAAATTTTATCTATTGTTTGTAAATTTTAATTATTATTGAATAAAAATTTAGACATTTTATCTCTCATTTAGTGTCTAGACTCCAATGTACTCCCTAGTGCTGCCTCTAAGGAGATTTGTGTATTAATAAAAGCGATACATGTCTACAGCCCATAATTCTGATATGAAGACATCAGCTGAATTCACTGCAAACTGTAAAATGATGATATTTACTGTCAAAATAATCTGTATAAGTTTCTACAGCTTCAAAAAAATCACGGACGCCTTTTTACGGACAAGGCAAAATGTGCCCTATTTTTACGGACTGTTCCGGCATTTCTGGAGTGTTGGCAACAAACCTGCCTAAGGTATGTACTTAGGATGCACTAATGCTGTACACAGACACAGTCCTAGGAATGGCCGGCACATTCAATAAAGTTTGATGACAAAGTGAAACATATTAGCTCATTTCCTCATTTTACACAAAATACGGAAACAATTTCCTGCAATTCAGGGACATCTCCAATGTTATTTTTACTAATTATTCCCCTTTAACCCCAGTCGAACTTGTCTGGCTTTTGTAGAGGTGAGGACAATGCTGATTCCTTCTGTTCACGCTGGATTGTCTTGTCCATGAACAGACTACTGTCTCCAGTGTGAACACAAGTACACACAAATCTGATTCAATTTCAGCTTCTGCAATTTCGGCTACTGTGAATTCCCACAATATTGTGTCCTTGTTGTAAAATCCATACAGAGGACCTACTCTTTTCCTCACCCCTGACCTGCTGACCCCTTGGTGGCCTCAGGACAGGTCTGACCTGGTCACAGGCTGACCCCGAGCCAATAAGACGCCCCTTATTACCATAAAACATGGATTCGGTGGCAGGTTGACAGATTATAACTTGGGCATTATTACAGGGGCTGCAGAGTAGCATGGGATAAATGTGAGTCCGAGGATTTTAATATCCCTCAGGGCCTGTGCTTTAGCTCACCATTGAAACTAACACTGACCTATAATACAATAAGATGTATAGATGATGGGATATGATCAAGTATCATCCACCGGGGAACAAAGGCAGATGACAAAGACCGAGGAAATCTCTCCACCTGCAGGTCCTTTTTATCCGATATAATGTGGATATTGTGTTCATCGGTCCAGATAACAACCAAAAAAAAACGTAATCTGCGAAGATTACACAAAATTTTTCATATGAAAAATTTATAGTAGCTCTTTGGAAATGGCTTCATTTTCTTACATTGGAGTTTTTCTTGTTTTTTTCTCATTTCTTGTGTAATCCTGGCATTGAGCCAATATTTTTCCCATTTATTATCCCGTGATGAGCACTTATCAATATTTTCGTCGTGGTGCACACTTTCTATAAAAAAACCCTCTTTTGTACCAATCAAATTAGCATTGTAGCTCGGTTGTAAATGTCTCCCTTGGTGAACACTACTCATCATTTGTAACTACAAGACTCTGGAGTATATAGGATGTGCTATCGTTTAGTACTCCCAATGAAGCTTAATGTGGATAGATGTAAGGTTACGCACTTAGGCCATAATAACAAGTGTACTACTTGGCTATAAAGTGAGATACGATTGGGAAATATGAAGATGAAAAAATACAGGAGAAATCGGGATCTCCGGAGCCTGCTGCAGGGAGTGGAGTATGGAAAATAAATGCATCTCATTGATTAATAAATCTAATTTTTGTCTAAATAAATGTATTTATAGGGCTGTGGCTTACGTTGGTGTTACAAATGCAATAGAAAATTTAAAAAAAATGTATATATTTTTTACCTCTTCTTGTTCTTTACATAACGAGAATTGTGCAGTTCTCACAACTTGACCTAATGCCTACCCCCACGCCATCAGTTTACTATGTATAATAAAGGCAATATACCACTATAGAGAATAGGTTATAACCCTGATTGTGAAATTTAAATCCGATGGTCTAACAATTGCCTCTCTTCAGCTATGTTAGTACACCAATTAAATAAGCACTCCCATTAAAGTTTTTATCCTCTTAATATATAGCAATCATCATATTAAATAGCGCTGTGTACATACTCCTTCTACCCAGCTAATTCTTCTCTTCTCCAATTCTACCTCACTGCAAAGTCCTTGGCAGAGGTGAAAGAGCAGAGCAGCTGGGTCAGGAGTTGAAGAAGGGATGGGGCTGGGTTGCCAGGAACTTTGCAGTGATGTAGCATTGCAGTTCTAATGATGACTCATGCAGGGAAAATAGACTTCCTGTTTTTACATAGAGCTTAAAAGAATTCAGCTAGTCAGTTTTTAATCGCATGATGTCATAGACCTAATGGAAAAGACAAGAATTAACTGGGTAGAAAGACAAAATTAGCAATTGTAAGTACACAGCGCTGTATAATATGATGATTGATATTAAGAAGATAAAAACTTTGATGGGAGCGCTTCTTTAAGCAGGGTCTCATGGCATTAGACTGACAGGCACAATACACTACAATACAGAAGATTTACATAAATTACATGAGAGATCAGGCTAATATCTATTCAGACTCCCTAGTAGGACTGAAAAAAAAATGTGAACGTAAATATTTAAAAATATACAATAGAAATAGGTTGTTTATTAATAAATACTATTGTTTTGGATGAAAAAAAGGACACATAATTGGTAATCGGTCACTGCATCTGTAATTACCAAAACTATAAAACACCTTTTTTTAAGCTTTTTGTATATTTCACCTCCAAAACAATAGAATACAATACAAGTCTATGAACTCCACAATGGTAGTAGCAGTGAAAACCAACTCAACCACGGAAAAATGCAACACAAAGCAATTTTTTTTTTTTTTTTTTTACAAAAGTGCTTTCTAAGCCCAAAAGTAGTAAAATGTCAATCATTAATGTACATTTGGTCTCACCATAATTGTACTGACCCTATTCTTTTGATTAGCAGTAGGACCCCCAGTGATCAATAATGTGTCGCCTGTACTGTAGGTAGGTGACAAGTTGCAATAGTGTGACAACCCCACACACTGTGTAATATTTTCACAGTGTTCAGAGTAGAATATGCTTTCGCAGCAAATATGAGCCAAGGTCAATAATGGGAAGTCATTGAGACAATGTCAGGAAACAAATGTCTTGTACAGCAATAATTAATATCATTTTATTGCGCTGATTTGTATACTGAAATACTCATAAAACATTCCAGTCACTTTTAACAATTTTCCTTTGTCATTTATAGCCCAGGGCACAAGGATGTAAAGTTGTTTGTCGAGCTTCTCAGCAAGAGCAAGTTTCGAGGCTAATCTATTACATCCAGGTCATTCCTACTGTACATTCACTAGCTCTGATTAACAATGAATCAGTCAGGCATGCTGGGGGCATCGCATACAGTAGATATAGAGCATAAGGACAAGGCAATATCAACAGGGACAAGGCTTGAAGGTTACCGAAAGCTCTATAAAACCTTCCTGCTTTCCGAAATAGAATTTAAGGAAGATCCAGTAAAGTACAAAGTCAGATAGGAAAGTTCTGAAGCTTCAGGCCAATGATGAGCAGCCCATGAACTTATGTGACCAACTTATAGAAGACCACACGTGACAGCAAACTATTTCTACAGCACATCATAAACATTGTGATGATCTATGATATTCTGGACTACTGAAAAAGTAGGGTATGCTTTTTTCCCCAAAACAAAGTCATCCATTCCTCTTCTTCTGGTATTGTGAATGGACACTGAGCTGCAATACCAGATACATTAAATAGACAAGGGTGGCGCTGTTTCCTGAAAAAAATACAACATACTCCTTTTCTGGTCTTGAAATCCTTATTCAACTAATTATTAATCCGCATCAATAAATCCCAATTTAGTAGCTGGGTTAGAACATAATAATTCTCACTATTCTATTCATTTTTTGGTTACATTTTTGCCACCTTAGTTCTAAATCCTTTCGCTTTTGCAACCTTTTCAGCCGAAATAGCAAAAAATATTGAAATTTTCATACTAAGGCTGTTCTAGACTCATGATTCCTGGAGCAGTGTCAGGGTGCGGCTTCAGGAACAGGTACTGCACGGAGTGGTGTCAGGCCCAGATACTGCAGGGAGCAGTGTGAGGCTCAGATACCACCGGGAGCGGTGTCAGGGTGCACGTACTGCCGGAGCGGTGTCAGGGTTTACGCACCGCCGGGGTGGTGTCAGGATTCAGATACCAAAGGTGTGGCTTTAGGGTTCAGGTAACGGAGCAGTGTCAAGGTTCTGTACTACACTACACAGGATATAGGAAAAGGTTTAAACACATACAACAAAGGATACTGGGACCTGGCAACTCACCAGTTGCACAAAATGCCACTAAATGGAGAAGTGTGCCTTAAATACTTAATGCCTCCCAGCTATTGGCAGGGGACATTTCCAAACTGTGCTTTACCCCTTTAAGAACCGGGGATTGCGCACGCGAACTAGGTGCTGATGGGAGACCTGTGTGGCGTGCACAGACAAGAGCAGGAAAGAGCACAGCAGGGAACAAGGATGCTGCCGCGGTCGGGGAGGTGAGTATGTCGGCGTCCCTGCCAGGAGGAGAGAGAGGGACCACCCAAGGACACAGGCATTAGCGTTACAATTTCTCTCTTTTTTTTATTCAAATCGCTATATAAAAAATAAAAACCAAAAACATTCCCAAAATGTTTTAAAAATACATGTAATATAAATTATGATTTAAACAGTGGGTTATTTTCTGCTGACATATTTCTTTTAAATTAAGCAAAGTTAAATATAGTTAGTTGAGCAGAAGTAATACTTAGATAACCGGTAAAGACTAAAAGTATTGAAGAGGTTCTTACACATTAACTTCCATGTTGTCGATACATGAGTCAAAAAAAGCTTAGTTATATATATCTGACCCCTACAAAACCTCAAGAAACAATCACAAACTAGAAAATATATGTAATTTACATTATTTATATTGCTGTACATAAGAACACCCACAATCTAACAGAATTATAGTCCTGGATTACAGACTTCTATTGAGGATGTATTTTATGATCACACCACGTTTCCATTTTGCCCCATTTATCAGAGCACCTAATAATTATTTTCCCTTATAATGTAATAATCAGTATTAATATAGCATACATCACCACTGTGACATTTCCATATAATGTACTTAGTGTGAGTTATCTTTTTCTAGACATGTGTTCTGTGTGTTCTCATATATTCTTGTGGTGTCTTAACTGTTAGATAAAGATGGAGCATTACTCATATAGGAAAATGTACTTTATGTGTGCAAGGTGCTGTAATGAGGCTTTGCTGACTTATATAAGAACATATCATAACTTGTTTTCTAGGATCTTACAGCCGGCTGCAGCTTTCCTACTATTCCCCGTTAAATGATATCTTGCCATTTTCTCTGCCTATAAAGAAGGTTCTTCTTTTATCTCCATTAGGCCAGATACAGATAATAAATAAGTGTTTGACATATTTTGCCATTTTGCCAGTCTTAATGATGGACGTGTAGGAGTAAGATGCTCGTAAATCGTGAAAGGGGTTTTCCCATGAACAAAGTACATTTTAATTAATAGGTCTTGAAATAAAAAATAAAAATAAGTTCCACAAGTAGATGTGCTAAAAAGAAATGTCCATGTGCTGAGATAATCTTATACATGTGCCCCTGTGTAATGGCTGTCTGACCATGCTGTAATGTCTGTATACTCTTTTGCGTCATCCTCTGCCCAAGAGCTGTGGTATGATCAGACCATGTTCCTGCACGGTCAGACACAGCCATTACACCGTACACAGTAGGGGCTCATTTATAAGGTTATCTCAGCACAGGAACATTTTATTTAACACATTCAAATGTGGAAATTATTATTATTATATGATCTATTGATTGAAATGTAGTTTGTTCATGGGAAAGCCCCTTTAAGAGGTGCATGCCACTTAATGATTAGGTACATCCTATCACTGGCATGCGTCTGCGCCAGGTATGTTACTCTAATCAGGGACTAGAGTAACATTTTTGCTGTAAGTTACCCCACACTTTTGATGAAGTTATCAGGTGGGCTTTGCCACACCCAGTCCCACACCAGCTCCACACACTTTGGCAAAGAGGGTCAAAACTGGGATAAAAATATCCTTAAGGGGACCAAAGCTGAAGATAAGAGACTAGCAGCAGTCTCTGCTATAGTCTCGTCTTCAGCTATAGCCCCTGGCCGGCTCTTCCCAGTGCTGCTGCAGGAGACTGAAAGGTCTCTCTCTCTGATGTGTACATAGGAAAAGACCTGCAGCAGTGCTGGGAAGAGCCGGGTAGGGGTGGAGGTATTAGTCTCGTCCCCCGAAATGGTCCTCAACAGACTCAGGGTATGGTCCCCAACCATCTGCAGATGCGATCTGGATCTTTAAAGCATTTAACAGATAAATATGGCTGGTTATAATCATGCAGCCAGACTGTGATTCATGCTGTCTGTGGTTTAGGCAGCATGAAACTGATGACAGGTTCCCTTTAAATTATACAATAATTACAACTACCAACGGGGGCACAGAACTCTAATTATTATGCATATAGGAAGTTCTTAGTTTCCCGTAATGAAGACAATATGCAACCAAAGTTGTATTATATGATTCTATGGATAGCGAAAGGTTAGCAGCTCAGTATCAGAAAACTAAGATCCAATCTCTACATATACAGTGCCTACAAGTAGTATTCAACCCCCTGCAGATTTAGCTGGTTGACACATGCGGAATTAACTTGGCATTGTGACATTTGTACTGTAGATCAGCCTGGAAGTGGGAAATGCACTGCAGCAAATATTGTTTTTTTTGTTTTTTGTTTTTTTTAAAACGTTAAAAGTTAATTCAGAGTGTCATTTATTATTCAACCCCTCAAACCACAAGAATTCTGTTTGGTCCCCCTAAAGTATTAAGAAGTAGTTCAGGCACCAAGAATAATGAGCTTCACATGTGTGGATTAAAGATCTCTTTTGCCAGCCTTTTCTGACTATTTAAGACCCTCCCCAAACTTGTGAACAGCACTCAGACATGGTCAACATGGGAAAGACAAAGGAGCCTTCCAAGGCCATCAGAGACAAGATCATGGAGGGTCACAAGGCTGGCAAGGGGTACAAAACCCTTTCCAAGGAGTTGGGCCTACCTGTCTCCACTGTTGGGAGCATCATCCGTAAGTGGAAGGCTTATGGAACTACTGTTAGCCTTCCACGGCCTGGACAGCCTTTGAAATTGTCCTCCCGTGCCAAGGCCAGGCTTGTCCGAAAAGTCAAGGCTAGCCCAAGGACAACAAGGAAGGAGCTCCGGGAAGATCTCATGGCAGTGGGGACATTGGTTTCAGTCAATACCATAAGTAACGTACTCCACCGCAATGGTCTCCGTTCCAGACGAGCCCGTAAGGTACCTTTACTTTCAAAGCGTCATGTCAAGGCTCGTCTACAGTTTGCTCATGATCACTTGGAGGACTCTGAGACAGACTGGTTCAAGGTTCTATGGTCTGATGAGACCAAGATCGAGATCTTTGGTGCCAACCACACACGTGACGTTTGGAGACTGGATGGCACTGCATACGACCCCAAGAATACCATCCCTACAGTCAAGCATGGTGGTGGCAGCATCATGCTGTGGGGCAGTTTCTCAGCCAAGGGGCCTGGCCATCTGGTCCGCATCCATGGGAAGATGGATAGCACGGCCTACCTGGAGATTTTGGCCAAGAACCTCCGCTCCTCCATCAAGGATCTTAAGATGGGTCGTAATTTCATCTTCCAACAAGACAACGACCCAAAGCACACAGCCAAGAAAACCAAGGCCTGGTTCAAGAGGGAAAAAGTCAAGGTGTTGGAGTGGCCTAGTCAGTCTCCTGACCTTAACCCAATTGAAAACTTGTGGAAGGAGCTCAAGAATAAAGTCCACATGAGACACCCAAAGAACCTAGATAACTTGGAGAAGATCTGCATGGAGGAGTGGGCCAAGATAACTCCACAGACCTGTGCCGGCCTGATCAGGTCTTATAAAAGACGATTATTAGCTGTAATTGCAAACAAGGGTTATTCCACAAAATATTAAACATAGGGGTTGTATAATAATTGACCCACACTTTTATGTTTAAAATTGAATAAAATTCAACTGAGCAACATAACTTTTTGGTTTGTAAGATTTATGCTTCTGTTCATAAATCCTACTCTCGTTTGCAGTTTGAAGGCTCTAACTTATTTGCATCTTATCAAACCAGCTAAATCTGCAGGGGGTTGAATACTACTTGTAGGCACTGTATACAGTACAGACCAAAAGTTTGGACACACCTTCTCATTTAAAGATTTTTCTGTATTTTCATGACTATGAAAATTGTACATTCACACTGAAGGCATCAAAAAATGAATTTACACATGTGGAATTATATACTTAACAAAAAAGTATGAAACAACTGAAAATATGTCTTATATTCTAGGTTCTTCAAAGTAGCCACCTTCTGCTTTGATGACTGCGTTGCACACTCTTGGCATTCTCTTGATGAGCTTCAAGAGGTAGTCACCGGAAATGGTCTTCCAACAATTTTGAAGGAGTTCCCAGAGATGCTTAGCACTTGTTGGCCCTTTTGCCTTCACTCTGCAGTCCAGCTCACCCCAAACCATCTCGATTGGGTTCAGGTCTGGTGACTGTGGAGGCCAGGTCATTTGGCGTAGCACCCCATCACTCTCCATCTTGGTCAAATAGCCCTTACACAACCTGGAGGTGTGCTTGGGGCCATTGTCCTGTTGAAAAATAAATGATGGTCCAACTAAACGCAAACCGGATGGAATAGCATGCCGCTGCAAGATGCTGTGGTAGCCATGCTGGTTCAGTATGCCTTCAATTTTGAATAAATCCCCAACAGTGTCACCAGCAAAGCACCCCCACACCATCACACCTCCTCCTCCATGCTTCACAGTGGGAACCAGGCATGTAGAGTCCATCCGTTCACTTTTTCTGCGTCTCACAAAGACACAGTGGTTGGAACCAAAGATCTCAAATTTGGACTCATCAGACCAAAAGCACAGATTTCCACTGGTCTAATGTCCATTCCTTGTGTTCTTTAGCCCAAACAAGTCTCTTCTGCTTGCTGCCTGTCCTTAGCAGTGGTTTCCTAGCAGCTATTTTACTATGAAGGCCTGCTGCACAAAGTCTCCTCTTAACAGTTGTTGAAGAGATGTGTCTGCTGCTAAAACTCTGTGTGGCATTGACCTGGTCTCTAATCTGAGCTGATGTTAACCTGCGATTTCTGAGGCTGGTGACACTTTCAAAGTTAGCCCAATTTTTCGGACTGACTGACCTTCATTTCTTAAAGTAATGATGGCCACTCGTTTTTCTTTACTTAGCTACTTTTTTCATGCCATAATACAAATTCTAACAGTCTATTCAGTAGGACTATCAGCTGTGTATCCACCAGACTTCTGCACAACACAACTGATGGTCCCAATCCCATTTATAAGGCAAGAAATCCCACTTATTAAACCTCACAGGGCACACCTGTGAAGTGAAAACCATTTCCGGTGACTACCTTTTGAAGCTCATCAAGAGAATGCCAAGAATGTGCAAAGCAGTCATCAAAGCAAAAGGTGGCTACTTTGAAGAACCTAGAATATAAGACATATGTTCAGTTTTTTCATACTTTTTTGTTAAGTATATAATTCCACATGTGTTAATTCATAGTTTTGATGCCTTCAGTGTGAATGTACAATTTTCATAGTCATGAAAATACAGAAAAATCTTTAAATTAGAAGGTGTGTCCAAACTTTTGGTCTGTACTGTATATTCAGTAATAAATCTACATCAAATTTCAGATAAAAAAAAAAAAGTAATGCCCTAAAAATCAGTCCTGCTCTAATAACTGTACTGTGAGGCCTAGAACAGATGTCCATGATTTTTATAATACGTTATTCATCAGTGTTTGGTCAGTGTTTCACTTTTTACTGTCAGTGTAAATAAATTAATTATAACGCTTCTCCTATCCGTTGCAGTGATAATCACGGACATCAAATGGATTGCAAACTAATCCCATCCATGTATTTTATGTGATTTTCATGTTCCCAAAGACTCGGATGAGTAATTTTGATCCGTGACTTGGATAAAAAACGGACATGTCACTGTGATTTTTTGCAGACCGAGAGGACATGTAAAAAGCCCCTTAGGCTATGTGCGCACGTTGAATATTTGGTTGCAGATATTTCTGCAAGGTTTCTGCATTTCTTGGCAGCAAAAACGATGCGGAGAAAAAAGATAGTTTTGCGTTTATACATTTTTTGCATGCATTTTTGTACAACAATGAATGATTTTGGAGCTAAATAAAGATATTTGAAAAAATAAACGTGGAACATCGCTTTAACCCTTGGATTACTGTCGGACCTGGGGTGAGTTTACTGGTTAATTTAAATGATTAAAGAATGTGTCTGTTTTATTTCAAATAAAATGTTTTATTCTCGGTGTGTGTGTGTTTATTTAACTCTTTACTTACAGGTTTAGTAATGAGGGTGTCGGCTGACACCTCTTCACTAAACCTAGGGCTTGGTGTCAGCGACACCTAATCCCACTATCCCTAATCCCATTACCCCATTATCCCTAATCCCATTCAAATATGAAGTGCCCTTTCTGGGGCAGTTGAGGGCTACTATTTTTAGCCTAGGAAGGGGCCATTTGGCCAACATGTTCCCTGGCTATTAATAACAGCTCACAGCTGTTTGGTTAGCCACTACGCCTCCACGATCAGCAACCTGCAGTGCTTTGGACACAGCATATTTTTGCTGTGTCCAAAATGCTGCATTCTAATGCCGCAGTTGTTTTTTCAGTACATGTGGATCCACCGCATTTAATGACATTTCAATCAGTCAAAATCTGCAGCGGAGACTCAGCGTCTCTGCTTCAGAAATTGACATGCTGTGGGTGAATTTATGCAGTATCAAAAACAAGCACAGTGGGCATGGGATTTCTTATAAATGAAATAAAATGAAGAATTAAATTCAAAAAATAGAGTGGGCTCCCGCGTTATTTTCATAACCAGCAGAGGGAAAGCCGACCACTGGGGGCTAATATTACTAGCCAGGAAAGGGGCCATTAGCCAAAAATGTTCCCTGACTATTAACAGCTCACAGCTGTTTGCTTAGCGTTTACTGATGCTTAGCCTCGCTCTTTTCACTTGCCCTAATGTGGTGGCAAGTGGGGTAATACGGTTGGGGTTCACGTCAGCCTTGTATTGGCAACTGACATGAAGCCAAGGTTAGTAATGGAGAGGTGTTTATAAGACGCCCCATTACTAATCCCATAGTGAATGTTTTGAAATAAACACACGGCCTGAAAAAAATCCTTTATTTGAAAAGTCCACATGGTTTAATCATTTATTTAGAAATAATAAACACAGTATACTCACCTAACGCCTAATCCGCTGAAGCCATTGTCACCTGTAAAAAGCAAAAATAAAAAACAACCATATTCATCACTTGTCTGACGTGATGACATAATCCAGTGTCCCACGAAGATCTGGGTCATTTCTAGAGTAGTCACATCAGCAATCAGTGATGTGACTACTCTAGAGGACAGCAGGCTATACACTGACACAGGAGTGTAATCACTCCTGTGAGAATTTTCTCATGCAGCATCGGTGCGGAACTCATAACCGGAGTCACCAGCTGACTGAACTCCGGTGACATCTCTCCCGGCAACTCAGTGCTATACACTGCCGGGAGCAATCACGCTCCTGTCAGTGTATAGAGAGCTGCCGAGTGATCTGATTGCCGTGGGACACTCGCGATTACAGCGGATAGGTGAGTATAATGTGTTTTTTATTTATTTTAACTTTTTTTTTACACAGCTCTCATCAGCGGCGACTGCTCTCACTGTTATCAGTGGCAGCAGCCATAGACTGATGGGAGGAGTAGTCTCTCATCCTCCGACGCCTGTTACCCGCGGTCAATTCTTTGTATGTTTTTGCTGCGTTTTTGACCCATTGACGTCAATTGAGTCAGTCAAATACGCAGCAAAAATCTGCAGCAAATCCACAAATATTTTTATACCTGCGTTTTTGCTGCGAATTTGACTGACTCAGTTGAAGTCAATGGGTGAAAAACACTGCAAAAATGCACAAAGAATTGACATGCTGCAGATTTAAATGCAATGCAAATCCTGGCAGGAAAATTCCTGATCATGTGCACATCACTTCAGGATTGTCATTGCATTAACTGGCACAAGGATTTCCTAGCGTTTTTGGCCTATTTCTGAGCGGAAAAAACGCTGCAAAAACGCACCGTGTACACATAGCCTTAGATTATAAAAGGTACTTGTTCAGTCAGTGAAAAACACAGTGAATCACGGACGTCTGAATGAGGCCTACGGATGCTGCACCTGTGTGTTCATCACATGACCAGGAATGATTTATATCCACCATGAATGTTCCAAATTAATTACAATTAGAGATTTTTCAAACTATGAGAACACTCCAATACTTTGTTAAAACTTTATACAATCCCTGTTACTTATTAATAAAATATTTTAATGTAATGAAAAGTTTTGAACTGATATAAAAAAATAATTAAAATATTTTGTTAAAGGGAACTCTACAGCTGACACATGTTGAATAAACCACAGATAGCAAGTATTAGACACTGGCTCTTTTATATAAGCTAAGTATGTTTTACTCTTAAACGCTCACAGATATTTCCCCGCCATTGCCCGATGTTCATGAACCAGAACTCAGCCACCTCCAATCATCAAGACAATTAAGCAATTGGCTCACGATTGATGGGCGAGGCCGTGGCTGCTTTCACTACTAGGCTGGATATTAGGGAACTCACAGTAAACGTATAGTATATACACATCCAATTCCTGCGCATGTAATATATATATATATACTCCAGTACGGTCACTGCCAAGCTTCCAATTAACCCACGAAAAACTAGCTGCCACTACCAATCATTTATACAGGTTGATTGGACATCCAACAAGTAGAGTATGGCTTCAAGGAGGGCAGAGGAACGGAGATATTCAATTTTATATATTTAATCCAGAAAAGTAGGCAGTGTTTATAAAAAAAATGTACAAAGATGTTACAAACTGGGAACAAAACAATATGGTATATACAATCATATCAAATAAAAAAGATAACAAAAGAAAAAGTACTAAACCTGTGTCACAGAAATGGCTCAGAGCTTAGCAGAGGGAAGCACTCCGTAGAGCAACTCCTTAGGGTAATGGACAGAACCACAGAGTACTGTGTCTTCCAGAACTGATAAGTGACAAAAACCCAAACTCTGATTTTTATTAGATCAAGGTTACGCCCACATACCTCCCCTTGGTGAGCTCATATGGGGGGCTGGTCGTGGGATGTGTTAGGCTTTTAAAAGATCCTCAACTTTCAGG
The DNA here is from genome assembly GCF_046119375.1 of Phyllobates terribilis. Taxonomy (NCBI): domain Eukaryota; kingdom Metazoa; phylum Chordata; class Amphibia; order Anura; family Dendrobatidae; genus Phyllobates; species Phyllobates terribilis. Next base: position 151,449,453 of record NW_027362762.1, read on the forward strand.
ATATCTTTGCCCCTGGAGGTCCCAGGCAGGAGACATTGTTGTCATGTTTCCTATCACGATTTTACCTTTCTAGAGAGATGAAACATGGCATAGATGGCATCATCTGTCTGACCAATATTAAGTTGGACGTGTTAGGCTGGCCTTACAATGATGTGAGTGAATGCATTATGTTCGTCACTTTGTCACGACGCTGAAAACATATCTCCCATAAATATTGGATAGATGCAAACCCCAATATTCATCACTGACCAGTGACTCCAGAGTGTCTGAGATAATTCCTTTGAACAGAGGAAGCCCCTGTACTTCTCCACCTTTGATTATATGAATCCTAGACTTGGTTGGCTAGTTCTCAGCAGATCCCCTGTTGTAATTACCTGTTCACTACAGAAGATCCTACTTCAATGGAGGTTGAAGTGCCAGCTCTTTCACACTTCACCAGTTATAATTAATCCCATATGTTCAATGTGAGGGTGATAAATCCCCTCTCTGGAGATGTCTTTATGGATTTTACAATTTTACTCTACCACACACAGTGTGTGATATGCAATGACAGACAGCCTTGTCCCCTGGTCTAATCTCCTGCATCATTAGAAAGAAAAAAAAATGATTATCACCTTTCAGAAAAAGTTGGAGAGGGGTTGCACAACTGAGTTTAGCTGTATTATATTACAAACTCTTCTATTAGCTCTCCTTCTCTTCTAGCGCTGTGAGCTCTACTGTGCTGCTGGTCTAGAGGTGAGAGTAAAATTCAAAGTGTCAGTATCACACTTATGTCTCTTGTGTTCAACTTGTAATCACTCTGCAGTGAGAGCAGGGCTGTCATTATTTCTCACAAAGAAGGTGTCCAGAACAGACAGGTTACTCCTGTGTGAGATGTAATGACAGCCCTAATCTCTTACAAGTACAAGATGCTTGAACGCAGCAGACAAGCATGTGATTAATGATACACTCAATAACCAGGAGAGCTCATAGAAGGGTTTGTAATGTGGCACAGCTAAACTCAGCTGAACTGCCCCTTCCCCACACTTATGCCGGAAGATATTTTAATTAAAAAGTCCCCATTCTTGCCTAACTACACTATCTAACTCCTTTATTATTTTTTCTACTTCCTCTATGATGATGATTCATTTGAGAATCCCAAGGCTGCTTCAGCCTCTGCCCCCTCCTTGAAATGAAGCGCCATCAATGACCTTTATTTCAGGAGCAGGGCTAGTCCCTGCTCTACAGAGCATGCGTCGGTTTTCAATTCTGATGGATGCTCTGTAGATTCCTGTTACTGTGTACTGTTCTTCTCAGTGCACAGTGACAATGCGCTCTCTTGTGGGCGCTGATCAGAACTAAAGAGCCAGCAACAGAGTGCACTGTCAGCATCACTCCCGCAATTGACGTTTTGAATAAAAATGTGTGTTTTGGACCACCCCTTTAACTCATTAAGAGCCAAATACTTTGATTGCTAATATCTCCACAATGAAGAGGAGAAATGAAAAAAAAAAAGTTTTATTCTGCTCTGTAGCCAATATTACAGTGTGTATCTAGTTCCACACAAAAAAATTGGTGAAAGGTTCCCTTTAAAACTTTATTTTTGGGACACCAATTTGAGAAATATAAGCATTTATTAACTCAAGGAAGTACATAATTTCCCTGTAAAAATTTCACAAAAGTTGTCCTCACATAATAATAATAAAATAAAGTCATTATTACTATTACCACTGATATCCTGTAAGCAGGCCCTGAGGACCGGAATTTCCCACACCTAATTACACCCAAAAGAATTCTGTGAAGCTTATCTTATAATTCATGAGGTTCAGTCTGTCCAGGTGTCATCCTATAAAGCAGGAATTCCTGTGATTTATAGGCAGACTGATTCAGACATGTCACTTGAAGAAATGGTAGGAACCAGCTTCTTATCTGCAGAGCACAGAACTCTGGGATCTTTGGGGAGTGATACTGTCCGGGCATTTATGGAAACAAATAAAATACTACTGAATAATGTGAAAACAGCAATTTTGTCACTAAGGCAAAAGGTAACTCTTAGAAATGCAATTCTATATGCAGCATTTATAACATATGCTAAAGCACTAATATAATTGTATACAGTAATTCACACAGAATATACTGATAATAATAATTATAAACTGAAATTGAAGCTTAGGTAAACACAAGAATTGCTATCTATTGCTACGTGAATTTATTAAATGTATTAATACAAAAAAAAACCTTTATATTTCAAACTTAAAGCGTCCCTCCACCCCTGACATTAAAGGGAACCTGGCAGTAGATTCATGCTGCCCAAACTATGGGCAGCATGAGTCAGACACTGGCTGTATTATTGCAGTGTTTCTAAGAAAATTAACTTTTTGGCCACGGCCCCACTATCAGTATTTGGTCAGTATTTTTCCTCTTGAGTGGGAGACAAAACCAGGTGAGGAACAATCAGAGAAAAGGTATAATAGAAACAAGTCACCAATTCTGCATTTATCACCCACTCCTGGTTTTGGCTCCCACTCCTGAGAAAAAATACTGACCAAATACTGACCAAATACTGATAGTGGGGCCGTGGCCTGAAAGCTAAAATAGGAGCAGAGAAAAAATGGTGGCACTCATCCTGAGGCTAAAAAAGTTATTCCTTTATTACATACCAGGTGGAGGATACAGACAGACAGAAAAAAAGAGCAACGGCTGTTTCACACTGCCAAGCGCTTCCTCCAGTGTCTGTTCGCAGTTCCACCTAACCCCCATTATATCCTGCTTTGCCAAGTGGGTGGAGACATATAGAAAACAATTACATAATAACAAACAATTTAAATAAATAGAGGTTAGGTGGAGCTGAGAACAGAGTCTGGATGAAGTGCTTGGCTGTCGCTCTTTTTTCTGTCTGTCTGTATCCTCCACCAGGTATGTAATAAAGGAATAACTTTTTAGCCACGGTATAATTGCCATAGTTTTTTCGCTGTTCCTATTTTGGATATTCCCTGTCTCCTATTGAGCACCACATATGGCTATGTTATAACTGACTCAGGACCTAAACAATGATAATTATCTCCAGATTTTACCCCATTAGTTTTATTGCATTTAGTAGTAGTGTCGACCTATCCTCTTTTAATTTATTTGCATACTTTGAAAGGTAGCTGGGGACTATGCATCTCGGATGACAAGTCTGAGTAGGGTCCCTGGCAGTCTCTCCCCACCCTTCCATTTTTAAAGCAAATTGCCTCTTCAGAGAGGAAGAAAGCAGGAACTGTAGTGCCACCTATTAGGCATCAATCCTAAAAGTCAATATTGCCCCTTTGAAGGTCCTTGCCATATGACTTAAGATAAGACACCAAACCTGAAACTCTCTTTGCAAATATATGTTTCGGGGTGTTTGCCCCTCATCAGTGCAAAGTAGGAGAACTGGTTTGGCTGGATGAGAAGCTTTCGACAGATGGTTTAAGGAGTAAAGTTTCTCCTTGTAGAGAGTGCCAAGTTGGTGTAGGACGACTGTAATAAGCCATACAGTGCTTTAGAACAGATTATGAGAGGGGAAAAAAGTGTAAAAAAATAAAAAAATACATTTTACTCAAAAACCTTATTTAAACAATAGGTCATTTTCTGATGACACAATCTCTTTTTTGTAACCCAGATTTCCATTATATGGCTCATTCAGATATGATTTTTCTCATACACAAAAGAAAACAGCCCAAGTATCATCAGTGTTTTTGTGTTGATTTTCATCACAGTTTGGTCAATGTTAGCTTTTACCATCAGAATTTCCTAAAAAAAAATTATATAAAAAAAATGATGGAGGTTTCTCAACCTTCTCTTAGCAGTCTGTGAAAAACAGACAGCACGCACATGGGATATGAATGCAATCTAATATTTTCACGGACCCAATGGCGACTTTGGTCCAATACTCAGAGCAAAATTGGACATGTGTCAGTCCACAAAAATATACGGCCCTATAGATTATAAAGGGTAAGAGTTGTATCTGTGAAAAACAAGAATAAAACTTGCATGTGAAAACTGACATCTGAATGAGCCTTCATAAGACAGAGACCACTTCAATGTACTGTAGCAGAACTGGGCAAAGTGCGGTCCACGGGCTACATCCGGCCCTCTAGTTGACCCAGTCTGGACTTTGGACCGAGACAGCCAAAGGTCTGAAAACAGTGGCCCACATGCTGCACTATGCCCTCACTTGCCGCCTGTCTGCCGCCTGCTTCTAATGTCACCGCTATCCACATCCTTAAAATGCAGACAGCGGTGAATACATTTGTGGAATTCAGAACCGCCAGCTCCTTCTACCACCAATCAGCGTGTGAGGCACCAGACGTGATGACGTCATTATGTGGCACCCCAGGGGTCTGGTTGCCACAGTAATAGAAATATTATGTCTGAGAGCAAGTGGGAGGTTTCTCTGGTCAGGAGCCCTAAGCATGCAACACTGCCCGCCCAGACCTGGGAGGGGAGGAATCTGCCCTTATAAACTGGGTCTGGGGCGGGATTAGGGAGTGAAGTCCCAGACAGAGACGCAGTCAGGTCTGGAGGACAGCAGACAGAGGGAAAGTGACAACAGGAGCTCTGTAGGAGCAGGAGTGAGTGCCAGAGGCTGGAAGCTAGAAAGCTCGCCTTGGCTGAAGACACTAAACCCAGACACGGAGTCCGAGGCTGTGGGGACATCCAGGTCCAGCAGCAGAATCCAACCGGCAGGGGATTCCATGTCCTCTGGCCATAGAAGCCCGGAGGCACGGTCACAAGCAAGGGACCAGCACCGCCATCGTGAAGCGGAGGCTAACGGAAGGCCCCAAGTCACCGGCCATACGGGTGAGCACCACACGGTATACTCAGGGACGTGGGCTACTTCTACCCGCATAGAGCAAGGTAGCCAGGAAAGAGTGCAGATAGTCGGGGAGACCTACAACTCCACCTGGCCAAGGGAGTTCCTACTTGCTTACAGACTGACCAGGCCCCTACTGCTAACCAGTACTCCCGGGAGGGTCTGCGTTATACCATCAGTAAAGACCCTGAACTGCACCACACGTCTCTGTGTTTCATCGCCGCACCAGCACCATCAGTACTGGGACGCTCACACCATCACTCCCATCATCCACACTAGCTGCCCTGAGGCAATACTTCTCCCGTGGGGAGTTATCCCATACTTGGCTGCACATACAACATCAGCCTCAGCGGTCTGCAGCGCAGCGACGGTCCCCACTGACCGCAATCCACGGGTGGCGTAGTCGGACATTTGTCACATTACTAAGACTGCCACTGGTTTGACCGCCCTGGGTACGGACCGGGTCACAGCCACGGAGGACTACAACCCCCAGCGATCCGGCTCCGGGTATCCCCTGCACAGCACAGGCCCAGGGGGTGCGTCAATTACATCGTGTAGGCTGTGTGGAGAGTTAGTGCACCGGAGACCGGAGCAGGAGAACACTGGGAGAACAGGATTGAGGTGAGTATGTATTGTAATTTTTTTTTATATATATATTTTCATGAGATGTTTGCACATGCATAGGAGGCTATGTGGGGCTCATACTGTATATAGGGAAGCTATGTGGGGGCTCATACTATATTTAGGAGGCTATGGGGGGCTCATATTGTATATAGAGAGGCTATGTGGGGGCTCATACTGTATATACACACGTGGTCAAAATTGTTGGTACCCCTCGTTTAATGAAAGAAAAACCCACAATGGTCACAGAAATAACTTGAATCTGACAAAAGTAATAATAAATTAAAAATCTATGAAAATGAACAAATGAAAGTCAGACATTGCTTTTCAACCCTGCTTCCACAGAATTTAAAAAAAAAAATTAAACTCATGAAATAGGCCTGAACAGAAATGATAGTACCCCTGAAAATAATGTGACAAAAGGGACATTTAAATCAAGTTGTGTCCACTAATTAGCATCAGAGGTGTCTACAATCTTGTAATCAGTCAGTGGGCCTGTATATAAGGCTACATATACTCACTGTGCTGTGTGGTGACATTGTGGTGTACCACACTCAACATGGACCAGAGAAAGCAAAGGAAAGAGTTGTCTCAGGAGATTAGAAAGAGAATTATAGACAAACATGTTAAAGGTAAAGGTTATAAGACCATCTCCAAGCAGCTTGATGTTCCTGTGACTACAGTTGCACATATTATTCAGAAATTTAAGATCCATGGGACTGTAGCCAACCTCCCTGGACATGGCCGCAGGACAAAAATTGATGACAAATCAAAGAGACGGATAATACGAATGGTAACAAAAGAGCCCAGGATAACTTCTAAAGAGATTAAAGATGAACTTCAAGCTCAAGGAACATCAGTGTCAGATCGCACCATCCGTCGTTGTTTGATCCAAAGTGGATTTCATGGGAGACGACCAAGGAGAACACCATTGTTGAAAAAAAATCATAAAAAAGCCGGACTGGAATTTGCCAAACTACATGTTGACAACCCACAAAGCTTCTGGGAAAATGTCCTATGGACAGATGAGACAAAAATGAAAGTTTTTGGAAAGGCCCATTAGCTCTATGTTCACAGATGGAAAAATGAAGCATATCAAGAAAAGAACACTGTCCCTACTGTGAAACATGGGCGAGGCTCTGTTATGTTCTGGGGCTGAGTACAATGAAATCTCAAGACTATCAAGGGATTCTAGAGAGAAATGTGCTGCCTAGTGTCAGAAAGCTTGGTCTCAGTCACAGGTCATGGGTCTTGCAACAAGATAATGACCTAAAACACACAGCTAAAAACACCCAACAATGGCTAAGAGGAAAACATTGGACTATTCTGAAGTGGCCTTCTATGAGCCCTGACCTAAATCCTATTGAGCATCTTTAGAAAGAGCTGAAACATGCCGTCTGGAAAAGGCAACCTTCAAACACAAGAAAACTGGAGCAGTTTGCTCATGAGGAGTGGGCCAAAATACCTGGTCGAGAGGTGCAGAAGTCTCATTGACAGTTACAGGAATCGTTTGATTGCAGTGATTGCCTCAAAAGGTTGTTCAACAAAATATTAAGTTAAGAAGAACCATCATTTCTGTTCCGGCCTATTTCATGAGTTTAATTTTTTTTTAAATTCTGTGGAAGCAGGGTTGAAAAGCAGTGTCTGACTTTCAGTTGTTAATTTTCATAGATTTTTAATTTATTATTACTTTTGTCTGATTCAAGTTATTTCTGTGACCATTGTGGGTTTTTCTTTCATTAAACGAGGGGTTCCAACAATTTTGACCACGTGTGTAGTAGGCTATATGTGGGCTCATACTGTATATAAGGGGGCTGTGTTTGGGCTCATACAGTATATAGGGGGATGTCAGCATTCTTAATTCTGCTCAATATTAAGTGATACATTTAATAATAATATAAAATAATAATTAGAATTAATATGTTAATATAAATATTGAGTATCATTAATTTTAGCTTATTGGTTTAGCCCTCCACAACAGTCATGGTCTCTCATGTGGTCCCTCGGGAAAATTATTTGCCCACCCCTGTACTATAGTGATTACCTTGCTTGACAAAATGAGTGTAATTTGTTAATTAAAGGTATTTTGGAATGTATTTTTTTACTGACATTTTACTTATCTAATTTTTTATTTTCCCCAAAAACCCCTTTAACCCCTTAACAACCGCCGATATGTATTAAATCGGCGGCCGCTAAGGGGCCTTATTCCCTCATGATTGCGAATAAGTCCATAGTGCCCCCAGAGTCTGAAAATCTCCAGGGTCTCAGCTACCCACGGAGAACATGATCAGGGCCGGTTTTTCCAGTACAGTGATAACGTGATCGTCGTTATTCAATGAATAACGGCAATCACGCAAAAAAAAATTTGTCCGCTATAAAAATTATTTTGCTCTCTTCTGACATGATATAACATGTCAGAGGAGAGATAAATTATGTCCCCAAGTTCCCCTCAGTACCTCCGCCATCCTCCAGGCCCTCCTGCTCTGTCCCCCTGCCCTTTGCATTCTCTTCATGAAAAAAAATGGTGGGCACATGTGCAGTGCGCCCACCAAGATCTACCGGCCGGCCTCCGGCAACAGCAGGGAATTCTCCTACTGGTTCCTGACTTTAGATCCCTGTGATAGACCCTATTACAGTGATCAAAAGCCCAATAATTAGTAAATCATCTGTGTCATCCCCTTAGTCAGATTACATTTTTTTTTATTTTATAATTTTTATTTCTTTCATTGTTTGCCATTAGGGTTAGGGTTTGGCTTAGGGTTGGGCTTAGGGTTGGGGTTAGGGTTGGTCTTAGGGTTGGGCTTAGGGTTAGGGTTGGGCTTAGGTTTAGGTTTAGGGTTTTTTCAAATTTCAAAAGAAAAAATGATGACAATATTACCACTAGTGTTGAGCGCAAGTGCTCGCTACTCGAGTTTGCATTAGCTGGTCGGGTATTCACAGAGAATCGCGGGTGCTCGAGAGACATGCTCGAGTCCCCACCTCACATGTTTTGCGGCTGTTAGACACCCTGAAAAAATGCGAGGATTGCCTGCCATACACAGTATATTATACCATTATATTATTGACATGCATTGAGCCCCATGACCAGGTGAGATCTAGTCATCACTGGAAGATTTAGACTGAAGACCAAACTTAGGGATGAGTGGAAAGCCAATGCTGCACGATGGGTAATAGCTGAACCAGCTGGCCACTATTTGGCTGGATTTGTGTAAGTCAAATACCCAAAAAATTGGAACTTGGTTGAATCTGAACATTTCAGGAAAAATTGTAACAAATTTCATTTCTTACAAATCAATTCACTCATTTCTACTAGGGACACACTGCATCTATGGCCACAGTTGAGCATATACTTTTGCGAACTATATAACCTACAGTGGCCAAAGTCAGGATGGATGCCTCTGTCCACCATAGGTACCCAATGTAGTAAAACATATACAGCATCGTATAGTATGCTTTTTGAATTGGCTTTCTATGTACTCTATTGCACTTTCCTATACAGTTAAATGGCATGCAAAACACTTTTGGCTTCCATCTGATGAACGGAGGACTATGGAAATATTAAAATATACAATTGGAAAAAACTCCAGACTTTTACTTTACGTTAATGGCACAGGCAGGCGCAGTATTCCCAGATAAAAATCTGACACTCTGATAATGTAGTTTGGGGTTTGCCAAAGAACATGTTGGACTTCTAAATCAAAATATTCTAGAAAACAAGGTAGAATAATTTAGTACTATAAGATATGTTTAGTGAAAAGTAAAGGCAAATTCCAAAAACAAATTCATAAGAAATGGCATATTTAAACATTTTTCCAGAGTAAATTTCCTGCAGTTTTCTGGGAATTTTTCACGCAGTTGTTTGAGCCAAAGCTAGAAGTGGATTCAATACTAACAAGAAGTGCAAAGGAAGGACTCAGAATTCCACATCTGGTTTTCACCCAAAAAAACCCTACAGCAAAAACTGTAGTGGTATTTTTCTATAAAATGTTGTGTATGAAAACACCTTTAAGAAATAGAAAAATGGGTGATCCAAAAGTTTTTGGCATGATGCACATCAAGAAAAAATGTCCAAATGCCATTGACACAAATTTTTTGTTTTGTTTTGTCTTTGCTAAATGTTCTTACTTTACTTAATAATATCCAATGATTTACAAAGTGCAGACAGGAGGATAAAACGTTGCAGTCAGCAAAGGTAGATATTTATGTCCAAGTGTCGTCAACTCATTAGGGGCAAAAATATTACAGATGACGTTATTATTAGGGAAGGGATATTCTTACCTCAACAGTCTCCCCCTCAGTAATCCAACTGAATTAGCCGGATGACAGACTGGTGTAGAAAATGTAAAAAAAAAATGTCTGGCTGTAGAAAATCATACCAATTTACACACACAGCCATTATTGTGTCCTTATTTTAAACTATTAAAAAAAAGAAAAAACTCTTAATTTTTTTCAGGTGTGACAAGTAGTCGGAACCACCATAGATAAACTTGTATTAGTATCAAACTTTCACATCTTTTTCTCAAAAGTTTGTATGTTTTTACGTGCAGAAGGTATTGCACGACTAATGCGATTGTGTGCACTTAGGTATATTTAATTATCGTAGATAATTTTTTTTCATAGAACATTAAAGAGGTTGTTCGGGACTTCTACATTGATGTCCTATACTTAGGATAGGTCATCAGTATCTGATCTGTGCCGCCGGTAGTCGGATGTGCTCAGTTATGGAGCTGCATAGAACAGGTTAAACAGCTGTATAGTTTCCTGCTACTTCATGTCCACCCCCTACTAGAATTAATAGGGGGTGGATATGCAGTATCCAGCCGCAACCACTATGTAGTTGATGGAGCTGTGTACTTTTGCCCCACAACTAAGCACATCTGGCTGCCGCCGGTACCAGCAGCAGCTGATCGGCAAGGGTGCTGGGTGCTGCACCCGTACTGATCAGATATTGATGAACTATCTTAACAATAGGCCACAAAGATAAAAGTCACGAACAACCCCTTCAATTTGAGAATTCCCTGTTAATGGACAGAAGTGCAATATGGAAGTTGAAATAATAATTATATGGTTAACTGGAAATTTGAACACAGAAAAGCACATGATCTTGTGGTGAAACTGTCATCATTGGGGGTCCCAGAAATTGGATCCCCTCTGATCACACCTACCAACTTTTACAGGAGAAAAATAGGGACAAACCATGTGGTTCGCATAACACGCCACAACAAATTTTTACCATACCCCTAGCCACACCCTAAGCCAAACCCATTTGTTATTTCTTTCTACCATGGCAAGAGGAAATGTCAGAGAATCAAAGATGTATAAAGTTAAAGATTTTCTGTAGTATTAAAAAGCATTAAAAACGCGGCTTCACATGTGCACCAAAATCCCATCAAATAGGGGGGAAAACGTATAAAAGAATTTCAACAAACACACAGTAATCAGAGAAGATTGTTATTGCGTCGTGTGGTGCAGAAACCTGCAGAATAAAAGTAGTAAAAAAAATGCAACATTAACGCTACTCATGAATACGGCCCCAGCGTTATTTTTTAGTTACATTTTTAATGTGTCTAATGGAGAGAAAAAAATCAATCAAGCCATTTTTTTACACCATTTACCGATCTTCATAGATAATCTGTTTACTATGTTAATCGGTTGCAAGGTTGTTACAATTACAGGGACACCAAATATTTCTCTATTATTTGCTGATTTGTGAGGTTTATTTTATTTATTTTTTTAAAAGTACATTAAAATGATATTTTTTGTAATTGTTTTTCAGTATTTTTTAGTAATTATATAGGAATAAAAAAATCGCACTTTTATTTTCTCTCATGAATACAGATACATAGAAATATACTGTTATATACAGATATATCGCTATGTATCAGTACAATCTGCCTTTTGGTTCAAAACCACGCAACACACAGGTTCCGAGCGTGCAATGACTCATAAGTTTAGCTGCTGACTGCAATGATACAGGTTGTGGGTTCGATTCCCGGGGAGACCAGATCTCAAGAAAAGAAGAGAAAATTACATTTTTTGCTATTTTATTTCGCTATTTTTTAGTACTGTTATAGGAAGAAAAAAATATAACTTTTATTTTCCCTCTAAAACATAGGAAAGAAAAGAAAATAATTATGTATTTAAGTAATGTAAGTGTGTAGAGAGCAGAGATGCCGGCTCTGCCTGCAAGGAGAAGGAGCTACAAAGTGATGAAGATGCCGAAACAAGACCACACGGAGAGAGTGAGTGGAAGTCGGGACAAAGCCCTGACCTGCTGGGACAGAAGGACTTCTTCCTCAAATTAGGTCAGTCCTGCTGAATCCAGGACGGTCAAATGCTATGGTAACATCTGTATGGTCAAAGTGTTCAATACACCCCAAGATTATTTTTTTGAGGTGAATAGTTTAAAAAATAGGGTTGTTTTTTGGGGCTACTGCTATTTTGGCACCACTGGTTCTTTGCAAATATGATATGGTGCCTGAAAATTATTCCAGTGAATTTTGCACTCTAAAGGCCAAATAGCTCCTTGCCCTTCCCTTCCGAGACCTACTATGTCCAAGTACAAGTGTACGACTCCATATACGGGTTCTGCTGTATTCAGGAGAAATTGGATAACAAAATGCGGGGTGCTTTTTCTTCTTACTCTTTTCAAAAATGGAACATTTTCTGCTAAAACATCATTTTAATTGAAAAAACTTGATTTTTCATTTTTACATTTCACTTTGCATACATTTCTGTGAAGCACCTGAAGGATTAATGACGCGCCCCTGGGCCTGTGTCGCGCTGCGTTGCGCAGGCGGGAGCTTACCCGGAGTCCGAGGCTGTGGGGACTAACTCCTACCCAGCAGCAGAATCCGTCAGGCAGGGGATTTCAGGTCCTCTGGCCAAGAAACCCGAAGGCACGGTCACACGCATGGGACCAGCACCGCCGTCATGGAGCGGAAGCTACTAGAAGGCTCCGAGTCACCGGCCATACGGGTGAGCACCACACGGTACACTCAGGGACGTGGGCTACTTATACCCGCCTCTAGCAAGGTAGCCAGAAGAGTACAGTCAGTTTGGGAGGCCTACAACTCCGCCTGGCCAGGGGAGATCCCATCTGCTCAAGGACTGACCAGGCCCCGATCGCTAGCCAGTACTCCGGGAGGGTCTATCTTTGTCACCAGTAAAGACCCTGAATCACACCGCATCGTCTCTGAGTGATTCCTGTTACCCCCATCATCCACGTCGGCTGCCCTGAGGCCATACCCCTCCCATTGGGGGTTATACCATCTACGCTGCACTATCCTACCACCGGCCTCAGCGGTCTGCCCTGCAGCGGCAGCTCCATAGCTGCATTCAACGGGTGGCGTAGTCGTCCTACATCTACCGCTGATACAGCGCCACTTAGTCTGACTCCCTGGGCACGGACCGGGTCACCGCCACGAGACTACAACCCTCAACAGATCCGGCTCCGGGTAAGCTCCCGCCTGCGCAACGCAGCGCGACACAGGCCCAGGGGCGCGTCAACTTTTGGCGTAGTCGGCAGGATAACGTGCCCGCAACCACCGGGTACTGCGTGCCTGAAAAAGACTGTTCAAACTTACCTGTGGTGAAGATTCCCGCCATCCGGCGCCATCTTCCGCTTCCTTCCCGCCATCGGTGGAGTTTTCCCGCCATCCGGCGCCATCTTCAGCCTTCTTCCCGCCATACGTGGAGTTTTCCCGCCATTGGACGCCATCTTGAGGACGCCGCGCGGGAAGAAGAGGGGCGTGGACTCCGAAAGCGCGCGAGAACTGAAGCCCCGCCTCACGTCCGGACGTTGCGTAAGGTCCTGGAAGGAGCCCAGCAGACGCCGACGTCACAGGAGCGCGACGGAAGGTCCTCAACCCTGACGATCCACTGCAGAGCCGCGGCCTACGGAAGAGGATCATCGCAAGGTAGGCCACGGTCCACTAGGGGGGAGAAGGATGTCGGATACGGAGGAGAGCTTCACCGCTTCAACCCCCGCCAGCGCCACCGCTGTTGCGGTCATGCCTTTCACCATGCCCTATATCTCGGGGGCAGCCTGGCTACCCCAGTACTCAGGGGAGTCACATACTCTGCATGACTTTAGAGAAAAGCTGGATAGCCTCTTCCAGGTGTACCCCCTCACAGAGGAGCAAAAAGTGAGCATCCTGGTGGCCCAATTAACTGGGACAGCCCAAAGGGAGGTAAAGTCCTGGCCACCTGGGAGGAGGACTGTCGCAGAAATACTAACCCAGCTAACCGAGGAGGAGCTGCAGTACTACCAATACGAGGAAAGCCAAGAGGACCCGGACGGGTCTGAGGACTACCCTCAGGAGGGAGCACAAAGAGGACATAGCTACTGAAGGGAAGTAGCGTGAATAAAGAGCTGTAAATAGTTACCCGTAAGGGTACAAGGACTGCTGCTAATTAAAATATGGTCCCCGTTGGGATTAGTGAATTGTTCCCCATGTGCCCCTATCTTAAACCAGGCTGAGGACTGTGAGCAGCCATTCCTTATCCCCACTGACCGAGGACTGAGAGCGGTCGTTCTTTCCCTCTACCTGGCCGAGGACTGAGAGCGGCCATATCCTGTAAATAATTATGTGTTTCTAGTTATTTATAGGAGTCCTTGGTGGATTTACCGGGAATCCTTGTACATGGTTGGAGCGTAACCTAGGAATGGACTAAAGACTGTTAAGGACTCGGGGCAGGACAGACCCCTACCTGGTTACGTCTCCCTGTTTTGGTGAAATGGACACCTTACTTTTCTTCAAAGACTGCACCCGGTTGCGGACACGCCGTAACCATCTTTATGTGTTTTTCTTATTGTATTATTATTGTTTATACCTTGTTATGTTTTTCTAAAAATATGTTTAGTCCCGGAGTACTAAATTTCACTAGGGGGGAATGTGGCACCCCAGGGGTCTGGTTTCCACAGTAACGGCAATGTTATGTCTGAGAGCAGGTGGGAGGTCTCTTGGTCAGGAATCCTATGCATGCCACACCTCCTGCCCAGTCCTGGGAGGGGAAGAACTTCCCCTAGATAAACCTGGGGCTGAGGCAGGGTTAGGGAGTTCAGAGGGAGAGTGCAGCCAGGAGGGCTGACAGGGAGCTGTGGCTCCGGCTGGGCCCAGCTCCTGGGCCATGCCAGAAGTAGAGAAGAGAAGCAGAATAGGAAGAAACAACAGGAGCTCTGTGGGAGCAGTGTTACAAGGAGTCAGGGGCTGGCAGCTGCAGAGCTCGTCCTGACTGAGAAGATTTCTTACCGGACCCGGAGTCCGAGGCTGTGGGGACTAACTCCTACCCAGCAGCAGAATCCGTCAGGCAGGGGATTTCAGGTCCTCTGGCCAAGAAACCCGAAGGCACGGTCACACGCATGGGACCAGCACCGACGTCATGGAGCGGAAGCTACTAGAAGGCCCCGAGTCACCGGCCATACGGGTGAGCACCACACGGTACACTCAGGGACGTGGGCTACTTATACCCGCCTCTAGCAAGGTAGCCAGAAGAGTACAGTCAGTTTGGGAGGCCTACAACTCCGCCTGGCCAGGGGAGATCCCATCTGCTCAAGGACTGACCAGGCCCCGATCGCTAGCCAGTACTCCGGGAGGGTCTATCTTTGTCACCAGTAAAGACCCTGAATCACACCGCATCGTCTCTGAGTGATTCCTGCTACCCCCATCATCCACGTCGGCTGCCCTGAGGCCATACCCCTCCCGTTGGGGGTTATACCATCTACGCTGCACTATCCTACCACCGGCCTCAGCGGTCTGCCCTGCAGCGGCAGCTCCATAGCTGCATTCAACGGGTGGCGTAGTCGTCCTACATCTACCGCTGATACAGCGCCACTTAGTCTGACTCCCTGGGCACGGACCGGGTCACCGCCACGAGACTACAACCCTCAACAGATCCGGCTCCGGGTTGCCACAATTAACATCCCAAATACTATTTTAAGGGGTTGACTTTTCCAAAGGAGGTGATTTGTGGGGGTTTCTAATATACAGGGTGGGCCATTTATATGCGGTGGTTTTGTTTGTTAACTTCACCATTCACAAAAAAGTTTGCCTCATCACTGAACATAATGTGCTGTGTAAACTGAGGATCCTGTTCCAATTTTTGTTTTGCCCATTCTGAAAATTCAGTGCGCCAATCTGGGTCATCATTGTTGAGATGCACACCATTGTTTTTCTTATGAAATTCTCAATAAGTTTGATGTGTCGCATGACCCTCTTCCCATTGAAAAAAATAAAGTTGGATGCAAAATGGCCGACTTCAAAACGACCGCCATGGTCACCACCCATCTGGAAAAGTTTTCCCCCTCCCATATACTAATGTGCCACAAACAGGAAGTTGATATCACCAACCATCCCATTTTATTTAGATGTATCCATATAAATGGCCCACCCTGTATATATATATATATATATATATATATATATATATATATATATATATATATATATGTATATATATGTACAGCTGGTGAAATAAGTATTGAACATGTCACCAATTTTCTAAGTAAATATATATCTAAAGGTGCTATTGATATGAAATTCTCACCAGATGTGGGTAACAACCCATCCAATCCACACAGGTAGCGACATCAAACCATGGATGTCCATAAATTAAGCTATGTGTAATGATGAGAAAAATGACACAGGCAAAAAGTACTGGACATGCTTATTGAAATTTAATTAATACTTTGTACAAAAACCTTTGCTGGTGATGACAGCTTCAAGACACCGCCTGTATGGAGAAACTAGTCACATGCATTGCTCAGGTGTGATTTTGGCAAAATTCTTCCACACAAACACTCATCAAATCCTGAAGGTTCCGTGGGCTCCTTTTATGAACTCAGACCTTTAGTTCCTTCCATAAATTTTCTACTGGATTCAGGTCCGGTGATTGGCTGGGCCATCCTAGCAGCTTTGTTTTCTTTCTCTGAAACAGGTTGAGAGTTTCCTTGGCTGTGTATTTAGGATCATTGTCTTGCTGAAATGTCCATCCTTGTTTCATCTTCATCATCCTGGTTGATGGCAGCAGATTTTTATCAAGAATGTCTCGGTACATTTGTTTATCCACCCTTCCTTTAATTATACGAAGCTTGCCAGTGGTGTATGCTGAAAAACAGCCCCACACCATGATGTTCCCACCTCAAAACTTCACTATTAGTATGGTGTTTTTGGGGTGATATGCAGCACCTTTTGGCCTCCAAACATGGTGTGTACCATGGCATCCAAAGAGTTCAATTTTGGTCTCCTCTAACCAGACTATATTCTCCCAGTATTTCACAGGCTTGTCTAATTGTTGTTGAGCAAACTTTAAACATGCTTGACAATGCTTTTTGTTCAGCAATGGAATTTTGCTGGTTACCGTGCATACAGGCCATGGAGGTTGAGTGCATTACTAATTGTTTTATTTGAAACAATTGTACCTGCTTATTTCCAGGTCTTTCTGTAGCTCTCCACAGGTGGTCCTACGCTGTTGGACAACTGTTCTGATAATTATTTTCACATCTCTGGCTGAAATCTTGCGGGGTGCACCTGTTCGTGGCTGGATAATAGTGAAAATATGTTCTTTCCACTTTTGAATTATGGCCCCAACAATGCTCACTGTGACCTTCAGTAGTTGAGAAATTTTTTGAAACCAATGCCATCAGTATGTTTTGTAACAATAAGGTTGTGAAGGTCATGAGACAGCTCACTGGTTTTACCCATCATGAGGTGTTTCTTGTGTGGCACCTTGGTAATGAGACATCTTTTTATAGGCCATCAATTGAATCAGCTGATATTATTTTTCACTAAGTGGTAGGATTGATTTCTAATTACAGATAGATTTCAGCTGGTGTCATGACTTTCCATGGCTTTTTGTATCTCTCTTTCCTTAGGTGTTCAATACGTTTTCCGTTTGGCATTTTTCATTATTACATATAACTTAATTTATGGACACCTATGGTTTGATTTCTTTGCCTGTGTGGATTGGATGGGTTGTTTTCGAAATCTGGTGAGAATTTCATGTCAATGGCATCTTCAGAAATATATTTACTTAGAAAATTGGTGACGAGTTCAATACTTATTTCACCCGCTGTATATAATAAGGATTGTCCAGCATGTCAGCCGTCACTAGTGCCGCATATTCACATTTTCTTATGTCTGTAAAACACAGATTCATTTTTCTGTATAAACATAAACAAACCAAATATCCATAATTATTACGAATAACATATTTACTATCACACATTTAATTTTCTACCACAGGGTAAGGCAGACATGGGCTCTGGGCCTGATTCATCAAAGCTTTCATGTATAAAAGCTTTAAAAAGTGGCAAAATTTAGGCACAATTCAGAGCAGTGCCTAAATTTTACGACTTCTGGTGTCTTCACCACAGTTTCTCCCAGCTCCATTGAAATGGGAGGACTTGGGGTTGGACGGGTGTATAGGGACTGCTGTTCATCAAATTCAGGATCTGGAGAAGCATTAGTGGCGAGGTGCACAGGAAGGTGCATGCCACTCATCAGGCGCTCCTGAATCACAAAGAGCGTCGGACTCCAGCTGGTTTTGATGAATCGGCTCCACTGTGTAATACTAGTGTAAATCCATTAACATAATTTTAGAGATGAAGAGGCTGCGGTTACACACAGGCCCAGGTGGATGATGGAGCCTAAAAGCCCCTATGCAGCATAAAAAAATCACTAACCCCTTTAAAAGGAAATGTTTGCCAGTATACTTTTGGACTCAATAACAAATGTTCTGTTTATTCCGTTGGCATCAATCTTACTGATAATAAATACATTTAGGTGGCAGCTTAGTAACAAGTCTGGTTGGCAGGGTTGCTCACAATGGATCTCCATGCCATTGTGTTGAGCAGTGTCATAGATGTAATGGTTAAATGGGACCAATATAAAAACCATCTCTTGAGAGGGGATGTGTCACCCTCATATTGAGGATTGAAGCATGGCTTCTTCGTAACTGGGAAAGAGTAAAAGAGCTAAGACTCTAAACATCTGACCTGATTACTCTATGACCTCCTGCTGTGAACAGGTAATTGAAGTGGCTTATTTGCTGGAGAGCAGACACAAAGTCGGGACTCAGTGTATACAAGAGGCTGGTAGGAGACCAATTTATGGCCTGCGGAGATAACTCTTCCTATGTTCAAAAGAAATACACGCAGACTCTTAGGAGCTGGATTCCAGTTAAGAATATTGTTTTTTTATGATTGGCGAAAGTAATGACGCGCCCCCTGGGCCTGTGCTGTGCAGGGGGATACCCGGAGCCGGATCGCTGGGGGTTGTAGTCTCAGTGTGGCGGTGACCCAGTCCATGCCCAGGGCGGTCAAACCAGTGGCAGTCTTAAGTAATAACAATGTCCGACTACGCCACCCATGGATTGTGGTCAGTGGGGACCGCCGCTGCGCTGCAGACCGCTGAGGCTGATGTTGTTTGCGCAGCCGAGTATGGGATAACTCCCCACGGGAGAAGTATTGCCTCAGGGCAGCTTGTGTGGATGATGGGAGTGATGGTGTGTGCGTCCCAGGACTGATGGTGCTGGTGCGGCGATGAAACACAGAGACGTGTGGTGCAGTTAACTTTTTTTACTGATGGTATAACACAGACCCTCCCGGGAGTACTGGTTAGCAGTAGGGGCCTGGTCAGTCTGTGAGCAAGCAGGATCTCCCCTGGCCAGGTGGAGTTGCAGGCCTCCCCGACTATCTGCACTCTTTCCTGGCTACCTTGCTCTATGCGGGTAAAAGTAGCCCACGTCCCTGAGTATACCGTGTGGTGCTCACCCGTATGGCCGGTGACTTGGGGCCTTCCGTTAGCCTCCGCTTCACGATGGCGGTGCTGGTCCCTTGCTTGTGACCGTGCCTTCGGGTTTCTAAGGCCAGAGGACATGGAATCCCCTGCCGGTTGGATTCTGCTGCTGGACCTGGATGTCCCCACAGCCTCGGACTCCGTGTCCAGGTTTAGTGTCTTCAGCCAAGGCGAGCTTTCTAGCTTCCAGCCTCTGGCACTCGCTCCTGCTCCTACAGAGCTCCTGTTGTCACTTTCCCTGTGTCTGCTGTCCTCCAGACCAGACTCTGTCTCTGTCTGGGACTTCACTCACTAATCCCGCCCCAGACCCAGTTTATAAGGGCAGATTCCTCCCCTCCCAGGTCTGGGTGGGCCATGTTGCATGCTTAGGGCTCCTGACCAGAGAAACCTCCCACTTGCTCTCAGACATAATATCTCTATTACTGTGGTAACCAGACCCCTGGGGTGCCACATTCCCCCCTAGTAAATTTTAGTACTCCGGGACTAAACACATTTTTTTAAAGAAACATAAATACAGGGTATAACAATAATACAATAACATATTTACAAGAAGCTTTAGTTCTTTAAAGGTCACGGCGTGTCCGCAACCGGGTGTCCATATCACCCAAGTTGAAACTTTAAGTGAAGTAGGGGACCTGTCCAAAGCAAACCCCTTGCGTTGTCCTTGGGCGTCGCTGCAAGGCTGGAGCTAGCTACTTTGGGCCGCAAGTAGGCCACGCCAGACAGGTTTTCTCTTCCGCGGCCGTCTTCACAAGAGGCACCAAGGTGCAACTATCTACAAAACTGTTCCGGTTATCCAGTGTCCATAACCTGTTAGTCCATAGAAATCTGCAGGGTAACTGAGAAACATAATTAATAACAGGCAACAAACATAAACCATAAACATTTTCAAGAAACAGGTAAATTCACAGTGCATTAGTTTAGATTCTCCAGCGAGCGGGCATCTGACCTCTAGTGACTCTAGTGGACCTACGGAGCTCACTAACTGGTCCTGCACTATAGGGTGTAGGAGGTGTTATGGGTAAGCTGGGCAGCTGTCTGCACACTCTTTGGCTCACTAGGGGCACGGCAGGCTCACTACTAGCAGAGGGTTGATTCTCCTGTGCTGCTGGTGTGGACTCTTCTGCCTCCTGGGCCGGCTGCTCTTCCAGCTCTACCTGGTCTTCTGTAGGCACTTGAGGGGCTGGCTGGAGAAAGGTGAGGACGGGCACCACGATAGCGTTGTTTACTTGTGTCCAGGACCGGGGAAAGTCTCCGAGTACGGTGGTGATCATTTCCTCCTTTTCCTCTATGGGTTGAGGGTCTTCCTGATCTTCATCCCTGCTTTGCAACTTCTCGGGGCACTTTTTCAGGTGGTCTCTGGAGACAGTGGCTGTGGTTTATCCTCCATCCTTGCTGATGACGTACACCTTTGGATTATTGTGGCTTGAGGGCAGTACGGTGTACGGGTCCTTTTCCACTGGTCGTCCAACTTATGGAGCCGCCTTTTTCTTTTCAAGACCTGCTCTCCAGGTACCAGGGGAACAGTGGGAGCATGTTGTTTATAAGTCCTCTCCTGCCTTTCTCTTGATTGACAGAGACTTCGCTCGACGCTCTCCTGTACTTTCCGGTACTGCTGCTGCCATTCTGTATCCCAGTCTGCTTTGGGTGAGGTGTCCTTGGGTGTCAGGACTCCCATATCCAGGTCAACAGGCAGCTTACCAGGTCTTGCTCGGATTAGGTAAGCCGGGGTACAGTTGGTGGAACCTACCGGGATGTGGTTATACAGGTCCACCAGATCGGGCAGTTTTTCAGGCCACAGACTGCTTTCTTCCAGGGGCAATGTTTTTAGCAGATCTATCACCACCTGGTTCATCTTCTCGCAGATTCCATTGGTTTGGGGGTGATAGGGCGTTGTTCTTATCTTCTTGCAGCCATACAGGTTGCAGAACTCCTGGAAGACCTCCGCTTCGAAGGCTGGTCCTTGGTCCATCATCACTTGGTCCGGGTACCCGTGTGGGCGGCAGAAGTGCAGCTGGAAGGCTCTAGCTGCTGTTTGTGCTGTTAAGTCTTTGACGGGGACCACCACCAGGAACCGGGAGTAATGATCCACGATGGTTAGGGCGTAGACATACCCGCTTCTGCTTGGAGCCAGTTTAACATGGTCCAGAGCGACCAGTTCCAGCGGCTGCCTGGTGATGATGGGCTGCAGGGGAGTCCTCTGGCTGGCACGGTCCCTTCTTCTTAGGTTGCACGGGCCACAGTCTCTACACCACCTCTCAATGGCTCCTCTCATGCCTATCTAGTAGAACCGTTCACGCAGCAGGAACTCCAGCTTCTTCCATCCGAAGTGCCCTGCCCCATTGTGGTAGGCCTCCAGCACCATAGCTGCGTCCCGTCTCGGTACCACCACCTGCCAGATCAGTTCATGTGTCCGGGAATTGACCATTCTGCGGCACAACTTCTCCGTGTAGAGAAACAGTCTGCTCTTCTCCGTCCACAGTTGCTTGGTCTCTTCCGGAGCGTCTGGGTCCAGGCGGGCGTCAGCCTGGGTCAGCATCTCCTTCACCAGACGGACTGCGGGGTCACTGTCTTGCGTTTCCGCCCAGTTGTAGTGGGGTAAGGGGTTGAACGTAGCGGATCGCTGGCCCCTTACACGGTGGGAATACTGGGTAATCCCATGACGGTGAAACGCAGGGAGTTCGATCTCTTCCAATTCTTCTGGATCCTCCCCTTCGTCCGGTAGGTTTGGCATCCTGGACAGGGCGTCTGCATTGGTATTGGAGCGTCCTGCCCGGTATTTGATCGCAAACTCAAAATTGGACAAGCGGGCCATCCATCTCTGCTCCAGGGCACCCAGTCTTGCAGTGTCCAGGTGTGTCAACGGGTTGTTGTCCGTGTACACGGTGAACCTGGAAGAGGCAAGGTAATGCTTAAAACGTTCGGTTACTGCCCACACCACTGCCAGGAACTCTAGCTTGAACGAGCTGTAATTCTCCGGGTTTCTTTCCGTGGGTCGCAGTTTTCGGCTGGCGTTCTCTCCCCTGCTGGATCTGGGACAGTACGGCTCCTAGCCCGATGTTGCTTGCGTCCGTGTAGAGGATAAAGGGCTGGCTGTAATCAGGGTACGCCAGGATTTCATCCCCCGTGAGGGCCATCTTCAGCTGGCGGAAGGACTCCTCTTCCAGCTTTTCCCATTTGAAGGGTGGCTTCTGGTTTTTCGCCTTCCTGGACTGGCCTATCAGGAGGTCCTGCATAGGAGCTGCCTTCTTGGTAAAACCGGGAATGAATCTTCGGTAGTAGCCTACCAACCCGAGGAACTGCCGCACTTCCTTTATGCTGGATGGTCTTGGCCAGTCCTTAATCACGGTGATCTTGTCAGGGTCGGGGGCTACTCCGTCAGCACTCACCACGTGTCCCAGGTATTGTACCTTTGGCTTCAGTCGATGACTCTTTGAGGGTTTTACCTTTAGGCCATAGTTCGCCAGGGCTTCAAACACTTCTGCCAGGTGTTCCAGATGGTCCTCATAGGTCTTGGAATAGACGATGACGTCGTCCAGGTATAATAGGACCGTCTCGAAGTTCCGGTGTCCCAGACAGCATTCCATCAACCGTTGGAAGGTTCCTGGTGCGTTGCAGAGCCCGAACGGCATACAGTTAAATTCGCTGAGTCCCATCGGGGTGGTGAATGCGGTTTTCTCCCGGTCCGCCTCTGCTACAGGAACCTGCCAGTACCCGCTAGTGAGATCCAAAGTAGAGAAGAAGTTAGCAGATTTTAATGCAGCTAAGGACTCTTCTATCCTTGGTAACGGGTACGCATCTTTGTGTGTGATACGGTTGACCTTCCTGTAGTCTACACACATTCTCATGGTGTTGTCTTTCTTTTTCACTAAGACTAGTGGAGCTGCCCAGGGGCTACAGCTGTCCCTAATTACCCCAGCCTCCTTCATGTCTTTTAGCATCCCCTTGGCGTGTTGATAGTGTGCAGGGGGTACGGGTCGATATCTCTCCTTTATGGGAGGATGGTCTCTTGTTGGGATGTGATGTTCTACCCCCTTTACTCGCCCAAAGTCTAGCGGGTGTTTACTAAACACTCTCTCATACTCTTGAACCACCCGATAGACTCCCTGTTTTTGGTGTGAGGGAGTGGAGTCAGTACCCAAATGCAGTTGCTGACACCAGTCCTCCATTGGTTTCTTAGAGCCATTACCTTCCTCTGGTTGAGATGGAGGCAAGGGTTCCACGGCCTGTACAGAGTTCTGGTTGATGGTGAACAATTTGGCTAGCGTGGCATACCGGGGCAGGTATACTTCTCTCTCCCCGATATTGATGATGCGGACGGGCACCCTCCTATGGCGTACATCAACCACCCCCTGTGCTGTCAAAATGGTGGGCCTACTGTCTGAGTAGACGGGTTCTACCATTGCTTGGTAGTCTCTACCTCTTAGACCAATAGCTGCCCGGCACCATATCATCATCTCACTTTTTGGGGGCATGGCAATAGGGAAAGGGTCACACATTCTCACGCTACCTATCTCACCACCAGATAGTTCCACCTGTTGCCGTTTCATCAGTGCCCGGATCTCTTTTTGGAGCACACGTTGCTGGCTGGAACTGGCGTTCTTGGCAACCTGCTGCAAAATAAGAATCACCTCTGCAAGACAGTTTTCAATTACGTTAGTACCTAGGGTGATTTTTGGGTGACTCTCGCGACGGTCAATGTCCACAATGATAAGTCCTTGTGCCGGCAGTTCAACTTTACCGACCTTGATGGTCATTTCCTTAAATCCTATTTGCGGCACGGGCTGACCATTGCTGGCGATAATGCTCAGGTCGTTATCTGGGTAGCGGGTTATGTCCGAGTCATTCCAGTACTGCTTGAAGAGCACGTACGGGATGGTGGTGACCTGTGACCCGGTGTCTAGTAGGGCACTCATAGGAATGCCATCCAGTACCACAGGCAAGACCGGACGTCCCCCTACGTATTTGTCACGCCAGTTTGATGGGCCTGATGATCTTATGCCTGGGGTTTGGCCCTCTACCCCAGGTTGTGCCCGTTTAAATGACAGTACCTTGCCATATGTCCGGGTTGGTTGCAGCGGCGGCAGATGGGTCGTCCGTCCTCGTTGTACCGGTCGCTGGGTCTTCCTCTGGCCGGTGGGGTCCTCCTCAGTCAGCGCCACGGGACGTCCTCCGGTCCGGATGCCAGCTGGATCTTTCCTGGAGAAGAGACCTGTAAAGACTGCACAGTTCTGGTTAGCGCTGCAACGCTCTTAGTCAGCTCTTGGACCTGGTGGTGCAGGTCTGTTGCCGGGTCATTGTTCAAAGCCTGCGCATCAGCTCCCACAGGCCCTGCAGACAAGGGCGCCGCGTCCTGGTGATAAGTGATAGCAGGGCGCCTGTGGGTCACAGCGCCACCTGGTGCCGGTTCTCGGAGCACCCGGATGGCTCTGTCCTTGAACTGTGCAAAGTCCAGGTCAGGGTCCTGTAAGGCCATTGCCCGCAACTGGGTTCGGTGGGCATTGCACAGTAGACTCTCAATAAATTGTTCGGTCAACAGCTTGTCTTCATTTCCCACGCTGTCAGGGTCTGCCTGCTTAATGGCTCTCAGGGCCTCTTGTAGGTTTAGGGCATAGTCTCTTATACTTTCATGTGCCCGTTGTTTGCACCCGTAAAATCTTAGTTTTATCTCGGCTGAGGTGCGGGTGTCAAATGTGTCTTTCAGCCGGGCTAGTATTTCTCTGACAGTCCTCTTCTTCCCAGGTGACCAGGACTTTACCTCGCTTTGGGCTGCCCCGATTAACTGGGCCACCAGGATGCTTACTTTTTGCTCTTCCGTGAGGGGGTAAACCTAGAAGAGGCTATCAAGTCTTTCCCTAAAGTCACTCAGGGTATGTGACTCCCCTGAGTACTGGGGTAGCCAGGTTGCCCCGGGGATATAGGGCATGGTGAATGGCATGACCGCTGCTGCGGTTGCGCTGGCGGCCGGTGTGGCGGTGGAGCTCCCCTCGGTGTCCGACATCCTCCTTTCCCCCTAGTGGAACGTGGCCTACCTTGCGATGCTCTTCTTCCGTAGACCGCGGCTCCGCAGTCAATCGTCGGGGTAGAGGACCTGGCATCGCGCCCGATGACGTCAGCGTCGCTCTTCCTCCCTTCCAGGACCTTGCGCAGCGTCAGTGCTTGGGGCGGAGCTTGGGGCGGAGCTTCGGATCTCGCGCGCTTTCGGCGTCCACGCCCCTCTTCTTCCCGCGCGGCGTCCCGAAGATGGCGTCCGAAGGCGGGAAGCAGCTGCGGATGGCGGGAAGATGGCAGAAGACGGCGGGAAACGGTCCAAGATGGCGTCTGATGGCGGGAATCGCCTCCGGACGGCGGGAAACTTCACCACAGGTAAGTTCAAAAGTCTTTTTCAGGCACGCAGTACCCGGTGGTTGCGGGCACAAAATCCTGCCGACTACGCCAAAGTTGACGCGCCCCCTGGGCCTGTGCTGTGCAGGGGGATACCCGGAGCCGGATCGCTGGGGGTTGTAGTCTCAGTCTGGCGGTGACCCGGTCCGTGCCCAGGGCGGTCAAACCAGTGGCAGTCTTAAGTAATAACAATGTCCGACTACGCCACCCGTGGATTGCGGTCAGTGGGGACCGCCGCTGCGCTGCAGACCGCTGAGGCTGATGTTGTTTGCGCAGCCGAGTATGAGATAACTCCCCATGGGAGAAGTATTGCCTCAGGGCAGCTTGTGTGGATGATGGGAGTGATGGTGTGTGCGTCCCAGGACTGATGGTGCTGGTGCGGCGATGAAACACAGAGACGTGTGGTGCAGTTCAGGGTCTTTACTGATGGTATAACACAGACCCTCCCGGGAGTACTGGTTAGCAGTAGGGGCCTGGTCAGTCTGTGAGCAAGCAGGATCTCCCCTGGCCAGGTGGAGTTGTAGGCCTCCCCGACTATCTGCACTCTTTCCTGGCTACCTTGCGGGTAAAAGTAGCCCACGTCCCTGAGTATACCGTGTGGTGCTCACCCGTATGGCCGGTGACTTGGGGCCTTCCGTTAGCCTCCGCTTCACGATGGCGGTGCTGGTCCCTTGCTTGTGACCGTGCCTTCGGGTTTCTAAGGCCAGAGGACATGGAATCACCTGCCGGTTGGATTCTGCTGCTGGACCTGGATGTCCCCACAGCCTCGGACTCCGTGTCCGGGTTTAGTGTCTTCAGCCAAGGCGAGCTTTCTAGCTTCCAGCCTCTGGCACTCGCTCCTGCTCCTACAGAGCTCCTGTTGTCACTTTCCCTGTGTCTGCTGTCCTCCAGACCAGACTCTGTCTCTGTCTGGGACTTCACTCACTAATCCCGCCCCAGACCCAGTTTATAAGGGCAGATTCCTCCCCTCCCAGGTCTGGGTGGGCCGTGTTGCATGCTTAGGGCTCCTGACCAGAGAAACCTCCCACTTGCTCTCAGACATAATATCTCTATTACTGTGGTAACCAGACCCCTGGGGTGCCACATTAACACATTTACTTACTTCACTGTATGCCCTGCTCATCAGTCCAGAATTAATATCAGCCAGATGGACAAAGTTGGATATGTAATGTTTCCTATTTATCAAAAGCTAAAATCATGATAGGAAATATGGCATTAAAAAACTTCTCAGAGAGATGTAATAAAATAAATAAATAAAATACATTACATTATTTAGATTGTGAGCCCCAATGGGGACAGTGCCAATAATGCCTGTAAAGCGCTGTGGAATTAATGGCGCTATATAAGTGAATAAAATAAAATAAATAAGCATTGAAATATTGCAATTTTTTCTCAATACCTCTATTTAGCAAAAAGGTAAGCTTTATATAGTGCATTTTCAGGATTTTAAATGTTTTATATTTTAATATTCCAAAAGCCATAACTTTATTATTTTTCTGTCAATATAGCCATGTGAGGGCTTGTTTTTTTGTGGAACGAGTTGTAATTTTGAATGACACCATTTATTTTATCATATGATGTAATGGAAAGAGGGAAACAAATTCCAAGTATGGTGAAAGAGCAAAAAAAGTGCAATTCCGCAGTGGTTTTTTGGGTTTTTTATTCACAGCATTCATTTTACTATAAATATGACCAGGTAGTAGTGATGAGCGAGCACTAAAATGCTTTGGTACTCGTTGCTTGGGGCGAGTAAATTGGAATGCTCGAGTGCTCGGTCCGAGTAACGAGCCCAATGTAAGTCTATGGGAAACTCGAGCATTTTTCAGGCGGCTGCCCCCGGCGGTCTGCAGAGAGCATAAAAATTGCCAAGATCGATGGGAACAGTGCTCAAATGACATGGAGACAGCATGGTTGAAGACCCCTGGAAGCATCTCTGACTCGCAGGTCACTGCTGTCAACAACGTTGTCAGAGGTATTACGCCACTTTTACGGACTCACAATAAAACATACAAAAACGAAACCAAAATGGATTTTCCTGGGAAAAATGTTAAGGAACATCCTTTTCAGGGTAATGACTTGTATATAAGGCAAAATAAATAACCAAAAATAAAAATGCTCCTCCACACCTTGGGCTATGTTCACACGTAGTGTTTTTGATGCGTTTTTGCACTTTTGTATTGCTTTCAACGGTGAAAACTGCATTCACCAGGAAATGTAATTTTAACATTTTACTACCTTATCTGGCCATGGGGTGTGTGAGACATGATCAGACACATCCTGTTTCATTTATTAAGGAGGGACTCTGAAAGTCACAAACACTATTCTTAAAGGGCCAGCAATCAGCTATGTTTTGTTGCTCCCATTATTAAAGAGTGGGTCTCCTATACTGTTATTGCGTATGCAGTGACTGCAAGGGCTGCCAAAAATTTGGACGAACCCCAATACCCCTTTGAAGAGACATAGAGGAATGTCTCAATAAAAAAATGTTTACCATTAAAAAAGAGTGGGTCTCCTATAGTGGTAATGCCCATACAGTGACTGCAATGGCTGCCAAAATTTGGTAAAAACCCCAATACCAGTTTAAAGACACATAGAGCTGGGCCACAGTAACGACATGTTCCTATTAGAAACGAGCGGGTCTGCTATACAGTTATAGGGTATGCAGTGAGTCCAATGGCTGTCAAAATTTAGGAAATAACCCAATAACAATTTAAAGACACATAGAGCTGGGCCACAGTAAATACATGTTCCCATCAGAACGGAGTGGGTTTCCCATACTGTTTGCCAATGCAGTGAATGCAACAGCTGCCAAAAATTTGGAAGAACTTCAATGTCCCTTGCAAAAGACGTAGAGGTTGGAGGGCCTCCTGAAAACAATGTTCCCATTATTAGGAAGTGGGTCTCCCATACTGTTTGCCTATGCAGTGAATGCAACAGCTGCCAAAAATTTGAAGGAACTTAAATGTCCCTTGCAAGAGACGTAGAGGTTGGAGGGCTTCCTGAAAACAATGTTCCCATTTTTAGGAAGTGGGTCTCCCATACTGTTTGCCAATGCAGTGAATCCAGCAGCTGCCAAAAATTTGCAGGAACTCCAATGCCCCTTGTAAGAGATGTAGATATGGTGATATGGTAGATATTGTGGTGATATGGTGGTGGAGGATGAATATGAGGAGAAGGAGGAGGACAAGAGCAAATAGACAAAATCAGGAAGCTTATACCCATGTCTAGGTGTGAGGACAGAGGTGCATGTAAATAGAGTTAGACCTCCCCAAAAAAAGACACTGTATTTGAGTTTATGCTACGCTGCTATCATTCGGTGGTGTTGTGTTGAGATGTCTGGCCCAATCCAGCCCTTGTTCATTTTTATAAGAGTCAGCCTGTCAGCATTTTCAGCTGACTGGTGGATGCGCCTATCGGTTATAATTCCACCAGCGGCACTAAAACCCCCACTGACAAACCGCTAGCGGCAGGGCAGGCCAGGATCTCCAAGGCATAGAGAGCCAGTTCATGCCACGTGTCCAGCTTGGATACCCAATAATTAAAAGGCACAGAGGAATCACAGAGGACGTTGGTATGGTTGGCAAGGTACTCCCTCACCATCTTCCGAAACTTTTTCGTCCTTGTGAGAGTACCTCGTGCCTCTGGGCCTGTGCGATGGGAGGGTCTGAGAAAACTGTCCCAGAACTTTGACAGTGTTCCCCTGCCTCTGCTGGATTGCATTTGTGTCTCTCTCGCCTGTACTCTTTGGTTGTCCAACGAACTGTGACCTCTGCCGCCAACGTTTTCAGATGGGAATTTTTAAAATAATTCCGCAACAAGAGCATTCTGGTACTGTCCCATTTTATTAGGCCTGTCCTGCGCGGGAAAAAGAGATACAAAGTTCTCCTTGTAGCATGGGCCTAGAAGTGTCACCAACCAGTAATGACTGTCACCCCAAATTTGAACCCCGCAAGGGTCACTGGAAAGGCAGCATAACATAAACTCAGCCTTGTGTGCCAGACTGCAAAGAGGCAAGACTTCCGTGTCCTCACCAAGAGGACGACTGACCATGCTCTCCTCCTCATCCTCCTCCTCCTTTTCCTCCTCCTCCCTCTCCTCAGGCCGTCTGCACTGAACAGACGGCATGACAGTTGTACAGGTAGTACCGTCTATAGCACAGGAAACTAGCTCCTCCTCCTCTTCCTTATTGTCACCCAATCCACATTGAGATGAGATGAGGCTGGGCTGTGTGGAATCACCCTGTATGGTTCCTTGCTCCATCTCATCATGCTCCGCCTGCAAGGCATCCTCTTTAATTGTGAGCAGAGAGCGTTTCAGAAGACAGAAAAACGGGATGTTGATGCTAATTATGGCGTCATCACCGCTCACCATCTTGGTGGACTCCTCAAAGTTTTGGAGTATGGTACAGATGTCTGACATTCATGTCCACTCCTGAGGTCTTATGTGTGGAGTCTGACCTGAATACCGACGGCCGTGTTGATGCTGGTAGTCAACAACTGCCCTCTTCTGCTCAAAAATCCTTTCCCACATCTGAAATGTAGAGTTCCAACGCGTGGAGACATCGCACACCAGTCGGTAAGCTGGAAGCTGCAAGCGCTGCTGAAGCACGGCAAGGGCGGCGGAAGCTGTAGCTGACTTTCTAAAATGGGCATACAAGCGGCGTACTTTGACAAACAGATGCGACAGATCTGGGTAGCTTTTGATAAACCACTGAACTACGAGGTTAAGCACATGGGCCAGGCATGGTACGTGTGTGAGCTCGCCTTGCTTCAGTGCCGCCACCAGGTTCCAGCCATTGTCACACATGACCATGCCTGGTTGTAGGTTCAGCGGTGTCAGCCACAGATCTGCCTGCTCTTTCAGAGCTGTCCACAACTCTTCAGTGCTGTGCGGTGTGGCACCTAAGCATATTAGCTTCAGCACAGCCTGTTGCCGCTTGGCCGAGGCAGTGCTGCAGTGCTTCCAGCTTCTGACTGTTGTGGTCATTTCGTAGATGGCGGCTTAAGAGAAGAAGGAGGAGGAGGAGGTGAAGGAGCTGTAGAATGTGGGGGCAACCCTGATTGACCAAGGGCCCGCAATCCTCTGCGTCGGGAGGACGTGTTCCGTCCCAAGGTCTGACTGGGTCCCTTCTTCCACTATGTTAATCCAGTGTGCCGTCAGCGAGATGTACCGTCTCTGCCCACAAGAACTTGTCCACGTGTCTGTGGCTAGGTGGACTTTCCCAGTAACTGCGTTGTTGAGGCCATGGCTCATGTTGTGGGACACGTGCTTGTGTAATGCGGGGATGGCACATCGGTAGAAATAGTGGCGGCTGGGGACCGAATACCGAGGGACGGCTGCCGCCATCAGGTTGCGGAAAGTTTCCATCTCCATGAGCCTAAAAGGCAACATTTCGAGTGCAAGCAGTCGCGAAATGTGTGAATTTAGTAGTGTGGCCTGTGGGGCGTTGGTTGCGTATTTGCGCTTGCTTTACAAAGACTGGGGTAGGGACAACTGAACGCTGCGCTGGGACAAGAACGTGGGCGTGCTTGCTGATTGTGCTATTTGAGAGTGTGCAACGACACATGCTGGGTGGGAGACATCTTCGCATGCGCCATGGACAGGGGTTTGGCGTGCACGCATAACAGCGACACAAGCAGTGGTGTCACTCACAGACCAGACACTGTTTCTGGACTCTGGGATTTGGCCCACTTAGTAGGGTGCTTTGCTGCCATGTGCCTGATCATGCTGGTGGTTGTCAATCTGCTAGTTTTGCTACCCCTGCTGATGTTGGCCCGGCAGGTGGTGGCCTTTTTGGGTTTATCTGCAGAGTCTTTAAAAAACAACCAGACTCGGGAAGACCTAACAGTTGTACTGGAAACTTCCGTCGTGTTGGTGTTACGGGGAATGCTTTCCCGCCTTGTCTCTGCGGCCACCACACTGATTCTTCCTGCCTGTTGTGGTGCTATGCCTCTGTAACACAGGTACTTTAGATGCAGTGACACAGAAACACAGAGCAGCCAGTACAGGGATAAATAACAAGGGGGATTTACTGTAAAAGGGTCAATCTCCACGCAGGGAGTAACAGGGAATATATGGTGACAACAAGGGGAGTAGCAGGTAATATGCTTTAACTGACAATCCACAGTTGGGCTAGATGTAGCAGAGTCGACACGGTTGTAATCTGCAGTTTTTTCACTTAGCTGACTCTTGCTCCTCACAAGGCAGTTGCCGGCTGATGCCGGTGTTGCTTCCTTCCGGCTTCCCCGCCTAAAGAATGCTCCGTCTTCTGGCGGCAGTGGGCGGTCTCTGGTTTGACCCGCTGAGCCCCGAGTCCATAACAGTGCACCTCACTTGCTCGGCTCCAGGGATCCTGCGTTTCTTCTCCCTCTAGTCGGGCTTGACTCCCACTGTCCACTGCCGCTTTTCCCGAGCAAAATCTCCTTTTCCACCCTCTTCCTAGACACGAGCTCAGCTCCCCGGTCACCTGACTCCTCAGCTCTCTCTCTGGACACACCCCCAGCTTCCCGGTCACCTGACTCCTGTCTCGCAGTCTGTCTTCCCCCTGCAACAAGAGGCACGGCCCCGGCAGTTCCGGATCCCTTGTTTTGAAAGTATTTACACCCCGGTCTTCTCCCTCACACCTCCCTCCCCCTGTGTGCTGCTGTCCTCGCTCTACATGTACCCCTGCCAGGTTGGGTCAGTTACTATATCATCCGCCACCTCGTCTTACACTGCCGCTCCCTGGTCCTCCTTCTGACTTTCTGGCAATTGTGTCTCATCATCATCATCATCCACCTCTTGCGACAGTAATTGCACTTTCCCACCATTGCATGTGACCGTGGCTGCTCAAATATTTGGGTATCACTACACGCATTCTCCTCTTGACTCGCTTGAAGCTGGCTAGGCGAGAGGCACAAATCTACAAATGGAAAAGTAAACAGCTCTTCTGAGTGTCCAAGTGTGGGATCAGTTATCTCCGGGCACTCGGCATGGTGGGAGGAAGGAGGATCAGGGTGAGGAATCTGCGGTCCAGACTCACGGCTACTGAGACTTGACCGTGTGGAAGACAGTGTGGTAGTGGTGGTGGCAAAGTGACTGGAAGCATTATCTGCTATCCAACCAACAACCTTTTGACATTGCTCTGAGTTCAATAGTGGTGTGCTAGCAATTGGGACAGGAAGGTCAGGCGAGAAGATGTGGGTGTTTGTTGTGGCACAATTTCAGCTTGCCTACACCCTTGGCCTCGGCCTCTGCATGCGCCATCACCATCACATCCATTTCCCCCTCCCTTGCTACGCACCTTGCCCATTTTAAATGGAGGACAATATTTTCCACGTTCACTAGAAATGGCTGATTTTGGATTGCAGTTATATGGGATATGTCTGACAGAGAACCATGGTTTTAAATAGCAGGCCTGTAATTTACTAATACTATTCTTCACAGAGACCTAGTGTGAATAGCTTGACCGACACACTGCAACGAAATGGAAGGCAGAAATGGCTGATTTTGGAACACAGTTATATGTGAGATACGTCTGACAGAGAACCATGGTTTTAAATAGCAGGTCTGTAATTTACTAATACTTTTCTTCACAGAAACCTAGTGTGAATAGCTTGACCAACACACTGCAACAAAATGTAAGGCAGAAATGGCTGATTTTGGAACACAGTTATATGTGAGATACGTCTGACAGAGAACCATGGTTTTAAATAGCAGGTCTGTAATTTACTAATACTATTCTTCACAGAGACCTAGTGTGAATAGCTTGACCGACACACTGCAACAAAATGAAAATGTAAGCCAATATTTTCCAAGTTCAGTTCAAATTTCTGGATTTTTATCGCTGTAATATGGAAAAGATCTGGCTGTATTCTGCAGTGCTAACAAGCAAATGGAGCAGAAAAAATGTGTACTCTGGATTGCTTTTTAAGCCAATAATCAGGATTAAGATAAAAAAAAATTAGCCCTGGCCCCTGATATCTGGGGCTATGTCTACAAGTATCTGTAATAGCAGGATCAGTCAGAAGTTGAACATGCAATGGACCCTCTTGCGCTATATGCACTGCAGTCTGCCACATACACTGCCTGCCTAACTCCTGCTATCACCTTCACCACTGATAATATGCAGCTGAATTAGTCCTCAGAAGGACTGTTAGTTCAGATGGATACATACAGTAGATATGCTGTAGAATACTTTTACTAGCTCTAAACAAGCAAATCTCTCCCTGACTCAGTGTAACATCCCTGGCGGCGTGCTTGCATAGTGCACCACCTCCCACTATGCAAGACCACAATCTTATCTGTCAGTCCATGCTGCACTCTTTGCTCCAGTACCTGCTCTGTCCATGTCTCTTGTCTGATTGCTTAGGGCGTCAGCGTGGCTTTCTGCTTGTTTCTTATAGCTTCTGTGTGCACAGTCCTAATGTGTCCCCAGCCTATTGCTGTGAGTCACTGGATACTTAAACCCCCTCCACCCAGTGGGAGGTGCCTGAGCAACACTTTCTTACAGTCTGTGTTCCGTGCAACTGTTAGTTGCCAGGTCCTGTCCTGACTCTGTTTCCGCCACCCTGGGGGCCGAGTACCCAGGGCCACTACCTGTATCTCTGACTTCTAGTCTGTTTCCGCCACCCTGGGGGCTGAGTTCCCAGGCTCGTTCCTGTATATTATTCCCAGTTCAGTTCCTGTCTGAACAGTGTCCTAGCCCGTTACTTGTTTGTCTCTATGTCCGAATCTTCCCTTTTCCTGCAGTGTCTGAACCTGCACCTAACTCCAACTCGTTGTCTCTGTACTTCTGTTTGTGAGTTTAGTGTCCACTCGCTACTTCATTGTAAGTACCTTGTGTGCATCTGGTTCTGCTTGTCCCCTTTCCCTTCCTCCGTATCTACCTCCTGTGCTCTAACCATCGTCCTGTATTTTCCAGTCTGTTCCATGTGAACAGAGCCCTGTCCTGTCTGTCTTCACTTTCTGCTCCGTTCTGTTCTGCTTGTTCACCGCTCCGGCGGTTCTGCTCTGCTCCGCTTGGTTACCGCACCTGCGGTTCTATTCTGCTCTGCTTGTTCACCGCTCCGGCAGTTCCGCTCTGCTCCGCTTATTTACCGCACCTGCGGTTTTGCTCCGCTCTGCTTGTTCACCGCGCTTGCGGTTTTGCTCCGCTATGCTTGTTCTCCGCACCTGCGATTTTGCTCTGCTCTGCTTGTTCACTGCGCTTGCGGTTTTCCTCCGCTCTGCTTGTCTACCGTGTCTGCGGGTTTTGCTCTGCTCAGCTTGTCTACCACATCTGCGGGTTTTGCTCTGCTCAGCTTGTCTACCGCATCTGTCGGTTTTGCTCTGCTCAGTTTGTCTACCGCATCTGCGGGTTTTGCTCTGCTCTGCTACTGCACCTGCGGCTCCATTCCTGTGTCCCAGTCTGTACAGGTCCCTATCCTGCCTGCGTTTCTACCTGCCAGTACCTGCCTCTCTGCATGTCAGTCGTGCCTGCCTGTGCCCACCTGTCTGCACGCCAGCCGTGCCTGCCAGTGCCCACCTGTCTGCATACCAGCTGTGCCTTTCAATATCCACCGGTCTGACCTGGAATAGCACCTGATCCCTCTGCTCGGTTCCTCCTTGGTTCACGGAGTCGACTGAGCCGCCGTGCGACCTTGGTCGGATCGGGTTGATACTTAGTTACGCCCCTACAGGCACTCCTCGGTTCATGGTACAGTGGGATCACTAATCACGCTCACGCCAGTCTGTCCGGGCGCGAGCGTAACACTCAGCAGCAGCTCTCCCTACTCTGCCTGATTCCGGAGTGACTGTGATGAGCATGGCGGCACCTGGTCTTATATAGACCTGATGATGCTGTGCGGCCAGCCAATCACTGTAATGCCCACAACCAACATGGCTACGGCATTACAGTGCATGGCAAGCAATCCCTGCATGTTCATTGGCTCTGTAAAGAGCGCCAAACATGCAGGGAGGGGACCCGAGTTCCTGCCTGAGCAACCCGGAAATACTCGCCGAGCGCCAAGCTTGTCGAGCACTGTGATGCTCGGGCAAGTACCGAGCAGTGGCAAGCACGTCCGCTCATCACTACCAGGCAGTATGGTTCTCCAGGTCAGTATGAGTGTGCAGATACCAAACATGCACAGTTTTTGTTTTACTTAAGTGGTGAAAAGAAATTCTGAAATTTGTAGAAAATTTGTTTTTGCTTGTGTCGCCACTTTCCAAGAGCTGTAACGTTTTCAATTTTCAGGATATAAGGCTGGTTGAGGGCTTGTTTTGGCCCGAGCCAAAGTTTTTATTGATACCATTTTGGGTATATACGATGTTTTGATCGTTATTAAATTTTTTTTGTGTTGTTGCGGTTGCCAAAAACTCTGGTGTTTTCATTTTTTTCTCATTACGCCGTTCACTAATCGGACTTTTACAAACACAGCGATACCAAATATGTGTAATTTTTCAATATTTGAACTTTTATATATTTATTATTTTTCGTATTTTTAAAAACATTTTTTTACTGTATTTTGTAGTCCCCTTAGAGAATTTGAAGCTGCCAGTGACGCGCGCCCCCCCCCCCCCGACTGATGGCCTGTGGGCGGGTTCCCCCGCACGTCACAGCCCAGCATCCGCCACATGCTTTTCCTCTCCTGCATTCATAGAGAAAGTGCGCGGTGGATGCTGGGCTGTGACGTGCGGGGGAAACCCCACCCACAGCCCATCAATCAGCAAGGGTGCACGTGACTGAGTCACGCCTGACTTGACATGACATCAGCAGATGCCAGAGGAGGCTGCAGCCGGGGGTCACGTGATGCCGGTGAGCGGTCAGCAATAGCGCCGCTCACAGGCAATAAAGAACACACTAGGTATTTGCAAAAACACTTCTCTCCACAGTTTAAATACATTGGGGGCATTTTATATCGTAGTGGACAACTTATTTAACTCTTGAAATTTTGGTTTTAGAGCTGATTTTGAAGAATTTGCTGATAAGTAGAGAAGGAAACAGATACATTACAAACTTTCTTATTTTGGCCTTAACTATTTGTGCAAACTTTGTTGACTTATATCTCTTTGCTTGTTTACTCTTATAATTTAACTAGATGGTGGCCCGATTCTAACGCATCGGGTATTCTAGCATATGTCTCCCGACCCTCCTTTATAATGCCCCATGCAGGAAGTCACATCCCCCGTATATAATACCCCATGCATATAATACCCCATGCAGGATGTCACATCCCCCGTATATAATACCCCATGCAGGATGTCACATCCCCCCTATATAATGGCCCATGCAGGAAGTGACATCCCACTATAGTGCCCCATGCAGGATGTCACATCCCCCCTATATAATACCCCATGCAGGATGTCACCTCTCCCCCATATAATGCCCCATGTAGGATGTCACCTCTCCCCCCATATAATGCCCCATGCAGGATGTCACCTCTCCCCCACCATATAATGCCCCATGCAGGATGTCACCTCTCCCCCCATATAATGCCCCATGCAGGCTGTCACATCCCCCCTATATAATACCCCATGCAGGATGTCACCTCTCCCCCCATATAATGCCCCATGCAGGCTGTCACATCCCCCCTATATAATACCCCATGCAGGATGTCACTTCTCCCCCCCATATAATGCCCCATGCAGGCTGTCACATCCCCCCTATATAATACCCCATGCAGGATGTCCCATCCCCCCATAGTGCCCCATGCAGGTCCCCTATGGCCCCATACAAAAAAAAAATCCAATACTCACCTCATTGCTTCACTGGACTCCAGCGTAGCTGGCATCTTCACGCTGCGCGTTGTGACCGGTCAGGAGAGAGCGCGGTGTAAAGACGTCACCGTGCCCTCTGACCTGAGATGTCACAGAGCTGCAGCGGAAGACACAGGAGCTGCTGCGCAGGCACGGGGAGGGGTAAGTATGACGCCGGGTGCCAGGGTCCTGATCAAGCGGGGGCAGGGACGGGAGGAGAGGAGAGGGGAGGGGAGAGGAGGGGAGGGGTAAGTATGACTCCGGGTGCCGGGGTCCTGAT
Source organism: Phyllobates terribilis (assembly GCF_046119375.1). NCBI lineage: Eukaryota > Metazoa > Chordata > Amphibia > Anura > Dendrobatidae > Phyllobates > Phyllobates terribilis. Next base: position 151,487,068 of record NW_027362762.1, read on the forward strand.
CGAGCGGGGGGAGGGATGGGAGGAGAGGGGAGGGGAGAGGAGAGGAGGGGAGAGGAGAGGAGAGGAGGGGAAAGGAGTGGAGGGGAGGGGAGAGGAGGGGAGGGGCGTCACACTTGTCCTCGGGAGATAAGCGGCAGTAGCCGCTGATCTTCCGACGATAGCCGCATGTAGGTCAGCGGCGCCTGCGGTCAGGGGACTTATGCTGCGAGCAGCCGGCTGCATCTCCCGGCTGCATCGCCGCTGACCTCTGTGCCGCACATGAGCCGCTAACGGCCGCCATGTTTTTCTGAAATGCCGGGTCGCTGATTGGCCGCGGCTGGACCAATCAGCGACCCGGGATTTCCAGGACAGACAGACAGACGGGATAAGACAATTATATAGATAGATGAGTTCTGTTACAAGTAGAAGCCATCAATGTCCCATAAAACTTCTTTAGGGTATATGCACACAATGTCTTTTTTAGAAGCCGCTTGAAAAAGAGTGTAACATACCTGGCGGCGTCCTTGCATGGTGGTCCATCTCCCACTGTGCAAGAGCGCGCACTTGATCTCCAGTCCAGAATGTCTCTCTGGCTTCCCTCCATGCTGTCTGTTTGTGTCTGCTTCTGCTGCTTAAGGGCGGTGCCCGATCACTTCCTGCTTTTTGTACCTGCTGTGGGTCACACCCCTTGTGCGTCCTCAGCCTATTGCTGTCTGTCACCTGGTATATAGCTCAGCTGCTCCCATCTATCCCTGCCTGAGCATAGTGTTTCTTTCAGTGTGTGCTTGCACTCTGAAGGTGCCAGGTCCCGTTCTTTGTCTCCTGCTTTGCGGTATCTGTTCCCGTGTCTGAACTGAGTCCTGCCTGTTCCTCCCGCCTTCTTGGGGCCGATTACCTAGACCCGCTCCGGTATCTTGTCTGTCCTGTCTGAACACGCTCCTAGCCTGTTCCTCCTGCCTTCTAGGGGCCGATTACCTAGACCCGCTCCTGTATCTTGTCTGTCCTGTCTGAACACGCTCCTTGCCTATTCGTCCTGCCTCTCTGGGGGCCGTATTCCCAGACCCGCTCCTGTATTCCGCTGCAGTGTCGGTCTCCTCCATACACTCAGTTCCAGTCTGAACTCTCTCCTATCCTTTACCTGTTTTGCCTCTATGTCCGTTCCCTTCCTTTTTCTGCAGAGTCTGAACTCGTACCTAACTCCTGCTTGTTGTCTCTGTACTCCCGTTTGTGAGTTTGTGGTCCACTCGCTACTTCACTGCAAGTACCCTGTGGGTATCTGGCTCTGCCTTTCCCTTCCTGTCTGTTCCGTGTGAACAGAGCCCTGTCCCCCCTGCTCAGCCTTGCCTGCTCTGACTCCTTTGCTCACCGCTCCGGCGGTTCTAGTCTGCTCTGACTCCTTTGCTCACCGCTCCGGCGGTTCTAGCCTGCTCTGACTCCTTTGCTTACCGCTCCGGCGGTTCTAGCCTGCTCTGACTCCTTTGCTCGCTGCTCCGGCAGCCTTGCTCCGCTCTGACCCTTTTGCTCACTGCTCCGGCAGTCTTGCTCCGCTCTTATCCTTTTGCTCACTGCTCCGGCAGTCTTGCTCCACTCTTGCTCACCGCTCCAGGCGGTCTCGTCTTGCTCCACTCTTGCTCACTGCTCCGGCAGTCTCGCTCAGCTCTGACCCTTTGCTCACCGCTCCTGGCGGCCTTGTCCTGCTCTACTCTTGCTCACCGCTCCAGGCGGCTTTGTCCTGCCCTGTTCTCGCTCACCTCTCTGGGCGGCCTCACTCTGCTGTGTTTGTCCGCCACATCTGTGGTTCTGTTCCTGAGTCCCAGTGTGTACTGGGTCCTATCCCGCCAGTGTCCCTACCTGCTAGTGCCTCCCTGTCTGCACTCTAGCTGTGCTTGCCTGTACCCCTCTGCCTGTATTGTTCCTGAGTCCCAGTGTGTACTGGGTCCTATCCTGCCTGTGTTCCTACCTGCTAGTGCCTCCCTGTCTGCACTCTAGCTGTGCTTGCCTGTACCCCCCTGCCTGCATACCCGCCTGCCTGCATACCAGTCGTGCCTGCCTATACCCACCAGTCTGTGTGCCAGCCTACCAGTCTGTTCCTGTATTCCCCTGTGTGGGTCAACAGCCGTGTCCGGGGTCTGTCCTGGAGTAGCACCTGGTCCCTCTGCTCGGTTCCTCCTTGGTGCACTGGCGTCGTATGCCGTCGTGCCACCTTGGTCGGATCGGGCAGATACTTAGTTACGCCCCTCCAGGCACTCTCCGGTTCATGGCACAGTGGAATCACTACATAAACACGCACACGCCAGTCAGTCCGGGCGTGTGCATAACAAAGAGTTAAAGAAAGCTACAGAAAATGAACAAAATGCACACACCAATGTAAAAACAACTTGCTGTGCACATGTTCTGTCAATCTGTGAAAATCAGACCGCACTCAGATGTATGTTATCAGAGTGCGGTCCAATTTTTTTTATGGACCATGGGCTTGCATTGCCGATTCTGATCCTACATTCGGATCAAAATTGAACATGTCTCTGATTTTTTCCATGGAGCACTTGGTCTGAGGAAAAAATTGGATATATGCACAGCCCCATAATACTGTATATCATAGGTACGAGTGTTATCCATGAAAACTATGGATAGCATTAGTACCAGAAAATCGGTCGTGTGCATGAGTCCTTAGACTGATTGTCAGACTTGACCTTCAGCTCATGCTAAAACAGGAGCATGACTCTTCTCTCATTTCTGTTTAGTTTTTATATGTTTGTCTTTTTTACTTTCTTGGTTTATAGATCTATATTTCTTCGCTGACCTCTTTCTCTACAATATACTCTTGTAATTTAAAATATCTTCAAAGTTCATTGCACTATAAAACCTAGGAAATAAAATACCTGAGTATCCTAAGTAATGTAGAAAGTTGATCGAATCTGCCATGATATGAATTCGCCAAATTGCGCAGATTTTACATGAAAATTTGATTCACGTTGATATTATTCACTGCAAGTTTAATGTTCCTTATTATGTTCTGGGGCCTCCCGACCCAAACTTGCCAGTCTTGACAGTCTCATATATGTCTAGTCAATTAGTCATCTGACCTTCTAATTAAAGGGGATGTCCACTACTAGTACAACCCCTTCTCAATCTGAATGTTTGCTTCCAATAAAATAAAAACATTTATACTCCCCACCCGTGTTGGCTCCGTTCCTGTGGTGTCGGCAGTCGCGTTCCCTGGCTCACATGAGGTTGTTATGTCATGCGAGCCCTGCGCCCAATCACCGCAGGCATCACTGCCCCGCCTTTGGATGAATCGAACATCAACAGGAAGTCAGGTCTGCAGCTGCTCTCGAGCTTCCTCTTGCTGTTCGATTTGTCCTAAAGCAGGGCAGTGAGGCTCTTGTGACGTAATAACCTCACGTGAGCCCCGGGAATGTAAGTGCCAATAATGCTGGAGCAGCACCGGAGGTGAGTATAAGTGTTTTTATTTTAATGGAGGCACACATTCAGATTGAGAAGAGGTTGTCCTAGTAGTGAACAACCCCTTTAACATTTCTAGCGCCAATTTAGTAACTGGTTGCCACAAGTAGAGCTTTGATATGTGACTGCACAGATGCCACATAGTGCCACATTTCCCAGGACAGAATTCGCGGTTAATTATTCTCTTCTTGCAGAATATTCATATGTGAAGCTCTAGAAGCGACCAACATTTATTGCAGATATTTTTTTCCAGACATTTTCACAGATCTTTATGGATATAGTTTTAGATGATATTTTACATTGACCAATGTCCCCAATTAGACTGCAGACATTTGATTAACCATACCACACTCCTAGTCACATCTAATCCACACCCATTTTCCATTCTTTCCTACACTGGCAGGAGGAGATGTCAGGGGTGCTGGCAGTGTGGGATATTCAGCAGACACCCAAAGTTGCAGGGCATAGACCCAAATCTGAGGCTGTCACACTGTATCCGGGATGGTTGGGACTAGGGATGAGCGGATCGATTCACGGGACTCTTATCCAGCATCCACATCAGTGGTATCTGATAGCTGGATGGGAGGCCTGAGAATCTCTTACCTTCTGGGGTCCCCGATGCGGCTTTTGATTTGCCAGGGCTGGCGCGATGTCATTTGTGCATCATGCTCATTTCTAGATGGAATCTTTGGATTTATTTTTTTGTTCATTCATTCATAGTCATAACAGACAGAACTTTCTCATTTTTATGTAGTTTCACTATATGACATCTGCCTTTTTCGTGTCTGTAAGGCTATGTTCACACATCGAATGAATACTGTTGATCAGTGGGATCAACCCTCCTAAGTTGTCTATATGGGCACATAGGTCATAGGAAGCTGAATAAAATGATACTTTGATATCTGCGATCCAATGTTTTAGTCTAAAGAAATGCACACCTTTCTCCTATGTAAGTGAGCTGTTAAGAACTAAGAACCAGATTCTCCCTGAGAATCTGGCTCCGGAGATTTTGTTAAATGAAAGGGGCATTACCAGTGTGATGGCCGCTCTCTGCTCTCCTGATCTCACTGCAGAGCTGTGTGTGATTATACCTGATACATCTGCAGGTTCCTCTCAGCTTCAGCTTCCATCTCACAGGCAGACAGGGTTATAATACAGCAGAGCTGTGAGAGCTGCAGCCGCTAGCATGGGTTATACACCCGTCCTGGCTATCCCAGTCAGGGTTTCCGCGACCTGGTTGTACTGCCCTCTGCTGTGCTCCATATCGGGTTTTGCAAGTTGCCCGGAGTGGATCACTGACATCATCTCCCTAGATTTTTTAAGGTCCATTTATACACATACCTGTGTCTTGGGACTGATACTCTAGTCTTATGTTTGGTGTGCACGACCATCTGTGCTTTTGTGTTTGTGCTTGCATTCATTCCTGCTGGGTTACACTTTATCTATCCTGTTGCTCCCAAGATTGCTATGCTTGTCAAATCCTCGCTACCCATTTGCCTTTATGCTTTCTTCATCAACGCCCGGTATCCTTGTGCTCACCCGGACCCAAGACTTAGGGAATCCACCTCACCTGGTGAGCCTAACAATGAGTTTGTTATGAGACAAAGTTCAGTTCTACTGTGCTGTGTTAGTTACATGTCTCACCCTCATAACACTCCCTTTCATTTATAATAATCTCTGGAGACAGATTCTCATGCAGATCCGTGTCCGGCCCATAGCTCATTTACATATAAGAAAAACGTAGATTTCTCTGGAATAAAACATCAGATCGCAGATATCAAGGTATCATTTTATTCAGCTTCCTATGACCTACATGCCCATATAGATGGCTTAGGAGGGACAATCCTACTGACAGATTCCCTTTAAGTCACATGAATGCAGGAGCTGGCTGTCAAATTTTAGCCCTTGGGGGAAAACACTGGCCCAGGAGTGGTGGCCCATCGTTAGATTAAGGTATTGCATAAAAATATGCAGCATCGAAAATGCACCAAAAATTCATTGTCGGTGCACAGCCTTAGAGTTCCAGCAAAGTGGATAGGATTCATAGAAATCTCATGCCCACTGTGCTTTGTTTTTACTCAGCATAAACTGACCTGCGCTGCGTTTTGAAATCTAAATGTCAATTTCTCATGCGGATGCGCTGAGTTTTAAGTGAGGATTTTCCCATAGAATTGCATTAGATGCGGAAAATCCCCAGGCAAAAAACTCATGTATTTTTAATGTTTCTCCCCTGAAGAAACAAACTAAAACACCTATAATCCGCACATGACTGTACCTATAAAGTTTTGTCAAACCCAAATACCAGGCAGTATAAAAAAGAAAGCAGTTTTATCTAAAACATAAGATATCAAAAAGAGATAGAAAAAAGATATCTTTGCACCGTGTTAGCCAATAGGTAGAAAAATGTAACAAATTGAGAATCCTCAGTGATTAATACCTTTTATCTACCTATTGCCTGATGAAGAGACCCGAGTAGTCTCAGAAGCTTGCTATTTGTTACCATCTTTCAGTTAGCCATTAAAAACAGAAAAAAAATGCAACGTCAAACATGTGACAAAAATACGTGTAAGGGTATGTGCACACGATGCAGAAATGAAGCAGAAAATTTCTGCATCATTTCTGCATCTCCCTGGCAGAAAAAACGCATGCAGATTGTGCATTCGTTTTTCCTGCAGAATACATGCGGATCCACATGCAGATTGTGCATGCGTTTTTCCTGCAGAATACATGCGGATCCACATGCAGATTCACATGCGTTTCCGCATGCAGATTGACAAGCGCTTTCCAGGCGATTTTAGCATCACCTGGAAAGTGCTTGACAACTAGGTCACACTATATAAATCCATGCAAACAGCATGGATTTATATAGTGTGACCCGAGAGAGTGTATATACTTACCTCCGATGGCCCGCGCTGTCCTGCTAAAGTTCCTGGCTGCCGGCAACTTTGAATTGAAAGACCTGCCGACCCCAGCGTCACGTGACCCGTCACATGACTCTGACGTCAGCGCAGGTCCTACAACTCACTGCAAGTGCCGGGAACCAAGCGGGAGCGCTGCGCGGGCCGACAGAAGGTAAGAATACATTTATTTTTTATTTTATTCTTTTCTTACAGCTTTTTTAATGGTACCTGGGTGTGGATGAGACTCTCCTCTCCTCTACACCCGGGTACCATCCGCATATTAGAACGCGCCAATAGCGCAAGTACAGATGCTGTCTTGCGGAATTGGCGCGTTCTAATGCAAGTCAATGGCGGCGAAATCGCCGCGTTTCCGCAAAATTAATTGACATGCTGCGGATTTTTGACCGCAGCGTTCACGCTGCGGAAAAATCCGCATCATGGGCACAGCACATGCGGATTTCCATTGGGGAACATTGCTTCCCTTCTACCATGCGTTTTTCATGCATTTCCGCGGCGTTTACGCAACTGCAAAAACGCCGCGGAAACGCATGAAATACGCATAGTGTGAACTCAGCCTTAAAAGTAATAAAAAACATAATGAAAAAAAGCAAGTAACCTAATTTAGCTAATTGGTGCAGAAAAGCTGCAGAAAATCTGTAACATCAATAACTCAACAAATACTCATCGTGGGAATGTAGCCTAATTATTTATTATGCTTTGCTCATATAGCGACATCATATTCCGCAGCGCTTTACAGACACCATCACTCTCCCCATTGGGGATTACAATCTATATTCCCTATCAGTATGTCTTTGGATGAATGAATGAATAGGCACAATAAGAAAATTACTCTTTTTTTTCTTGAGATCCTTTAACGTTACTATATGTTTAGATACAATTATACAGTAAATGGAGTCATGGACAATGTGCAGTATACATGGAAGCACACAAGACAAGTGGACTTGGAAAGTCTTATTTTTGTAACCTCTTGCTGCATACAGTGTATCGCGTTGTATAATAAATCTAGTGGCTGAACTATCAGATTAAATGCTTGCAGTTACGAGTACGATATTTTCGGTATGTGGCCTATGCGGCCAGGCATTAGTGAGTTGCTACAGATCTTTGTTAAATAAACGCACTCTGTCATAGAAAGGCAGATCCTATTAATAGCAAATCCCATGGTGAATACCAGAGCGCAGCTCTACGTGAACCTGACTTCTTATAAATTCAGATGTCAGACTCCAGCCAACAAATACAGGCCTCCTGTAGCTGCGCCCCAGTGTAACTGTATCACTGTGTAAAGCTTGGTGTATCAGTGCAACACGCACTCCCCCTCCTGCCATGCTCCATCCAGCCTGAAAGGTGACCCTAGTACAAAGCACCTTGTTCATTGCGTGTCTAAACAAATTATCCTGGTGTGTAGATAATCTGCTGAGTTTGATCCGCTTACACCTCATCCCCTAACACTCCCAAAAGTCACCCATCATTTATCTTTTATGTGGGAGGAGATTGGTTGGAAGCATATCATCAGTGGTGTAACTAGAGTCTGATGGGCCGTCGTACAAGATTTGGACCGAACCCCCCCCATGCTGAATAAATTATATATACAGTGTGTTGTGAAAATATTTGGCCCCCTTGCACTTTTCGACCTTTTGCCACATTTCTGGCTTCAAACATAAAGATATAAAATTCTAATATTTTGGGGAACAATCAACAACAAGTGGGACACAATCGTGAAGTGGAATGAAATTTATTGGATATTTTAAACTTTTTTAAAAAATTAAAAACAGAAAAGTGGGGCGTGCAATATTATTCGACCCCTTTCCTTTCAGTGCAGCAAACTCACTCCAGAAGTTCAGTGAGGATCTCTGAATGATCCAATGTTGTCCTAAATGACTGGTAATGATAAATAGAATCCACCTGTGTGTAATCAAGTCTCCGTATAAATGCACCTGCTCTGTGATAGTCTCAGGGTTCTGTTTCAAGTGCAGAGAGCATCATGAAGACCAAGGAACACACCAGGCAGGTCCAAGATACTGTTGTGGCGAAGTTTAACCACTTCGCGCCAGAGCCTGTTTTTGCCTTCGTGACCGGGCCAATTTTTTCAATTCTGACCACTGTCACTTTATGAGGTAATTACTCTGGAACGCTTCAACGGATCCCCCTGATTCTGAGATTGTTTTTTTGTGACATATTGTACTTCATGATAGTGGTAAAATTTCTTTGATATCACTTGCGTTTGATTGTGAAAAAATCGGAAATTTGGCGAAAATTTTGAAAATTTTGCAATTTTCAAACTTTGAATTTTCATGCCCTTTAATCAGAGAGATATGTCACACAAAATAGTTAATAAATAACATTGCCCACATGTCTACTTCACATCAGCACAATTTTGGAACCAAAATTTTTTTTTGTTAGGAAGCTATAAGGGTTAAAAGTTGACCAGCGATTTCTCATTTTTACAACAAAATTTACAAAAACATTTTTTTTAGGGACCACATCTTATTTGAAGTGACTTTGAGGAGCCTTTATGACAGAAAATACCCAAAAGTGATACCATTCTAAAAACTGCACCCCTCAAGGTGCTCAAAACCACATTCAAGAAGTTTATTAACCCTTCAGGTGCTTCACAGGAATTTTTGGAATGTGGAAGAAAACAATGAACATTTAACTTTTTTTCACAAAACTGCTACTTTAACCTCAAATTTTTAATTTTCACAAGGGCAGCCAGAAAAAATGGACCCCAAAATGTGTTGTGTAATTTCTCCTGAGCACGCTGATACCCCATATGTGGTGCAAAGCCACTGTTTGGGTGCACGGCATGGCTTGGAAGGTAAGGAGCGCCATTTGACTTTTGGAATGGAAATTTGACTGGAATGGATAGCGGACGCCATGTTGCATTTGGAGAGCCCCTGAGGTGCCTAAACAGAGGAAACCCCCAACAAGTGACCCCATTTTGGAAACTAGACCCCTCAAGGAACTTATCTAGATGTGTGGTGAGCACCTTGAACCCCCAGGGGCTTCACAGAATTTTATAATGTTGAAGTGTGAAAATAAAAAAACACATTTTTAACACAAAACTGCTACTTTAGCCTCAAATTTTTAATTTTCACAAGGGCAGCCAGAAAAAATGGACCCCAAAATGTGTTGTGCAATTTCTCCTGAGCACGCTGATACCCCATATGTGGTGCAAAGCCACTGTTTGGGCGCATGGCATGGCTTGGAAGGTAAGGAGCGCCATTTGACTTTTGGAATGGAAATTTGACTGGAATGGATAGCGGACGCCATGTTGCATTTGGAGAGCCCCTGAGGTGCCTAAACAGAGGAAACCCCCAACAAGTGACCCCATTTTGGAAACTAGACCCCTCAAGGAACTTATCTAGATGTGTGGTGAGCACCTTGAACCCCCAGGGGCTTCACAGAATTTTATAATGTTGAAGTGTGAAAATAAAAAAACACATTTTTAACACAAAACTGCTACTTTAGCCTCAAATTTTTAATTTTCACAAGGGCAGCCAGAAAAAATGGACCCCAAAATGTGTTGTGCAATTTCTCCTGAGCACGCTGATACCCCATATGTGGTGCAAAGCCACTGTTTGGGCGCACGGCATGGCTTGGAAGGTAAGGAGCGCCATTTGACTTTTGGAATGGAAATTTGACTGGAATGGATAGCGGACGCCATGTTGCATTTGGAGAGCCCCTGAGGTGCCTAAACAGAGGAAACCCACAACAAGTGACCGAATTTTACAATCTACTCCTCTGTATAAATTAATCTAGTGGTGGGAAAATAAGTAGATAGGTAAATGGTCACTAAACCCATAGATGAATTCCCACAGAGGTGTCATTTCTATAATGGGGTCACTTCAGGGGGGATTATGCTGTTCTGGCACTTTTCAGAGTACCAGAGCTAAAGAATCCCCCCTGAAGTGACCCCATTTTGGAAATGAAACCCCTCTGGGAATTCATCTATGGGTTTAGTGACCATTTTAACTCAATGGATGATTTCCAGAAACAAGCACGCAATGGAAGGTTTAGATTCTGGAGAACCCCCCCTGGAAATTAAGTGAGCTCTACTCGAATGTGTCATTCACTAAATGAACCAAATGTTTGAATGACAAATTGGGATACATTTTTACAGTTTAAAAACGTGGTTCTGTGTGGAAGATTTTAAAGCAGTCAGTGACGCATAAGGCTGGCAATGATGGGCATTGTGGGCAATAGTAGCGGGTATCACGCCTCATTCCTCTCTTAGTACATACACGACATCTTTTCTGGGGGTTCCTTCTTGTTTCCGTTGCTGGAATAAGTGCAATAAAATGTCGCTCAGTGAGTCTTTTCACATCCTCAGATTCTAATGGATGAGCGGGGCTAACACTTTGAAAGACAAGATTTTCAATTACCTTTTCTTGATAATCAAGAAAAGGATCTGAATTTCCTGCTTTTTTTGTACAACACAAAAGAATTGTATGTCGCCACCTGAAACAAATAAATAACCAACTTTTTATACCAGGTATAGGACTTTTTTGATACCTGGTATGGCTGTAGAACCTGGTCTGCAAGGTCCACACCCCCCATGTGTTTGTTGTAGTCAATGACTGACACAGGTTTTTGCTTCGGAGTGGTGGATCCTAGTTCTACAGTGGCCCTTGTGGCATCTGTGTGGATCGAGCTGAGGACAAAAATATCCCTCTTATCCCTATATTTCAGGGCAAGCAGCTCTCCGTTGCGTACAGCCCCTGACTGCCCCTTTTGAAACTTTTGGTTGACCAATGGTTGTGGAAACCCCTGACGGTTTTTACGGATGGTCCCACAAGCCCCGATGTTGTGTTCAACCAGACTTTTAAATAGGGGTATGCTGGTGTAATAATTGTCCACATATAGATTGTAGCCTTTTTGAAAAAATGGACTTATCAGTTCCCAAACAATTTTTCCAGATGTCCCCAGATAAGTAGGGCATCCTGGTGGGTTTAGTTGGCTATCTTTCCCCTCATATATGCGAAAAGCGGATGTGTATCCGGTTGAACTTTCGCACATTTTATAGAGCTTTATTCCAAACCTTGCCCTTTTAGATGGGATAAATTGCTTGAGGTGCAGTCTTCCTTTGAATTTTACAAGGGACTCGTCTATAGAAATATTTTGTGTTGGGGTGTAGAGGCTTAAGAATTTTTCTGACAAATTTTCAATGATGGGTCTAATTTTATATAACCTGTCATGTTCTGGGGCATTTCTGGGCAGGCATTGACTATTGTCGTTAAAATGCCAAAACCGCATGAGCATTTCCTAACGGGTCCTAGGCAGAATGACTGAAAACATAGGGGTGGCTTGAACAGGGTGGTTGGACCAGTAGGATCGAATGCTCGGTTTTTTAACAAGCCCCATGGCAAATGTAAGTCCTAAAAATTTTTTTATTTCCGGGACATTAGTTGGTGTCCATAAATTTGCCCTAGCATAGTAAGATCGGGGATTCTGGCTTATGAATTGGGACGCGTATAAATTTGTTTGCACGACAATATGCTCTAGCAAGCTGTCTGTAAAAAACAAATTAAAAAAATGAATTGGTCCAAAATCTTCCACCTCCACATTTATACCAGGAATGGCGTTGAAATCAGGGCTGAATGGAGCAGCCGAATCTGAAGCCTCCCATCTGGGAAATGCTAGATCATGTGGCAACGCCCCTTGTACACTGGCGTGCGCCAATTCACTAGTAGCAGGGACAGCGCTTGTACTGGGCAGTGTTCCCTGATTTGGAGACGTTTCTCCAGTAGCGCTATTTGCCCCTATTGCTGTACTGGTCCTTGGGCTTGAGGATGGACCAGAATCACTGCTCATTTCTGGGCTCTGTGTCGCCGCTACTAAAGCCCTCAAAATCCATATCTCCATATGAGATTGCGCTGTCATCAGTGTCAGAACACAGCAGGGCATACACCTCCTCTGCGGTATAAGTCTGACGGGCCATTTTATTTTTATATTTTTTGACTGGACTGAACGGACCGGACTGAAAGGACGGGACCGGACTGGACTGACCGGACTGATCTGACAGGACTGACTGACTGATGTGACAGGACTGACTGACTGATGTGACAGGACTGACTGACTGATCTGACAGGACTGACTTACTGACAGATCTGACAGGACTGACTGACTGACAGATCTGACTGACTGACAGATCTGACAGATCTGACAGGACTGACAGATCTGACAGGACTGACTGACTGACAGATCTGACTGACTGACAGATCTGACAGGACTGACTGACTGACAGATCTGACAGGACTGACTGACTGACAGGACTGACTGACAGATCTGACAGGACTGACTGACTGACAGATCTGACAGGACTGACTGACTGACAGATCTGACAGGACTGACTGACTGACAGATCTGACAGGACTGACTGACTGACAGATCTGACAGGACTGACAGATCTGACAGGACTGACAGATCTGACTGACAGATCTGACAGGACTGACAGATCTGACTGGACTGATCTGACAGGACTGACTGATCTGACAGACTCACTAACCCTAACTCTTACTTTCTTTTTTATTTATTTTTTTTTTTACTTTCACAGTGGCAAGGCTGACAGCTCTTGTCACACTGTTTCTCCTCTGCTCTCTCACTGAGATCGGAGGAGAAACTGCATTTATCAGGCAGATCGCCCGGGAAAGTTTGTTGCTAAAACAAACTTCCCTGGTGATCTCTCTGATTGGCTGGTGTGACGCTGACATCATCGAGACCTGAGCCAATCAGGTCTCGATGATGTCAGAGGTCACAGCACCGGGATCCCCGCCGCTGACAGGTATGTGGGGGGTCCCGATCGCCGACCACCGGCTGTCCCTATCTTTTAAATGCCACGATCGCTATGGATCGCGGCATCTAGAAGATAGGAACAGGTTAACATCATGGGGACCTGATCCAATCAGGTCCCCATGATGCCACATGTCAGAGCTATCGCTCTGAACCGGTACCGCAGCGCTAGCAGGACCCTGGGGGTCCTGAGCGCTGCGGGACCACCCACCGTTTTTAAACGTCGGCGCTGCACAGAGCCCAGGCAGCGCCGACGTTTATGTACAGTGGGCGGTCCTGAACCGGTTAAAGCCGGATTTGGATACAACAAGATTTCCCAAGTTTTAAACATCTCAAGGAGCACTGTGCAAGTGATAATATTGAAATGGAAGGAGTATCAGACCACTGCAAATCTACCAAGACCCGGCCGTCCCTCTAAACTTTCATCTCGAACAAGGAGAAGACTGATCAGAGATGCAGCCAAAAGGCCCATGATCACTCTGGATGAACTGCAGAGATCTACAGCTGAGGTGGGAGAGTCTGTCCATAGGACAACAATCAGTCGTACACTGCACAAATCTGGCCTTTATGGAAGAGTGGCAAGAAGAAAGCCATTTCTCAAAGATATCCATAAAATGTTTGCCACAAGCCACCTGGGAGACACACCAAACATGTGGAATAAGGTGCTTTGGTTAGATGAAACCAAAATCAAACTTTTTGGCCACAATGCAAAACGATATGTTTGGCGTAAAAGCAACACAGCTGATCACCCTCACAACACCATCCCCACTGTCAAACATGTTGGTGGCAGCATCATGGTTTGGGCCTGCTTTTCTTCAGCAGGGACAGGGAAGATGGTTAAAATTGATGAGAAGATGGACGGAGCCAAATACAGGACCATTCTGGAAGAAAACCTGTTGGAGTCTGCAAAAGATCCGAGACTGAGAGGGAGATTTATCTTTCAACAAGACAATGATCCCAAACATAAAGCAAAATCTACAATGGAATGGTTCAAAAATAAACGTATCCAGGTGTTAGAATGGCCAAGTCAAAGTCCAGACCTGAATCCAATCGAGAATCTGTGGAAAGAGCTGAAAACTGCTGTTCACAAACGCTCTCCATCCAACCTCACTGAGCTCGAGCTGTTTTGCAAGGAAGAATGGGCAAGAATTTCAGCTTCTCGATGTGCAAAACTGATAGAGACATACCCCAAGTGACTTGCAGCTGTAATCGCAGCAAAAGGTGGCGCTACAAAGTATTAACTCAAGGGGGCCGAATAATATTGCACGCCCCACTTTTCAGTTTTTAATTTTTTTTTAAAGTTTAAAATATCCAATAAATTTCGTTCCACTTCACGATTGTGTCCCACTTGTTGTTGATTCTTCCCAAAAAAATTTGACTTTTATATCTTTATGTTTGAAGACAGAAATGTGGAAAAAGGTAGAAAAGTTCAAGGGGGCCAAATACTTTCACAATGCACTGTATATATTATATATATACGCGTCCTCCATCCTGTTATGCATGTCCCTAATTCTGGTCCCATTCTGGTATATATATCGCCCATTCTGCTACCTGTCCCTGATACCAGGCCCCATCCTGGTATATATATATCTCCATCCTGTTATATATGAAAATAAACTATTATACTCACCAGGGGACTACATAGAAGTCATGGGACTCCATAGAAGAAGTATAATGTACCCCCCATAGTCCTCCATATAATATAATGCAGCCCATAGTCCTCCATATAATATACTGCACAGCCCATAGTCATCCATGTAATATAATGCATAGCCCATTATCCTCCATAAAGTATCATGCACAGCCCATAGTCCTCCATAAAGTATAATGCACCCCCATAGTCATCCATAAAGTATAATGCACCCCCATAATCATCCATAGTAGTATAATGCATCCCCATAGTCATCCATAAAGTATAATGCACCCCCATAGTCATCCTATAGAGTACAGGGTGGGCCATTTATATGGATACACCTAAATAAAACGGGAATGGTTGGTGATATCAACTTCCTGTTTGTGGCACATTAGTATATGGGAGGGGGAAAACTTTTCCAGATAAGTGGTGAGTCTGACCATGGCGGCCATTTTGAAGTCGGCCATTTTGGATCAAACTTTATTTTTTTCAATGGGAAGAGGGTCATGTGACACATCAAACTTATTGAGAATTTCATAAGAAAAACAATGGTGTGCTTGGTTTTAACGTAACTTTATTCTTTCATGAGTTATTTACAAGTTTCTCTTTGTTTACAGCCAATGACATGTTGCAGAGGTTAACACGTGAGGAGAGGATAGAAATTGTGTTGATGTCTGGTGAACACAGTACCTGAGTCATTGCAGCAGATTTCAATGCAAGACACCCTACGAGACCACCCATCTCCCATGCTACAGTTAGCAAATTGCTTGCCAAATTTTGTGAAACAGGTTCAGTGCGACAAAGAAGGTCCAAGACAAGATACTTGGAAGGGAGGTAAGAAAATTTCTAATACAATCCACAGGGAGAAGATTGGAACAAAACAAAATCGTGTAAACTGCATTCTAGCAAATGCCAGGAGCCTGACAAACAAGATGGATGAACTGGAAGCAGAAATATCTACAGGTAACTATGACATAGTGGGAATAACCGAGACATGGTTAGATGAAAGCTATGACTGGGCAGTTAACTTACATGGTTACAGTCTGTTTAGAAGGGATCGAAGAAGTCGGAAAGGGGGTGGAGTCTGTCTATATGTAAAGACGTGTCTAAAGCCTACAATACGGGAGGATGTATGGGAGGGAAATGAGGAGGTCGAGTCCTTATGGGTGGAGATACATGGGGCAAAAAACAATAATAAAATTATCATAGGAGTCTGTTATAAACCACCAAATATAGCAGAAGCCACGGAAAGTCTATTAATGAGACAAATAGACGAAGTAGCAAAAAATAACGAGGTGATTATTATGGGGGACTTCAACTACCCCGACATAGACTGGGAAACTGAAAGCTGTAGATCTCAGAAAGGAAACAGGTTTCTGTCAATTATCAAAGACAATTATTTGTCACAACTTGTGCAGGAACCAACTAGAGGGACGGCCCTTTTAGACTTAATATTAACTAACAGGCCAGACAGAATAACTGAGGTGCAGGTCGGGGGGCAACTGGGAAATAGTGACCACAACATTATACAATTCCACATGTGCTTCAGTAGGGAGCCCAGCAATGGAGTCACAAAAACACTGAACTTCAGGAGGGCAAAGTTTGATCAGCTAAGAGATGCCCTTCACCTTATAGACTGGGATAGTATCTTTAGTAATAGGAGCACGGATAGAAAATGGGAAATTTTCAAAACAGTCCTACATAGTCACTGTAGAAGGTACATACCTTATGGGAATAAAAGGGCTAGGAATAGGAGGAAGCCAATGTGGCTAAATAAGGAAGTCAAGAGGGCAATGAAAAACAAAAAAAGGGCTTTTGGTAAACTTAAACAAGAAGGCAGCGAGGAAGCGCTAATATCTTATAGGGAAAAAAACAAAATCTGTAAGAAACAAATAAGAATAGCAAAAGAGGAGACAGAGAGACTAATTGCCAAGGAAAGTAAAAAGAATCCCAAACTGTTCTTTAACTATATAAACAGTAAAAGGATTAAAACTGATGGAGTTGGCCCATTGAAAAATAACCTGGGTAAAATCATAGAGGGCGATGAGGGTAAAGCAAACCTACTCAATAGCTTCTTCTCCACTGTTTTCACAAAAGAAAACAATTTATCGGAGGAAATGCAGAGTGATAAAGTAAACCCTCCGCTAAATATCACCCACCTAACCCAGGAGGAAGTTCAGAAACGCCTAAATAATATCAAAATAGACAAGTCACCAGGCCCAGATGGCATACACCCCCGGGTACTAAAAGAATTAAGTAATGTGATAGACAGACCGCTGTATCTTATATTCAAGCACTCTTTATGGACAGGGACTGTCCCACTAGACTGGCGCCAAGCAAATGTGGTACCAATATTCAAAAAGGGGTCTAAAAGTGACCCTGGGAACTATAGACCAGTCAGCTTAACGTCTGTTGTGGGTAAATTGTTTGAAGGATTTCTTAGAGATGCTATTGTAGAATATCTTAATGATAATAACTGTCTAACTCCATATCAACATGGATTCATGAGGGATCGCTCCTGCCAAACAAACCTGATCGCCTTCTACGAGGAGGTGAGATCACAGCTGGACCGGGGAGAGTCAGTGGATGTTGTATACCTTGACTTCTCCAAAGCGTTTGATACTGTGCCACACAAAAGATTGGTATATAAAATGAGAATGCTTGGTCTGGGGGATAATGTGTGCAAGTGGGTAAATAGCTGGCTGAGTGATAGAAAGCAGAGGGTGGTTATCAATGGAGTAAGCTCAGGGTGTGTCAGGGTTACTAGCGGGGTGCCTCAAGGGTTTGTCTTGGGCCCTATATTATTTAATATATTTATTAATGATCTAGTGGAAGGGTTGCATAGTAAAATAGCAATATTTGCAGATGATACTAAACTTTGTAAAGTAGTTAATACAGATGAGGACAGGGCACAGCTACAGGAGGATTTAGATAAATTGGGGAGTTGGGCCAAAAAATGGCAAATGGGGTTCAATGCCGATAAATGTAAGGTCATGCACATGGGAAAGAAAAACAGCAGTCACCCATACATATTAAATGGGAAACCGTTGGGGAAATCTGACATGGAGAAGGACCTGGGCGTCTTGGTTAATAGCAAATTAAATTGGAGTGCCCAGTGTCAGGCAGCTGCAGCGAAGGCAAATAGAGTCATGGCATGCATCAGAAGAGGAATAGGGGCATATGATGAGAACATTGTTCTTCCTCTGTATAAAGCGCTGGTAAGGCCGCACTTAGAATATTGTGCACAGTTCTGGGCTCCGGTGCTCAGGAAAGACATATTGGAGCTAGAGGGGGTACAAAGGAGGGCGACTAAGGTAATAAAGGGAATGGAGGGCCTAGAATACCCAGAGAGGTTGTCAAAATTAGGCCTATTTACGTTGGAAAAGAGAAGGCTTAGGGGAGACCTCATAAACATGTATAAATACATCAGGGGGCAGTACAGAGATCTCTCCCATGACCTGTTTATACCAAGGATGGTGACAAAGACGAGGGGGCACACTATGCGTCTGGAGGAAAGGAGGTTCCTGCACCAGCATAGAAGGGGATTTTTTACGGTCAGAGCCGTGAGACTCTGGAACTCTCTGGGAGAGGAAGTGGTGATGTCCAACTCACTTAATGAGTTCAAGAGAGGCCTGGACGCCTTTCTTGAGAACAATAAAATTACATCTTATGCTTAGTTAATTAATCCAGGGATTTAATCTGACTGCCAGATTGGTGTCGGGAAGTGAATTTTTCCTCAATGATGTAAATTGGCCTATACCGCATGGTTTTTTGTTGCCTTCCCCTGGATCAACGCTGCGGAATAGCTGCAGTGCACAAGAAATAGGCTGAACTGGATGGACGCTTGTCTTTTTTCGGCCTTATAAACTATGTAACTATGTAAGTGTTGGATTTGCCAAAATGTGGAAGCAAGAAAACTGTCACAAATGAAGAAACATCAGTGGCTGTCCTAGCTTCATTCAGCAAGAGCCCACAGCGTAGCACCCGCCGCATGTCACTGGAGAGTGACATCCCTTTGAACATCCCTTCGGCGGATATTAGCAACTCACAAATGGTACCCTTACAAAATCCAGCTGGTGCAGCATCTCAACGAGGATGACCCAGATCAGCGCACTGAATTTGCAGAATGGGCAAAACAAAAATTGGAACAGGACCCTCAGTTTACGCAGAACATTATGTGAATGGTGAAGTTAACAAACAAAACCACCGCTATTGGTCTGACACTAACCCACAGTGGACAGATCCCTCCAAGACTGTTGGAACACAAAAATTGATGGTATGGTGTGGTATATGGAGTACAAAGATAGTGGCACCATTCTTCATCAATGGAAACCTCAATGCCACTGGATATCTGAAATTGCTACATGATGATGTGTTGCCCTCTTTATGCACTGAAGATGGCACGTTCCCTGAGTTTTTCCAACAAGATGATGCACCACCACATTATGGGTGTCAGGTCCGAGCATTCCTACATGAACAGTTTCCTGGAAAGTGGATTGGTCGTCGTGGGCCAGTTGAATGGCCACCAAGGTCTCCCGATCTGACCCCCTTAGACTTTTATCTTTGGGGTAATCTGAAGGCAATTATCTATGCTGTGAAGATACGAGATGTGCAGCACCTGAAACAACGGATACTGGAAGCCTTGCTAGCATTTCTTCTGCGGTGTTGCTATCAGTGTGTCAAGAGTGGGAGAAGAGGGTTGCATTGACAATCCAACACAATGGGCAGCACTTTGAACACATTTTATAAGTGGTCATAAACTTGTAAAAAACTCATGAAAGAATAAAGTTACATTAAAACCAAGTGCACCATTGTTTTTCTTATGAAATTCTCAATAATTTTGATGTGTCACATGACCCTCTTCCCATTGAAAAAAATAAAGTTCGATCCAAAATGGCGGACTTCAAAATGGCCGCAATGGTCACCACCCATCTGGAAAAGTTTTCCCCCTCCCATATACTAATGTGCCACAAACAGGAAGTTAATATCACCAACCATTCCCATTTTATTTAGGTGTATCCATATAAATGGCCCATCCTGTATAATGCACTCCATAGTCATCTTATAAAGTATAATGCACTGCCATAATCATCCATAGTAGTATAATGCACTCCATAGTCATCCTATAAAGTATAATGCACTCCATAGTCATCATATAAAGTATAATGTGCCCCCATAGTCATATGTAGTAGTATAAAGCACCCCAGTCATCCTATAAAGTATAATGCACCCCCATAGTCATTCATAGTAGTATAATGCACCGCAATAGTCAAATATAGTAGTATAATGCAACCAATAGTCATCCTAGAAAGTATAATGCACCCCCATAATCATCCATAGTAGTATAATGCACCCCATAGCCCCATAGTCATCATATAAAATATAATTGTGAGGCCTAGTTTCAGTAAGT